>NC_141696.1:46801879-48001879 GCF_964263255.1 Lissotriton vulgaris
ATACTTTAAGTCCCACAATTTACACAAATGCCCGATGGGCACGAAAAACCATATACACTAAAAGTGGAATGCGAAATACTAGCAGGTAAGTAACAAGATCCAGAGGCTTTAGGATCGCTAGGACTACACTACTGAGCCTTCAGGTTAGGAGCAGGAGGCCTAGGGAGATCGGGTGCAGAGTGTGCACTCTCACGCGGGATGCGGGACAAAGTCTATGGATACTAGTATTCACAAAGTTACAGTTATCGGACGAATCCGACTAGATAGCCTGAAAACGAAAAAGGATCTGGACACTTAGATAGTGAACCTACGTTGGAGCACCGAAATGCTCAGGTTACCTAGCCCAGGGGCTGCAGCTGCATAGGGTTCAAAAGACGTCGGGAATCCTCGTTGAAGTCTATGGAGCCTGAAAAAAGAAGTTGTGGCAGGCGACCAGTGAAGATGTCCGGAGTGATCCAAGCCTCGATCGAAGATGGAGACGACCTGAAAGCAGAGGGGACTCAGTTCTTAATCACAAGCCAATGATTAGGTGGGCACCAGGATGGCACCGGATGAAGTCACCTCGACCAGGTGAGTGGGCAACGCTGGACTCTGCTGTCCCTCGGACCAGGAGGCGTTGTCGGCGACCAGGCTGGAGGTGCGAGCTGTCCCACGAAGGTGTCTGCTGTCGGGGATGCTGGACCCAGGATTGGGGCAACAAACCTTGGCAATGTCAAGCCCACGCGGTGGAGTCAAGATGGCGTCTGGAGTGGACTAGGAGGGTCCGGGGTGCTCCTTTCTTGGAAGGGAGCAAGGGCCAGTCTGGAGCAACCAGACCAGCGGTGTAATCATCGTGGTTCGTCGTCAGGAGGGCCACTAGCCAGCAGGCAAGTGACCGGACAAAGTGGTGAGCAGCAAAGAGCAGAAGGGCCCCACGCAGATCTCGTGGATGCTGGGGGGTTGGACTTCGGTGCTGGAGCTGCTCAGGGTCAGGGCTTCTCAAACCCCAAAGCACTCACTCGAGGATCCCTTGGCGGTCGTGCTGGTTAAGCGTCGTGCAGTTTTGAAGATGGCCAGTCCCTTCAGGTCTCGTCACACCCACGAATCTCAGCTGGGCTGATGATGCAAGTAGAGGGTCTCGGCGAGCTGGGCAGTCTTGATCCGGAGGATGGACTTACAGCAAACCGCGATGCTTAGATGGTGCCTGCGGGTGCAGGGTGGCTACTCCTTAGCCACAAGGGAGAGTCTTCAGAAATAGTCAAGAGTCCTTTCGTGGAAAGTAGTCAAGATTCAGAATTATCTATTTTGGGAAGGGGGCCTGCTCCTACCTTTATTCAAGAAAAAGGGGCTGGCACGCGACTAGGTCCTGCCCATGGGTGGGACCAGGAGGGGGGTGGTTACACCCCTCTCCCTTGTCCGGACTTTCCCCAGCTCAGGGGCTGGTGTGCCCCTGGAACTGGTTCAAACCGGCAGATGCATAGTGAGCACCGGGGTGCCACTTGCAGTCACCTTCCTCTCAGCCCTGCCTACCTGGGATACACAAAACCCTGTCTGGGATGGTGCTAGCACCGCCCCTGACAGGAAACCCTTTGTCCAAGCTCTCCTCGCTGGAAGGACTCCCAGCAGCAGGAGGTCAGACTCGTGTCTGTGGTGGCAGCATCCATTTTGTGATGCTGAGGCTCGAGTTAACTTTAACCGGGGTTCACAGTTACATACATGTCGTGTCCCTCTAGAAGGGTGGAATGCTAACCCCGTCGCCAGAATTGGCGAGGGGTTAGTATTCCAATTCGTATGACACCTTACTCGGCATGTTTTGATAAAGCGATACCAAAGATAGCAAATAACCGCGAGGATTATAATGCACTTAAGAGTATATTGTACGCGTTATCATGGAACAGCTATTAGGACTTGTATCCACAAGCTGCAGACGGGCTCAGCTCATGCCAGAGCACCATCTCACATAATTCCAAGCACTCTGCCTTCAGGATTGTTAAGGCCTGCCATAGGAGTGACTGATAGGAATACATGTGTCCATTTTAGGGTTAGATATAGGGATACTATCTCTAAAGCAAAGGGTGATTACACCACCTTGCCCCAGCTGTCGTGCAGCCAGTTGTGTCAGATTTGGATGCCAGCCAGGGGTGGCATAATACATGCTGCAGCCCCTGGTAGGCCCTGGGTACACCTATGCCCTGGATACCTAAGGTATACTGTACAGGGGCTGATAGGGTGACTCAGTATCCAATTAGATATGTACCTAAGGTACATGGAATCCATTTTACAGAGAGAGCAGTAGGCCTGGGGCCCTGAATAGCAGGGTCCCAGGTCAACTAAGTCGAAAAACCAGCAAAACACCAGGCAAAAAGTTGGGGGTAACCATAGTCAGGTATCCACCTTCCTACAGCCCTCACTCTATCTATCTATTGCCCTCACTCTATCTATCTATCTATCTATCTATCTATCTATCTATCTATCTATCTATCTATCTATCTATCTATCTATCTATGTATCGCTTTCACTCTATCAATCTATCGCCCTCTATCTATCAACCTATAGCCCTCCCTCTATCTATCTATCTATCGCCCTCACTCTATCTGTATATCTATCGCCCTCACTCTGTCTATCGCACTCACTCTATCTATCGCTATCTATCTATCTATCGCCCTTACTCTATCTGTCCATCTATCTATTGCCCTCACTCAATCTATCTATAGCCCTCTCTCAATCTATCTATCTATCTATCTATCTATCTATCTATCTATCTATCTATCTATCTATCTATCTATCTATCTATCTATCTATCTATCTATCTATCTATAGCTCTCACTCTATCTATCTATCGCCCTCCCTCTATATATGAATCACCCTCCCTCTATCTATCCATCGCCCTCCCTCTATCTATCCATCGCCCTCACTCTATCTATCTATCGCCCTCCCTCTATCTATGAATCACCCTCCCTCTATCTATCCATCGCCCTCACTCTATCTATCTATCTATCGCATCACCACAGCATCACTCAGCACCACCACAGCATCACTCAGGGGCACTACAACATCACTCAGGGGCACCACAGCCTCAATCTGTGCAACCATTCAACAACAACTGGTTCAAATATGTTCTCTCAATATTTCAACTTTATTGCAAATGTCACAAAAAGATGTTAATATTTCACTTCTGTTCTTGGATTTTCGTCACAATAAAATACACTGAACATAATCTTCACAAAAGTTATTTACAAAAGTTTAAGCAATTGCCATTATAAATTACAATAAAGTTTATTTAAGTACTAGTTATTAAAAAAAATTAAAAGCCATTGTTAGTTGTAATATCAATACGTCTAAGTCACGTAAATACAACACATATTGCATTACAAATGCTATAGGTGTCACATTTGCGAAAGTTAAAACTATTGGCATTGTAAATGACAAAGCTATTAATTTTGCTATTTTGAAAACCAACACATAAATAAAAAAATTGTCATTTACAATACCAATAGCTCAAACTTTCCTAATGCGAGACCTATTGCATTGCAAATGCTTGTTCTCCTTAGACTTTCCTGAAGGAGATTTTGAGGGACTGCGACCCGAAGACCCTGGTGTGGTCTTTTTAGTGTTTTTTTCAGGCCTCTCACCTGAGGTAAGAGCCTGTGGAGTTCTGTTCCTCTTTTGAGTTCTCCTGGATGATGTTGACTCCTCCTCACTGTCACTTGAGAGGATCTCCTTCCTGTTCTTCACCTTCTCGAGCCAGAGTAGAAGTCTTTCTTCAAGATCTCTCAAGGTCTTATTAGAAAAAGTGCGACAAATCTTACACTCTTTCGCCTGATGATCTGGGTAAAGGCAATATATACAGTCTTCATGAGGATCATCTGTATAAAGCCTTTTCTTAGAGCAGGTGGCACAAGCTCAAAATAAACTTTTCTTCTCCCTGTCAGCCATGGTAGAAGAAATAGGGAGGTTTCCAAAAACTCAATGCAGAAAAAGGGAAACTCCCAAAATCCAGTCAAAGAGCTATCAAATGAAGATTTTGAGCAGGGCACAAAGAAGACTCCCTAGCACAACGTGCAGTAGAAAATCTGAGGGCAAGAGGTTCTCTCAGGAGTGTTCTAGAGGGTGAGGACAGCTAATTGGTTCAGGGAAAAGTTTGGGCCTTTTTACATAACAAAGGCAATGGGTTGCCAAAGGATAATGGGCCTAGGCCTTTTTTCAGTTTGCTATACTGCTATGCATTGCTTTTTTATGGACCAGGGACTCCCGTCTCAACAACGGGGAATAATTCAGGCATGTGAATCTATGAAAGTTCCAATACTGGAGTAACTCATGTTCTTCTTTGGTGATAGGGTGTAATACCACATTATCAAAGAAATGCCGTAAACGTAATGTGCGCATGAAGCGATATAGAGCAATTTCTGCTTCATGAAAGGTGGTTTCGTAGGTTGGTACGAAGGTAGTTCCCTTGTTGAGAAGACGTGTTTTCTGAATCTTGGGAGTCTGAGATGAAATGTTTATGATTATTGTCTCGCGCTCCGTAAGTTTTGTCGAGGTTTCTCTTTGTTTTTTTCTTTTTCCTCGCCTGGTTTTGCCAAGCTTCCGCTTTTCTTTCCTGCTGCTAAATTTGGTGGTTCCGGAAGTTGTGGGCCTTTGGACAAAAAGGAAGCACTAGTGGAGCTTGGAGCGGGAGTTTCTGTTGTCTCACTGGTGCTGTCAGTTTCACTCCTTGCTGCGTTAATGTTTAATGGAGGTCTGGTTATCCGTGTCTCTCAATCAAAAGCAACGCTTTCCTCAGATGAGGTGTTCGGATTTTTGTAAGGTCTACGTTGAGCATACATTTCTGGCACAAATATACTTCATTAAGATGGTAGTCAATGGTGTCCATTTTGAATTTATGAAGTTCCCGCTCTTAAAGCTCCTTACTGTAACTTTCTAATTTGATGTTCATTTTTTCAAGCATCCTTTCCTAATACCTAGTCACAGTAAAATGTTTTCCGACCAAAATGCGATTGCCAAACATTTGCATTTTACAGCCTACTTTAAGTAGGTGGTAATAAATTCACAAATGGTAAGGGATCCTCAAGGGACCCTTTACCCCTTTGTGAATGTTTGCAAAAATATTTTTGAGAGTAGGCTCCATGAAAAGAAAACGTATGATTTTCCTTTTGAAATGCATCCCATTTGCCATTAAGGAAAACAGGCTGCATTTAAAAGAAAAAAATGCTTTACTGAAAAGCAATCACAATCATGGTGGTCTGCTAACCCCTGCAGGCCATCATCCCTGTGACTTTTGTGATTCCCATCGGATCGGGAACCGAGACCTACTTCATTGATTTTCACAAGGAAGGTCTATTTGAGACGCAATGTGAATTGCAAAATGTGTAATACACACATTTGCACATGGGTTTTTGTGATTACAAAATAGCAAATTGCTAAAATTTGCAATTTGGCAATGGAAACGTTTACTTACATACATCTGTTCCCTAGTCTGCACTTTATTAGAGAATTACACATTTACAAGATTTTATTGAAAATGATTGTGTGTGTTTAACCATGGGGAAAACGGATTTTGAACTCACAAATAATAAATCATTCTGAAGTCTCACACGGTTAATAGTTCTCCTATATGCACTATCCTTGATTATGGCATGAGAAGTACGTGGGTTACAGTCGGCTCTGACTTCCTGGCTCTCGTCGGTAAACTGATGCCAACTTGCATTGTTCAGGATTTTTGAGTGTCTAATACTGGGCTATAGTTGCTGGTAAAAACGAATCAAAGCTGCCCCACTCCTCTTACTTACCAATAAGAGGAAACTTCTCTTTGGATGCAAATTTCTTCTCTGTCAAGGACTTCATGATCCAGTTCAGGGACTGGGATACCTGCAACAAAAATAATTTTTGAGTTTCCATGATGGACAGAGAACATCCATGAATCCGGCAACAGTTCAAGACTGTGTGTAAAAAAAAGGGACCCAATGAGCACTAAGAGACATTAATGAGCTAGGGAAAGTGTCTTATGAATTGAGACAGTGTGTACGTTCTCATTCGTTTTCACACTATATATGTTAAAAAGTAAATGCTCTGCTTTGAAGCACAGCCTATCAGGATTCGGATTCCATTTTGCATGGACTTAAGGAAACACGCTAAAGACCCACATTAAATACCCGTGGCGTCTGAAAGCAGCAACCCACCGCATTTCTCAGGTTGTTAGTGCACTGCTGTAGCTAACAGTAGCTCTTTAAGCAATAGTACATCTTTATATTTGTTTATGTAAACTTATTTATTTATCATGCATAGTTATTTAAGACCATTACATATACATTTCAATTCAAAAGATACTTTATCTCGGCCTGAAAAGGCCATAAAAGTACAAATAAAACATATAAAAAACAGTGCAATCAGTACAGCTTTCCCAGCATAAAAAATACGCATACACATTAAATTATTTGATCAATAAAAAATTGTAAGGTATTATAAATATCCTAAAAAAAGACAAGTATCTCAATCATGCTATACAAGGTCATATATTAAAAAGGCGGGACCTCCAGTCATAATGGGGAAATATGGTAAGATGGTTGGGCTTGCTCCTTCTTTTAAACTGCTCGGCGTACACACCACATTGAAAACAAATATCGGGACACTGAATATGCAATAGGCATACTGAACAAGTTACTTACCTTCCGTAACGCTTTTTCTGGTGGATACAGTATCTGCCTTTGGATTCCTCACCTTATGAATATCCCCTTTGCCAGCATTCCGGGGAAACCTTTTCCTAGCTCTTCATGCCGACAAGGTTGTCACAATGCGTTGACTCTGCACGCGGTTCCGCATGATGTCACTGGAGCCATAAGAAGACCACCTCGATGTGATGACGTCAGTTCCATGCATTTTTTCTGTGCCTCCGAGGCTAACGGGCGGACCGACAATAGAAACAATGTATACATAGTACACAGTATTCACACAAATACACACAGTGTAAAGTGAAATAGGAAAGCAAAGAAAGCAAACATTTCCTCCACGCCTATACAAAGACAAATAGAGGTAATACAAAATGACAATATAAAATAACCATATAACCAATACCTCTTTTAAGGTATAAAAGGGTGGACAACAGGGAGGCGGGTGGGTCAGTGAGAAATATGACAGGCAGATACTGTATCCACCAGAAAAAGCGTTACCGAAGGTAAGTAACTTGTTCTTCTGATGGACACATCTGCCTGTGGATTTATCACCTAATTAATAGAATCCCACATCATTACCACTCCCGGAGGAGGATGTCCACCCTTGTATACCAAAAAGTCTTGCAAAATAGAGCACGCAAAATGGCCGTCCCTCCTCACTTCAGAATCAAAGCAGTAATGCTTTACGAAAGTGTAAAGGGAGGTCCAAGTTGCGGCCTTACAGATGTCCAACACAGGAACACCCCTGGACAAGGCAGAAGTAGAAGATTTAGGCCTGGTGGAGCGAGCTCTAATGCCTTCAGGAGGCTCCTTAACAGTCAGTGCATAGCAGATCTTGATGCACAAGATGATCCACCTGGATAAAGTGCGCTTGTGCACCGCCTTACTCTTCATGCGTCCAACGTAGCCCACAAAGAGCTGATCGTCCTGACGCAAGTCCTTCGTTCTATCCAGGTAAAAACTAATCGCCCTCTTAGGATCCAATCAGTGATGCCTCTCATCCTGCTTGGAAGGGGGAGGGGGAGGATAGAAAGTAGGGAGGGTAATGGACTGACCTAGATGGAAGGGAGTTACCACCTTAGGCAGAGAAGCAGCCCTGGTTCTGAGGACCATCCTCTCAGCATGTATAGTCAGAAACAGGGGCTTTGAACTCAAAGCCTGAAGCTCACTCACCCTCCGAGCCGAGGTGATAGCCACAAGGAAGACCATTTTGAATGACAGCAGTCTCAAAGGACAACTATGCATAGGTTCAACAGGGGAACCCATCAAGAAATTTAAAACCAGATTTAAATCCCACTGGGGAATAATAAAAGGAGTGGGCGGAAACATGTTAGTAAGCCCCTTATTAAACCTTAAAACAATCGGAGATTTAAAAAGTGACGGCTTATCAGGCAAACATAGAAATGCTGATAAAGTCAACAAATATCCTTTAACTGTGGCCACAGCACAACCCTGCTGGGCCAAATGCAACGAAAAATAAAGAACATCAGAAAGATGAGCTTTTAAGGGATCAGTAGACTTCTCTCCCCACCATTTAACCCCTTCCATGCTGCTGACGGAACGGTTCCGTCATGCACTACGGGTGAGCTGTGCGGATGACGGAACCGTTCCGTCATGACTCCGCCCGCGCAAGGCGGAGTCAGCATGGGCGGGGAAAACCGCCCGCACGGAAGGGGTTAACTAATTTAGACCACCTGTAGGAGTAAATCGACTTGGTGGAGTGTGGCCTGGCCGATAATATAACATCCACCACGTCAGGCAGGAGAGAGAAGGAATTCAGGTTGCCCCTTTCAATCCCCAGGCATGAAGGATCAGGTGGGGATGAAGAACCTGCCCCTCTGACTGCAAGAGGAGGTCTACACTGAGAGGGAAATGGAGCGGAGGGTGCAACGAAAGGTGAAGGAGGTCTGTGTACTACACCCTTCTTGGCCAATCCGGGGCGATCAATATAACTTGGGCCCGGTCTTTGCAAATCTTTCTCAGAACCCGAGGAATCAAGGGTATGGGAGGAAACGCGCAAAGAACTTGTGAGCCCCAACTCAACTGAAACGCGTCCCCCAGCGCTTCCTGCTTCGTAAACTGGAGACTGCAGAATGATGGGTAGTGCACGTTCTCGAGAGCGGCAAACAGGTCCACCCAAGGAGTTCCCCACGTCTGAAAGATGTGTTGAACTACCTCTGGATGAAGCCTCCACTCGTGGTCGGCGGAGAACTGCAGACTGAGAATGTCCGCACGCACGTTCAGCCCCCCGGCCAGATGATTTGCCATCAAGCAAATCCGATGGTCCTGAGCCCAGGACCAGAGCCGCAACGCCTCCTTCCAGAGACGGTACGACCCTAATCCTCCATGCTTGTTGACGTATCACATCCCAGCAGTGCTGTCCGTCAGGACTTGAACTGACTGACCGCGATTGGAGGGGAGAAAGACCTTGAGCGCCAAACTTATTGCCCGCAATTCCAGAAGATTGATATGAAGTCATCTTTCCTCTGGAGATCAAAGACCCCTGACCTCCAAATCCCCCAGATGATCACCCCACCCTAGGGTAGAGGCATCCGTTATCACTGTGGCCACCGATGGAGGAAGGTGGAAGGGCTTTTCTTGAGACAGAGTGCCCTCCACGCACCACCAAGACCGATCCACTGCAGCTTCTCTTGAGATCCTGAATGACTCCCTGAGATCTCTGTTGTGCTGATACCACTGCCTGCAGAGACACCACTGGAGCGCCCTCATGTGCAAGCTTGCATGGTTGACCAACAGAATGCAGGAAGCGAACAGACTGAGCAGGCGAAGGACCCTCAGAACAGGAAAAACTGCTCCATTGTAAAACAAGGGAATCGTTTCCTGAATGTTGAGAATTCTTTGTGGAGGCAGGAAAGCTCGACACACAGTGGTATCCAGTACTGCCCCTATTAACAGGCTGTGCTGTGAGGGCACCAGGTGAGACTTGGGTACATTTGTCGAAAAACCCAATTTGTACAACAGCTGGGTTGTTACCTCGCGATTAAGACGCAGCATATCTGGCGACTCTGCCTTTAGAAGCCAGTTGTCCAGGAAGGTTAAAACCGGGATCCCCGACCTCCTGAGATGGTCAGCAACCACTGCCATCACCTTGGTGATGACTCAAGGTGCAGTAGAAAGACCAAATGGAAGGACCGCAAACTGGTAGTGTTGCGAACCAACAGTAAATCAGAGAGACTTCCTGTGCGACTTCAGGATTGGGATGTGAAAATACGCATCTTGTAAGTCGATGGATACTATCCTGTCCTCTTGTTGCAGCACCTGAAGAACCTGCGCTAAGGTGAGCATCTTGAATCTCTCCTGCTTGAGAAACAGATTAAAAATCTGAGCTGAGTTGCACGCGGAAAAGAAGGAAACTGACGTCAGCGCGCTGGGAGGGACCTATATGACTTCGCTGATGTCACGTACGTGGACAACGTCAGGGCGGGGTAGTGTTGGCCGTCCCCCAGTGAGCAGAGGTGCTGCTGAAAAAAAGTTTCCGGGTGCAGTCTGATGCCTGGGGATATTCTAAGTTAAGGTATATGCGTCTAGATGTCTCTATCAGATGCTCCACCTATACCGCAACCTGCAATAACCAAATTTTTTGCCAGCAAGCACTCTGGTAAATCTCCTTTGGTTTTGCAATGTGCCAAGTCAACCAGTACTATAGAGAAATCAGGTGGGCTGGGCGATTCGGATGTTTGTGTGACTCTGGCTCCTGAGGCATCGACAGGGGAGGCTTCACCAGCAGACATAGACTCAGCCGTCCCAGGTGAGACTTTGACACTTGAAAAGGCTTCGACTTCAGCGGGGGCAGGAGGCAGTAAGGAGGTGTTGGACTTGGCCCTTTTTGCAGGGTGTGGGCGTGGGAGAAGGGACAACCTTGACACCCGGTGTTGCAGGCAAAGAAGGTTTTATTTTTAAAGAGCTCTTGAACACAAACGTCTTTCTCCTCCTCTGGGTCAAGCGGTCTCGGGAGAAGGCGCAGGGATCCGTGGCTGATGTCTTCCTCCGTTTCTTGGTGTTCTTCGGGTAGGCGCTTTGCGGGACTCCGACCAGCTCCATCACATGGAAGAGACCAGAAAGAGGTATGCCGTTAATGTATGCTCTTTCTCAGTTATGCACCTTTCAGGGACCGGGGTAGTGAGGACATCCCCTAGTGTACAGTGCTCTTTCAACTCACTGCACGGTGAGCAAGGGGTTGTGGTAGGAGGTGAGGTACAGGGATGGAAGCGGGTAGTGGAGGAGGGAACGGTGGTACAATGGGGAAGAAACAAACAAGGGCTTTTTACACTAGTTAGACGTGAGCACTCCGGCTCCCCACCCAGGCTGCCCAACGCCGCCGTACCTGTGACAGTCACACTCCTCCCTCGGGAGTGTGGCACGGCGGATCACGGGGTCGTTGGCCTCCTGGCTCTCCTTCTTTCTCCGACTCCACTTCGCCTCCTCGATGTTCCTTCGGGGCCTTTTCCTCGTCTCCGTCCTTCTCTCCGCTCCATACCGTCACTTCTTCCTCCTTCCGCTCCTCCGGGGTGTAAACACACCCTCCATACAACACTTCCTGGCATTTGACCATTCCGGCGGGGCTGACGTCTTCAGGGGGCGGTTCCTCCTTCTCGGAAGCAAACGCC
This sequence comes from Lissotriton vulgaris, assembly GCF_964263255.1. Lineage (NCBI taxonomy): Eukaryota > Metazoa > Chordata > Amphibia > Caudata > Salamandridae > Lissotriton > Lissotriton vulgaris. The sequence continues at coordinate 46,813,155 of NC_141696.1, forward strand.
CAGTTAAAGGGGCCGCCGTGTTCATCGTACACGTCTCTGTCGCACGGATCGTTCCTCCATGGGTCAGTCTGGAATGAAGGAGGGGGATCAGGGTCAGCGGGGCACGGACTCCACCATTCTCCCGGGGTAAGCCTTCCTCCCCTGTTACACTCCTCCCCCCCTGGATTCGCCCGCTCAGGGAGAATGGGCATTCGGGACAGGAAATCTGCGTTGCCATTGTCGATCCCTTTCCTATGCTTTACTGTGAAGGCAAATGGCTGGAGAAATAAAAACCACCTTCGAATCCATGCATTCTGGGAACGGTTTCTATGCATCCACTGCAAAGGGGCATGATCGAAATAGAGGGTGAAGGCGTTTCCCTCCAAGTAATACCTGAGCTTGTCTACAGCCCATCGTATCGCCAGGCATTCCTTCTCCACCGTGGGATACTTCTGTTCCCTTGGGTGTAGTTTTCTGCTCACGTAAAGGATGGGGTGTTCGAGTCCGTCAGCTCCTTCCTGGGACAACACCGCACCTATGCCAGTGTCGGATGCGTCTGTTGCCAGGGTGAAGGGTTTCTCAAAGTCAGGAGAAATCAGAACGGGGCTTGAGGTGATGGCCGCTTTCAGGACCTGAAAAGCCTTACATGCCACCTCCGAGGGAGGGCATGGTAGGGAGTTTCAAACCTGTTTTTGCAGGAGGTCTGTCAAAGGGGTCGAGAGGGCAGCGAAGTTCTTGATAAAACGCCTATAATAGCCGATAAGGCCCAAGAAGGCCCTTAAGTCTCTCTTGGTCGTTGGGAACGGCGTCTTGGTAATGGCTTTTGTGAGAAGGTGGCCTGATATGCAGTGCTCACTATTCTAGTGATCACTATGTATCAGTCCAACAACCCTTATTGATGATTGGTTGTAAGTCAACCTTATAGACCAGCTATCCTAGTAGCATGGATACGAGCAGTCTAAGGCTAAAGACTCGAGAGGGCGTGTTAAGCCAGCTGTTATACCACACATATACCCCTGGAACACCAAGTGAAAGGACACCACAAAAGTGTTATGAAAATAAACAGTGTATTTATTAAAATCACAACAGCCCTGTACTCTTTATGAGGACAGGGTACTAAGCACAAAACAAAACTCTTACGGAAATACTTAAGTTAGCACAGTATATACAAATGCCCGAGGGGCACGGAAAACCATATACTCTGAAAGTGGAATGCGAAATTACTAGCAGGCAAGTACAGTACTAATAGGCTTTGGAATCGCTAGGACTTGACTATAGAATCTTTAGATTACTTCTAGGAGACCCAGGGGACTCGGGTGCAGAGTGTGCACTCTCACGCGTGATGCGGGACAAAGTCTATGGTAGCTAGTAAAGACAAAGTTAGTGTTCTTGGGCGAACCCGACCTGGTAGGAGGAAAACGAAAGTGGATTCTGACCCTTGGATAGTGAGGCTATGCTGGGGCACCGAAATGCCGAAGTTACCTAGCCCAGGGGCTGCAGCTGTATATGTCTCAAAAGACGTCGGGAATCCTCGTAGTCGGACCAGGAGCCTGGAAGAAAGATGCTGGCAGGCGACCAGTGAAGAGAGTTCGAGTTGATCCAAGCCTGGATCTTGAAGAGAGATGGCACCTGAAAGCAGAGGGGACCAAGTTCGTGACTACTAGCCAGTAGTCAGGTGGCACCAGGAGGGCACTGGATGGTAGTCACCTCGACTAGGTGAGTGGGTGACACTGTGCTCTGCAGATCTCACGGACCAGGAGGCGTTGTCGGCGACCAGGATGGAGGAGCGAGCTGTCCCACGATGGATGAAGCTGTCGGCGTCGCTGGACCCAGGATTGGGCAACAAAGCCTTGGCAAATTCAAGCCCACGCGGTGGACCTAAAATGGCGTCTGGAGTGGACCAGGAGGGTCCGGGGTGCTTCTCTTTTGGAAGGAAGCAAGGGCCAGTCTGGAGCAACCAGACCAGCAGCAGTGATGTTGTCGGGCATCGTTAAGAAGGCCACAAGCCAGCCGGCTAGTAGCCAAACAACGTGGTGAGCAGCAAAAAGCAGAAGGGCCCCACGCAGATCGTGGAGATGCTGGGAGGCTGATCTTCGGTGCTGGAGCTGCTCAGGGTCGGGGCTTCTCGGACCCCAAAGCACTCACCAGTGGAACACTTGGCGGGCTTGCTGTAAAGAAGTCGTGCAGTCTTGGCGATCGTCGGTCCCTCGAGGTCTCGTCGCACTCACGGTTCTCAGCTTGGCTGTAGAGGTGAGTAGAGGTCAGAGGTGCCAGGGAAGCCGGGTCTCGTCGTGCTGGGTCGTCGGATTCCTGAGGAAGGACTTGCAGCAGACCGCAGTGTTCTTTAGATGGTGCCTGCGGATGCAGGGTGACTACTCCTTAGTCACAAGGGAGAATCTTGAAGAAGAAATCTTGATGTCCTTTCGCAGAAAGTCGTGTCTTGATTCCAAAGATGATCTAATTTGAACAGGGGGCCCGCTCCTATCTTTATACTAAGAAAAGGGGCTGACCCGGTGACTAGGTCCTGCCTATGGGTGGGACTAGGAGGGGGGTGGTTACACCCCTCTCCCATGCCGGACTTTCCCCAGGCCAGGGGCTGGTGTGCCCCTGGAACTGGTTCTGACCGGCCTATGCGTAGTGAGCACCGGGGTGCCACTCAGCAGTCACCTTCCTGTAAAGCCCTGCCTACCAAGGATACACAAAACCCTGTCTGGGACGGTGCTAGCACCGCCCTTGACAGGAAACCCTTTGTCCAGGCTCCCCTCGCTGGAAGGAATCCCAGCTGCAGGGGGTCAGACTCGTGTCTGTGGTGGCAGCATCCATTTTGTGGAGCTGAGGCTTCGTTTAACTTTAACCGGGGTTCACAGTTACATACATGTCGTGTCCCTCTAGAAGGGTGGAATGCTAACCCCGTCGCCAGAATTGGTGAGGGGTTAGTATTCCAATTCGTATGACACCTTACTCGACATGTTTTGATAAAGCAATACCAAAGATAGCATTTAACCGCGAGGATTATAATGCACTTAAGAGTATATGGTATGCGTTATCATGGAACAGCTATTAGGACTTGGTTCCGCAAGCTGCAGACAGGCTCAGCTCATGCCAGAGCACCATCTCACACGATTCCAAGCACTCTGCCTTCAGGATTGTCAAGGCCTGCCATAGGAGTGACTGATAGGAATCTGTGTGTCCATTTTTAGGGTTAGATATAGGTATACTATATCTACAGCAAAGGGTGATTACACAACTTTGCCCCAGCTGTCATGCAGCCAGTTGTGTCAAATTTAGGAGGCCAGCCAGGGGTGGCATAATACATGCTTCAGCCCCTGGTAGGCCCTGGGTACACCTATGCCCTGAGTTACAGGGTCTGATAAGGTGGCCCAGTACCAATTGGTAAATGCACCTAGGGTACATGGTTGTAATTTAGAGAGAGAACAGCCAGGCTGTGGGTCTGATTGGCAGGCCCACAGCCAGAGAAAGTCGTAAACCAGTGAAACAAAAGCAAAAAAATCTGGGTGATCATAGGATTGCAGACCCTACTCTCCTACAGCTTTTATCTTCTCTTCCTGTGGGGCTATGACGCCTTCCCCCAGCATAAACCCCAGGTACTTCACCTTGGAATAAGCCGCTCTGGATTTCCGAGCATTAATGTGCAGGCCGGCCGTTTGTAGAGCACGAAGGACTCTGGTAACGTGACCCAGGTGTTCCTCCCATGTGGGGCTAAAGACGACTATGTCGTCCAGGTATACCGAGCTGTACTTGGTATGGGGAGCCAATGCTGTGTTCATCAACCTCTGGAAAGTGGCTGGGGCTCCATGGAGCCCAAAAGGTAGCACGTTAAATTCAAACAGCCCATCCTCTGTTGCGAAGACCGTTTTGTGCCTATCCCCCTCCCGCAAAGGCACCTGCCAATACCCTTTGGTCAGGTCGAAAGTCGTGATGTAGCGGGCTTCCCCTATTCGCTCTATCAGCTCGTCCACCCTTGGGATAGGAAACGCGTCAAAAGAAGAGATCAAGTTCAACGCCCTGAAGTCCATGCAAAAACGGGTCGACCCGTCGGGTTTGGGAACCATGACTATGGGGGATGCCCAGTTACTTTTTGAAGGCCTAATCACTCCTAGTCTGAGCATGTCCTGTACCTCCTTTCTTACATCGGCCCTTTTGGCTGCAGGAATACGATAGGCCCTTTGTTTGACGATCTGACCCTCTTTGGTGTGTATTTGGTGTTCTGCCATATGGGTGCATCCGGGGGTATCTGAAAACAAAGGGGAAAAAGGGCGTAAGGCCTCCATCAGTTCCTGTCTCTCTTTATCGGTAATCTCGGGATTCACGGGAAGGTGTTCTATGGTCGACCGTTGGCTGCTAGACGGAAGGGCTAGATTGGCAGAGCTGGGGGGTGGTCCTAGCCATTTTTTTAGGAGATTGATATGGAAGGTTTGTCTCCTGGAAGGGGACAGTAGCAACCTGTATGTTGTTCGCCCGATGGTCTCAACTACCTTATATGGCCCCTTCCACTCGCTCCTGAACTTTTGAGTGGATGAAGGTAGGAGTACCAGCGCCCAATCTCCTCTCTCTAGTGTCCTCCATTTTTTTCCCTTATCATAGTGAAGTCTATGGTTGTTTTGTGCTTTTTCCAGGTTGGAATATGCTAGGTCTCGCAGCTTGCCCAGGCGTGACCTCAACTGCTGGGTGTATTCCAGTAGGGTTCTCTGCTCTGCGGCCTCTTCACCCTCCCAGGCTTCTCTGGTGATTTCTAGGAGGGATCTAGGCTGTCTGCCGTACAGGAGCTCGAACGGCGAAAACCCCAAACTGCTCTGGACTTGGGCTCTTACTACATAGAGGGCCAAGGGCAACACCCTGTCCCAATCCTTAGCCTCTGTGTTCAACAGTTTGGTTTTTTAACGTTGTTTTCAGAGTCCGGTTATACCTCTTTACGAGGCCATCCGTTTGGGGATGGTAGGCGAAGGTTCGGATGTGTCGTAGGTCCAGCAACTTGCATACTTCTTGCATCATCCTGGACACGAATGGGGTCCCTTGATCAGTTAGGATTTCCCTCGGAAACCCCACCCTAGAGAATAGTTCCACCAATTTGTCTGTCACATTCTTGGTGGTAGGCGCACTGATGGCGAAGGCTTCCGGGAACCTTGTGTTGTAGTCAACCACTACCAATGCATATGTGTGCCCTCTTGCAGTGCGTGGCAACGGACCAATGAGATCCATCCCCACCCTTTCCCAGGGGTTGCTTATGATGGGTAACAGTTGTAGGGGAACCGCTGGGGGTCTAGTAACGTTCTTTTTTTGGCACACTTCACATTGTCTGCAGTATGCTTCTGCTTCTTTGTAAATGCCTGGCCAGTAGAACAGACGCAATATGTTCTGGGTTGTTTTCTCGGTTCTGCTATGCCCGGCTGTTAAGTGAGTGTGAGCATAGAGCAGTATCAGCTCCCTGCAGTCTTTAGGAACCTCTAGTTGGCTTGGTTCCCCCGCCTTCCCTTCCCTATACAGTAGGTCTTTTTCTATCCTGAATCTGGGGTACCCTGTTGTTTGGCTGTTCTGTGCTACGTGAGCCGCCTCCCATGCGTTCATAAGTGAGGGATCATTGGCCTGGGCGAACTTGAACCCCCTATCCAAGGCCCAGGGTTCTATTGATAGGTAAGCTCCTGCCGGACGGTCTCTCAGTTCCCTTTTGAACATGGATAGGAAGTCTTAGTTATCCACGCCTATGATTAACTCTTCAGGTAATGAACCCACCACTCCCACTTTTACCGAGCAGGGCTCCCTACCATTCGGGTGCAAGGTGATGCGGGCCAAGGGGTAGGGCTTTACGTCCCCGTGCACACACCTAATGTGTACGATGCCTTCGTGGCCTATCTGGGCAGGGTGCAACAATCGCTCCTGGATGACAGATTGCCTACAACCCGAATCCAACAGGGCTTTCAATTGTTTCTGGTTCACTAGGACCCTTACGTAAAACGAGGGTCCCATTTCCGCTGTGTACATCGCGGCTTTAGGTATGTAGCCGACCTCCATAGGTTCTTCTGTTGGTCTTCTGTGGGGGCACATCCGTGCTATGTGTCCCCATTCCCCGCATTCAAAGCATTGAGGCCCTTTCATGGTGGGGGGTTCCTGGCGGTAGGGACGTGGTTTGATCGGCTCGGGGATTGTCTTTCTTCTGTCCGGTTTTGGCGGCGGTGCGCTGGTCTTACTACCTTTGTCCATATCCCAAGGGAATGTCCAGGGGGCGGCCCTGGTATAGTTGGCCGCCATCTCGATAGCCTGAGCGGCGGTCAGCCCCGGATGCTGTCGCAACCACCTCTGGGTGCTATAGGGTAAGGCCTCCATGAACTGTTCCAAGATGATACCGGTCATAACTTCGTCCTTGCTTCGGCTACCCGGTCTCAGCCATTTCTCAGCTGCCATCTTGATTCTTAGGTACAGAGTCTTTGGGTTCTCTCCTGTGTTTCCCTTCTCTTTCCTGAACCGGAGCCTGTATGCCTCTGCGTCCATTCCTAAGTGGTCCAGTATCACCTCTTTGACCTCATGGTAGGAAGCGGTACCGGAATGGTTGGCTACCTGATAGGCCGTTTGGGCCTCTCCTGTTAGTAAAGGGGCCAAAAAGAAGGGCCATTTCTCCTAAGCATCGGGGTCTTCCCCCGCCACGTATTTCTGTAACGCCACTCCGGAGGGGTGTGGCCCTATGGGTCTTCTATCCGCTAGGGTTGCAGCGCCTGGGGCCTGTACAGTCTTTTGGATGTTGTCCATCTGCTGAGATATTGTAGTGCGAAAGAGCTCCCTGTCGGCGTCGGCTGTGTTGATCTGCTGACCAATGGCCCATTCTAACTTCTGTTGCCCATCGATTAGAGTCTGAATCACCTGGTCCATTGCCATGGTCGGTTCTGTTGGGGCGGATCCCACTTCTGACACCAGTGTGGGCGTGGGAGAAGGGACAACCTTGACACCAGGTGTTGCAGGCAAAGAAGGTTTTATTTTTAAAGAGCTCTTGAACACAAACGTCTTTCTCCTCCTCTGGGTCAAGCGGTCTCGGGAGGAGGCGCAGGGATCCGTGGCTGATGTCTTCCTCCGTTTCTTGGTGTTCTTCGGGTAGGCGTTTTGCGGGACTCCGACCAGCTCCGTCACATGGAAGAGACCAGAAAGAGGGATGCCGTTAATGTATGCTCTTTCTCAGTTATGCACCTTTCAGGGACCGGGGTAGTGAGGACATCCCCTAGTGTACAGTGCTCTTTCAACTCAGTGCACGGTGAGCGAGGGGTTGTGGTAGGAGGTGAGGTACAGGGATGGAAGCGGGTAGTGGAGAAGGGAACGGTGGTACAATGGGGAAGAAACAAACAAGGGCTTTTTACACTAGTTACACGTGAGCACTCCGGCTCCCCACCCAGGCTGCCCAACGCCGCCGTACCTGTCACAGCCACACTCCTCCCTCGGGAGTGTGGCACGGCGGATCACGGGGTCGTTGGCCTCCTGGCTCTCCTTCCTTCTCCGACTCCACTTCGCCTCCTCGATGTTCCTTCGGGGCCTTTTCCTCGTCTCCGTCCTTCTCTCCGCTCCATACCGTCACTTCTTCCTCCTTCCGCTCCTCCGGGGTGTAAACACACCCTCCATATAACACTTCCTGGCATTTGACCATTCTGGCGGGGCTGACGTCCTCAGGGGGCGGTTCCTCCTCGGAAGCAAACGCCCAGTTAAAGGGGCCGCCGTGTTCGTCATACACGTCTCTGTCGCACGGATCGTTCCTCCATGGGTCAGTCTGGAATGAAGGAGGGGGATCAGGGTCAGCGGGGCACGGACTCCACCATTCTCCCGGGGTAAGCTTTCCTCCCCTGTTACACAGGGTCATCCCTAAACTTTTTGCTCTCCTCCTAGCCTTTTTGCTGACTTGGTGTCGATGGTTTTCGGACTCTGGGCATTTTAGCACTGGTTAGCAGTGCTAAGTGTGTGCGCTCTCTGCCCTCCATAGGCTAAACTTGGGAACTCCCCTTATGGGATAATTCCTATATAAAATAAAATAAGTATGGCATGTTTGGTATGTGTGGAATGGAAACAATAAATTCTGCGCAATGGTGTGCGCAGATTTACTTTTACTATTTTAGAAGTGCCACTTTAGAAGTTGGCATTTCTGTGTGCTGTGTGCCTGCCTGCATGTCTGCTTCTAGAAGTGACCGGGGCTTGTGAGGAGTGGGTGGCTCCATGGAGGCAGGGCCAGGCTGAGTGGGAGGTCTGCAACTAGAGTAGTGGGCGGAGGAATCCCTGTCTCTGACCAGGTCAGTGCCTGCCCTGTGCAAGGCTCGCTCCGCCCCATCTAACACCCCTCGCAGCACCAGTTGGGACTGGAACCTCCAAGACCATTCCAAAAGCCCCTACCCCCAGACCCTTCCAGAAACTTCTACCTCCTCCCAGACGTAGGGCAGGGAGGTGTATAAATACAGGGCCTGTGAGCCCATGTGGGTTGTTGTGCTTGTGCTGACGTGGAGGGGACACCCTGCCAGGAGGATCGCCACAGGACCCTGCGTGCTGGCCCCTGTGCCCAACTCTGCCCTTCTAACCTCTACAGGACCCAGGAAGAGACCCTGCTGGAGTAGGGGCTGCTGCGCTGGGAGGATTGCCACCTTGCTAGGTTAGACTGTTCTTGGGAACTGCTACTTCGTGGGGCTGCCCTGCTGCCTGCTGAACCTTGCCCAGCCTATGCCTATTTCCTAGTGCCTCGAGGGCGCTACAATTGGACTCCTGCCCCAGAGGACTTCACTCTACGCCTGCAGTTTGTTTAAAGGAGGCGGCGCATGGAACCTTCGGCGCTGTGCTGTGTGGGAATCCCGGTGGGTGAGATTCCCCCCTACCATTTGCCATGAAGAGCAGGAGCCCACCCCGCACCTTTTTAGTCACAAGCAGGAGCCTGCCCAGCTTTATGCCGCAAGTTTCTTTATTTGAAAACGGGTGCTCACCCCGTGAACCACCGCTGTGGCCCGAGCCGCCAAACGCACCAAGAAGCGAGTGCCACCCAGCGCTATACTTCAACTACGGAGGGAGCCTCCTCCTCATTGCCCAAGAGGAGATTCACCGCCGCTAGCCCAGGAGCCGCAAAAAGGACGGCGAGGGCTTCACCCATGACCCACGCTTAACTGTGGGGGGGGTGCGAATAAGAAGCCGTCCGGAAGTGAAGACCGGGGCTCCCGTGGTACCGAGAGAGCCCCGTGGCTGCCAGGAAGCCAGGCGGGAGCCTACCCCGTGCTGGCACATTGCCCCAAAAACACTGGAGACGTCGCTTCCTATGTGGGGGCTCCCCCTGAGCAGAGGGGAGCCCTGTGCAGGCGCGGCCAAGAGGAGGGTGCTGCAGAGTCCAGAAGTCAGCGACCCTCGCACAGGGCTCCTGTGTGCTAGAGGAGCCCTGTACGCACCGGAGATGCTGCCGAGCCTGCAACCCAGAGAAGAGTCCCGGTGAGTGGATGGAGGGCCTGGGGAGCATCGCGGGTGCCGGAAGAGGCACCTGGAGGGCATAGCTGTCCCGCCTGACAGGGGCAGCTGCACCGGGGAGACATTGGTGTGTTTCCCGAGCCCCATGAAGGTGGCTCCAGCTGGGCAAGTCTTTTTCGTGGGCTGCAACTTGGGGCATTTCTTGATTTTAGAGTCCCGGAGGGGGCTCCAACCTGGGCAGTGCTTTATGATTTGCACTGCGGTGCTGCAGGAGCGGGCCGCTGTAACTCTTTGGGCATGATACTGCTCTTAAAATCCCAGTGGGGCCATTCCTGATTACCGAGACTCCAACTCCGTCAGTGCTGGTGTTTTGTCACAGCTGCACCGCACAAGAGCGGGCAGCTGCAACGTTTGGGGATTCTTTCTTGCTTCAGAGCCCCAGAGGGGGGCCCAAGTGCAGTCAGTGGTGCCAGTGTTCTTGCTGGATATCCAGCGGCACCGCAGTCGTGGGCCGCTGCAACGTGATTGGCAAGACTCCTTCCAGGGCCCAGAAGGGGAGCTCCAACAGGCACAGTGGTGCCAGACCTGGTAGTGGATTGTGGCCTTATTTCCACAGCTGCAACATAGGGGACAATAATTTTATGTGTTACTATGTGTACACTCCTGACTATGTTTTATGCCCCATGCCCATATGAATAAGCCTCATGTTTTTACACTGATGATGATGTTGTCATGCTATGCCTGAGCTAATATTATGCCTAATGTTTTTTGCCTAATGCCTCAGGTTTATGCCTAATGTTTTTATGCTAATGAGTTGCCTCATGAGATTGACTAATGCTAACAAAGTTTTTGCTTAATGTGGGTTACGCTGATTGAAATGTTATTACCTTCATTATTTTACCAGTAAGGACTGGGGTTTTTACATGTATTGTTTATGCTTTACAAGGTTGTATGTATGCTTAGGGGGATACCTTACGTCAGGTCATTTGGGGCATGCCTGAGCTAATGTCTTTTATGCCTCATGATAATGGGATGCTACGTTTATGATCTTGCCAGTAGGTACTGGGTGTTCTATATTGATGACTTGTACTTTTGCGATGGTTCTGGCAGCGACCCGATTGGCACTGCCTTGTTATGTTAAATGTTATGTTAAATCAATTTGTTAAGCGCGCTAACACCATTAGGTTTCTTGGCGCTGTACAGAGGGAGTCGGGAGGAGAGACAGAAAATAACATAACAGAGGATGAGACTAGTGGTAGGCTACCGTAAACAGATGCGTTTTGAGGAAGGATCTGAACGTGGAGTAGGGGGAGAGCAACCTAAGAGAAAGAGGTAAGGAATTCCAAAAAGACGGGGCTAAGAAAGAAAACCTAAGACCACCGTGTTTCTTCCGCTTGAATCTGGGGACAGAAAGTAAAGCCAATTGGGAAGACCGAAGGGTACGGGAAGGGACATAAGGATGAAGCAAGGAAGAAATGAAGGAGGGGCCAAGACCAGTGAGAGATTTGAAAATGATGCAACCGAGCTTAAATTTACAGCGGGCAGAGACCGGGAGCCAGTGGAGACTTTTTAGGAGAGGTTGGACATGCTGATCTCTAGGTTGATGGTAGATCAAGCGAGCAGCTTGATTTTGGATCAGCTGGAGTCTCCTGAGTTGGTATGCAGGAATGCCTACATATAGCGCGTTTGCGTAGTCAAGCCTAGACATGACTAGCGCAAGCAGGGCCAAAGTAAGGGCATCGATGGTAAGTACATAATCCCCTGTAAATAATGTTCAGTGTATAAGTCTGTGATTCTAATGTGTTTTTATAATACAAAGGCTATTTTTATATAACCTTGTGTGGAGTCTCTTTTGTAGTGTGCCTTGTGTGTCGTCGCTGTGTGTGCGTGTTGCGCAAACGCTTTACACATTGCCTCTGGGATAGGCCTGAGTGCTCGTGCCAAGTTACCAAGGGGGTGAGCAGGGGTTATCTTTGGCGTCTAACTCCCTTTCCCTGACTAGAATGGTGGTCCCTGCCTGGCTTTGGCGCAAGCCTCAGCCAACCAGAGATCCCCATTTCTAACAGGAGGGGTGCAACAAGGAGCTTGGTATAGAGCAGTGTGGAGCCACAGCTGTAGCAATAACGGACATTACCCTGGATAGGGCGGATACATTATTTTCCTTGACAGATGGCTCGGAGTCTGAGGTACCTGATTCATATAATAGCGAATGCAGCGGAACAAATTCCTTAACTTCAGAGTTCAGCACGCTGAAACTATGCTTAAGCGCCAGAAGAAACAAAGGGCCCGTACATGCAGTACTGAACCAAGGAATCGGAGAAAGAAGAAAATATCTTGCAGTAGCTTGAACTGGGATTACTCCCATACAAAGATGGTTGGAACCCCACCCGAAACACTCACTAGTTGTGAATGAAATAGGCACAGCTGCCTCACAGCTAACTGACACAATGCCCTTAAATCCTGAGCTAAGCTTAATACTGGAGTCCATTAAAGAACATTGATCTGAGGCACGGGCAAATAGTAAAAGGGCAAGGCATGGAACGAAACAATTGCAAGGTGCTATTTGGAAAATGGAGAGGTGTGTTCTGAGATCTGGGAGCGCCTGAGCCACATCGAGGACAGGACAACAGCCTTGTAGGTAGTGATCACAGAAGAGAAAGAGCAAACAAGGAGACATGAGTCCCAATTAATTGACGTAGAGTGGAAGCTGAAGGACATGGAAAACCAACAGCGCAGGAATAACCTTTGTTTTCTTTGAATTGATGAAGGCATGGAGGAGGATGATATACGCTCTTACATGCTGGGTCTCTTGAAAAGATCATTCCCCGAACTGTCAGGATGAGATTGGGCTGCGGAAGTTCAAAGAGTACACAGGTTCCCGATGACCCAGTCAGCCCAGGATGGTAGAAACCCAAGGTAATCACTGGCTATGCTTATATTTTTTGAGAACTTTCTGCTTCACGTGGCTTTTTTTGAAAAGGCCCATTCGGATGCAAGACGGACATACCAAGACTCATCAGGTTTCGTTCACCCTTATTTTTGCCATATCACAGCAAGTGGATGTAGTCGTAACTGCAATTGTGATGATGTATTTTTTTGTCAAAAGAATAAAGGCACTGTGCACTTGGACATGCCCTGGGAAGTAGGTGAGTAAAGTTAGTGGTGCAGCAGGACTTGAAAGGATAGAAATGGGAAGTGAGGTTCTTTCTCCACTTGGGTGGTACTCCATGGTGTTGTTGACAGCATCTAATAGCTATGGCTAGCTTGGGAATCGCATCTATTAACATCTGCGGGTTAAATGATAAAGTAAGAAGAAGGCGGGTAGAGGAAGAGCTAACAGCCTGATTCATGAAAAACGGGATTTGCGATTCTCAAATAGCGAAAAATTGCGAATCGCTATTGAGAAATCGCAAATCTGAATTCATGAAGATTAGCGTTTAATAATGCGATTCGCACGCGGGCGCTAATTCCGTTTGCGATTAACGATAATTGCAGAAAAATCGCTATTTCCGGCTACCCTCGTCGGGATAGCGAACTCGCAAATAGCGATATCGCTATTTGCGATATCGCTAATTGCGAGATCGCAAAATCGCGAGATCGGGAAAACGGGAAGTCGCATTTCGAGCACAGTGATGACATCACAACCAGGAAGCAGCCAGTTCCCACCCCCATTCACCACAGTGAGGCAGACCTCGAGGGAGCAAGTGGGAGAGGTGCTGCTATTCTACTGGTGATTTGTACTCTGCAACAACTTTGCTGCCATGTCAGAGGAACCTGTTCCTGGCCCCAGCAACACCACAGGGAGGAAGAGGAAGCTCAAATTCTCAGAGCAGGAGCTCGAACATTTGATTGAAGGGGTGGTGGCCAACCATGCCAAACTGTTTGGCAAAGACTCCAGGAGGGTCCCGGAGCAGGAAAAAAGGAGGATCTGGCAGGGAATAGCCTCCACCGTCAACTCCGTGGGTGTGGCCGATAGGTCACTAGATGAACTTAAAAAAAGATGGTATGACCTCCGAGGTCGTGCCAAAGAGAAGGTGGCGGAGCGCCTTGGAGAGGCATCGGGCACTGGAGGTGGCGGACCTACAGTCCCTCCTAACACAGCCTTGGAGGACCAGGTGGAAGACACCCTTGAGAGGGAGGCGTGCATTGGCTTCACACGTCTGGACTCATCCCGCCCCACCCAAGACACCCAAGGTAAGTGGCTTGCGACTGCGACCCTGTCCCCTATGAATGTACATGACCATATAGGCTCCCAGAATGTCCCATAGTCATGCCATTGTTGCACATCAGGGAAAGACTGAAGCATTGTGGGAGATGTAGTGTGGCCACAATGTAGTAGTACCACAATGCAGCCAGACAGGTTCCAAAGTACGCAAAGCCACAGCCATTCAGGGAATGTCACCCAGCATGCATGTAGCAACTGCACGTCTGACAGATACATGCAACTAATGATCGTCCACTCACCCTCACAGGTGGCGCTGAAAGCAGCAACAGCGAAAGGCTGCTAATTGATGAGGAGGCCCAGGAGGAGGAGGTGCCACCACAAACACAGGCACCAGCCCCTGCCGCTGCAACAACACCAGCAGCCAGGTCCACCAGCAGTGTGCCCCCTGCGTCTGGCGCACCATCTACAGCCACAGCCAGGCCTGCGACTATTGTGCCCCCTGTGTCTGGCGCACCACCTACAACCACAGCCAGGCCTGCGACTATTGTGCCCCCTGCGTCTGGCGCACCAACTACAGCCGCAGCCAGGCCCGCGACTAGTGTGCCTCCAGTCCCAGCCTTACCAGTAACGCCTGCTGTGACACCACCAGCAGCTGGTGCTACAACATCTGGGCCCGCCACAGCGGCAACACAGCGGCCAGCCACAGTGTCAGGCCAGCAGAGCAGGCGTGGCAGGTCTCGCCAGCACACCACTGCAGCAATCAGCAGGAGGGTCAATGGACAGGGGCTGGCGCGTATGAGCGTCGAAAGACGCATGTTGCGTATCCATCAGCGCCAGGCACGGCAGCAAGGTGCCATTCAGCTCCAGCTCTACAAGATTGGGCGCAATGTGGCCGGAGTGGGTGACCGCATGGACCGCATGACGGCGGCCATGGCAGGTGTGGGGGACCGCATGGACAACATGACTGCAGCCATGGCAGGTGTGGGGGAGGGAATGGCCCGCATGACTGCAGCCATGGAGGCCAACACTGCAGCGATGACTACTCAGCGCAGTGCAGCACGCCGGCGCCACCATCAGCTCATGAGCCGGCTGGCCGCCTACAGCAGGCCCAATTATGTTGCAGCCAATGCAACTTCACAGTTGTCGCGGCAGTCCCTAGCACAGCAGCACCAACTCATCCAGTGCTGTGAGGATATGACCAGGGTCCTGGAGCACCTGACCACGGCGGTGACAGCACTACACCCTCCTGCTCTACCTGCCACTGTTGGGGGAGATGATGTAAGTGAGGCATCCAGCATGAGCAGCCACTCTGCCTCAAAAGTCCCGCCACTCAGGCGCAGCACCAGGCCCACGGCAGGTACAGGTGCCCCGGACGATGATGAGCCTCAGAGGCGCTTGGGTGGAACGCGCAGGAGGCGCGATTGACTACATATGACAATTACAGGCACAGGCTGACTATAAGCCTGCCCTGTCCTTTGACACAGCAGTATGCAGTAATACTGTTAGTAGAATATAGTTGAACTGGTACCATTTTTGTGATTGAAACAAATATATTTATTTTGCAGCACACAGTAGCGTTGTGTCATCATTACATTTTGCATGCATTAGTGATTTGTGGGGTGAGAGAAGAGGGTGCACTAGAACTGTTCACTGTGATGTGGCTGCAACGTCTGTGGCCTTCAGCTGGGTTCTCCCCGCGTGCATGGCGCGCATGTGCAAGTGGCCGGTTGTCCCCTTCAGATTCCCTGCCAGAGATGTCGACAGGTATCCGGCGCTTGGTTGCAATGTTATGTAGTATTGCGCAGACAGCCACAATGCGGCAGCACACTGCAGGACTGTAATACATGGCCCCACCTGTCTTGTGCAGTATGCGGAACTTGCTCTTGAGCAGGCCAAATGTCCTTTCAATGCAATTCCTTGTCCGTATGTGTGCTATATTGTAGCGCCGTTGCTGGGGTGTAGCAGGGTTGAGGTATGGGGTGAGGAGGTATTCACGGAGGGGGTAGCCACTGTCACCTGAATGAGAGGAGCAGAGGGTGATTCAAGTGCTGCGCTGCTACCTAATTGCAATGTGACATTGTCGAAAAAGTGTACTTACCAAGTAGGTGTCCTTCCCCGAAGTCTCCCCTGGCCAGTCGTGTGTGGAGGCCGCTGTTCCGGAATATGAAGGAGTCATGGCTACTCCCTGGGTACTGGGCCACAATGTCAGTGATGTATGTCTTAGCATTGCAGACCATCTGTATGTTGAGGGAGTGGTAGGACTTGCGATTGCGGAACATATACTCCGTGGCAGCTGGTGGGCAGATGGCGATGTGGGTACAGTCTATGCATCCGAGTACATGTGGAAAATGGGCTACATTGTAGAATTGTAGCTTGGTCAAGTCCAAATCCTGTTGGCTGGTCGGAAATGTGATGGTGTAGCTGGGTGAGCATGGCGTCAACAAAAGTCTGGAGGCAGCGTGACATGGTGGGCTGGGATATCCCCCCAGCAGCCGCTACTATCCCCTGGAAGCTCCCGGAGGCCAGGAGGTGCAGGCTACACAATACCTGCACATGTGTAGGCACCGCATTGGTACGCCTTGTTGGGTGCTGCATCAGGGGGTCAAGGTCCTGTATTAGCTGCATTATCATTTCCCCATTCAGCCTGTATTTTGCATATATCTGCTCTCTGGTTTGGCCGAGCAAGGTGACCCGCTGGCGGAAAATCCTGTCCTGGATCCTGCGTCTCCTCCGTGCTGCTCGCTGTAGCCTTCGACGCCTGACCACCATGTACATTCCTGGCATTGTGGAACTCCTAATGCTGCTGCTGATTGTCCTTATGTGTGATTGGTCAGACCTGTACCTCTTACTGATTGGCCAACGTTTTTTTAAATGGAAATTTTTGATGGCTTTTATGGTTACCACCTGCTTTGAGTTGTCCTTAATTTGCGCCGCGCAAACTGCGATTTTTGTGTTTTTCGCAATTTGCGATTTTTCATGAATGCCGATTGCGATAGTATTGCGAATTCGCTATTTATTTTGCAGAATCCGTGGATTGTCGCTTTTTCCGATTCGCTAATGCTCTCCTACCGGGATTCCGGGAATATAATTGCGAATTCGCAATTATGGGTTTGCGAAGTCGCTATTTTCTTGTTGAATCCCGACTACGGATATTGCGCCCGCAATTGCATTTTTGCAGCGATTGCGGGCGCAATTTAGCTTCATGAATCAGGCGGTAAGTTTTTTAAGAGCAGATGTGTATTGTTATACGTCACAAGAAACTAGGACCAGAGGGGTTGCAATCTTAGTGAAAGGGGATTCTAATATCCCTGGTCGTAATACGGCAGACGAGCTGGGAAGATGGGTGTTAATGGAATGCAAGGCAGGTTGTGGCTCTTTCACACTATGGACGGTTTATGCCCCAGTATTAAACGACCCCAGTGTGTTTAACTTCCTGGTGGCCAATCTTCCATCATGGCCTGGGCCACTTGTCGTTTGTGGGGACTTCAATCTAAATGTCTCAGGGTGGGGCTATCCAAATAATGAAGAGAGTTATGTATGCGCAAGCTGCAATCGTATAAATCTTTGGTCCACCGACGGAAAAAACTAGGGCTGGTTGATGTTTGGGCATCACTGAAGGCACCTGACCCAGGATATACTTATTTCTCGGCTCCCCATGGCAGCGTAGCCAGGTTAGATTATTTTTACATATCATCTATATTGATTAAGGGGGCACATGCTGGATTATTCCCTAGAGAGGTGTCCAATCATAACCCGATTATTTTTGAATTTGCCATTAAAGGGCTGGCTCGTACACATAAGAATTGGACAATTGAGAGGGGTTTGTTGTAGGGTCAGTTTAGACATAGGAAGTCCTGCATCGTGTTTTTTTTTCGTTTAGGTAACTGAAGGAAGTGCTGATGCAGGAATAGTTTGGGGCTCATTTAAGACAGATGTAAGGGACAAAACCCTGAGTTTTAGCATCTTTAAACAGAAGAAGGAGAGGGGACGCAGTAGAATGCTTTATCAACATTTAAGCAGTCTGGAAACAGAATTAATCAGTGCTTTTGAAAACGGGAAAGACTCAGCTTCTGTTCTAAACTTGATAGCTATCACTAAGACACGTGTAAATAAATACTTTGGAGAGAAAACACCTGGGAAGCACCTGTCCAAAGAACAGTTATCGGTAGCAAGGGTAGTAAGGGCAAAGCATAAAAGCACGGCTGGCCACATCAGTAAAGTTAAGAATCTGCTTGGAAACATAGTTACAGATCTCGTCGAAATTACAGAGGCTTTTATGGAATTTTATGCTGATTTGTATAAAGACTCCTCTAACCATGGACCCATGTTCTTTGGTAATGGGTTGGAAGATCAGCCCGGTACAATTACAGTTGAGGAGAGGTTGTTGCTAAGGGCGAGTAATATTACCTGAGGAGTTGCAGACAGCTTTGATTGCCTTATCATTTGGAAGGCAGTTCGGGCAGATCATATCCCTCTGAAATTTTACAAGGTATTCTTTACAGAAATACAGAAGTAATTGCTGTGTCTTATTAATGAAGTTAAAACTGGGACCCTGCCCCTTAGTATTACTAATATAGTTATCTTTTTAAAGAAAGGTAAAGACCCATAGCTATGGGCTCGTATAAACCAATCAAATTGCTTAGTAGTGATGTGAAGGTATACTCTAAGATCTTTTCCACCCGATTAGCTGGTGTTATACACCAGTTGGTGTCTGAGCAGCAACATGGGTTCATCTCAGGCAGAGGGACCACTGATCACGTTCAGAGGGTCATATCTTTATTTGACGCAACTGAAGTTATGGCAAAACATTGAAGTGGCCTTACTGAATGCTGAAAAGGCCTTACTGGATGTAAGGCCTTTGCAGTTGTGGGCTTTTCTGTGGAGGGTTCTGGAAGACAATGGCCTGGGAAGTAACTTAATTGGTGCAATTTGTGCAATGTATAACAATCCTATAGCCTATGTGCAATTAATGGGACAAGAATCAGGGCCCTTTTCAATAGAGAGGGGTACGAGACAGGGTTGTCGCATTTCCGCTCTGTTATTTGCTTTATTATTGACCCTTTTCTCAGGAGGCTAGAATCCTAGCCAGATGTAGTACCCATTAGTCTACAGGGCTGGGCCACGAAAACCTTGGTCTATGCCGAAGATGTGGCCATAGTCACCAGCGAACCAGACAGGGTTCTGCGGGCGGTTGAGGAGATTGCAGGAAACTTTGGGAGTAGATCAGGGTTTCTGCTAAACAAGGCCAAAACTCAAGTCTTGATAAACAGTAATACACTCACGTCTGACAGTAGGATCCTGAGTGAAGCTACTTACCTAGGTATATGTATTTCTCCTAAGGTAGGTGTAATGGTCTTGTCTCCTATGGTTGTTCTAATCATCATCCACGTGCATGTTAGATTCTATTCTGTTTTAGAATGTTGTTAGTGATGAGTGTTCTGTAAGACAGTTGCCCTTTGATCCTTTCCCCTGTCGGTTGCTGCTGGCACCTGTGTGGAATAAATCTTAATATTCTCAATAATATACGTGTCCCGGTGTTGCTCACTACAGAATATTGTAGCAACGGCTGTTTTTCAGAGGATTATGTCAGGTATGTTGAAGCACATTAAAGGTGTGGTTGTCTTTCAAGACGATGTATTGATACATGGTGACTCTAGTGATGCACATGATGAAGCTCTTTTCAATGTACTTGAAATCATGCCAGACAGTGGTGTTGTTCTCAAACACGAGAAGTTTGTTTTCAAAGTAAAGAAAATAGAATATCTTGGTCATGTCTTATCTAAACAGGGAATTGAACCCAGACCTGCTCTTATCAAGGCAATTGTTGATAGTCCAGTTCCTGTGGACAAAACTGGGCTTAAGTCATTTATAGGATTATGTGAGTTTTATTCTCGATTTGTACCAGAGTATGCTTCGCGAGCTCAACCTCTCCTCTCACCAACGTGTTAAAGAAGTGTTCCTTTTATTTGGGACTCAAGTGCTCAAAAAACGTTTGAGTGGATTAAAACACGGTTGATTTGTCCCAATGTTCTTAAACCTTTTGATCCAAGTGCTATGTGCACTATAACAGTGGATGCTAGTGGTTTGGGTCTGGGTGCAGTCCTTACCCAATCTGTGGGTGGTGTTGAAAACACTTTAGGTTTTGCCTCAAGAGTTTTGCGTGGTACTGAATTAAGTTTTGCAGTTATTGGAAGAGAACTTCTGGCATGTTGGTGGGCTGTGAGGAAGTTCAACTCCTATATTTGGGGCGGGCATTTTCAATTACGTACAGACCACAGCCCACTTGTCTCCATTTTGTCAGGTGAAAACCTTAAAGAACACACTCCAAGAATAGCTCGCTTATCCACGAAATTGTTACAATATGATTTTGATGTTTCCTTTATTCCAGGAAGTAAGAATGGAAGAGCTGATTATTTTTCCAAGTTTCTGGTTGATGATGGAAGTGAGTTGGATTTGGGAGATGATGACGAGTGTTTTATTGCCAGTCTTGTTTTAGATGACATGTATGCTGTCACTGAGAAGGAATGGAGGGAGGAGCTTGCAAAAGACAATCTACTTTCTTGTGTTATAAAGCATGTTAAGCAAGGATGGCCCAAAGAGAAAAATGCACCATTATCTTTACAGACCTATGTTAAGGTTTCAGTTGAACTTTCTGTTGAAGATGGGTTACTTGCAGGCAGTGATAGGCTAGTTCCTCCTGATGTTCTCAGATTACGTTTAGTGAAAGGAGCACATGAGGGACATTTGGGAAAGACTCTCACAAAGAGGAGGCTACGTGAGTATTTTTGGTGGCCCAAATGAATAGAGATGTTGATTAATTTGTGGGTGATTGTTTTGTTTGTTCTAGTGCAGAGAAAATCTTAATTGTTAGAAATACTCCTTTGCAACCAATTGAACTACCTGTAGCACCTTGGCACAAAATTGGTATTGATCTTGTTGGACCATTCAATGTTCTTCCGGCTTCTTCTAAGTTTGCCATAGTGGCAATTGATTATTATTCAAAATGGCCAGAAGTTCGATTTATTGGTGAACCAAGTTCTCAAAAGTAATTGATTTTTAAAAGATGTATTTTTGCGTGAGGGTTTTCCTTCCACCATTGTCAGCGACAATGGTGTGTAGTTTGTGAGCAGAGAATTTGAACAATTTTTGGGACAATGTGGCATTAGTCATTCCAAGAGTTCACTTTATCACCCACAAACAAATGGATTAGTTGAAGGCATGAATCGTGTACTTAACAACTGTGTGCAGTGGGCTTTAGCGGGTAAGTTTAATTTGCAAAATGCGGTACGATCAATGTTGTGGTTCTATCGCACAACGCCTCACTCGTCTACTAAAGTGTCACCTTTTGAACTTTTGCGTGGGAGAAAACCTTGTTCTAAGATATGCCCTGGTTGGATGCCCAAGTGGGTAAAGTTGGATTCTATTTCTGATTTAGATGAAATTGTCAGAGAAAATGTTACTAAGGCCTAATCTAAACAAAAGTCATATTTTGATTCAAGGAAAAAAAATATGTCTCATTCTTTTGTTGTTGGGGATATGGTACGTGTGAAATTTCCAGTTCATAAGAAGAAAGGTTGTTGTAAATTCTCTTATCCCATGGTTATTGACAAGATTCAAGGTAATGCAGTTAAAATGAGCAATAAACAATGGTGGAATGTTTCTAGAATTGTTAAAAATTCATGTGAAAAATTACAACAAAGGGAATCTTTGCATTGTGACAACATTTCTTTTACTCAGTCTTCTTCCCCTCAAAAATGTACTTCACTGTTCCACGTCGGAGCAATAGGCAGCGTTTTGTTCCTGCAAAATAAAAATAAAAATGCTAGATATTAATGTGTAGTGTTTTGTTTCTGAAAGATTACTCTTGATAATATTTTAAATGTATGTTTATAGTTAAAAAAAAAATGTTGGGCGTTGCCAAGATGGCGGAGTGAGCGGTCGCACTCTCTGCGAGCTCCCGTGAACCCGGACCCCTGAACCGCCACTATCTGCAGATCTCCCCCCAAAACGGCTGAGGATCTGTGTTTGAAGTTGAGGGGGCATCCAGCAATACTGACCGGCGTGCTGATAGCTTCCGAGGCCGCTGCGGAGGAGCCCCGGGGGTGAGGCCGGAGGCAGAGACGGCACTGCGAAACTGCTAAGCACCGCGGCCGCGAGGGTCGAATCGACCCGGAGACGTCCTGAAGTGGGGCAGCCCGACCGGAGGTGAAGAGCGGAAGCGGAGGACTCGAACCGAGGGCACTGGCGCGGGCTGCTACGCGAGGCCGGGGACTCGGCCTATCAGTGGGCCCCCGGCTACACAAACTTTTCCCGGCCTGCCGCTGCTCTACGTCAGGGAAGAGGAAACACCGGACTATTCACCCACCCTATCTGGAAACCCATGGCCCACAGTAGCAGAGCACTGAGAGGGCAGCAGTGAGTGGTGGCGGCACTGCGGTGGGGCCGTGCTTCAGCGGAAAGACGTACATCGAGGCCTGGGGTGATGCGAAGGGCCCCGCAGAGAGACCGTGCCCTGCCGCTATGCATAGTGGCGTAGGTAGTGGGCGATCGGCAGAGGGCGAGGAACGGCTCACAGTGGCGGGGGACGCAGAGCAGTTTGAAAAACTCTGGCAGCCGTTTCAGTCCTCATTGATCACTGAGTTCAGGGAACTCAACTGTCCCAAATACCTCCGCCTCCTGCGGCTCACAACACCTGCAGCACCTGCAGAACCGGCCACTTGAATAGACACAGGATCTCTCTCCTCAGCGGACAGCGTCCTAGATGGCGACAGGGGATGGACCAGTGCAGTGGACGGAGGGAGGGAGGAGGGGGGGAGGAAGGGATCCGGGAGTTGGGTCGGGGGGAGAGGGGGAGTTCGTGGAGGGAAACCTGTTCTTTTATTGCAATGTCCAATGCTTTCAGATGCCGCTGCTGACTGGGGTACGGGCGGATTGCCCTTTTGTAGATGCAATGTCAAAAGCGTGTCCCTAGCTGCAGTGACCTTATGCTTCATGTGCTTTGTATGTGTATTCATTTGTGTTGCATCAATAAAACAATTTTAAACCTAAAAAAAATGTTATTCTTCTTTTATTTTTGTTTTTATTTTATAAGGAGGAGGATAATGTAATGGTCTTGTCTCCTATGGTTTTTCTAATCATCATCCATGTGCATGTTAGAATCTATTCTGTTTTAGAATGTTGTTAGTGATGAGTGTTCTGTAAGACAGTTGCCCTCTGATCCTTTCCCCTGCCCGTTGCTGCTGGAACTGATGTGGAATAAATCTTAATATTCTCAACTATCTACGTGTCCTGGTGTTGCTCACTACAGTAGGCCATATAATTGACTTAAATTTGGTCCCCATTCTTGATAAAGCCAATCAGGATTTTAAATGGTGGGACAATCTGAGATTGTCTATAATGGGAAGATGTAACTTAGTCAAGATTATTTTCCTTCCTTAGTTGCTTTATTTGTTTTGTTCTGTCCCACTGAAATTCAACAGTGATTGCTGTAGGAGAATTGATAGATTGGTAGCAAGCTTTTTTTGGACATATAATAAAACTAGAAGAGCTAATATCTTCCTGTGCTTACCCAGAGAAAGGGGGAGGGTGGGCGCTTCTCAACCTCAGACTATATTATCTTGACACTGCTATGCAGTGCTATAATATATTGTTTAACAGTCAGGCAATGGAGTAACCATGCGGCAATCGTGTACCCTCCATCTATGAGCTACTGATCGGCAACGCAGCCCATGGATGCTTATTGAAGTTTTGTGAGCCAATTTACTTTAAGCGAACCCGCTTTAGGACTTTGTATGCTGAATATAGAAATTGGACAGTGGTTCGAAAGAAAATTGGGGTAGGCAGGTATAGCAGATATACAGCCTGATTCATGAACGGGCCGTTTTGCGAGGCTCAAATAGCGAATCATAAGGAATCGCTATTTGAGACTCGCAAAACGGTATTCATGTAGGAATCGCAATATTAATTGCGATTCCCACTGATTCCTTATTTGCGATTAGCTATTTGCTAATCGCAAATAAGGAATAACTCCCCATGCATTCCTATGGGCCAAAAGGCCCATAGGAATGCATGGGGAGTCATTCCTCATTTGCGATTAGCAATTAGCTAATCGCAAATGAGATTGCGAGTACAAGGGTGCCAGGGGTGTCCTGTAGCACCCCTGCAATGGAAATTAACACAGGTGTTGCACACACACATGTCCAAAGGACATGTGTGTGTGTAACGTGCAACTCAGAAAAATGCATTTAAATGCATTTTTCTGAGTTTTCGCAATTTACCACGAGGTTTGACCTCGCGGTAAATTGCGGCCCGAAATTGCGATTTCGCAATTGTAAAATGGATGATGAATTACATTTAAGGAATCTCAAATAGAGATTCCTTAAATGTAAATCCTCGCAAATATGTGAATTAGCAAATAGCGATTTTTGCATTTGGTATGTTGAATCCCAAATGCAAAAATAGCACTCGCAAAGGGCCAGATTCTCAGAATCTGGCCCTTTGCGAGCGCAAATATGAATGATGAATCAGGCGGTATATTCCCTTGATCCAGATTAAACAACTGCCCTGCATATTTCACGACAGCTGCTTTGATAGATGGGGCAGCTGTGGGCTAGTCAGGCTGGGAAATCTTCTCACTGGGAATCTGTTTGCACCCTTCGATGTGATCTGTAGGAAATTTAATGTCGGGCCACCGTATTTTTTTAAGTACTTACAGATTAGGGATTTTTTTATGAAAAAGACTGGGTGATTAGCTGTATTTGAACAAATACCCCTAATGGAAGTGATGATAAAGAACATTACCCCTTCCATCTCTCAGCTATATAGATTTTTGTTGGAATTGGTCCCCGATGATTTGGAGAAACAATGTGGGAAATGGCAGAATAGACTTGAGCTGGCTGACTCTGGCTTTTTGGAATCACTGGACTTGGAAGGAATAACTATGTTAGCATCAAATTTGCAGTCACAACACTATAAGACCATGTTTGTTCTTTATATAGCACCAGCAAAGATTGCAAAATGGAGTGGCGGGGACTAGGTGCCCCAGATGTCAGGCGATGGCGGTGGATCTTGTTCATATATTTTACTCCTTCCCCACCTTAAAACTGTTAGAATTAGAAATCATTGGCTTTTTGGGGGTGGGACTGAAATGTAAAATCACCCCATCGCAGATACTTATGTTATTGGGGGTAGACAAGACATTGACGGGTCCTGGAATGGAAATGTTTTTTATTGCAATGACAGTTTTTAGACTGGGTATCTCTCCATCATGGTTAGA
Organism: Lissotriton vulgaris; assembly: GCF_964263255.1. Lineage (NCBI taxonomy): Eukaryota > Metazoa > Chordata > Amphibia > Caudata > Salamandridae > Lissotriton > Lissotriton vulgaris. Next base: position 46,838,000 of record NC_141696.1, read on the forward strand.
TACGTTACCACCGACCTTTCAGCAATGGAAGGGGCGCTTTCTACATGTATATCAATAAGAAATGGCTCTGCATGCTCGTAAAGGCATGCAGGCCAAAAGGAAGGGGAGGAAGTTATGGGGAGCATTAATGACATGGCTGGATAGGTTTCCTTGAGTATTTTGTTTTAACCCCTGTGTCGCCTAAAAAACTGGTATGTATAATGAATTAGTGCTTCTACCGTATCTCTGTACACTATTTATCTTGGTTAGGTTTTTAGATCTACATGTTAGCTTTTTATGTACATTTGCTGATATTGTAATTGTATCTGTATTTGATGAGAAAAAAAGAAATGAACAACTTATATTAAAAAAGAAAGAAGAAAAAAAAAAACAGCACCACCAGGAAGTTCAGGAACTGTATTCTGAATACTCTGAAGATGAAGGGCCTTCGCAGATGAAGATGAAGGGCCTTCACAGAAAAAAAGCAGCATCGCATGGAAGTTCTTCACAATTCCTTCTGGAGAATCCAAAACTACAGCAAAATGTATGCAATGCACAATTTGTGAGAAGACGTTGTCGAGAGGTACAAATAAAAAATACTCTTGTTCTACTTCAATGCTCTACCATCTTAAAACTTCCACTACAACTGATTAAAAGCTGTGAAGAGACAACGAGAGGCTGAATGACCATCTACATCTTTAGCAAGCACATCAACACCTGGGCAAAGAGTGCCTTCGGAAGTTCAGCAACAGTCTCAAGATAGCACACTTGAATGCAGCAGGATGGCCACTTACTGTATGGACTGTGGAGTTGTGGTTAGTGCTGGTGAGTAGAGCATAACAGCTTTCCGCAACAGTTGCAAGACTCACAAATGCTGCGTATTCTCATGTTTTTGAGAGCTCCTTCTAGTTTTTCCACTGCCTGTTGCAGTTAATTTTTGCTTCAAAAAAGAAAAAACATGAGTTGAAAAATCACCAAAAAAACCCTAAAACCTACCACCAAAAAATATATGTTTACTGTTATAAAAAAAAACTGAATGAATGAATGTGTGTGTAAGTATGTGTTTAATATTTGCAATAGTGAATGACTGGATGAGTGGCATATTGAAGAACGAATGAATGCAAGAGTGGTGCATAGATAATGGAATGAGTGCATGGGTAATGCCTGAGTGAATGGGTGACTACATGAGTAGTAACCTAGTGAATGGATGAATGCATGGATAGTGCCTGAGTGATTGGAAATGTGCATGGTTAGTGCCTGGGTGAATGGATGAGTGCATGGGTAGTGCGTGAGTGAATGGCTGAGTGCAAGTGTAGTGCCTGGGTCATTGGATGAGTGGGTGAGTAGTGCCTGAGTGAAAGGAGGAGTGCATGGGTAGTGCATGAGTGAATGGCTGAGTGCAAGTGTAGTGCCTGGGTCATTGGATGAGTGGATGAGTAGTGCCTGAGTGAAAGGAGGAGCACATGCATAGTGCCTAAAGGAAAGGATATGTACAAGGGTAGTGTCTGGCTTATTGGATGTGTGCATGGGTGGTGCCTGGGTGAATGGATGAGTGCATGGATAGGGCCTGAGTGAATGAATGAATGCAAGAGTAGTTCCCAGGTGATTGTGTGAGAGTATGGATAGTGATTGTGTGATTGGAAGAATATGATTGGATGAGTGCATGGGTACTGCTTGGGTGACTGGATGAGTTATGGTATGTTATGTTATGTTAGTAGTGTTTTATAAAGCGCACATTCACTGGATTGGTTTCTTGGCGCTAGATCTAGGAAATGGCAGAGAGGTGAGTAGTTCAATTGTAAGCCTGACAATACAATCACGTTTTAAGCAGTTTTCTGAATTTGAGTAGATCATTAGTGGAACTGATTTCCAGGGGGATAGAATTCCATAGCTTAGGGGCCAGGGTAGCAAACCTGGCACCTCCTTGTTGCTTTAATTTGAAAGTGGGGATTGATAGTAGCTGAAGGTGAGCTGATCGAAGGTTTCCTGAGGGGGTGTATCTAGAAATGAGGGTGTCTATGAATCCAGGACCCTGATCATGCAGTGACTCGAATACCAAGCAACAGATCTTAAAAACACAGCGTTGGGGCATGGATAGCCAGTGCAATTCCCTTTGAAGGGGGGAAGCATGATGCCACCTAGGTTGCCGGTATATCAATTTAGCTGCCTGGTTTTGGACTATCTGCAGCCGTTTCATAAGACCAGATGGTTATCCAAGGTAGATTGCATTAGAGTAGTCGAGCCGTGATAGAACCACGGCCATTACCACCTGTACCAGCGCGGGTTGAGTCAGCAATCTGCTTATCTTTCTGCTGTTTTGCAACTGGTGAGTACAAGACGATATAACAGAACCCACTTGCCTTTTTAGGGACAGATCATTTGATATCAAAACTCCGAGGCTTTTGGCAGAAGAGGAGGGGGTTGGAGATGGGCCCAATTCTCCTGGCCAGTAACAAGAGCCCCAAAATTTCTGGCTGCTGCCTGTCAAGATTAATTCAGTCTTTCCTGGGTTTAGTTTTAGATGATTTCTGTCCATCCAGTGACTAATAAACCGCATGGTTGACTGAAAGTCCAAGACTGAGAGGGGTGAATTATCAACGGTGAATAGTAGCTGCAGGTCATCAGTGTAGTCAAAGGTAACCGTTTTTCTATCTTTTACTGACCTGATCAGTGGTAGGAGATAAAAGTTGAATAAAGGTGGAGAGAGCGAGGATCCTTGTGGCACCCCACACATGGTCCTTTGTTTAGGTGCCATAAACGGAGCTAGGTTAACAGCCTCGAAGCGATCCTCCAGAAAGGAACAGATCCAGCTTAAAGCTGGCCCCTGGATGCCAGCATCCTTGACACGGTCCACCAGGATACCATGGTTTACCGTGTCAAAAGCTGCAGACAAGTCCAGCAGCACCAGGGCCTGAGGGGTCCTGTTATCAGCTTTATCCCATAGGGCGTCCATTACTGCAGTAATGACTATCTCCATGGAGTGGGCGGTACGGAAACCCGCTTGGTGAGAATCAAGAAAGTTAGTTTGTTCCAGAAAACTGGACAAACACTTTGTCACATGAGCATCCAACAACTTAGCCAGATATGGGAGCAGAGAAATAGGTCGATAGTTGGACAATATCACGGGGTCAGCTCCCGGTGTCTTCAAGAGACAGATCACAGTAGCTTCTTTAAAAGATTTAGGTACAGAACCCTGAGATAAAAAGTCGTTTAGCAGGGCAAGGATAGGGCCTGGAAGGGCAGTTTTTATGTATTTAGGAAGTTTTATATAGGGCTATCAAGACCCGAAGGTAACAAAGCGCTTTAAAGTAAGAGAATGACATATAATCAACAGAGACATGACATATGAAAGGTATTAGCAGTCAACGAGTGTCAGAATGAGCGGAGCATATTTGTACTGCACAACTACTTTGCTTACAGGAATCAGTGTGGTCGCATAGTTCAGGAGTTGCTTTCTGATCCAAGTTATCCACAACCAAGGGAGCGGATAAGGAACAAGGATTTGAGTTGACATTTGAATTCCACAAAAGACGGTATAGTTCTGATGTGCGGGGGGATGGAGTTCCAGATTTTGGGGGCGTTTCCCGTGAAAGAGCAGTCCGCTGTTCTATTCTTTCTGGTTTTAGGTAGGATGAGCAGGAAGGAGTTAGAGCTTATCAGATTCCTGGCTTGGCCTGCTTTTTTGAGTTTTTTTGCCAAGTATTCGGGTTTGCCGGTATGGAGGGCTTTGTGGGTTAGGCAGGCCATTCTGAAGTTACTCTGCATTTCTACTGGGAGCCATTTGAGTTCTTTGAGTGCTGGGGAGATGTGATCAGATGTTTTGATGCTGGTGATCATTCTGGCTTCCGCATGTAATGTTGTTTTGATCGGTGCCAAGTTCGATTTAGGAATACCTGTTAGGATTGCGTTCCCATAGTCCAGTCTTGACAGTACCAGAGATTGAGTGGCCAGTTTGAGATCCTTGTTAGGAATGTATGGTTTGATTTTGTTCAGAAGTCAGAGGTTAAAGAATGCACTTTTGGCCGAGTTCTTAATGTGTTTTATCATGCTTAGTTTAGAGTCTAAGGTGATGCCAAGAGATTTAACAGAGTCTGCTAGAGTAAGATTCCCTTTGAGCGCATCGATTGCTTTTAGCCATTCGGTGATTTGAGGGTTGTCTTCTTTGTTCGAGATGAGGAGTGTCTCGGTCTTGTCTGGATTTAGTTTCAAGTGATTGTTTGTCAGCCATTCTTGAACATCTATCAGGACATCATTTAGTCTTTGGATAGCATTGAGAGAGGATGTTTCCAGATAGATTTGTGTATCCTCCGCATAGAGGTGGAAGCGGAAGTTGGCTTTCCTGAGTAGCTTGGAGAGTGGTTCCATATAGATGTTAAAAAGCTGAGGAGGGAGCACCGATCCTTGGGGACGCCCTTGTTGACTTGCTGGGATTCGGAGGTGAAGTTCTTAATTTTTATTATTTGCGTTTGATTGTGTATTAACGAGGAGACCCATTTGAGAACTACCTCACCAAGGCTAGCTCTGTCTTGAAGAGCCCTGATGAGGAGTTTTTGGTCCAGCACCTCTTTTAAGACATATGGAGGGCAGTGGTCGGAAGGGAGAACCAGAGCCGACTTTAAGCAGAAGGCTATACAAGGTCTTAGAATCGATGGGGAAGAAAGTGTCCAAGGAACATGAGTTTTTATATGTGGAGAGGGAAACTTCTTGGGCTATATGAATAGGACTGGTAGCCTTAATACCGGAGATTTTCTCAATAAAAAGTTGTTCAATTTATCACATACATTTTGTGAGGGGGTAGGCTTGCTTAATATTCTGTCTGGATTAGACAGTTCCTCAACTATGTTAAAAATGTCTTTAGATCCTGGAGAATGCCAATGGATCTCTTGCAGGACCAGGTGGGGAAAGACCATGTAGCAACGACCCTGAATAACTATGTAGATCTAAACTGGGGGGACGCTAATCTTCCCTACTCCACTAAATGGGAGGCCCTGAAGGCGGTGGTGCGTGGGGCCTGCATGGGCCTCACCTATGGGGTCCGGAGGCAATTGCTCTGTGACTTGCAGGAAGCGGAGGGTAGACTCCGGCGCTGTCATTCTCTACCGGATCCCGTCGACTCGGACCGAGAGGCAGAGAGGGAGGCCCATGAGGCCGTTCATGATATTCTTACGCATCTGTATAAGTATACACTGGGTCAATATCGACAGAGACTCCACCGTGAGGGGGACAAGTCTGGTCGACTGTTGGCCTGGATTCTTAGGTGGGAATTTGCCCCGGAACGAATAGTTGCTTTACGGGATCCCACTGGGGTCATGGTACACTCGGAGTCTGACATACTCGGAGTCCTCCGGTCTCACTTAGAGGCGGTGTATACTGCTGATCCCTCAATCACGGAGGCTTCCTATCAGCCTTATCCCCAGGAGTTGACTCTCCGGGCCCTCTTGACGGAGGCGGCGGAGGAACTGGACACAGCTTTGACACTCCGGGAGGTCAAGGTGGCGTTGGCCGCCCTTCCGCGGGCTAAGGCACCAGGCGACGATGGCTTTTCGCCTGAATTCTACCAATCGTTTGGGGATTTTCTGGACCCCCTCCTTTTGCAGGTCTATAATGAGGCCCTGGAGTGTGGCACCCTCCCGCCCACCTTGAATCAGGGGGAGGTCTGTATGGTTCTAAGACTGGGGGCGATAGGTGCGACCCTGCGGCGTTACGGCCCATAACTCTGATCAATACGGACGTGAAAATCCTCACCAGGCTGCTGGCCACTCGTCTGGCATCACACATGGCTCACTTAGTCCATGAGGATCAGTGTGGCTTCATCCCTGGTTGTAACACCGCAATGAACCTGCAACGCCTTAACCATATCCTTCATGAGGTGCGTGGTGGAGAGGATTCCCGGGTGCTGGTGTCGATCGACCTGGCCAAGGCCTTCGACACTGTCAGCTGGGGGTATCTCTTGGAGGTGCTCCAAATGGCGGGGCTGGGACCCGTGTTCTGCAACTGGATCCGGATCCTTTACAGTGCACCCCGGGCTAGGGTCCGACTTGGGTCGGCCCGCTCTGAGGAATGGTCCTTGGGAAGGGGCACTCGACAGGGGTGCCCCCTGTCGCCACTCATCTTCGCCCTGGCGATAGAACCCCTGGCGGTCTCGGTTCGTGCAGAGATGGAGCAGTGGGGTATCAAGGTGGGAGGCACTGTGAACGTGATTTCCCTATATGCGGACGACGCCCTATTTTATTTAACCTCCCCGAGTGAGTCGCTTTCCGCTCTGCTGTGGTTGCTGGACCGCTTTGGTGCGGCCTCGGGGCTGCGTATCAACCCTGCCAAATCCCTGATCTTTCCTCTGGTTAGACGGCACTGAACAAACCCCCTCCCGCGCAGCATGCAAATTAGGAAAGCTGCCGTGGTGAGAAGAAGGCCGAGACAAGAAGCAGTGAGGCGACCCCGCCTTGTAATCAGGAGCCCAAATCACAAATGCCCCCATCGATCCAGAGATCCACAGCGCCCTGCTCAAGCCCCAGCGCAGCGCTGAAATAGGCAAGGGGAGCCGGTAAACCAAGCCACGAGTGAAAAGGGAGGCTGTGGCCGCAAGGGGACAGAGAGATGCGACCACGTCTGGCCAGCACACAACTGCGGCTGTGAAAGTTACATTGCACAAGGAGGCGGGCATGAGTGACTGCCGGTAGCTCCCAGCATAAGTGAAAGGAGCTGGAGCAGCGCGAGCCCTGTCTCCCCCCCACCCTCTCTCATTAAAATGAAGTAGACTCAACGCAAGGATCGGTGCCCTCCAGTCCTGCTCAGCTGACAAGCCTTCCAACGATCCTGACCCCCACAGGGAGCGAGTGCAAAGGGTCTGCAGGGACTGAAAGCTGTCCGACGTGTCCCAGCAGGAAAGTGAGGCCAGTGTGTAGGTAGGGAGGCAGCACCCACCACGAGTAGCCCTGCATGTTTCCTCTGCCCCAAGGGTTTCCTGCCCGGACAAAGCAACCGGCAGCACCACAAACCGAGTGAGGGTCCAGAAGCATAGAAAAACGACCGTAATCTGCATTAGGAAACCCTACACTGCCATCTAGTGGCACTTTCGAGCAACTGCACCCCACAATAAAGAAACTTATCACAGAACGAGTACGGACTAAAGCATTCAGGGACAATCAGGCAGAGACAGTCCCAGGTTACTGTGACCCACAACAAGGAAACAAAGGCACCTCCACACAAGCACTGGCAGAGGTAAAGAAAGAGATCACTGCAGGCCTGCACCAGTGACCTCAAGCGCGCCACAGCAAAGCAGACTCCCAGCAGGGGACAACAGGCTGCAAAGCGCTCGAAGAACAGAGCGAGGAACAAAGGTCAGCACTGCGACACCAGGAGACAGCGCAGGAACGCGCCAGCAGCGCAGGAACGCGCCAGCAACGCAGGAACACGCCACGAAGCGCAAGAACGCGACAGGAGTGCCAGAACTCCACACCGCACGCTAGGACCACGTAGCACTGCGCCGGAATGTGCCAAGAGCGCCAGGAACCGGGAGCGCCAGAGTGACGCTGCACAGCGACACGCCACCGACACGGGACAGCGCACAAAAGTCCCCAAGAGAGACAGCTACGTCTCACAGCAACCAGAGCCCCATCGTCAGCACGCATGGCGGCATGCACCAGAGATGCACCAGGAGCGGTGACGCAATCCTCCTCCGCGCAGACAAAGCGCGCCAATGCCAAAACACCGTGACGCGCCCAACAAGCCGACCCGCCAATGGTCGCACCCAAGCCAAGAAGCCGTCCTGCCCAAAAGGTCACACCCAAGCCAAGAAGCTGTCCTGCCCAAAAGGTCGCACCCAAGCCAAGAAGCCGACCTGCCCAAAGGTCGCACCCAAGCCACGAAGCCGACCTGTCCAAAGGTCGCACCCAAGCAGAAAGAAGACTCGACCAATAGTCGTGCCCACACAAAGAAGCCGACCCACCAAAGCTCACACTCAAGCAAAGAAGTTCGACCACCAAGACAGTTCACGAACATGGACCATGGAACTTCGACAACCACAGTTTAACATTCTGAGTCAAGAGGGAAAATCGCGACGACTGGTCCAGTCACAAGAAGAGAAGATCACAGTGTCGGAGAGCCATGCCCAAACCAGAGAGAAACAGGTGGAGTGCACGCTGCCTGGAGAAGAACAATAGTTACTTACCTGTAATCTGTGGTTCTTCAGTATTGGTGTCTTTCATAGATTCACATGCCTGAATCATTCCCCGTCGTCGGAGTGGGAGTCCCACGGTACATACAAAAGCAGTAATATGCCATTTGTACATAGCAAATAACAGTTATACCTAACCAGGAAGTAAAGTAGCCCCAGCTACAGTGGAGAAAACTTCCACATTAGTGACTATCCAAGTCATTATGTATAGACCAAACTGCAGCCAATCAGGCCACAGCTCCCACCAGACTGCTCTCCCCAGAGACCTAGGCTCTCAGATTTTGTAGCACCGGAGTGTACCTGAGTATACATATAAATAAATATCCATAGCCTGAGTGAGACTCTGAGGGGAGGTGGGCGGGTGCATGTGAATCTATAAAAGACACCAATACTGGAGAACCACAGATTACAGGTAAGTAACTATTGTTCTTCTCCAGTATTAGGGGTGTCTTTCATAGATTCACATGCCTGAATCAGAGTAGTTAGCAGTAATACAATACACCGCTCTTGGACGCCAAGCTACACAGTTTTCATGCATGAACATAATGTAATGCAATAACATATTAAAGTGTCAAAAGAGCAAGAGGAGGTGGGAGAGATTATCAGAGGCTCACCTTATTGAAAAAGATTACGCAGGACTGCTCTTCCCACCGAGGCATCTGTATCACTTGAAGAATCCAGACAGTAATGCCTCGTGAATGTGTGCCTGCTGGACCATGTTGCAGCTCTGCAGATCTGCAGGAGAGGCACACCAGCAAACAACGCAGTCGAAGAAGAGACTGCTCTCGTAGAATGAGCTCTAGGTAAGGTCTGTAAGGGTTTACCTGCTTGCAAATGGCAGAGCCCTATAGTTGACGAGAGCCACCTAGCAATAGTCTGTTTTGTCACTGCACAGCCTTGTCTCGGTCTGCCATGCGCTACAAACAGCTGATCCGTCTTCCTGATGGCGGCTGTCCTTGAGAGATAAAACTTAAGACATCTCTTGATATCTAAAGAGTGTGTCTTAAGTATCACTGGTTCATTCAAATGAAAATCCGATGGTACCTTGGGCATGTACTTCGGGTTGGTGCGTAGTATGACAGAGTCATTTGTGAACTGCAAGAAAGGTGGCTTAGTCGTGAATGCCTGCATGTCACTAACCCTCCTGGCTGATGTTAATGCCAGCAGTAATGCGACTTTCCAAGTGATGAACTTCAGATCGACTTTATGGATCGGGTCAAAGGGATGGCGCATGAGCTGAGCCAGTACTATATTCAAATGCCATGATGGAGGTGGCCGACGTATTGGAGGAAACATACAAAATAAACCCTTAAAGAATTGTTGGAATATTCTTGAGGAATATAGAGAATTCGTACCATCTTGACGATATCGGGATATAGCCGCTAGAAACACCTTAAGTGTTGAGTGCGCCAAACCTGCTTTAGCCAATTACAAAAAGAAGGGTAAGATCTCCTCCGGTTCAGCATACATGGGATGTAAGTTCATAGTTTGGCACCAAACACAAAAACGCTTCCAATTAAGCTTGTAAGTTTTGTTCGTTGAAGGTGCTCTAGCATTGGCTAGGACTTCTTGACAGTCCTGTGGGATGTTTAAATGTGCAAACTCATGGTGTTGAGTAGCCAAGCCGATAATTTCAGAGAATGAGGGTCCGGATGATACACTCTGCCTTGTTGAATTGTCAGAAGATTCGGAATTTGAGGCAGTTGGACTGGTTCGCGTTCTGAGAGAAGAAGAAGCGGTGTGAACCAATATTGGCGTGGCCACCGTGGAGCAATCAAAATTATTCGACACGGTTGTCTTTTCATTTTCTTGATGACCTTTGGAAGCAATGGGATTGGTGGGAAGGCGTAGGCAAATATCCTCTCCCAATTCATTGACAGCGCATCCCCACAAGATTCTCTGTGGGGAATCCAACTCGCAAACTGTGGACATTTCTTGTTCTGATATGTTGCGAATAGGTCTAGATCGGGGTGACCCCATCTCTGGAAGATCCGATCCAGCGCTGGTTGATGCAATTCCCATTCGTGAGTGCTGCTCTTGGATCTGCTCAGGGTGTCTGCTAGCACATTGGCTACCCCTGGGACGTGCACCGCTGACAAGTTGATGTTGTGATCAAGAGCCCAATTCCAGATCTCTTGAGCTTGCTTGGACAACCGGGCTGATCTTGTGCCCCCCTGCTTGTTCAGGTAATGCATGCTCGTTGTGTTGTCTGTTCGAATCAACACTGTCGAGCCTTCTAGCAGTGCTTGAAAAGACTTCATGGCGAGGAAAATGGCCCTTAATTTCAATAAATTGATGTGCCATGTCTTTTGCTGTTTGTCCCATTTGCCACTGATCGTCTTCCCTTGAAGGTGAGCGCCCCAACCTTCTAGCGAGGCATCCGTGGTCACGATGAATCTGGGGACTTCTGCGATGAAAGCACAACCCACTTGTAGGTTGTGTTCTTGGTTCCACCACAGGATTGCGTTCTTCATTCGAGGCGTTAAGGTGGTGATATCCTCGAAGGAACCTGATATCTGCAGCCATTGACGACCGAGTTCCTCCTGCAAGGGTCTCATTCTCAGACGACAGTTTGGAGTGAGAGGGATGCACGATGAGATCATCCCTAGGAAAGATTTGAATTTTCGAACAGAAACGCACTCTTTTCTGAGGAGTGCAGTCGCCATCCTTTGAATCTTTTCCTGTCTTTCGCTTGATATGAAGACCTGAGCGAGGTTGGAATCCAGCGTTGCTCCTAGGAAAGACTTCCTTTGTGAGGGTTTCAGATCTGATTTCTCGTAATTCACTGAAAACCCTAGGCTGTGGAGCAGGCAAAGGCATTTCTGGACATGGTTGCTTGTTGTGGCGTAGGAATTGGCCTTGATAAGGCAGTCGTCCAGATATGGGTATATCTGAATACCCTGTAATCCCAAGTGGGCCGCTACAGGTGCCAACATCTTTGTGAATACCCTCGGGGCTGAACGTAGTCCAAACGGAAGCACCCTGAACTGGAAGTCCCTGCCAGCCACTCTGAACCTTAGGAACTTCCTGTGCCTGGGGAAAATGGGTACGTGGAAGTAAGCGTCCTGAAGGTCGAGTGTTGCCATGTGGTCCCCTTCTGTCAGAAACTGGAGGATCTCTTGGAGTGTTAACATTCTGAACGTTAACTTTTTGATGTATTTGTTGAGGGCACGCAGATCGAGGATGGGGCGCCATTCCCCCGATTTCTTGCGTATCAAGAAAAAACGAGAGTAAAAACCTTTCCCTCTCTGATGTTGAGGTACTTTCTCGATTGCCCCTTTTCGAATCATTGTATTGATTTGGATGAACAGCTCTTTGAGATGTGCTGGGGGCGGTCCTTTTGGGGGCGAATTTGGTGGGGTTTTTACAAATTCCAATATGTGGCCCTTGGAAACCACATCCAGGACCCATCTGTCTGTGGTAATTTCTGACCATTTTGAGTAATTTAGGGATATTCTTCCTCCAATTTGTGACTGGCTGGGACGAAGTGGTGGCAGGCTGCGTTCCTCACTTCTTTGCAGTGTTGTCTCTGCCCCGATAAGTTGTTTTTCCTCGGGGCTGTGAATAATTGTTTCGCCTTTGGCCGTAAGATTGTTGCCTATATGGCTGGAATCTCTGGTTACTTTGGGTATTCGTATATGAACGTTGCTGGTAATATCCTCCTCTATTTGTGAAGTTACTTCTTCCTTTTGCACCACGAAAGGAAGACTTCCGGTACTGTAGAGTACCCAACGATCGTGCAGTTTCTGTATCTTTCTTGATGGCTTGCAAAGCCTCATCCACATGCGAGCCGAATAGGTACTCGCCATCATAAGCCATATTCAACACCTTGGCTTGCACCTCCTGCCTGAAGGATGTAGATTCCAACCATCCCTCTCTTCTAAGGGCTGCAGCTCCTGCCAACTGCCTGAATCCTGTAGCTGCTACGTCTACTGCAGCATCGATTATTTCCGACGAAGCACACTCTCCTTCCTGCAGAATTTTAGTGGCTTCGGTCCGGTCCAGTTCAGGCAGTTTCTGAAAGTAAGGCGATATGTCTGACCACATCTGCCTATCATACCTGCCGAGAATTGCCAGCGAATTAGCAGCCCTAACTGTGGTCGCTGCGATGGTCGATACTTTCTTCCCAATGGTATCGAGTCGCCTCCCATCTCTGTCAGTAGGAGTGGAGATTTGAGATGACGGGTTATTTGCTCTCTTTTGAGCTGCTTGCGCAATGACTGACTCCCTCTTGGCCTGACCAATCAGGCAGGCAGGCGAAGAAGTAGGTGCCCTGTACTTTTTATCAACTCGCGGTAAAACCGCTGGTAAAGAGTTTGGTGTGGCCATGATCTTCAGACCTTCTTTCCAAATAAAGTCTATAATGGGAATAGACCAACTTTGCCTCTGCGACAAACTTTTAAAATCGTACAGGAAGCATTTGTCCTGTTTAGTCTCCATAGTAATGAGAAATCTTTTAGTTGCTTTGTCCATAATCCTATGGAAATTCGCAATATCCACCGGTGGTGACTCAGCTTTTGGTTGTTCATCTGGAGAAGGTGTGTCGGCTTGATAATCTTCATACTCCGACAATTCCGTATTATCTAATTCCCCTTCCTCATGTGTTTCTTCATCACTATTCTCACCCTCCGTTTGGTGGTAGGACACCGGTGTTGATGGTCGGGCATGTTCCGCTCCTTCAGTCATTGTATCCATTGGTGTCGAGGATACTCGAGGCCGTGGAGAAGTGATTTGTGATTCGCCTGACTCCGAAGGCGGAAAACGGCGATAATAATCGCTAAGCATGTACTGCAAATTCTGGAAAAGTTCCTTGGCATTTGCATCCCTGGTGTTTGTTCAGACTCCAACCTAGGCGGCTGAATCACTTGTTCCTCCTCCTCCTGATCTTTTACTTGTATAAGTAAATCAGATGGGCTCTCCGCTGCCTGAAATAAGTCATCACCAGAGTCCTCTTCCTCAGAATCCAAAAGCCTGTCTGGCATTGTTAGTGGCGACATCGATGCAGATTGTGAGGAACGCTTTTACAATAGCGCTGCAGTGGTGGCTGGAGATGGTAGCGGTATCACACTGTTCCTTGCTGACCAGACTTGAAGATCTGTGCAAGATGACAACTTTGGTGTTGTTGGATTGTCTTGTGCCACCTTTAATTCTGTGTCCTGTGGCATTGTCTTCGTCGTCGACGATGTGCTTGTCGAAGACAATTGCTCCGTCGACGATAATTGCTGTTTAGTTTTTGTCGACGAGATGGGTTTCGTCGTCGACGTCGAGGGAACCGTCGACGGGACCGCTTTCGTTGTCGAAGGGGCGGTCGACGGGACTGCTTTCGCCATCGAATGGGCCGTCGACGGGACTATCTTCTTCGTCGACGAGGTCGTCGACGCCTTCGTCGACGGGACCGTCGACGGCAGCTTCATCGACGTCGACGGGACCGTCGACGGCAGCTTCGTCGATGTCGATGGAGTCGTCGACGGCAGCTTCGTCGACGTCCATGGAGTCGTCGACGTCAGCTTCGTCGACGTCGATGTCGACGGCAAGGTCTTCTTCGTTGACGGTAAGACTGTCGTCGACGGCAATCTCGTCGTCGACGCTCGTATCAGCTTCGTCGACGGAGGCTCGTCGACGAGAGGTATGACAATTTTCGTCAACGAGATTGGACGAATCTGAACATGCACATAAGTTGGAGAGGACGCTAAGGACATCACCATAGAAGGCTTTGGTGAGGAAAAAGTCACAGTAGAAGTCACTGCCGTGGCTGCCTTACATGAAAACGGCAGAGTAGTCGCTGCCTTGGTCACAGGTCTCTGAGGTGACACTAAAGACGCAGTCTTTTTAGAATCTGTTGCCTTCACAGATTTCTCACAGGATTTTTTCTTCTTCAAAGTAGAAGGCTCACCAGCGTCAACAGTGAGCTGGGCCTGTCTTGCCACCTTAGCCTTAGGAGTAGCCATCTTACTTTCAGCCATCCTCTTTCGAGACCCCACAGAAGACCCTGAGGCCAAACTTCCTACCTCAGAGATTGGATTATCCTTGTCCTTAATCCGCTGCAACCACAGCAGCAGGCGACCCTCTCTGTCTCTGAGGGTCTTTGGAGGGAAGGTGCGACAGATCTTGCACTCCTTAGCCTGATGATCAGGGTACAAGCAGTAGATGCAGAGAGTATGAGGATCTTCCTTAAATAGCCTTGCCTTTCCGCAGGATTCACAGGCCCTGAACAGGGACTTTGATGTAGACATATTTGAAAGTGAAAACTTTCAGAAATAGAGAAGAAACTGAGCAGAGCTCAGAGAGACTCCCTATCACACGACGTGCGGTAAAAAATCTGAGAGCCTGGGTCTCTGGGGAGAGCAGTCTGGTGGGAGCTGTGGCCTGATTGGCTGCAGTTTGGTCTATACATAATGACTTGGATAGTCACTAATGTGGAAGTTTTCTCCACTGTAGCTGGGGCTACTTTACTTCCTGGTTAGGTATAACTGTTATTTGCTATGTACAAATGGCATATTACTGCTTTTTTATGTACCGTGGGACTCCCACTCCGACGACGGGGAATGATTCAGGCATGTGAATCTATGAAAGACACCCCTAATACTGGAGAAGACTGGTTGGGAAGAGCAAGACAGTACTGTGACCAGACCGCGTCGCGAGATGGAACAGGGAGAAGAAGGGCGCGGCACCACAAAGAAAGGGAAGATAAGAAGCCAATTCGCCAGAGAATTGCTTAAGTGCCGCCGAAGAAGAAACCCGCAGACCAAGGAAGGGTTTCCTGATGAAAAGTAAAAGAAGTGATCAAGTAGAGGGACGATACGACGGCAGGTCTAGTCATCAAGCCAAGTGAAGACAGTGTCCCACCGCATGGACAGGACCAGGGGAGATGTATGTAGAGGGCCCGCTACATGGAGAAGCCTGGTTAGAAAGAGCAAGCAGGAAAGAGGACTGGACCGCGTCGAGAAAGAGGACGAAGAGGAAGAATGGAGTACCACAACATCACTCCACAAGGGGAAGAGAGAGAGAAGCACACTCAGCACACAGGAACATCGGTGCTGTCCAAGGAGCATCGCAACAGTCAGCGCACAGGAACATTGGTGCTGTCCAAGGAACATCGCAACATCCGTGTGGATCCCAGTAATCCCGACAACTCGCACCTGAGGAGACCAACCACTGAAGAACCGTATGGGTGCCCCGTGAACATGAAGCTTGCCGAAGCAGAGCATACCCGAGCACTAGACAATCCACCCTTGTGGACTACACAAGACTCGACTGTGGCCATGTCCGAAGTTCCGCAGCGACCCGCACAGCCCACGCGATCAAGTGGCAGTCCAGGGGACAAGGGCCTCGGCCGCATGTCCTGTGAGAGAGGAATCCGGATGGGCGAGGTGCAGCAGCGGAAGCTCCACAAGAGGCAACAGGAAGCACGAAGGCCCCAGGTAAACACCTGGCAACGAGAAACGGTCTGATGAAGACACTGAACCCATGTCCTAACGGCAAGACCATCCTGGCGGATGACATCAACACCCCCGAGGACATCATGAGAGACTTGTAAATGTACATGTAAATGTAAATGTACAGGAATTTATATAGCGCAAATCACGAGCGGTTTCTAAGCGCTTGCTTAGGGAACCCGTCCTGGTATTCCCCTGTGAGATAACCCCGGCAGGGTATCCGCAAGGTGAAAGCCAGGCATCCCGCCACGAGGGGCGGTTGTGGAGATTAAGCAAGCTATTGCCCAGAGTCGCAGAGTGTGAACCCGTGAATCGAGTAGGCACCGGAGCGAGAATTGTCGAGTCCATGGACATTTTTTTAGGATTCAAGACCACGCCAAGCCGGGAATCGAACCCTGGTCCCGGGCTGAAGATAGCAATTTTGTGTCGATTTTTTTCAGACACGAGGTGATTAATTGAATCTTGGGAGAGGTTTTGGAGAAGTTTTTCTCACATTATGTTTGAATTGAACGGCAGATTTTTATGTAAGAAGATACAGCTGCATAGTGCCCATATTTGATAGTTCAAGTGGATTATTAGACAATACGTAGGTTGTTTTGTAGGGTGAAAATTTTAATTTATGAACAAATTACAAAGTAGGATAAGGGAATCTTACCCTGGGAAAGATTACCTTCTTCTGGCAACTTTGAGGACAGGTAAGACACTGTCCTTTGCATGATGTTATGATCAAATGTAGAACAAAGGTTATAAGTGTGGTCTCATGCCTCCGTGGTTCTAAATCCTAAAACAGTACTCTTTTTTATTAGGTCTCGCTATTATATCCCGCAGGGATTAATAGCGAGAATATAGTAGGCAAAACAAACTCTTGACCAAGCGCGGATTACGTGCAGTTTATGAGACGCGCGTGCACGTCAAACCCATCAGCCTCGCACCAGACTTCAATGGAATGCCTCCCAAGCTGCTCCCCAGCCCCCCTATCAGCCTTCAAAGCAATGCGCTCCCGCCCGCCCCCCACAGCAATGCTAAGAGCTTGTTTTCTAATGCGCTCCCGCCCCACCCCCCCACAGCAATGGGATGCCAAGAGCTTGTTTTGCAATGCGCTCCCACCCGCCCCCCCACAGCAATGCCAAGAGCTTGGTAAAGTTGTACCATTTCCATAATTATTAACGATTACGCTAAAGTAGATGTGCGGGCACACATGTCAAACAGAATTGAAGATTGAAGAAATCCTTGTTTTCTCTCTCTCCACTGACACGCCACCTTTCACTCTGTCTCTGTCATCCATCTCTATGTTTCTCACCCCACCCCTTTTTCCCCCTCTCACGAACTGCCCCTCCTGTTTTTCACTATTCCCTCAGCTTCTCTCTTTGTAAACATCGCTACCCACCTCACCGTTACCTCTCGCTGTCTTCCCCCTGCATCCTCCTCATCCCTACATCTTCCAACTGCCCTCTTTCTGTCTCTCCACCCCACACCGTTCTCTTCTCTCAGTCACCCTCTCCCCTCCCTCGCCCTCTCTTACACAGCATTCCTGTATCTCGCTCTCTCACCCACTCCCACTTCTTTCTCAGCCCCCTTTCCTTTACCGTCCCTCTTCTCTCAACATAAACCGAAAGTGCCTCCCAGCAGAGCACACAGGCTTCCCAGCACTTTAAGGCAAGAGTGGCGTTTTGAAAGTAGCATGAACTTGTCTCGCAGGCACCCCGCCCCCTCGGAAAAACACAGAAAAGCAGCGTTAATCTGCATTTCGCAAACAACGCCGCCAGAGTTTACGGCCCAGCGGTACACAGACATTACGACTAATTTCCGGTATGAAATATCAATTGTTCTTTACATTAAAGTAGGTGAAACCGGGGACCAGAGGTCTCTTACTTCTTATTACTGGTCTTAATGTCTTCCATTTTATATTCTTCTGTCCAAAATGGGATATATATCACAAATGGCTTTACTATTTGTGAATCTGTGACCGCAATATTTAATAGCAAGCAGGACTCTGCGGGACGCAGGTTCTATTTTGCTTCTGTCGCCAGGACACAACTTCTCTTTGACCTGTTGCAAGCTTGTGAGCATCTGGCTGTTTTTACAATGAGTGACCAGGGAGGAGGTATAATTAAGTTATAAAGGTTGCCCCAGTACCAGGGCATTTGCCTTTGAACAGATTTGTTTTGCACCGAAATGTGCACAGAGCGGCGATGCATTATGTTAATTTCTAATTACTTTTTTTGCCTGGCCATAGAGTGAAACTGAAGTATTTACCAAATAAACACCCACGAATAGTCTCATCAAACCAAAAAAAGTCATATTCTGCACGTTTTCGGACTATCCGAACTGAGTATGCTTGGAGAAAAAAAAGTAACTATATGGTGAACTTCAACTGGAGAATTCGTCCTAGTTTCACTCACTTTGAAAACCCGTCTGGGTTTTACTACCCGGCGGTTAAGGGCCAGCGCTAATAAAAACGCAAGCAGGGGCAGGGGTAGATGCTATCGGTGCAGCAGGTGCAGTGGCACCAGGGACCAGAGCCCTGGTGGGCCCTAGTAACCCTAACAATGCTCTATTTTGCTACACCAACAGTAGTAAAGGTGGACTTTTCTCTATTTGCAAAAGGGCCCATTGTTACCTTGCTAGCGACCAACGGAACATGTAACTTGAGAACAAGTGTAGGGTGTTTGGTCAAAAATGAAACAAGCTCACCTTTTAATCCCCCAAACTGCACATGGTATAGTTAGTTCTACTTTAGGTTTCTGACCTTATTGTACTTTACATTAAAGTAGGTGAAACCAAGAGCAAAGCTGGTTTCAGGGTTAGACAAAGGCTTTTTTTGAATTCATTCATGATGCGAAATCCCGAGCACTCCTTTTGCAGTAAAGTCTTTCTCCCCTCGCTCACTTTATTTTATTTACCCCTCACTGCCTCAGCTTGTCGTGTTTATCTCTACCTCTCTCTTCTCTGCTGCCTCTTTTGCTCTTTGCCGCCCCTCCCTACCCCCGAACTTCCCCAACCCCGTGCTCCTTCCTGTCCTCACTCCTGTCCCTTGTCCCCCCCTCTCTCTGTCCAAGGCCATTGTGTGTGTGTGTGTATGGGGGGGGGCACCTATTGTAATCTGCCCCTTTGAGCACACGTCCCTTGGCAGTACACGGTACATCGCCCTCCCCACCCCTCTCGCTCTCTGAGCTGTGAGCTGGCCCTTCGAGCAGTTAACGCCATCTCCACTGAGGCCTCCTCAGCAGCCCCCCGGCCTCCTGTCCCCCTCCCCTACATCCCCTCTCCCGCCACCTTGGCTTCATTAATTCTTGCTCTCTTGTCCTCATGAAAGGCTTCCTTCTCCTGCTCTCCTTGACTATTTATTGAAGTGTGACTTTTACCTTAAGCCCTGTACACAGCCCTTTCTTATCACCCCTTGGGGTCAGACGGACGGAAGTCTCAGATCTTCTTCCAAGGCTTGTTAATTATATTTGCTTACATGTGAGGCTGCGCCTCAATGTAATTAGTGGCACACTGTTCACAAACTTATGTTGTTCACAGATCATGGTGTGAAAATGTAGGCCTCCAATCTCCTGGCCGTGGCCTCCCTGACTCTGTCAGGGTAGGCAGACAAAATATCGAAATAAAAATATCGATATACAATAATATCGATGTTTTAATTTCGACAGTATAGAATATCGATGTCCAAAATATCGACAGACAGAATATCGTTTTTTTAAGGTATGTATGTTACTAATATCGAATTTTACTAATATCGAAAAAAAATTTAGTGTTATGTATTTTATTATGTTGTTTATATGTTTGTTAAACATGTTTTGTAATGTATGTTTGAAAATTTGTAAATTTGTTTACATTTTGCATTTTAGTATCAGAGCGGGTTGTGGGTTTATAGGGGAATAGGGTGGGAAGTAATTTAATAATAATTAATTAATTAATATATGTTTGTAAATATTTTTTATTAATAATGAATTGGCAATTAATTAATATTAATTAGTTAATTAATTAATATAATGTTGTACATATTTTTAATTAATAATTAATTGGTAATTAATTAATATTAATTAGTTAATTACATTAATTAGAGTAATTTTTTTTATATATATAATTTTTTGCTATTGTTAATTAATTAATTGGGAAAAAATAATATTAATTATTAAATGTAATAATTACAGCTAATGTGCTGATATATTTACTTTATTGTTATTGTTAATTAATAATTCATTGGTAATTAAATAATATATTAGTATTTTTAGGGTTCAGGGTCAGTTTTCAGTTTTTGGGTAAAGGGGTATTTTTAGGGTTCAGGGTCAGTTTTCAGTTTTTGGGTAAAGGGGTATTTTTTGGGTTCAGGGTCAGTTTTCAGTTTTTGGGTAAAGGGGTATTTTTAGGGTTCAGGGTCAGTTTTCAGTTTTTGGGTAAAGGGGTATTTTTAGGGTTCAGGGTCAGTTTTCAGTTTTGGGTAAAGGGGTATTTTTAGGGTTCAGGGTCAGTTTTGGGTTTTTGGGTAAAGGGGTATTTTTAGGGTTCAGGGTCAGTTTTGGGTTTTGGGGTACAGTCGTACAGGGTAAAAATAAAATAAATTTAAATTAAATCAATTAAATGAAATTAAAAAAAATAAAATTACATTAAATTATTAAGTTTTTAATTTATTTAAAATGTATATGTATTAGTTTTAATTTTTTAATTATGTTTTATTATTTTTATTTAATATTTGTAAAATTATATGCATTTTAAAATTATTTTTACATTATTATTAATACATTTAAAAAAACGATATTTTTAATTTCGATATTTTTGTACTACGATATTAATTTTTGGATATTTTTGTACTTAACTTTATGAAGATATGACTCCGATATTTTTGATTTCGATATTTTTGTGTCGATATTTTTGTATGTAGATATTCTGTCTGTCGATATTATGTCAGACATTCCTCTGTCAGTACTTGTAACTGGTGGTCACAGCTCTCAAAGCTTTTGAAACATTTTGGGCACTGATGTTGGCGAGTGGGCGACGGTGTTCTCGCTTTAGCGGTGTTTCTAAAACATTCTGTGGCAAGCACCCCATCAACGTTTCCGTCATGGCAGTTCTCAGCCCTCACTTTCAACAATTCTAGAAAGAGTATAATTAGAAAAAAATTGACAGGTCCCGGCTGGGTGCATTTCTGCGTTACCTAAGAAAAATAAGCTTTGCGCCAACAGGCAACAGGGGTTGCATTAACTGGTCCTGGTCGGATACGTGTCTGCATTACCCCCCTCGTTAATAACTTAAACCGCCTCATTCTTCGATGCTACAGTTAAATTCCAGAATATTGAGGCAGAAAGGCCCGGACAGCATCGCAATATTTGTATGTGCACACATTAAATGTGTGGCCCAGCAATTTTTGTATTTCACCATTTAAGTGGGCACCTTATTTCCAAAACACAGTCCAGTTCCAAGACGGTCAACACTGTTCTATTGTTTTTTTTCTGGTTCGTCATAAGCATCTCAATAAGTTACACCAGGGCTGTGAAGATCTCATGCTTCACATATGCACCACGATTGTCCGCATTCATTAATAGCCTTGTACTGGCTAACTGGATGCTCCTTTTCCAGCGACTGTGAGGAAACAGCCCCCAAGACTGCAGATCACTATTGGAGGTCACTGCATCTAGCTTCTTTCAATCCAGCCTCTAAAACATCTGTGTGTAATGGTTCTCTGCTCCTAAAACGTGCCTTCATGTTTTGGTAAAAATTAGTATGATACGACAAAGAAACACTGCAGCATGGTGAACTACTCCCCGAAAAAGCCCTTTGACGCCTCATCAAGGGTAGTAACCACTATATAAATGCAATTAGTTACATGGGCCACACCTGTTTAAAGACACACCCCCAAAGTTTTTTTTATTGCCACTTAAAGCCCTGCCTCCCCCTGCATCTCTGACTGCCCATAGTAATCGTGGCCTTCTAATTCCCAAGAGCTTATGTTTTCTGTAGTGTTTCTATCTATCTATCACCCTCACTCTATCTATCTATCTATTGCACTCACTCTATCTATCCATCACCCTCACTCTATCTATCCATCGCCCTCACTCTATCTATCGCCCTCACTCTATCTATCGCCCTCACTCTATCTATCTATCTATCTATCTATCTATCTATCTATCTATCTATCTATCTATCTATCTATCTATCTATCTATCTATCTATCTATCTATCTATCTATCTATCTATCTATCTATCTATCTATCTATCTATCTATCTATCTATCTAACTATCTATCACACTCACTCTATCTATCTATCTATCTATCTATCTATCTATCTATCTATCTATCTATCTATCTATTGCCCACACTCTATCTATCACCCACACACTTTCTATCGCACACACTCTAAATTACAGTACCTTTTATTTAAGTATTAATTATTTAGAAAAAGTAAAAGCCATTGTTATTTGTAATATAAACACATCTAAGTCACGTAAATGCAACACATATTGCATTACAAATGATATAGGTGTAACATTTGCGAAAGTTAAAACTATTGGCATTGTAAATGACAAAGCTATTAATTCCGCTATTTTCAAAACCAAAACATAAATAAAAAAATTTAATTTACAATACCAATAGCTCAAACTTTCCTAATGCGAGACCTATTGAATTGCAAATGCTTCTTTATTTTTCACAGTAATCTGCCGCTTACAGGATACATAAGGTATCTGTGCTGTTTTCATTTGTTTCATGTTTTAGATAATGTTCACGGGAGATTCATCAGTATTAACTAAGCACTTACTATTTGATTTGCACAATCACTTACTCACAAGATATATTGTCAGATTCTTAAGCCTAATCAACATAACAAATTTGTTATAATGCTTGATATATATAAAATATTGCAATTCTATAGACAACATATGCAGCACAATGTGATAATGTTGCACCTGTTCGAGTACTCCCCTTACGCGCCTAGAGGGTGCTTTGTCTGGTTTTGGGGATTGATGTATTTATAATAGACAAATATAATTTAGTGATTTTATGTATTAATTCCAGCCCTGAGAAAGTCGTGGGTACACACCCAATGACGACGAAAACACATTGGCTAAAGGGAGTGGAAGACTTTGACCTAGTGAAAAGAAATAAAGATACAAGACAAGCACAATCATTTTGAGTTCAAACTGTATAATTTTTGGTATCATCAATTTATATGTTGGCTTGTGCTTCAGAAAATTGTTAACATTGTCCCTAGCAGTAAGTCACCCTTTATTCCTCCTGGGAGGGTTCAGAGGAGGCAGAGGATATCTAGGTATACCTCTACTGAGTCCAATGCTTCAGGACCTTCCATAGGAACCTCAATCTCTAGAAAGAGAGAAGACTCATTGGAGAGAGAATACCACATGATCAAATTTGAGAGAGTTAGACTTCGAGCTCAGGTGACATCAGTTGGCCCTTGACACAGAGGTCCTGGAAGTGCAAAACACTAGGAATAATCTGGAACTAGAGTCCTTTGGTGGAATTCCTAGTGTCCCTAGAGTCAGGGATAACTCTTTTGATACTAGGAACTTGAGCAGGATAGTCCCTCCTAACCAGGAGGGGGATGACATCCAGAAATGGATCACTGCATTAGAGAGGTCCTGTAAAGTTCAGAAGGTCCCTCAAGGGCAGTGGTCAGTTATCCTGTGACTCTCATTTGCTAACAAAGGTAGAGATAAGCTCCTCACTGTTAGAGAAGAGTATGCTGACAATTGATCATTTCTGAAAAATGCAGTTATATGGGTTTGGCTTAACCACTGAGCAGTACAGGATTACGTTCAGAGACACCTAGAAGGCACACACCCAGGACTTGGTCGATTTAATTGATTTTGCTATTAAGGCTTGAAGGCTGGCATCATGGAAGCAAGGTACCAGACTATGAAGGAGTGTACAATTTGGTAATGAGGGAGCTTATCCTTAATAAATGACAGGATCAACTTTGACACCCGTACCTGGTAGACTCTGATCTGACCTCTCCTCAAGAATTGGGAAAGAAGGCAGACAAATGGGTCTGCGCCAGGGTTAGGCAGAAGAATCATGGTAATAGAGGTGACCAGAAGAAGAAATATTCTTCTAAATCACAGGATAAAGGTGGGGACAAGGGTAAAGGTAAAAACAAATTTATTTATTTATTTATTTATATTCTTATAGCGCGCCTGAATCAGCCCCGAAGGGGTATCTCCGCGCGTAGCTTCTGTATGAGTCGGACAAACTTTATTGAGGGGATGACAGAGAGGAAAAAAGTAAAGGAAAAATTAGTCTTGGGTGAATAGGTATGTTTTTAGTTTTTTCCTAAAAGAAAAAAGGTTAGAGACTTGTCTCAGCTGTGGTGGAAGGGAATTCCACAGCAAGGGGCCTTTAAGAGAGGGTGCTCGGCCACCCTGTCTCGCTCTGGTAACTTTGGGGACATGCAGCAACATGATGTTGCTGGATCGCAGAGCACGTCCGGGAGAGTAGGGAAAAAAAATGTCTTTTAGGTATTTGGGACCGGACCCATAAATGCACTTATGCATAATGCAGCAGAGTTTGAAGTTGACCCGTTGTTGCACTGGGAGCCAGTGAAGGTGGGAAAGGAGAGGGCGGGACGGGGTACGGGGGGGGCATTCAAGATGAGTCTTGCTGCGGTGTTCTGCACCACCTGCAGTCTGCGTAGTTGTTCATGATTGGCAGAGATGAGTAGACCATTACAATAGTCTACCCGCCCAAGAACTAGTGCCTGTACCAGCGTTTTCCTGTGGGTGTTTGGCAGGAAAGGGAAGATACGCCGTAAAAGACCAATTGTTCGGAAACACGTTCCCTTGATTTGGCTGACATGATCTTTTAGAATCAGAGTTTGGTCCAGGCGTACTCCCAGGTTTTTGATGGTCTGTTTGGGCGCTGGGACAGGTCCTAGCTCAAGTGGCCACCAATCCGGAGACCAGAGCAGGGTGGCCCCTCCAAACAACATGACTTCCGTTTTAGTCACATTGCATTGGAGGAAGTTCTGGGCCATCCAACCTGCCACAGCTCTCATGCCATTTCGAAAGGATTGCATGACTGCAGGTGTGATAGTTTGGAAGGGAAACAACAGCTGGGTGTCGTCAGCGTAAGAGATTGGGGAGAACCCGTAAGATCTTATAATCTCCGCCAAAGGGGCCACATATACGTTAAATAACGTGGGGCTCAAGCATGAGCCCTGTGGCACACCCTTGGTAAGCTTCCTGCAGACAGATTTATGGGAGCCTAGTTTGACACCTTGTTGTCTGTCTTCAAGAAAGCTTTCAAGCCACGCAAGGGCGGTCCCTTTTACTCCCACCCCCTTCAGGCGGTCGAGAAGGATTTTGTGCGACACCGTGTTGAAGGCAGCGGACAAATCCAATAGCACCAGAATCACTGAGCTCCCCCTGTCAAGTGACATTCTGATGTTATCTGTCACTGACAAGAGGGCTGATTCGGTGCTGTGGTTGGGCCTAAAAACAGATTGTGAGTGGTCTAGGCCGCCCGCTGCCTCGATGTAATTGGACAGGTGTGCGTTGACATGTTTCTCGGCCAGCTTGCTGAAATACGGCAGGAGGGAGATGGGCCGGAGGTTGGAAAGCTCCGTCCATGGGAGAGCCGCGTTCTTACGGATGGGGTTCACCACCGCTCTTTTCCATTCAGTTGGTACTTTTCCCTCTTTCAGAGACTGGTTGATTACATCTTGAATGTGGGGGGCTAACAGGGTGCTGAGGGAGGTTAGGGTTTTAACAGGGATGAGGTCATCCGGAGACCCAGATTTTACTTGGGTCATTAATGTAGACAGCTCTTCAGTGTTGATAGGAGGGAATGTAGTCAGTGTGAAGTTGGTGTTTCCGTTGGGGGAGGGAACAGTCAGAGTGTCACTGTTTGTTTGGGATACTAGAATTTTATCATAGATGGATTCTATTTTATTTTCGAAGTATAAGGAGACTTCTTCACATAGACTTTGTGAGAAGTCATCTGGACTTACACAAGCCGTAGGTTTGACAAATGTTTCAAGAATCCTATACAGTTCTTTAGGAGAATTACCAGCTTCTACGAGCTGTTGGGCAATGTTATTTTTTACGGGCAGCTTTAATATGTTTATAATAGTTAGTTTGAGCTGCACGATGTGCCTTTTTGTTATCCTCGGAGTGTGATTTTCTCCATCTCTTCTCTATCCTCCTGCATTCTTGCTTCTCTTTTCTGAGAGCCTCGGTGTACCATTTTTCCTGTTTGGCCACAGGGAATTGTCTAAATGTTTTCAGAGGGGCAATTTTGTCAATGGCTGCAGTTAGAGATTGCTGAAACATAGTTAGGCTATGTTCTACTTCCTCAGTATCTTTAATATCGGGTTTTTCCCACACCTTTTGTAATGTCTCCAGTGTGAGTTTATGCCACTGTCTGCGTATAGTGGGGGGGAAGGGATTTCTTATGGGGACCTTTGTTAACTTTAAGAATAGTAAATTGTAGTAAAAAATGATCAGACCAGTTTAGTTGGGTAGGTTTGGGACACAATATATTGTCGAAGTTAGTGTATATCAGGTCGATGCAGTGTCCACCTTCATGTGTGGGACCCTGATTCTTTTGTGTGAGGCCAATGGTTGTCAGATCAGCAGACAAACTTTTGGTCCCCGTGGATTCAGGTTGGTCGGTATGAATATTAAAATCTCCAAGGAGAAGGAAGTCCTCATTGGCCCGTATGTGTGGGCCTAACATCTCTAAAAGAGATATAGAAAAGCTGGGACATGGAAGTGGTGGTCTGTATATAAGTGCTCCCTTACTAGTCTTTCTGTTAGGGAAGGTAATTCTGTAAACCATTATTTCCATTTCTTTTCAGCATTGTTTGTCTAAAATGTCTAGTTTGAGGTAGTCTTTATAAATTATGGCAATGCCGCCGCCTGTTTTTTCAGGGCGATCAGAATGGTGAAGTTTGTATCCCATAGGTACTCCCAGGGTAATGGCAGATATCGTGTGGGGCTTTAACCAAGTTTCAGTAATGAAACAGATATCTGGAGTCAGGGAGTGTATCAAGTCCCAGATCTCAATTTGGTGTTTGGGCATCGATCGAACATTAATGAGGATACAATGCATATCATCAAATGACATACTAGGTTTATGAGAATCAATAAATTTCATGGAGGAATAATGGCATTTTTTACATGAAAAAGGTCCTTTGAGACAGGGCCTCTTATCATCTATGTAGCAAGGGGAAGTGGGTTGCCTTAATTGTAAAAGGGAAGAAGCCTCATACCTGATATGTTTGTCCGCACAGAGTGGCGGCATAGTGCAGAGCCGCCGCCCCGTCGCCTCGTCCTGTCGCGGACGGGCGCAGACGGGCAGCTCTTTGGCTGGTCTTCGGCTGAAATGAGGCTGCGCGCAATCGCTGCGCGCTTCCTGTGAGGCGATGGCTAAATAGCCCCCTGCTGACAGCTAGAGCGCTGACCGCTCCCGGAAGTGCCTGGCCCTCACCTGTCCGCCCTCCGCACAACGGTAATGAATTACCGAGTCAGATCGAGGCGGGCAGGAAGTGGGATCGAGACCAGCACTCCGGTGAGGATTAAAATAAGTATTAAACTATTGGTGTGGTGCTAATCGCTAATCGCTAAAAACGTGCACCAGTCATTTTAAAAATGACAGTGTTTAAAAAGCAGCAATGTTGGAAAATGCTCTGTCTGTCACTCGAAAGATTTCCTTCTCGTTCAGCAAGCTAGCGGTGTGAAGACACTGCCACCGTCTTCTCACGCAGCTGCGCTGTAAGAGGCTCCGCCTAAATAGCCCCCTGCTGACAGCTAGAGAGCTGACCGCTCCCGGAAGTGCCTGGCCCTCACCTGTCCGCCCTCCGCACAACGGTAATGAATTACCGAGTCGGACCGAGGCGGGCAGGAAGTGGGATCGAGACCAGCACTCCGGCGAGGATTAAAATAAGTATTAAACTATTGGTGTGGTGCTAATCGCTAATCGCTAAAAACGTGCACCAGTCGTTTTAAAAATGACAGTGTTTAAAAAGTGGCAATGTTGGAAAATGCTCTGTCTGTCACTCGAAAGATTTCCTTCTCGTTCAGCAAGCTAGCGGTGTGAAGACACTGCCACCGTCTTCTCCCGCAGTTGCGCTGTAAGAGGCTCCGCCTAAATAGCCCCCTGCTGACAGCTAGAGCGCTGACCGCTCCCGGAAGTGCCTGGCCCTCACCTGTCCGCCCTCCGCACAACGGTAATGAATTACCGAGTCGGACCGAGGCGGGCAGGAAGTGGGATCGAGACCAGCACTCCGGTGAGGATTAAAATAAGTATTAAACTATTGGTTAATAAACACCTGCATCTGGGGGTGACTCACAAAATTCCAAAAAAGGCAAAAATAAATCTTGCTGGTATTTATGTAAGGTAAAGACCAATTGGACAAGGGGTGCTGATTGTCCAAAGGCCAAGGAACCTGGTACCTCTGCCCCTAAGGCAACTGTGCCCCCTAGAACCAGTAAAAGTGGTAGCACAGCAACCAAGGGATTAGATCGGTTAACCTTGGGTTTTGAGGTGGGTTCTCGTTAGTCAGAACTCCAGCTCAGGTTGTTCTAGTCTATGATGGTGGCATTGATCCTGCCATCATATTAGTAAGCCCCAATAACTTGGGAATGAAGAGGCAACAGGCTTTGTTCAATAGATAGGAAGCAATAGCTTTCAGGGACACATGGGCTAGTGTCACAATGGTGACAGAGAAACTTGTGTCCCCCGAACAAATCATATTTGGGCAAGTGTACCAAGTAACCAATACTAGCAATGTCAGGACGGATCATTCCTTGGCAGTTGTGAATCTCACCTGAGGAAGGGTAAGAGAGGTACAGTATCTTCAGACCTACCTGAAGATTGTCTGTTGGGCAATGATTTAGAAACTTCAGCCTGTCTGAAGTAGAGTTCACGATGCATGCAGAAATGATGTGCATTTCTGCCAGTGTCTTTTCTTTTGCTAGGACTCAGGCCAAACAGCTCAGCACTGAAGGACCACTGTATTCCGGACAAATGGGCCAGGTTGCTACTAAGAGGAGGAGCAGGAAGGGTAAGGAATTATCCTCCTCCAAAACTCCCAGTAAGGATCAGTCTCCGTAGGGAGATGACCTCAGTAACCTGTAAAGGAACTGTCCCAGAGGAACATGAACATGATTAGGTAGAGTTCTTGGGGCCAGGCGACCCTTCCAGGGCAGATTTGAGTTTGGAGCAGTAGACCTGATCCTCCCTTGAACTCTCAGACAGCAAGCTGCTGCTGCTGAGGAAGCAGGGAATGCCAGCGGGTTCCATAGGATCTATTAGGAAGATGGGCTTCTGTATTCTGAAATTAGACACCCCAGGTCTGGTGCCACTAGGAGGTTTGAAATACCTCAGACGTTCAGGGGTTTCCTTCTCTCCCTGGCACATGCCATTCCACATCAGGCAACCTTGGGCAAGGTAAAACTTGGGACAGGATTGTCCCTCATTTTAACTGGCCCCATATGTCAGAACACACCAAGGAGTTTTGTCGCTCCAGTGTCACTTGCCAAGCCAGTGGTAAGTCAGGTGGCACTACATAGACCCTGTTAATTCCACTTCCAGGGGTTGAGGTTCCCATTGAGATGGAATTTGTTGTTGGTCCCTTGAACCCTCCAACTGCCTCTGGACAAGTTATATCCTGGTGGTGGTGGACCATGCCACTAGGTATCCAAAAGCAATTCCCGTTAGATCCACTACAGCTTCTGCGGTGGCCAGGGCCCTCCTAGGAATATTCTGCAGAGTGGGCTTCCTTAAGGAGGTCTTAAAAGACAGAGGTACCAATTTCATGTCTAGTAACATAACTGCAATGTGGAAAGAGTGTGGAGTAAACTATAGGTTTATAACACCCTGTCATCCACAGTGCAACAGCCTTGTTGAAAGGTTCAACAAGACCCTAAAGGGTATGATCCTGGGACTCCAAAAAAAGCTTAGGGGAAAATGGGATGTCTTACTACCATGGCTTCTCTTTGCCTACAGAGGGGTTCATCATAAGGTTGTTGGCTACAGCCCATTAGAACTTCTGTTTTTGCACATCCAGTTAGGGGTCCATTGTGTCTAGTTAAGGAGGGATGGGAGCAATCTCTTGTTGTAATCTTCTTACCTTTTAGGTAATTATAGTGGTACATTACTGTATGTAAGCTTATACACCTGTTGTAATTATATGGTACATTCCGTCCACCCCCTTTACCCTTACCTGTTGGTGTGTTCCACTGTAGTCTGCTTTGGAATGTTGAGTCCCCTCAGGCAGTCTGGAGAGTGGGTGACAGATTAAAGACTACTACTTCATACTCTTGGATTCAGAGTCTTTTTTACAACACTGGCGACGAGGATGGGATCTGAACCCACGTGTGCATAGTACAATGGATTGACTGGCGTAGGGGGCCTTCCTGTCACCCCCTCCCCCTTTGTGTCCTCTCTCCATCCGATTGATGTAGAAGAAGTTTGAGTACTTCACAGTTGTTGTGCAATTTTTGGTGCTTGGTACCTGGTGACGATAGTGCTGGCATCTGCGGAGGTGAAGATTTTGAGAAGCACTGTTCCCACCTCAGCTGACCGGGAGCCGGGGGAAGCGTGAGTACGGCTGGGGGTCAGCGAGGGTGGCAAGCCCCTTAGCCCCGATGGAGTTGGTGTTGTCGTTGGGGGAGTTATCATCTGGTTTTCCTTCTCAAAGTACCCCTCTGCACTGTTCCTGTGAGGACGTGGATGTGCACGGTGGGAGCCCGCATCATAATTTGCAGCGCTTCTGGTCCTTCAAGTAACAGTGAGGGTCGGCGTGCGCCTAAGTGCTGCTCCTAGGTGGGCCTACAGATCCTTCATTTTCCTTGACCGTGTCTGGACAGTCATTCTGTGCTGTGCCTTAGACGTCCATTGAGTCCAAATTCTAACTGAGTTCCTGACAGAGCGCTGTGTGTCAGTTACGGGAATCCTGTCAAGCTGAGCGTCGCCTGCCAGTTTCCTCAGTGCGCCGTTCGTCAGTTCCTCCTGAACGCCGCTCGTCGGTTTCAAGGGAGTGCGCACCTCGTCAGTCCCAGCGCTCCAGCCGCATTAGGACCGGTCCTGTTCGCCAGTGTCGACAGTTTCCTCCGTGTTGATTTTCCTCAGAGCACTCATTGTCAAGTTCCGGCGCACCACCTGAAGTTGGACCGGCCCTGTTCTCCAGTTTCCCTCAGTGTGTCAGTTTGGGAATTTCAGACGTTTAGCCGCCTCATCTGCCATCAGCCCTCCTTTGGCTACTGTCTCCCTGCTCTGAGAACTGCCACCCTGTTTTGATTTCACCATCAGCATCGATCTTCTCTGGAACTATTCTTCAGGCAAGGCACGATTTGAGTGTTCAGCGACTGTGTCTAGAAAATTCACAAAAGGTCGCGCAGCATTAAATTTGTCCATAAAGTGTGTGTTGACGAACTTCATTACCCCCTGACTTTCCTCCTTCTCCATGCATAGGCTGTGTGCATCTACACGGTGACACGCACACCTTCTTCACAGTACCGTGCTGGCAGTTGGATAATGCATGAACTGTGTTGACTCTTTTCCCCCATCATCTGTGTACATGTGAATTCATGGAATTTCAGCTAGATAGATCCGGAGTTACCAGGGATTACATGTCCTACTAGTGCACAGGTTCATACGTTGGTTGAAAGTATATGTAATGTTTAGTGCTTAGATTCAAAGTTCAAGTGATTTCATGTTCCATGGGGTGCACTGTTACAAACTATTGGTGAAAGTATATGATATGTGTTGTAGGTAATGAGTTCCGCTAGGGTTAAGTAAGTCCCTTAGTTATGTGGGAAAGGATGTAGATCATAATCAGAGTATTTTTGCACACTACTAGTTCCAGTTTTGAAGTATGTGATACAGTGCAAGTGTGGCTAGTATATGCATGGTGGGTTGTGGTGACAAATAGGTACTTCTGTCTTTTCTGCAGTACAGGTGTTGTTTTATCATCTATATATTGCAATTAACTTGAACGGGGTTCAGCACTGTTGTGCCTCAGTACATTTATGTGTTGTAATCTTCTTACGTTTTAGGTAATTATAGTGGTACATTACTGTATGTAAGCTTTTACACCTGTTGTAATTATATGGTACATTGCACTGTTGTAAAACCTACATTACAGGTGCTTACCCTATGTTATTCTACTTAGGCTGTTTTCTACAGGTCCCTCGGACTCTTCCTTCCTCCGTCCCGCCCCCCTGTGCCGGTTCGTCCAGGGTCTCCTCCCGGCACACTGGCTATATTATTGCCCCTTGTCCTCCCTCAGCCTTTCCCTTCGTCTTGCCTTCCCGTGCTTCCCCCCCCCTTACTTCCCTTTTGATTCCCCTTTTCCAGCAAAGGGAGATGTGTTGTAATCTTCTTACCTTTTAGGTAATTATAGTGGTACATTACTGTATGTAAGCTTTTACACCTGTTGTAATTATATGGTACATTCCGCCCACCCCATTACCCTTACCTGTTGGTGTGTTCAACTGTAGTCTGCTTTGGAATGTTTAGTCCCCTCAGGCAGTCTGGAGAGTGGGTGACAGATTAAAGACTACTACTTCATACTCTTGGATTCAGAGTCTTTTTTTACAGCACCTCTCAATCCTGCTATGCAGGATATTGTAGACTATGCCTTTGGCCTACGTTCACGTATGGCTCAGTACATGAAGAAGGCAAGTAAAAACCTTGCGGCCAGCCAAGAGCTGCTGCAGAAAACCTGGCATGATCAAAAGGCTGTCATTGCCAGAATGTGAGGGTGTGGGGCCTGTGGCCTCAGCAGCTCTCCAAGACAAATGGAGTGGCCCTCACAACATCCTTGAAAAAAAAGGTGAAGTCACCTACTTGGTGGACGTATGCAGTCCAAGGAGTCCCCACAGGGTACTTCATGTAAACCGCCTAAAACTGTTTGTGGACAAGTCTGACATGAGCTTGTTCATGGCATTTGATGAGAGGCAGGAGGAAGAGAGTGACCCTTTCCCTGATCCCCTCTCTCAGAACCCTGTTGATGAGTCAGTGGATGGAGTAGTCTCGGCAGGCACCCTAACTGACAATCAGCAAGCTGATTGTAGGAAGGTCCTCAATCAGTACAAGCATATGTTTTCTCTGACAGTCAGACCACCTAGTGTACCCGTGAAGTGGACAGAGGTGACAGTCTGCCAGTAAAGAACAACATTACAGACAGCCTGAACATGTCAAGGATTGCATCAGGACTGAGGTCCAAAAGATGCTTCAATTGGTGGTCATTGAGCCTTCAGATGGCCCCTGGGCTAGTCCATTAGTCCTGGTACGAAAACATCACACCAGGGCGGAAAAAGAGAGTGTTTTTGTGTGGACTACAGAGGCCTCAATGTAGTCACTAGGACTGATGCTCATCCTATTCCAAGGGCAGATGAGCTCATAGATACTTTGGCCTCAGCCAAGACTCTGAGTACATTAGACCTGACTGCTGGCTACTGGTAAATCAAACTAGCTGAGGATGCCAGCCAAAACCAGCATTTTCAACCCCGCGTGGGCATTATCAATTTATCGTAATGTCCTTTGGTATGAAAAATGTACCTGCCAGATGTCAGAGGTTAGTAAACAACAGGTCTGGAAGCGTATATTGCAGCATATCTAGATGATATTGCAGTATTTAGCTCCACCTTGGATGATCACTTGGTCCACCTCAGGAATGTTCTGATGGCCCTGCAAAAGGCAGGTTTCACTATCAAGGCCACCAAGTGCCAGATAAGGCAAAGCAAAGTTGTATACTTGGGTAACCTGGTAGGTGGGGGCCAGATTCAGCTACTGGAGAGCAAAATGTAGACAATCATGGACTGGGTTGCTCTCACTACCCAGACCCAGGTCAGACCATTCTTGAACCTGACTAAATACTACAGGAGGGCCCATAGTGACTCCCCTTAATAATCTCACCTCCAAGAGCATGCCAAAGAAAGTTTAGTGGACAGTTAGCTGTCAAAAGCGTTTGATGACCTGAAGCAGGCCATGTGCTCTGCTCCCATTCTGCAAAGTCCTGACTGTTCCAAACCATTTATTGTCTAGACAGATGCATTTGAGATAGGGGTAGGAGCGGTTTTGTCACAAATTCTTGCAAGGGCCAGGGCCAATCAGTAGCTTTTATAAGTTGAAGGTTGACCCCCCCAGGAGAAACGTTGGTCAGCTATAGAGAGGAAGGCCTTTGCTGTGGTCTGGGCCCTGAAGACGTTGAGGCCATACCTGCTGGTACTCACTTCATTGTTCAGACAGACCATAAGCCCCTCTAATGGTTTAAACAAATGAAGGTAATCTATTTCCTTAAAGGGGAAGGACTATTCAGTGGAACCTAAGCCTGGGAGTAACCATGCCAACGCAGAAGGACTTACCAGTGATTTCCGCTTAGAAAATCAAGACTCAACTGGGCAAGGTTAGTCTCATCTCCTTACGTTTGGAGGGGTCTGTGCAGGAAAGTAGGATCTGCTTTCATGGTCACACCCACTGTTTTCTTGTGTCATCATGTTTTTCTGACTAGTCTGACTGGGATAGAGCTAATCAGGACCCCAGTCTCTGTGCTTCTTCCCTAAATTGGACATGGTGAGTACTTAGGTACACTCTAGATTGGCTGCTGGTGTATCCTGATAAGCCCCTAGTATATCGTAATACGCTACCCAGGACATAGGTACACCAGAGGTCTCCCATGGGCTGAAGTATTTATTATGCCAACTATGAGAGACTACTCAAACTGTAAGGATAAGTCACTTACCTGTAATCCTAGTTCTCTTCCAGGGGTATCCTCATCAAAGTCATAAGCACATGAATATTCCCGCCCATGTGCGGGACCCCGGAAAACATATCACATGCATGTGAAAACCATATATGTAGCTCTATATATATAGCTATATATATATATATATATATATATATATATATATATATATATATATATATATATATATATATATATATATATATATATATATATATATATATATATATATATAAAAAAAAACACACAATGTAGCCTTGTGCATTCATGCTGAAAAATGTTGCAAAATAATGTATTTGCACTCAAATACATTCAAATAAAGCAGAGAGAAAAGAAAACCTTTGTAAACTGCTTTATTTCACATCAGAAAGATAATCCTGCAAGGAAGAATGAAAAACATTGTCAGCACACAGGCTGCATTGTAGAAAACTCAGTGTAGAAAGCTGAAAAGCTAACCCACATAAACACTCAGAATAAACTGGCACCGTGCCTATAAGGCAGCCATGACCCCTAGCTTCCCATTATGCCCAAGAGGTGACAGTTAGGGCAGTTGTTCTTTGCGGATAACTGCAGGCCATTTTACAAATAGACGTATGTATCAGGTTCACTTGCCCAGGGAGGCGGGTGGGCTGCTTATGACTTTGATGAGGATACCCCTGGAAGAGAACTAGGATCACACAATCTCCTGCACCCCTCGCAATCTGGCTTCCGCCCCAATTTAAGCACCGAGACGGCGCTTTTGGAGGTGTCTGAAGCCATCAAAGAGGCACTGGACGCGGGAGGTAAGGCTATGCTTGTAATGCTAGACCTGTCGGCGGCGTTCGACACCGTCCCCCATGAGGGTCTCCTCGCCAGACTCTATGAGATCGGTCTGAGGGGGACGGTGTTCAGCTGGTTTAAATCTTTTCTAGGGGAGCCTCATCAATAGTCATAAGCACATAAATAGAATAGCAAGCCCATCCCCTCATCCTGCAGGCAAGTAAACCGAGTACTAATCAGAAATACAGTAGCCTAAGGCATATTCAGACCCCGAAAATTTAACACTGAAACATATTCCTCAAGGAGGCCTGGCCCACTTGGGTATCTGCTCTAGAGTCCAAATCCAGTCTGTAATGTCTGGTAAATGTATGGACCGATTTCCAAGTTGCCGCTGTGCAAATCTCGGCCATCGGTACATTGTGTAGGAATGCTACAGTTGCCGCTTTGCCCCTAGTAGAGTGAGCTTTAGGGGAAGCGAACAGAGGCTTATTAGCTAATTGATAGGCTAACTTTATACAAGATACTATCCATCTCAAGATGGATATTTTAGCAGATGGGAAGACTGTTCTAACAGAGCCATAGTTTATGAACAATTGAATTGACTTCCTTATAGATTTTGTTGCTTCCAAATCAAATTTGAGAACCCTCTTGAGGTCTAGTGAATGGAGAGACCTTTCTGCAGGTGTGGTAGGGTTGGGAAAGAAAGAGGGTAGAGAAATCGTCTGATTAACATGGAACTCCGACACAACCACTCTATTATGGCGGAAGACTGTATACGGTTCTTTGGAACAGAGTGCTTGTATCTTACTCACTCTGCGTGCCGATGTAATTGCTATAAGAAAAGCTAATTTCCAAGAAAGGTGTTGCAATGTAGCTTTATGAATGGGTTCAAATGGAGAACCCATCCATTTGGACAATACCAGATTCAACTCCAAAGGAGGAGAAGGAGGCCTAACAGGGGTATAGACCTTCTTTAACCCCTGTAGGAAGTCCTTAACCTCCTGCAGTTGAAAAAAGGAAGGTTGGTTGGGTGATTTGCCATATGCTGCAATAGCTGCCAAATGGACCTTTATGGAAGAGTATTTCAAACCAGATTTAGCCAAGTAAAGTACGTATGGCAAGATTACCTCCTCATGCCTGTTAATTGGATTCCAACCATTGCGGACACACCACAAATAAATCCTTTTCCATTTTAGAGAGTACGAAGCTCTCGTGGACGGTCTCTTTGACTCCCGCAAAATGTCCATGCAGTCCTGAGGGAGATTCAGATGTCCGTACTGCAGGACTTCAGGAGCCATACTGTTAAGTTGATAGAGGGAAGGCTGGACTGTAGAATCTTCCCCCCATCTTGGTGAGAAGATCTGGCCTGCATAGGAGTCTCCAATGAAAACAAATCGAGAGCTGCAGCAGATCCGGATACCACCATTGGTGAAGCCAGTCCGGTGCTATGAGGATTATCTTCATCTTGGATCTCAGAAGTTTGGCCACCACCTTCGGAATGAGAGGGAGGGGTGGAAAGGTGTATGCAAAAGACTCTGACCAATTTATCAAAAGTGCATTCCCCCTCGTTCCTGGTCGGTAAAACCTGGATGCGAAGGCGTGGCATTTTTTGTTTTGCTCATCTGTGAAGAGGTCGATGGACGGATGACCCCACCGCTGAAAAATATCTGCTACCACGTCTTCGTTGAGTACCCAGTCTTCTTGCTCTTGGAAATGACGACTGAGGGCATCTGCTCGTACATTCTGCTCTCCCGGCAGATGGACTGCCGTGATCGATAGGTTCCTGGTGAGCAGCCAGTGCCAAATCGCCTGTGACTCGAGAAACGGAGGACAGGAGCGTGTTCCACCTTGCTTGTTTAAATAGTACATGGTGGTTGTGTTGTCTGTTTGAACTAAGATTGATCCGGACTGGATTGATGGCTGAAAAGCCTCGAGGGCTAGATGAACTGCTCGCAGCTCCAGCATGTTGATGTGATATGTCTGCTCTCTGGAGGTCCATCTGCCCTGCGTCTGCAGATGACCTAGATGTGCACCCCAACCCTGAAGAGAAGCATCTGTGAACAGGGATTGGTTTTGCAGGGGTTGGTGAAAGGGAATTCCTACCAGGAGATTATGTTATTGTAGCCACCAGAGAATGGACTTCTTTGCTGCAGGAGACAGGAGAATCCTGTTGTTCCAGTGACCCGAGGATTGATTCCATTTGCGATGACTTGTGGTGATCAGAACGTGGAAGTATGCGTCCTGAAGATCTTCCAAACACATCCAATCGCCTTTTCTGCAAATGTGGAAACATTTGATGAAGCGCCAGCATTCGGAATTTCTCTTTTATTATGTATTTGTTCAGAACACGTAGATCTAATATAGGTCTGAACTTGTTTGGTTGGTCTTTTTTCTGGACAAGGAAGTATCTTGAGGAGACTCCCTTTCCTCTCTGCGCTGGAGGGACCTCTTTTAATGCTTGTTTTTTGAGAAGGGTTGACACTTCCTGACGCAGGAGCTCCAGATGGTGCTGGTGAGAATTTGCCGGAGGAAAGTCTCTTGGGGATGTACAGAAACGCAGTGCGTACCCATTGTCTAGTATATATAGCACCCATTGATCTTCTGTTATGTTGTGCCACTCTTGAGCGTATCTCGCTAAGCTTCCTCCCCTTGGAGTGTGCAACGGTGCTAGAGGAAGCAGCATTTCATTGCTTTCCAGTAGTCTTTGCTGTGGAGGAGGACTGCTGCTGGTATCTGCCTCTTACTCTTGGCCCTGGTATTGAGATTTACCTTATCTGCCTTGTGACCATTGAGGGGTTTGAACCCTCTGTTGGTTTCCTTTCTTATTGTAGGGCCAGTAACGCTTCCTAAATTCCTTTTTCTTCTCCAGACCCACCGCCTTCAAGGTATCCAACTCAGCCTTCATTCTTGCCATCTCCTCATCTGTGTGGGACCCAAAGAGAGAAGTGCCAGAGAAGGGAAGATTTAGTATGCGCTGTTGTGCATCAGGTTTTAATGCAGGCAGCTGCAGCCAAGAGGAACGCCGTGCACAGATGCCGTGTGCGTACGATTGAGCTGTTAGAGATACCCCGCTGCCGTGCTTTTCACCTGGTTGGAAACCAGAGCACATTCATGAATGATTTCCGAGAAATCTTGATGGTCCTCCTTTGTTTTTCTTTAAAACGTTCCAGTGGGGCGTGGCCAAGATGGCGGGCTGAGCGGTCGCACTTGCCGAGGGCTCCCGGACCCCTGAATTTCTGCACCGCCTGGAGTCGCTGATTCCCCCCCGGATCATGCGGCCACCGAGCCTGGTGCCTGCGGTGGAGGTGTGGAGAGCCTGCTGAGCCTGGTTGGCGCCGTCGGGGACGAGATTTTGGCCGGTGTAGCCCGGGTCGAACCCCGCTGCGCGGCTCTAAGGGGAGCTGGAAGCCGCGAGTCTCCCGACCCTCGGAGCGCGACGGGGCGATCGGCCCCTGAGGTGTGAAGCCCGTAGTGGTGCGTGGGCTGTAGGAGTGGGATTCGACGGCGGCTCCGCACGAGGCTTGGAGCTGTCCAGCAGCAGCTGTACGGAGCGGAGCGGAGCGGGGGCGCAAAGCGGAGGCGGAGTCGGTGCCACCTTGCTACGCCAGCCCGGGGCTCGACGGGGCCTGCCGGAGGAGGTCGCCTCAGCTGGTTATCTGTGCGGATCTGGGGACCGAGTCTTCCGAGATTGCTTTCTCCCTGATGCGGCGGACACCGGTGGCTGTGGCATTGTGACTTAACCCCCTGCCCGATTTCTGGTTCGAGGGTCGGAGGCAGACAAAGGGTCTCCATCTTGGGCGTTGTCCCCACGACACTACTGAGCGGCCATTTTGTGGGACCCGGCCGGGCAGCTCATCCCCTCTGGCGCTCACTGCGACCGCTCCCGGCTGGCACATAGCCACTTTCTCTGCCGTTCAGTGAGCCTGTTTGTTCTAGCTCTACGATGTCGCAAGCCAGGGGACAGCGAAGAGGCGACCGGACCTTGCCGGAGATGCTGGGTCGGAGCGCCCTGCGCAGCGGGGGTGCCCAACCGGCCGCAACCTCACCGGCTCCAGCCAGGGGAGCAGAAGGAGGAGAACCCCCGGTGACGAGATCCTTTCTCGAGTCCCTGTTTAGCTCCCTGAGGGAAGACCTCCAAGCACTCAAGAACGAAGTGGCCGGGGAGGTTCGCGAAGTGAGGAGAGAGATGGACTCCCTGGGGGACCGGGTGAACACGGTGGAGGAAGCGGGCCACTCCAGGGATGAGGAGATCACCCATCTGCAGCAGGAGGTCCTACGGCTCCGGGAGCAACAGATCGAGCTACAGGCCCACGCCGAGGACCTTGAAAACCGGTCCAGGCGGAACAACATTCGGGTCCGCGGAGTGCCGTCTGGTGAAGAGGGGGAAGACGTGACGGCGTATCTGGTGGCCCTCTTCCGAGCGATCCTGGGAGAGCCGGAGGACTTTCGGATTCGCATTGACCGGGCGCACCGGGTGGGTCGCCCCCGCAGGGCAACGGCGCCCGCACCGGACATTTTGGCATTCCTCCCGAACTTTCCTTTGAAGGAGCGGATCCTCCGTGAGGCGCGGGGGCAGCAGCCTTTTCGATTCCGGGACCACCCTGTGACACTGTTTCAGGACTTATCCACAGTCACGTTACAGAAACGGAAATCTTTCAAGATCGCCACGGACTTCCTCCGGGAGCATGAAACGCAGTACTCCTGGGGGCACCCCTTCCGACTGATCTTCAGGTGGAATGGGGTCTTACATCAACTTCGGTCCCTTCACGATGTTTGCGAGGTGCTGGGCCTCACTGCAACGGACACGGATACCCCGGCCCCGCGACGGAGGCGTAGCAATCGCAACGGCTGGCAACGAGCAGAGGGGGGGACCTCTCCCCCGGCGGAGCGCCCGGGCTCGCCTGCAATCCGGGCTGAAATGGCGGCTGCCATCCAGGAGGCCTCCAGAGTCGCGGCGAATGGCGAAGTGGCCTTGACGGCCTGAACTTACTCCGGGGGGAGTCTACTTTAGCACATTCTTATTGCAGGTGCGGGGTTTCGGGGGGTGGCATGGGAGGAAGGGCGAGTGCAGAAGGTGGTGGCTGGACGTCCACTAGGTTGACTTTCCACGGCCTTGCCCGTTTGGGCCGGACTGGGACAATGGTTTTTGTGAAAAGTTCGAGAAGCGAGGGAAGGGGATGGGGCAGGCGGGTAGTTGTTTCGATTTGGGGACCTAGTCGGGGGGTCAGAGGCGGGGGGTGGTGTGGTTTTGTTGGGGTTGGGGCGGGGGGGGGGTTTTGGGTTGTGGGATGTTGGGGTTTGGGGACTGTACTGTGCCAATGGTTGATTCAACGTTGCTCTGTTTTGGGGTCTCGAAGGGTGCCTTCTGTGTTTGCTGACCGGGCTTCGCCTACTGATATGTGCTTCCGGACCTCTTACTTAGATGGCTCTTAAGGTGCTTACTCTCAATGTGAAGGGACTGAATAACCCGGTTAAGCGGCGGGCAGTGTTATCCCTGTTGGAAAATTCGCAGGCGGATATCTGCCTGTTGCAGGAGACCCACTTGCTGGCTAAAGACTGCACGCGGATGCGAACCCCCAAGTTCCCCACTCAGCTTTTTTCCTCAAGCACTTCCAAGACGGCAGGGGTGGCCATTTTGTTCTCTAGGAGGTTCAGGGGCGAGGTTGTGGGCAAGGTAGCGGAACAGAAGGGAAGACTCCTGGTGTATAGAATCAAGGTGGGGGGCTTAGCACTGACGGTAGGCTCCATTTATTGCCCCAATGATCATCAGGACCAATTCTTGCACAGGGCCTTGGACGATGTCGCATTCACCTCTGATAGGCACATAGTGTTGGGGGGTGACTTGAATCTGGTTTTTGATGCGGCCCTGGATAGGTCTGTGCAGCGGCGCCTGCAGTTGGGTGAGCTCTCGGGCTCGATTCGTACTCGACTTGCGGAGCTCGATCTGCATGACATGTGGCGAGGCCTCCACCCCACCGCCCGCGCATACTCTTATTTCTCACACGCCCACAGGTCTTATGCGCGCTTAGACCACCTCCTAGTGTCGGGCCCGCTGCTTCTCTTGGCTTCGAATGCAGACATGGGGGTCCTTTCTCTTTCTGATCACGCCCCAGTTGAGGGCACTTTCACTC
This sequence comes from Lissotriton vulgaris, assembly GCF_964263255.1. Taxonomy (NCBI): domain Eukaryota; kingdom Metazoa; phylum Chordata; class Amphibia; order Caudata; family Salamandridae; genus Lissotriton; species Lissotriton vulgaris. Next base: position 46,879,188 of record NC_141696.1, read on the forward strand.
TTCCGCCGGTGGTTCGACCGAGGGGGGTCTGGAGGCTCCGAGATACGCTTTTGCATAGGCGGTCGGTGGTGGATCAGATCAGGGCGGCCATTTTGGCTTATCAGACTGTGAACGACAATGGGGACACCTCCCGTGCAACGCAGTGGGCGGCCCTGAAGGCCGTGCTCCGGGGCGAATTCATCGCGATTTCCGCTGCCGAGAATAGGGACCGGCAGCTAAAGAGAGATGAGCTCACCCAGCAGGTGAGGGAGTTGGAACAGGTTCACCACAGGACAGGGGCCCCCAGGGTGTGGAGGCAGCTGAAGGCGGCGCGGAAGCTCCTGGCGGCCCTAGACACGGATCGGGCGGAGTACGCAGTGCTCCGCCTGAAGCACAAATATTACACAGGGGGCGATCGATGTGGGCGGCTCCTGGCTAACAAGCTCAGGGTGCAGCACCAACAGCACCGAGTGAAGGAATTGCTGGACCCGGCTGGCGGTAGTGTCACGACCGATGACCAAATAGCGGATGTCTTCCGCGGCTTTTATGCGGACCTCTACTCCGGGGAGCCCCCTTCGGCCCAGGCTGAGGGGGACTACCTGGACTCGGTCCCGCTTCCGTCGCTGACTCTGGAGCAGGCTCAGTATTTGGAGCGCGACATACGCGTTGAAGAGGTGGTCACGGCGATATCCCGGCTCAAACTGGGCAAGGCCCCGGGTCCGGATGGCTTCATCCCGCTGTTTTACAAAACCTTCTGTCAGGAGCTGGCGCCTCTGTTGACTCGCCTTTTTAACTCCTTCGCAGAACCGGGAGCCATCCCCTCCGAATTTCTCCAGGCCACGGTCTCAGTGATCCCTAAGCCGGGCAAGGACAGGACCGCCTGTGGGTCTTACCGTCCCATTTCGCTGCTGAACACCGATTTGAAGGTGTTCACCAGTATCTTAGCGGCACGCTTGGCGTTGCATCTCCCCGGCATGGTTGACTCGGACCAGGCGGGCTTCGTGCCCGGTAGGCAAACGGTAGATAATACAAAGAGGGTGACGCACATTCTCGAGAAGGCTTCTAGGGTCCCTGGAGAGAGGATGCTCCTGTCCATTGACGCGGAGAAAGCTTTTGACAGGGTGCACTGGCCCTATCTTGAGAAAGTCCTGAGCAAATTTGGGATAGGGGAGAAGTTTCGTCACCTGATCTTTAACTGCTACCGGTTTCCGTCTGCGGTGGTCCGGGTGAACGGCGGCAGTTCTCGCCCCTTCCCCATCGAACGGGGCACGAGACAGGGGTGCCCGCTCTCCCCTTTGCTCTTTGCCTTGTACATGGAACCATTTGCCCAGAGGGTTAGGCAGAACCCGGACATTATTGGTGTCCAGATGGGAGGGTTTCGCCACGCGATTAGCCTGTACGCGGATGATGTCATACTGACACTGGATGACCCGCGGAGATCGCTACCGGCCTGTGTGGAGGAATTGAACTTATTCGCTGATGTGGCGGGCTTTAAGGTGAACCTGGGTAAGTCGGCCGCCCTAGACATCTCGCTTTCTGCTGCCACTAGAGTGGAACTGCAGAGGCTCTACCCTCTGAGCTGGTCCAAGGACCAGATCCCGTATTTGGGGATCCTGTTGGCGCCCTCCCTCCCGGAGATGGTTAAGGCCAATTACGCAGCTCTGAGCACTAAAATCAAGGAGGAACTGGGCCGGTGGGATAAAGGCACGCTGTCGCTACTGGGTAGGGTATCCGCGGTGAAGATGACCCTACTGCCTCAGGTGCTTTACCTCTTCAGAGCATTACCGCTCCACCCTCCTGCGGGGTGGCTCGCGGAAACCCAGACTGCCATTGCACGTTTCGTGTGGCAGGGCCGTAGGCCAAGGATCAAGAGGAGCATCGCCATGCTCTCACCGGAATCCGGAGGGCTGGGAATACCGGACCTGCGGAAGTACTTTCAGGCCGCACAGCTCCGGTACCTCGTGGAGTGGAGCCGGTGGGAATCAGATAAACATTGGTTGTTCCAAGATCAGGCGGTGGCGGGTCGGACTCTGCAGGAAGTCCCATTCTTGAGGAGAGTCCATCGGCCTCCCAATCTTTACGCGTCCTTGGTGACGCGGGTCCCGCTCCAGATATGGGACTCGGTGGCGGCTAGATGCGAGTTGACTACCTTCCCCTCTCCCTTTACGCCGCTCATTGGCAATCCGGATTTCGGCCCGGGGCTGGAACAGGGAGCCTATGCACGCTGGCGGGTGGCCCGCTGCTGCACTCTGTACCACTTGTACTCCCCCGAGGGAGTTGTCTCCTTCCAGGATTTGCAGAGGGAGTATGGCCTCCCGGAGACGGAACGCATGCGATACATGCAGGCGCGCCATTGGGCATTACAGCCTCAAGTGCGCGACACGGCGCACAGGGAAATCACGGAGTATGAGCGTTGGTTGATAACTCGCACGTCGGACGCCAAACTGATCTCGGACCTGTATAGAATGCTGCAGCCCCCCTCATTTCTCATTCATAGCCCGGGTCGGGAACGTTGGGAGCGAGAGCTTGGGCGCGAGCTGAGTCATAAAGAATGGGACCACATCTCTTACCGCGCGCGCCACTCGGCCTACCACACGGGTCTTACGGAGACCTTTACTAAAATCTCGACCTATTGGTACCGCACTCCGGAGAAACTGCACGAGATGGATAGGGCGATACCAGGGACGTGCTGGCGCAACTGTGGCGACACTGGTACACTGACGCACATACTGTGGGATTGCCCCCTGCTGGCCCCGTACTGGGAAGAGGTCCTGAACGAAGTTGACAAATGCTTTGGGATAGAACTGCCTAGGTTCCCGGCCTATGTCCTGTTGGGGTTGCCGAATGGGTTGATGTATCCCCTTAGGTCCAAGAGGGGTAGACAGATTGCAATTGCGCTGGGGTCAGCGGTGCAGAATATTCTCATACATTGGCGCACTACGACGCTCCCCTCGGTAGTTGGTTGGCTGCACAGACTATGGCACGTTCTTGGAATGGAAAAGATGTCCTTGGTGGCCCTGGGGGATACTGATACCTTTGAGGAATTGTGGGAGCCCTTTCACAGCCTGTTATGTTCTGAGTTCCGAGAGATTACCTGCCCTAGATATCTGCGGTTGTTGAGGCTGACGCCGCCGCCGGACCCGCCTGCCTGAGTGGGTGGGGTCGGTGTTGCATAGTAGGGATTCATTGGGAGTTCACAATGGCGGAGACTATAGATGCTGGCACAGTACAGGGGGAGGGTCGGGGTAGGGTTGTTTGGGGTTAAGTTTGGTTGGGTAGGTTTTTTGGAGCGGGGTTGTTTCTCCTCCCTTTCCTCTCCTCATTCCTCCCCTCTCTTCCCCCCCCCCCCCCTCTTTCCCCCCCTCCCCCCCCCCCCCCCCCCTCCCCCCGTAGTTTGTCCGTACCCACAGATGCTGAAGCTATGATCCCGAGTTGGACGGAACCTCTCACATATTGTGACTGCGTTGTTGTATTGGCTGTATGATGCGCACTGTAGCGCGGATCTTGTGGGTCACCTGTTTTTTACCCCTCTGTGTCCTATCCCACCCTGCTTCAATAAAATACTTTAAACCTAAAACGTTCCAGTGAGTCCCACAGGGATCTGTCATATCCACCCAACAGGGCCGCAGCATTGGATACTTGCAAAGAAGAAGCTGCTGATCCACAAACTTTCTGTCCCCAAGAGTCTTGCGCACTACTCTCCTTGTCCGGAGGAGCTGAGGAGGAAGATGGAACCACATGTGTCTTTTTTGCTACTGCGATAATGACTGAGTCTGGAGGAGGATCCTATCTAAGAAAAAGAGGGTCCGATGCAGCTGGTTTGTATTTCTTCACAATACGTGCTGGAGCTGCTTTGGCTGATGATGGGGCCAAGAATACATCCATTACTGGTTCAATGACTACCGGGACCAAAGGGAGTAATGGTCTTGTCACAGACCTTTGGTGAAGAGTCTAGAAAATAATGGTTGTGGTTGTTTGGGTAGTAGCCATGGTAATTCCCAGCTTCTGTACCCCTCTGGTAAGCACGTCGTGGAAAGTGTTGACATCGTCAAAGGGTGACACTCTGGAAGGTGGGCTATCCGTTAGGGTGGGAGTGTAATCCCTCTTGGACGAGTGTGTGGAGGAAGACGACCAAGATGGTTTGCGCCGCCTTTTTGAGATGCCCCTGTGTCGACCTGCATTCATGGGATCCGCCTCGGTGTTCTCCTGTGCGAGTGGTGGGTAATTTGTCCACTTCTTGCACCATTCGCTGTAATGGAGACCTATGCAATGGGCTGGAGTATTCCGCAGCTCATTGGGTAAGCCCTGCAGATGCTGACTGCCAATGATGGAGAGGCTGCAGCCATCTGGGAGAAAGATGTACTGAAGGCGTTCGCTGCCTTCTTGGAGAACCTCTCGGTGATGACCTTGCAGGCTCCTGGGATCGAATAGAAGCACTGCGTGATGACGCAATTGTTTGGGGTGAGCTTCGGATAGAGTGAGAAGAGGCCCTGTGCGTTCTGGACGATGCCGGTGAATGCCTTGACGTGGATCTACTCTGTGTCACCATTATTGGAAAAGTTGCAGAACCTGAACGCCTCCTCGACGTCGACCTCTCTGTGCGCTTCGACACCGAATGGTTTTGACGGCGAACGTCTGGAGCCCATGGATTGGGCTGGAGACCTCACCGATGAACGAATCGACAGAGAAATCCTCCTCGGCGTCGAAAGTTCCCTCGACGTTGAACTCCTCTTTTGTCTCGACGTCAAATGTCTTGAGATCGGTGAGGATCTATCCTTCGACGTCGAACACCGCTTGGGCGCCGACGAAGGTGAGGATGTCATTTGAGATGTCATCAGTGATGTCATCAGTGATGTCACTGACCATGTCATGAATGATGTAATATGTGACATCATCAGCAGTGGATTGCGGGTGCGCGATATATAGTTAGTGCAACTAACTATATATGGAATTTCAATGGTTTTGTGCGAATAAAATAAGGTTTTGTAAATGCTAATCCCTAACTATATATGGTCTATAACCTATGGTTTTTTCAGTGAATTTTCAAGGTTTTGTAAATGCAAATTCCTAACTATATATGGTCTTTAACCTATGGTTTTTTCATTGAATTTCAATGGTTTTTTAAAAGCTAATATCTGTCGCTGTAAAATGTATTCTTCTTTAAATCTTAAAATATATTTTACATGTTTTTTAGACAATTTCTTTTTTTTAAATTTTTTTTATGTTTCGCTCCCAGTCCGCGAACCGGTCTGCTTCCCGTTAGCTCAATTTAAAGCCGCGGCTCGGTCCGCGAACCGGTAAACTTTCCTTTAGCGTAACTGTTACGTTAGCATGACGTTTTGCGTTGTTGCGTAATACGTCATTGGACGCGCCAAGTTAGCGGACCCGGAAGCGGACCGGAAAGCGGCGCAAAGCGTGAAACGTAAACACAGCAGGTCATGTGACTCGGTAATAACACTTTTCATTGGTTCATTTCACTTTTGGTTTCCTAATGATGTAATACTAGGTCATGTGATCTAAAATTAACACTTTTCATTGGTTTAGAACTTTTGCTTTTCCCAAATGATGAAAACCCCTCCTTCTTTCCTCACTCTGACTTTCATCTTGGTGAGAGAAAGACCATTTTTCATTGTTGAGAAATGGCTTCAATAGTTGCTTCAGCTAGTGTTCCCCCACCACCACCTCCACCTCCTCAAGGGAAGAAAGGACCACCTGCTCAAGCAATCTTTGAAGAAGAGGAAGATCAAGAAGAGGAGGAAGAGGAGGAAGAGCCTGAGTTTTTGCCAGAGGAGCCCAGGAGGTACAACAGAAAAGAAAACTACATCTGGCAATTTTTTAAATTTCCAGCAGGGCAAAAAAAAGTCAATGCCAGATATGTCTTTTGCCGTATTTGCGACGATCGACTTTCAAGGGGGACTGACAAGAAATATAGCTTCGGAAATTACACGATGCACAGGCATATGAGTAGGTGGCACCCAAACAATTATAGTGCTGCCCAGCTTCGCGATGAACAGCAAAATCCCCCGGCAATGGCGAGAAGATCTGTCGTCCAAGAAGTATCGGGACCAGAGGCGAGGGAGGTGGTCCCGAACATTCAAATGGACATGGGGGAAGTAAAGCAAGTGTGCGTGCGGTGCAACCAATTAATATGCTACCGAGAAAGTAGCATTACTCTTATAGTGAAAGCTATCAATAATCATGTTTGCCCGAAACGCCCCAAAAAATAAATTCTTCTTTTTTTCGTTGCTCCTGTTGAGCCCTTTTCAATGAATCATTTTTGTTTCCCCCCTCCCCCCCAAAAAACAAAAAAATTACAAAATGTTCAGAAAAAACAAAAAAAATATAAAAAATGTTCAGAAAAATAATAAAAAAATTTAAAACAACAAAAACCAACAAAAAAGTTCTTTTCAGAACTACCTCCCCATTATAAAAAAAATTGGTAGAATTTTAGAAACTCTGCCAACCTCTATTTCTTTTAGTTCGCTCCCAGTTCGCACTCCGGTACGCGAACCAGGAGCGAACCAAAACATTTTTTTTAAAAAAAGAACAGTAAGTATAAGGGAAGGAAACAGACAGTTATGTTACAAGAAAGACAGCTATAGGGAGTAAAGAAAAGATACTGTTACCCGCAATCCACTTCTGATCATGTCACATATTACATCATTCCTGACATGGTCAGTGACATCATCAGCAGTGGATTGCGAGTAACAGTATCTTTTGTTTACTTCCTATAGCTGTCTTTCTTGTAACATAAATGTCTGTTTCCTATCCTTATACTTACTGTTCTTGTTTTAAAAAATTTTTTGAGATCATTCAGAAACAGTAACATTAATAGAGACAGAATGAGTGAATAAGAATGAAGAAGTATGAGAAGAGAGGGACTGAGAAAAATACTGGAAGGAGTAGAATAATTAAGTAATAGAGAAAGGAATGAGGGAAGTAGCAAACGCAGGAAAGTAAGGATTAAAGAAATGAAGCAGTAGAACTAATAGATGTTAAATGTGATAGATTAAATGATTGATTCAGGATGACAATAAGGTGTGTCCTCTCCAAAAGTTTGTTTAAGGTGAGGCCTACTCAGGGTTGCATATCAAATTTATGCTTGTTGAAGAATACAGAGGAGATAATACATGTGAAGGCCTACCATTGAAGTAAAACATGTCCACTTCACTCTTGAACAACGGCCAGACCTCTTCTGTGTCCATAGACAGACCTAAAGTTCATCTGCACAATGTCATTCGTAAACTTAGACAACACAAGTAATGTAATTGAAAAACGTGGAGTTTCTTTTGCTCATTTCACAATCACATCACCTGTGTTGCCTTTGCTTAGGTATCTCATAGTGCAGATGTAGTCCAGCATATGAAACAGTACGCAGAAGTGCAGCAGTGTATGCATTAATACATGTGAAGGCCTACCAATGAAGTAAGTCATGTCCACTTATTACATCATTCATGACATAGTCAGTGACATCATCAGCAGTGGATTGCGGGTTAAAAGAGTAGAAAACATTTACCTTATAATTCTTGTTAACTTTTTCAAATATTTTTTCATACTTTCAATCTGTAAAAGAGAGAAGAAACATTTCAAAAATATTAAAACATGTATTTAAAAATTTGAAAAGACAAGGGAAAAGGCTCAAGAAGAAACAGTTTTTCAACAACTTTGACATTTACAGAAGCCTCTGCTGCTCTACGTCCCCTACACAATCGTAAAGATATATATTTTAAACAAACAGTATCTTGATGCTGATGAAGTGAGGCCTATTTTGGAACATGGTGCATCTTTTGCACTGCTGATGTCTCACAATAGTGATGCAATAGCAGCGCAAAAAAGATGTAAAGCCATCATAAAATTGTGTCTAACATTTTAAATGATTGTTTCAGGATGCAAATAAGATGTGTCCTTTCAAGAGGTTTCTTTAAGGTGAGGCCTATCAGTTTTTAAAAAAAACAGTACCCAGAAGTGCAGCACTGTAAGCATTAACTTTGACACTTACAGAAGCCTCAGTTTCTCCATATCTACCTCACATTTCTAAATGTATATCATAAGTACAAAAAGTAGAACATTAATTATACATGTTAAATGGTTTATTTTTGCTGTTCTCAGAATGTATCAAATTTCACTTAAATCAGTGACTTGAAGGTATTCATCATGTAACAGCGGGGAAAAAAAACACAATCAAAATGATTGTGTTTAAAAAACCCATACAACCTAAGAAATCTGAATTCAAAACTCCTTAAAATTAACTTACTTTCCATAACGTCGAAGGATGTCCTATGAACAGCGTCCACTCTGTTGTGCTATAAATATTTTCAGCCCGCCACTTTCTGAAAGAAAACCTCCATCGTTTTGAAAAATATGTTACATACAATAAAAGACTTCTCACATTCTACCACATGTTTCCACTTGGCCAAATCATGTTGCAGCGTTTTTCAACTCTTGTAATTCTTCTAATGAAATCCCGTCATTTTCTATTTTCGCAACTTTCAAAAAGAAAACATTTAAGATTACTTTCACAATCCTGGACTACTAATATCTTACCCTTCTTGCTCACTCATGTTCTACTTTTCCTATGACACTGATACTGCTTACTATGAAGCAGACTTACTTGCATCAGGTTTATATAGTTGGATTTTTAAAATGACATTATAATTAAAAGTTTTGGACCAATAATCTAGACAGCATTGCAGACTTACATTCCCTCTACTTCATGAACCTTTTGCAATTCCTCAGAGGAAATCCCGAGATTCTTTCCTTAAAATTTTGGTTTTAAAAACACCAGGTAAGAATTTTTAAGGTCAAACGGCAATTTTTTTTTGAAAGTTACAACAGAATCGTTGCAGAATGACCAGCCGTTTCGAGACTTTAAATAAGCTGTGTAATGTCCTGATGTTGTTGAAGGACCATCGTGATAGATAATTCCTACAGTTACAAAAGTCCTTCCTGATATTGACAGCTGAGAAGCAACAATTTTTTTTATTAAAGTTGACAATTTTGATCCATCAGGCCTACATCGTTGGATCATTAAAATGACATACTGGCCATATCATTTCAGATTTACATTGGCTACACTCCATGTTGTGATCCGCTGCATTTACTAGCTTATTAAAGGCGACTGATTTACTGTCTGGCAAAGTTAAATATATAAATCTTTCTGAGTCTACACTAGTAGTACTTGATACCATACAGTTCTCGCAGTCATGCTACCATTGATAAGAAAGCCCAAACAGGTGATCTACATCTACACCCTCATCTTGCAATACATCAAGCATATACATTAAAAACTCCTGACAATCCTGGTGATTATTTTCAGAGAAGTCTGTTTGACCTGAACATTCATCTAACAGATAACGAACTTCAGACACACTTTCTACTTTTGTTCGATCAGTGCTACATTTCTCTAACACAGAATTCAACAAGCAGCATACACTTTGTTCCGAATTGAACACAATCTGTTCTTTTAAAGTCTCTAGTGAAAAGAGAGCATTAACCACTACATTTGCATAGCAGTTGACACCAGAACTGTTTTCAAATTGAAAACCGACAACATCTTCAACAGAATACACTTTCTTTCTGCATACAATTTTCGGTTCATCGACTTTTGGGCTTTTTGCTACAACCTCCCTACTATTACTGATATTTCTTCGTTTCCGGCCTACCACACGTTTCTCAAACAAAGGATATTGAGGCAAATGTGGCGCATACTCTTTTCTTAACCTATTGTATTCCTTAACACAATCTAGATCCGCACAAATGTTTGTGACATCACAGTCAGTCAATCAGGTACAATCCCGATAAAGTTCTAACTCGTGACAATGCCACATATGCCATACCCTCCTTGAACACAGAACTGCCAATATTCACCAATGCAGTATCTACACTTAAACCTTGCGATTTATGGATTGTCACCGCATATGCCAAGCAAACAGGAAACTGTTTACGGCGAACATATAAATCTTTAACAAGCAAAAACCTAGCAGAACAACGACCAATTAGCTGTACTTCCTCAATGCCATCAAATTTAATTTTTAAAAATTCAATACCATCTCTACTTCTGTATTTCTCAAAATCAACAACATTACCCAGTGATCCATTTACCAGACCTCTTTCAACATGTAAATTCCCTTCTCAAAATGATTCGGCAATTTAAACACACATTCAAAGTCTTTTCAAAACCCGCTGTTTTAGATATAGTCTTCTCTAATGAATCCAATTTTGATTTCAAATTCTCAGACAAAATAATTGTTGATCCCATATGCTCTATTTTGTCAATAGCTTCAAGTTTCACAATCTCTTGCTTTTCTAAATTCAACATTTTGTTGTTGAAGATGGCACCTTCTGCAAGAGTTGGCATCAAACATATTCCGGATTTCTTCTCAGTAATTTTCTGAAAAATATTCTCAGGCACAATGTCTTGTTCGGGATATAAATTTGACAGTAATCGTGCATTTAAAGCTTCTTTCCCATGCTCGGTCACTTTTCCAATTCTAATATCTTGTAGAATATTCTTGTAATCTTCATCCTTCGCCTGACGCATATTTTCATGCAGTTCAGCATAATTGAAATTTAACCATATATTGACGTTGCCAATGCTCCCTAGGCACTTCCTGGTATCTTCATGCGTGAGTATTTTGAACACAGGTTGTCCTTTTACTGGTGTCAGCTGCAGAAGATCTCCAAAAACAATGATGTGTTTGCCACCAATAACACATCATATTCAGTTTTAAGAACTTCTTGCATTCTCAAATGCACAAAGGCAAGCATGACATTGGAAACCATGCTTACTTCGTCAATGATAAGAAGTTTCATTTTCCTCAAGACTCTTGAAACTTCACAACAAGCATCCCCAGATAACTTGTGGTACAAGACAACGATGTCTCAGTCCTTTCCTGCAAATAACAAGAAATTGCTTTAATGAGGAAACTTTTTCCAGTTCCCGCTTCTCCACTCACGTACAGTCGGACAGGCTTCAACGATGTACATGAGCACTCTTTCTTCTCATGACTTAATCCATGCTCAATTTGCTTGGTAACTTCATCATATATTTTCCTCTGCTCAACGTTGAGTTGTTTTTCCAAGTCTTCTAAGTTAACTGCATCCTCCTGAGCATGTGCCATGGCTCTTTCCACTTCATTCATAGCAGTGGCAGCTTCATTTTCGATAATAGGTCCTCCTAGTGGATCCTGACTCAATGAAACAGAACTCTGACTGTCCTGAGAACTGTCTCTGGCAATCTCGGCTGCAATCGTTGCTTCCTGCTCAATTTCCAAAGTCAACATTTCTTGATATTTGGGAAAAGCAGGACATTCTATGGTCTCCTTAGCAGCAGTGAAAGAGTCTTCGTAACAGAGGAAATCTCCAAGCAGTTCCTCTTCTGCACGCCAAGGCTTGAAAAGTTGCAAAAGTGCTAAATAGAAAAACTCCTTTTTTTCTGGAGATTCGCCACTCAATTTTCGATGGTTTACTAATTGGCATTTTCTTTGCTTGACCAGACATCCCTCACTTCCAATTACAGCATGCACTCCTTTCTCAATATCTTCTTTGATGTTCCTCTTGAATATATAATTTTGTAGAACCTCATATAGACAAACATTCTCAAGGTGACTGCTTCGATTTGGATAATATGTATCCAACATGTTGGTCTTCAAAATGTCGGTACTGTTTGGTTCCTTTTCTGCCAAATACTCAATTTCCCGGACAGGTTTTAGAACTCGATTTCGCGTTGCAGCAAGACCAAGACTCGCCCAAACGATGCTCCTGGATTTGGCATAGAGACTTGCTGAAGACAACCGGTCCCAACATTCGTAAGCTCCGATTTCTCGATGCGACAACATCTTCAGACTGAAACTGTACAACTTCTTGCTGAGGCTCTTTTCATGGGAAATGTCCTCCCACATATCCTTCAATTCTGTCTTTTCTTTTTTGGTGATGTAAGATGTCACATACCGAGCCACAGCCATACAGTTGTCAGCCACAAACTGTATATCCATGTTAGCATTCCACATGGACAAAATCACTGGGTTGTAGTCGTTGATGTACTTGGACTCTTCGTTCCTTTTCAAATTGTATGTATTTTTGGGTGATTTCCTCGTCACATTATGTCGCAGCGAAGACATCAAACTGTTCACTCTTCCTTTAGAAATCACCGGTCGTGGAAAGTTGAAATGACATTTGGTGTAGAACTTGTCCTTGTTTCTGAATTTACGATGACAGTACTTTCCACAACGATGGCTTTGGAAACGTAGAACTTGTTCTCTTAGGCTTTTCTTCTCTGTTGCGTTTGGAACAGCACACGTAGAATACTGTTCTATGAAATTCAGCACTAAGTCATCCGGATCTGTTCCAAATTTAGGTGCATCCTTGATCCACAACAACATATGTATATGAGGAGCACCTCTTGCTTGGTACTACTTTCTCCAGAAGAAAACCAACACCTCTCCAAGAGGTGGATTCTTCTTATTTGTGATGAAAGACATCATAGCTTCAAATCTATGATTGAAGTACCTGCATACATTCACTGGATCCAAAGAACACAGTTCTCCAGGTGTCTTGAATTCAATGTTTTCAATATTTCCATTTGCCTCTCGTAGAAATTCAAGTAAGTCTTCCCAGCCATACTCGGCACAGCTCAGAGTAAGGAACCATGTTGGAGTTCCTAAGTTCCTCAGCATACATTTTAAATCACCATGACGACGGTACCAGTACTCATTAGTACCACGCTGACACGCCATGAGATTAATTAGGTGAGAATCCAAAATACTGTCTTGGACATTGACTTTATGCATAAAGTCACTTGCCGAGATGTTTTGCATCTGTATACCACTTTTTAAGATGTGGTTCACTGCATATGACAGTCCAGACAGATCGCTTTCAAACAGGAGATGAAACAAATAGGGAATACATTGACGAAACCTAGGATCTTCTGCATACAATCGTAAAGTCCGGTATTCAGACGCAGGCATTTGATGAGGTCGCTCATCATATCTTCCTCCTCGACCTGTGGGAAATAGCTGTGGGAAACACCGAGCTTCCAAACTTTCCTCCCAAACACTAATGGGACTCCCTTTGGCTTGTTTCATTTGAAACAACTCAATTGCATTCCCCATGACTTCCTTGGAATGCAAAGGATGAACACTATAATGTTCATATATTTCTTCACTTTTAGAGGCCTCTACTTTCTCAATTTGGCCAGCACACAAATCGCTATCCTCTTCATCACTTACTTCCTCTTCTGTAACATATACATTTATATAGTACTTATTATTTTTCTTCAAATACAATGTTGCCTTTTTGACTTTCCTAACATCCACTAAATCTTGCCATATTTTCTTATTCTTTGTCGGAACCCCATTAACCAAGATAACCAGAGGTTCCTCTTCAACTTTTTCTACTCCAATTGTGTTAATGTTTTTGTTCAAATCTAGAGGCAAATAAACAACTCTTCCCTTTAATCCTCTCTGTAAATCTGCTGGAGGCAACTTCCCTGTCTTTGGCTCCATTCTTACAATAGCCTGAAAGGGATGGATACTTTGAATCAAAATAGATTCATAAGTATTTAAATCCTTCAATTCAGAAGGAACCTCAACCAATTCAAGATTATTATGAACCGCCCTAGCAGGCATCTGGTTTTGGTTTAATTTGTTACAACAATAAGTACACACACGTTGATCCGATCCCAAATCAAAACAATTTTCTACCATCAAGTATGTGGCGAAATCCTTCCATTCACTATTATTTTCCCTTTCACTTTTTGCATATAAATCCACTAACTTAGTCTGATTCTTATAATAAGTGCGTCGACAACACACACAAGTGAAATTAGGCCTCTCACTTGATTTCATCTGAAACGTGGCAATTTCCTTCTGAAATTTATCTGTACTAGAAACCTGTACATTATCTTCAACATTACCTTCTACTTCTGTGTCAATTTGAACATTCTCATCTTTACTACCAAAGTAACAAAACTCAATTTCTTCACAAATATTCTTGACATCTATTTCAGAACCATGCAAAAGAGCAGCACATAATTGTTTAAGCATAATTGCTGGACTCTTAGCATAATACAACATTCTCACTAATTTTCTCACTTTATTATGATGCACTGCTAGCATCCTGAAATGATGAAAAACACTCTGGCATACTCTCCTGGAAAGACAAGCCAGTGAATGACCACGCAAACCTGTCATTTGTCTCACTCTGCAAGGATGTAAATCTTGCAACAACTTCATTTTCTGCTTCAAACTTTTCTTATTAAATGTCCGTATAAAATCACAAAGCAAATTGATGGAAACCTGTCGCACACTGCAAATAGAACTACACTTCCAAATGTACACAGGACCCTTAGGACGTCTTCCTAAAACCTCATTACCTAACACCTCGTCTGTCTCTGTTGTCACAAGTTTTTCTTTTTCAACTGGACAACCATCCTTCACTTCATAAGCTCGACCACTGGTGTCAACTGCAAACACCAAATCATTATCCTGAAAATAACTCTCCTCATTAAAAAATGCCTCACAACTTGAACTATGCATCCATTCTCTGGAAAAAACTTCACAAAAGTTACTACGATTTACTACTCTCTTCCATCTACTTTTTGATTTGAAATCAGAAATTACCTTGCTTAGTTTCCTAATTCTATTGATTACCAAAATAAACAACTTTCGCTTAATTTCAAAAGCATGATCAATAATTTTCTCTACATTTTTCTTCTTCTTATAAAATGCCACTTTCTGTTGGCCTTTCTTAATATTTTTTAATAAGTTAACTATTATCGTGTTGCGGAACATTCGTTTTCGAATGTCCCTAAACTGTTGTTTCCTTCTACTATCATGCACAGAGTTATCTCTTGCTCTACCAGTAACATTTTTGATTGGTCTTTCCTTTCCATTTAAATTGCTTTTCTTTTTCTGGACTGAACATTTTTTTGGAGAAATACTTTTTTTACTACAAATATTTCTTAAGAATGATTTCGTGCTCTTACCCGGAGCTTTCTTGGTGATTTCACAAGTATTTTGGGGAGAGGACTGCTGCAATAATAGATCATCCTGCTGTCTTTGACGTTTTCTAGCCTTTCTAATTCGATTCTTAGTTGGCATTTTTCAAATTTTGAAATGATCTGCAGTTGAATCTGTGGAAAAATATAATAAAAAATTTTATTAACCACTATTACCAAACAGTAAATGAATAACAGTCATCAAAAACTTAACACCCTACTTATTATTTAACATAGAAAATCTTTTGCACCAGCACTGCGTCACAAAAATGACACACAGTGGTACAAAACAGGCATACAACAATCATAAATCTCTCCCTAACATTTTAAATGATTGATTCAGGTTGACGATAAGGTGTGGCCTATCTAAAGGTTTGTTTGGGCCCAGATCTTTGGACTGGGGTGAATGTGTGTCATTGATCCACATTCGGTCCATCACCTGTTTTGTTTGTTTGAGGTGAGGCCAACACATGGTTGCAGATGAGATTTTCACTTGTTGAAGAAAACAAAGGAGATAATACATGTGAAGGCCTACCAATGAAGTAAGTCATGTCCACTTCACTCTTGAACAAAGGGCAGACCTCTTTTGAATCTGTGGTCACACCTAAACTTCATCTGCACAATGTCATTCATAAACTTAGGAAACACTAGTGATGTAATTGAAAAATGTGGAGTTTCTTTTCCTCGTTTCAGAATTACATCACCTGTGTTTCCTCATTGACTTAAAATGTCCTTAAGACACATGAAAGTGTTTTTTTAGATTGCCCTTGCACCATTTGTGGGTCATTTTGAACATGGCTATGTTACTCCCATAATCAAAATCTAAATTTGCCAAGCACAGGTGGGAGCGTATTTACAAGAAACTTGCCCCATGAAGAACGCTTTCCATTTAAAAAGGGAAAAATAACATCATAGACACTCAAATGCCTTATAAATATGGCCCAAACAACCTATGAAGCTCTAGCAGTACATATCCAGAAATGTAATTGATTTCAAAAATCGTTTTTAAACACAACATATAAATCAATTGTATACCTACATTCAGTTGGAAATGACTGTAAATGTCCTTGAGACACATGAAAGCGTTTTTTTGAATGCCCTGGAACCATTTTTGGGACATTTTTAACATGACTATGTAACTCCCATAATCAAAATCTAAATTTGCCAAGCACAGGTGGGAGCGTATTTACAAGAAACTTCCCCCATGAAGAACGCTTTCCATTTAAAAAGGGAAAAATAACATCATAGACACTCAAATGCTTTATAAATATGACCCAAACAACCTATGAAGCTCTAGCAGTACATATCCAGAAATGTAATTGATTTCAAAAAATCGTTTTTAAACACAGCAAATAAATCAATTGTATACCTACATTCAAGAGGAAATGACTAAAAATGTCCTTGAAACACATGAAAGAGTTTTTTGGAATGCCCTTGCACCATTTTTGGGACATTATTAACATGGCTATTTAACTCCCATAATCAAAATCTAAATTTGCCAACCACAGGTGGAAGCGTATTTACAAGAAACTTGCCCCATGAGGAACGCTTTCCATTTAAAAAGGGAAAAATAACATTATAGACACTCAAATGCCTTATAAATATGACCCAAAACAACTATGAAGCTCTAGCAGTACATATCCAGAAATGTAATTGATTTCAAAAAATCGTTTTTAAACACAGCATATAAATCAATTGTATACCTGCATTCAAGAGGAAATGACTGAAAATGTCCCTGAGACACATGAAAGCGTTTTTTTGAATGCCCTTGCACCATTTTTGGGACATTATTAACATGGCTATGTAACTCCCATAATAAAAATCTAAATTTGCCAACCACAGGTGGGAGCGTATTTACAAGAAACTTGCACCATGAGGAACGCTTTCCATTTAAAAAGGGAAAAATAACATCATAGACACTCAAATGCCTTATAAATATGACCCAAAACAACCTATGAAGCTCTAGCAGTACATATCCAGAAATGTAATTGATTGCAAAAAATCGTTTTTAAACACAGCATATAAATCAATTGTATACCTGCATTCAAGAGGAAATGACTGAAAATGTCCTTGAGACACATGAAAGCGTTTTATTGAATGCCCTTGCACCATTTTTGGGACATTATTAACATGGCTATGTAACTCCCATAATCAAAATCTAAATTTGCCAAGCACAGGTGGGAGCGTATTTACAAGAAACTTGCCCCATGAAGAACGCTTTCCATTTAAAAAGGGAAAAATAACATCATAGACACTCAAATGCCTTATAAATATGACCCAAACAACCTATGAAGCTCTAGCAGTACATATCCAGAAATGTAATTGTTTTCAAAAATCGTTTTTAAAAACAACATATCTGTTTCAGCTTACATGAGAGACCATGGAATGGGCTCCATGTACAACAATAACTTGTGTTACTGCATGCCAGAATGCTACACCGAATATGCAATTACAATTTCTCCAAAAAAACAAAATCTATTTGTATATCACTTGAGACAAAGCCACATTTTAAAAACACAGCTTTCTTCATCATTTTCTCCTTAAATCATACTATTCTCTATCTAAATTAAATAAATCTTTTCTCACCTTAGCAAATACTTTTTAAGTTTCAAAACAGTCTCAGAAATACTCCAAATTGTCTTCAGCAGAACAAAGAGGATGCACTCCAGAGGCTGCAGCTATTGAAAGCACACAAATACAGATATTCATTACACATATCTCTCATATTAGCCAATCATAACTCTTCCCTCACTTTTTTCAAATCAAAACCCTTCCCCCCTCTGCCCTCTCTGCCTTTTTTGCTTAGCAACCACCTCCTGAAAGACCTCTCATGTTTGCAAATTCACACAACAATGTTTCAATTGAACTCTGAACTCTCAGTGCACCTGCGTATCCAGTGCAATCTTTCATTAAATGTTTCTTCCTTGACCATTCAAATTACATCTTTCAAAGAACACAACCATGCACCCTAACTTTCTGTTTTCAGAAATGAAAATACACCAATCACTGCTAATGAATCATTAGGACTGGAAATCCACAGTTTTTTTTCTTTACAAACTCCTACTGTTTCAACTGCCCTTTCATTACCACACTTCATCTGACTGCAGCCCAACCTTCTCTCACCATGTTTAATGTCTGGATTGTTGGACATAGTTACATCTACTGGGCTCAAAGGTATGCTGAGAACAGAAATTTACCTAACCTCAATTTACAAGATGTGGAAATTAAGTGGTTGGGCCAAAGAGGATTAAAATGTCACCAATTGACACCATTGGTGAAAACCTTTATGCATTTGCCAAAACCTGACCTGTTAATAGTACACTGTGGAGGTAATGATTTGGGCACTTTGACTGGGGTAGGTCTGGAAATGCTTTTAAAGGACACCTTTGAGCAATTAATGGCACTTTTTCCTCAAACTGCCTTGGTATATTCCAATATATGCCAAAGACAGAAATGGAGGTGGTCCAACCAATTTTGTCCACAAATTGAGAAAGCGAGGAAGCATGTAAACAAATCTGTTTCAGCTTACATGAGAGACCATGGAATGGGCTCCTTGTACAACAATAACTTGCGTTACTACATGCAAGATATCTACAGAGGAGATGGAGTTCACTTCTCAGATGAGGGCAACAGAATTTTCATTTTGAATTTAAGACTGTGCATTGGTACCTACTTATAAGTACCAAAATGTACCATAAACCCAAAAGCTCTTCTCAGAGCTACCCTACATCTGATCACTCACAATTATTATTTTTCTCTAACTTTTTTCCGTAATTTTCAACAAACTACGCTCAAAGAGCGCTACCCGGTACGCGAACTGGAAGCTAACCGCGTAAAATTTAAAAAAAATATGTTTTTTCCCCGCACATATGGTCCTCCTCAGCCACCCTCAGAAAACCTAGGGGGTCAAAATACTTGTACCGTGCCCCCTTCTACCCATTCTGAACATTATTTGCCCTCCATTTTATATCTTAATTCGACCGAAACACAAAATGGTGGACTCCCGTTACGCTCCTAGTTCGCGGACCGGACCGCTACCCGGGAAGCGGTCCAAAAAAAAAGGTGGGAAAGTAATTCACAGAAAAACGACTGGAGACACTCTCACCAAATATAGATTACCTCATACTACATAACAATCCCTTTCATTTTCACAAATTTGATTGAAATTCCATTTAGCCATTAAGCCTGTAGACCTCTCTAAATACCGTGAGGTAAATTACTTCGCAAAACACATCTGAAGTGTTGGAATTGACAACCAATGAAAATGTTACTTTCATTTTCTACTTATATTACCTGACATTTGATTGGTTATATACCTGAATATATATAAAGGAAGAGAAGAAAACACAGCCATTTTGACTGCTACTTCTTGTTGTACATCACATTTGAATAGCTACCAAACACTTCAACTTGTTTGTGAAGGTAAGTTGTTATTTTTAAAACTGAAGTATATTGTGCACTATAACTTAATATGGTAGACTTTTTCTGATAGATATATACTATCCCTCTGTAGTAGTTATGGATTTAGATAGACTTCTCTGTTATAGTTATGAATGGAGTTAGGCTTGTCTTGGTTAAATCACATACACTTTTTTATAGTCCTATTTCCACTCTGATACTATACACTGCCAAAAGATAAATTCACTGATAAAAACTGCCTATCTAAAATTAATCCCAACAGTGCCCTATCTCTACTAATATATATTTTTTTAATCAAAATTTCAGGCAAAATGGAAGGCGAGCAGCAAGTTCAATTTACAATTGTACTGGAAGAGAGCAGCCAAGGAAAAATTGATGATTTTATGGATCAAAGTAGAGACCAGGAACTACTACAATGTGTTGAAGCAGTGGATAACCTGCTTAAAAATGAGGACATGTTACACCCTATATTCAATTTTGACATTTCTGACAATGAAATGTTAGAAAGTTTAATGAATTATGAAACACAATCAAAATAAAAAAAAATACTTTAAAAATAAAGAAAACAAAAAAAAACAAAAAAAAACAAACAATTAACATACAGTATTAGAAAAGTCTATCATTCTTTTATCCTTATAGTACGCTGCCCAGAACGCTTTCCGGTTCGCGTACTAGGCGCTCACCACGCAAAAAAAAAAAAAAGGTTTTTTTTTGCCCTGCTGGGACCTTTTAAAACCTCCACATAAAACCTAGGGGGTCAACGAGGATCTACTATGCCCCCTTATGGTAATTTCCCCCTTTGTTTTGGCCTCCTCTTGTCTCTCGATCCTACCGAGAGACAAGATGCCGGCCGCTCCGGACTGTTTAGAATGTTGACAGACACCGGAAAGCCAATCAGCTTCGCATCGCAAAGTTCCGTTACGCGAATAGTACGCGAACCGGATCGCTACCCGGAGCGCTGTTACAGATATATATCTTACTTTGAACGTTAATTTCTCAAAATCCACTGGAGCACATATATTGAGACCTAGCAAAGGCACATCGGGCTAACAGTCCCTACAATTTTGCCAAGTTTCGTGCAAATCCATTCAGCCGTTCGAGCTAAAAGTGAGGCCAACCGCCCCATGGAAATTAACATGGGAAAAACGCGTTTTGGGACCCCCCTTTTCTCTCGGCCCCCCCTTGCCGAACACCCCCCAAATTTTCAGGGGCTGCTCAGAAACAAAATGTACCATTTTCCTGAAAATTTCAGCCAATACCGTCCACAAACGTCAAAGTTATTAGACATAGAATTTTCAGAAATCCCATAGGGAAAAAATCCTAACTATATATACCTACTGGCGACCGCCAGTAGGTAATATATGGATATATATATAGAGCTACATATATGGTTTTCACATATATGTGATATGTTTTCCGGGGTCCCGCACATTGACAGGAATATTCATATGCTTATGACTATATATGAGGATCCCCTGGAAGAGAACTACAAGCCTGCCATCACACCCTGCGTAAGCGGGTGCCAGCACCACTCACAACGGTTATAAGTTTTCTTATATCTTAGGTCACTACACTTAAAACCTAAAAGTCACCCCAAAGGCAGGCCTTTTAATCCTGAAGGTAGGGCGCTTGGTTCTAAGTGTGAGGGTGCTCCTTCATGAGCGATGCACCCCTACAACCGTCGGAGTCCATTCTCACAGGTTGTAATTGCATCAGCCATTATAACAAATAGAGTGGCCATGCGTCATTAGGTGATGACCATCTCTAAACTGGCTGTAACAAAACCTGTCATGTTTGGAATCAAACATGTTGGAATTGAATCATACCCCCACACCGTAAACGGTGTGGGAGGTATGATTCCATGCACTGTAAAGCTCCTCCAGGAGGCCCTCAGTGCTCCCAGTACCAGTCTTCAAGAACCAGAGAGCAAGCTAGACCTGCTGCTGACCAGAGACATGTTTCTGTCCTCCTGCTGCTGATGGAAGCTTGAGCAGGGGAAGCCAGAACAACAGATATCCTGTCACAGGGAGGTGTGGCCACCTCCCAGACAGGGTCTAGTGTATTTGGGCATGATGGGGGCACTTGCCAGTGCCACTAAGACAGCTTGAAGGGCTCATTTGGGCCCTCCTTGCATATGCCAGTTCAACCCAGCTCAGGGAGCCATTGGCTCAAGCTGTGGCGCAAAACTGGACAAAGGATATGTGAGTATCCTCCCCACTGTCCAGCCTCTCATCTGGGAGCAACCCCTGAAGCTTCCCAACCCATTCCTAAGGATACTTAAGGGGTTACCTGTGGGTGGGTCCTTAGATTCATTGTGGAACAAGATTCAGATTGTTCACCACTTCATCTTCAACCGTCTAGAAACTCTGGACTGCGCTGGACTTCGCTTTCGGAACTAAGACTGCAATGTGGACGATTCCTGCTGCTTCTGCTCCCGTCGTCCTGCTGGTCCTCTGCAACATCTGTGCCTGTGCTCCATACAGGTTCTTCACCAGGCCTGTGGACATCCAAGAATCTCCCTTGGAGTGAAAGAGTCACTCCTCTGCATCTGCAGGCACCGCAAGACAGCTAGCTGGTCTGCTGATCCTGGGCTCCCACAGACTCCGAAAGGCTCAGCAACACAGGTGGTAGCTCTGCAACTCTTTCGAGGCCTGCACTGTCTTCATATCGAGGTTGAGGCTAGTATCCTTAGTCGGAACCACTGGAACAGAACCCATGTGCACTTTGTTGACTTGCTGTTACCTAGGCTTGTTGATCTCTCCTCCAGAGATCGTTGGGCTACAAGAAGCTCCACCTCAAGCAACTCCTGCAGCCAAGATCTTTACTCTAGCCGCTTCCTTTGCATTGTGGGTATTCTTCATTGGTGAGCTGCTCTAGGTCCTCTTGCGACTACTGTGCCTTCGGCCCATGGATCCTATTGGGGGTCTTTTGGGGTTTCAGTGGGCTCCCCTGCTTGCTGGGGGCCTGCGCTGACTTACCTGCTAGTGGTGAGTTACTTGGACCTTACTGATCCTGACACTGCACCTTTTTCATCGACTACGTTGCTTGCTACTGCCAAGGCTTGTTGGTACCCCTGCCAAACACTGACCCCATGGCTCTCGAGGCGGGACAGATTGTGACCAGCTCCTGGTCTTCTACAGCATCACCTGGTCTGCACAGCTGCAACTACAAGGACACCATCAACCTCTCCTGCTTCTCCGATATCGGTGGGCATTTGTCCTCCATGCCTCGTGGTCATTGCTGAGTTGAACCCCTTTGCTTGCAGGTACCTCTCCTCTTTGATTCACCTTTGGGTTCCAATTGACTCCTTCATCTTCACCTTCAGCGGCATATTTTCTGAAGTCCTCCATTGTGGGCTACATCGGTTTCTGACGTCACTTGACACCTAGCCACCCAGCTTTCATAGAGTAGGTATCCTGGTTCCTAGGGTATACATGGGTGGGGTGACTCCCCTTTTATCTTCCACAGGGTTTCATTGGCGTCTACAGGGAAGGGTCCTTCTTCTTTAAAGTTGCAATAGCGACTTACCTATTGACTAACAAATAGCGAGCACAACTTCCATAGCGTTTCTAGATACTCACCTAGGGTTGTTCCTTGGGTCCCCAGCTTTTCTACGTATTATGGGTCCATTCTTGACTTGAGCCCTGGTTCGCATTCCACTATTTTAGTGTATGGTTTGGTCTCCCCCTGGAGACCACTGAGTATTTGTGCGGGTTACGTGTTCTTTTTCCTAAGTATTGTGTGTATTGTTTTAATATCTCTGGGTAGAAGATAATACATTGTGGTAGTGAGTGTTTGTAATAAAATACGTATTTTACTAACTACACTGTGTGATTCTTTTTCACTTAACCTATACCATAAGACTACGTACTAGTAAAACAAGCTGCTTTACACTCCTTCTGGATTAGGTCTGAAGGCTGCTCACAACTACCACTTAGAGAGCTTCCTAAGATTGTGTAAGACCATTAAAATCACCATAAGGCTTGTCTGGATTAGTGAAGGGTGCTACACTTACATAAGTGAGCACCATGTAGCAAGCCAGCCTCTCACACATGGGTACAATCACAATTAGAACTGAGTGTCCTGCATTCAGGCTTGAAAGACCTGCCTTAGGGGTGACTTATATGTTTAAACTGCAGTGACCTCAGATACAAGGAAACTTATATATGAGGTGAGTGGTGCTAGCATCAGCTTACACGGGCTGCAATGGAAGGCCTGATGTCACAATTTGAGTGGTCTCCCATGGGTGGCATAATACATACTTCAGCCCATGGCGGACCCCTGGTTTACCTATGCCCTGGGTACCTTAATACCAAATACTAGGGAATTCCAAGGGTACATCAGTAGCCAATCTGGGGTGTACCTAAGAACTTACTATGTCAAATGTATTGGTGAATTACAGAGTCTGGGGTCCTGATTAGCAGGATCCCAGTCAGGCTAGTCAGAAAAACATAATGACACCAGCAAAAAAACAGGGGCGACCATGACAGCAGATCCTACTTCCCTACAGGTACTGCTCACACAAATGTTTTTGGATCCAGCCTGATGACTGGGACATTCTAAGGTAAGGAATCTGCAGCTAGAAGTCACTATCAGATTTACATTTTATTGTTGAAAACCAAGGATGTTAGAGATTGAAAGCACTGTCTTACTTAAAGCATCTTTGATCAACCAAAGCACCTGTCCGTTGGTCCCTACCCCCAGATCAACCCCAGTTATCCAAGTACTTATTACCTCATCAGCTCTCACCAAAACTTTAAAAAATGTTCTCTGCAAAGTTGCTGACGGTGTAGTTTTTTTTTATTTTTTAAAAAGACCTTTATTGATAGCAAAGCCATTGACATCACCAAATGTAACACACGAGCACAGTGTACCTCCTCATACATTATGATAATCACATGAGCAGCAAAGTACTAGTTCGTACACAGCCTTTTTGCCGGCATCCCTGAGGCCCGGCGGCGTGGTAATGCATCGATTGTATAACTGTGCCATTAAAAGTGTTATGTCGCAAGCTACTTGTTGGTGCGGTGTGGCAACTGGCAATCTACTTCTGCAATCGCGGTCAACAGGTCTAGTACCGAGACAAGGTCAAGAAAACAACCCCCACTAAACTCCCACCCCGCCCTCTAGAGTGTGTCTGTGTGTCTGCCAACCCAGCCCCAACTATCATGTCCCCATGTGTACCTACTCTGTGTCCAGTGCCTATCCCCCCGTAGTGAAGGGTCCTCCCCCGGCAACCCCCATTCTCACCTCAACTCGGAATCCTCACAGCAGCTCCCACTTAACTCGGAGCACTCCCAGCCCTCCCCTCTTCTGTGTAGCGATGAACACAGTCAGAACCTTACTCCTCCACCCTATCCTGTAGTTCAACCGCCTCGGATGTGTCAGAGCCTTCCTCCTCCCCTTTCTGTAGGTGCTCTTTATAAAGATCCCAGAAATTCTTGGGCCTACTCCTGGGCGGTAGCAGGTCGCTGTATAGTTCTGTCTGGGTGCAGCAGTACTGTAGGTCTCGCATCCTTCTTGTTTTGGTTGGCAGGGGCCCTCGCATCCAGCAAGCCGCCACCACCCTCCTCGCCAACAGCAGCGCCATGTCCACCAGACGACGCAGAGATGGAGCCAGTGGCTTAGAATAACCAATAAGCGCCAGCGCCGGAGTGCGGGGCAGAGTCTCCCCCAGAATCTGGTCTAGTTCGGCAAATACCTCCCCCCAGAATGCCTGCACCCCAGGACATAACCACGCCAAATGGAAAAAGTCCGCCACCATTGTCCGGCAGCGCTCGCATTCAGCTGTGGGGCGAAGGCCATAGCGGTGCAGACGCTCAGGTGTATAGTACACCCGCTGTAGATAACATCAACAACAACCGGTGCCTGCCATTCAAGGAAATCTTACGCCTGCTGGAGCAGCAGTATCGCCACATAACATCATCTATGGGGGATTGAAAATCAACCTGCCAGGCCTCCCTGGCCTTAGAAGGCTGTAGGCGCTGATGCACTACACCCAACTTGTTAACCTGCGAAATGAGCTTCGCCGACGAGGTGGATTTAAGTACATAGGTCAGTTCCAGGACCTCCTCCGGTTCCTCCAAGTCTGGGCCCAATATTTCACGGAACGCAGAGCGGAGTCTGTGATATTGGAATTTCAGTAGCAGGGTGTGGCCTGACTCCGTGGTAGTCAACTGGTCCCAGGTTTTAAGTGTGCCATCCGCGAATAGGTCTTCCATTCTTACTATGCCAAGGGTCCGCAGGGCTTTAATCACTCCTTTTTCACCCAACGGGTCAAGCCAAAGGGCCCACTCAACAGGCAACAATGGGGAGTATAGTAATGTGCAGCCACGAGAACTCACCAAGTAGTTCCAGGCATGGTTGGTCGCTTTAAGTGAGTCCATCTGGCCAACCGTGCGATCCGTGGGCAGGCAGACAGTGGCAGGCAGAGGAAGCGGGTCCGCAAACAACCGCTCCAATATGAGGTGCGGGGTCCGAGCATCACCATGTATCCACAAGTGTAAATGCGATGCCTGTGCAACCCTATAATAGCGTTCTAGGTCCGGTACTCCCAGTCCCCCCATCTCACAGGAGAGTATCAGGGTCGTCCATCGGACTCTGGGCTGCTTGCCACCCCAAGCCAGCCGCACCATGACTTTGGTGAGTTGCCTAAAGAAGACCTTCGACAATACCACAGGCAAATTCAGGAAGAGAAACAGGAATCGGGGAAGCACCACCATTTTCATTAAAGCGATTCTACCCGAAAGGGAGAGCGGAAGCCTGATCCAGTTATCGACGTCGTCGACCAATTTGCTATAAGCCACCCCGTAATTGTCCCGAATTAGGATCTCAGGATCTGTATGAAGGCGAATGCCCAGGTAACGAACCGAGTCGGAGGACTACTGCAGCGGGTACTCCATAGCGAACGGTCGTGTCACCGTGGTGAGCGGGAAAGCAATCGACTTATCCCAGTTCACCTTCAGGCCCGACAGTGAGCCGAAGCGGACCACCTCATGAAGTACCGCGGCCAAATTAGCCTCCGGGTCTCTGACATACAATAACGTATCATCTGCATAAGTCGATATCCCTATTTTATAGGTGGGGAAGCTAATACCCTCTAGGCTGTGGTATTCCCGTATGGCACATGCCAGGGGTTCCGCCACCGGTGCATAGAGCAACGGCGACAGGGGGCACCCCTGTCGCGTGCCTCTTCCAATGTATATCGGCTCCGTCACCCTATCGCCCAGACGTAGCCTGGCAGAGGGCCGATGGTACAGCGCCCCAATCCGCTGCATGAACGGCTCGCCCAGACCCAACTTTCGCAGTACACGTACCATGAAGGGCCACTCAACCGAGTCGAACGCCTTTTCCATGTCAAGGAAGATTGCCAGCGCGCTGTTCTCCTGCTTGACATGCTGCATAGTGCCCAGTACCGTGCGTATGTTGTAGGTTAAATTTCTGCACTGGACAAATCCGGATTGCTCCGGAGCGACCAGTCCAGGGACCAGTAAGGCCAGCCGAGTGGCTATGACCTTTGCATAAATCTTAGCATCGACATTCAGCAGGCTGAGTGGTCAGTACGAGCCGCAAAGTTCAGGCGGTTTCCCCGGTTTGGGTATAGTGATGAGCAGCGCTTCACACATAGTAGGCGGCATTTCACCATTCTCACAAATGGCATCAAAGAGGGCAACCAAGTGTGGCAGCAGTAAGTCCTTAAAGGCTTTATAAAAACTAACCGTGAGGCCATCCGAGCCCGGGGCACTGCCCGATCTCATACTCGCTAGTGCCTCCAGTATTTCGTCCTGGTGGAAGGGGCCCATCAAGAATTCCCTATCCGAGTTCTTGAGGAACGGCATAGCAATATGATCTAAATAGTCCTCCATTTCGTCCTCAACTCCCTGCGTCTTGGACTGATATAACCCTGCGTAGTATCTTCTGAAGGTCTCTAGTATCTGCTCCTCATCTGTGACTGTGTCTCCCTCCGGAGTCCTCAGCTCCTCAACGACCAGTGGGCGTCTAGAGCTTCGGACCATGCGCGCTAGTAACGCGCCAGGCCTTTCCCCTTCCCCGTACACTCTGGCTGTGGCATATTTGCCCATATAAAGGATCTCCCTGTCCGCCAGAGCCTGAAACTCGGACAGCAGTTGGGTGATCGCCGGTCCCTCAGTATCGCCGCCTGACTTCAGCCGCCTAGCCTCCAGCCCCGCTATCCTATTCTCCAGAGTGGTGAGGTCCCGTCTGATGGTGCGTAGCACACTCGAGTGCTTTGACATAGCCACCCCCCTGATGTACACCTTAAAAGCTTCCCAGACCGTAAAGAGGTCGTCTACTGTGCCTATGTTTGTCACAAAGTATTGTTCTATGTCTTCTGCGAGCTCCCCCCTGAATGCGTCATCCAACAGCGCAAAAGGGGGGAACCTCCAAGTGAAGGCCGGGATCCCCTTCCTGGCTGTTAAGAGGTGTAGGAGAATGGGAGAGTGGTCCGAGAGTGTGCGTGGAAGGACCTCGCATGCGCTAATATTACCAAGTACCTGGGGGGACGCCAACCAGTAATCTATCCTAGTGTGGACATCATGGAAGGCCGAGTAATGTGTATAACCGCCCTTCGTGGGGTGCCTCTCCCTCCAAACATCCACCAAGTCAGATTTAGTCATTTCAGCTTTCCTATATGAGGCCGAAGCCACAGGGCGCCGAACAATGCCCGCAGAACGGTCCATAGTTGGGTCAAATACAAAGTTAAAGTCCCCGCCCCATAACGTCCAAGGCTGTGCATATGATCTCGCAAGAGCAGACAGAGTCGCGTAGAATGGGGCCATAAACATTCACCACCAATAGGTCCAGGCCCTTACCCACACATCTTGCCAGGACGTACCTGCCTTCCGGGTCAGAGTGCACTGGAATGAGCTTCAGCTGTGATGAGGGATTGGCCCAGATTAACACCCCACGGGCATGTGTCGTGAAGCCCGCGGCGACTATGTTCCCAGCCAGACCCCTAGATTTTAGCATTCTACTGGAGTGTGGAAGTGCGTTTCCTGTAACAGGGCAAGGTCTACGTGATGTCTACTAAGATAACTGAGGACCTTCCTTAATTTACGGAAGTCGTTCAGGCCCCGCAAATTCCAAGTCATCAGTTTCAGCTTATCCGGGGCATGTGTAAGCAAATTCAGTGCAACATTAGACATTACAAGGATTCACGTGTGCATAATTATCAAGGATAAGCGAATCAGGACACAGCAGTTCACATAATCTCAAAATCGCCAGCCGGCGTTTCCGAACTGGTACAGCACCACACTGCAGTTCACACTTCGGCGCAATCAAACCTCACAAACAACCCCAGGCAACAACTCTCCCCAACAAACCAAGTCCTAGTCCCCACCCCTCGAGCACCAACCCACCCACAGCCGACCTCCCCCAACCTGGTCAGACAGGCCCCAAGAACCCCCCCCATCAACCCTCAATAAGTGTAGTGTTCAATAGTTCAACACTAACCCCTCAGAGAGTAACACAACCAAAGGCACCAGGGCAGAGCGCGCCAAAATAGAGCACCACCAACTGTTCCGAAGGAATGTCTGATCAGCGCCTCAGTCCGGCCCCACTTGTATGACAGTGCCCCTCGAATATCAAGTGTAACAGCCCTCTCCCACCCATACTGGCCCCCCCAATTCTGCAGCATTTGTCCAGGATACTCTCCCCCGCTGCAACTACTACCTTACCAGCAGTGCGCAAGACCTGTGTCCGATCAGTATCTCCACCCCCAACAAAACAACCCTAGTGAAGCGAATGTAGGCCTCTTGCGCCTCTGCAAACATGGAGTCCTCGTGGTGCCAGGGTCAGGTGACTACCTTCAGTGAAGAGTTCCAAACCACGCCATAGTAGCCTCTAGTCCTGTTCTTCCAGGTTTGATGTCGAGCCGGCTTCGTCTTCTTGGCCTCGCCGGGCCTCCTTCCGCTCCCGCGTCCAAGTCTTCAGGGACTTATGAAGTTCCTTAGGGTCCGTGAAATAATACGACCTCCCACCGGTGTTTATACGGAGCTTGGCGGGGTACAACATCGCGTAGTCCAGGCCCAGAGTTCGGAGTTGTTTCTTATATGGCGCAAACTGTCGCCTTTCTTCCTGCATCCTGGCTGTGAAGTCCGGGTAGATAGAGATATCCATACCCTCATGTTGTAGTTTGCCCTTCTCCCTCGCCACTCGTAAAGCTGTGTCTCTGTCGCGATAGTTAAGTAGCTTCGCGATAATGGGGCGAGGAGGCGCGCCAGGCTGAGGTTGTGGGCCCAACGTGCGGTGCGCTCGTTCGACAATGAACATGGGGGAAAACACCTCCTCACCCAGTAGCAGCTTCAGCAGTTTCTCTACGTATAACTCCATCTTCCCCGTTTGTGTAGTTTCCGCTACGCCTGTGATACGGAGGTTGGATCTGCGGGAGCGCGCCTCCAAATCCTCTGTCTTGTCTCGGATAACATGTAGGAGTCTATCGAACTGCTTTCTTTCTTTGTCCCACTCTGTTTGAGCCTCCTCAGCTTCGGTGAGACGGCGCTCCGCCATGTCTAGGCGCTCCGCATGTTTGTCCACACGCTCCGCCATTCGATCCATGCGGTAGGACAGAGCGTCTATCTTGGCGCCCACAGATGCAATGCTATCCTGAATGCCCTTCTCCATTGCAGCTAACATTTCTCGGAGCTCCGTGGATGCCGGGGCTGTCGCCGTGGCTCCCTTCGGCGATGTTTCCGGCGCCGCCACCTCCGACCCTTTTGACCGGCGCCGTTCAAAGGAGAGCTTCCCCTGGGCCGTGTCGTTCTTCCCCATCGCAGTCTCTAATGTGTAATAGTGCAGAGCAGGGGAGCCCCTCTACGGCAGCAGGCCGCGCATGCAACCCCAGGGTCTCCGTAAGTAAGCGAAGTACTGCCACCAGTCTCCGGGTGTCCGACGCGCCCAAGATGGTGTCTGCAATGGCGGACGAAGCCCTTCCTTTCACTTCAGCAAGTCTCGCACCCTCATAGCCCAGGAGGCAGTCAGGACCACAGTTCCTGCCCGGGTCAACCTCGCTACATCTTGACCAGGGGACGTCGGGATAGCGGTTCGCCGCTGCGGGGAATCAGATAGGCTATGGCACCAAGTTAACGGGCGCTCCACCTCATGACGCAGGAGTTCAGTGTTGCTTGCTTCCCCACGCCGCAGAGCCTCCAGGCCCTTCACTCATGGGGCGGTCGCCGACTAGGAAGGAGAAGACGCCTCGGTCAGTGACAAATCCAAACTGCGGGTCGGTCCGCGCTCAGCCCGACCACTTCCAGCGCTGAGGCCGCTGAGTGCTGAGGCCGCACGTCCGATGACGTCGCCCGGCCGCCTCTCCAGGATAGTGCGCGGCTGCCGGCCTAGTTCTCCACTGCCGCGCCGCCGGGGACTCGCCCGCAATCGGGTGCCAGCAGATGTTCGAGAGCCCGCTATGGCATGTTCGGCACAATTAAGGATAATTTAACAGGATTATTCCGGGGCTATGCGAGGAGCCGAAGGCTAGCTCCGCCCCCTGCTGACGGTGTAGTTCTTCTCCGGATCTGTGCTGGTTGGCACAGAAAGAAAAGAACTGACGTCAGTGCGTCTGAGTGGTGCCTATATTGGTGCAGTGGACGTAACTTCCGACTGACCAACGACACAGGCATCGCCGAACAACACCACCTACCAGGGCACAAGAGCACTGCTCCCGAAAAATCTTCCAGATCCATTTTGACGCCTGGGGAAATTCTACGGTAAGGAATCTGCAGCTACACGTCTCTATCAGATAAGCCTATTGGAAATATGGGCCTGATTATTTCAACTCAACCAACCCCAAAATCATCAAGTGATAACTATGAAATTAATATGAAAAACAACCAGGGCAAATTACCTGCTCTTCTTGCAGCATCAGCCTCTGTTCTATTGCTCTGACATTCTTTGCTAGTTCAGATAGTTGGGCAACTGCATCAACCCTAGAAAGAAAGAAGAGGGAATGAGTAACCAGAGCCCAAGGAGCTAACAACATCCCAACCCTAGAGAAAATGAAGAGGGCAAGAATATGCCCTGTCATAACCACAGTTCCAATCCTAAAGAGAAGAAGGAACATTCTTTGAAGATAGCAACGGCAACCAATACCATAAGCAGTTTGACAAATCTGTAGAAAAGGCGTACTACTCTTTCAACCTTACAGAGAAGGAAAAATTGAATGGTAAGCAATGTCATCCCCCTTCTGCAACCTAAAAAGGAAGAAAGAGGTTAAGCTAAAGCAATGTCATAACCACTCTTCCAACCAGAAAGGAAGAGAAGGGAGAAGGCTGGCTCAGTGTATGGTGCATGCTTATGTAAGTGTAGCACCCTGCACTAATCTAGACAACTCTTATGATGATTTTAGTGGTCTTAGACAATCATAGAAAGCTCTCTAAGTCATTACTGTGGAGAGCAGCCTAGTCCAGAAGGAGTGTAAAGCAGCTTGTTTTACCAGTACTTAATCTTACAGTATAGGTTAAATGAAAAAGAACCACACAGTGTAGGTATACAAAATATATATTTATTATTAACAATTAATATTACAACATATCATCTCCTACCTGGAGATATAAACACAATACACACATTAATTTGTCAATAAAATACGTAAGTAGCACATACCAAACCAGATTAAAAAATAGTGGATTGCAAACCACGACTCAAGTCAAGAGTGGACCCAGAAGGAATCCAATGAACCACACATGGTGAGTATCTAGGAACCCAACAGAAGTTGTGTGCAGTGTGGGAACCACGACTCAATTCAAGAAAATGTAGAAGAGCCGGGGACCCAAGGAACCACCCTAGGTGAGTATCTAGAAACCCCACAGAAGTAGTCTGCAGACTGGGAACACAACTGCGTGCTTAATCCTAATGTTACTCAATCGGTAAGTCGCAAATGCAATTTTAAAGAAGGGCACTTTCCACTGGACCCTCAAGAAACCCTGTGGAGGACGGATAGTTGGAGAGCCACCCCACCCGTGTATGCCCCAGGAATCAGGATAATTACACCTGAGAAACCGGGTGCATAGGTGCAAAGAGGCGTAGGAAACCGCCTTGGACCACAATGGAGAAATTCAGGAAGATGTAGCTGATGAAAAAGTTGAGAAGAGTCCGGTGGTTCCCAGAGGTGGATTCGTAGTGAGAGGTACCTGTAAGTAGAGGGGCTACCTGAACTAGTTTTTAATGGGAGTATGCAGGGAGGGCACCGAATGTGCCCTTCAAGCAGTGTCAGTGGCACTGGCAAGCGCCTACATCTTACCTCAATACACTAAGGACCCAATTAAGATGGCGTACGGAAAAGCCCTCAAACAGCCACGGTTTCGGGAAAAATCCCCCTGCATGACCCACGGCATTTCCGTCGGTCAAATTAAGATGCAATGAACGCAAAATCAGACCGCGGTAGACAGGGGAATCATCCTGAACAATAACTCCGGAACAACGAGTTCCGGAGTCACGAAAGCGGAACCACGACTTGCCCGAACAACGACTCAGCCTTCACCACGCATGTGCATGGTTATGGCTGGTTCGGTCTAGTGTTCAGGCAGGGCGGAGTTCAGGTTGCGTCATTGTTCAGGATGTTTCCCAGCCAGCACTACTTCCGTGTGTACCTCTCACATGAAGCGTCCTGCTTTGCCCGCATTTGAGCCCCACTGTGCCGTCCTAATTTCCGTCTATGTCACCCTCATCTGAGGACTATCATTGCATCTTAGTCCCAACCTGATGTCAGTGTCTAAAAGCAGTCAGTTAGGAGGAGCGTCGCTGAGGAACAGGTAAGAGAGGTTAATTTTCAGTGGGTGGGGGGTTTTGGGTTAGATTTTAGGGTTGGGGTTTAGTTATTAGGGTTTGAGGGTAATCATGTTTATTTTTAGAGTGGAGGAATTAGTTATTAGAGGGTGGGGTGTTTGGGGTTAATATACAGGGGTTGGGAGGCTTTGCGATTCGTTTGTAGGGGTTGGGGATAATTTATAGGGTGTGTGGGTGATCGTGTTTGATTTTAGGGTGTGGGAATTTTTTTTAAGGGGTGGGAGGATCAAGGTAAAAGATGGAAAGCATTTTATTTAACACGCATTCCTTTACCACGAAAAATCGTGATAAAGGAATGCGTGGTAAAAAAAATTGTGGTTTAGACGAGGTCGTGGTTGCGACCTCGTTTTTAGGGAAGTCGTGGTTAGGGAACTCGTTGTTAAGACATACAATCAGCAGACGGATGTCACAAAAGACCACCACGGATGGAAAAGCTGCAAATCCGACCACGGCGGACGGGGAAAACTGCGCTCCGCCCGTGGTATGACCGCACAGCACATTACGATGAGAATGCGGATTCGGCAAACCGAGCACTGCGTCCGACTGCAGTGCATGCACATAGGCCACATGAATTTCAGATGGAACCAACTTCACATCAATACCCGAAGTGTACCCAAGGTGTACTCCCTGTTGCCCTCAATCACAAAACACACGCCACAATGACACACCACAACTAGCTCCTGGTAAGGAAAGCCATGCGCTGCTTGAAAGCGATATCTGGAGGTCATCACTCATGTGGACACACCCACATACCACAGTGTAAAACCAAGCCCTTCTGGAACCAACATCCTTTGCACACCACAAGCTGAGACGGAGAGATAGGATATCATTGACTCAAACAGCACAACATCACACCCACCCAGCGCCACACAACAACACTCTCACCCACACACGTCACACACTGCACATATCTCCAACAAAACTTGCAACCTGCAGCCCTCATTCATTTGCACCTTGCCCCTCAAGAAAATGCCCAAATTCAGCGACTCAGAGTTGAAAATGAAGGCAGGCAAGATAATCAGGGTAAAACCACATTTGTTTGGGCACCTGGTCCAACACACCCCACTTGTGCGCAAGAATCAGATGTGGGCAAGGATCCACAGTAGTCAATGTCGTAGGGACCTCCCCCTAAGCACTATGAGTGACATCAGGAAGCGACCTCAAGGATGGGGTCAAGCATTGGGTCCAGAGGAACCACGCAGCGGCCCAGAGAACTGGTGGCAGCCCTCCCGTCTCATCACCAACCTTCACTGAATGGGAGGAGAAGGGGCCTGTCATAATGCATCCAGAGTGTCATTTGAATCGAGGGGTGACTGGAGGCTGTAAGTCCCAACAAAATGATCATATCACACTACAATGCACCGTTGTGCACAGCAAGTAAGCTCTAATCGCCCGCCCTCAAACTCATGTGGAATGCACGCTTACAATATGAATGGATCACGAGGACAGCATCTACTTAACACCTTGGCTGCTTGAGATCATCTTCTGCTGTGCTTGGCCATAATGTTAATGGGTGTGGTCATGACGAGCTGAGCTCGTCATGAGCACATGAGCACCGTGCCTCATGACGAGCTCAGCTCGTCATGAGCACGAAGGGGTTAATCAGCTCAACCTCACAGGTAGGTGGTCAGCGCATGCACCCTGGCCTCCCTCCCAAACAGCAAGGCTCACCCTCCCCACCCAGCAGCCATGTGGCAGCTAACTCCATTGACAGTGCCTCCCAACAGGTAGCTAGTCATCTTACTGGGGAGTGGTCATTGAAACCTGACAGCAAGACCACAACTCCCACAAGGCCCTCTGTCTCCCCTCACAAACAGCATGGAGCCAAATGACCCCCACATCCCGCACTTGGTAACCAACTCTGGAAACCCCCATAATTTTTCAGGCCGTGCACATACAGCTAATACCGTTGAGAGACCACATGATTCACAGTGTCACTGATGAAGTCACATGCAATTGCAAAGTTGAATACAAGAACGCGACCACATAAAGCTAATTTGCAAGTCCCATTGCCTCAAAGCAGAAAGACTCGGGTCAACATTACCCATGCATGAAAACTCTGTTAAACCTCACTAACCACAGGAGGTAAGCACAGAAAGCACAACACAAATCATGAAGTCGCAGCTTGGTAGTCAGATACACAACCAAAAGACACAAATGTCCAAGAATTAACTGAATTGGAGGAGCAACAAGTTAGCACCAGAGGACATGTCCTCCGAAATACAACATCGGTACACATGAAAATGGCCTTTTAGCCATGCCACATCGCTAATGAGCAATGTAGGTACCCAGCGCTTTAAGTGGGATGAAAAAACTGTGTGTCTCCTAAAGGGGCCTGGCAAATGTAATTAAGGACGTGGCCTAAAAACCTCAGATATAAATCTGGGCTTAGCATATTGGGCTACCCGACTAGCATTTTTCTGTCACTGCCATTGCACACAGATATATGATATTACAAGTAACCTGATACCTACTACAACTCCAGACTACTGATCTTGGCAATGTTTGTCAGTTGCATGAGATAAAGAAGCAGCAACTATGGCTTACATCTAACTTTGGAAAATCTCACACTTAAAGCTCTGTTGACACCACAACGATGTTGCTGCTCATGATTCTCCAAAGGAGTGAATTCCAGAGACAAAAAGAATCCTTAAAGGATTTCACTTCCCCACAACGCTCACCTGACATGACGTCATGCCGTAACGACAACACCAGTGAGAAGGGAGAAGTGTTACCATGTGCACATCGATGTGCCTGCTGTCAAAGCATTCTAGCTAAAAGAATGGACCGCATGGGGCAGTACACAAAACAGAGCAAGAAAGAGACCCGTACTGAGGCCCCCTTAAATAAATTATGGTGCCCAGCACCGGTGAGACCTGGCCCACTTAAAGCCCTGTATGTACCTCAACAGCATGTGCGACTGATGAGATACTGACATGAATGCCTAGTAATGCCAAGGTAAAAGTCATGTCATCTCAAATTAAATGTCCCAAACATGAACATCAAAGTTGTGTTGTGTGCAGAACACTCTGACAAAATGACCTTACTCCAAAAGGTGACTTGCAAGCAACAGCAGTCGACCATGCCATGGACGAGCCCTGCCAGCCCCCCTCCCCATAGACGGTGAGCCCTCAGATGCAGAATCCCTGGTCTGTTCAGGTGAGGAGGACCCATATGTCCCCTCCGGCGTGCCCAGGGCAGGCCATGCTCTGGCCCTCACTGACACCCCCACTCTTACCACAACTACCACAACATCTGCACCACCAACGCAGACCCCTGCAGCAACGACCTGTGTGTCAGGAACCTCCATCTTCACAGCTGCCTCCAACACTGTCCCTTTACCAGCAGTTGCGATTAACACCAGGCACACTGGGGATGCTGGAAATGGAAATAACAGTGCATTGACAGATTATGGAATAACCGCAAAGCACACCACTAGGCAACACTGTACAATATGTCTTCCAGATAACACCAGCCAACACCATCAACATGGACAGTAGGGGGACTGGAGCACACGACTACACCTCCCAACACAGTTCACCCCTTAGCATCCTGGCCAATGCAGTTCAGCAGAAATGCTTACTCGTGTCACCGTTGTCGTGTGTCAGCAAGGTTGGTGCAGCTCAGTGCTGTGATTCCCTAGACACATGTGTCATGTTATCATCCTTCATCATTAGAGGTGAGATACACTGCTATCGGTGTCTGCTGAGGAAGCTGCCACAATCCACTCGAGTTTCTGTACCTCTCTCTGCCCAAATCAGGTGAAATAACTTAGTCACATGACAAGTAAGCATCATGACTGAACTGCATTTATCAGACTGCCAAGGGGTCAACTGTGCTGGGAGGTGAAGCAGTGTGCTCCCATCCCCATAATAACATCAACATGGACATGACGGAAGTTGTCACAGATCACATAGTGCAGACCAATGAAATCCTTAGCAGTGTGCCCACAGGAGCCAGCATCACACCACATCCTGTCATGTGGATGATGGTGACATTGTTGCATTCACACACTCAAGTACTGTTGCACAGGGATTTTCATAAGACATGGGCGATTTATGCATGCATAACCACATGAATACCATTCCCTGACAGAATACCCACACCAAATCTATTTTCCAAATATACTTAGCTGTTCCTGCATCTGCACAACTGCTGCGTGCACAGGTCAGGCATCACGTATATAGGAACAGTTGCACAATGTTTCCTTTTTGTGGCAATGTTCTGCTAACTCCCCCATAAGTGATTGTGGACAGTCAATTGTGGCCTCACATTCTCATAGCGAAAGCATACTTCAATGAGTGTGCAGGCAAGTAGTCGCTCCCACATCAGCCCGGAGACCTTCGAATTCCAGGTGTCTTGACGATCCTGCACGATTCAGTTACTGCAGAACACAGCTCTCCCACTATTTTCGCAGTGAACCGACACACAAATTATTGATAGAGTCTGATACTGAAGGCTGTTGCACACTTTTTATCAGACTTGTGGACTCTGGCCTTGTCCCTTCCTTTCATGCTTTTCTGGGAGTACCACCAGGTGTCATTCCTCCAATTTCACACTGCATTTAGAGGTTTCAGATCATTACTGGCTGTACAGCTGAGCGCTGGTTCTGATATTGCTCTCACGCCATGTCTGACCGTCCTGGGGTCCAGGCTGTGCCAGCTCAGTTGCAACTGTACCGTGACCGCATGCAGCTTCTCTTTGGATGTGTCACATTGGCTCTGCTGGGCATCAGTTATAGGCTAACGTTCTGCTATGCCTATTTCACCTGCGTGCAACCTGTCTTTTCTTGCAGAAGATGTCTGTTTGACTGGGGCATGGATATCTGCCTTGCTGACCTGGATCATGAGCTGTGGGTGACTTCTTTGTTGATCCACGTGCAAGACTGCTTCTGTGAGACATGTTTATGGGATGCCTTCCAATGTGTCAGACAAGCTGACAGCTGCGCCTGTGCATTTGCACAATGGCTCCTGTGCAATGCCTACTCCGAACCTCTCCCAGGTTGTGATGGGACACTCCTTGCAACTTTGTGGTGTGAGGGGCACATTTGTTCCTTTATACTGCTGGATTGGCTGGTGGTCCTCTTCGCTGAAGATGAATTTGATCGTTTTTTGGAACTGATTGCCTTCAAAGCTGCCTGTGCCTTTTTGGATTCATAACTACTTAACAGCAAGAGTTCCTGTTACTGACTAATTCAATTATCGTTTCCCTTTCTTCACGACTCCTGACAAGAACTGTCATCCAGCTCCCTGACTTTAGCCCTGTCTGCATTGGCTAAGACTATGCTGAGCTCTGCGTTCTGTTTCGCTTACTACCAAATACCTGAGCTAGTGGAGGCTGTCATCTGACCGTTGTGGACATTGCCGTCTGGCATGAGTCTGGCTTTTGCCTTTATTCTGTCCCTGTATATCAATGCAGACCCTGTAAGACGGGTTAGTCTGTCCCAGTATTTTCACAAATCATTTTAGTTGCACTATTTTACTTCTTTCATAGCACTATGACATTGTGGAGTAATTTGCATTTTGTCTTACTTGGTCAGTACCCCCACTTCTTTTTTTAGGACTTGGACCTCCAAGTACCTTAGTATATGTCTGTTTCATGAGAGCTGTCTGCAGAGCTTGTTCTCTGTGCGGTCCTGGAGTACTGTCTGAACATTCTGTCCGTGGTCGGAGAACATTGTCCCTTGTCATTCTGTTCTGTTCTGTCTGGACCTAGCACCCTACCCAACAAAGTCTCACAGATGCAAGAGGACACAGATCCCCTTTGGATGACATGGGAATGCTAGATGCCCCACACTTAGAGAGTGATCCATGCAGTGATAAGAGCGACACTGCAAATGTAATCCAAATGTCACCATATATAGGCAGAGAAATGGGGTCTGTTGACTAAGACCAGGGACATCTGATAGAACTCCTTCCTGCAAGGGATGGGGGATATATTCCTGGGTCTACATCCAGAGGGATTAATGATGCGACATCTTGCTTCATGTTAAATGGATATATCACTGTGGTTACTGGTTAGGTACTCATGCATTCTCAACCTGTTGTGGCACATATGTTGCATGCTTTGACACTCTGAGTGAGTAGGAGAGCTAGTCAGGCAGTCTAGCAATTGTGTCCTGTGCATAGCGGTGCTTCTGGTTGCACAGTCCCTGCATGCCCAAGTTCACTGATCCTGCGCATAATCGAGTATGTGTGCAAAATCTCAGGAACAATTGTCAAAGTCTGTGACACAACAGCAAGGCACACAGACACAGGCAAGGTCGCTCATTGATAACTCACACTCAACAGAAGTAGTTGATGATGAGCTGTTGGTGCTGGTTGTCACAAACCGATGGGAAAATCCGTATTCAGCTTATGAACTAAAATATTCACGGTTTGCTTCAGAAGCCTGGGGATTGACAAACGCCTTGGTTGTAGGTATCTGGATATTACCGGCGGCGTTTCTGGTCGTAGCGAGTGAAGGCGGTCTTCTGTTCCAAACGTGCTTCAGTGATTTATGACAAGCAGCTAAATAGAATCTTCAGAAGTCCTCCAAACAACTGCCATTTAAGAACTTGATGCTAACGAATTGCACTATTAGGTGCTATTTCCAAAATATGAAGCCCCTTCTCTAACTGGTCATATTCCGTGAAGGCGACGCATTTTCGCCTTAAATACCAGATTA
Source organism: Lissotriton vulgaris (assembly GCF_964263255.1). Taxonomy (NCBI): domain Eukaryota; kingdom Metazoa; phylum Chordata; class Amphibia; order Caudata; family Salamandridae; genus Lissotriton; species Lissotriton vulgaris. The sequence goes on from NC_141696.1 coordinate 46,919,050, forward strand.
ATCCATCCATCCTGCTTCAATTTAAAAAGTGGAATATACATCATCATCAGCTTTGCATAAGAAACAATCATTGGTCAGATTAGATTTCTGTCACCAATACCAACTGAATCCTTTAATCTTCCAAAGACCTGAATGAAATATATAAAAATTCGGTTCCTCAGGCTGTTCCTATCTAAAGTTGTCCTCTGTCTTGAGAAAGGCGCTGGCCGCCGAAACGCGTCGACACACAACTTGATACACCACTCCCCCATTTTTTCATTGTAAAAGGAACTGATTATGTGTTTTTTACTATGATTTATATTTCTGAAATATAATTTTAATGTGTCATTTGAGATATGTATTTTTAAATTGTTTTATTTAATAATAAATTTGTTCAGCACAAAAACGTATTTTTTTGGAAACTGTCCTTCTTAAGTCTCTTGTCCTGTTACCACTGTGTAGGCAATTTAAGACTTTCGCCTAGGCTGTTCTTTACATTGTGTATTTTTCCCTGACCTAGGGGTGCATGTTTCTATTCAGTTATACAGGGAACCCTTGTTTGATACAAGTTTTTACGTATGTAATTTCATCACTCTCCTTTCCTTGGACATACCATGTGTGTGAAGACTTGACTCACAGGTCACACTCTCTCATAACTTCACAGTGTAGTGAGCAGCTGGTAACTGTTCTAGTTGTTCTTTTGTACCAGCCACTCCCAGGGCCTGGCTTACCCCCCACAGCCATCCAGCACAGGTGTCACTGGACATGGGACCCTGCCAACAAACTGGGCTGAACACATGTACCCTGGGCCAGTTCTACTATACATGTACGGTGTCTGTGTGGTTACTTTATATGCATGGGTGCCTCCACAACATTATACATAAAGTGCAACAATCACTTTAGGCGAATGATTTCTAATGTGTGGCGACAATGCTAATGCAGAATGTGTTTGCATGAGCGTTAGCTAGCACCTGCAGCGATGACACGCATTGGCCCCAATTGAATGCTGCATGAGTGCGGTTGCAACTTCCATGACGCAGCGGTGTGGCACACACTATGCGAATGAGCCATCAGCCAATGGGAGCCTTCGGCGTGTACATTTTTTGATATTGCGGTGTGCGCGCTCGGCAACTGCGGTGCTCGGCATTGACCCCATTTGCCTTTAGGGGCACCGAGGGTCACTCATGGGGATTGTGTGGGCCTCGCACTTTGCATTTGGTAGGTTGCCACATTCATCATGGTGTTGCAACGCTTGCTGGGAGTTGTAGTTGTTCAGGGGTTGCATGGGTGGAAATGATACCTCTGCTGTTGAACGCAGTGGCGTCTTGTCTGCCGGAGGTGCATCAGGTAGAGCTGCGGGAAGGCCTGTAGTGCAGGATCCATGGTGGATCCGGTGGTTCTATGGGTACTGTCTCTGCTTTTCCTCTCTGTTGTTGTGATTCTGCCATCCGTGATGTGGTGGTTTTTACGCAGCGGTGGGAAGAGCTGTTTGCAACATTGTAATCTGGTTAGCAGACGGAACATGCTTCGCAAACCGGTCTTGCTCTGTTGGCTCCATCTACCACCCTTGCATACGCAAAAAAGCGTGTGGGGCCTGACAGATCGCGGCGGACGGAAAACGGCCTCTGTTGGACCATTGTAATTTGGTGGATGCAATGACCGCACCTGGAGCGGGAAAATGAACCTTTTCAGCCACCGCCACCAGCACGGAAGGGCTTCCCTTCGTCATCGTAACGAGACCCTAAGTCCTGTCTGGGAGGTGGTCACACCTCCCTGGGACAGGAAACCCATTGTCCTGTCTACCCTGCCCGGGCTGGGCTCAGCAGCAGACAGGTAGAATCGTGCCTCTGGTCGGCAGCAGCCATAGTTTGCTGTACAGGTCTAGAAGACTGGTACCAGGAGCACTGAGGGCTTCCACATGAGGGTAGGAGTCAACATGTTCGATACCAAACATGACAGGGTTTGCTAGAGCCAGTTTAGAGATAGCCATAGCTTAATGATGCATGGCCACCCTATGTATCTTAAGGGTGATGCACTTACAACCCGGGAGAATGGACTCTGAAGGTTGTAGGGGTGTCCTGCTCATGCAGCGGTACCCTCAAAATTAGAACCAAGCACTCTGCCTTTAGTATTGAAAGGTCTGCCTTAGGGCTGACTTATAGGTTTTAAGTGCAGTGACCTTAGATATAAGGAAACATATCTGTTGTATGTGGTGCTAGCAATGGCAGGCCTGTCGTCACAATTTAGGTGGTCTCTCATGAGTGGCATAATACATGCTCCAGCTCATGGGAGCCCCCTGGTGTACCTATGCCCTCGGTACCGCAGTACCCTATACTAGGGACTTTTTAGGCTACACCAGCAGCCAATCTGGAGTGTACCTAGGTACTCACCATGCCCACTTTAGTGAGGAAGCCCAGAGACTGGGGTCCTGATTAGCAGTACCCCAGTCAGACTAGTCAGAAAAACATAGCAACACCAGGCAGAAAGTGGGGTTAACCGTGCAGAAGGATGCTACCTTCCTACAGAAGGTAATGATAAGCAATCTCATAACCATTCCACCAACCATAAGGAAAGTGAAGTGTGGTAAGTTGTATGATCCTGTATCCTGTAAATAAAGTTGCATTGCTTTGTATTATGATGTATTCAGAATTCTGGGCTCTCTCTCGTCTAGATTATTGTTCTTGCCTATGTCATACATTGCCAGTCCTGTCATTGGAGTTGTCGTGGGTCACTTAACTCCTGAATAAACATAATTTTCATATTTTACTTGGACTTTTGCCTTTTACTTATTTGGACCATTCTACATTTATTGGCAATGATTTTTTCTTTGTCTAGTGAACCCACTGACCTTATATTTCATACCGGTTTACACGTTGGATTATTTTAAATTTTTGCTGGAATATTGGAGATTACGTGTGTTTTATACTTTATTCAAGTCAAAATTGGATATTGTGCCTATTCTATAAGAAGCCTTGGATTATTTTAAACTGTGCTTTGTTTGGAGAGACTGTACTATCGTCTTAATACTACGACGCACCATGTTTTGATTTAATCAATCTGCAGTTTAATACTACGACAGACCTTGTTTGGATTTTATGAACCTGCTGTTCACGTTGGGAATACATCAATCAGATTATTTATCTGGCACTTTAATGGCGTAATCTTATCGGCATCTTTACTTTAAACTGTAAGTTGTTACCTCCTCGTCAGTTTGTCGTCTCTGATGTTAACTCCCTGTATTCCCATGAATCCAGCTTCAGATTCCTTTGTGCAAGACCCTGCATTTAATCTTACTTCTATGTCAGGAAGCAGAGGTGAGGATTATGCTAGTCCTTTCTCCATTTTATTGGACAGCAAGTTAAAAGCACAGTGAAGAAAAACAACAACCATGAACTACCCTGCCCAACATGCCTAGCGGTAGTCATGGTAACACAATAGCCAATAGTAGTCCATGCAACAGCATAAAGGCATCCCACGCCGTAAGTCCTTCCTCTTTCTCCATTGCTGCAGCGTCAAGTTAAGTCCCCGTTTTTTCTTCACTTTAACTTGTGGCGTGGAAGTTTGGGTTTCTTCTTTGACAGCTTGCCTTTTGATAATTATTGTTGTTTCGAATGTTTTTCCTGCTTCGCAGGCTGTTAGCTAAATTGTTTAGCGACGCGGTAGGCTTTGAGCCCGAGCGTCTTGGTAGCGCGCGTGCGCGGTCTGTGGCGTCGTTATTCAGACGCTGCCCGGCTTTTCTCCACATCGCTCTTTGCGCGCTGGTGGTGATCACGCACTGAGGCTTGGCGCTTCATTTTAATTATTGCCTCGTTCCCCACACTGACGCTGCTTGTCTGTGGCAGGTTTAATTATTGTCTCAAGGTTTTGGGATGTGCACCGCCTTGTGTTGAATAGTACTTAATCCGTGCTCGAGGGTATCACTCCCCTCCAGGAGTGTAACTGATACTTCAAAGTGTAGCAGACCTATTGATCCATAGGTCTCTCACCCTTGGCACAGGTATTGGGGCTGAACAATATTCAGCAAAAAGGTTTACGTGGAATGATTTCACTATGAAATTCGTATATCATTGCATCAAAGTTCGATTTATTCATTTCATCTTGGTATGTGTTTAATCACATATTCCAAATGATATTTTCATATAGAGCATATTTATAGAATTCCAATACATTTCAGTGCCCCATGCACCTTCATTAGAAAATATCTGGAATGTACAAATAAACATTCTTAATACGGAATCCTCTATCAATCCCAGTGTATATTAACTTAGATCATTTACGTGCAGCCTCTTTTCATTGGTTAATTATTGTTTTAACTCCCAGATTTCCATGCTTAACTTTCATCTCTCTCAAGCGCGGGGTTCGTACTAAAACAGGTGATAATATTACGGTCTGTTTTATCCATTCTGCTTTGAAGAGTTCAATCTCCATAATCGCGCTTGGATTGTTGCCTAATGACTGGCCGCCTGTCGGCTTGCTAAGAGTCCTTTATTAAAGCTCTTTTTGTATTATTATTCTTACCTCGCGGGTGCTAATAGCGGGGCGTCTTTTCTCCTCACGTTGTTCGTTTGGTCTGTATTACAGAGCTGGTGTGAGACTGGTATTTACGCTGAGTGCGTTACGCGCATGGGCGGTGGGATCAACACTTTTTTTTCACAAGGCCTAACTTTATTAACAACCAAGTTCCTATCACTAGGTGTCTGACTGGGATGTTAGGATCAATCTACGCGTTCTATTGCCAGTATCCATGTAAACATATGGGATTTCCCCTCCTGTGCTAAGCCTTTTTTTGGCGATTTGGGGTAGTGCGCGCTTAGGCCCTTGTAACTTTTTGACCACATATGGTATCCATGCCAAATTTGCGTCCTTTTCTTCCAACATCATGTGGATTCTAAAGGCGCCCAGGGTTTGTGGATTCCCTTGAAGGGGTCCCAGAAATTAACCAAAATATAGTGTTTTTTTTGTTTTTTTCAGAAAAATTGGAAAAATGGGCTGCAAATGAAAGCCTCTGGGTTTTTCCCTGAAAAAGTTATCAAAAAAGGGTTTGTGGGGCTGAAATTTCCATTTTCTCAGCTTTTAGGGAATGACAGTCTTTTGTCAGAGAACCGACATTTTGCACACAGTTTTGGCATCTTTCTGGGACATAGCCTATTTTTGCTATTTTTAGAGCTTTCCACCTCCTTCCAGTTAATGGTAGAAATGAGTTTGAAAGCAATAATGGATCCTGGAAAGCTGTACATTTTCGAAAAGTAGAAAACATTCTAAATTCAGAAAGGGGTCATTTTTCTAAATCCATGAAGGGTTCTTTATAGAAATTAACAGTTAAATATTGGAATATTTGAAAATTTGTTGAAAAAAACAGACTTTTGTCTCAACGTTTTCACCTATAACTTTTTATAATTTTGACAGCTCTTGGAAAGCAATATACCATTACATTTGTTAGACCTACCTGGTTGTGGGGATATATAGGACTTGTAGTTTCACCAAGAACCCGACGAACCCAGATTCAAAAACTGAGCAGCAACTTGAAATGGTATTTTTTTATTTACTGGGTATAGAGCACTTTGTCTTGGAAAATGTATACATGGAAAAATCTGTATGAAAGACACCTATGTATTTCTGAATTAGGTACAAATTATAGAGCTCAGAAACAGTATATAATTGCACATTTTCAAACTTGGGAATACTCATACTAGCATGAGAATTATTGGTCATTTTTCAAAAATATTTTTTTTTTACACAATGTCGTTCATTGAAACGGAGAAATGCATGAAAGCTCATTTGGTAATAACAGTTGATTTACAAATTTAAATTACCCCAAATCTTCCCATAAAAACGGTACCTCATTTGTGTGGGTCGGGCTTGTGCCTGCAACAGGACACGGCGCAAAATGCAACGTGGTAACACCTAAATTTTGCAGTTACAAATTGACCCTTTTTTGGCAAAGTGCCTACCTGCAGTTTTTGCACCCTAGCTCTGCCGGCACCTAGGGAAACCTAGCAAACCTATACATCTTTTAACAGTAGACACCCAGGGGAATTCAGGATGGGGTGACTCGACTGCCTACCACCAGGTTTTGTTACCCAGAATCCCTTGCAAAGCTAAGAATTTGACAAAAAAAACACATTTTCCTCACATGTCTGTGGAGGAAAGTTCTGGAATCTGCGTGGATCACAAATTTCCACCCACCCAGTGTTCCCCCAGGTCTCCCGAAAAAAATGGTATCTCACTTGTGTGGGTAGGCATACTGGCTGCGACGCGAAACAGCGCAAAACGCAACGTGGTCGCACCTCAATTTCCCAGTGAAATCTTGCGCTCTTTGGAAAAAGAGATTACCTTTTTGTTTTTGAGCCCTAGCTCTGCCAGCACCCAGGGAAACCTAGCAAACATATACATTTTTGTAAAGTAGACACCCAGGGGAATTCAGGATGGGGTGACTCAACTGCCTACCACCAGGTTTTGTTACCCAGAATCCCTTGCAAAGCTAAGGATTTGACAAAAAAAACACATTTTCCTCACATTTCTGTGGAGGAAAGTTCTGGAATCTGCGTGGATCAACAAATTTTCACCCACCCAGTGTTCCCCCAGGTCTCCCGAAAAAAATGGTACCTCACTTGCGTGGGTAGGCATAGTGGCTGCGACACGAAACAGCGCAAAACGCAACGTGGTCGCACCTCAATTTCCCAGTGAAATCTTGCGCTCTTTGGACAAAGAGACTACCTTTTGTTTTTGAGCCCTAGCTCTGCCAGCACATAGGGAAACCTAGCAAACCTATACATTTTTGAAAAGTAGACACCCAGGGAAATTCAGGATGGGGTGACTCGACTGCCTACCACCAGGTTTTGTTACCCAGAATCCCTTGCAAAGCTAAGAATTTGACAAAAAAAACACATTTTCCTCACATGTCTGTGGAGGAAAGTTCTGGAATCTGCGTGGATCAACAAATTTCCACGCACCCAGTGTTTCCCCAGGTCTCCCGAAAAAAATGGTACCTCACTTGCGTGGGTAGGCATAGTGGCTGCGACACGAAACAGCGCAAAACGCAACGTGGTCACACCTCAATTTCCCAGTGAAATCTTGCGCTCTTTGGACGAAGAGACTACCTTTTTGTTTTTGAGCCCTAGCTGTGCCAGCACCTAAGGAAAACTAGCAAACCCATACATTTTTGAAAAGTAGACACCCAGGGGAAGTCAGGATGGGGTGACTCGACTGCCTACCACCAGGTTTTGTTACCCAGAATCCCTTGCAAAGCTAAGAATTTGACAAAAAAACACATTTTCCTTACATGTCTGTGAAGGAAAGATCTGGAATCTGCGTGGATCAACAAATTTCCACCCACCCAGTGTTCCCCCAGGTCTCCCGAAAAAAATGGTACCTCACTTGTGTGGGTAGGCATAGTGGCTGCGACACGAAACAGCGCAAAACACAACGTGGTCGCACCTCAATTTCCCAGTGAAATCTTGCGCTCTTTGGACAAAGAGACTACCTTTTTGTTTTTGAGCCCTAGCTCTGCCAGCACCTAGGGAAACCTAGCAAACCTATACATTTTTGAAAAGTAGACACCAAGGGGAATTCAGAATGGGGTGACTCAACTGCCTACCACCAGAAGGTTTTGTTACCCAGAATCCCTTGCAAAGATAGGAATTAGACGAAAAAACACATTTTCCTCACATTTCTGTGGAGGAAAGTTCTGGAATCTGCGTGGATAAACACATTTCTACCCACCCAGTGGTTCCCCAGGTCTCCCGAAAAAAATGGTACCTCACTTGCGTGGGTAGGCATAGTGGCTGCGACACGAAACAGAGCAAAACGCAACGTGGTCGCACCTCAATTTACCAGTGAAATCTTGCGTTCTTTGGACAAAGAGACTACCTTTTGTTTTTGAGCCCTAGCTCTGCCAGCACCTAGGGAAACCTAGCAAACCTATACATTTTTGAAAACTATATACCCAGGGGAATTCAGGATGGGGTGACTCGTCTGCCTACCCCCAGGTTTTGTTACCCAGAATCCCTTGCAAAGCTAAGATTTTGACAAAAAAAACACATTTTCCTGACATTTCTGTGGTGGAAAGTTATGGAGTCTGCGTGGATCAACAAATGTCCACCCACCCAACGTTCCCCGCGGTCTCCCGAAAAAAATGGCACCTCACTTGCGTGGGTAGGCATAGTGGCTGGGACATGAAACAGCGCAAAACGCAACATGGTTGCACCTCAATTTCCCAGTGAAATCTTGCACTTTTTGGACAAAAAGACTACCTTTTGTTTTTTGTGCCCTAGCTCTGCAAGCACCTAGGGAAACCTAGCAAACCTATACATTTTTGAAAACTAGACACCCAGGGAAATTCAGGATGGGGTGACTCTTCTGCCTACCCCCAGGTTTTGTTACCCAGAATCCCTTGCAAATCTAAGATTTTGACAAAAAAAACACATTTTCCTCACATTTCTGTGGTGGAAAGTTCTGGAATCTGCGTCGATCAACAAATTTCCACACATCCAGCGTTCCCCCAGGTCTCCCAAAAAAAATTGTACCTCACTTGCGTGGGTAGGCCTAGTGGCTGCGACATGAAACAGCGCAAAATGCAACATGGTTACACCTCAATTTCCCAGTGAAATCTTGCACTTTGTGGACAAAAAGATTACCTTTTGTTTTTGCGCCCTAGCTCTGCCAGCACCTAGGGAAACCTAGAAAACCTATACATTTTAGAAAACTAGACACCCAGGGAAATTTAGGATGGGGTGACTCGTCTGCCTACCCCCAGGTTTTGTTACCCAGAATCCCTTGCAAAGCTAAGATTTTGACAAAAAAAAAAACATTTTCCTGACATTTCTGTGGTGGAAAGTTCTGGAATCTGCGTGGATCAACAAATTTTCACCCACCCAGCGTCCCCCCAAGTCTCCCCCAAAAAATGGTACCTCACTTGCGTGCGTAGGCATAGTGGCTGCGACATGAAACAGCGCAAAACGCAACATGGTCGCACCTCAATTTCCCAGTGAAATCTTGCACTTTTTGGACAAAAAGACTACCTTTTGTTTTTGCGCCCTAGCTCTGCCAGCACCTAGGGAAACCTAGCAAACCTATACATTTTTGAAAAGTAGACACCCAGGGAAATTCAGGATGGGGTGACTCGACTGCCTACCACCAGGTTTTGTTACCCAGAATCCCTTGCAAAGCTAAGAATTTGACAAAAAAAACACATTTTCCTCACATGTCTGTGGAGGAAAGTTCTGGAATCTGCGTGGATCAACAAATTTCCACCCACCCAGTGTTTCCCCAGGTCTCCCAAAAAAAATGGTACCTCACTTGCGTGGGTAGGCATAGTGGCTGCGACACGAAACAGCGCAAAACGCAACGTGGTCACACCTCAATTTCCCAGTGAAATCTTGCGCTCTTTGGACAAAAAGACTACCTTTTGTTTTTGCGCCCTAGCTCTGCCAGCACCTAGGGAAACCTAGCAAACCTATACATTTTTGAAAAGTAGACACCCAGGAAAATTCAGGATGGGGTGACTCGACTGCCTACCACCAGGTTTTGTTACCCAGAATCCCTTGCAAAGCTAAGAATTTGACAAAAAAAACACATCTTCCTCACATGTCTGTGGAGGAAAGTTCTAATCTGCGTGGATCAACAAATTTCCACCCACCCAGTGTTTCCCCAGGTCTCCCAAAAAAAATAGTACCTCACTTGCGTGGGTAGGCATAGTGGCTGCGACACGAAACAGCGCAAAACGCAACGTGGTCACACCTCAATTTCCCAGTGAAATCTTGCGCTCTTTGGACAAAGAGATTACCTTTTTGATTTTGAGCCCTAGCTCTGCCAGCACCTAAGGTAAACTAGCAAACCCATACACCTACATTTTTGAAAAGTAGACACCCAGGGGAAGTCAGGATGGGGTGACTCGACTGCCTACCACCAGGTTTTGTTACCCAGAATCCCTTGCAAAGCTAAGAATTTGACAAAAAAACACATTTTCCTTACATGTCTGTGAAGGAAAGATCTGGAATCTGCATGGATCAACAAATTTCAACCCACCCAGTGTTCCCCCAGGTCTCCCGAAAAAAATGGTACCTCACTTGTGTGGGTAGGCATAGTGGCTGCGACACGAAACAGCGCAAAACACAACGTGGTCGCACCTCAATTTCCCAGTGAAATCTTGCGCTATTTGGACAAAGAGACTACCTTTTTGTTTTTGAGCCCTAGCTCTGCCAGCACCTAGGGAAACCTAGCAAACCTATACATTTTTGAAAAGTAGACACCCAGGGGAATTCAGGATGGGGTGACTCAACTGCCTACCACCAGGAGGTTTTGTTACCCAGAATCCCTTGCAAAGCTAGGAATTAGACAAAAAAACACATTTTCCTCACATTTCTGTGGAGGAAAGTTCTGGAATCTGCGTGGATCAACACATTTCTACCCACCCAGTGGTTCCCCAGGTCTCCCGAAAAAAATGGTACCTCACTTGCATAGGGTAGCCATAGTGGCTGCGACATAAAACAGCGCAAAACGCAACATGGTCGCACCTCAATTTCCCAGTGAAATCTTGCACTTTTTGGACAAAAAGACTACCTTTTGTTTTTGCGCCCTAGCTCTGCCAGCACCTAGGAAAACCTAGCAAACCTATACATTTTTGAAAACTAGACAACCAGCGAAATTCAGGATGGGGTGACTCGTCTGCCTACCCCCAAGTTTTGTAACCCAGAATCCCTTGCAAAGCTAAGATTTTGACAAAAAAAACACATTTTCCTCACATTTCTGTGGTGGAAAGTTCTGGAATCTGCATGGATCAACAAATTTCCACCACCCAGCGTTCCCCTAGGTCTCTTGAAAGAATGGTACCTCAGTTGCGTGGGTAGGCATAGTGGCTGCGACATGAAACAGCACAAAACGCAACATGGTCGCACCTCAATTTCCCAGTGAAATCTTGCACTTTTTGGACAAAAAGACTACCTTTTGTTTTTGCTTCCTAGCTCTGCCAGCACCTAGGGAAACCTAGCAAACCTATACATTTTTAAAAACTAGACACCCAGGGGAATTCAGGAAACCCACACATTTCTGAAAAGTAGACACCCGGAGGCTTCCAAGGAGGTATGGCTTGCATGGATCCTCCAACGTTCCTTTACCCAGAATCCCTTGCAAACGTCAATTTTTGCTGAAAAAATCCGTTTTTTACACTTTTTTTGTGTGGGAAAGCGTGGCATCACTGGGCTCACACAAATTTCCTCCCACCCAGCGTTCCCCCAGTTCTCCCGATAAAAATGGTACTTGCGTGGGTAGGCATAGTGGCTGCAACAGGAAACGGTCCAAATCATACGGTGGAGAAGTTTTCAATTTGAGAGCGTGTGATTCAAGGAAATTGTGACAGACAATTTCAAGTTTGCAGGAGATTGTGGATAAAAATCAACAATAGAATTCACCAGAAAGACATGACCATATACTTCCATGGTTTAAAAATAATATCTAAATTTAGTAAGTTATTTATAGCTATAATGTACACCGTAACAGAGTTACTCAAAAGTCAAACATTCAAGCACAGCTGACTATTCCTCAAAGACACACACATACAGGTTGGATTTGGCACGAGGGCGAGTGATGGTTCAGTACATTAAATATTATTAACAAGATATTTCAAAAAATGAAATGCTCTGTCAATAAATAAATGCATAAAAACGGAACCAGTGACTGGCAACTCGTGAGCTGTAAAGCCACGACAAGGCACCAACCGTTTTACAGGCAATTCACGCACCTTTCATACCTGATACAAACCAGACCATTGACACCATCCGGAAGGAACAGCAACACATTACAACAATCACAATAAGGGACAAGGTACACCCTACTTCAGAAAGAGATAAAAGACAAACATTACTGCACAGCCATCTAATCCGCAAGCACACACACATTCTGGTTGGATTTGGCACGAGGGTGAGTGGTGATTCAGTACATACAATTGTATTCACAAGTAATTTCACAAAAATGAAATACACTGCGTATAATTGAAAGTATGATAAGCTGAACCACTGACTCACGTCAAGGCACCAACCTCTTTACAGGCCATTCATACACCTTTCGTACGTGTGACACATACAAAACATTCACACCGCCAGCCGCGGACCCATCACATTTCAACACTCACACCAGCAGACAGCGCCATTCAAGGGCCCATCACTTTCACACGCCCACATTTCTGACATTGCAACAACACAAAATGATGGACTGCGTGGAGTGTCACTCAACTAGCAGTGTGTGTAGTGACCAACAGAAAGTAACTACTCACACACCGCCAGCCGAGTGCCAGTCCACCGACACCACCATCCAAGCACCAGACCATGCACACCGCCAGCCAAACACCACTCAGCGCACACCGACAGCCAAGTACCACTCCACACACACCGCAAGCCAAGCACCACTCCACACACACCACCAGCCAAGCACCACTCCATGCACAGACATCAAAGTACCACTCCACGCACACCACCAGCCAAGCTCCACTCCACACACACCACCAGCCAAGCGCCACTCCACGCACACCATCCAGCCAAGCACCAATCCACACACACCGCCAGCCAAGCACCACTCCGTGCACGGACAACCAAGAACCACTCTACGCACACCAATTTAGAAAAGCGCAACTCCACGCACACCGCAAGCCAAGCACCACTCCACATACACCGCCAGCCAAGCACCACTCCATGCACAGACAGACAAGTACCACTCCACGCACACCACCAGCCAAGCGCCACTCCACACACACCACCAGCCAAGCGCCACTCCACACACACCGCCAGCCAAGCGCCACTCCATGCACAAATAGCCAAGTACCTCCCCACGCACACCAACCAGCCAAGCGCCACTCCACACACACCGCCAGCCAAGCTCCAGCCCAGGCACACCACCAGCCAAGCACCAATCCCAACACACCACCAGGCAAGCACAAGACCACGCACACCGCCAACCAAACAACAGACCACGCACACCGCCAGCCAAGCACCAAGTCCACAGACACCGCCAGCCAAGCACCAGTCCACAGACACCGCCAGCCAAGCGCCAAACCATGCACACCGTCAGACAATGGACACTACACGCAAACCAACATCATACTTTAGTTTTTTTTAAAAGACAAATAAAAAACAGAAACAAATTGCAAATTGATACAAATCTACTAACACAACAACTAAATCTAAATACACAACACAAATGCCAACTTTGAAACAGAACAATCAGTTTTAAAGACTAGAGACCAGCCTGTTCACTTTACCACTCATGGATGCTCCCAAAACTTCTTTTGTGTGTGATACATTCTAAAACAAGCAGGCACACACAGCCCAGGGTTAGAAGGACAGTCGGGGCAGTACATACAAACCTCCTTCCGCAAACCTCTTCGCCAACAGACTCTACATCTCCGACTGGGAAAGTCTTTTGAGGTTGTAGGAGGAATTTGATCAGGAAAGTGGCGATCTTTCAATCTGGCAACATCCTCCACCACTCCAACTCTAGGAACACTTGCCTGTTCCACTAAAACAAGGCTGCCTACTACAGACTCCTGAAACTTCACAAAAGTCATCTTTGACTGAGGACAAGATTGCTGGAACACAACAAAAGCATTAAAGGTTGCCAAGTGGAAAAGATGGATAGCCAACTTCTTGTACCAAATGTAAGACTTACGAAGAGCAGCATACGGTTCCAACCTCTGATCTACTCTGTCAACACCACCCATGTGCCTATTATAGTCCATAATGCACACAGGTTTGTGCACTTCTGCAACCTGACCCCAAATAGTCAACGATTCAGTGCTTTCATCATGTATGGAAGTCAACATGTAGACATCTCTCCTGTCTGAAAACTTCACAGCTAAAAGCTCCTCACAACGCAATGCACTGCACTGTCCCTGAGCAAGCTTTTTACAAACAAGTTCTTTTGGAAAACCTTTACGGTTACAGCGGATTTGCCACAAGCAACAGTGTCCACTTTGGCCAATTCCCTGAACAACCGCACACCAGTGTAGAAGTTATCTACATATAAATGATGGCCTTTGTTAAAAAATCCTCTACCAAGTTCCCACTAAATTTTCTCAGTCACTCCAAAAGTGGATGGACAACCAGGTGGTTAATCCTGGATTCCTTACCAGTGTAAACCCTGAAATTAGAGACATATCCAGTCTCACTGTCACACAGCATATAAAGCTTAATTCCATAGCATGCCCTCTTACTAGGAATCACCATTGTCAACAAAATGCATCATCCGAAGCAGAAGCAAATACCTATCACGACTCATGACTGCCGGAAATATAGCTGTTGCCATCAAGGGACTAGTAGACCAATATGAAGCCAATGATGGTTTCCTAAGCAAGCCCATGAAAAAGTTAAACCTAAAAACTTTTTCATCTCCTCCAAATTTGTGGGAGTCCACCGGTTAGCAAATTAGTCTGCTCTACGATCCCTGCCAAAAACACATCATCCATGAACAACTTGAAAAAATCAATTCACAAGTGTTCACCCTACACCCTGGAACATCAGTAAATTCAGGCAATGCCGGCTGCACCATGCCTGGGGCAACCCAGAGGTCAGAACTGTCATCGACAAATCTCCCAGCCTCAGGCTGCCCCCCAGCTGCCTCTTGTCGTCCCACTACACCAACTGGAAGTCTAGGAGCCCCAGGCTGCCGCCCAGCTGCCTCCCGCCGCACTACACCAACGTGAAGTCTAGCAGCCCCACGCTGCACCACAGATGCCTCTTGCCGCACTATCGGCACATCAAGGTCCTCCTCTACCACGGGCACTTCATCCACACCAAAAATAGCTTCATCAGCACTCAGGGTATCTTCATCATCAGACGATGCCATGCACAGAGAAAACTCACTACCAGAATCTTCACCTCCCATCTCTGCCTCAGAATCAGAGTCACTCTCAGCACCATGGTCAGAGGAAGAATCAAAAAGCATTCCAACAACTTGCTGAGCAGTAATCCGGCAGCTAGCCATTATCCTTACAAATAAAGGAGTCTGCACAAACAACTCAACAACCCCAACACTGTGCAAAGTAAGTTAAAAAATGGAAGCCTTTATCACAAATATCTATATTTAGAAAGAATATACAATTCACTTACAAGAGACAACTACACTCACCAGCACCTACTCTGCAAAGACACAGCAAAGAGGCAACGATATCCCACTAGAAAGAAAAAAAAAACTTACATCTACAGAAGGACACATCAAAAACAAATGCAAAACATGTTTTACAATCACAACAAACAGAAACCAAACATACTCGTATTACTACACACTTTGCAAAAAAAAAAACAATTACATTACAATTGAACAAAAAAGAGGTCTCTTACCAAACACATGCAACTACAGAAACAGCAGAACAACAGAACCACCAGTAACTGAACCGCACGCTGCAACACTCTAAAGAGAAAAAAAACAATACACATTAGAAGAAACAAAAACAACACATATTACAACAGGCTATGTCACAAATGGGGTGTCTGTCCCCAAGGGGGGAAGATTATAAATCATTATAAACGTGGGCCCCCTGGAAGCAACCCTACGGAGGGCAGAGAGGCCAAATAAAGACACGGCAGAACATACTTTTGAAATGGGCACAAGGAAGCAACCCTTGGCCAAGGGGTCGCTCCCTATAAAAAAAAAACCCTGGAGTCTAGTGGGCTTTTCTATCCCCCCCTGGGTCCAGAAACGGTAAAAAAAACAGTCGAGGGGGGCAGAACAGTCTACAATATTTATAATGCCCCCTGGAAGCGACCCTTCCCCAAGGGGTCGCTTCCTTTTCAAATGCAAACAAATCCCTGGTGACTAGTGGGCTTTTCTGCCCCACCCCTGGGTGCAGATCGGCCAAAAAACGGCCAGTCTGAAAAAATATTTTATCCCCCTAAGGAAGCGACCCTTGCCCAAGGGGTCGCTTCCTTTATAAATATAACCCAATCCCTGGTGTCTAGTGGGCTTTTCTGCCCCCCCTGGGTCCAGTTGTGGCCCAAAAAACGGCCGATCTGCCCCCAGGGGGGCAGAAAAGTCTAAAAAAATATTAGGGCCACTAGGAAGCGACCCTTCCCCAAGGGCTCGCTTCCTTTTCAAATAAAAACAAATCCCTGGTGCCTAGTGGGCTTTTCTGCTCCCCCTGGGTGCAGATCGGCCGAAAAAACGGCCGATCTGCCCCGGGGGGGGCAGAAAAGTCTGAAAAATATTGTATGCCCCTAAGGAAGCGACCCTTGCCCAAGGGATTGCATCCTTTATAAATAAAAATCAATCCCTGGTGTCTAGTGGGCTTTTCTGCCCCCCCTGGGTCCAGATGCGGCCCAAAAAACGGCCGATCTGCACCCAGGGGGGGCAGAAAAGTCTAAACCTAAAATAGCGCCACTAGGAAGCGACCCAACCCCAAGGGGTCGCTTCCTTGCCACACATAAACAAATCCCTGTTGACTAGTGGGCTTTTCTGCCCCTCCTGGATGCAGATCGGCCAAAAAAACGGCCGATCTGCCCCAGGGGGGGCAGAAAAGTCTGACACAAATCATGGCCCCAAAAGGAAGTGACCCTTGCCCAAGGGGTCGCTTCCTCGACACAGAAATATGCCCCAAAACAATCCCTGGTGTCTAGTGGGGCATTCCTGGTGCACGATCGCGACGCTGTGCGCGATCGTGCACCAGGAATGCCCTGCATTGGGACATCAAGGGAGAGGAAACACAGTTTCCTCCCCCAGATGCCTCAAGGCACCGAAAACCGGCCCCCCGCCCCACCGGAGCACCAAAAACGCACCTGTATCCTGGACGCGCTGGAAAGAAATGGCTTCCAGCGCGTCCAGCGCTTCCTGATGACGTTGGCGGGCGCTGGGTGCGCTGACCTCACCAGGAAGCGTGGGGGGGCCAGGGGGGTGGCAGCGGAAAGTCTTCCGCTGCCACCCCTGCAAAAAAAAAAGATCACTGCACGGGGGGCGGGGGCTCCCCCCAGGGCTGTACTGATGACAGAGCAGTTCCGTCATCAGCACAGCCCAACCGATGCTGATGACGGAACCGCTCCGTCATCAGCATCGAAGGGGTTAAGTCTAAGGCCCACATGCATCAAGCATTTTTGGAGTCGCAAACGGTGCGATTCCTAAAGTGCTGTTTGGGATGCATCATGCTATTTTAGAAATCGCTACTTTTTTGCGATTTCTAAAATTGCGATAGCATATAAGAAATTGCAATTTTGCGATTTCTTAAATGCTATGCATCATTTCCCAAAAATTTGCGACTTTTCAAATTGGAAGTGCAAATTACCACGAAGTTCAACCTCGTGGTAATTTGCGAAATTGTTTAAAAATGCACAAAAATGCATTTTTTAAACTGTTAAGTTACAGACACACATGTCCTTAGGACATGTGTGTATGTAACTTCTACTGAAAAGTACATTTCATGGGTGCAGGGGGGGTCATTTAGACCCCCCTCTCCACCCTTGAAATGGATTGATGAATTGCGATTTCAAATTGCGAATTCGCAATTCCCATTCATTCCTATGGGCATTTTGGCCCATAGGAATGAATGGGAATTGCGAATTCACAATTTGAAAATCGCATTTTTTATGCGATTCGGTAAAATAGCGATTTTTACCGAATTGCATAAAAAATGAAAAAATAATCATGCATAGGCTTTTGCGATTTCTAAATTGCGAATCGCTATTTTTCGCAATTTAGAAATCGCAAAAGCCGATATTGATGCATGTGGGCCTAAGAGTTTTTCCTGTATTTTGATATTCGTCGTTCTATTAATAAATTGGTCTCCTATTATTTCTTCTGTTAGATCTTTAAATTAGCATGTAGCTGCAAATGTTCTAAGTACTGAAATATATTGCTCAACTGATTCTCCAGACTGTTGTGCTCCAGAGAAAAACTTGTGTCTTTCAACTTCAATGTTGATTTTTTTTCCAAAATTCGCTTCTAGAGCTTTTACTATCTCTACATACTCATCAAAGTTGTTAGTTTATATTTCTTCACCCTTATTAGATTCTTCATCGGCTTGACTAGTGGAATCTACACTAACTCGGACGGGTAATGTTTTTAACACCTTTCTACCTTCAATCCCTAACTTGTGCTTTAACAATTCTACTTTGCGGGACGATACGAAATCTTCACTGTCTATTACCTCTGGATATGTGTCAAAAGACTCAATCCAATCCTCCCAGGACATTATGGGTTCCCTTGGGTTTTGTAAACATTTTGGTGGGGCTACCACAGATGACAAATCCATGTTGGCAGGCACACCAAAAATGTTAAAGTTAGAAGTTCTAATTATGTTATAATACTTGCTCAAAAAAAATAATATATATATATATATATATATATATATATATATATATATATATATATATATATATATATATATATATATATATATCTATACTACTATTATAAAGAGAAAACTCTCACCTTTTGGCAAGGTAAACTGGGGAACCACAGCGCCAAACACCCAATACATTGGTGTAATCCTCAGGGTGTGCAGATGGACATAGGCGATATAACGTTAAAAAATAAGTTAGATTTAAAAAATTAACATTTAAAAAAAAGCAGTCCCCTCGAAGTAGCACCGGCCGCGACCTGCGTCTGACGTCAGGAGCGCGGCATCCAGGAGCGGCGGACATGGCGCGGGGGAGGAGCGGTGACGACCTGCGAGGAGAGGTGGAATGAGGAGCAGCAGCTGAGGTAAGGCAGCGGGGGTCGGGGCAGACGGGGGACGGGCTCATGGACTATGTCGCGGCGGCGGGGTAGTTTTAACATGTTTAAGAGGCAGTGGGGGTCGGGGCAGACGGGGGACCGGCCGGGCGGGAGACGCACACTCTGTTGGCTGAACACTGCCGCCTAAAGCACTGCAAATTGTGGCTAGGTACGACCCCCCCCCCTGGAAATTCGGAGCGCGCTATCTTGCTGCAACATAGCATTGCTCTTTGTGATGCACATCTGAACACTATGAAATATAATTTTCTTGAGCGTCAATAAAAATGGAACCTTGGGCACATGGGCGAATGCACATTAGGCGCACTGACAAAGCAATGCTGAACAGATTCATTTTTTTTCGCCTGACCAAGAAAAGTATTTCTCGGAATAATCACAGCACCATCACAAATGGTTTCTGAACTAGCACGTATTTAAACTAATGGTCTGCCTTCGGTGCATTTTGATACTGGGCATTTGTTTACGTCCTGTGTGAAGAACATTAGAGGTACTGCGTTATGTCAGGTTAACATTACGTTTTTGTTTCTCGTGAGGTCCAAGAGTCTCGAGAGCACGATGTGCGCAGGGAAACATATAGCCTCTTTTTTTAGCATGCTATTTTCTATTGCTCCTCTTCACAGGAGACGTAAAGATACGATGGAGTTCAGTATCTTCTGCTTGAAGGCACCCCCCTTGGGCCTGACACACTGTAGCCCTGGAAGTAACATTGATTTTCTGTGACTGTAATGGAGTTTCTTGTAGGTAGCAGTATTGTTTTCAGATGCAAGTCCTGTTAGGAGCAAAACTTCAATGGTGGCGGGTGAAAGGTGAACACGCCTCTGGTATTTTTTTTTCATGACTCACAGGTAGAAGAATAACATCTACCAAACGTAGATGCTAAAAACGAACATCAACTAAATGTGCATTTTTGAGGGAGAAAGGGGAAATAAGAGGAAGAACCATTTCTTGATCTCGGTTTTCCATTCAAAATATTTGACATCCCGCATATTTCAGTCAGGTATTTATTTCCTCGTGTGTGTGCTCAATGGTTTGTTAAACTCAGTGTTATTCAAAGGCCCGGGATATAGATTTCCCAGCGGTGCACAGTGTATGGCGTAGAACGGCATTGCTAGAACTAAGATTTCGGATAGAAAAGCACATTAGTGAATTCGGCTCAGGATGAAGGCTGTGGATTGCAAGAGAGGGTCAGGTACTCACTTCTCCCTCAATTACCATTTGAACGTGTTTGTTGACTTACTTGATTTCGGTATATGCGATGTTGTATATCGTGGTCGTATCACATGTTGCCTTGTAGTCAGGGTTCTTGAATAACAATGCACTTTTCATATTACACATTGACAGTGCAGTCTGTAGAATCATAGCCATTGTCCAGTCTGAAACGTGTGGGCTCAAACATCGTGTTGTCATGTCGCGCAATGTAAAGTCGCCGATGTGACACGCTAACCAATTAAATGCCCGCATTTGCGTCGCAACAACGTGCGATGAGAAAATTGCCGATGTGACTGCCATTGCGATGTTATGACCGCGATGAAAACTCCCGCGCGGTCTTTGTTTCCGATGGATCGTCATACAACCCTTTTAAACAATCCACTGCCCAGCCCGTCCCGACTTTGTCCGGGAGCAACAGGCAGCTTCCCCGACCCATGTCGGGGCGGGCGGGGGTCGGGGAAGCTGCCTGTTGCTCCCGGACAACGTCGGGACGGGCTGCTAGTATATATATATATAGATATATATATATATTCACCACAACAGTTTCTTCACAGAAAGACTCGCACTTGAGATAAACCACAGTTTATTTCGGCAAAGTTATGCGTTTCCGTTTCGACAGCAAAGCTGTCTTGATCACACAGTTTGCATTTTGACACAGGAAGTCTATACATAGGAATTGGACACTAACAAAGGACTAATAGTTTGATAACTAGTGTCCAAATCTCCACATGGCGGCCATCTTAGAATGGTAAATATATGTATGTAGTATATCAATCATGTTCCAAATTTCAACATATTTACACATATATGTACAATTCCGAGTTTACCAGGAGATTTGAGAAATAATAATAAATTACTATTCACATGGAATTCATATATATATACACTTTTACATTTATGAAATTCATATATTTACACGTTAAGCAGATTCGCAAGTTGGAAAGGCATATTCATTTGACATAGTGTCTTATTAATGCCAAAACTGCTCAGATTCTCTCCTA
Organism: Lissotriton vulgaris; assembly: GCF_964263255.1. Classification (NCBI taxonomy): domain Eukaryota; kingdom Metazoa; phylum Chordata; class Amphibia; order Caudata; family Salamandridae; genus Lissotriton; species Lissotriton vulgaris. The sequence continues at coordinate 46,939,944 of NC_141696.1, forward strand.
TTAGTAAACAAAAATTGTAGCTATTTGAGGCATAGTGCCCAATTTCTACCCAAATTGCACTTATTAAACATATGGCAAATCTGACAAAAAATCAAATGAACATTGTTATACATGTCATGTTATATACATTTTTAAAGATAGACCAATATGTATATTGGATGCCTATGAGTTACTTCCTATGCAAACAAAGAGAAGAAAGGAAAAAATAACAAGTGCATGTGATTAGAGTGAATTCTGTAAATAGTGCAAAGTCTTATCTGAAAAACAGGACCTTTGGGAGAAAGGGGAAGGTTATCAAGAATGGATGAGACAGTCCGCTGCTCAGGTAACCTGTCCTTTCTTCCTATAAGTAGATTCAAATAGGAAAAATTACCCACTAGGTGAAGAAAGTGATATGTGTGTAAATGTTGAAAAATGTTTTACATTCAAATTACACGGAAAACAAGGTTGCCGGATAATACAATGTACGAGCAGTTACAAGTCAATGACCCACAAATAACAAGACTGAACGTTAGTCCTTTAAATGATAGGCAAGTTCTTCATCAAGATTGTGCCCTTTGGGATATTTGGTCTCGAGATTAATTATCCACTTCGATTCTCTTTTCCGAAGGGCGAGGGTCCTATTCCCACCTCTGGGACCAATATGGACTTGTTCCAATGCAAAAAAGCTTAACAAATTGCTATTGGACTGATGGAAAAGTTCAAAATGTCTTGCTATAGGGTAGTGGGGGTCTTTGTTGTTGACGGCCCGCATGTGTTCAAGTACTCTCTTTTTAGTAGTTAATGCCCACATATTTCATCTTACATGGGCACATCAGTACATATACACAAAAGGTGGAACCACACGTCAGAAATTGGTCAATGTTTTTGGGAATTTTAAAACCTGGAATCGCCACAGATTTAACCATGCTGCTGTTACGACAGGCTTTACAGTGCCCGCATGGGTAAAATCCCTTTAGATGATGATCAGCAGTTGATTTTGTGGGAGTAACATCATTGCGAACAATGATGTCTCTGATACTACTCCCTTTTCTGTATGTTATTTGGGGACTGCATGGCATGCTAGGACCTATGATGGGGTCACTGGTTAGTACATCCCATTTGTCGGCTAGTATTTTCGATATTTGGGGTGAGATATTACTATAAGTGAATATTGTCCTTACAGCAGCATCTGACTCCTTAGTTTCATCTTGTGTGGTGTTCATGTCATTAGAACTGAGTAGTGAGATTCTGTCTACACTCCTGACTCGTTCTTTGGCTTTGTTGAGTACCCCCGCGGGATACCCTCTATCTCTGAATCTAGTTATCATGACATCCATCTCTTGTTCGAAAGCAGAGATAGTGCTACAATTTCTCCTTGCCCTCAGCAACTCACCGTAAGGAATACTCCACTTTAGAGTATCTGGGTTGCTGCTGAGGGCATGGAGAAGAGTATTCCCGGCTGTTGCCTTTCTATAGAGACTGGTTTTCAGGGTGTTTTCTTCCGCTATTATGAGTAGATCCAGAAACTCAATAGATGTATTATTGATCTGACTGGTAAGTTTGATGTTATAACTGTTAGTATTCAGGATGTTAATGAATTCTAATGCCATTGCTTTCCCTCCTGTCCAGATCACAAACAGATCATCAATATATCTGAACCACACCTTTATTTTAGAAAAATACATGTTAAAGGTGTGGTCAGATCTGATCTCCTCCTCCCATTTGCCTAGGAAGAGGTTGGCGAAACTTGGGGCAAAACATGTGCCCATAGCTGTGCCACGGATCTGCTGAAAGAGAGTACCATCAAACATAAAAATGTTACCAGTTAAACACAATGCCATCATGTCTAATACCATCTTAGTGTGTTCCACAAATTGTATAGATCTCCTTTTCAAATAGTGATGGCTGGCTTGTATACCATCTTTGTGGTCAATTACAGTATACAAAGAATTCACATCCATCGTAATTAGTAAATCAGTAGAATCCCATGATACATCTTGTATTTTACAGATACAATCTGTGCTGTCTCTCACATAAGACGGTAAGCCAGTAACATATTCCCTCAAAACGAAGTCGACATACTTTGGGACATTCTCAAGGGTGCTCCCAATGGAGGACACTATGGGTCTCCCTGGTGGAGAAGTGGGGCTCTTGTGTACCTTTGGAAGAAGAGACAATATGGACAGTTTGTGGTAATCTCTTTTCAAAAAACAGTATTCCTCCCAAGTTAACAAGCCCATTTGTTCCCACTGTTTCAATCGTTCCCAAAAATCAATGATATTGTTATTATATATCTCTGTATTCACTGGAATATAGAACTGTCTATCATCCAACTGTCTCTGTGCCTCCTTGATATATAAGTCCTTTGGCCAAAGAACAATGGTGCCCCCTTTATCGGCGGGGCGAATAATAATGTCTGTGTCGTTGGCTAGATTAGTCAGAAAGTTTCTTTGTTCCCATGAGAGATTGAAACATACCTTTTTGTTAGCTTTCCTTTTCAGTTTTAGTAGAGCTTGAGTTACAACATCTTGAAAGGTGTCTATGTTGTCATGGGGTAAATTGGGATAAACAATGGAACGTGGTTTAAATCTAGTACAAGGAGTCCTGTCAGTAGTCATACCCAGCTCACTTCCACTGTCCAATGATATAGTAGTGTTATCAACATTCATTAGTTCTTGAATATTGTGGATTCCTGATGCATCTCCCACAGTGAGGTTGGGGAAGGTGCTATGGATAGAGTCTGTTTGTGAGGATATACCTGTAGAATTTTGTTTATACAAAAAATGCCATTTCTTAAGTTTTACTTTTCTCACAAATTTATACAGGTCTATTCTAGCATCTGTGTAATTAAAAACTACAGATGGACAAAATGTAAGTCCAAGACAGAGAGTACTTTTTTCAGCAAAAGTTAATTGTCTGCTACTAAGATCGATAATAGTTTGATTTACCGTAGCAGGATCCATTATTCTTTGTTCATTGAGCCTCGTGTTCTTATTCCCATGGGCTCTTTTACGATTTTCTTTGATTTGCTTTTGTTTTCTTCGTTTCCGTCTCTTTTTGCTCCTCCCCTCCCTCTTCCTTGACCTCTGCCCCGTGTTTCACCTTTCGTCGGTGGTGATTCGGGGGCTGATCTTGGTATTTGACGGCCCCTTCTCAGGACCTTGTATTCGTCTAAAAAATTCGGTCTCCTCGTTGGTATAGGTCTTTCTGAGACAGAGCTCACGGTTGAGACTGAGAGATCAGTATCAGACCCTCTTGCTTCCATTGTTGTGTTCTCATTAGGTGTCATGCTACCAGCCTGTGCAGTTTTTTGTAGTGGTAGGTCCTCATAAAGATAATCATATTTGGGACTGTATGTCAGGATCCGGCCGGATTCATAATCCAAACAGTCTCTATGTAGTTTGCGCTGTTTTCTATTCTTTATATCTTCTTCGTGATGTTCTAATTTAGGTTTTAGGTCTTTCAAGAATTTTTTAATCATATCTTGATCCGTACTTTTTGTCAGTTCTTCTTCTAATGTTTTTATTTCTGCCATAATTACTTCACGATCTTCCCATGCATACTTTATCAAGATATTCATCATAGTTCTGGATCCATTGGCAGAGTTTTCTTGCCAATCCAATAACATTTGTGGATTTAAGGATTCATATGATGGCATAATGTAGATTCTTAGACCTCTTGGGACCATTTTGGATCATTTGTGGACAAACAAACGCGCCTCACAGTAGGCATCTAATTCTCCCGTTGTCCTTAAGTGCAGGCGCGCAGCAGGATAACTTCATTAACAAAAGCAGGTGTTCGATTCTTGCTAACGCTGGCAGATAAATAAAATTAAAGCTTCCACAGTGCTCCGGCTCACGCTCGCTCATTAAATTGTTCCACAGCACGCTAGGTCTCACGCGCTCGACTATACAAAGATGACTTTCTTTACTTTTGAATAACTCTCGCTTCTAACGTGCACTTTGTACTTTTAAGGAAATATCTTTTACATGCACCAGGCTTTGTTTATTTTTAAGCTTTACTTCAGCGCTAATCCCCTCATGCCTGGTTGCAGACAAACACAGATGCAGATACAGCAGGCTTATTTATTTTCAAAACAGAGCTTCATTTCATAACTGTTCCTTCACGCTTCAGATACGGCAGGTTTATTTACTTTCAAAGTACAGCTTGTCAACGTTAATTTAAAAAGCAGCACGATGCGGTATTTCCCTCATAATAAGTTTGTTTTAGCAATGAAGAGTCACAGCAATCATTAATGTGCTTTTCGCTTTTATGGGCACACAATGTAGTGTTGCGCTCTAGTCTCCGGAGCTGCGTGATGACGCGGCACGCCGGGACTAGAGCGCGACGGTAATGCGCATGCGCGATCGGCTGTTCGTGCGTTTCAGAGCGGACCGGAGAGCCCGGCGCTCTTCCCCAGTGATATGTATTAACTGTGCAATAAAAAGTTACGGCCAGAACACAGCTTGTGGGTGTCATTATTGGAGGTGCAGCACAACCTTTACAGGTGCGACGAGGAGTGGGATTCCCCACAGGCAGTATCAAAAAAAAGGAGGAGAAGCCTGGGGATATCACGTGGCACACACTAGCTACCCAAGGTGTATCCAGTGGCAGCAATCATAGGAAGAGCGTGGCAGAGGCACACAGGAGCGGGCAACGTCCACCAAGGGCCCTAAGCCAGATGGCACAGCGTTCTGCAGAGAAGCACGGTTGGAGGTCGGCAGTACCCCCGCTAAGGCCCTGGCGGAAAGGGGAGACCGCAGTGAAGGGGGAGGAAGAGAACCCCGTCTCAAGACTTCACAAGAGGGGAACACCAGCACACCAGGCAGTCCCAAGAACCAGGGAGGAAACACCAGTGCGCCAGGCAGCCCCAGGAACCAGGGAGAAGAACCGGAAAGACAGGCCAGAATGAGCACCCAAGCATCCTCGCTCACTGCGCCAATTCCGTTTCTGCCTAAACCAGGTGAACCCCAGATGAAATGGGAGGACTGGAGGGAGTATTTCAAGAATTACCTCAAAGCTTTAGAAGATGAGAATGGGGAGGAATTTCCCAGTGCAAGGAGAAAACGAATACTTCTACATAACCTGGGCACTGAGGGGATAGGAGTGTTCACGAACATAGTGCCCGCTCCTCGGCAGACAGCTGACGTTGACATCTTCAAGCAGGCTTTAGAGGACCTAGACACGCACTATCGTCCAGCGGTATGTGTCTCCATTGATCGCTTCAACTTTCAACAGAGAAAACAAGGAGAAGGAGAGTCCATAGACGACTACGTCGCAACCTTAAGAAGACTGGCGATTACTTGCAAGTATGGGACACTCCAAGATGAATTTATTAAAGATCAAATCGTAATGCACACCACCAACAAGACAGTACAGGACAAGTTGTGGGCACACGGAGAGGCGACGCTAAAGGAAGTGATTGCGATGGTGAAGAAAGCTGAGCTCTCAAAGCGTTGTGCTGAAGCGGCAAAAAGGGAAAACGCACAGAGGATCATGGTCAACAAGGTGGATGACGCCGAGCCCTCAGGAAGAAACTGGATGGTGCCCGGAGACGGTAGAGGAACACAAAATGGGTGGGAAAGCTGGGACAATCTGGGAAGCAGTTCACGGACAGCAAGCCCACGTGCTACTGATGTGGAAGCACTACCCACGCGGCCCAGGACAAACGATGCCCGGCATTCCTTGCGAAATGCATGTTCTGCGGACTAATAGGACATTACGAGAAAGTATGTGGATGGAAAGGGAAGAAAGCAGTGGTAAAATACATAGCACAAACGCACCCAGAGGAAGAAGCAGGGGAGGAATCGGATGAAGAAGACCTGGTATTTTGCATTGAGGAGCAAGTCATAGGAATAGACAGCAAACGCTCCGACAAACCACGTGCGGACATGCTGATAGGGTGAGTGAAGATCAGGATTGCGATAGACTCAGGATCCCCGTACACCATAGTCCAGAGATTGGTGTGGGAGGAAGAGTTCAAGCCCAGCCTGGGTCCCAAATTGGAATCACCAGATATACGTCCAGTATCGTACACGAGCGACCTGATCGCCATGGTGGGTTATCGGAGCCTGAAATTTGAATTCAGAGGAAGAACGGCAGTATGTAAGTTGTATGTGGCAGAGAAAGGCCCCTCAGTGTTAGGATGGAGGGATCAAGGAGACCTCGGAATTAAACTGGACCCGGGGGACATGGAACAAGTACTGCTGACTGACTGTGAATATTGGCCAGACCTGGATAAAGTGAAAAGGGACTTCCCCAAAGTGTTTGGCGGGAAGGTGGGCAAACTGGAGAAATTCATGCACAAGATCCTACTCAAGGAGAACTCCCAGCCAGTGTCCCACAAGGTCCGAAATGTGCCCATAGCGGTGAAAGAGGCAGTGCAACAAGAACTGCGCAGGCTGGAAGAGCAAGGAATAATCAAGCCCATAGACAGCTCAGAGTGGTTGGCGCCCTTAGTGGTAGCCAGAAAACCGAATGGCAAGGTGCGCTTGTGTGTGGACCTGCGTGAATTAAACAAGTACCTTATTGTAGAGAAATTCCCATTGCCCAGGATTGAAGAAATGTTAGCCAAAACGGGAGGAGTGAAGTGGTTCTCCACCGTGGACCTCACGTCCACCTATCATCAAATAGACTTACACTCATCTACCAGGAAATTCATGTCCTTCATAACGCCCGATGGATGTTACCGGTTCCGCAGGATGCGCTTCGGGTTGGCGTCTGCCGCGGCGGTGTTCCAAAAGCTAATGCACCGCCTATTCAAGGGCGTCAAAGGCATCTAGTACTTCCAGGATGACATCTTGGTCATGGGGATGGACCGTGAAGACCACAACAGGAAGTTGAACAAAGTGCTGAGCGTATTACAAGAGAAGGGCCTGACGGCGGAATGGGAAAAGTGTAAGTTAGGCATGACATCTGTCACCTACCTGGGACATGAAATAGGTGGACAGGAGATCACCCCGAAAAGAGGGAATGTGAAGGCAATCTGCAATGCTAGAGCTCTGGTCAGTAAAGAAGAGGTGAGGTCGTTCCTGGGCATGGCTAAGTATTATAGCAAATTCGTCCAGCACTTTGCCACAAAGACCCACAGATTGAGGCAGCTAATAAGAGACAAGACTGCGTTCCAGTGGGACGATGAAGCGCAAGGAGAATTTGAAGAATTGAAGAGTAACATCAGCCAAGCAGTGCCGTTGCAAGGACACCACCCCCTTCTGGCAAACAATTTTGACCACAGATGCCAGAGAAAAAGGTCTAGGAGCAGTTCTCGCACAAGAGAGAGAAGACGGCACAGTGGAAACCCTCAGCTTTGCGTCCAGAACGTTGTCCACCACGGAGGAGAAGTTCAGCGTGATTGAGAAGGAAATGCTGGCAGCGACATGGGCCATGGGGAAATTCCGACAGTTCCTGTGGAGCACGAGGTTTTGTTTACAGACCGACCACAAACCACTGGTCAAGGTACTCACCTCAAGTGGGCATGCCACGGCCACCCCGCGCATAGCCAAAATGACACTCCAGCTGCTGGAATACAGATATGATGTGGTGTACATACCAGGAACGGGCAACAAAGTAGCTGACTACCTCAGCAGGGCCTCAGCCATGGAGGAAGCGCCAAATCCGTTGTCAGAGAATGAGGAGATGGTAGTTGTGATGGAGGACACGGAAAGGGCAATCAGCAAGCAAGAATGGGCGCAAGCCTATGAGGAAGACGAAGACATAAAAGAAGTCAAGGACTGCCTCGTTGGTCGGAAAAGAAGAGGCTGAAAGAGGTGTTCAGGAAATTTTAGGAGGTGTGAGAGGAGCTATTGATGAGCGACTCTGGAATCTTTTTGTATCGCTGTGACAAGGTAGTGCCCCCGGAGAAATTGATCTCACCCCTGCTGAGCCAACTACACGAAGGGCAACTCGGCATTGAAAAAAACAAAATGAGGGTTAAACAAATGTACTTGTGGCCGAGAATGGACATTCAAGTGGAAAGGCACATGAGAGACTGTGCCCAGGGCCAAGGAGCAGACAAGATATTGAAACCGTTAAGACCAGCGTTAGGAAGATTCGACCAGCCACACAACCCCTGGGAAGATGTGTCAGTTGACATTCTAGGGCCAGTGTTGGATAACCAGGGAACAGCAAAATACCTGTGTGTACTGGTAGATAAATACTCCAAGTGGCCAGAAGTTCAGTTCAAGGAAGAAATGGACTCGGAAGCAGTATTAAAGTTCCTTACCTCTGTGTTCCTAAGAGAGGGAATCCCGAGAACAATCCTGACCGACAATGGCCCGCAATTCACATCGGAGAAGTGGTACAGATACACAGAAAGGAATGGAATCAAATCCAAACACACCTCGGTGTACCATCCTGCAAGCAACGGTCAGGTGGAAAGATTTAACCGGGTCCTTATGGGGTCCATACAAGCTGCCATTATGAAAGGCAAGGACAGGGAGGCAGAAATCCTGAGCATGATGTGGGCGTACAGGATCACTCCCACCTCGACGGGGTACAGCCCCTTCCAAAAATTAAGAGGCAGGCATCCCTTTACGAAGGACAATGTAATTTGGAGAGAAAAGACCATCATCAGCAAATGGTCACCGGCAGTAGTCCAGCACAACCTTGAGAAGGCCCAGATGGTGTACGCTGAGCATTATAACAGCAGAAGAAATGTGAAAGAAACAGCCCTGGAGAGAGGGGAATGGGTGAGAGTCAAGCTGGCAGTGCTAAAGAAGAAGGGAGAGAGCAAGTACAGTCCACCCATGAAAGTAGAAGAAGTGTACGATAGAGCTGCGTTACTCAGTGACGGAAAGGTGTGGTCCCAAGATCGCATGGCAAAGATCAACAAAATCATACAGTGGCCCATGGAAGAAGGAAATGACCAACAAGATCATAGATAGAGGAGTGGTGTAGAAGAAATGACTGCAGGAAGTGAGAACCAAGAGGGAGAAGGAGTGCATGTAGAGAGGGAAGATCCGGGAATACCGAGTGTGGAGGAGACACCAGCAGAAAGGTGCGTGACGCCCCAGAGGAGTGAACTGAGTCAGCTAACAGATGGAGTGGTGAGCCCTGCACATTAAGGTGTCCGGGAAGCCTCCACACCGGTAAGACGCGCGCGTGTTGGAAGAAGGGTAGTCAGACCTGCACATCTCAGAGACTTTGAATTAGAGGACGGTTGAACAACTGAGATCATAACTAATTTGTAATTGTGTAAAAAGGGGAGATATATAGTGTTGCGCTCTAGTCTCCGGAGCTGCGTGATGACGCGGCATGCCGGGACTAGAGCGCGAAGGTAATGCGCATGCGCAAACGGCTGTTCGCGCGTTTCAGAGCGGACCGGAGAGCAAGCAAGATAGACACCCGGCGCTCTTCCCCAGTGATATGTATTAACTGTGCAATAAACAGTTACGGCCAGAACACAGCTTGTGGGTGTCATTATTGGAGGTGCAGCACAACCTTTACACACAACAAGATAATTTCCTTTCAGCACAGCTACTTAATTGAACAATGAAAGTTTTAAACTTTCTTTACAGGCAATCGCACAAGCAATGTGGTCTAATCCTTCTCAGTGCTTCATTGGCAAACGCGCAAAACACTTTTCCAATTTTTTTGACACAATAGAAGTTCATTCTCTCCTTAAAGCTTCTGTATTAATAGCGCAAAATGATCCAATCAAACAAATTCCTCCTTCAATGGTAGATGCATATTTCTACATAAAAACACGATGACAGCCGCTGGTGCTTTCATTACACTTCCACTCAAGGAAACTGCAGTTGGTGCTATCAAAGCACACTCATCAAAGACTTTTGACACTAACCTCCAATCCACTTCTATATGTCAGGTTTCAGGGGATTCCACGAACCAGCAACTTCGAGCACTATACATAAGTGCTCCAGGATTTGAATTATTCACTTCTTAAGCCAGGGGTTGTCCAACTTGATATATCAGCGGATATTATTCTACTCGTCTTCTTCAGCAACCCATCCTCGTCACCATTATTACAAAGTAAACTTTGTAGATTGGGATAAATAATATACTTATTGTGTTACATGGTGCAACCCCTGGGCAAATCTTCATCTGGATCAACTGCATTCATCCTCTGAGCAGCTCCTCAGCTCCTCGGAACATTCTAAGATGGCATGGTAACCATCACTAGGTAACATCCACAACATGGATGCTGGGATACTACACCTTTGATAGTTCTATTTGCAATGATTGTGATGTTCCTTCAAATAACCTTAATCTTTCCAATGCTTCTGGTGAAAATGTGCAACTGAGAACTAGTTCTTGTATTAGAATCTCTCCTTTTCATTCTGAAGATTTTATTTATTATTAATAGTTCATTCTTCAAGTTTTTTCTGTGATATAGGATGGGGGGGGTGTGGTAAGTTGTATGATCCTGTATCCTGTAAATAAAGTTGCATTGCTTTGCATTATGATGTATTTAGAATTCTGGGCTCTCTCGAGTCTAGATTCATTTTTTTGCTTATGTCATACACTGCCAGTCCTGTTGTAAGACTAAGCAACATCATAACTGCTCTACCAAACAGAAAGAAAGAGAAGGTAAAGCTAAGCTAAGCAATGCCATAGCCCCTCTACCAACCTCAAAGGAGGAGGAGCTAAGGCTAAGTAATGCCACTTTGCTGATCCTAAACAGTTCGCATTCTACTGTTTTAATATATGGTTACGTCTTCCCCTGGAGACCACTGTATTTTGTGCTTACTTACCTGTTTACAATTGAAGAAGTGTTGTGTATTTGTGTTTCTATCTCCGGGTAAGAGATATACCAATGTGCTAGTGGGTGTTCTGTAATTAATAGACATATTTTTATAACTACACTGTGTGATTACTTTTAGTTTAACCTACACTACATCATTAGATCTGGTAAAACAAGCTGCTTAACACAACTTCTGGACTACGCCTGAAGGCTGCTCATCACAGTTACCACTTAGAGAGCTTTCTATGGCTGTCTAAGATCACTAAAATCACCATAAGGGTTCTCTGGATTAGTGTAAGGTGCTTTACTTAAATAAATGTGTACCATATACTAAGCCAGCCTCCTTCAGCTATGATAACACAAAACACATAGGACATGAGAAATGAAGGCCCTGGATGGCAGTCGAGTTACACCTGGAGAGAACAACTTGTCTTACTGTTCTACAATAGTTAGGTCAAGGAAATGTTAATCGCTGTCTCAAAGACTAAATAAAGAGATTACTCTGAATAATCTGGCTATGTTCCAGAAAGTGCAGTATGAGAACCTTGGTAAGTGTTTATAACCTCTTAAGTGCTGCGTCGGGGCGTTGGCCGACGGCAGCACTACCTCCCCAGTGCTGCGCACGTCCATTGGACGTCCATTCAGCACTAGTTCCAATGGACAGCGCAGCACTGGGGAGGGATATTTGCGCCGCATCTAAGGTTTTAAAGGGTTTTATTTATGTATTTATTTATTTGTAATAATACATTCGTTCTTTATGCACATACAACCATCTAAACCTAATTAATTACACATTAGAACATACAGAGTTAAAAGTATTAAAACATTTATCAAACATATAAATCCACTCTTATGATCACCCGGAGAGAGCCCATATAATAGAAAAAAGGTCCCATGGCCGTCAGTTCTCCAAGCCCACTCGTGGCTCCTCTGACGTAAGGATACAAACCTCCCAGTCAACCAGTCAACAACCTGCATCTTCCAAGAGCAAGCAAGTTCTCATGAGGTGTTCCCAAGTTTAAAGATTGTAATGCTCCTGTGAGCCGTGGGTTCGCAAGTGGTTCCCATTCATCCTGTTTATCTTTGGTGTGCATTCTCGAGTGTGGCTGCCTGGTTGTTGAGAATATCCTAGCAATGCCAGTGTTGGCGTAGATTCTCCACAGCTGGGTGGCTCTGGCTCTGGGTGCCTGTTACTTGGAATAAAACCCACTTCTTCATCTTCATTTAACATTTTAGAGATGACTGGGCACTGCCCTCTGAACCCACTGCTGAGTCTCTGCTGTTATTGCGTACAGTGAGAACCATCCATGTTTCACCGCATCCTGAAACAAGCACCTACAAATCTCTCCTGCCGCACCTCCATTTAGGTTGAAGTGCTCCTGGCTTACTGTTGGATAAATTTACCTTAATTTCACTTACCGCGCTTATCCCTTGCAGCGTTTCCTATTTGTGGCAGTTTACCTTGGCTCGAGCACCAGCGTGTTCTCTCAGTGTGACTGCACTTTTCTCCTCTCCAGTCTGTTACTTCTCTACCAGAACTTGGTGACGCCAGGAAGTGGAAAGCACAATAAGCCCACCAGCTGTAAAAACCGAAGCACAACAGTATCCCTGGACACAGCGTGCACATCTAGAGCGGCCATTTAAAAAATAAATAAATACATAAAATAAAGGAGTTTTCCATACAGCAATAGGCACGCTTAGAATTTAAAGTGCCTACTATTAACCTCACAGTGATAGGCACGCATTCACAACTGTTTACTCGTACTTATGTTTTCAAGACCCTGGGTTAGGCATGCTCATGTCAAAAGCCTATTGCACTTCGATTTCACAGCGATAGGCATGCTAAAGTTAAAAGCTCTTCATACGCTTGATGGAGCAAGGATTAGCACAAAAAGCGACTTGCTTGTATCATGAGCCTCAAATAACACTAACTGCCTAATCAACATGTTCGTCTTAATAAATCTTTTATTTTTCCCTTTGACATCGGGTATCCGAGAGAAGCTTGCTGATGTGTTTTTCTAATCCTAATACGCTTGTGTCTAAAATGGCTGCTGCTACGTGGGAATTTCAACTGCGCTTGCGTCTGTCATACCCACGTGACGTGACGTACTCGCAGTTTCGGAGGGAAGTCAGTCGCATCTGCGCACTAGTGTTAAGATGGCTGTTCTGTGTTCTCACATGCAAGAGGCTTGCACTACTGCTTTTGCTAAGATGTTCGTTCTGCGTAATCCTAATGCTATAGTTTATTATAAAGTAATGGGTATAGTGTAGAAATTCATGGTATACAGTGTAATCATTTATTTATGTGTTCTAAAATGTTTCCTTTTACCTTTCATGTATTATTGTATTCTTTGGGCCTGGGAGGTGCTTATTACTCCATCTTGGAAGTCTTTTGCGTGCATGACAGTCTGCAGCGAGAAGTTGAAAACATTTGACATTGAATGGGAGCCAAAAAAGCCGCAGCCAAGATGCGCATGGGAAGCTAACCAATCACCTGCTAGAAGAAGCTGAACTGTACTGAAATCATTACATTGTATTTAATGTTATATTCCCCATTGTTAGATGGAAGGAATATGTCATGAGAATGTGGTAAATATTTGATTTACCGTCCTAATTTCTATGCAGGTAAGTACTTAAACAAAAATAACTCAATCGGAAAGAAAGACGCAGAGTCCGTGGTGTTAGAGTTCTTAGGGGTTTTATTCCTTAAAGGAATGGTTCTAGAACTGGATATCGGATTCCTGACACCTCTGGGGTTCAGGAAGGGATAGAGCAATGCTTTATTGACAATACATAGCTTTTATACTTAAATCACATAATGCAAACCAATACAGTAGGCGTAACAGCTGAGAGAAACGAGATAAGAGCATACACGTGTTAGCAATACGTAATCAGAAGGCATGAACATAGGGGTGTGTGCTAGAAGACGTCACCTAAAAGTGTCATAAGTGGGTTGGTTCATAGCAGAATCTTGCAATGTCAGCAGAAAACTAAGGTCTGGATGCGTGCGCAGCTGCATGACGTGTGATTGACGTGAAACTGGAGGGTGCAGGGGACTTGACATTTTCACTAGAGGAAAGAGACAGAAGTCTGGCATGTCAGATCAACTCGTACCTACATCATATCTGATATCTGATGTTTGGGAACCATACTATCTGGAAGGAAAGGTCTCTTGGACAGAGGCTATTCTATACTGACTGTGTGCGTGTATAAGCGTCTAAGTGTCTGCATGGGATACGAGGGGGCATGGGCCTACCATGGTAACAGAGCTATGAATTACTTGCACGGAGACAGTAAGGCCGGGCCCTTTGCTCTGCAGCTGGAAGGATGTTTACTTGAACTAGTAGGCAGGAATGTATTTTCGAGGAGCGGAGCAGATAATTCGAAGGTTGAATACAGTCTTGGCAGGCAACAGGCTGAGCTAAGCGCCGTGAGCCGCGCAGGGAGCAAGGCAGAGGTCACGGGTACAGAGGCAGACCCAGGCTGAGGCATTCAGAATCTGAAGGCAGAAAAAGGCTTGATGGCAGAAAACAGGGCCTAGCTCGCACAGAGCCAGAAATACAAAAAAGTGCACCATACAAAGACGGTGGCAAGGCATACTTAGGAACGGAATATTCAACCCGTTCAGGGTGGATCTGAAAGAGTACATGTTAACGTTGGACGCAAATGTATTTGCGTCTTCATAGCTGACACAGGAGGGAAGTTACATGCACTTTAAGCTCATACATGGAGACGGTGGGGTACACGTTAGGGAACATATCTTGACCATAAAATTTATATTTCCTCATTCCCTCCTTGTTCCCTACGGACCCTTCATGATATATCGATCCTCATGAATCGATCAGTCTGTTCATGTAATATCATTTGCTCATCTTTCTTCTTTTCGCGTTTTGAATGGAAACTGGAATGCGGAATGCATGAAGTGGCGCACAGACCACAAATCGCTGGCCCACATTGTAGGCACAGGCAGCAACTGAATACTATGACAAGGGCAATGCCTAGGAAGGATAGGATCTTCCATCCCCAAGCGGTCAACGTTGTCCAGAACCAACCGGACCAAGTCCAGGTGCCTGGATTCTGATGTATCAAACTTGCAATTTTATGAAGACGTGTGATAGCTTTATATACTGTTGGCGCATTTTCTGGAATGAAAACACAGCAACTTGACCCGATGACCTTACAGGCTCCGCCCCGATCTGCTAGGATGACGTCAATAACAAGACGATTTTGAAGAACAACAACCTGCATGGCGGACTGCTCCTCTGTTAAGTTGCCTAGAGCGGAAGTAGTTTCATTCACTACTGCTTCGAGGGTTCTAGTTAGTTTCCTTATCAATTTACTATTTGATACAGTGCCTAGATAGGGGAAGAAACCTTTATTGAAGTCTGTATATTGCTCCCATGCCGTTTCAGTGTAGTCGACAATCGGGAGATCTCTTCGGAGTCTATTGTTTACTAGATTTGTATTTCTGTGATAGTCAGGAGGGGCTAGGAAAACAGGGGGCAGAAGGAATGCAATGTAACAGGTACCATCCCAATCTGGAGGTAAGCGTGTGTATGCGGTATGGCCACAAACAAAGTAGGAATGACGAGTAGCTCTAAATGTAGACTTGCCTTGATCACGGAATTCGATCATGGTAGTACATTTACTATGACCTAAGTGTACGGAACCCTTCTTTCTGACACATAAATCCCCAGTAACTGGTAGTACTGACATAGCAGGGAGAACTGGTGCAGCTTTGGATTCAACAGTAAGAATCATGAGGTTAATTGTATAATTACCTAATCCATATACTTCATTTTCTAGATCAGTTCCTGTCCTAATGGGAAGTCCCTTCTTGTCTGGGTAACAGGCGTTAAGCAGAACTAAGTTCAGGTTTCCCCAAACCCAATTTCCTTCGAAAACAGCAATATCAGAATCTAAGGAATTAATCAATCTAAACCATGCTCCACAGGAGCCATTGTGAGTGAACGGGTATGGAAAGAGAGGCAGAACTCCCTTGTATTTCTGGTAGGGAGGGAGTCGGCCACATATCCAACAGTTTGTAGCATTATTGGTCTGATGGGAGAGATGTAACATACTAATGAATGTATTGTTGCGCAGCGCAAGTCTGTAAGATAACTCGTGTAAGGGTAATTCACTAAAAGAATGTTCGGCAGAGACATTGTAAGCAGATTGTGTATGCTTGAAGATAGGGTAATATACGTGCAGCAATATACTGGCAGCAATAATCAGAAGGCTCAGAAAAAACATAACCAACAACGTCACTATACAGTGACTGCGAAGTGATTTACAATACGCATGTTTCTTGAGTTGTCTCTCTCTCTCTCTATCTCGATCTAGGGGATACATGTCAGAAACTAATTTAACCGATTCACCTAGGGGAGGACTTAAACAATTAAACTGTCTGACTTGCTAGACCGTAACTTTGATTTATATTCTTCTTGCGGAGTTTTCTCTCTCTTGGGAACTTTAAAGTCACTAGAATCGGGGCAGTCCTTTGAGGGGGTGGAAGAGTCGGTTTCTGGCAACAGTTCATTACACTTCTTAATATGACTCGTATGAATCCACCCCTTTCTGCCTTCCACCTTGATTGCCGTCCTCGTGGTCAGAAGGACGAGCTTCGGCTCCTGCCAGCGGGGCTCCAGCGGACTCCTCCTATCGAAGTTGCGGATCAGTACAGTATCACCTGGACGGACATCGTGTGGCTTTACATCAGTGTTGTCGGGAAAAGCTGCGGCAACCTGTGAACGACATGATTGGAGTGCAGACATCAAGGAGGCAAGGTAATCTGTCAGCATATTACAATCGACATCGGTTATTTTCTTAGGCATGGGCGTCCCCCACATATTTGGTGGTCGGCCAAAGACCACTTCATACGGGGATAGCCCTGATCTCGAATGTGGGACCATTCTCATATAGAACAACGCAACTGGCAGGGCGACTATCCAGTCGACCCCCTTCTCTTTACATATTTTGGCGAGCCGTATTTTTAGTGTCTGATTATGTCTTTCTACAAGGCCAGCTGCCTCGGGGTGTCGGACGCAATGGAATTTCCACTGGTATCCTAGCAGGAGTGAAACCTGCTTCATAAGCTCGGATGAGAATGGCTGTCCGTTATCTGAGTACACGATACGAGGCAAGCCGTACCGTGGGAAGAATTCTCGAACCAGCTGCCTGGCAGTGGTCGGGGCAGTGTAATCTGGGACTGGATATGCTTCGGTCCAATGGGAAAGTGCACAAACAACTACGAGGACATACTTGAATCCTCGACAACGTTCCATCTGGATATAATCCATCTGGAGGACTTCAAAAGGGTGATCGGGAGGATGAAATCCACCTTGCTCTACAGGGACGCTTTTACCTGGATTGAACTGACAACAGATCATGCAAGTACGCACTTTCTGTTTTGCTGCTGCTCGTAAATGTTTGTTGTACCAGAGATTCTGTAAACTGTCTAACATGGCTTTTTCTCCCAGGTGCGCGGGACTATGTGCTGTATTTATTATGACTTGAACCATAGAGTCGGGGAGAAACCATGTAGATTTTCCCTTCGTCATCCATCCCTGATCTGTCTGGATCCCCCCTAGTTCAATCCATTTCTTGATTTCTTCTAGAGTCGCATGTGTCTGAATGTCTATTACATCTAGTGTGGGATCCCTGACTGTCATACAATGTGTCGGCACTATGATCTTTGTTACATCAGTTGTCTGCGTGTGAGTCAATGCTGTATGTTTTGCTGTCTGGTCTGCCAGGTCGTTACCCTAGGAGATAGAATCTGTAACTTTAGTATGTGCTTTACACTTCATGATGGATATGCCTGAAGGCAAATGTATTGCTTCTAACAGTGCTTGAATGAGAGGACCGTGTTGGATCTTGGCACCGTGAGAGGTTAAGAAACCTTGTTCTTGCCATAACACTCCGAAGTCGTGTACGACTCCGAAAGCATAACGTGAATCTGTGTATATGTTAACATTTCTGTTCTTGGCTAGTATGCAGGCTCGGGTCAGAGCGATGAGCTCTGCTGCTTGAGCGGACAGTGTATCGATACGGTGTGTTTCTTTGACTTCAGTTTCAGTGGTCACTGCATATGCGGCCACTAATTCTCCTGTGCTTGTTCTCATACATGAACCATCCACGTAAAGTGTCAGGTCTGGATTTGTCAGTGCAACATCTCTTAAGTCTTGTCGGGGCTTTGTTACTGCATTAATGATCTCTATACAATCATGCGGGGCTGAATTTGTCATAATCGAGGGTAACAATGTTGCGGGATTTAGAATGTTACAGCGTCTGATTTCTATGTGTGGCTGGAATAGCGTCAATTCATAACCTGTCAGTCGTGCTATAGTCAAGTGTTGAGTCTGGGTTCGGTTTAGAAGGACTTCTACAGAATGTGGAACTTGTACCGTCAATGGGTGTCCTAATACTATTGAATCGCTTTGTCTGATTGCTAGGGCTGTCGCTGCAACTGATTTTAAGCACGCAGGCAGTGCCTGGGCCACTGGATCCAATGTACTTGAAAAATAAGCGCAAGGCTTATGTGAACCTGCTTGGTCTTGTGTGAGGACAGACAACGCTGTACCATCACGTTCTGTAACAAAAAGTGTAAAAGGTTTGCTGTAACATGGTGTCGCTAAAACTGGTGCTTGACATAAGGCTTTCTTTAATTCCTCAAAAGCCTGTGTATGTTCCTGAGTCCAAGGGAGGACAGTCGAAGTCGCTGCCTCCTGTGTTGTCAACTGAATGAGTGGTTTAGCTAGAAATGCATACTGAGGAATCCATTGTCTGCAGTACGAGGTGAGGCCTATAAAGGCCCGCACTTCCTTTTGTGTCTGGGGCTGTGGCATGTTTACAATTAACTGGATGCGGTCAGGAGTGAGCTGTCTCCCCACTTTGGACAGCAAGTGACCCAAGTACACAACTTGCTGAACACAGAATTGTAACTTCGAAGGAGACACCTTGTGTCCCTTGTCAGCCAGGAAATGTAAAACTGTCAGTGATGCTTGTTCACATTCGGGTTCACTTCGTGCGGTGATCAGCAGATCATCGACGTACTGTAGCAAGGCAGTGTTAATTGGCATTTGAATACTGTCAAGTTGTCTTTTCAGTGCTTGGCTATAGATGCTGGGGCTTTCTGTGAATCCTTGAGGTGCGCGTGAAAATTTGAAACTTCGTCCATTTAAACTGAATCCGAAGAGATATTGGCTCTCTGGATCAATGGGTATACTGAAGAAGGCGTTCTTGAGGTCAATTACAGTAAAGAACGTCGCTTCTGAATCAATGGCAGTCAATAAGGATGAGATGTCGGAGACCACAGGATACTGCGGTACAATGCATTTATTCAGTTCTCGTAAATCAATCACCAGCCGATATACTGGCGGTGCATTGGGATCAGTACGTTTAAGAATCGGAATGATAGGGGAATTACAGATATTGGAGTTGGTCTCTACGACCACTCCTTGGGCAATGAGCTCTTCAATGATTTCCAGTAAAGCCACTACAGCATCAGGTGGTAACTTGTATTGTCTGATTCGAGGTAAAACAACTCCTTGTTTGAGTGTAACACGGTATGGTGTAATCTGCATGCAACCTACATCGGTTGGGCCTTGTGCCCACAGGTGTTTCGGTACATTTTTCAATCTGACATCAAACTCTCGTAGTACATAGTGACCCTTAAAGTCACGCAGAAAAAGTCGAACTCCTTCCGGAGAACAACATATCACGGCTCCTAGAGCCTTCAGTGTCTTGATACCTAACAAGTTTTCTGGACATGACTTCGTGAGTAACAAGTCTGTAACACGTGACAATGGACCTACTGCTAGGGGGACAGGTTTCGATACTTCATTTACAATAGGCTGTCCTGAAAAACCAAGGGAAACATTCTGTGAGCCTGAGAGGGGTGCCCCTGGGACTTCATCATGGCTGATTGTTGTGCGGCTTGCCCCTGTGTCAATTAAAAACTTTCTGTCTTTTCCCAATACTTGACTATGTACATAAGGACCCTCTTGATCTACGGGAATTTCAATAAGAGGCAAGCCAACCTCCCTCTCTAGGCTGTTTCATGTGTATCGCTGATAATCGGGATAATCAGATTGGGCATACTGGTACATTTGCTGTGAAACTTGCTGAGTCGCGGCAATGGGCTGTGGCTGTCATACCGCTACGGTCTGTACTGTATGTGGTGGAGTATGCGTAGGCTGTATATTCTGTGAAGTCTGTTGCTGGACCTGGTCTTGTCTAAGCTGACGTGGTCTTTCTTTAGTTTTACCTGTTGCTATATTGTGTTTCAGGACTGCACATTCGTGTACGTAGTGGCCTGGCTGCTTGCAATAGTTGCATGTCCCTTTAACGGGAGCTGCTGAATTACTTGTCTGTGTCGCACCCTTTTTCTGACCGTCGGCTGGAACCGACTGGGCTACTAACATTTTCATTTTCGTGTCTTTCATACGTCTCTGTTCGTGATCTTGTTCTTCTCTAATTCTATTCTGGTGGTATTGTAACATTTGTAACATCTGGGATGGCGTATTTGCTTGCCATGTACTTTCAACTTTATATACACGGTTCCTAACTGGTGTCAGGGAATTCTCGACTAACTTTGTTACAAAAAGGTGCGGGTATGACTCGCTACCTGGTTTCAGGCCACTATTAATAATGAAACATTTCTCGAATCTTGAATAGAAGTCACTAGTATCTTCATCGTGTTTCTGTTTACAGGCTGAGATTGCATCCCAGTCTTCCTTTTTAGTTGTCAATAATCTTGGCAAAACCTGTACTATTAAACCCGGTAATGCTTTAGCTTTGTCCCCAAGGCCTAGCCCTGGAGTACGACCTTTTTCTTCGTCCTCTATTTCAGTTTCTCGTAAATGCCCGTGGGCAGCAGTACTTTTAACAATTTCATAATATCCGTATACGTGTAATCTCCCATGAGTAACATGTCTTTAAGTTCTCGGTGAAAACCTGCAGGGTCTTTATCGTGACAGGGTACTAGTTTCTTCATTTCTAACAATTCTAACTTTGTCAAAGGTGTGTACACAAACACACGTTCCAAGGTATTATTGGAATTCATAACTGGGTGTACTTCTCGTAAAGGATTCTGCCTGTCAAAATGGAACATTTTTCTTTCTGGGGGAGCTGAAACATATTGTGGGCTTAAGAAAGCGTTATATCTGTGCCGTTGTTCTAGAATTATTTGAATTAACCTGGTACTTAGGCCTCTCCATCTATTCATAAGTAGTGCTTCTAATGTATCAGGTAAGGGACCTGGATCAGAATGTTGATTTCTGTATAACGTGAGGAGGTGCTGAATCATGTATACACCAGCTAATTTCTGCTCGTCTGGGGAAAGGTTCAGAAATGTCTGTGCTACTGTATCATCATTGTATGTATCGGGATTGTCAGCCCATAGTACTGCTGACCGAGCTAGTTCTTGTTCATCCATAGAATTGAGTACATGGTACCCCATTCGTTCTTGAAGTCTTTTATCGGTAACCTGAAACAGATCTTCAGGAGAACTTGGCTTTGATATGCCAGAGAGAAAAACTCTCTTGCTTTCTGGGCGGATGCCTTTCTTAAGGTAATTTCCCTTACCTACATACGCTATTATTTCTTTAGTCGTTCCGGGTTCTTCAGGCCCGTCTTCCTCGGAGGAGGAGTCGTTCCTGTCACTTTCTTTTTCCTTTTCTTGTTCTCTTCTGTGTATTTCTATTACTGCTTTCCTGATCTTCTTGTACATGCTCGCTATACAATTCAGTTTATCATGATTTCCCTCGGCTATATTTTGACCCCACTTGTTTAGTGCTTCCATCTCTTCCTTGTCTGCTCCAGGCCTGTCTCGGTCTCTTATTAAGCAATTTATGAAAAAACGTAATATACAACCTTGAGTGTCAACTTTCTGGTGAGCCAGGGCCTCTTTAATACTTTCAGGGTCTTCCCCAGTCTGGACAAAATGATATATTCTATCTAGATGATCAGCCATCCCTGGGAATAACACTAGGTAGTCTGTAGCTTGTCGCAAGCGTAGTGATGCTATCAACATTCTATCGTCTTTACCAGGTACTGGATCGTATCTGCAAATTGGAAGGGGTTCTTTAAGCATGTCAAAACCTGGTGATTGAGGTGTACGTTGCCTCATTAAATCCCTAATGTTTAATCTGTGTGTTGGTGGCGGGCTCTGAAGACCTCCTCTCGCACCTCCTGAGGCAGAGGCTTGAGCATTATTTCTCTGTGGAGTCTGTACGTGTACCTGAACTTGTCTCTTATTCTGATCAGGCCCAAACGGATTTAGTATATTAATCTTATTTGTGGGAAGTGGTGGAGGTGGAGGAACAGATGGAGCAGGCTGTCGAGCGGGTGAACTTTGTTGCGGTACGGGCTGGGTATTGTCTTGGGGTAGGTTGCCACCTCCGTCACCGTCTGCAGGCGGTACGTGGGCACGTGGACTGGTATAAGCAGGAGCCACATCGTCTAGATAGGAAGCAAGGAATATGTCTTTTGTGGTCTTGTGGCTTACTTTAGTCGGAACTAATGGGGGCGGCAGATCTTTCGGTATTTCTGAAGTGGCTTTAGGCAAACCCTCGGCCACCAAATACATGCCATTTGCGAGAGTGTTTCGCATACGGTCTACTTGTTCTGCTTTTACTCGGATACCTTCAGCAACTAATTCGTTTTCTCGGACCTCGTCTGACTCTTCTCTATGTTTTTCTGCTTTTCGGAATGCTTTTTCTGTACGTTTATGCGATTCTTTATGCCTCAATTCTATGGCATCTTTCTGGGATTGTCTGGCTTTTTTCTTCCATAGCGCTTCCTCTACTCTCATGATGCACTCGGCATCCCATGTTCCTGTAACGGGCCATCTGTGTTTCTCTTCTAAGTGCTTGGTATAATCAGCCCATAAATCTAGATACAGTATGGCGTCTAAGCCATGCTTGTGGTACATGAAATTTCCAGGAGTGTCCCTAGGTGGGACAGGAATTTCTTCTTCTAATATCCCTTTCCTAGTTCCTATTTGTCTTAATTTATTGAAAAACGGCATGTTGTTACTTGATTCTGGATACTCGGTACTTGTTACTTATTCTGACCACAGCTAGTTACACAAAAACACAGTAATGTACATAAAACAGTCACTCATACCACGACATTAATCACATGAAACATTTTGAAGACACATTGACTACCCTTAATGCTAGATGTACTGCTAAACAGTACGGATACACTGCCAGGAACAGTGCAAGAACTTGAATGCCAGATGTACTGCTAAACAGCACAGATACACTGTCTAAAACAGTGCAGACCGTGTTTGTGTACCCAAACCCGTCTTTACCGGATACATAATAATGCACCCGTCTAGATGCGTCCCCAGCAACGGTACTCACCGGGAAGCACGGAACAGAAGGCCTCGGAAAACTCGACTGGACTGGACCGGACTGGACTCGACTCGACACGTGAATACTTCGGAACTTCGGAACTGGTGGGCCTCTTGACACCTCGGACCTTGCTTCTTTCGGCTAGGCTCTGGTCGGGATCCTCCGCACTCCTCACCGCCTCGTCTGGGTGCTGATCGCAGTCTCCGTCACCTCCGTAGGCCTGAGGGAGATACAGGAAATCCTGCGGGTACGCGTAAGTGTCCGTCTCGACTGTGGCAGGGGGCCAAGGCTGCAATGCACCATCCGGCGCGTGGGGTGGGGGAGGGGTCCCTATTCGGGCGCCAAATTAATGTGGTAAATATTTGATTTACCGTCCTAATTTCTATGCAGGTAAGTACTTAAACAAAAATAAATCAATCGGAAAGAAAGACGCAGAGTCCGTGGTGTTAGAGTTCTTAGGGGTTTTATTCCTTAAAGGAATGGTTCTAGAACTGGATATCGGATTCCTGACACCTCTGGGGTTCAGGAAGGGATAGAGCAATGCTTTATTGACAATACATAGCTTTTATACTTAAATCACATAATGCAAACCAATACAGTAGGCGTAACAGCTGAGAGAAACGAGATAAGAGCATACACGTGTTAGCAATATGTAATCAGAAGGCGTGAACATAGGGGTGTGTGCTAGAAGACGTCACCTAAAAGTGTCATAAGTGGGTTGGTTCATAGCAGAATCTTGCAATGTCAGCAGAAAACTAAGGTCTGGATGCGTGCGCAGCTGCATGACGTGTGATTGACGTGAAACTGGAGGGTGCAGGGGACTTGACATTTTCACTAGAGGAAAGAGACAGAAGTCTGGCACGTCAGATCAACTCGTACCTACATCATATCTGATATCTGATGTTTGGGAACCATACTATCTGGAAGGAAAGGTCTCTTGGACAGAGGCTATTCTATACTGACTGTGAGTGCGTGTATAAGCGTCTAAGTGTCTGCATGGGATACGAGGGGGCATGGGCCTACCATGGTAACAGAGCTATGAATTACTTGCACGGAGACAGTAAGGCCGGGCCCTTTGCTCTGCAGCTGGAAGGATGTTTACTTGAACTAGTAGGCAGGAATGTATTTTCGAGGAGCGGAGCAGATAATTCGAAGGTTGAATACAGTCTTGGCAGGCAACAGGCTGAGCTAAGCGCCGTGAGCCGCGCAGGGAGTAAGGCAGAGGTCACGGGTACAGAGGCAGACCCAGGCTGAGGCATTCAGAATCTGAAGGCAGAAAAAGGCTCGATGGCAGAAAACAGGGCCTAGCTCGCACAGAGCCAGAAATACAAAAAAGTGCACCATTCAAAGACGGTGGCAAGGCATACTTAGGAACGGAATATTCAACCCGTTCAGGGTGGATCTGAAAGAGTACATGTTAACGTTGGACGCAAATGTATTTGCGTCTTCATAGCTGACACAGGAGGGAAGTTACATGCACTTTAAGCTCGTACATGGAGACGGTGGGGTACACGTTAGGGAACATATCTTGACCATAAAATTTATATTTCCTCAAGAACCTGAAATTTAATGGGCGTAATGAAATTTGAATAAGGAGACAGAGAAAGTTTAAAATTTAGGTGGTGTGATGACCTGTCCTCCTCCTTTGTCCAATCAAAATTGGGGATCCTTACACTTGCAACATTGGGTGGTTGGTACACTGACCTGAAAAACAGTATAATTAGCGTAGGTTTAGCTAGAGAAATTGTCCGACTTGTCTGAATAGCTGACCTGTCACTGACCCAACGCACTCAATAGGTGACTAAGAGCAGAGGGCTGCGGAGCACTCTGAGGAGAGGTTCGAGAACCAAATCGTGTTTTTTAGGAAGTGAAAGTGCTGGCGAAGCTTTTTGTTGGTGAAAGCTGTAACCCAATCGAGGTTTTGGCAGATTCCTTGCAGAGAGGGGGCAGCGCAGGCGGTGCAACCGAAACTGCGGCTGCTGCTCTTAACCTTTGGTGGTCCGGTCCTGATCCACATTCTGGGGTTATCCTGTCCTGATTGTCCATGAGCTGCACCTGCTTGCCTATTGGCACTGAAGTCTTTGGGGGTTTCTCCTGTCCTTTCCAACTAACCTGTGGCCAGGGTTGGTCTTCACACTATTCTAGGTAAATATAAATCTGTGTGGGTAATTGTCTTTCTAAATTGCATCCTTTTCTTACCTTCCCCGAAATTTGCAACGCTTTGATTGCATATGTTCCTTTTCTTTCCCGTCCCTTGGTATATTAGATTTTCATATATTACTGTCTATTAGCGTGTTCCAATTTTCCAAGCCACCTTTAGTCAATGCTAAATGTTTCCATATTAGTATATGTTCCTTTTCTCCCTTTAAGGAGATAAGCTGAATTTATAGTGTGTTCCAATTCTTACTTTCCCTATAGTTATTGTGCTAAATCTAAATCTCTAATTGCATAATTGTGTTCTCTTTTTCCAAACTGCCAATGAATTGCGAAAGTCAATGCTAAATGTTTCCATATTAGTATATGGTCCTTTTCTTACCCTCCCTTTAGGGAGATAAGCTGATTTTATAGTGTGTTCCAATTCTTACCTTCTCTATAGTTATTGTGCTAAATCTAAATCTCGAACTGCATAATTGTGTTCTCTTTTTCCAAACTGTCAATGAATTGCGAAAGTCCTTGGGTTTAGTATGTTCCCTTTCTTTACCCTCCTTTAATCAAGTTACGAAAGTCTGCTTTCTAAAATTAGCATGTTCCTTGTTTCTACCGTCCCTTTATTTCAAGTTTGCTAAATGGTTGGCATAATCTATCGTTTACATAGCTATACACTGTTTCTGATCTTGGTTATTGATAGTTTGATTGCTTTTAATCTATGGCTCATGACTTTTGATGATGATTAGATAAAGAGTTTGAACCTACCCTGAGTCTGTGGTTATTATATAAATGAAAATGTTATGGTATGTTTGAGTGCCTTTCTTTATTAAACTCCCTGATTCGTGTTTAGGTATCTAGTGACAAGGATTTGTAAGTTACTGGTATAGTAATTAGCGTAACACAAACTGGTAGTAGAGCGTGGGTTACCTGTCTGAGGTAATAAAATTGATGTCTTTTTGAATTATGGGCCCAGGCGAGTATTGGTAAGATTTTATCAAAAGTGGATAGGACACTTGTGACCACTTATACCAAGAGATATATTGAAAAACCCTCATAAACGTTGTGTATTTCGAGAAGCGGTATATCTTGTTCTCCGCCCCACACAGACGTTATGGCAACAGTCATTGGGTTTTACAACTAGTATCTTGCCAGCCTCACCCGAGGCAATCTCTGGTTTTATCGTGGCAGTATCCAGAGAAAGTTTGAGTCACCCCACTGAAAGTGAAAATATAAATAAAATAGTTTCCAGGCGATTAAGTACTATTTATTCAGATCGCTGGACCACTAATTAAAAGGTTATATAGGTATGCTCTGGGGATAATTAGGAATCCTTAGCATATGTCATTAGGACAAAAAACGTCAACATGTTTCTGCTCTCTTGGCCCGTGGGTCTAAGAGCATTCGTCAGGACATATAAACAAACAAACACAGTATAAAACTACTTTCACTATTTGTGACGTAGATGGGTCAATTCAACATAATAGTCTTACCCATAAAGGTTCTTAAGAGTCACCTCTAGGTTGGGTGTGCATGGAGTGAACCTTAAGGTAATTTCTACAAGGTTCCCTCAGGAGGTACGGACATTAGTCCCAGGCCGCGTTGGAAGCGTGTTCCGCGTCTTGTGCTGACTCTGCCTCCTGGACTATTATGTTGAATTGACCCATCTACGTCACAAATAGTGAAAGTAGTTTTATACTGTGTTTGTTTGTTTATATGTCCTGACGAATGCTCTTAGACCCACGGGCCAAGAGAGCAGAAACATGTTGATGTTTTTTGTCCTAATGACATATGCCAAGGATTCCTAATTATCCCCAGAGCATACCTATATAACCTTTTAATTAGTGGTCCAGCGATCTGAATAAATAGTACATAATCACCTGGAAACTATTTTATTTATATTTTCACTTTCAGTGGGGTGACTCAAACTTTCTCTGGATACTGCCACGATAAAACCAGAGATTGCCTCGGGTGAGGCTGGCAAGATACTAATTGTAAAACCCAATGACTGTTGCCATAACGTCTGTGTGGGGCGGAGAACAAGATATACCGCTTCTCGAAATACACAACGTTTATGTGGGTTTTTCAATATATCTCTTGGTATAAGTGGTCACAAGTGTCCTATCCACTTTTGATAAAATCTACCTAGTTCTGGGGAACAGATAGGACAGCCATTCCTCTTCCCTCACATTGATAAAAACTCGAGTATTGGTAAGATCCTAGTCGGGTGACCCTCGCGCTCTATCAGTAAATTTCTTGGTAGCAGCAGTATGGCTAGGGATTAGTTAAAGTTAGGTAGTCAATTAGTTAGTAGGTTAAAGTTCATATTTCATTGATTGATCAAATGTGGTAATATTGAAATGTTTATTTGATGCTGCTATATTGAAGTTTATGTATTAACCAAAATTGTTCGCACCTGTTATATCTTTTGTCTGGAATCCCCGGGGGCAGAATAGCGGGTGGGAAATAGAAGCCACATCGCGGCGAGGTCACTTACCAGAGGAAGTTAGTGCATGGTTGGGCAGAACGGGAAGCACTATTTAGAGTTTTCTGTATGAATGTATGAATAAATGATAGCACAAAGTTTGCTAGCAAAACTTTTGTTGTGATATAACCTAGTAAGGGTCACACGGAAGAAGTAGCAGGTTCGTCTGAGCTTGATTGATAGCAAAGGGGTTCGCTGATGAAACTTTGGCCTCAGTATATATCCCGGAGTGGATGAGTCTGGAGGAGTAGCGGGTTCTCTAATGCTTGTGTGAAGGGTAGGCGAAAGGGTTCTACTTTTAGTGTATGAAAAGTAAACGCAAGGGATTTACTTGCAGTGAAATATTTCTTTCCTATCTAGTCACTCGGGTACAGTGGCGAATGTGTTTCCGTTGTTAAATAATAAACAAATTGCACTTTAAAGTTCAAAAAAATTTAGATTTCGAAATACCTTGTGAAGGAGGGAGTCAGTTGCGGAGCTGCGCTGATGTCACTCAGTGCCGCACTGGTATTGGTCAAGACAGCGAGCGTGTAGCTGAGATAGCATTGTAAAGGAGGGGTGAGCACAGGAGTGTGTGTACTCATCTCACGGGAAAGGGCGCGCACCCATTTGTTGAAACTATTTGAAACCACAGTGTTGGTTGGTTGTCGAGAAACAAAAGACGCGCTAGCATTGGAAGCATTTAGTAAACAGAAAGAAGTATTTTGCACGATTTCAGTTTTTTGTGAAATATATGTGGTATCCAAGTCATCCAGAAAATTGACCTGATCCGAGATACTTAGGGTTTGCTAGGGATCAGACGTTAAGAGGCAGACCTAACAAAATGTACAGAAATAAGAGAAAGTTGTCACTTGTAGACAAAGTTAAAAATTACTTTAAAAAAGACAAGCCCATTAAGACGAGAGAAGGAGTCATTATTCCACCACCAAATACTCCTGCATCATTCAGGATGTTTGACAGGGGATACCATTCCTATGTATGGTTAGAGAACTGGGTGGAATATGCAAAAGATGATGGGATTCTGGCATTTCCCTTAAAAGGCACCTTTAATGGAAGAATCTTGTTTAATTTAGGGACCCGAATGAATGATTTACATCCCAGACCTAGATTAACGCAATATGAGGCATTAGAAGAATGGGAGATTGAGGCTTTTGAGCGAGACAGACGTAGGATTGCCAAAGGACTGAGTACATTTTACCCAAAGGTTCCACGAGATTCAAAAGAAAAACATATGAAACAATGGAGACAGAATATGTTAGAGGAAGGGCTTTACCCAGTACTAACTGTAGAGGAGCCTGTGGGAGGTAAAAGGACTGAGAAAGCTAAACATTTAATGACTAGTGGTGATTCAGATGATGATTACATGGAGGATTTATTAATGAAAAATCCACCACCCTATAATGAAGAAACAAGAATAGTAAATCTGAATAACCTGTTTTTTAAGCCACCTTATAATGAGGAGTCAAGCACATCGAACCTGACTGCCCCGGTTTTAAAGCCACCTTTAATTCCGCAAGTGATACATGAGACCTCCATCGAAGGGGTATTACAAGAAAAAGAAGCTTTAAATAAACAGAGAAGTGAACTAATTCAGAAAATTTCCAAATTAAATACCAGTCCTGAGGCTTTGACAATTCCAGTGACTATTGGCCCAGTTGTGCCTTTGTATGGAGATAAACAAGCTAGTCCAAAAACTCCAGTTATAACTGCATCAGTAGTACAGCCAAGAAAAGAACCACTGATAGTAGATGATCTGGCAAGTGAATGTGAATCAGTGATATCCTTAATGGATTTACCAATAAGGGAACCTGAAGGTGGTTCAATGAGGAAAAGCACTCCTTTAACTTCAAGAGAAGTACAGATGGAGACTTCCTCAGGTGTGAGAAGTGCCACTGTAGTAACTCCTGAAGAGATAGACAGATGGACACGAGAAATAGAAAGACCAAAGACACAGCCTAAGCCATTAAACATATATAAATTAAGGATTGAAATAGAAGAAATGATGGCTGGGATTGTGGGATTGGAGAGATTAAATACCTGTAGTGAAGATGAATTACTGTTTATATGTAATAGCATCACTAGAAATACAAAGGTGTTTCAAGAAAAATTAATGGACATGGCAGCTAGCATGGGAATCGACATTGGTAAATCTAAAGTATTGCAGAAACCCTAGAGTCAGTCAATCAGTCAAAATACTTTTATTCGATAAATTAATATCATAAAAAGACATGGTACAGTAATACAACAAATTATTTACACAACATAGCCACAAAATATGATAAAAATATAATGGCATAAATATTTCTTAAAAACATGATTAGATTTTGATGAACTCCGTTAATCCTCTTGTCTACGTTAATGCCATGATCAGGGAAAAAAGTAAAAACAACATCCTGTTCCTAGTTAGCTAAGGCACATGGCACATGAATACTTCTGTTTCTAAATCGTACAGCAGCTACAAGAAAGCTTGCAACAGAAAATATAATACGATGTGTACTTAATTTTTGGAAAAACAGAAGGGCTGGCCTAACCTGTTTGAACCCTGCCTCCCTCAGGATAGGCAACAAGAACTTTTTCCTGAAATCAGCATGAAAATTGCAGAACATTAGGAAATGAAGAGTGTCCTGCGTCGAAATATTATCGCATCTACATGGACTGGCCTTTTCTGGGGTACACCAGTTATTAAAATAGCCTAAAGATAAATGAATCAAATTAAAACGAAATCTGGTTAAAAGATGCCTGTGAAAGGGGCGGTTCACAATTATAAGATACAGTTCCGGGTTAGGGGAGCTGACTAAGACATAGTTCGCTCTTACGGTAGGTTTCCGAATTTCTACCTCCTCTCTCTCTAGCGATAACAAGTTCATCATGGCATTTTTAGTCTGTAGAACGTCCTTTCTTGTGATGGTCTCCGGGGAGTGAAAAAGCTCTGGACGCCCTATTTTGTTAAAGCTAGATTTAATATAGGTGAGCCAGGAAATTTTACTAACATTATCCAGCAGAAGACAGTCTTTAAGAATGGTATGGTTCAGGGAAATTTCTTGGTTAAGCCAGGTCTTCAACCAGAATGTTAATGGGGCTGTTTTAATCATATCAGTCACGTACCCCAGTCCCAACTCAGTGTGGATCGAATAGGTGGGGGTGGACTGTGGAACAGTTAAGACTGATCTCAAGAATTTGTTTTCAATCACCTGAAATTTGTCCTGAGGGGAATAACCCCATATCGGACCGCCATATGTGGCGACCGCAAGGCATTTAGCTTTATAAACTTTTAGTATTGCTTCCACTGCTCTAGCCCGGAGTAGAATTCTCTGACAAAGATTTAGAAAACATGAATGTGTCGGGAAAAAAAGTGCAGATAAGAGAGCTGATGACTTTAATGCAAAAATGGGGAGAACTAAAGAAATGGAAACCAAGATGGCCAAAGAAAAAGGAAGAAATTTGATCAAGGCAAATGACTTCAGAATATGTCTTAAAAGAAGCAGAAACGGTAGAAAAATTATGTCCCATGCGAGAGGTACCAGGTGGAGGCTATGTGCATGTTCCATGGTCCAGACAGGATATTTTGTCATTTATGAATGATTTTCCAAAACTTCGAGAAAAACCTGTAGAGTGGTACAGACAGGTCGAGAGATTTGTAAAAGTGTCAAAGTGTCTCTTGAAAGACTTAGATGGCTTATTTGACATTTTAGTACCCGTAGATTTGTGGACAGAATGCAAAATTGCTGTTGATTGGCCTAGTGATGAGTACCCAAGAGATCCAAAGACAGGGGCACCTTCCGAGGATGTAATGAAAAAAAACAATCAGGTAATACTTTACCTGAAAGGAAAGGTGCCTGCAAAAGAGACAGATTGGATGAAAATAGATAGAACCACTCAGAATAAAGACCAATCTGTGCATTCATATTATGAACGTCTATTACAGACATTTAACCTCATGGCTGCTATTGATATTCCTCTCCTGTGCTGGACACGAATAGGAATGAGTGGGGTCATGATGAGCTCAGCTCATCATGAGCACATGAGCACCGTGCATCATGACGAGCTGAGCCGTCATGAGCATGGAAGGGGTTAAACAATACAGCGGACTAGATAACATCGACATGAAAGACATGACACATTTTATTTATCGATTTGTGCTAGGATTGAGACCAGAAATTTCACAATGGATTAAAGACAATAAAATGTGTTGGCAAGCTAAGCCCATAGATGAGGTCCTGAAATATGCTAAATATTGTGAAGCTGAGCTAGAAAACAAATGGAAAGAATTGAAAGAAAAGGTTATGTGGGCACAAGTAAAATTAGCAGAGCACCAAGAACAACAGTTAAACCAGATGGCTACTAATCAAAATAAGGGCGATGGAAGTGGGGGAAGGCCCAGGGGAAAATTCAATAGGGAAGAGGCGAAAAAGAAGTTTCCCTGTCACAGATGTGGCAAGTTGGGGCACTGGAAGGACAAGTGTAAGGCTGTGCAGAGTGGTAATGTGCAAAATAATGATTTGAATCCACAGACGCAGCCTGAGGTGCCACGGAAGACCCAGCAGCAGGTAATACAGAACCAGATACCCCCAGCGCCTATGCCAAATTATAGGAGCAAAGCACAACAGAATGTAGAGACTCAGAATTGGGAAGGAAGGGAAAAGAGAGATGCATCAACCTCACAATTTCTTTTGAATGACACATTCTTTTGTGAAGAACCTTACTGACTGTGCCTGAGGGGGGAGGACGAGGAGTGCGTGCTTTGCGCCTCCTTGCCGGTAGACCAGTAAGGGCCAAACATTGAAGGAAAGGTTGAAGGAAATGATGTCACCTTTCTGTTGGACACTGATGCTACCCGTTCTACTGTCAGAACAGAAGACGTTCCAAACCTACCCCTCTCGGGAGAAGCAATCCAAGTAGTTGGAGTTTATAATAAACAGATTAGTACCCCAGTCACAGAACCAATGGAAGTAAAAATAGGGAATTTTAAAGAAATGCATAGATTTGTAGTCTGTGACTCAAGTCCTGTAAACCTGCTAGGACGAGATTTGTTGTGCAAAATGAATTGTACCATCTTTTGCACTCCAAATGGCGTTGAAATTCAAACCCCAGAGGAAGATGGAATTTACAAACTAATGTTAGCAAAACCAGAGACAGAAGTTGCCAGGATGACAATAAAAGACTTACCAGAACTGCAACAGTCGGTAAAACCAGAGGTATAGGACTTTACTGGAAAGGATTTAGGATTAATGGCAAATGTTGATCCAATAAAAGTGACCATAAAAGAAGACGCAGTATACCCAAACACACGACCGTACAAAATGAATGCAGAAATAAAGGCAGGAGTTGCAGTAGAAATAAAGTGGAAGCAGGCATTTTGCAAGAAGTAATGAGCAGTCCATGTAACTCCCCCATAATTGATATAAAGAAACCCAGCGGTAAGTACAGAGTAGTACAGGACCTGAGAAAGGTTAATAAGATTGTTGTCGCTTGCTGTCCAGTTGTGCCAAATCCTGCAGTGATTCTGTATCAGATACCGTGGGAAGCTGGATGGTTTACTGTCATAGGCCTATGCCATGCATTTTTCTCGATCCCATTGCACCAAGATAGCAAATTTCTTTTTTCATTTGAATTCAACAGTCATGTCTATGTTTGGAATCGTGTCCCTCAGGGGTACACAGAAAGCCCCTCAATTTTTAATCAGATTTTGAAAAAGTGCCTGGAGTCGTTAGTACTACCTGGATGGTCATTCTTAGTTCAGTACATAGACGACCTTTTGGTGGCCTCAAAATCACGAAAAGACTGTGTTGTCGATACCATTGCTTTACTGAATCATCTGGGTGAAGGAGAACATAAAGTGTCCCCAGAGAAATTGCAATGTTGTGCTGTCTCTGTGAAATATCTGGGACATCAGATAGAGAGAGGTGTCAGGATAGTTACCACAGAAAGAATCAGGATAATTAAAAACATGGATTTGCCAAAGACACAAAAAGAGGTCAGAATGTTTCTTCGAGTCGTAGGATATTGCAGGCAATGGATTGTGGGATTCGCAGTCCTTGCAAAGCCTCTGATACAAATGACAAAGAAAAAAGCCAAAGACCCAGTACAGTGGGATGACGAAAGCATGACTGCCTTTGTAAATTTAATAAAATGCCTATGCCTATGTACAGCTCCAGCATTGGGAATGCCTGACTATTCGAAAGATTTTGCACTTTTTTGTGACACACGAGATAATTGTGCAATTTCAGTTTTGCCTCAGATTCATGGATTAGTGCGAGGACCTGTGGCATATTTTTCATCCACACTAGACCCAGTGGCCGCCGCATTACCCGTATGTCTGAAAGCAGTAGCTGCAACTTGCATGAGTCTTGAGCAGAGTGCATCCATCATTATGGGACATCCTGTAACCATATATGTTCCACATGCAGTTGTAATCTTGCTAACAAGAACTAAGACTCAGTCTCTCACACCTAGTCGGCTGACTAAGTATGAGAGGATTCTTGTAGGTGCAGGAAATGTAACCATTGGTAGGTGTAACATTTTGGACCCAGCAACCCTACTGCCAAATTCATACAGTGCTGAACTTAAAGAAGAAGTTGAGCATGACTGCATTGACCTGACAGAATACAGTACCAAGCCAAGACCAGACAAAAGAGAGGAGCCTCTAATTGATTCAGACTATTAGCTGTTTGTGGATGGCTCATGCATGAGACATGAGAAAGGAGGTTTAAGCGCTGCCTATGCAGTGTGTACCTTGGGATGCCCAGTGGAAGCATCCTATTTACCTGGAGTCAAGTCTGAACAAATTGCCGAATTGGTTGCCCTGGCAAAGCCCTGTAAATTTGGGAAACATTGGAAAGTGACCATATTTACTAACAGCCAGTATGGTTACGGGGTTGTGCATGACTACGGCCAATTATGGATGCAAAGGGAGTTTCTGACTTCTGCAGGCACCCCCATCAGAAATGGTCAATATGTGAAAGATTTACTGGAAGCAATCCAGTTGCCAAAAGAAGTGGCTGTAGTCAAGTGTGCTGCTCACAAATCTGGCAATGACAAAGTGACAGCTGGTAATCGATATGCTGACCAGTTAGCCCAACATTGTGCCAAATACAAAAGGGCTGTAAATAAAAAGGTTGAAGTGGGCGGAAACAGCTGCCAACTTATGTTACTGGATGGTGTGGATACATGGTAAGAAGTGAGAGATTTGCAGAATGCAGCAGAACCTAAAGAAAAGGAACAATGGAGGAAATTAGGGTGTAAGAGAAGGGTTGAAGATGGTGTCATTATTTACCTTGACGAAACTGTAGCATTACCCAATTGTCTGCTTGCTCCTATGGCTAGGTTGATTCATGGAGATTCACATTTGGGAAGAGATGCTATGATACGTCTGTTCAGATGAACATGGTTTAATGCGAAATTCAGGAACATAGCAGAGGCACTCTGCCAGAGGTGTTTGGTTTGTCAGCAAATGAACCCAGGGAAGAGAACAGTGGTACTGCCAGGAAAAATTGGAAAGGGAGAGGGTCCTTTTATTCTATTACAGATTGATTTCATTCAGTTGCCCCCTTGTCGAGGACTAAAATATGTACTTATCATTGTCTGCCTGTTTTCAAAATGGGTGGAAGCTTATCCCACACGTAAGAATGATAGCATCACCGTGGCTAAGCTTCTACTTAGAGAGCTTCCCCCACGGTTCAGATTTCCAGTAACGATTGAATCAGACAGAGGAAAACATTTTAACAGTGAAATAATGGGTCTAATTTGTGAAGCATTCAAAACTAAGCAAAAACTGCACTGTGCATATCACCCACAAGCATCTGGAGTGGTAGAACAATTGAATGGCACTATAAAGTCAGGAAAGATGTATGAGTCAACTCGATTGGAGTGGCCAGATGCTCTGCCACTTGTTCTGATGGGACTTAGAAGTATTCCATACCGGAACACAGGCTTAAGTCCCCATGAAATACTGATGGGAAGAGCAATGCGGCAAGCAAGGGTGCCAGGACACAGGCTGCTAAACATATCTGATGATTTAGTACTGGAATACAGCAAAGAACTGGCTGACCAAGTGCGTTCTATCTCTTGCCAGGTTGGGGAAGACACTGTCGCCAGACCAGCAACTCCAGCTCATGACTTGAACCCAGGAGATTGGGTTGTCCTTAAGAAACATACTCGAAAATCTTGCCTCACGCCCAGGTGGAGTAAACCACGTCAAGTGATTCTGATTACCACCACAGCAGTAAAGTGTGCAGGAGTTCCACACTGGATCCATGACAGTCACACAAAGAAGGTGACGGAAGTTGATGAAACAGTGGCTGAAGGTTGCGCAGCTGAAGAGTCCCAAGATATCGATCCTGAAGTAGCTGAAGAAGAACAACCGAGCACCAGTCAAGATGATTGGATCCCAGCAATCAACATGCCTGCAGAATATGTTCGAACAAGGAGTCAAACTTATTTAGACAGACAGAGTGATAGCGAGATGAGACCGGTGTAGAGCAAGATACTAAGATCATTGAAATCCATGTCAAAAGTGATTCTGAGGAGGACCAGATAGGAAAAGATCAAGTAATCGATACTCCACCCAGAACCCCTGAATCTGAAAAGGGACAGGTAGTAAACAGGGCACAAGCTCAAGCAGAAGAAAATCAAGGGTTCGAAGAGCTTGAGCAGGACCAGGTAGGAATAGACAATTGTGTTCAGAATGAAGAAAGTGAAACAGATAAAAGTCAAATCCAACAGATTCCTGAACAAGGCCAGCTTAGTAACCAGGCAGAAGAAACAGAAATAAGACCTGAAACTAGTCAGATAGAGAGGGAAGAAGAAGAAAACACTGAAATCGATGTTCCACAACTGAGCAAGAATAAAAGCGCATTCAAAGAGGGCCAAAGCACAGTGCCGGTTAAACGACTCAGAAAAAGAGACAAATGGCCTAGATACGTCAAAAGACTGAGACTACATTTAAAGAGAATTAATGAAGAACCTGAACAAGTAGATGAAGTAACCAGTCAAACTGATCCACCTGTGATACAACCCAGAAGAAGAAGTCCACGGCTAAAAAGACTGAACAACAAGTACAAGGGCCCTGAATGGACCTACATAGTATTGGAAGAATTTGAGAACCTAGAGATAAGTGACGAGAATGATGAAGAATTGATTGCTGATCAAACTACAGAAGAAGTAAGACCCACCTGAGAGTTGCACTGTGTTAAAGCTTCAAAGAGGGGTTGAGACTCCTTTAGACCAAAAGGCTAATTCAACTGTTAACGGAAGACCGAAAAGAAATTGTTTAAAAACATGCTGCGAAGTATGTTTATGTAGAGTAGCAATAGTACTTATACTTTGGATAGGACTAACCATAGCTTTTCCTTACATGATGAGTAAAGATACTAATCTGTACCCTACTAAGCCAGTGACAATGGAAACAGAAGAGCTACAAACGAAAGATACACCACAAAGAGTAGACACTCAAGAGAGAGCACTTAGCCTTAGACAAACAAAATTAGACTTAGATGCACCAGATGAGGAAGGACTGCATTATAATAGAATCAAAAACAGAACTCATTTAAATGTGTTTGCAAACCTGTTAGTACACTATGTAGAAGCAATGGAGATAGAAGACTGTTCTGTCTGTATGAAGCTGCCTACTTCAGTAGCTGAGGGTGTGGCGTACCACCACTTACCGCTAACATATGGAATTTCCTGTAGTATTTTAGCTAGTTTATTTTACAAGAAAGGACCTTTACAGTTTTATTATTATAACTCAGATGTGATATTTTCCAAACTTCCTGTACGTAGAAACCTAAACCCTGTTCAAACTACTAGAGATGTAGCACGTTATATGAGTGAATATTTTCTAACAGTAGGGAGAATAGATATAGGTGACGCACACAGAAATAACTTAACATGTCTATTACACGAAAAAGAAAAGATATTTCAAAACATGGCAGAGAAAAGAAGAGAGAGTTTCCAAAGAAAAGCAAATGACAAGATTCAGAAAACCCTTAAATGGGCTGAAAGTATAGGGAGCACCTCAAATGGTGGAGCTAATGCTGCTATGTTGCTGGATTTTGACAAAAAGGGGAAACTCTGTCTTCACAGAGAAAAGACTAGCTATTATAACAATGTATTCATTGGTTCCAGTGAATATGAGCACAATTACAAGGTAATTGGGGGTTAGGGTTTCAAAGATGGGTCGGAGCCTGTGTTTCCCGGAATTTATTATATATGTGGGAACAAGGCTTATTTCAAATGACCAGATCACTGGTATGGAAGCTGGATTTTGGTATTGTCTTCCCAAAGATATATCATGTGGATAAAATCACTGGAAGCAATGAATAAACTAACAGATTAGTATGTAGCAAAAGAGAAAGTGTTGGAGAAATAGTAGGTGATATATTTAGTGCATTGATACCTACAGTGGGAGTGGCTCTGAATACACACAGAATCTGCAAATTGTCAACAGTAGTAGATCGGTTAACAACTGACACTGCTGGAGGTTTCCTGATGGTCAATACCGAATTGGTTGCGATCAGATCTATGGTTTTACAAAATCGACTTGCTCTTGACACATTATTGGCAAGAGAGGGCGGAGTCTATAGAATGTTGAAAGCGCAACATTGTTGCACTTACATTCCAGACAAAAGTGTTGAAATTAGGAGGTATGTGAAAAACATCACTAATTTGGAGAGGGAGCTTAAACCACTGGAGGTTGATAGTGCCTGGAAGAGACTGACTGATGGTCTCTCCTCTGTAGGTAGTTGGTTTTCAAACCTAGGTAAAATTCTTATGAGTAAAATACTGATGCCAATGGCGGGAATAGGTTTATTAGATTTAGGAATAATAATGTGTTGCAAATATCGAAAACATAAGAAAAAATATTCCGTAAATCAGCGAGGAGTAAAAAGAAATATTGAAGAACTTGAATTAGAAGAATTGAATAGCCAGATTTATAAAAAGATGAAAAATTCTCATCCGATTAGAAATAATGAGAAAAAGCAGAATAGAAAGTTTGAAGAGATTGAAATGGGTGAAATGTGAGAAGTTGGCATCTGTTTCATTTGTTTGTGATGATATAAAATATCATCAAAGAGGGGATTGATGGAACAAGAATTCGCACGAAAAGCAACTTGCTTGTATCATGAGCCTCAAATAACCCTAACTGCCTAAACAACATGTTCGTCTTACTAAATCTTTTATTTTTCCCTTTGACTTCGGGTATCCGAGAGAAGCTTGCTTATGTGTTTTTCTAATCCTAATACGCTTGCGTCTAAAATGGCTGCCTGCTACGCGGGAATTTCTACTGCGCATGTGACGTACTCGCCGTTGTGGAGGGAAGTCTGTTGCATCTGCGCACTAGTGTTAAGATGGCTGTTCTGTGTTCTCACATGCAAGAGGCTTGCACTGCTGCTTTTGCTAAGATGTTCGTTCTGCTTAATCCTAATGCTATAGTTTATTATAAAGTAATGGGTATAGTGTAGAAATTCATGGTATACAGTTTAATCATTTATTTATGTGTTCTAAAATGTTTCCTTTTACCTTTCATGTATCGTATTCTTTGGGCCTGGGAGTTGCTTATTACTCTATCTTGGAAGTCGTTTCCGCGCATGACAGTCTGCAGCAAGAAGTTGAAAACATTTGACACTGAATGGGAGCCAAGAAAGCCACAGCCAAGATGCGCCTGGGAAGCTAACCCATCACCTGCTAGAAGAAGCTGAACTGTACTGAAATTATTACATTGTATTTAATGTTAAATTCCCAATTATTAGATGGAAGGAATATGTCATGAGTACCTGAAATTTAATGGGCGTAAACGAAATTTGAATAAGGAGACAGAGAAAGTCTAAAATTTAGGTGGTGTGATGACCTGTCCTCCTCCTTTGTCCAATCAAAATTGGGGATCCTTACACTTGCAACATTGGGGGGTGGTACACTGACCTGAAAAACAGTATAATTAGCATAGGTTTAGCTAGAGAAATTGTCCGACTTGTCTGAAAAGCAGACCTGTCACTGACCCAACGCACTCAATAGGTGACTAAGAGCAGAGTGCTGCGGAGCACTCTGACGGGAGGTTCGAGAACCCAATCTGGTTTTTTGGGAAGTGAAATTGCTGGCGAAGCACTTTGCTGGTGAAAGCTGTAACCCAATCTGGGTTTTGGCAGATTCCTTGCAGAGAGGGAGTAGCGCAGGCGTTGCAACCGAAACTGCGGGTGCTGGTCTTACCCTTTGGTGGTCCGGTCCTGATC
Source organism: Lissotriton vulgaris (assembly GCF_964263255.1). Taxonomy (NCBI): domain Eukaryota; kingdom Metazoa; phylum Chordata; class Amphibia; order Caudata; family Salamandridae; genus Lissotriton; species Lissotriton vulgaris. Next base: position 46,979,841 of record NC_141696.1, read on the forward strand.
CACATTCTGGGGTTACCCTGTCCTGATTGTCCATGAGCTGCACCTGCTTGCCTACTGGCACTGAAGTCTTTAGGGTTTCTCCTGTCCTTTCCAACTGACCCGTGGCCAGGGTTGGTCTTCACACTATTCTAGGTAAATATAAATCTGTGTGGGTAAATGGCTTTATAAATTGCGTCCTTTTCTTACCTTCCCCGAAATTTGCAAAGCTTTGATTGCATATGTTCCTTTTCTTTCCCGTCCCTTGGTAAAATAGATGTTCATATATTACTGTCTATTAGCGTGTTACAATTTTCCAACCCACCTTTAGTCAATGCTAAATGTTTCCATATTAGTATATGTTCCTTTTTTTACCCTCCCTTTAAGGAGATAAGCTGAATTTATAGTGTGTTCCAATTCTTACCTTCCCTATAGTTATTGTGCTAAATCTAAATCTCGAATTGCATAATTGTGTTCTCTTTTTCCAAACTGTCAATGAATTGCGAAAGTTCTTGGGTTTAATATGTTCCCTTTCTATACCCTCCTTTAATCAAGTTACGAAAGTCTGCTTCCTAAAATTAGCATGTTCCTTGTTTCTACACTGCCTTTATTTCAAGTTTGCTAAATGGTTGGCATAATCTATCTTTTACATAGCTATACACTGTTTCTGATCTTGGTTATTGATAGTTTGATTGCTTTTAATCTATGGCTCATGACTTTTGATGATGATTAGATAAAGAGTTTGAACCTACCCTGAGTCTGTGGTTATTATATAAATGAAAATGTTATGATATGTTTGAGTGCCTTTCTTTATTAAACTCCCTGATTCATCGTGTTTAGGTATCTAGTGACAAGGATTAGTAATTTACTGGTTTAGGTATTAGTGTAACACAAACTGGTAGTAGAGCATGGGTTACCTGTCTGAGGTAATAAAATTGATGTCTTTTTGAATTATGGGCCCAGGCGAGTATTGGTAAGATCCTAGTCGGGTGACCCGCGCGCTCTATCACACTCTTCATACGCTTTCACAATTATTTCCTCTCACTTGTGCTTTCTTGACACTGCAATAGGCACGCTTTGTAAAAAGCCTTTTTGCACTTCGATATCATAGTGATAGGCACACTAACCTGGAAATTTGTGGGTGTACCTTTCTTCTTCCATCACACTAAAGAGTTTTTTATCCGCATTTTAGTTTAGCCTTGGAGCTTCTCAAACTATGGCTTCCTCTCAACAATTTCAAACACCTATTCAATTTTTACAAAACCCTGCCAAACCAGCACTCAAAAGGCGACACTGGTGAAAAGGTTTAGAAAATTATCTGGTCATAATTGACGCTGTAAAATATTCTCCAGCATGCAAAGTAGCTATTTTGTACAGCTGCCTGGGTGTGGCAGCACAACAAGTTTTTGAGAATTTCCCTGTAATCCCACCCCGAGTGGTTCAGGTGACATTTGGGATACATACATAGAAGCTCTGGCACGCTAAAGGAAGCAATATTCTGATGAACCCAGCATTGTTCTGGAACACCATAATTTTTTTAAACGTATGCAAAACTTGGAGGAAATTGTTGAAGATTACTTTGCTGAGCTAAGAATTTTGGCGTCCACATGTGAATTTGGAGCCAGCACAGATATGTGCATCAGAGACTAATATTTTTTCCTGCTTTTGAAGAAAATTCAAGAGCAGTTGCTGTGTTGTAAAACCCTCACTTTATCTGAAACAGTTGATATTGCTAAGGGAATAGAACATGCCACCATATCATCCAAGATCTTACAAGAAAGTCAGACAGATCAAAGTGTTCATATGGTTTATGAATGTTCTACTTCCACTTGCTCAGTCAATCTTGTTAATTAGTCTCCTAAGCAATTTTCCAGAACACCTACGATTTGTTACAGATGCCGATCAAAGAACCATGTTGGCAACGCTCCTTATTGCCCTGCTTCTGGCAAAAGATGCTTTTCCTGCAAAAAAATAGGACATTTTACAGCTGTGTGCAGAGGTGGTAAAAGATTCACAAGTATCAACAATGTTGAAATCAACAAGAACATAGACTTGTGTTCTGAAAAACCGAACAATGTACTTTTATTCTTTGAATGTGACTTTGTAGATTTATGCAAAGTCAAGGGTCCATGGTGTGAAGTATTGGTCAGAACAATTCTCTTACAAGTGAAAGCCGACTCAGTGTCTCCCATCACCATATTGTCAGATTCTACTTTTTATGCAACTTGGGGTTACCATATCACTCTTACTAAATCTGACATCAGCCCTAAAGCTTATGGTGAAAAAGAAATCAATATGTTAGGATAACTTCATTAGAGTGTCTAGGCAGACGTACCTTTAGTTAAGCATATGTCACCCTCATAGGAAGAAACATCCTAGGTTGGCTAGATTTAGCCAAGATGGGTTTGTTTCTCAAACCTGGTTCAGATCAACCTGTTGGTCTGGGGGACATTCCCTCTCATTACTACAGCTATCATGACAATGAGAATGTTAATGCTTCTAATCTTGCTGTTTCATATACCAATATTGATTGTATTCTCAATCAATTCTCTTCAGTATTCGAGAACAAGGTTGCCAATGTTATTGGTTTTGAAAATGAGATTCACTTTAAACCCAATGCGCAAACGGTAATTCACAAGGTTCACAGTCTTCCTTCGAGTGCTAGAGATGAGTTAAAAAAGGTGCTGAAGAACCTATGCGATGAGATTATTACACCATGCAATTCCTCTGAGTGGGTTTCTCCCATAGTTTTAGCCCGCAAAAGGTCAGGTGAGGTAAGATTGTGTGCTGACTTGCGCGCTCTTATTATACAATATTATTGTGGATTGTCATTCATTGCCTAAGATTCATGATTTGTTGGCCAATCTGGGCCGAGCAAAGTACTTTTCTTTACTAGACGTATAGTCTGCATATCATCAGATTCCCCTTTCCACCAACTCACAAGAACTGACCACATTTGTGACTCTATTTGGGGCTTATAAATATCTTAGGCTACCCTTTGGCTTGGCGTATGCGGCCAGCGTATTCCAAAAGTTCATGAAACTTTGTTAAATGACATTCCTGGTGAACAGGCTTACCAGGATGACATTCAGGGGTATGCTTGCAACTCCGCAGAGAATGACCAAATTCTCGTTAAGGTTTTGGAGGCACTCAAGAAGGCTGGAATGACAGGTGTAAATTTGCAGTTCAATAGCTAGAATAATTAGGTCACTTTTACCCAATGGTATTAAGCCAAAGTTTTCACTGATAAAGGCTAAAAAAAGATGCTACACCTCCCAGCGATAGAGATTCTAAACGTTCATTCTTAGGGCTGGCAAAATATTATGTCAGATTTGTACAAGGTTATGCACAAATCGTAGAACCAGTAAGAAAAGGAGTAATGTTTGCTCCGTCAGATGCATTGTAAAAAGTATTTGACCATGATAAAAAACGTATTGAGGAATCTCCATTTTTAGATGGCCATGTGTGTTTTTTAACAGTTGATGCTAGTCTTACTGGCTTAGGAGCAGTATTAGGACAATGGGTGGCAGGCAAAGAACACACGGTTGCGTCGCTTTCAGAGCACTCCAGTCAGCTGACACCCGATACAGCACCACAGAGCGGGAAGCTCTAGCATGTGTTTGTGCTATGCACAAGTTCAAATCATACATTTGGGGTCGTGAATTTGAAATTTATACTGGTCATAAGCCACTAATGCATATGCTCTCAAACAGCACCTCAAACAAAGCGTCTTCCAGACTGGATCGCTCACTTTCAACACTTTCACCAATATCAGACATATTCCTGGGGGAAATATTTTAGAGGTGACTGCTTATCGAGAATGTCTTTGAATTAAGCTCCTGAAGAAGCTGATGATATTGAGTGTGTGCTTGCAGTCACTGATGCTATTTCTGAATGCCCAACCAACTCAGAAAGTGAATACAGCATATGCTAATGACACCACACTTGCCAAAGTCAAAAGATTTATTACAAGCAAATGGCCTGAGTGCAGAATATTATCTGCAGAATTGAGATCTTTTGCAAATGTGGCTGATGAGTTATCTGTAATTCATCACATGGTTATGCAACACAATGTATTTGTCCCACCTGAATCTTTATGCAGAATTATAATTCAAACTGCCCAGGTATTCGCGTGAGCACGCTGTGCAAGATGGCCCTTTCCCTCCTGCTAAGCAGCAGCGTTTTCTGGCCGATAACGACAAATTAAAAATGTTTTAAGGCTGGCATTTAGATTTGAACAGGGATGACAACGTTACTGAAAAGAAAAGCGGTCAGCACATTACCTTTTTGTGCTTCTTCCTCACATGTGGCTGCAGTTATTGGAGGTGAGCTTCTCTCCGGTGTGTGGAGTGCCTCTGATCCAGGAATTCCTGTCACAAGGGCCGAGCGAAGATTAGGAAAGGGCGCAGCTAAGGCCTAGGCCACTCCCACTGTTGTTTATAGCTGCTGCACTCTGCGTTCTTTAGCAGTATTATTTCTTCTTCAGTATTATACATTGAAATATTGTTCTAGGGTGCTCATTTTTTATTGCTGTATTTTTATGTATTTTTTTTCGTACTTATGGTAGGCAAGCATTCTCACAATATGGCTACCAAACCTAAACAAAGTATCTCTCCTCCACCAGTTAAATCTAAATTAGTGGATATTAATGAGCCCTCATTATCCCCTTTACTGGAGGAGTTACAAGTGGTATGTTCAAATTTCGACAATATTGCGACGGAAATATAAAATTTCAGTATAGACATGGGTGGTCTTTCTATGAAAGTTTCTGATACTGCTATTAAAATTCAGGATAATAAAGCTAAAATTGACCATCTTTTGCCTATTGCAGCCAAAGTTGATCCAATGAACAAACTATTATTAGATTTGGAAAATAGCACTAGCCAATATAACTTGCAAATGTTTAACCTATCAGAGGATGTGGAAGGTAATGATTGCAGGAGTTATTTGAAAAACCTACTTCCTGGTCTTTTATGCATTACATTTTCTGAAAAAGTTGAGCTTGATAAGGCGCACAGAATCCCTTCTCATTGCAACCCAAAACAAGGTAAGCCTCATCAAATGATTTTTAAGGTGTTACGTCATCATCATCTTATTTAAATACAAAAGGCTGCTGAGATATCCCTTTATTAATGGTATATAGGAATACAATTTTTATTCATCAAGACTTTGCTAAAGACATAGGCACCATTCATAAGGAATTTGCGAATCTTTGCCCCAGGCTGAGGAATGCTGGTTATAAATACGGTTTGTTTGATCCGTCCATTATGCAAATTTGGAAAGATGAGTTTTCTAAATCTTTCCAAAATCCTGAGGACCTTCGCCACTTTCTAGATTTGCAGTTTCAGTCATCTATTGAAACAAATGAGCCTAATACATGACTTTATTATTGATTGATTTTATTGCCAGCATTTTTAATTATCTGGAGAATGTCTTTAGGGAATGTGGAGTAGGTTCTCTTGACATGCGTGTGTGAGACTCAGGCGTTCTATATATGTTTACATTTTGTATAGTTTTTATTTTTATTGTTCATTTGTGTCTTTTGTGTCCTTTTTATAGTGTTACTCAAGATACTATTCTTTTTTTCATTCTATCTTTCTAATCTATCTTCTTTTCTTTCTTTTCTCCTTTTTCAAAATGGCAAGTGGTAATGGTATTAAAATGGTTTCATTTAATGTTAAGGGTTTTTACAGCACCCTGTTAAGCATACTAAGGTTTTACATTATTTAGCTGGACATAAAGCAGATATATGTTTAATTCAATAAACCCATGTAGATGATAAAGTTTTATCCTATATGAATAAAAAATGGGTTTGGGATGTTATTTCTTCTCCGGCTCTCAATAGGAAAAATGGGGTACCAATTCTATTTACCAAAAAATTACATTATTCAAATTTTGCATAAACATCCTGATTTGGAAGATCGGTTCATTATAGCTAATATTAAAATTGACAATAAGGTTTTCTACCTAATTAATGTGTATGTGTCTAATAATGATGACGAAGGTGTTTTGGTCAAAATTTACTTCAGAGGTACTTAAATTAGGAAATTGGGTGATGTGCCTCTGATTATTGGAGGAGATTTTAATGTTATATCTGACCCATTACTGGATAGAATATGACAAGCCAAATTTCGCCCACCAAAAGCGTTTTTCTCTCTCAAATCCTTTTTTAATGCAACAAAAATGGTTGATGTTTGGCATTTCCATAATCCGACTGGCAATCAGTTTATTTTTTTCTATTCCTCATGACTCTTATTCTAGGTTGGATTATTTTTTAAGTTCTCGTAATTTAATTGTTAAGTGGGTGGGAGGGAGGCCGGTGGCGCGTAGTGTGCGGAGTTTGTTTTCCGCTCCGTGGCACTCTGCTAAGCCCCACTACACACACTACGCCCACTATTACCTAAAATATCACTAACTGATAGAATTAAATTGAAACTTCCTATTGCGGTTGAGGAATTACTTTCAGCTATCAAATCTTAAAAGTTAAAGAAATCTCCAGGTCCGGATGGTATCCCTGTGTAATTTTATAAAGAATGTTCAACTCACCTGTCATCGTACCGGCTTTCTTTGTTTACACATTTTAGCAGCACGGGGTCGATTTCTGGCTCATTTACAGAAGCTTTGATTATTGTCCTCCTGAAACCCGATAAAGACCCTTCATTGGTTACCAATTAAGGTCCAATTTATTTAATAAATCAAGACTGTAAGTTGCATGCAAAATTATTACAACTAGGTTAGCTGATATACTTTCTTCTATTATCCATGTGGATCAGTATGGCTTTATGAAAAAGAGACATTGGTCAAATAATATTAGGTTATTATTTCATGCTATTGATGCTGGAGCATTAATACCTTTTCCTGATGGTGTTTTGGCATTTAATGCCTAAAACGCTTTTGATAAAATTCATTGGAAATACCGAGACCACTCATGACCACCAGCGACCAACTATTTTAGAAAATCAAGCTAGGGGACGCCAAATCTCACTTGCGCTTGACAGCTCGCATATCTGGATTCTTGAAGGAAAAAACTCCCACCAAGCGGCGATTGGTAGCATTTGGCCAGAACTCTGCACTAGAAGTTTAACACAGAGTTGCCAAAGTCTGCCTATTCCGCAGGCAGAATTATACATTCTGCCCACTTTAGTCATTTCTAAATGTCCCGGAGACAACGCCTGGCACGAAACCCTCTTATCTGAAAAAGTTTCCGTTTTGTCAATGTACCCCTCGAAAATGCAGGTTATAAACTTAACACTAACAAAACAGATTTTTTTTCTGTTAAATATTTACTGCTTCCCTGATATGCATTCTAATAAGGATATTGTTTGGCAAAACGATAGATTTAAATATTTGGGTCTATTATTCGTCAACAATGTAAAACAAACTTTGTCCCTAAATTTTGAATCTACTTTGGTGTATATTAAGGTTAAAATTCAAAAGTGGTCCTCCTTATGTTTATCTTGTGGGGAAGAATAGACACAGTTAAAATGATCTAGGCTACTAAATTGTTTTATATTTTTGTCAATGATACCTCTTCAACTCCCTCTTAAATGTTTTAAGCCTATTGATACATTTTTGTCAAGATTTGTTTGGAACAATACATCGCCTCAATCAAGTTATAAAAAGCTGAAATTGCCTAAAATTAATGGGGGGTTTGGTTTATTAGATTTTCTAAAATATCACAAAGCCTTTATTTTAAAACAAAGTATTTTTATGGTTTCAACATTTACATCTTAATAAGTATTGAATAGTACTTAGTTTCAACTTTTCCTTTAGCTGCTTTATTTACAATGTCCAATTCTTTTATGTTTTTAAAGAAATCAATACTGTTGAAATCTACTAGATTAATTTTACACGATTTAGATTCTGTTTTCCAATGTTCTAGTTACAATGCATTGAGCCTATCACTTTGGTATAACCCTTCAGTAAAATGAGTTAGTCACGGAATTTTTTGGAATTCATGGATTAGAGTGGGCATTTTGTATTTTAAAGAAATGTATTATAATAATGTCTTTGTTAGTTTTGATGACGTAAAACAAAGATTTCATTTGCAATCATCTGATATGGTGCAATAGGAATTTCTTCATAGTTCTATTCTTGATTCCTTTTCAAATCGCTTTCCTTGCATGGTTTCATCTGATTTAGAAATGTAACTTCAAACCATTGCATCTTCCTTCCATGCACGGTCATTACTTTATAAAAAGTTAAATATTTCTGTTGGAGATAATATCAATTTTCTTTCCACCTTCTGGAATGCAGAATTAGAGTGTGTCCTTAACCTTGGACACATGGAGGAAGATCTGGTTGAATTCTATTTGGGTTGATTGCCTGTAACATTATATCAAACTAATGCCTACATACTTTTTAATTGATTTTTGACTCATTTAAAATTATATAATACCAAAACTTTCAACTTCTTCCAATTGTTGGAATTGTTCTTTATATGTAGGTTCATTAAGACATATGTTAAATGGCTGTCATTTGGTTAAGACATTTTGGGCTGAAGTTTGGCATAGAATTACTTGTATATTGAATGTATTAGATACATTATCATATAAATTAGTTATTTGTAAATCCTCTTCTCTTACTACTAAATTGCCCCTGGTGAACAACAAGCTTTTGATTTTTTAATGTCAGCCGCTGTAAGGACAATTACTGCTAATTGGAAAGATTCATCTTCTTGATCTGTCTGTGCATGGTGGGCTTGGATTATTTTCACGCGAAAGGGTGCTAATTTGTTTTTATCTGGTATTAATCTTAATAATTCAATATATTTACATTTTTTGAAACCAATTGATGACTATTTAATGTTGACTCCCTAGTATGTCCCTGTTTAGATGCACAAGTTACTTACCTTTGGTAAAGATATATCTGTAAGAAACAGTAGTTAGTGTTAGATTCCTTACCTTAGAATATCCCCCGGCATCAGACTGGATCCGGAAAGTTTTCGTCAGCAGTACCCCTGCGCGTCAGTAGACGTCGTCTGCAGCTTCACTTCCGTCGGCGGCATCATGATCGCCCGGATAACGTCGTCGGAGTACTTAGACACAGCCCTCGCGTGCTGACGTCAGTTCTGTACATAGCTTTTCGAGCCAGGAACGCAGAGCCATGCAAGAAACCGACACTGGTGCCATGAAACTAGGATTTAGATAAACTAAAAGGAAGTATAGAGGTAATGGTGATATAATTACCCTCCTTGGATACGTGTATAAACAATGGGAGTCAATCAATGTGATTAAGTGAATATTTGTTTTGGGTTTTCTGCTTTTAAACGGAGAAGGGTGGGTGAAGAGCCTATTCTTTGCTAATGGCAAAGGCAAGCACTATGTGTTTTTTAAAATATCCCTCACACACTAAGAATCCCTTAGTGTCATGCTTCATCATGGGGGTCTTCCTGTCCCTCTACGGGGTGGGGCGTGCTGCGACCTACGAACTACGGGGGAGCACTTAGTTTTGTGAGAATAGGCTATGTGAGGTGTAAAGGAAATGTGGGTGATTAGGGATGTGTAGGGACCTATGTGTAGGAGTAAATAAGACTTTAAAAATTCCCTGGCTAGTAGAAAAAATGATTTATTCGCTTATCTATCTGGAAATATTAAAAAGGGGTTGGTAGTAGAGCTATGATGCGCCCTACTTGGTCAACATGTTTCGATGCAAAATGGCCTTTTGTCCTCCTCTTTGGGTTGTTTGTCTTCCAGTAAGCTCTCTCTACCGTTGTTGCATGCCCGTTTATAGGCATGGTTAATAATTTTTTCGGGGTATTGGCGTGCTTCTAGTTTACTACGTAGATATTTAGATTGTGATTTGAAGTTCTCAATCTCTGTGCAATTACGCCTCAACCGAAGAAATTGATCATATGGCAGGTTGTCCCGCAGATGTTTGGGATGGAAGCTTTGATACATTAGTAAACAATTTTTTGAGGTAGATTTGAAGTGGGTGGTGGTCATCACTCTCCCGTTCTTTGGGAAAATGTTGAGATCCAGAAATACTAGGTTGCTGTTAGAGCTGGTACTGGTAAAATTAAGAAAGTCATCCTGTAGGTTGAGCCACGTGAGGAATTGCTGCGATGTCTTAGTATCTCCCTCCCATAAGATGAAAAGTAGTTGGGTATCTGGATTGAATGTTAGATTTTCTAATAGATTGAGTACGTCTTAGGTGTTTCTAAGGTAGGTTGAGGTCTTCTGGACCATTGGCCTTAGAAAAGCGTAAGCAAACTTAGATACTGGTTCCAGGAATGATCCAATGCCGGACACAATCGGGCGTCCTGGTGGGTTGTCTAGGCACTTGTGTTTTTTGGGTAACGTATAGAGGTATGGTATCTTGGGGTTGTTCTGGCATAGAAATTCGCCCTCTTTTTCCGTTATCCAATTGTGTGCTAGAGCCTCCTCCACCATGGTATTAATTTTTACTTTGATCCTGTCTGTAGGGTCAGTGCAGAGTATTTCAGAATTGCGTTGGTCTAGCAGGAGTCTTCTGCATTCTAGGTCATACTGTTGTCTGGTTTGTATCACCGTTGCCCCTCCTTTGTCGGACGGTTTTATCACCAGTTCGATGCTGTTGCTGAGTTCTTGTATGGCTCTCCGTTCCGCATTAGAGATGTTCTGAAAGACCCGTCTGTTCAGAGAATCTAGATCATTAAGGTCCTTCATTACAGCTTTTTCGAAGGCAAGAAGTTCTATGGGCAAAGTATTGTCCAAGGGGGTGAACTTGTTATTAGGTTTGAGCCCTGTGTCACCTTGCTGGGTTCCACTCTCTTTGTCTTTGAAGAAGACTTGCAGTTTTAGGTGTCTCATGAATTCTTGTACCTGTTTACACAATAGGAATTTATCCATGTTGGCAGTGGGGACGTATCCTAAGCCCTTTTCTAGGACTTTTATTTGAGCGTCAGAAAGGTTGAAATCCATCAGATTGACTACTAAACTAATTTCCGGCTCATGGATGCCCCCGTCATGCTTCTTGTTGCCATTCTGGCTGTTTTGTCTTCTCTTGCGGTCTAGTGTACACTTGTTCCTTTCCGATTTCTCCCTTTGTTCCTCCCCTGGCGCTTGCCTAAAAAAGGGGTCTGATCAAAGTAGGTGTAGTCCTGGGGTTGGTATGCCTATGGCTGATAGGCTCCCTGTGGATGTTGGAAAAGAGGGGGGGCCATATTGTTGAGGGTGATACATCTGTTGAGTTGGAAAATTGTTCCATCCTCTTGGTCCACGTTGGTTCCGGAGCCTGTAATTTTGGCATATGCCCTGGAATCTAGGGCTCCTGCCTCTGCTGGAGTCTGAGCTGTTAGAGCCAGTATCTGATGATTCATCATCGGTGGCGTCACCTCGTGTTGATCTGTAATCGTCCCTGATGTAGGGGCATGTTTTCTCATGGGTCTAACGGCCGGTGTCCTTCTTAAGTTTGGTATATTTGCTTTGTTTAAGAGACGTCTCAAATTCGTTGAGTGTTCTATTCAATTCTTCTAAGTGTTTATTCAGATTGGCTGGGGATTCATAGTTTTTCAGGCGTACCTCTATAGCTTGAATCTCGATTTTAAGTTCCTGAGCTAGTCTGCTGGCGGCTTTTATTATCAGTATGATCCAATCTCGTGTGTATCGCCAGGATATCTGCGACCAGTCGATTTAAAAACTTTTGTCGTCTAGAAAGAAATGTGGTTCATTACGAACTACTAGGCCTGGAGGGGCTGCATTAACCTTGGAATATTCTGACATTAGAAGTCCATGTAGAGCATTTTTTATCTGGGTTCACCTCAGTTCTTCTATTTCATCCCAGTCATTGTTGCTTATGGATAGTTCTGCAGTATTCAATCCCTCAAAGGTGCCTAATGATGCCATGATGTTCGAGATTTCTTCTTCGGTAAAGGTTAAGCCCAGGTTGGTGGCCATCTTGTTAATGTTCCAAAAATAGTTGAGTGTTTCTAAGTGCAGTGTGTGTACACTGAGGCGTGGAGTAACTTCCGCAGCTGCGCTCTGCCAGTAGTATTTAGATAAAAAAAAGGAAGTATAGAGGTAATGGTGATAGAATCACCCTCCTTGGATACGTGTATAAACAATGGGATTCTATCAATGTGATTAAGTGAATTTTTGTTTTGGATTTTTCGCTTTTAAACGGAGAAGGGTGGGTGAAGAGCCTATTCTTTGCAAATAGCAAAGGCAAGCACTATGAGTTTTTTAAAATACCCCTTACACACTAAGAATGCCTTAGTGTCATGCTTCATCATAGTGGTCTTCCCGTCCCTCTACGGGGTGGGGCATCCTGCGACCTACGAACAACGCGGGAGCACTTAGTTTTGTGAGAATAGGCTAGGTGAGGTGTGAAGGAAATGTGGATGATTAGGGATGTGCAGGGACTTATGTGTAGGAGTAAATAAGACTTTAAAAATTCCCTCGCTAGTAGAAAAAATGTATTCGCTTCTCTATCTGGAAATATTAAAAAGGGGTTGGTAGTAGAGCTATGATGCGCCCTTCTTGGTCAACATGTTTCGTAAACAGTCCCCTACTGTTTACTCATCAGGACCTGAAGTAGTCCCTACTAAAAAATTATTCAAGTAACTCACTAGGTTGTATGCCTATTGTCCTAAAATAAATTAGCAAAAATAGGCTACTCTATTTATTTTGAGGGTTTGAATGGACCCTGATATTCAGAAAAAAGGGACCTGAGTCGGTCTCTAGAGGGAAGGAAAAAGGAGGAAGAAAAAAAAACCATATAGTCACATGATTGTTGACACATAACTTGACATATATGTAATCAGTTGTCACGTATTTGTCTCAATTACCTATGGAAAAAATAACATGATATATTTTTCATGATATATTTTTCAATCTCTTTCCTGACGTTTCGTGCTGTGTTTAGCCATGGTGCAGAACACAGAGTGGTTATGGCATTGTTTTGCTCATTAATGTTGATTCATTTTATCGCGAAATTTGCGTCTGACACAGACATGAAAACTCGAAACACTCTTGTTTGCTGAAGGAACGAGGGTGAAAACAGCCGCTTTTAAGGGGCTGGATTATCAATACTGAATAGATGGATTAATGTCATTACCATGCATGATTTTACAACGCATGCCTTTACCACGCAACTTTTACAACGCAAGTCGTTACAACGACTTGCGTTGGGGGCTGCTGGATAGTGAATAGTTTAATTTACTATTCCAACTCCAGTCCCCTGGATAGTAGGGAAGGTTTTGGATAGTAAATTAACTATTCCCTATCCTAGAGCGCCCCCCAGCGCAAGTCGTTGTAACGACTTGCGTTGTAAAAGTTGCGTGGTAAAGATACTGCGTTGTAAAAGTTGCGTTGTAAACGCTGTTTCCCGAATAGAAAGTTGGCAAATAGTCAGTGGTCATATTAAAAGTTTAGGCCATCCGTACCAACCAGAAAATCTATAAATATACATAAATAGATGTGAAATCTAGCGTGGCCCATGAGCCAGCATCAAGGGTTGTCCTTGCGGTCACTGTAAAGATAAAATTGCACCAGTGCATCGTGATCAGTATTGCCAGCGTCCCTGCTTAGCCATATTTTAAAGACGTCTTGCTGTAGTCTTACTTACAACACTGCCGAGGAAATTGTCCTTAATCCAGCCCCTGTGCTGCTCAGTGGGATGAAGGAGCCTAAATGGGGCGCTTGTATTTATACTACATACTTGCCGCGTTTAGAAAAAATGTGTGGAATCATCGTAGACCCGGAAGTGGTAGTGGCTGCTTTTCCGATGCTAGAATGTTAACAAAGATTGCCGCCAAGATTAGCCTTTCATAGGTTTGTGGTCGCGTTAGTCTATCTTCTCTTTCCATTCAGAGATAATCCTAGAGACGACTGTCAGTAATGCGTGAAAAAAGGGCTGGTTAATTGTTCTCTTCTACATAATTAATCTCAGGGCTGGTGGACTGTCTTGCTGAGTACTATTAGGAACAAAGCGGATTTTGTCATCTCTACTTAGCTACTCACTTGAGGGGAAAGAAAGGGGAGCGCTGAATACGGGAGGGAGCCAAGAGGTAGTTTTTGACAGTGCCCAGAGCAGAGCCCTGCTGGGCAAGAGATAGAAGGAAGAGCAGAACCTCTGAAAGAGGGGCAGAAAGGGGATCCACAGCCTTTGTTGTGCGCCATGCCATAAATTTGTTCCACCTGCAGGCGTATACCGATTTTGTGGAGGGACGCCTGGCTGCCAGAATCACATCACAGACTTTAGGAGGCAAGTCAAATGGCCTCAACTGTCGCTGCTCAATCTCCATGCATGGAGGTGGAGAATGGACAGGTTTGGGTAGAGGACCGTCCTCTGCTGCTGCGACAGAAGGTCCTCCTGAAGAGACAGACACATCGGGGGATCGACTGACATGCTGAGCAGCTTGGGATACCAGTATCTTTGTGCCTAGTCCGGAGCCACAAGGATGACTTGGGCCCGGTCGCGCTTGATCTTCTTCAGCACTCTGGGCCGAAGTGGTATAGGCAGAAAGGCGTACAACAGCCTTGGCAAGCGAGCGCCGCCGTGGAAATTCCAATGCGCAGAATTGACATTGCGCATTCTCTTTGTTCGTTATTAGATCTAACCAAGGCTCTCCCCACTGCAGATAGAGACCTTGCGCCACGTCCGAGTTCAGACGCCATTCGTGATCCATCATGCACCGGCGGCTGAGTTCGTCCGCCTTGGCGTTCAGAGAACCTGCCAGGTGTTGAACCACCAGGGTAACACCCTGGTGTTCCAGCCATGTCCAGAGGCGCAGAGCCTCCTGACAGAGGGTCCATGACCCCATCCCGCCTTGTTTGTGGCAGTACCACATGGCGGTAAACACCTGCACTACATTTCCCCGGACAGAGGGAAGGAATGCCTTTAGTGCAAGCCGGATCGCCCGAAGCTCCAGAAGGTTTATATGGAGCTGGGACTCCGCCAGAGACCAGAGGCCTCTGATCTCCGCCTCTCCCATGTGGCACCCCCTCCCCGGAGGGACGCATCCGTCAGCACTACATGCTCTGGTTGGGAAAGGGAAGGGATCTGCTGCTGACCCAATCGCAGTCCATGAGCCACCAGTGCAACTGTCTCGTAGTGCCCTCCGAGATCAGGATATGGTCGGACAGGTTGTTCTGATGCTGTGCCCACTGAAACTTCAGGTCCTACTGCAGAGCCCGTGTCCGCCACCTGGCATGATGCACCAGTAGGATGCAGGAGGCCATCAGTCCCAGGAGACGCAGCGTCAAACTGACCGAAACTCGGGATAAAGGCTGAAAGATCAGAATCAGAGCCTGAATATCCCGAACCCGCTGCTCGGGAGGATAAACCCGAACCTGCGCCGAATCCAGAACCGCTCCGATGAAGAGGAGCTTCTGAGAGGAAATCAGGTGCGACTTCGGCACGTTGATGGAGAATCACAGCAAATGCAGGAGGTCAGCTGTAGTCTGGAGGTGGCTGACGACTGTCTGGGGTGAGCTTGCCTTCAACAACCAGTCGTCGAGATAGGAGAAGACTAGAACCCCTGATCTGCGCAGATGAGCTGCGACCAGCGCCATCACTTTCGTGAACACCTGAGGGGCGCTTGTATGGCCGAAGGGGAGCACGGTAAACTGAAAGTGCTCGTGGCCTACCATGAACCACAGGTAGCGCCGGTGGGCAGGCAGGATGGGGTTGTGGAAATATGCGTCCTGCAAGTCCAACGCTACCATCCAGTCTCCAGGGTCTAGAGCAGCCAGGACCTGAGCCAAAGTCAGCATCTTTAACTTCCTTCCGGAGGACCCCGTTGACGCTCCGAAGGTCCACGAATAGGGCGTAGGTCTCCTTTGCCCTTCTTGGGTATCAGAAAGTAGTGGGAGTAGCAACCACGTCCTACTTCTGGCCCAGGAATGCACTTGATGGCCCCCTTGGCCAAGAGGGCCGTAACTTCCTCCTGCAGAAGTTGCAAGTGATCCCCCGACATTCGGTGGTACTGCGATGGCATGGCTGGAGAGGTCGCCTTGAAGTGGAGGGAGTAGCTTCTTTGGATGATTTGCAGCACCCACCTGTCTAAGGTGATGGTACACCAGTGGAGGAGTTGATGGCGAACCCTGCCCCCCACTGGCGTCGAATGGACCTGAACACTCGGACTAGGAAGGCTTTGAGGCAGATGCTGCGGGAGTGGATGTGGACTGACCCTGCCGTTGTCCCCCTGCACCGCCACAGCAGTTACCACGTCCGTGACCGCATTGAGGTTGTTCTGCAGCCTGCGGCTGAAAAAACGTGTGGGGGCGCCCCTTCCTTGGCCACGAAAGGGACAAAAGGCAGAAGTTTGCTGGCATTGGCCTGACAGGCCCAAGGATTTGGCCCTAGCCCTGGAGTCCTTGAAACGTTCAAGTGCACTGTCTGCCTTGTCGCCAAAAAGGTGATGGTCATCTAAGGGCAAGTCCATGAGCGTGGATTGGCCATCCCTCGAAAAATTGGTGGACCTCAGCTAGGCGTGGCGACGAATCGCCACCGAGGTGGAAATCGCTCTACCCAGCGAGTCCGTGCTGTCAAGTCCACAACGTATTGAGTAACATGCTGCATTCCGCCTCTCCGCAAGTGCTTGGGCGAGCCATACCTGGGACTCCTCTGGACACTGGGGCAGCACGTCCGCAACCGTATCCCACACGGAGTGGGTGTAACAGCCCAAAAGGCAAGCGGTGCTGATAGACCACAACCCCAAACTCAATGAGGCGAACAATTTCTTTCCAAACTGGTCAAACCTTTTAGATTCCCGATCCGAGGGAGCGGTTGGGATATGCGGTCTGGGATGCCGAAGTCTGGATCACCAGGCACTCGAGGGTGGGGTGAACGGACAGAAAGCAGGGGTCGCCCGGAGCCGGGCGGTGGCATCGGGCCACGTTCCGATCCACAGGGGGCACTGTGAAGGGCTTGGACCAAGTGCCCATCAGAACGTTGGTGAGGGCTTCATTGAACAGCAGCAGAGGCTCCGAAGAGCTTACTGGCAGCTGAAGCACCTCAGTGAGGAGGTTAGTCCTCACGTCCGCGGCAGGGAGCTCAAGAGCCAATGCCTTGGCTGCCCTGCGCAACACCACACCATAGGTAGTAGCCACGGAGGGAGGAGAGGTGAATCCAGTGTTGGGCGATGTATCCAGACCACTGGCCTCCCCCAGCTCATCTGCCCAGTCCTGACTTAACTGGCACTGCCGTGCCAGAGGGTCCTCAGACCCCTCCCAGTCCTCCCCTTCATGTCCTGATAAACAGGCAAAAATGATGGAGCCGGGTCATAGGCGAAGGCCTCACCCATCGGCGCCGGAGACGGCGCTGACCGGCGCCGTTCTGACGCCGGACCGGGGCTGAAACCGTGGAAGGGGTCGTCCGAAGACGCAGCCGGGAGCGACACCATGGGGGTTGGCGCCAGCGGAGGAGTCGTGAGGTCAATTGGTGTCGACCGGGATCCAGGCCTGGATCCCTTGGGGCACTGCGGCGTTGGGACCGAAGTCGACGACGGCACCGGGGCCAAAGCCGCCGGCCCGGCCAGTCCCCCAGTCTAGCCTGCGGGGCGCGAAGGCGCACCAACAAGCCTCGACAGAGGGAAGTGATTCCGCATGGCCATGAGGAAATCACGTATCTCCTCTGGCGATGCATGCAGGTCAGGGACCGGAGTGTATGGGACGCCTGAGGTTCAGGCAGAGCCGCGTGGGCGTGTCAACCGAACCCTCAGCCGCGTTGGAGTCGGAAGAGCGATGCCGCCTCTTCAACTACTTTTTGGAGTGCCTCGGCTTACCAGAGGACTTGGACCCCGAGGAGTGGTGATGGCTCGACGAGCGGCGCTGTCTGCCGGACCTCGAGAAGCTTATGGGACCGCTCCCGCCTAGCTTTCGAGGTCAAGGCCTGGCAGGCGGGCCTTGACTTGTCGTCGTGGTCGGCCCGAGGCAGTAGAGACACCTGCGGTGGGGGTCGGTCGCCGACATCAGGCGGTGATAGGCATTGCACGGCTTGAACCCAGGCATCCCTACCGGCACTAGGAGTCGAAGTCGACTCGAAAAGAGATCTAAAACAGATCAAAAAAGTTAGTCAAAAAATTACTAAGAGTACTGCTCTTCCCGGATCTGCGCTTGATGGTGCGGAGAAAAGAAGAACCGACGTCAGCGTGCGAGGGCGGCGTCTAAGTACTCCAACATCATCCAGACGATCACAACGCCGACGACGGACGCGGAGCCACAGACGACGCCTACCGACGCACAGGGGTACTGCTGATGAAAACTTTCCGGATCCAGTCTGACGCCTGGGGATATTCTAAGGTAAAATATCTAACACTAACCTGTTTCTTTCAGATATATCTAATTACGCTTTTACTTTTAGCTTAGTAGCTCTGTAAACTAATTATTGTAATATCCATGCTATTGTCCTTATTAATTGTCATTGTGGTGATGTCATTTTGAAATGTATGTACTTTACATTATATTCCTATTTTTCTTGTTTATAAAGATGAATGGTTATCTTGTTCTATATTATATTTTTGAAGTATTGGCTGTACCTCTTCGGTGCTCTTTTATGCATGTCATTTATTATCAAAAACTCTAATAACATATTTTGAACTGATAATTCAAACTGCCCATCAGGGACATTTAGGTGTCATGAAAACATGACAAAGGATAAAACAAAAATATTGGTGGCCCTCCATGGATATGCAAGTCAGGAACACGGTTGACAGTTGTACTGAATGTTTCTTATCGGACAAGCACTAGAAGACTTTTTCCACTCCTTTGCATCCCGTTCCACTTCCTGAAAACCCATGGGACAAATAGGTGTAGATCTTTCTAGTCCTTACGAGAACTTAACCAATGAGAACAAGTACTTGATTTTGCTGGTAGACTATTACACTAAATGGCTATATTATTGTTTTAGCAAGGGAGCTACACTGAAAATGCTATTAAGTTCTGTAGAGTGTCTTCGATGTTGAAGACTTTCCTAAAATTATTGTCACAGACATGGTACGCATTTTGTTTCACAAAATGTGTTCTCTCAAAAAGCATGATATTCATCATTTCAAGGTTTCTTTGTACTCACCCTCTTCTAATAGTTTGGTCGAGAGAGGGAATAGAATCATTAAAGAGGGTATACAAACCGCAATCTCTTCTAGGCAGGACCCACTGTTATTTTTACATGACAAGGTGTGGGCATACAATATCACCCCACACTCAACCACAGCTGGTGCACATTTCACTCTTCTTAGAGGGAGAAAAGTTCATACTCATTTAAACCTCAGTTGGTTATGTGAGAAAGACAAGCAACGCTTTGTTTCTACACTTCTCCACTCCTCTTAAAGAACTTGTTAAACTTAAACAAGATAATATGAAAGCACATTTTGATGCTGGGGAACATTCCGTGGATCATCCATTAAAAAAGGGAGATTAGGTTCTCATTAAAAACAAGAGGAAGGTGGCAAAAGGTTGTTCTAGATTTTCATCACCAGTAATGGTTTTACACGTGAGTAGAGGTTCAGCTCTCCTTGGTAATAAAGGGTGGTGGAACAAGAGGGCCCTTATCAAGATTTCCACTTCGCAGGCTGATGTTATTAACAGAGACACCATCATTGAAACTGAACATGGTGACTGAGTAGGATAGCACTTGGAAAAACTGGAGGAGGGATCTGGTTCTGGTTCGGGGCCTGTTGCGAGGCAAGCAACCCAACCACAGGTTACTGATCTTAGCGAATAGTGTGAGGCATCTTGCAAAAGGGCTTCATGTCTTAAGCAAGTTTCTTGTAAATTGAAGGATTACGTGTTAGAGTAATTTAGTTTTACTTTGTGCCTTTTTGGTTTTGTGCACTTACCTTACTATACTTACAGCTTTTATCCGATGTATAAGTTCAGGCTTTAGGTAATTGTGCTTTTACTATTTCGTAAAAAAAGTTATGCTCTTTTTCTACAAATCTTTCCATGCTTCTTCTTGCTATGCTCTTATTCTTTCTTTATCCTTTTGAGGGAGAGATGTTGTAATGATTGTAATGCTCATGTGAGCCGCGTGCTAGCACACAGCTCACTGTCATCCTGTTTGTCTTTGGTGTGCATTCTCGAGCGTGGCTGCTCGGTTTTTCAGAATCCCCTAGCAACGCCAGTGTAGGCATTCGATTCTCCGCAGCTGGACGGCCCCGGTGGTGGGTGCCTATTAATTGTAATAAAAAACACTTCTGGAGCTGCAAATTGACTTTCTCTTCATTTAACACCAAGCAAACAATGTTAAAACTGCGACGTGGTGGAAAGGAGAACATACAACAAAATGAAATAAACGGATAAATAATCTCCCCAAACAAGGACTCATGTTTATTGGGCTGCATTCTGGACACAGGCTGCCGGTAGAGGGAGTCGGCTGGACTGGTGCTTTCTAGCTTTGATTTACAATTCTATCTTTGGTTCAGTCTGTTTGGCTTGGTCTAATTGCTGCTTAGAAGAACTTAAGTAAACAAGTACCGTGCACCAAACCAGAGTATTCATCTGCTGTGTAAATACATTGTCCACACTTTGCACCAGGCCCAGGAGGCTGTTATAAAGAGACTCCGTAGGAAGAATGTGTGGTTTGAAGTCTTCTTTATTGAATAATATACAACACCCACAGGTGAGTGCTGCCGCTCGACTCCAGGACTCCGGGCAACTGACTTTCGTTGACCAGAGTACTAGAACCGAACGGAGCCATTAGAATGAGAACACAACTCATAACATAAGAAGTGTGCCCTTGTGCTGAGTGCAGCACGAGGACACAAGAGGAATATACTACAACTTCTCCCCCTTCACAACATTTCAAAAGAGATCAAAAGAATAAATCAAAGCAACAAAAAGAAAAACAAGTACATTTCAACCTAAAACATAATCATTAAACCTGACAGGTAATTTCCTACATCGAACAGATGAACCAGAAGTTTGATGAAGAACCTCCCCACCAACTTCAGAAGCAATGGAGGGAGGAGAAGAACCTGTCAGTGGATCTGTTTGATCAGAAAAAGAACACAAAGAAGAAGGATTACTAGAAATAGGTACATCCAACCAAAAAGACCAGTCACACTGATCAAATTGTTCTCTAGTCAAGTTTAACAAAGAGCGTGCTTGAGAATTGGTCAAGTGAACTAAAGCTCTCTTATTCCACCATCCTCTACTACCAAGTAAAGCAGAAGCTTTACTAACAGAAGCTACTTGAACTGGAGTGGAGAATTTGGAGAGACCTTTAGAAACTCTTTTCGGGTTTTTAATAAGAACCCAATCACCGATCTTTAAGTCAATTGAACTGAAACATTTACCCAAATCATGTTTGTCCTTCATGACACTCTGTTTTTGTAAAACTCTATTAGACAAATGATCATCACGACATTCATTAACTTTAGACTTGACATTCTTCTGGGATAACCACTTGGGGCATAACTTAGTATGAACATTCCTATTCCTTAACAATGAAAAAGGAGACATACCAGTTGTACTATGAGGAGAGATATTATATGACCAAAACTTATCCTCAAGAAAATCCTTTACGTCATTATGAGAAGAAATAGCTGTTTGAACAGCATCTTTGAGCAGTCTATCAGCTCGCTCAACCAAGCCGTTTGAAGTGGGCGAGTAAAGAGCCACTTTAAAATGAACAACATCATGTTCAAGTAAAAATGAAGTAAATTTTTCGGATATGAAATGGGAACCATTATCAGTAATTACAACAGATGGACAGCCTTCAATGATAAACAGTTTCTTTAAAAATTTTATGGCATTGGCAGAAGTTGGAGAGTCACAAAACATGTGACACACCCACTTCGAATGATAGTCAATAAGCACAATGACATATTTCATCTCGTGAGAAAGGACATCAAATGGGCCGGAAAAATCCAAACCAACCTTTTCCCATGGTTTATCTGGAAAAGGACCGGGATGAAGAGGGGTATTCATGAGTTTCCATTTCTTATCCGAAAGTAAGCATTCATTGCAAGAATCTATAAAAAACTTTACCTGAGACTCAACGGAAGGCCACCAATAATGGGATTTGATAAGTTGAGATGTTTTTGTAATGCCTAGATGGCCTTGATGTGCGAATTTAATGATATCAAGCCTGATATCTGAAGGAGGAACAAAAACATCATGTCTCATTATCAAATTGTTAACCAGGGACAGTTCAGAAGAGATCATGGCAAACGCTTTTAATTCATTAGACAGTTTCCTATTCTCTGGCCAGCCTTTAGAAATATACTGTGCATTAATTTTAAATTATGATCATTCTCATATGCTTTGGACCAAGACTCTTCTGTGATACAAGGACACAACTTTGTGGCATCAAGAGTGGCGACTACACACTCGATGTCACCAATTTCTTCGAAATCAGGTGAATCATTAAGCGACATGTGAGATAAACAGTCAGCATGAAAATTCTTGCCACCAGAAATATGCTTGATGTTGAAGTGAAACTCGTGTGATTTTGATAAAAGTCTGACAAGTCTTGAAGAGGCTCTCCCAGACCATCACCACTAAGAAGTTGAGTGAGAGGCTTGTGGTCAGTGAATAAATCGAATTCACGTCCCCATATATAATTTTTGAACTTTTCAATGGCCCATACACAAGCCAAGGACTCACGCTCAATAGTGCTATAGTGTGTTTCAGAATCCTTAAGTCTCCTGGAAGAAAAAGCAATAGTGTGTTCTCTCCCTGAGACCCACTGTCCTAAGACAGCACCTAAGCCAGTCAAACTAGCATCAACTATTATAAAACATCTGGCAGAATCTTGAAAAGGATGTAATGCAGGTGCTCCAACAATCATGTTCTTGATGTGAATAAAAGATGCATCAATTTCTTCTGACCACTCAAATTTTGAACCTTTGCGTAACAAAGAACGAAGAGGTTCAACAATTTGTGCATAGCCTTTTACAAAACGGGCATAATATTCCGCTAAACCAAGGGAGGAGCGAAGAGCATCTTTGTCTTTGGGAGGGGAGGCATGAGTAATAGCCTCAATAAGAGAGGACTTGGGTTTTATGCCTTCAAGAGTCAAAGTATGACCTAGGTATTCCAAAGATTGAGAACCAAATTTACATTTATCAGCTCTGACTGTCATGCCAGATTCACTGAGTTTACTCAAAACAGAAGTCAGATGTGACAAATGAGATTCCCAATCAGGAGAAAAAAACTAAATATCATCCTGATAGGCCTGTACACTAGGAATAGATTGAAAAAGGTGATCCATTATTTTTTGAAAAACACTAGCTGCACTAGCTAGTCCAAAAGGAAGTTTCAAGTATTTGTAAACTCCAAATGGGGTCACAAATGTGGTAAGATCTTGGGAGGCCTCAGTGAGGGGAACCTGATGGTATGCTGAACGCAAATCAATTAAAGAAAAATATTTTGCACCACCCAGATAATGTCAAATTCACCAAATGCTTTAGGACTGAGGTCGGATTCAATTAAAGAAATTGAGTTGTTCCATTTTTCATGAAACATTACATCATTCAAAATGGTTATTGGAGATCCAGAATCTGCCATTACTAAAATTTCTGTGTCACCAAAAAGTGCATAGCAGAATGGACCTTTAACTAATTTTGGAGCGTGAATGTAATTGCACTGAATAGAAACAACCATATCTTGAAATTCATCTATGCAATCATCTATATCAGGACATTCAATGTTATTAACAGAGGGTCTGACTGTTTTTTTGACAGATCTGCATAGACCCTGAAAATGTTCTATCTTTTTGCATAAAACACATCTTTTGCCAAGTGCAGGACAAGTAGGGTTGTTACCGATATGAGACTTAGAACCGCACCTGTAACAAAAGGGGTTAGGTTTCTTAGGCAATTGTTTAAAAGACCTATTCACATTAACAATATTAACAGAATTAGAATTATCATTTGAGGGAGAATGAAAAGGAATGTGAGGTTGGTCCTTCTGAAGAGCATTAGACGTTGTTATCGACCTTTCAATGCTCTTAGCAATGTCAATGGTCTCTTGAAGTGTAGGTTTCTTACAACTCAACAGGCGTTGTTGAATCTTTTTGGAATAACAAGCGAAAACAAATTGATCCCGGATATAGATGTCAGGATTTGATTCAAATTCACAAGTGGATGCTAAAATTCTTAATTGGGCAATATACTCTTCAATGGATTCGTCTTCACGTTGTCTTCTTTTAAAGAAATTATGTCTTTCAAGCATTTCATTTGGTTCTTCACCATAATGCCTAGCTAGACGAGACAAAGCTTCTTTATATTCATCCCAATGATCACCTGCATCACCAGAGGGAACAGGAGACCTTGGAAGATTTTCGAACACATTCTGGGCAGCAACTCCTAAGCAACCATATAATATAGCAACTTTTCTTTCAGGGGTGAATTTTACTGCGTCAATTGCAACAATATGATTAGCAAAAGCTCTGACCCATTGACGCTAAGGTATAGTTGGTTTGCCAGGAAGTTGAAGAAAAGGTGGAGGTTGAGCAAACTGTTGAGAGGAAGCCATTTGAAAATAAATTGGTTCCTCAGTTTTTGAAAAATTGAAAAATAATGTTAAAATAAATAATTAAAATAATAATATATGCCCAAAAATCAATGAGGATTAAACGAATGAAACAATTGAATGAAAAGTTACAAAGAAAACTGAAGTGCAGGCAGAGGTGTGCCTGTCACCGAAGGAATCATACCTTTGAAAATGAAGAAATCAATTTTTGTCACTTCAATGTAATGAATGTTAGTAGAATAGTAACAAAAGTAGAAAATACCAGTGGTGGAGTTTTAAACGCTGATGTGATACAGGCAAAACGACATGAAATATGCGCAGTTGAAGGAAGTCAATTTCACCAAAGCCGATTCCGTGTAAGAGCGTAGCTAGGCAACCAATAAAATGGCCGCCCGACGTGTGCGTGTTGACAACGCAACGTAGGCAACGTCAATCTGAGCTCCGTCGAACACACGTCTGTATGGGTGATGACGTGTGTGTGGCAATGACGTACATGGAGCACGGAACAGGAGGGCTGCACGGGGTACTCACGGGCTCGAGACGAACTGCCTGGAAGATGTCAAAGCGGTGGAGAAATCCGCCGAAAACAGGCAAAGTGTCTGCTGAGGACGGGACAGCTGGGCAGTTCAAAGTTACTTGAAGAAGGTGAGCCATCCGTAGGGGACTGAGACGGCAGGCGTTGAGGATTGGCCGAGTATCTTCCTGGTGGGTGTCTTGAAGAGGTTCAGGACCCGCTCTTCGCCAAATGTTATAAAGAGACTCCGTAGGAAGAATGTGTGGTTTGAAGTCTTCTTTATTGAATAATATACAACACCCACAGGTGAGTGCTGCCGCCGACTCCAGGACTCCGAGCAACTGACTTTCGTTGACCAGAGTACTAGAACCGAAAGGAGCCATTAGAATGAGAACACAACTCATAACATAAGAAGTGTGCCCTCGTGCTGAGTGCAGCACGAGGACACAAGAGGAATATACTACAGAGGCCAGGGGACAGATGGTGATGTCAAGTAACTGCAAATCTAAAGAGTGGGCCTGTTTAGGGTGTTTAGTTGGCATTATTGTACACCATGAGTCTCTGTAGCGTATTGTATTTACTATCCTCGCGCTGTACTTCAGCGCGAGGACACTTCATTACTGTATTGTATTTGTTTGAACATGATTCCATGATCGGATGCTGCCATGCCGTTCCAGGGTTCTAGCAACGTTGTTCAGTTGCCTGGAGTCCTGGTGCGAAGTGGGAGCATCTGGTCGTGGGTGCTTCGCTTTATTGAAATAAACTACAAGCTACTTCTAATTGAGAGCCTCCTAGCACTTCTTACCACAATTGGCAACGAGCGGGTCAAGAATCCTCTCTAAGCACCCACCGGCGAAGATGTTTTTCCTCGGCACCTCCTCATTTTAAATTGCTCCTGCCCGCCTTCATCAATCCTGCATTTCTGATCCTCTTTCTACGGATAAAGTCTGCTCCTTCGATTCTTATCGTCGGCCGGCGTTTCTTTCTTCTTTTCGGCTAACCATCGGCTCATCAGTGACGTCAGCTGCTCCGTAACCGGGCAACAGGAGCACTCATCATTCCAGAACCTCAAAACGTCCTCCGTCAGTTCGTAGGTGTAAGGCGGCCATTTTAACCATTCCAGTTACCTGGCAACGCCTGTAAGCACTTCACGTCGAGGGAACGCCACTTGCGTCAGCGCATAAGTGTCAGGCAGCCATTTTAACCATTCTGGTTACCTGGCAACGCCTGTAAACACTTCTCCGATGCTTCGTGAAGGATTCAGCTGCCTATCAAGGACATGCGTGTTTACGCGTCTTTATTTATATGAAGGTAGGATCTTGCCTGCACCCTTCCCCGGAGACAGGCACACCTCGTTAACACTATTAAGGCTTTTACCTTTTTCAATTCATCTCGATAAGCCTGCACCTCCTTGACTCCACTTGCTTAACGGTGACAGGCACACCTTTCATTTCAGCCTGCACTCTTTTTCCGTGACAGGAACACCTTTTTTTAAAAACGTACTGCTAAGATGTTTTGACTTTGTAACAGCATATTTCTCTTTTTTATATATATATATATATTGAACCTGCATACCTTCATTTGAGAATCACATTGTCGCTTTTGATGCTGTCAAGTTCTCCCCGGAGAGAAAAGTTGCAATTTTGTATGATTGCTTAGGTGTTGCAGCACAGCATGTTTTTGAGAACCCACCTAAGTTCCCAACCCCTGTTGGAGAGGCTGGTGATGCAGATCATTGGGATGCTGACAAAGAAGCTTTACCTTGTCTTGAATTGCATTATGATGAGGAGCCAAATATAATGCTAGAAAGACGTAAATTGTTTAGAAGAAGACAATGTGAAGATGCAACAGTAGAAGAGAATATTGCTCAATTGCGAGTTTTGGCTTCAACTTGTGAATTCGAAACGAATCCGGAAATTTACATTCGGGATTAATTTGTTTTTGCTTGCCACTCAAAGAAAATCCAGGAACGTTTACTTGGTTGTAGGAAACCTACACTTCAAGAGACTATTGATATCGCCAAGAGTATCGAGAGGTCCATCACCATTTCCAAGGTTCTTCTGAATGATCAATCTCGCAATTCTGTTCAAACTTCTTTACATGATAGCACAAATTCTGTTAATGTTGCAAATGCTAACAAACCGCTTAAACAAATGGTTAGGAAACCCAACACTGTTTGTTACAGATGCGGATCCAAATCCACCTAGGAAATAATCCCATGTGTCCTGCTATAGGAAAAAGATGTGTATTATGCAAGAAATTAGGACATTTTCAAGGTTCATGTAGATCTTTTAAAAGACCGACTAGAGTCAACTGTTTTGATCATTCTGAACCTCTTGATGATTGTGTGGATCATTTCCAAAATATGGGTGTGTCCATAGAATGTAACTCTATTTTTACTCCAAAGTTATTCAAAGGCCCTTTAGGTACTGCACTCTTTGGTGATGTTGAGATTCCCATCATGGCTGATATCGGATCTCCAATAACTATCTTATCAGATGTTATGTTCTATGAAATATGGCAAAATTCAGTCTCTTTATCCAAAAGCTTTCGGTGAGTTTGATATTGACATGCTGGGCTATTTTAATTCTAGGATAGAATGTTTAGAAAGATCTATTGTTACGAGGTGTATGTTTCTGTCAAAGGACGCAACATCATTTGATGGAAAGACCTTGCAAAGATGGGTCTATACTTAATCCCAGGTTCTGAAAACCCAATTGCTTTGGGTGAACCTCTTCAAGGTTATACTCCTATTCCGCCATGTAAAAATGACTGTTTATGTCTCACTAATCACATGTCTGATATCAAGAAAATCCTAGATATATTTCCAAAATTGTTTTCAGATAAACTGGGTACTGTTAAAGGGTTTCAGCATCAAATCAGACTCAAGCCTCAAGCCCAACCCATTGTTCACAAGGTACGAGCGTTGCCTCTTGGTGCGAAGGATGAACTCAAATCCGTCCTTAAATCCTTATGTGACGATGGTGTTATTGCACCTTCTGACTATTCAGAGTGGGTTTCTCCCATCGTTATTGTCCGAAAAAAATCTGGTGAGGTCAGGTTATGTGCGGATTTGAGCACCTTAAATAAGAATATTTTGATTGACTGTCAACCCCTCCCCAAAATCCACGAACTTCTTGCTAACTTGGGGGGAGCGAAATACTTTTCCATCATTGATTTACAGTCAGTCCACCACCAAGTACCTTTAAGCAAAGATTCTTAAGAACTCACCAGGTTCATTACACCTTTTGGGGTTTACAAGTACCTAAAACTTCCCTTTGGCCTGGCTTCCGCGGCCAGTGTTTTTCAGAAGATTATGGATAATCTTTTCCAAAACATGCCCGGAGTCCAGGCCTACCAAGACAACATTTTGTTTTTTTCTGACGAATGGGAGTCACATTTGTTGAACCTGTCGTCAGTTTCAACCCCACTTGATGAGGCAGGCATGACCATCAGAGTTAACAAATGTAAATTTGGTACTCAGTCATTGGAGTATTTAGGTCATATGTTGTCCCCAGAGGGCATCAAACCCAAAGTTTCTCTTATTAAAGCTATCACTCATGCCACTCCACCTAGAGACAAAGATGCACTTCGCTCTTTCTTAGGCCTAGCGGAGTAATACGCTCACTTTGTCAAAGGATATGCCCAAATAGTGGAACCACTACGTGCCCTTTTACGTAAAGGGTCCAAGTTTGATTGGTCAGTGGAAACTGCTTACTCGTTTGATCAAGTCAAAAAAATTATTATTGAAGCACCAGCTCTACACCCCTTTCATGACTCTTCTAGATGTTTTATAATGGTTGATGCCAGTCTGACACGTTTAGGAGCTGTTTTGGGCCAATGGGTCTCAGGAAAAGAACACACCATTGCTTTTTCCTCAAGAATGCTCAAAGCTTCAGAAACACATTATAGCACCATCAAACGCGAGTCCCTTGCCTCTGTGTGGTCTGTTGAGAAATTCAGAAATTACATTTGGGGACGTGAGTTTGATTTAATCACAGATCATAAGCCTCTCACTCAATTGCTCAATGGTGATGGGCTTGGTAAAGCGTCAGCTAGGCTTGTCAGACTTTTGTCTAAATTACATGAATTTCATTTTTGCATAAAACACATTTTTGGAGGGCAAAAACTTCAGAGTGGACTGTCTTTCACTCATGGCATTGCAGGATCCTTCTGAAGTTGAGGATGTTAAAGACATTGAATGCGTTGTCGCTGCTCTTGATGCTACCAAATTGTGCCCTTGCATTTCTGAACAGTCTTGGTTTGAAGCACATAATAAGGATGAAAATTTGAAACTAGTAGCTGAATATATTGTCAAGGGTTGGCCAGAAAGCAGAAAACTTCCTAATGAATTAAAAGCATTCGCCATGGTTGCTTTGGAGTTATCCCTGGTCAATGGCTTGATTATGAGACACGATTCCTTTGAACATCCATCCAGTATCAGAATTGAGATTATTCAATTTGCACACAAAGGCCATCTTGGAATCTCTAAAACTTCACAGCTTAATAAGTCTCACTATTGGTGGCCATCTATTGAATCTCAAGTCAAGTTCCATATTGACTCATGTCCTGAATGTCTTTTATCTGACAAAAAATAGAAAGTTATGAACACTCCTTTACATCCGGTTCCTTTACCTGAAAAACCTTGATAAAAAGTTGCGTTAGATTTTTCTGGGCCTTATGATGTCCTTCCTCATGATATGAAGTACCTCATTTTGCTAACTGATCATCATTCTAAATGGGTTTACCATATGTTCTGTGATTCAGCCAATTCTACTAATGCTGTTAAGTTTTTTAAAAATATATTTTTGGTCGAAGGTTCACCGTCTATTGTTGTTACAGACAATGGTTCTCATTTAATTTCTGAGAAGTTTACTTTGTTTTTAGCTGAACATGATGTCATTCATTATAAAGTCGCTCTATATTCGCCAACATCGAATGGTTTGGTGGAAAAAGCAAACAGATTGGTTTAAGATGCCATTCAAGCAGCCATTTCCTCTCATCAAGATGTACAAAGTTTTCTTGAAACTAAGTTGTGGTCCTACAACATTTCTCCACATTGCACCACAGGTGTTTCTCCGTTTTCACTATTGAGAAACAGAACTGTTCACACCAGTTTATGCCCTAATTGGTTAACTCAAAAGAATAATAAGAACAGTGTTGAAAATTAAAAATTGGCAGCCAGAGTCCTGCAAAAACAAAATCTTGTGAAGTTTATGCATGATTCTGCAAAAAAATTGGATTTACTTGAATTGAAAATCGGTGATTGGGTTCTTATTAAAAATCCCAAAAAAGTCACTAAAGGTTTGTCGAAATTTTCCCCTCCTGTGCAAGTCACCAGTGTCAGCAGAGGTTCTGCCTTCCTTGGGGATAAAGGTTGGTGGAACAAAAAGAGCTCTTGTACATCTTTCTAAGGTGCAAGCACACTCATTACTCAATTTGACCAAAGAAGAGGTCGAACACTGTGACTGATCTTTTTGGTTTAAAACTCCAACATCAGATGTTAGTAGTAATTCTACATCCTGTTTTCCTGTCGTGCATTCTGATCATTCTTGTCCATCCACTTTTACCACCAAGGTTATGAATGACAATACCAACTCCTCTTCTTCAGATTTAGGAATTCGCTGCAGAAGATTACCTGCAAAACTTAATGGTTATGTGTTATCTTAAGATGATGTCCAGTTATTTCACATACTGTTATCTTTACTATATATTTATATCATCTCTCTTGTTATACTTTAAGTTGTTTTATTATTTAGATTTTTTTTCTCCATTGTGAAGGGGGAGAAGTTGTAGTGTATTGTATTTACAGCGCGAGGACACTTCATTACTGTATTGTATTTGTTTGACCATGATTCCATGATCGGATGCAGCTGTGCCGTTCCAGGGTTCTAGCAACGTTGTGCAGTTGCCTGGAGTCCTGGTGCGAAGTGGGAGCTTCGCTTTATTGAAATAAACTACAAGCTACTTCTAGTTGAGAGCCTCCTAGCACTTCTTACCAAAGCCTCTGCATGATAAATGCACAAGCTA
Organism: Lissotriton vulgaris; assembly: GCF_964263255.1. NCBI lineage: Eukaryota > Metazoa > Chordata > Amphibia > Caudata > Salamandridae > Lissotriton > Lissotriton vulgaris. The sequence continues at coordinate 47,010,759 of NC_141696.1, forward strand.
CTCTTTGGGCATGACAGAATATGAGCGAGTGAGGGAAAGAATGAGTGAACGAGTGAGCGGACATCTTGAAATGAATGATCTCCAGGCCCTCCTGCCTTTAGAGGTAGTGCAGGCCTGCATCACCACATGCATTACAGGGTGTGAGGGACAGACTTACTTGTTGGAGATGTCTCTTATTGTCATGTCTGTGCTTTGACTCTCTTCTTCTCGCAGTCTACTGAGGTATTTTTCTTTCTTGCTTTCCTCCCAGGATAAGAGACCTGCGGTCTTATTCTCACCCGACTCGAGCACTGAGACAGAAATTACAGAAACATCAGAAAAAAAAACTTGCAAGTCCCATGGAATACACATACAAGCCATAAACAGCAGATTTCAATAATGAATCCTCACCAATAATTTAATTTAACATCTAGTACCTGCTATAAATGTCACATATTGACAAAATACATTGAACTAATAGCCACCTAATGGTCATAAACCATTATGTAAACGTGAGTAACCGACCTTGTCCACTCACTCTCCTTTCCGACATCACTTGCTCAATATCTAATAATCAGTTTATCATTTTCATGCATTCAGTCTGTAGTTGACGTTTCACCCATCAGGAGTGAATCTATGGGTCTCGCCAGCCAAGGAAGGCCTGCTCAGGAAAGCTCCCTATCATAGCGTGAGAGGTCTGCTGTAGTCTCCCTTGATGCATGTGATTGGATGGCCTGTGGCTCACCAGAAGCTCGAGCTGCCACCGGAAGAAGTCATATGGGGTCAAATGTAATTGATTCATGATTAGGGAGACATAAACAGTCAGTTTTACATGGCGGAATAGGAGTCTAAGGCGGGTGTTTTTAGTATATGAATTGCTGCAGCAGTGTTTATTGGAGCAGGAGGAACCAGGTCTGTCCAGGGCTGATACAAAGGGCAGAAATGGCCTGTGGTGTCCCCAAGCCAATAAGCACAATGTTCAAAGAGGCAGCACCTCCCTGCATCCGGCTAGGGAATATATTCAGCCATAATGTCAGTGTTGGCAGCAGCATGATTACGCGGCACCAGAGACCCTCTCTGAGGGGACCCCACGATGGTCACTGCAGTTGCTTAGTTTGGCGGGTTAGGAGGGTGCTGAGGGAAAGCTGATTACTCCTTGGAGCAGCACAGAACAATCAGTGCGAACCGCCCCATGCAGTGCAGAAGAGAACAACCAGCCGTTCAAGCTGATTTTGCTCCAATCTCTAGAAGAAAATCCACTCGAGTGGCAGCAAATCTACTCGATAAACGGGCCTCGGACCGCGACCACTCATGACCACCAGCGACCCCCTGTTTTAGAAAATCAAGCTAGGGGACGCCACATCTCACTTGCGATCGACAGCTTGCATTTCTGGAGTCTTGTGGCGATTGGTAGCATTTAGCCAGAACTCTGCATTAGAAGTTTAACACAGAGTCACCAAAGTCTGCCTATTCCGCAGGCAGAATGATACATTCTGCCGACCATTGGTCATTTCTTAATGTCCCGGGGACAACGCCTGGGACGAAACCCTCTTATCGGAAAAAGTTCCCTTTTTGTCAATGTACCCCTCTTAAACAGCATAAGCCCTCCGTCCTGGCGGTGGGCACCCCGCATCTCATACGGTTGTCACGCAATGTCAGATGTAGCAGGATTTCAGAAGTGAGCAACGTAATGCCTCGACCCTTGGCTCCCCGAAGAGCGGTACAGTTTTGCCTTATCACTTCTGGAGCTATTCAAGAGAGGGACTGGTCCAGGCTGACGCCCCAACTGCTGACCCAGATGGAGCTGACAACCATCTCAACCACGTGTATCCCGGGCCGCCATCTCTGGAATTCATTGTTTGTTTCGGTGTCAGCATGACGAAGTGGGGGGAAGGGGGGGGGGGTGGGGAGGGTGGTTTAGTCTGTGTTGCCTTTAGCAAAAGACAGGACTACTGTCAATTCCCAGAGTCAGACTGGAGACCAACAGCAGCTCAGTGAAAAATACTTACACCAGCCCCGCTCCCTTTGTCTGTTTGTGCTTTGTCTTTTCGTCCATATATCTATCTACCCCTCCCTCCTCCCCATCCATCCATTCTCTCTCTCCTCTCTTAACTCTCGTCCTCCTCTCTGCTTCCTTTCTACCTTGCCCTTCCCTCATTCTCTCTCTCTCTCTCTTGAAACTTCCTCAAGACTTCTGCAATTAACCTCAGGGAGCTGGGGAAAGTGACAGAGCCACCCGGAGCCAGCCTGGGCTCTCAAAATTGGCCTCCACCGGAGGAAATTCTGGCTTATGGTAGGGGGAACCATGACACAATATTTGTTCTGACATACTATAGGTAATTATTGGCTTACGGGTCACCCTCGTGGTATATGGAGGGAACTGATGTCAAAATTCCAACACTGGCAGATTTATATGTAATGTTTGGTCTGAGAGGGCAACTATGGAAGTCATTTTGCCATATGGGGACCTGGCTACACTTTTGGAACAAAAAAAATAACCCACTCCTGGGAGTGACAAGTTTCATTGGCTTGGCACACTATGAAAGGACTTGAATATTTATTGATTGCTCTTTCATAGCCCATTGCGTTTTAGCAAACTTATGTTAAAGGTGTACTTAAAATACACTATATGACCATATTTGTTCCAAAATGTTCTTGACGTCCTGCCAGAAGAGATGGAGCTCGCCTGCTGCAATTCAGGGAACTACTGCTTTCCATGATTTTTAAAGATTGCCAGAAATCACTGTAAGAGCAGAAGGTAGGCAGACTCTTGAGCACTGTTTACTTACCTCAGATTGAATTGCGCCCACAACCTTATGCCTTAGAGTTTATGAAAGAAAGTATTCAGCAGTGCAATATACTCACTTCACATTTATAAAAAATAGCACATTTTTACACAAATGTATCAATATTGTGAACATAGATGATTTGTTTGAATGAAACATTCACCTCTGGGCTAAAGGAAAAACCAATACCATGCTGTTTTTACACCATAATACCTTGCTGTAGGAGGTTGGCTTAGTATATGGTGCACACTTATTTAGGTGTAGTAGCCTGCACTGATCCAGACAACCAATATGGTGATTTTAGTGGCCTTAGACAACAATAGAAAGCTCTTCAAGTGGTGGCTGCGGAGAGCAACCTTCAGGCTCAGTTAAGCAGCTTGTTTTACCAGATCAAATCATGTAGTGTAGGATAAATGAAAAAAAAAAAACATAGTGCATTTATAAAAATATGTCTATTTCTTATACAACACTCACTAACATATTGGTGTATCTCCTAGCCAGACATATATACACAAATACACAATAATACTTTAATTTAAAGAGGTAAGTAAGAACAATACACAGTAGTCTCCAGGGGGATACCAAACCATATACAAAAGAAGTGGAATGCGAACTGCAACCAAAGCAGGGACTTGAACCAGGAGACTCTAAAGAGCAGGGACAAAATGACCCACCTAAGTTAAGTACCCATGAATGCCACAGAGGCTGTGTGCAGAGTGGAAACACAGCTGCATACTCAATACAAGTCAATAGGAAAGTCACAGTTGCAGTTTTTAGGAAGAAGGACCCTTCCCTGTGGACCCTGAAGAAACCCGGTGGAAAACAGAAGGTTGAAGAGTAACCCCACCCGTGAATACCTCAGAAACCAGAATACCTACACCATGGGAGCCGGATGAATAGATGTGAAGTGACGTCAGAAACCGCCGTAGACCACAATGGAGGACTTCAGGAAAGATGCCGCTGGCAAAGAAGGTGAAAGAGTCAGATGGAATCCAAGGCTTTATTCTTGGAAAGAAGAACCTGCAAGCAGAGGGGACAGAGTTTATGCTATCAGAGGTGACCGGGAGGCATCGAAGTGCCAATGACCACTGATGACAGAAGATGCAGGAGTGATGACAGTGACCTTGTCATTGCAGCTGTGAAGACCAGCTGACGCTGTGGAAGACAAATATCCGTTCACAAGTTGTCCTGCGTCGGAAGTAGAGAACCAGGGGGTCGGTGTCCGTCCGGACCACCAACAAGCCTTGGCAAGCGGCAACAGATGTGGTGAACGAAAAAGGAGCAACGTTGGGACCAGCAAGGTTCAAGGCACTCAGTAATTGCAGGCGAGTCAGAGCAGACAGGAGAAGCAGAGGAGCCCACTGAAGCCAAAGAAGACCCTCAAGAAGACCCATAGGCTGAAGGCACAGGAGTTGCAAGAGGACCTTGAGCAGCTCACCAAAGATGCAAGCCCACAGTGCAGTGGATGTGGTGAGGATGAAGATCTTTACAGGAAGATATGCTAGAGGCTGAAGCGTCTTGTAGCCTGTAGATCTCTGAAGTACAGAACCAACAAGCCTTGCCAGCGGCAAGACGATGTGGTGCACAGGAATTCTGTTCCAGTGGTACCAACGAGGGATAATGGCCTCAAACTTGTGGAGACGGCAGGTCAGGAATCAAGGGAGTTGCAGAACCAACATCTGTGTTGTTTAACCTTTCAAAGTCTGTGGGATGGCAGGAGCAACAGGCCGGTCAGCTTTGTTGCAGTGACTGCAGATGCAGGGGAGTGACTCTTTCTCTCTATGGGAGATTACTTTCAGTGTCCTTGATGCCCACGTGCTTGAAGAGGAACCTGGAAGAAGCCCAGGCACAAATGACAAAGAAGACTTGCAGAACAGCGAGACTAGGAGCAGCAGGAGTCTTCCTTGATTGAGTCTTTGTTCCAGGCAAATTCGAGTGAAGTCCAGGTGCCCAGATGATCAAAGTTGGAGTGGTTTCCGGTTTGAATTTCGTCCCACACTGAATCTGTATAGCCACCCACAGGTAAGCCGTTAAGTACCCTATGGAAAGGGTTGGGACAATTCAGGGATCACTCCCAGAGGAGGGGCTGGATAAAAGGGAGGATATTCTCATGTCCTTTGTCCAGTTTTGTGCCAGAGCAAGATCCAAGGGGTCTGTGAACAGGCTCAAAGTGGAGAATGCAAAGAGGGCACCAAATGTGCCCTTGAAATCACTCTGGTGGTTCTGTCAAGAGCCCCCACTCCAGCCTAATACATTAAGTCCTGTTTGGGAGGTGGTCATACCTTCCTGTGACAGGAATCCTATTGTTCTTCCTTCCCCCGCTCGAGCTCAGCTCAGCAGCAGGAGGGCAGAAACGTGTTTGTGGTTGTCAGCAGCACTACCTTGCTGTTAGACCCTGAAAGTCTGGTAACCGTAAAACAGGGGGGCACCCCAGTTAAACCCACAGTACATGGGATCCTACATCCAACACTGGAATCGGTGTTGGGGTAGTATTCCAGCATGTTTGATACCAAACATGACCGGTTCCGGTGCAGCTAATATATAGTTAGACATCTCGTAAATGACTTGATGTCCACTATATGTCTTAAATGGCCAACTGAACTTTCAAAGCCTGGAGAATTGACTCTGGGGTTTGTAGGGGCGTTCCGCACCTGCAGGGGCTCCCTCGCACTTATAACCAAGTACCCTGCCCTCAGGACTGAAGAGCCTGCCATAAGGGTGACTCATAGGTTTGAAGTGTAGTGACCTCAGATTTAAGGAAACCTATATCTGCTGTGAGAGCTGCAAGCACCAACTTACACAGGCTGCAATGGCAGGCCAGTAGCCACAGTTTAAGTAGGCTCCCCTGGGTGGCACAATACATGCTGGAGGCCAGTGGAGAACCCTGGTGTACCTATGCCCTGGGTACCCAGTACCATATACTAGGTATTTAGAAAGGTACACCAGTAGGGTACACCAGTAGCCAATTGGGAAGGTACCAAAGTACTTACCACTGTCAAACCTAGGGAGGAAGCACAGTGACTGGGGTCCTGATGAGCAGGATCCCAGTAAGACTAGTCATAAATAAGAATAAATCCAGCAAAAAGTTGAGGTAACCATGAAATCAGATCATACTTTCCTACACTTTACAATGCAATCTTTATCAAGCAAACGCCTTTGCCACGTATACCTTTAAGACACATTTAGGTAAGTATAGGTAAGGGTTTATATCTATTAGTTCCTATTTAAAAACAGGGGATAATGACAAGTATTTTTAATGAGTAATTTAGGCTTAGTACTAATTTGAGGGGAAAAGGTAGAAGGTGGTCGGATTTAAAATTAAAAGTATAAAAAATATTAGTTATATAGCATTAATACTAATGTAGAGGTTAAAAGGGGGTGGAGGCATCTGCCCCTAAAACTGAAGTATTAGTGTGGTAATTTATATTTGCAAAATAATTTTCAAACAGCTTATAAAACTATAAGATTGTATGCTATTTAAAATATTTGTAATCAGTATTTCAATTCTTTAGTTAAAATACCTTTAAATATTACTGTTTTTTAATGTTATACCATTATAAATAGTTAGTATTCTTCTATTATTTCAGGAGCCAGTTGTGAGGGTAACATGATATAAGAGAAGGGAGTGTGTTAATATTAGGGTAATTGTAATATCATTCATAATAAAATTTTAATATTAGTGTATAAAAAATGTATGTTTTACATTATTAACAATATAATTTTAGAACATTAATAAAAAATAGTTTAAAGTTTTTATAAATATTTAGGGGTAGGATAAAAGTTTATAGAACATTAGGGTGTGGAATTGTGTTAATACTCCAAAATAAAAAAAAGCTGATTTATTGCAGAAAACGTTTAAGGGTGGGATGTTAGGGATATAGGGGCACTGAACGGAGAAATGTATAAATATTCAAGTTTTGATTTAAATAAATAACTGAGTATTGAATAGTCAGTTAGGCCGCGTCTTGACCAGACCGGGGAATTCGGGTGGCCTCCTACTTCGGCTCTATGCCCCAGGGGAGTAATACAGAAAACATCTCTCCATCCATCGCCGGACCTCCACCGCCAATGTCGGGCGGCGGTGCTAGGATCTGGACCCGCTTCCGGCCTTTCCACATGTCTGCCCCCATACCCAGTTGCTTTATCTAGTGATTCGGTGGAGGGGGGCACTCCTGGATCCTTTCCTCATCTCACCGCTGTCGCCTGTTGGACCCGGAGAGAGGCGCTGCTTCTGGGATGGCCGGGTGTCGCCCTGGGAGCTGTGTGTAGTATCGGGGTTCCCAAGGCCTACATGCTCCGAAGATAACCCACTTACATTCAAGAACTGTTGGCACGGAAACTGTAAAATTCAAAGAACAAGTTTATTAAGACCCCATGGGGTGGTGGTACATTCCTACAGCACCCTTCGGTACTGCAAGAAGTATCACCCCGAACATCGCTGTGACCCGGTCTTTTATACAATTTGCAGGTAATAAAAATATTGGCGGCACAAAGTTACAGAGCATTATGTACATATATGGTCATTTTTGGAACACAGCCAGCTCATTGGAGGGGTTACAACTCCGCTGGTCAGTTTGGCGGCACATTCCTGAGGGGTGACTGGTCAGTGGGGACTGCACATGTACAGGCTTGACCAGTACTAAAAATAGCCTGTTGCTGGGCAAACTCAAGTGGTCAGTGGTACGGACAACGGACTAAAGGGCACGCTAGCCACAAGGCCGCTTATGATCTAAGATGGCCGCCGTAAAATTCAAAAATGGCGTTTCCGTGTATAGCCAAGTTAAGCGGGAAAACGTGTAGTACAGCTAAGCGCTAACGCGGCCATTGTCAAATTACGACAGACGACCCTTTTAGCGTTTAGCTGAAGCTACCTCATAGTGAACATAATCAGGGTGTTCATCCTCAATATCGATTAACATTATTTGAGTTACTTCTTTATGAAGCATCATTTTGTCATGGGCAAGAGCTCGTCTTGATGGTACACAAGCTGATAAGCACATAGAACATAAAGCTGGGCCACATTGAATACATAAGCATACAAAGAACAGTATCCCCACAATGATACATAGAATCGTTAGCAGTTTCCAACCCCAAGCAGTAAGCATTGACCAGAACCATCCTGAAAGAGTCCAAGTTCCATTATCCGGGTGTATTTCAGCAGCTATCTTATGCAGTTTTGAAATAGCATCATAAACAGATGGTGAATTGTCAGGTATATAAACACAGCAACTACTTCCGATAATTCTGCATGCCCCCCCACGGTCAGCTAGAACTACGTCTAACACCATTCTATTTTGGAGCGTAACAATCCTAGAAATCTGGAGTTCTTCAGTAATATTCCCAAGTGCAATGGCAGTATCATTGGCTACGGCCTCAACAACACGGGTCAATCGTCATATTTTCCGACTATTCAGCGCGGCCCCCACAAAGGAAAACAGTCCCAAAAGTCCACATATTGCTGTAAGGCAGTATCGGTCTGGTCGATGTCGTCCAGAACAACAGTCCGTTTAACACGATTCAAAACAAAGTCGTGGTACAAAATATAATCATTATGATACATTGGTGGGGCGATGAATACAGGGGGTAGTACAAAAGATACATAACAAGTGCCTAACCATCCCAACGGAAGTTGATGATAACCTTTTGTTCCACAAATGAAATAAGTATTACGAGATGCTACAAACGATATGCCATTCGGGCTATCAAAGGTAAGTGTGGTGTTGCATTCACTTTTCCCCACCGGAATTGAACCTTTATTGCGTATACACAGATCAGCTTTAGTAGCAATAACATTAATGACGTGTGAGCTGGATACATTGATATTTCGTTGATTGCTGTACACACGCGGGGCAGACACATTATCGGGCCGGTACTCCTCCCATTCAAATTGAGTACCCTCAGCCCGTGGAAACCCATCCCTGTCGTGATAACAAATTTTATTCAAACGAAAAAGCCCCCCCCCCCCTTTGTTGGCCATCTCAGAGTGAAAAGGAGAGTGTACCAGGCATTACAGGATCCATTATGTGAAAACGGGAGAGGAATGAGTGGAGTGCCCCCTTTCTTCTGATGCCCAGGCAACATCCCACACACCCAGCAATTGGACGTATTTGTCATGTTATGTGTGTGATGCAGAATCTGGATAAAGCTATTATTCAAATAAGTCTGTCGGTGCCGTTCTTCATGGTAGGGTAAGGTGAAGTGAAAATGTTCAGATGGAGCCGGGGTAGTCGGCAGCAAATATTCGCGTGCAGGTACCACAAGTTCAACTACCCAGGCTACCACAGCTATTACCACAATGGTCAAAACAAAAAGAATGGCACCCAGTATTCTTTTGTCTCGTGATGCAGATGACGCCATAGTTCAAAAAGTTCTCAAATAGTTCAAATTGTTCACAAAGTCTCAGATATACGTGTGTATATCCCTAAAAAAGAAAAATACGGTGCTGAGCTCCGAGGTAGCCGTTGTTTTCTTCTCCGGGGTCACGACGGGTGTCGCTACTCTTGGCAGAACTGATCCCCCCCCCTTGAGATTCCCGGTTTCCGTTTCACAAACCCCAGAGCGGTAACCAACCAGTCTCGAAAACCCAAAAAAAATCTTCTTATCGTGGCCGCAGATTATAACGCTCTCGTCCGGCAACAGTGTGGCCTGGGAAGGCTCCCTCAACTTCGGCCGACGTCACAGCTGGGCTCTTTTCTTTCTCCAGAATCTCTTTGTAGTCGGTCAACACAGCAGGATTCACCAGATCAGGAGAGACACGACGGCAGTGTGTTGAATGCACCCACCGCTTCCTATTGGTCACTCGTACAGCTGTCCGGGTCGCCAGAAGGACCTGCTCAGGGCCCCGCCACCTCGGCTCCAAGCTGCTCGCCCTCTCAAACGATCTGATCATGACATGATCACCAGGGCGAAGATCATGGCCCTCTCCAGTAGAGTTGTCAGGGAGCGCTTCTCGAACCTGTTGATGAATAGAAAGCAAATCATTTGTTAATCGTGCCAAATAATCGTTCATCATTATACAAGGCACATCATGTATTAATCGCGGCTTGGGCACCCCCCAGATATTCATAGGCCGTCCAAACACCACCTCATACGGTGTGAGGTCAGTTCGCGAGTGGGGCACTGATCTAAGAGAGAGTAATGCTAGCGGCAAAGCATCCGGCCACTTCAACGACGTGGATGCCACAATCCTAGCCAGTTTGAGTTTCAACGTAGCATTGTACCGCTCAACCAGACCTGCCGACTGAGGGTGGAACACAGCATGAAACTTCTGCTGAATCCCTAACCCCTTCAGCACATACTCCACAATTTTCCCAACAAAATGAGGCCCATTATCGCTCCACAAAAATTTGCAAACTCCAAAGCGAGGAAAAAACTCCTTAAGCAACACCTTAGCTGTTGTCAGAGCTGTATTGTCTTTCGTGGGGAAGGCCTCAACCCATTTGCTAAAAGCACATACCACCACTAAGACATACTTTAGATTGTTGCAACGCTCAAGCTGGATATAATCCATTTGGAGTACCTCAAATGGTGCGGAAGGTGGAACGAACCCTCCTTTCGGAGTATGGGTCCCCTTTCCAGGATTGTGCTGCAAACATACCAGGCAGGTCTGCACTACTCTCTTGGCGGTATTAGCAATCTCGGGATGTTCCCAAACTCGTGTTAACAGTCGAGTGATTGCGAGAGCTCCCACATGCGCCAACCCATGTGTCATCTGGACCATCGCTTGCAAGTAAGCTGCAGGCAATTTCCATTTCTCCATGTCCTTGCTTCTCCAACAACCTTCATCATCTAGCACCCCATCTGCTGCCCATGCCGCAAGTTCTGATTCAGTAGCTGATTTCTGAATATCTAAGATTTCTGCTCTAGCATCGTTCCATCGCTCAGCCTGTGATTGTGTCACGTACATGGGGGAGTCAGTTCGAGACATAGCCGTTTGTCTAGCTATGCTGTCCGCAAAAGCATTTCCCTGACCCACTTTATCAGTGATCTTTTTATGGACGCTACATTTTATTATCGCTACTTTCTTTGGACAAAGCAACGCGTTTAGGAGATCACGCACTAGCTCTCCGTGCATAATGTGTACTCCGTGAGAAGTCAAAAACCCGCGTTCTCTCCAGAGTAGCCCGAAGTCATGTGCTACTCCGAAGGCGTACCGGCTGTCTGTGTATATGTTCACACATAGGCCAGCACTCAATTCGCAGGCTCTTGTCAAAGCTATCAGCACCGCTGCTTGAGCTGATTTCTGTGGTATTCTAGCTGTTTCCACCACTGTCTTAAGTGTCGTGATCGCATAGGCTGCGGAAGTCGTGCCATCTGGCAGCCTCAAACATGATCCATCAACCCACAGTTCCCCATCCACATCTGAAAGTGGCATATCCTGTAAGTCGACACGACCCTTTGTCTGTTCCTCGGTCAGAAAAACACAGTCGTGTTGTTTGTCTTCCTGACCCTCCTCGACCGGATAGGGCAATAAAGTGGCAGGGTTCAGGGTAGCACATCTTTTCAGTATGATATGTGGCGCCAACAGTGTAAGCTCATATCCTGTTAACCGTGCACTCGTGAGATATTGGGTCTTTGTTTGATTTAGCAGGGCATCTACTGCATGGGGAACTAACACCAACAATTTGTGCGATAACACTATTCCCTCACTCTGCCTTATAGCTACTGCTGTTGCTGCCACTGCTCGAAAACACCCAGGTAACCCTCGTGCTACAGGATCAAGAATGGCAGAGAAATACGCACATGGCCTCTGCTTATCCCCGTGTGCTTGCACTAACACTGACAACGCGCACCCATCTTTCTCATGCACGTACAATGTGAAAATCTTCGTGTAATCTGGTGTACCTAATACAGGAGCGGAACAAAGGGCCTGTCTCAATTGTTCAAAAGCATTCTGACATTCATCTGTCCATTCAAGGGGCATTGGTGTAGCTTTGGACAGTAACGCTAACAAAGGTTTGATAATGTGCGAAAACCCCATGATCCACTGCCTACAAAAGGACGTTAACCCTATGAAGGCGCGTACATTTCTCTGTGTGCGGGGGACTGGTGTGTCTAAAATCGCCTGAATTCGATCTGATGTTAATGCACGCCCCTCCTTAGACAAAAGATGACCGAGGTAGGTCACCTTGGGTCTACAGTATTGAAGCTTTTTCTTAGAAACCTTGTGATTGTTCTGTGCCAGAAAAGAAAGCAAAGCAATCGTACTCTCCTCACATTGTGCATAAGAATCTGCAGCAAGCAGAAGGTCATCCACGTATTGGATAAGGACAACCCCAGACTGTAACTCAAAGGAATCAAGCTGTCTTTTCAGAGCCTGGCTGTAGATACTCGGGCTCTCAGTGTAACCTTGAGGAACACGACAAAATCTATACGATTTATTATTTAACGTGAAGCCAAACAAATATCTGCTATCAGGATGGACAGGGATGGAAAAGAACGCGTTTTTCAAGTCAATTACACTAAAGGTCGTGGCCATTGGTGGCACCAATGTAAGCAAGGTCGTAATGTCGGACACCACCGGATATTGGGGAATGACAATTTTGTTAATCTCTCTCAAGTCAATAATAAACCGATAGACTTTGTCGTCAGTATCTCTCTTAAGAATCGGGAGAATAGGGCTGTTACAAACATTATAAGGAACCTCCTCCACCACTCCTGCAGTTATCAAATCTTGAACAATATGTGTCAGGGCAATTTCACCTTCCCTCGAAATCTTATACTGTGGCACCCGTGGCAGAGAGGCCCCCTCCTTAACCGTAATGTGAATAGGCGGAATACGCATCTCTCCCACATCCGTGTCTGAAGTCGCCCATAACGTGTGCGGGAGAGAGGCCAAAGCTGGAATGTCTAGTATAGTGCAAAACCTATCTGAGTCAGGGTAATTGTCGTTTAGGATAACCCGCACTCCCTTAGGAGCGCACCGTATCGTTGCTCGAAAATATTTAAGCAAGTCAATGCCCAGGATATTATCTGGTGTATGGGGCGATAGCAAAAATTGACCAAAACTAAAAAATTTGTCAAGACAAAGTGCAAGGGGTTTTGACAATGGGCTAGGGGAGGGTGTGCCATCGAACCCTACACATGTTATCATTTCGCCAGACAGGGGAGCCCTCGGAACCAAGTTTTTTGACAAAGCGCTACGAGTAGCTCCTGTGTCGACTAGGAATTGATCAGTAGAACCCAAAATGCCCGCCGTTACATATGGACCCTTCTGATCTACCGGCACTTCAATTGATTCCGTACCCCATCCTACGCAGTCCTATGCATGCACATAATCCTGGTGCTCCACATTCTCGCCCTCCGATATCTGATATTGGTTTCGTCTATCAAAAGTATTTCGTTCGTCCTGGCCACGGCCCCTTTCCTCAGCCCTTCCACGATCACCTCCACCACCTCTCGCCCCCGTGTAACTGCCCCTCGACCTACCGCCTCCTCGACCACGCTGGCTACGCTGCTCACGAAGTACCGGACAATCTTCAGCCCAATGCCCAAACTCTTTACAATAGGCACATTGATCCTCCGCTATATCCGTACGACCGTACGACGTATTTCCTCCACCTCGTCTACCTCTATCATTCCCTCTACCCTGTGTTCCCCGAACCTGCGCCAACATCACCTTCGTTTTCAATTCTTTCGCCTTTTTATCAACACTTTCTTTAGCCTCCAACTCCTGCCGCTCATAATACTGAGCCATAGTTAACAAAGACGCAGGGGTCGCCGTGGCCCAGGAACTTTCACTCGATTTCAATCGCTTTGCAATCTCCGGTAGGAGATTAGCCACGTACTTATCTACAAACAAATGCCGACCCGTATCATCTGTTAAAGATTGACCACTGTAATCATGAAACGCCTCCTCAAAGCGTGTAAAGAAATCTGAAACCGTTTCATCTGGCTTTTGTTTGCACGAAGCTAACATGGTCCAATCGATCTTTTTAGAAGGTACAAGCGTTTTTAATTTATTCAAAATAGCCGCCGGGAGGTCTAAAATCAACTGGCAAGGCTTACATGCCTGTTCCCTATCTAAATCAGCAGCATTTATTTCTTTCCATGTCCCCCCAAGTATTGTTTCATCATTATTTTTACGAATTTGTCTCCACATATCAGGGGGAAGAATTAACCCAAAAAACAGATCTATGTCGACAAGAGTCATCACACAAGACGAAATAGCCCCTTCCACCCCTTCATAGAATGCCGCCGGATTTTTCCGAAGGTCAGGTAAAGAATTTTTCAATGCCATAACATCTGCTCTATTCCAAGGCGTATACACCCAGTTATATATAAAATATCCCTTCGCATCCTTTGACAATTTATCATCATCTGTACCTTCCCCTTTTGGTGGAACATACAAAGGTGCGGCTTCACGCATAGGCATAACATGCAATGCAGAACTCTTATCTGAACCCCGGAGAGAACACTCCTTAGACTGCTCATTAGACTCCGGCCTGGACTCCTTATTCTTTTTCCGCTCGTCCCGCAATCTGGTAGTCTCATCTCGCAGCTGGATCAGTTGCTTGTAAAGGGCATCGACATCTGCAAGATCAAATACACCTTTATCCAAATTCTCACGGTGAACTGACACAGCCTTAGATTCTAATGTATCTGAAAATTGACGATATGCGGTAACAACTTCATCTGCCAAAGTAGCCAAAAAATACAGTAATTCTTGGTCTGTCCATGTACCCCTTTCAGTAACAACGTCAGACTGAGAAACAAAATTCGTATTCACTTTACGAGCCCAACTACGTAAATGTGCGGATCTCTCCGCAGAAAACCTGGTACCGGATATACCATTCTTGTCAGGCTTATCCTGTCCTTCATCGTCCGATTCTGCAGTTGGAGCCGTAGGCGAAACGTACGGAGGCGGTGATCGATCTAGCAATGAAAAATCATCAATTTCATTATTAAGGACAGGATAAAGTGGTCGGCGAATAGGGAATTGACCAGTCGTTTGCAATTTACGTTCCCGTTCCTCCCTCTCTTTCTTCTCCTGAGCCTCCTTTTCCTCAAGCTGTAAAGCCTTATCACGAGCAGCCTTGCGCTGCTCTTTGTCCGCCAAGGCAACTTCACGCTTCATTCGCTCACGCACCGCTTTCTCCCACATTCGTACACAATCAAACATATTTTGTCTAGACCTGCGTTGAAACAAACATTGCTCCACAAACTGTACTTTACGTAAATCGAACGACCCATGTAGAGGCCATTGCAATTCAGCATCCGATTTAGTCTACTTATTCCATAATTTGCTGTACATTATAGGGGGAAGGCCAAATTTAATGTACATTTCCCGATTTGGTGTACCTTCTGGGGGAGCCGGCTGTGCTTCCGCTAACCTAATTGTGGTACCATTTCCAAGACAGCACATCCCTCGGAGTGTGCTTAAAACAGGCATGTTCAAAAAGTATCACGAAAGCGCGACACCGTATAAAATGGCACTTACAGTACTTCACACAAACGTGCCGCTCAAAGGAAAGAAACAAAATTAGAGAAACATCTCTACATGCCTGCCTATGTGAAGTGCACTACACATATAGATTCAAAGGTCACAAATTCACAAACGTTAGCTAACTCAAATCAAAATCATAGGTCATAGAACTCCGGCAAGCGTCCGAGGACTACCTTACCGATCACAAATCATAGGACTTCAGTAAGCGTCCGCAGACTACCTTACCGATCACAAATCTTACCCAGAATCTCAAAAGGTCCAGATTCCAACTGCCAAGGTCTTGTAATCGAATCAGCCAAACGGCACTTTCCCAGCAACGCAGACGATCGAGAACTCAGTCGGAGACCGGCGCCACCTGGAAGGTCAGATCAGAAGGAAAGGAAGAAAGACCGCGGGTGCCAAGACTCGGGTCACTCGGTGGCAGCGTACGCGTCCATGGCGAGTTTCCAAACCTTCGTCACGACCTCTCCTTCGGGCATCCGAGTCGCCGATGAGTCCCTTCGTGGTCGCCAATTTGTAGTATTGGGGTTCCCAAGGCCTACATGCTCCGAAGATAACCCACTTACATTCAAGAACTCTTGGCACGGAAACTGTAAAATTCAAAGAACAAGTTTATTAAGACCCCATGGGGTGGTGGTACATTCCTACAGCACCCTTCGGTAATGCAAGAAGTATCACCCCGAACATCGGTGTGACCCGGTCTTTTATACAATTTGCAGGTAATAAAACGATAGGCGGCACAAAGTTACAGAGCATTATGTACATATATGGTCATTTTTGGAACACAGCCAGCACATTGGAGGGGTTACAACTCCGCTGGTCAGTTTGGCGGCACATTCCTGAGGGGTGACTGGTCAGTGGGGACTGCGCATGCACAGGCTTGACCAGTACTAAAAATAGCCTGTTGCTGGGCAAACTCAAGTGGTCAGTGGTACGGACAACGGACTAAAGGGCACGCTAGCCACGAGGCCGCTTATGATCTAAGATGGCCGCCGTAACATTCAAAAATGGCGTTTCCGTGTATAGCCAAGTTAAGCGGGAAAACGTGTAGTACAGCTAAGCGCTAACGCGGCCATTGTCAAATTACGACATGTGGGCCCTCATCAGTGTGGCCTCCGGGGCCGCCGTGGGCCTGAACCCACCCACTGCTTTGCATCAAAGTGGGTGCTGCAGCCTCTCGGCTGCCGCAAGGGCGGGTGACCTTGAGGGTGCCAGGGACGCTCTTGCGGCCTATGCCAGCATCACGCCGGTGGGTGGGGTCTGGGGTTGGGGTTCGGCCATCATGTCGAGTGGATGTGTGGAGGGATAGCTTTGGTGACCCTGCCCCCCCCTTCCTCCACCATTGACTAGACCCCCCGCCTTGCAGTTCTGGGACTGCTCCTCCGTCATCTCTTCGCTGTCACCCGCTGACCTGGGGAGAGGTGCTGCTGTTGAGACACCTAGTGTTGCACGGGGAGTTGTGGGCCCCCCAACAATACGGCCTCTGGTGGGGCCTCCCCTGATGCGGATGCTTGGGCAGCCGTGGGCCCTAACCTACCCACTTTCATAAACCTACGTGGGTACACAGGTCTCACTGTTGCTGCCGGGGCGACCATCCCTGAGACGTGTGAGACACCTCCTGTGACCCCCACTATCAGTGCACCGGTGAGCAGGGGCTGGGGTTGGGGATCGGCCATCAGTTGGCGGTGCGGGGGTAGCATTGGTGCCCATGCCCCCTTCCTCCTTTGTTGCTCTAATCTCCTTCCATCATACACCATGCTTCACGTCGAGGGGTCCCTGCCCTCCACTACAGATCTCTGCTCCTCCTTGGCCCCTGTCTGATCTAAGCTACTTTCTCGGAGGGAAAGCTGTCGCAGTCGGATGAAGTGACTGGGCTGTGAACCTGTCGCTATTGCTGCGTCTGGCCTGGACTGGCCGCCCTCCACTGGAGCGTTCCACAAGGACCTGGCATTGAACCGGGGGTACTGAATCAATCTTGCTTTTCACGGGGGGCCTGTAGGGGTGGACCTGGGCGCCCGGACCTGAGTATTGACAGTCTGGGTGTCAGGGTGGCCCCTCCTCCTCTGCGGGACCTCTATTCCCCCTGCCTGTGCTGGGCCGGACCCTGTCCTTGGTAGCGATGGGCATGAATCGCACCCTGCAGAACCCTGCCCCTCCAACCCAAACCAAAATGGATCAATTTACCACGTCGGACCCAGATCCTGGCGGTGGGACCACTAGTGCACCTGGCCCCACGGGGGGCAATCTCTCCACTATCCTTCAGGCGATAGAGTCCCTTTCACCCTGGTTCGCCGTTGAGCGGGTCCATCGCTCCCTGGCCACCAAACCTCCACCTGGGGCCCCGGCCCAACCCATAACCAGAGGGTCCTTAATTTCCGGGACAGTGATGCCATCCTCGGGGCGGCTAGGGCGCAGGGTCCACTGCTGTTTCAAAACAACAGGATCATGATCTTCCCGGATTACACCAGGGAGGTGCAAGCCCAGCGTTGGACTTACAATGAGGTTAAAAAGAAGCTCTGCAACATAGGTCTTCGCTTCGGCCTTCTCTTCCCTGCCCGGCTCAGAGTTGTCTTTCAAGATAAGACATTCTTCTTTGACATCCCCCAGGCAGCGTGTTCCTGGCTCACAGAAGAATGGCCCCTCCTGAATCAGCCGGTTCCTTCCCCCACCCGGCGAGTTCCCCCGCAGCCTCACCCAACCTTGCCTAAACCCCAGAGACGCCGGACTAGGTCTGCTAGAAAAACGACCGTCGGGGAAGGCATCCCAATCACCAGGTGCACCGTCCCAGCGCCCTCCCTCCCATGCTTCAACTCAGAGGTCCGCCACCCCCAGCCTGACTAACTCTCTGTTTGACTTGAGCCGTATCCTGGACCCCTCTGAGACCTTGCGCCTGGCCATATCTGACTCCGACCTGTCTAGCAGCCCTGTGCTTCGTGGATCCGGAGAAGACGAGGGATCTTGAACTGTGGCATAAAGCAGGAATTCCCCATTTCTCTTCCCAGAATGCTCCTACATTTACGATTGTTATCTAATCTCTACGATGGAAGTGACCCTTCTTCATTGCCACCACAGTTTTGTGAATGGCTTCCTACTTCAGTTCCTGGACTTACTTGTATTCCTTGTTGCACTTCTGTCCTAAAAGTAATTGCAGCTGTTGACGAATCTTTTATCCGGCTAAATGGAGGGGGGTCCATCTTTGCCATGTCCATGTTTTTTTTTTTAAAGTTTTCAAAAACCTTTATTAGCAGGTGAAAATGTTAACACAGCTCAGTACCTACAACCATATCATGGCCGGCAGCGCCTCAGTATCATCATCAGTCATCAATCAGTAATCTGCATAGTCAGTACTGTTCAACACAGCAAGCCGCCTACAACCACTTCGGGCCGGCCGCGTTTCAATGATCATCAATGTAACAACTATCTATATTGGTGGCAGGATACGCAAACAATGAAAAGCAATAAAATCAGTGGTAAGTCATGAACTTGGAGCATGCAATTATCGCCTATCGGTCAGCACTGCACAGCATGACAGGCAACGCAGCATGGCATGTATATCCGCAGCCAAATCTGGAATCAAAGAATAAGGGAACATCGACGAGCACATTCGGGACACTCCGCCCCGCTGACATTTTCACATTCCCTGATGACAGTATCATTCAATCCCCAATGCCATAAACCCTGTGGGTGTTAATGGATAATAGGAATATAAAATGACTTATATATAGTCTCGCTAATGGTCCGTTTCACGGGGCCTTGACAGCAAGTAGGATGTTAGAGGCGAACATATGTCTCTGGGCCTGGATGCACTAGGTAATAGCTCAGCATATATGGCAGATTGTTCTTGACAATAAATCATATCATTAAGCCAAGTCTTAAATTTGGGCGCCCTCCCCCTGCTCCATCTACAGGCCAACCGTCTCTTAGCCATCAGTAATGCAAGGCCTGTATAGCGGCGGTGCGCCAATGGTACATTTTTAACATAGCTCAACAAAGCAAGCAATGTGTAGCTTCTATGTGCGCATTGGTCATCTGGCCCAGTGCTGTAAAAACGTTTCCCCAATATTCGTGTATTGCTGGGCAGCTCCAGGACAAGAGTAGAAAATCAGCTTGTGGTGCATGACACCTATCGCACCTATCTGTGTCGCGAAGGTGGTGTCTATGCATACTAACCGGAGTATGGTACAGTCTGTGTAGATATTTGTAAGGTATGATTCGAAGTCTGCTGCTGGCTGATATTCGCTCAGTTTGCGAGCAGCAGTATTCTCATTGTTCCTCCGTTAGATCGACTTCTAACTCCTCTCCCCACCCAGAGCGAGAAGTTGAGGCCTCTACATTGTGACGAGTATGTATTGCTCAATAAATCAGGGATACTAGACGTCTAGGCGAAGGCTGCTGCAAAAGTGTCTGTAGTGGTGTGAGCATCGGAGGCTCATCTGGAAAAACAGCATGTATGGATCTCATTCCTTGCTTGAGGCTTATGTATAAAAAGACATCTAATGGAGTGCATTGTGTGCCCTGAAACACACTATCGGAATTACGAAATTGTCCATTCTCATATAGATTCCCCCAGGTTTTGATAGATGTGCGTTCCTGCAATTTGTGAAAGAGGGTTTCCTGCAAGAGGGGCATGTCTGGATGGTACACAAGTGGAAGCAGCGGTGAATAAAGTATGGGGGTCTCAAAGAGTTGTGCAATACGCTGCCATGCCGTGATCGTGGCACTGACAGTGGTCTGTGTGCGTTCTTGAGCACTCAAGGTCATATACAAGGCACCCTCTATCGGTATTGGATGTACGAGCCAATGTTCAGCTGCCAGTTGCGGCATAAACTTGGGCTGCTGAATCCAAAAATATAAATAGTGTGCCTGGGTGCTGATGTAGTAGAGTTCGAAGTCTGCGATACCAAACCCACCTGCCGCATAGGGCCTGGTTAGGACAGCCTATTTCAATCTGGCCTTTTTGCCTCCACATACTAATCGGATCAGTTCAGATCTGAGAGAATTGAAAAAATGCCGCCCCAGAAAATATGGAATATTTAAAAACAAATAGAGCAGTTGGGGTAGGATCACCATCTTTATCACTGATGCCCGACCAGCCATAGAGAGCAGAAGCGTTATCCAGCGGGTCACCTTGTCAGTTATGCGGGTCAGTGCCACCCCGTAGTTGAGCCTCATAAGTTCTTCCCTGTTTCTGGTAATGCTAATCCCCAAGTATTGTAGCTCATCCTCGCACCACTCCAGAGGGTAGTCCAGAGGCAAGCGCACCACTGAGTCAGTCAATGGGAATAGGCAGGATTTCCCCCCGTTTATCTGGACCCCTGAAAGGCGACCAAAAACAATGAATTCCCCAAGAAGGGTGTTCAGATTATTTTGTGGATCTCTTACATAAAGGACAATATGATCTGCATACATAGAAATCAAAATGTGTCTCATGTTGCATTGCAGGGCCATGCCATTGTGGTGTTGTCGCAGTCGCACCGCTAGTGGCTCCGTCGCCAGGGCAAATAATAATGGGAACAGAGGGCACCCCTGCCGTGTACCCCTCGTAATCGAGAATCTCTGGGAGAGGTGTCCATTATTAAGCACCTTAGCTCCCGGTTGGTGATACAAAAGACGTATCCCAGATGAAAAAAGCGTCGGGAAGCCCATGCGAAGCATTATCCCAAAAATGTAATTCCATTCAATAGAATCAAAAGGCCTAAGTGGCGTCCAGAAATATTGCTGCTAAAGGTAACGTTGTTCAGTAATGTAAAAAGAGTCCTCAAATTATGGGAGGTGGCTCTGCCAAGGACAAACCCAGATTGGTCCGGGAGGATCAAATGCTCCAGCAGTAGGCTCAATCGATTAGCAATGAGCTTCGCTAAGATTTTTGTGTCACAGTTTATAAGGGAGAGAGGTCGATATTATAATGTTGTTAAAAGCACAATGAAAAGAAGAGTAAAACGTTTAAAGGAGTAAGGTGGGTTTATTAAAACCTCATCCTAAAGCAGCCAACATTAACTGATAAAATCAGAATACTTAACAGAGTACATTCTAAGATCTAAGAACACTAGTGAAGACTCATGAGTCTTAAAGGGGAAAGGGAGAGTACATCACACATCTCACTTCCTTTCATTTGAATAAACAAAAGAAAAAGTGAAAGTACATTACTAAGCATAAGCAAATTGAAGCCAAGCAAATAAAAGATAAACATAAGAGAGATCATGAAGAACATGGAAAAGAAAGAACATGTTCAAACATAGTCTTTTAAATAACAAGGAGCTCTACAAGTTCTTTGACTTCTCTTAAAAGAAGACGATGACCTGTCAAAGGAAGAGTTAGGAACAAAATGAAAATTATTGCACAAATCACCATTATGGGCAGAGTCACTTGGAAGAGACAAATTAGGATCAACAACAACTTCACGACCCTTATTCCAAATTCTTCCATCTTCAGTCTTAACAGCATTTTTGAAAATCTTAACAACTGCTCTAATGTCAGTGTACTTGGACCACGGTTTGCGTCCTACCGGAGTCTTTATTTTTACAAAATCCCCCACTTTGACTTCCTGAAAACACACACTTTTCTTTTTATCAAAGTAAGTCTTGCGGGCATCTTGTTTAAGTAATTCCTTAGTTCTCCAATCACCAATATCATTGTTAACAAGACCTTTATTCAAGCACATCCACCCAGGACACAACAACGTGTTAGGAACCCTCCCTTTGAACAATTCAAATGGGGACCTGCCAGTAGAGGAATGAGGGGCAAAACGATAAGTGTTAATCCTGTCTTGAAGAGTGGTCTTCCAATTTAAGCCGGAAGAGCGAGCAAGTTGTATGGACTCTTTCAGTGTCTTATTAACCCTCTCAACAGTACCATTGGTTTCAGGATGGTATAGTGAACACCTTTTATGAACCACCCCACATTTCTTCAGAAAATCAACAAACAAAGAGGAACAGAATTGAGGACCATTGTCGGATAATAAACTATTAGGAAAACTTTCCTTATTAAACAAGGGCTCTAAAAACTTAATGATAGAATCAGAAGTGATTTCCCTGACAGCACAAACTTCGATCCATCTAGAGTAGAGATCAATCAATACTATGAGGTAAGGAGTATCAGAAACGCCAGAAAGAGGACCTAAAATGTCAATAGCAACCTCATCCCAAGGATGACCTGATAAAACCCTCTTGACCATTGGCATCTGCTTTGTTTTCAAAATCTTGTCACTAGAACAACAATCAGGGCATTCTCTGACCATCCTCTCAATTTCTAGGTCCATCCCAGGCCACCAAAATTGCAATCGTAGAAACTCTTTAGTTTTTACAATGCCCAAATGTCCGCAATGAGCAAGAGACAACAATTTCTTCCTTAAAGTACTGGGAGGAACAAGTTTAGTACCTCGAGTCAAAAGACCATCATTAACAGAAAGTTCATCAGAAACCAATAACCAAGGCTTATTCAAACGAGTATTACTCTTCAAGGAAAGAATGACCCTAGAAATGTCTTCATCCTTCTCCAACTCTAATCTCCATTCAGATTCATCAATGGCACCATCAGTCACCTCACACACATTTGTAAATTCTTCCAGCTCACATGAATCATCCAACTCAGAATTATCACAGTCAACCAATCTTGATAAGCAATCTGCTGATTTGTTAGCTATCCCAGGAATATATTCAACCTCAAACTCAAATTCTTGTAAAGAAACAATCCATTTTCTAATCCTAGAGGATATGGCATCTAGTCCTTTTTTTTAAAACACCTCTCTCAAAGGCTTATGATCAGACAAAACACAAACTTTCGTGCCCCAAATTAAGTTTTCTTAAAGCCCAAAAAATTGCTAAAGACTCCTTCTCTATGACAGAGTAATTACACTCTGAACCTCTGAGACAACGAGAAGAACAGCAGATCAAGAAATCTTTACCATTCTTCTTCTGAACTAAAACTGCACCTAGTCCCTTATCACTAGCGTCAGTAAACATAACGGTGGGAAGACCAGGATCAAATGCATGGAGGGAAGGTGCTTTATTCAACTCCTTCTTAATACTTAAAAATTCTGCCTTGCACTCACTTGACCAGTCAAAAACAGCAGTTTTTACCGTCAACTTTCTTAAATTATGCGTTTTGTCAGCAAAATTAAAAATAAACTTACCATAGAACTCCACCATACCCAAAAATGAGAGAAGTTCATCTTTGCAAGTGGGTTCTTTCACTTTGTCAATGGCCTCAATTAACTCTTTCTTAGGAAAGACCCCATTACCGGTGATGCGGTGTCCTAAATAATTTACCTCTTGTACTCTGAATTTGCACTTTGATCTTTTTAAAGTCATACCTGCACCATCCAAATGTTTCAAAACCAAAGACACACGTGTATCATGCTCACAAATGTTGCTACCATAAATTAATAAATCATCTTGATATCACTTGACACCAATTAATCCCTTTAAAATTTTTGACATGATCTCTTGGAAGACAGAGGCCTCAGAAACAAGGCCAAAAGGCATTCTCTTAAATTTGAATGTGCTCATAGGTGTAATGAAGGCAGTCAACTCTTGAGAGGATTCATCTAGCTCCACCTGATGGTAGGCGGAAGCCAAGTCAAGAGTCGTAAAATATTTAGCCCCTTTCAAAGTACAAATCATCTCATCTATGTTGGGAAGAGGAAACCTATCAACCACAACTTCTTTATTTAGTGATCTTAAATCAATGCAAAGACGAATCTCGCCAGTAGGTTTCTTTGCTATAACTACTGGAGCAAGCCACTCAGTTGCTTCAACCGGTACAATTATATTACTCTTAACAAGTTTGTCTAGTTCTTCCTGAACTTTTACTTGCTCCATGAGAGGAATCCTCCTAACCTTTGCTACAACAGGGAGAGCATTATCTTTCAATTTAATGTGATGCTTGTAACCACGCAAACATCCCAAACCCTCTTTAAAAACATTTGGAAATTGTTTTGCCAAACTCAAAGACAAGTTTTCATCACTCACGTTACATACAGTATTAGATATCTCATGAATCTGAACTTGAGGAGAGGCATTGGGATCGAGTGTAACACCCAATTGGCGTTGATGTAATCAACCTAACAATGCATCCCCTTTTTTTGATACATAAACGTTTCCCACAATAATGTGAGATCCAAGTTCTATCTCAGCCATGAAATATCCTAACATGGAAATAGGCTTCTCACTATAACCTAAAGGTAAAATATCACATTTGAACATTTTCACATTTTTTGAAAATAACTCGTTAAATAGTTTTTCATCAATTATAGTTATCTTAGAGCAAGAATCAAATTTAAAGTTTACCATTGAATTTTCTACCTTAACCATGAAAGATGGATGATCTGATTTATCATCATGCACCTCAAAACAAATTGATCTTACTTGAGGTTGAGACCATCTTCTCCTTGAGTTATCACCGTTTTGTGTTTTTGTCCTGCAAAATTCAGCATAGTGACCTTTTTTATTACATAAATTACAGGTTACCTTTAAAGCAGGACAAATAGGAGAATTAGCCAAATGATTAATTTGACCACATCTAAAACATGAAAATCTGTTATTTGATGGATTTGATGGCCTAATTTGTTTATCTTCACAATTCACACTATCTGTTTTTTTTAATTGACAAAGTCTCATCAACCTTTATTTCATCTTTCGACTCAGAAGTAGAAGGTTTCTCTTTCTCTTTCTTAAGTTCTCCAACACATCTTGTCATATGTTCAACTTGTTTAGCTATTACTAACACTTCTTCAAGAGGTGGCTCATCTTTCAACCAAAGTTCTTTTCTAATTTCATCATGCGCACATCTTAACACAAATTGATCACAAATCCTTTCATCGAGGGTTTGTCCAAAGTTACATGGCGATGCGAGTTTTCTTCGAGAAGATACATAATCTTCTACCGACTCATCTTTCTTTTGTTCCCTCAGTCCAAAATGGTATCTTTCCATAATGGTATTGAGTCTAGGTAAGTAGTGTCTATCAAGTTGCAGAATTGCTATCTCATATTCATTTAGATTTCTTTGTTCAGCAGCCGATAGATCTGGTAAATGTTCAAGAACATCTTGCCCTTCACCTCCCAGACAATGTAAAAGGAGTGAATGCTTTCTTTCCGCACTCAAATTTGTTCCACAAACTCTTGTGTAATTTCCAAAAAATGTTTTCCATTTTTTCCATTTCACATTTTGGTTCACCTGGACTCGTAAGAAAAAATGCTGGCTGAGTTACATTTTGCATTTTTTTTAAAAATCCTAAATAAAGAAGAGGAGAGAAAAAAATATATATATATATTATCAATCACTTATTAACGGTGTTTGTATTATGTTTGAGTGTAAATCTCCTTTACATAAATAGAATTCCTCTTGTTTTTCAATATAGAGTGCTTCTTATTGTTATCCTTTTTTTTAAAAAAAAACACTCTTAGTTTATTTATTTTCTTCCATTGTCCTTCGTGATTTATTTATTTTGTATTGTCCTTTGTTAAATGCACTCTGCCGTGAAGCACAATTGAATAATAAGTATGTCCTTTTAGAATGCGGAATACTTGAATAATGGAGCCGTTCCAACAGAGAACGCAATGATGGAACACACTTCAGAACGCCGAGTGAATAGCAGGACGTGATGCTGGAACGCTACGCAGAGTTCTTTGTAGCGCAGCATTAAGGAAGTAGAAGGACGTGACGCTGGAACGCAACGCAGAGTTTTTCTTTGAAGCGCAGCGTTTAGGAACCCCGTACGTAATACGTTCACTTGAAGCCAATGCAAGTGACGTAGTTGCTAGCGCGAGCAGTCCAGCTTTCAAAACAGCGCGAGCATATGAAAACGTTCACTTTACACAGAGATTTTTTACAAACTTCTAATTAAATTATTTTTAAAGTCCCAGTTAAGTTTCCTTTATATTAAACCTCCCGCTCTCCTCACCAGTAAATTAGTGTCTATTTCTGCCGCTGTGAAGTCAACGCTTCGCTTCATGAATTGAAGATCAGCCGCTGGAGGAGAGACAAGGTCAGATTACTTTGCTGAGTTGTTTAGTTGAGGTGAGTTCCGATCGTCGCCAATATAATGTTGTTAAAAGCACAATGAAAAGAAGAGTAAAACGTTTAAAGGAGTAAGGTGGGTTTATCAAAACCTCATCCTAAAGCAGCCAACAGCAACTGATAAAATCATAATACTTAACAGAGTACATTCTAAGATCTAAGAACACTAGTGAAGACTCATGAGTCTTAAAGGGGAAAGGGAGAGAACATCACAGATATGATCCCCATAGGTTGGCTGGCTTGTCCGGCTTCAATAGCGAAATAATGAGGGCTTCTCTCATTGATGGAGGAAGAGAGCCGAACTCTAATGACTCTTCGTAGACGTCACAATGGATTGGGGCCATTAGATCAATATACGTTTTATAAAATTCCACGGGGATGCCATCCATTCCTGTGCCTTTCCCGGACTGTAGGCCCATTATGGCCTTACAAACATCGTCCAGTTCAAACAGTGCACACAGAAATTCACGATGCACGTCGCTCAGCCAGCCAAGGGTTACATCCCCCAGATAGGCATCTAAGTCTAGGTCCCGGGCACTGAAGGTGGTATACAGGGTTTCATAATGACTAGTGAAGTCCGCCAGTATACTGGCTGTATCCCAGCAGTGCGTGCCGTCCGGCCTTTACAATTCCACCACATAGTTGGAGTAGCGCGGTTTCTGGATTGTATTAGCTAAAGTCTTACCAGGGTGTTCTCCCTCCCCATAGCGGCGAGCCTGCCAATGTCTACCCTTAAAGTGTGTTTCTCTCAGCTCCTCTTCCATGTACTCATTAGGCTTGGTCCTGAACTTCTCCTGCATGTCACAATCTGGTGTGTGCATCAGTGTCGCTTCTAGTGTCTTCAGTTCATGCTCTAGCCTATATAGCGTATTGGTAATGTCCTTGAGTACGCCCGACCCTTTATATATGCAGAACTCTCTTAGCGTCACCTTGAAGGCTTTCCAAATGGTTTCTACACTCTGCACCAACCCTTTGTTGGGTGTGAAAAAGTTGTGTATCTCTTCACGTAATTCTTCTTGAAAGACTGTGTCTAATAGCATGCGTGTGTTAAGGCGCCAAGCGCTACGCGGTGGGCTGAAATCTGCTGAAGAGAGTGCGAGCCTGACAGGTGCATGGTCAGAGTACGTCCTAGCTAAGTGTTGTACAGCACAGATTGCAGGTCCAAGCTCCCTGGATATAAAGCAATAGTCTAGCCGTGCCCAAGTGGCTGCGTACATTTTAAAGTGTGTTCCTTCTCGGTTCAAGGGATGTATATGTCTCCACGCATCTAACAAGTGGTTATCTGTATTGATATCTTTGAGTAAACTGCCTGCTTTAGTGCGATGAGGTGGGGCGGGATGTGATCTGACCAGGGCCGGAGCGTAAGTCACATTAAAATCCCCTCCCCAGATAATGTGGCTTGACCAAATGTCTCTCACCGCCTCCCACAAGGAGAAAAAGAAGTCTGGGGCATCTCTATTTGGCCCATAACAACACACTAATGTGACCGATTCCAGACCTAGGCGCCCCATACTATACAGTACCTACCCTGATCATCACTGGACGATCCAACGAAATAGGAGGGCACTTGTTTTTTCATTAATATGGCTGTATCCCTAGCGTAACTGGAGTATGAGGAGAAAACACTGTGCATGGCCCATCTCGACGCGAATGTGTTGGCATTCTGAGGTGAAAAGTGCGTTTCCTGTAGCATTGCTATATGCGTGTGGTGTCTGTTTAGATATGCTAACACCTGCTGTTTCTTTCTAGGGTCCCCCAGCCCCCTGACGTTCCATG
Organism: Lissotriton vulgaris; assembly: GCF_964263255.1. Lineage (NCBI taxonomy): Eukaryota > Metazoa > Chordata > Amphibia > Caudata > Salamandridae > Lissotriton > Lissotriton vulgaris. The sequence continues at coordinate 47,038,761 of NC_141696.1, forward strand.
TGATAACATTTAACTGTGTTCCCATGACTTTAGCCATGAAAAATACGATACAAAAGGATCATGTCATGTCCTGCAGTGCCATAGCTCCTCGTACATGCGCAATATAACACCAACTGCGGTGTGCTTAATGCTCCAATTAGTCTCAAATCTCTGATCATTAAGGTGCTATTATACTCAAAACATCCAACTCCCGTTCATCACTCTCGCCCTCCCTCCCCTCCCACTGAAGCAACCCCAACGTGCCAGTATAATACACCCACCCTACCCTCCCCGTACTTTCACCCAACCAAAAACAGAGTTCAGCCCTTACCATAGTTATGTGGCAAAAAAGCCTGGGGTCATTCCCTCTGGGGGCCATATCCAGGTGGCTACACAACAAACCCTTGCCCTTAGAAAATTCGCAACCAAGGCTGCAGCTCCATCGAGCATAAAGGGGGCCCGGCGAGCTAACATTAGCACCCCGGGGTACATCAATCAATAGTTACATATACTCTGTTTGTATTGCCCTCCAGCATGCATGATACTACTCACAGGTACAAAAGTCTGCTTTGAGATCTACAACAGGCAGAGGCATATTTACTGATCTTCTTCATCAGCTCCTGCCAACGGTGAGAGCCGAGACTCTTCCTCGTCATTGCCAGATCTGGTCGATTGTTTGAGGTGCTTAACAAAGTCTTCAACCTGCTGTGGTTTTGTAAAAAAAAAAGTTGCCGTCCTTGATGCGTGACCCTTAGCCGCGCCGGATACAGAAGGGCATAGTCAATTTGTGCTTTGCACAGCTTCGCCTTGACATCAAGAAACTTCCGTCTTTCCTCCTGGACCATAGGTGTGAAGTCAGGGTATGTAGTAAAGGAGTTACCATCATATGATAATGATTGCTTGCTGCGTGCCACTCTCAGTGCTACATCTCGGTCCCTGTAATTTAGGATTCTAGCAATAATGGGTATCGGAGTGTCTCCCGGTTTGGGCCTAGGACCCAGCGATCTGTGCGCCTGTTCGTCAATATATTGGGTAGAAAAGGCTTCCGACCCAATCGCCGCTAGTAACATCTTTTCAACATAGTCCTCCATGCGGCCTGTATTGGTCGTCTCCGGAATACCTAAAATGCATATATTGTTGTGCATACTTCTCACTTCAAAATCCTTGTTTTTGGTTGCAATGATTCTCAACAGGTTATCCATTCTAGAGAGCTGTGAGGTTTGTCTGGTAGTCACATCTTCCGAGTCCGATATTTGCCGTTCCGTTTCTTTTATCCGCTCTTCATGCAAATCCATTTTGTGGACTATGGCATCCATAAGCGACGACATCCTGTCCACTTTTTCCGCTATTGTGGCAAATCCCTGGCGAACCTCCCGTAGAATGTCCTGTACCTCTGTAGGTTGGTCGGATATTTCACCAAGTGGCCCATTGCTGCTTGCTTGGTCCGGTGGTTCTTGCCCCATGCGGGTATGTCTCTTAGCAGCCTCAAAGTTGATTTTCGGCTGTCTCGGCTGTTTTGCCCATGGTGGCCCCGGCACACCGACGCAGTCGCACCTTGCGTCGCTAGCTAACATCTGATGTCCGAGTATCAGACTCTGTTGTGGGAGGACAGTAGCGTCTCTGATACTGGATGTGGGCGGCAGGGTGATAGGTACCTAGCAGATCTGCCTCTTTCCGCTAATATGGTGGATTCCCCGGATGGAGTGTCTCCAGGACTACGCTGATAAAATACTGCAGCTTCACACGCCTTAATTGCCGATCGCAATGCGCCCCCTTAACGTAGAGGCCTCTCGCAGGTCTCAGGACTGATGATGGCCAGCCGGGGTCCAAGCCACGTCAGACAGCAGCAGCAGTGCCCTTTAGTGCACCCCTTGATCAAGATCTGCAGCTATGCCTTCCATGGGAAAATGCCCTGCTATTAAATAGGCGGGTGTACGGGCAGGCAGCGGTTAGATTGACCTGCAGGCTATTTTCCTGCCAGCTCTAGATGCAGGGTACAGTTCGAGATGACGCCCGTGGCCTCCAACTGCCACTCGGATGTTACAATGAGTTACATTGCCAGTTGCTGCTCAGTGCGTGGTAGGGCCCTGCAGTCATTTGAAGACAGGAGAAGGAAGGGGGGGGGTGGGGGATAAGTCGCGCAAGAGCTCAGGCTCAACAAGGTTCAGTGCGCCTCCAGCAGGTCCAGGATATGCTTGTGGTAGTTGAGTGCCCCCGCTTACCGCCCGCTCCGGTGTCCACAGCTAATCACCTTCCCCCCGAGCCTGGGGGGGCCACCGCCGTCGTTCCAGTCACCGCGGGCGCACAGGCTAAGCCCTTATGTGCGGCGGAGGCTCCGGGCCTGGAGATCCTTTACACCTGCGGCCTGTGTCCTCGTGGGAAGCCGCTGACCGGTGCAGTTCCCACAGCCGGCGTCCGCGCTAGTTGGTCTCCGCAGGAGTCTCCCGGTGAGAACTCACCAGCGTCCCTCAGGCTCAGTTCCCAGCCGATCGGGCGGAGATTCGGCTTATTTCAATCGAAGGGGCATACCATTTAGATGGAGCACTTAAATGTCCCCGGAGTTGCCAATTTATAGGATAAATTGAGGATTAAAGCCGCCGGGCAGCGAGAGGCTCACTTAATGACGGCCATTTGCAAGTGCGCCACCTAGCGCCCCCCTTGCCATGTCCATGTTCCGCCAACCGTTTTAGCTTAGCACTTAGACTCATTGGTGGGTTGTTGTTTTGAGCTGTTTTCTCTTTGAGGGCGACAGATGCTTCATCTTCAGAAGTGTAGGGTGGGAGTAGTTGGGGGGCGAGAGATGGTGGGTAGACCGTTGTCTCCCAATTGTTTCTTTTTTTTAGCCGCCTACGGGCTGCTGTTCCTTCTTTTTCTTGGTAGCTATCCATGCATGTATGCCTGTGATGACGACACAAGACTTACCAGATCGCACAACTTTCACCCCAAAACCCCGGCCAGGGAACGCTGCTTCCCTTGGGACCCGGGCCTGCTTGCGCTTGCGTCGCTTCTTCCACACACTCTCCACCTTGATGACGTCCACTTTAAATAGACCCCTCCACATCCTGTCATGGAACGTCAATGGCCTATTAGACCTCATAAAACGTACTGCTGTTCTTCGTAGCGCCCAACGACATGCTTGATATCGTGTTCCTACAAGAAGCACACCTTCTGGGTACACAATGCAACTTCCTCACCCAGTATGGGTTTGATAGGGTCTGGCATTCCGGTTTTACACGGGGTTCCCAGGGGGTTGCCATACTGCTTCGGAAGGGGCTCTCCTTTACCCTGGCACAGGCCAAAACGGACACACAAGCCGCTATGTGACCCTGACGGGTACGATCGAAGGACACCCCGTTAATCAACTGTGAACATACATTACCCCCGCCACCATGGCCTCTGCCCTCTGCCGTCTTACACTTGTACTCTCCTCCTTTCCACAGGGTCGGACGGTCATTGGAGGTGACTTCAACGACATTCTGCAACTCACTCTCGACACGACAGGTACCCCATAGGCTTCCCGCCCTGCCTCTGCTAAACACTTATCTGATTGTTCCTCTGCCCTGGGTCTTTGCGATGCTTGGAGGGTGTGGAACTCCCACAGAGAGCAATATACCCACACTTCAGCGGCCCACCATACCCACTCTCCTATCGACCTGTTCCTGCTACCTGCCCTAGACTATCCACTGATGTCTGGGGCCATAGTTTTGCCCAGAGGCATCTCAGATCACTCCCCCGTCTCCCTCTTTCTCGGTAACTCCACTAACGCTACTCGTACGGTATGGCCGATGAATGCCTGGTTCCTGCAGGATGCAGAATTCGTTGAATCCCTTGGGCAGTAACTGAGGCATTATTATTTTACAAATACGGGTTCGGTCTCTTTGCCGGGAACATATTTGGAGGCTGGCATGGCCACTATACGAGGGGTGGCTAGAGGTTTGGTCCACACGAAACGCATGGAGTAGACCGCCCGACTCGTGCAGCTGGAGGCCCAAGTGGCACAGCTGGAGGGGGCCCAGGCTAACACTGACAGCAACGACTCCGATCGGCAACTTACACTGATCCGCAAAGAGGTCTGCCAAAATGCTGAATTCCGCTAAAATGCTTTGGAGCTCCTCGGTGGCGCGCCTATATGGCTGGGGCGATAAAAATTGCAAATTACTTCACAATTCAGTGTCTTACCCCAAAGCTAACCACATTATTCCCTAGATCTGTGATGAGACCGGGATTCACCACGTCACCCCCCAAGCCATTGCCCAAACTTTCGTGGATTACTATGCTGCTCCCCACGCGGCCGACCTCCCAGAACCTCTCTGGCTGCTTTGTTATCCGAGACCAGGACTCAGTTGCCCTGCCTCTCCCAGACAGTCTCGGAGACTCTGGATCTTCCCCTCACCATGGTGGAGATACATGGGGCTATTTCACTGTTGCACTCCGGCAAGAACCCCAGGGCCCGACAGTTACCCCCAAGAATATTACGCGACCTACCATGACACATTGGTCCCACACTTAGTGGAATTCTTTAAGCGTGTAGTGGACATGGGGTCCTTCCCACCAGAGACTGATGTGGACCCTATTGTGCTCCTCCAAAGACACAGCAGTCCACCCTTGCTTAAGAGGACTACCGCCCCATCTCCCTCATAAACACTGAGGTAAAAAATGTTGCCACTGCCGTGGCCCAACGACTCCGCCCCCATTTTACAAGATCTGGTTCACCCAGATCAATGCTGCTTTATACCTGCCCGGGGCACCCGGCACTGCATACATCGCCTTCACCTTGCCGTTGCACATCGCCACCACCTCACCCCGTATCTGGCTTTGTTTTTCATTGATTTTGAAAAAGCATTTGATACGGTAGATTTGAGCTACCTTGAGGACGTGTTTGAGGGGATGGGTTTCGGCCCCCCCATTTCGACGCCTTATCCAGGTCCTATACTCCAATCCCAAGGCAAGAGTCGTCATTAACGGCGTGCCTTGGGAGACGTTTAACATCCAAAGGGGCTCTTGCCAGGGCTGCCTGCTCTCGCCGCTCCAATTTGCGTTAGCAATGGAGCCTCTGGCCTCCCTCGTCCGTCAAGACCCCCTCATCCAAGGTTGGGCTTGGGACCCATACCAGATCGACAAGATCGCCCTATACGCCGATGACGTCCTCCTTTTCCTGGCAGACCCAGAGAGCTCAAGCCCAAGATGCTTGGACGCCCTCTCTGACTTTGAACGGGTCTCCGGCCTCAGGCTCAACCCGGCGAAATCCACACTGGTCCCCCTACACCCATCCCGGGCTTGCTTTGACTGGCAAACAACCATTCCCCTGCGCAGGCAGTCATTCAAGTACTTAGGGGTGTGGGTCGCCCTCCTTCTAGAACTTGAATGGGCCCTGAACATCATGCCCCCGGTCACCAGGGCCAAGGCGGACCTCAGGAAATGGCAATCTCTCCCTCTCAACCCCCTTGGCAGGAGTTCCCTTTTTAAAATGATGGTCCTCCCCTGTTTTTATACATTTCACAAAATATTAAACTTCATCTCCCAGGGAGTTGGTTTCGGGAAATAGACGGTGCCCTCACCTGGTTTTTGTGGGGCGGCGGGAGGCCACAAATGTCCCTGGCACATTGCCCCGCATACCCCCCTACGATGGAGGCATGAGGGTAACCAATCTCCACCTCTACTACCTGGCCACAAGGCTCATCGTGATCCATGACTGGTTTGTGTGCGGGTGGTCCGACCCGGCGTACAGGGTCGAGTTCAGGTTGATGGACTTCCCACAGCTCCAAGCCTACCTGTATGGGACCCCTTTGCCGCAGGCCCTTCGCCCGTCACCAGAACGGTACTTATGGCCTGGCGAGCAGCCTTACGCCACACGAAATGGGACCGGAAACTCACCAGGCAGACTCCTCTGTGGAGTGGTGTTTGACTGGAAGAGATCTTGTCTTTCCGAGATGTCTGTCGATGGGACTACATCGGGATCTCGCTATTAGAGACGTCTGGGTGGGGGACCACATCAGATCGTTTGCAGAGTTACAGCAACGCTAGCTACTCCCTCCATTCCTCCCAATTTTATAAATATTTATAGCTACGGCATGCCCTCCGAGTACACATTCCATCTCCTGCCTCCTTCCCGGAATTTAGCCCCCTGGAGGCCCAAGTGATGATGGGGTACCTGGGCAGAGGGGGGGTGTCGTGGATTTACCGCTCCTTAGTGAACAATGGCCCGCGTCCCTGGACCTGCTATGGGCCCGCTTGGAAGGGTGGCTGGGTCCCCTGGAGGATGCGGACTGGAGGGACTCCCTAATAGCCCTCAAGACCTTAACGACCTCCTGCAAGTTGTGTCTAGTCCAACTCTTTTACCTCCATACGGCATACCTCACCCCTGCATGCCTATACAGCGCCCGTATGCGGCCTTCCCCGTCCTGCACGCGATGCAGCCACGCTCCGGCAGACTTTTACCACATGATTTGGCAATGCCCCGTCCTTGCATCATTTTGGGCAGGGGTGGAACTAGAGCTTACACAGACCTTCAAGTTCAAGTTCAAGTTCGGGCATTTATAAAGAGCACTACTCACCCAGAGGGTCTCAAGGCGCTTGGGAAGGGGTTCATTATTTGTCGAATAGCCAGGATTTAAGTTCTTTTCTGCAGGAGATGTGGTTTTGAGTAAGGCGGAGGCGAGTGGGGAGTGAGTTCCAGGTCTTGGCCGCCAGGAAGGAGAAGGATCTTCCTCCCATGGTGGATTTTCGGATGCGCGGGACTGCGGCGAGGGCTTGATTGGACGATCTTAGTTGGCGGGTGGGTTTGTATAAGGACAGTCGAGTGTTGAGGCATTCGGGTACTAGATTGTAGAGGGCCTTGGGTGCGTGGGTGAGAAGACGGAATGTAATTCTTTTGTTGACGGGAAGCCAGTGGAGGTCTTTTAGGTGTCCGGTGATGTGATCTTGGCGAGGGATGTTCAGTATGAGTCTCGCTGATGCGTTTTGGATGCATTGGAGTTTTTTCTGTAATTTTGCTGTGATTCCGGCGTATAGTGTGTTTCCATAATCCAGTCGACTTGTGACCAGTGCGTGGGTGACAGTCTTTCTTGTCTCGAGGGGGATCCAGTGGAAGATCTTTTTGAGAATGCGAAGTACATTGAAGCAGGAGGATGAGACTGCGTTGACTTGTCTGGACATCGAGAGAGAGGAGTCTAGGATGAAGCCAAGGTTACGTGCATGGTCTGTGGGTGTGGGTGCTGTGCCCAGAGCGGGAGGCCACCAAGAGTCGTCCCAGGCAGAGGGGGAAGATCCTAGGATGAGCACCTCCGTTTTGTCTGAGTTGAGTTTTAGGCGGCTGTGTTTTATCCATTCGGCTACTTCTTTCATTGGTTTTGGCGGTGTTGGGGTCTTTGGTGAGGGAAAGGATTAATTGGGTGTCGTTGGCGTAAGAGATGATGTTGAGGTTGTGTTGGCGCGCGATGGATGCGAGTGAGGGTGGGACTGAGTGAAGATCCTTGTGGAACTCCACAGATGACTTCAGTGGCCTCTGAGTTGAATGGGGGAAGTCGAACTCTCTGAGTTCTCCCAGCTAGGAACAAGATGATCCAGTCCAAGGCTTTGCCTTGTATGCCGATGTTGCTGAGGCGCTGTATGAGGGTGCTGTGGCAGACTGTGTCGAAAGCGGCGGAGAGGTCGAGTGGAATGAGGGCCACTGTTTCTCCGTTGTCCAGTAGTGTTCGGATGTCGTCTGTTGCTGCAATGAGGGCGGTTTCGGTGCTGTGTTTGGCCCAAAATCCGGACTGAGAGGGGTCGAGGGAGTTGTTGGATTCAAGGAAGGCGGCGAGCTGGCTGTTGACGGCTTTCTCAATGACTTTGGCCGGGAATGGGAGGAGGGATATGGGTTGGTAGTTTTTAAGTTCAGTGGGGTCTGCTATGGGTTTCTTCAAAAGGGCGCTGAGTTCGGCATGTTTCCAGCTTTCTGGGAAGGTGGCAGAGTTGAACGAGCAGTTGATGACATCACGGAGATGGGGTGCGATGATGGAGCCGGCTTTGTTGAAGATGTGATGGGGGCAGGGGTTGGTTGGCGAGCCAGAATGGATTGAGTTCATTAGGCAGATGGTGTTTTCAGTGGTGATTGGGTTCCAGGCGCTAAGGATGTTAGTTGGTGGAGTAGGATCTGAGGGGGGTGGGGAGTGTTGATCGCTGGGAGTATTCTCGAAGCTGTTGTGGATGTCGGCAATTTTGTTGTAGAAGAAGGAGGATAATGCATTGCAGAGGTCTTGGGAGGTAGTGATGTCGTTAGATGCTGCGTTGGGGTTGGTGAATTCTTTGACAATGTTGAAAAGTTCCTTGCTGTTGTGAGTGTTGTTGTCGAGACGATCCTTGAATGCTGATTTCTTGGCGGATCGAATCAGTTGGTGGTGTTTGCGGGTGGCTGCCTTGAGGGTGACCTGTTGGGTACAAACCAAATTTAACCAAACCACAACAACTGGCCCTACAGAATTTGCAAAATCTCCCCTCAGCCCTTCTCAAACCTGCGGATAAGGGAGGTGGAATTGTAATTTGGGACAAAACGAAATATGAGAAAGAGATGCTCAAACAATTATCAGTTCCATCACACTATAAAAAACTTAGTAAGAACCCCTCCACACGAATAATGAAAGAGATTGAAACTCTAAGTAAACAGGGTCTAGATGGAGGTTGGCTAAACGAAAAAGAAGCCTCATTTCTTGTTAATAAGACAGCTACGATTCCAGTAATTTATCTACTGCCCAAGATACATAAAGACCCGGTGGACCCTCCGGGCCGCCCAATTGTCTCAGGGTGCAATTCAATCTTAAAGCCCCTGGCACAATATGCTGATTTTTTCATTAGACCATTTGCAGTAGATAACCCCAATTACATTAGAGACACCATGTCAGTTATTAATGCAGTTGAGAACTTAAAATTTGACCCTATTGGTGATATCTTAGTTTCTATGGATATAGAAAGCTTATACACCAATATCCCGCAATCAGACGTATTAGATCTCCTAAATAAACTCCTTGAGTCAAGACCCAGACCGCATCCAGTACCAACAGCATTTATCATGGAGTGTATTAGATTATCACTTTGTGAAAAATGTTTCCTCTTTCAAAACAGCTATTTCCAGCAACTCAAAGGGGTAGCAATGGGAGCAGTTTATGCTCCGGACATTGCAAACATTTACGTCTCCGCATTTGAGGAGGAGCATGTCCTCGATGTAACGAATCCGTTTGTCGATAATATACGCAAGTGGATTCGTTATATCGACGATGTCCTAATGATATGGCACGGTAGTACCCAAGAACTTGAATCATTCCATCAGTGGCTTAATGATAGAAATGTCAACCTAAAATTCACCTTAGAGCACAGTACAACAGAAATGCCTTTCTTAGACATCACTATAAAAATTGATGAAAATAACTGTCTGTATACAACTCTGTTTACCAAAAAAACCGCCAGAAACACCCTTCTCAGCTATAAAAGCCACCATCCACAAGCCCTCAAGGACGGGCTACCGTTTGGCCAGTTTCTCCGTCTCCGGAGAAACTGTACCTTCAAAAATGATTATTTTTCTGAAGCAAATAAACTAAAACTAAAATTGATGACACGTGGGTACCCTTCACGTCTATTACGTAAATCCATGAAACGGGCCTGGTATTATAACCGGGAGGCCCTTCTAAGTACCCGTGAGCGTCAACAAAAAAATGAGATTGTTTGTGTGTCCACCTTTGGTACACATACAAACGCTATCAAGAAAATAATTACGAGACATTGGACTTTACTGTCATCAATTCCAGAATTAGCGAACAAACCCTTGTTTGCTTTCAAAAGAGGGACTAACATTAGAGATAGATTGGTCCATGCCTATGAAGAACCAGTTATCAAAAATGCACTGACTACCATGTTACAGACGACACCTGTATTAGGTCACTATAAATGCAATAACTGTACAGCCTGTGAAACAACCTTAACAGTGAAGTCATGCGAAATCAATGGCATTAAATTCATATCCAAAAGTTTCTCTAACTGTAATACAACCACTGTAATATATTGCATCCAGTGCCCATGCCAATTATATTACATAGGTAAAACAATTCAACCAGTCAAGAAGAGGATTCTACAGCACCAATCTCGTATCAGGTGCAAGAAAGAAAATGCACCACTTGTCGAGCATTACCTTCGTTTTGGCCACAAAGAGACCAACATGACATGGTGGGTTTTGGAGGTGATCAAACCGAATAAAAGACATAACAATCTTGAAAGAACACTCTCCTTGAGAGAGGGTAAATTGATCTGCATCACCGACACTGTAAATAAAGGACTTAATTCCTCTACTGAGTGGCATGCACTGGCATGTTTAACATAAAATATACACCCTGGTCACCATTGTAGAGCATAGGTCCTGACAACAACTCTATCCCTCAATTATATAAATGTAATATGAAATGATGTAACCTTATAAGCCGGATTGCATTGCACTTCCTACATGTATATGAGTTGAGAATGCATTTTTGTATTAGCTTTGTGATAGACCAAGAACGTAATTGTTTTTGTTTTTTGATATGACTACAGATTTTGTAACGCTGTATCTGAACATAATTGTGGTTATGAACTACATTAATTGTGATGTATGTTAATATCCCTAATTTCTTAATGTCATTAATTGCATTATAATGTTGTAAATGCCTGAATTCCCTAACACGCATTCCGACTAGTCTATAGATTACAACTGCACTAGCGTGAATGACAAATTTTTACAAACACACGTTTTTGACTAGTCCAATATGGCGCCCAAATAACATGCAAACCAGTCCTCTCTCGATTTCCAAACAACCCGCACGCCAACAATCAACCCGCTCTTAAATACAGGCGGTTTTCACAGTGGAACCTTGCGCAGAGTGACGGCTGATACCTTTCGCGTTCAGAGAACTATCGAGATTTAAACAGGTACTTACTCCCTGCCCTTGCCAAGAACCCCTCGACCTTGTTAGACTTTGCTAAGTTTGGGTTTTAATCTTTTGCCCATTCTTGACTTACAGATTGTTCCTTTCCGAGCATTTCCTTGAATTTATCCAAGAGGCAAGCTTGTTGTACGAACCCCCTTCGATACTAGAACAGGTAAATGCCCCCTGGTGATATGCAATAGCCTGTGGTCCTATACCCATAGTCAGACTGTGATCTATAATGCAAATTCATTCTTGACCCCTATAGATCGTCGATTTGAAACGACGTTGAAATCCTTCTAAAATCCAGTGAGGCGGGCTGTCTCAAAACTAACACAATTTCCCATTGGGGCGTGCCCTTGAGGCTACAGAGGTAACAAGATTACCATTTTTGAATCACCTTAGATAACTATAGAAATGCATATCCTAATTATTCTTTATCTAAATCTACAGATAAATACCTTTCCGGCCTTAATGCACTATATCTTCCCAACATAGGAAGAGAGTCCTTTTTCGTTCAAAGGTATCTATATATATTTGTGTATTTCACACTAAAACGATCAGTATAGGCCCTTCATCTATATCGTTAATCGGAGGTCAAACATTAGACAAGCGTTATCTCACTGTTACTTCTGGAACAGACTAGATATCCCAAAGTCTCTATTTAAAATCTCAAGATGACTAAATGCACTGTAAATTATCTCACTGTTACTTCTGGAACAGACTAGATATCCCAAAGTCTCTATTTAAAATCTCAAGATGACTAATTGCACTGTAAATAGCCACTTTATGTATATAATTTGTACAGCACTAGGTGCTTTGTCTATATTGTAAATACTGTATAAATGTTGTTGTCTTTATGTATTTAGTTCAGTATAGGACTTAATGTTCTGTTTAATGTACCCTTTTGTATTCATGTGTATAGTGCTAATTGAAATGTCGAATTCAACTTTCATGTCGTAGTGAAATTGTTTTATTCTATTTTAATAGGGAGTTACAATATTAATTTACTCTCGTCCTGATGATGGTCTTAGAGAGTTACCCATAAAGACCGAAACGTCGACTCCCAACCTTATCCAAAGAAAATTGCCTACATCCTTTTGGATAGGTGTTCTACAGGCTTTACAGTGATTTTGATTTACTTCGGATTCTTTTCCTGTATTCCTGTTGTACATATTTTTCTGTATTGTATTTTTCCCTTGATGACTTAATTTTGATAAAATCTATTTTTGCCTATACACATGCTCAATAGTCTTTGTTTCAAACTGTTTTGTTTCATTGTTGTGTCTTGTTTTGTTTAGTTAATCCTAAATTTATACCTGTTCATTCAATTGTTAACAAATTAATTTCACTCAGGTTAATTAAGTTACCTGTATTCTAGTCACAAATCACTAACTCACTTTCAACAACAAACTCCTTTGGAGGCTACACTACCCATTCTGCCTTGAGGGTGGTCATGTTGTCGGTGGTTGGGTTTTTTCTCCATGTTTTCTCCAGGGTGCGGCATAGCTTCTTGGATTTTTTTAGGTCATCATTGAACCAGGGAGCCTTTTTGCTGGCTGATTTGATCTGGTGCTTTTTCAGGGGTGCTAATTCGTCAGCACTGTGGGTGATCCATTGGTTGAGATTGGTGGCCACTTGGTTTTGGTCCAATGAGAGGGTGGGAGGGTTTTGGTTGAGTGAAGTGAGGAGTTGGTCGGAGGTGATTTTGTTCCAGTTTCTCCGAGGAATAGGTTGTGGGCGGTTGTGGGACAGGGTGGTTTTGTAGCTGAAGTTCACACAGCTGTGGTCAGTCCAGTGGAGAGCTGTGGTGCGGTCGAAGGAGATGTGTTTGCTGGAGGTGAAGACAGGGTCGAGCATGTGTCCGGCTATATGGGTGGGGGTGTCAACAAGTTGTTTGAGTCCGAGGTTGGCCAGGTTGTCCAGAAGGGTGGTGGTGTTGCTGTCGTGTTTGTTTTCAAGGTGGTAGTTGAGGTCTCCTAATAGAATGTAGTTCTCAGAGGCGAGGGCATGTGGGCTGATGAATTCTGTGATGTCATCGCTGAATTGAGTGCGGTTACCTGGAGGCCTGTAAATGAGGGTGCCTCTGAGTGTGGTCCTAGGGTCGGTGTGGATCTGAAAGTGGAGATGTTGGGCGGTTGCAAGATTATCGTCGGAGCTGGTCGTGATTTTGATGGTGTTCCTATGAATGATGGCGATGCCTCCTCCTGTTTGATTGGTGTGGTCTTTTCGGATAATCTTGTAAGCGTCCGGTATGGCTATGGCGATGTCGGGTGCTGATGATGCGTTCATCCATGTTTCTGTAAGGAAGGCGATGTCCGGTGACGCAGTGTCGAGTAGGTCCCAGAGTTCAGTTGCGTGTCTGTGGACCGAGCGGGTGTTAAGCAGGATGCATTTCAGGCGGTCAGAGTCGGTGCTGCGTACGGAGGGAGTGGATTTGGTGAGGGTCCTGAGGCAGTTGAACGTGCAGGAGAGGCAGGCGAAAGGGCCGTTGGTACGTCCTGGGGTGGCAACGCAGCATTGTGGTGTGCGTCCGGGGTTGAGGGCGAGGAGAGTTGCGGCATCATATGTGACTCTAGTGGGTTGGGTGCGGGGGGGAACAAGGGGGACAGGCGCTGGGCGCGGTCCAGGCGCGGACGGGCATAGACGGGCTTACCTTTGGCGCACCTTCGGCACGCATGGGGCGCGACCGCTGCGCGTGAACGCTGCGCGCAAAAGCATCTGTCATATGTGGATAGTGAGGGGGGAGGGGCGAGGGAGGGGCAGCTGGGAGGCGGGTGCGGGTCGGATATCTGATCAGGTAGGCACAACAATCTCAACAAAATGGCAGCGAGCCAAAGCGGGCACACATATCAACAAAGCAAAGCAATTGAAATAATCGGTTACCAAAGAGAACAGCAGGCAGCGCAGCACAACTGAAAAGCGCACTTTGTCAAACTAGCGCTATGAAATGTTCAGCCAAGCAAAATAAAAATAAGCAACAATCTGGCAGTCTTGCGCTGCGATCTTAATTGAATAATGAGTAATTAACTAAATATTGTAGAGGCGCGTTTGTGTGCAAGGCGAGGTAGCGGTATGCAGTCAGGCTGAGAGCGCTACGATACCGTGCAATCAGGCAGGGCCGGGAGCAGTGTGTGGAGCGGCCGCGCCTGAGAGGATCAGGGCGGTCACAGAGAGGCCGTGGGAGCGATGGGCTTACTGTATCAGTGGGAGGGAGGGGCAGCTGAGAGGCGGGTGCGGGTCGGATATCCGGTCAGGTAGGCACAACAATCTCAACAAAATGGCAGCGAGCCAAAGCGGGCACACACATCAACAAAGCAAAGCAATTGAAATAATCGGAGACCTTGAGGTGGGAGGTTCCCCACGACCCACTACGCCTAATCCTGGGGGTGTTTGACGGCCTTGAAGTTTCTCGGGCCGATTCCTAGGAACGGCGGTGGCGGTGGCGAAGCATAATATAGCGGCACTCTGGTCCCAGGCCAAGTCACCTACTATGCGGAAATGGAGATGGGGAGTGGATTGGTGTGGAACTCAGGAGTAGCCCCTCTTTGAGGCCCGGGGCTGCCCCGAGCTTTTTGGCAAGATATGGGGCAAATGGTTCAACTTAATGCCCTGAGGGGCGTGAGTCTGTCCTGTACAAAAATGTTTATAAGCAAGTGTTTTACTCACTCCAAAAGTGCCTTATCTAAATAATGTGCCTGATTTTGCTACCACTGTATTTTGTGCTTGTTCGCTAAAAAATCCAAAAAACTCAATTATCAAAAAACAACAACAAATAAAATACAAGTTAATAAGAAAACAATAAATATAATAGCTTAAGGAATGAAAACTATTTTTAACTAATGTATAGGAAAGTTTCAATTCGTTTAAGGACACGGAGGCGAGGATTACGCTTTTCTTTCTTTGCATCTTTATTACAACAGCCAATCCTTAAATAAAACGTTTTTCAACATTATGCTCAAAACCACAGTTCCCATGAGTCCTTGGGAATAACAGCATCAACGGCCCAATCATAGCAGAATAACAGTTCCAATGATGAGCCATCTGGCTCCACCTGTCTTGCAAGGCGCAAATCAACCAGATAACTTCTGCTTGTTTCCACAGCATCAAGATTCTTAGGAAAATCCTGCCGTATATCCCGCCCACTCTTCAAAAGACTGTGATGGGAGCCTTAGTTATGTCACGGGTGGATTATTGTAATTCACTCTATCTGGGCACAGGCGAAAAACAACTGACTAAACTGCAGGCCATCCAAAATGCCGCAGCCAGGGTCCTCCTGAATCTCCCAAAAAGACATCCAAGCTCCAAAGCCATTGGTGGACTTCACTGGCTCCCAGTTAGGCACAGGGTTCAGTTTAAGGCCCTCTGCCTGGTCCATAAGTCCCTGCATGATAATGGCCCGCATGACCTCGTAAAACTCTTCTCCCGATACTCCCCCCCACGTATCTTGAGGTCAGCAACCCAGGATCTTGTCTGCCAGGCCAGAATCAAGAAAGCGCGCTGGGGAGGAAAATCCTTCTCCCATCAAGCTTCCCAAATATGGAATTTGATGCCATCCATGCTCCGCTCACTAAAACCCAGAATGAGCTTTAGGAAGGCATTAAAAACATTGCTTTTCTCCCTGCTATAGTCACACCCCCCTGTGCTTCTACACCACAGCCCCAACACGCCGCGGCATTCGAGCGCTCTACAAACAATTCAGTCAGTCAGGTAATCCATTGTCCTTCCTTTATATTGAGGCTGCCTCTTTCGTAGCGCAAAAGCGCTTCTTAACCCTTCTCACTGGTCCTGTTTAGTATTCGCTGATCCTATGAACAGAGAGAGTCGTCAGAATCGATTTACATGAAAACAGGTAAATTGTGTCTTAACAACTTCAACTAAACTTGAATAATAGTAAAGAGGCCAATTGAGAAAGGCATGATATTACTTCACATTGATGAAAACTCTTTTAGTCCCTACTAATAAAAGGCTGGGTTTCATAAAGAGTGACATCTCGCCGGGTGGGATAATCCTCGCCTCTGTGTCTTTAATACAATTGAAACTCCTATATGTTAGTAAGAAATAATGTTCATTCTATTTTAGGACCAGAGGCGAGGATTATGCTGGTTTAAATCTTGCTCCCCACAAAATGAGCTATATCTATCACAGGCTTAAAGTAGAACCCCTTGAAGGTAGAGCCAGATGACCAATCTGCAGCATTCATGATGTCCTTGAGACAAGCTCCCAAGTAGAAAGCCTAAGAGGCCATAGCTCCTCTAGCTGAATGACCTCCAAAATGCCCTTAGATCAATGCCGGCTTCCTCCATCATCTAACGGACCCATATCACAATGGTCGTGGAGGAGACTGCCTTATGCAGTTTCGCAAACTGATGATTATTGAACGCACGCATTGCAGGAAGGGCGTGGGGTATATTGACAGGTTCTCCTTCAGAAAATTTTGAACTTTGCACGTTACATTTTGGGGGTGACTTTGCTATATTTTTCATTGAAACGTGCATTTTCTATTTCTGGTGAGTCACCTGGAATGCTAACGCGGTACCCGCCCATTTTGAGCGGACCCGCTCGAAGAGTAGCGCTCTCGTTGTCCACATCATCTTGCTCCCTCCTTCTCTCTGCATAAATACCCGGGTGTAACGACCGCGCCGGTGATTATTGAATGCACGTATTGCATGAAGGGAGTGGGGTATATTGACAGGCTCTCCTTCTTAAAATTTTTTACTTTTCACTTTACATTTTGGGGGTGACTTTGCTATATTTTGAATTGAAAAGTGCATTTGTTATTTCTGGTGGCTCACCTGGAACGCTAAAGCGGTGCCCGCCCATTTTGAGCAGACCCGCTCGAAGAGTAGCGCTCAAGTTGTTCACATCATCACGCTCCCTCCCCCCTCATAAATACCCGGATGCAATGACTGTGCAGCGCGTGTGCGCAGGGGGCGCACCAAAGGCAAGCCCATCTGCGCCCGTCAGTGCCCAAAATGCACCCAGCGCCAGACCCCCTCCACTTTTTACACAAGATCAAATTCTACATCCAAATTCTGGTATTTGTGGACTCCATGAAGTATCCTTGGGCTCCACGTGTCCTGCGACCATCTGCTGCAATTTATGCACCTGGGGGGAAGAAGGCCCCACGTCCATCATCAATGATGCACAAACACCCATTAAAGCAACCTCTAAAAATAATCGGCGTGAGAATACTGCTCAGTCCCTGGCTCTTGCGGAGCAAATCCCGCTAACCTCAACTGACAATTCGAAGGCCATTAAGTGTATCCTACTCAATACAAGATCCATGGTGAAAAACACATTTTATTTAGAATGTCTCATTCAAGTAGAGGATCCAGACATTGTTTTTCTCACCGAAACATGGACAAATGAAAATAGTTACCCTGATTGGCAGCTAGCTGTACCCAGTGGATATGTAGTTGCCAACATTGACAGGAAAGGGGGGAAAGGTGGAGGAATTGCGAAAATTTATCGCTCTCTCTTCACGGTCACGATTTCCTCTGAGTCCTTAGTTGGCGCGGAAGCTATGTCATTTCTGCTAAAATCTAATAATATAGAAACCTTCTCTGGTCTATTAGTTTATAGGCCTCCTGGCCCAAGATCTCCGTTTTCCCTCTCCCTTCAGACATTCTTGGAATACTGCACCGACAACAATAGTTTTACTATCTTAGGAGATTTTAATCTTCATTTAGAAGATAACAATAACTCAGATACCATACATTTTCTAGATATTCTTGCTAGTTTTGGATTAAAACAAATTGTGTGTGAACCTACCTTTATAGCAGGGCACACACTTGATGGATTATGTACCAGTAACCCAAGGATGGAAGTCAATAGGGTTGTCCCTCTCCCTTGGTCTGACCATGCTGCGGTGCATTTCACTGTAGTTTTGAAAATGGGAGCCAACCAACGGAGAATTAGACCTCCGGCAAGGAAATATCGTGCATGGAATGCAGTAAAAAAACATGACCTAGTGTCTGCATTTGAAGTCAGGCCTGCAATTTCTTCCGACGCAAATCTAGCAGCCATGGAATTTCATAATTGGCTTAACAAGACTGCTAATAATGTAGCTCCAGAAAGATCCTTAAAAGTACGACCAAAAAAGGCTTTATCTCCATGGTACTCTGCGGATCTTAAATTAGCTAAAATGAAATGCAGACAAAAAGAGCGTGCCTGGAGGTCACAATATGATGCTGCACAGAAGAAGCTCTACTGCATGGCGCTTGAAGAATATAAGAATGCAATTATTCAGGCTAAAACTGCTTACTTTACTACCAAGATTCAAGAGGCGGCCAAGGCTCCTAAAGAACTGTTTCAAACAGTTACTGCATTACTGAAGTGTCCTCGGGATGCAATTTTCATTCCTGACCAAAACTTTATAGATAAACTAGCCAGATTCTTCCAAAGCAAGGTTCAGTTGGTGTATAATGAGCTTTCAAGAGGAGCAGATGACACCAAGGGAATAGTTCCCGTGCAGTCTACTTCTAGGGTCTTGGAACACGGCTTATCCCAATTTCTTTATTTGGCAGAAGAAAAAGTAGCAAGTTTGCTGCTACAAATTAAATCTGCTTCCCCCATGGACCCTTGTCCACTGCATGTATTACATCTGGCCCCAGAAGAAATAAGCTTTGTCTTATCTCCTGTGCTAAATGTAATTTTGACCTCCGGAGTCTATCCAACGCAGTGGAAAAAGGCTTGTATCCATCCCCTCTTAAAGAAACCAAAGCTGGACCCTCTAGATGAAAAAAACTATCATCCCATCTCCTGCTTACCGCTGCCTGCTAAAGTGCTGGAGAAGGCCATGAATGCGGAAATAACATCTTATCTAGAAACTTACAACATTCTGGACAATAGCCAACATGGCTTCCGTGCAAAACACTCCACGGAGACAGCACTGATCATGGCGGCGGAAGAAGCATGCAAGGTTATGGATGAGGGTGGAAGGGCTATACTAGTCCTGCTTGACTTAACAGCAGCCTTTGATACCGGGAGTCATGTGGAGTCATGTGGTGCTAATTCGAAGGCTTCAGGACATAGCTATCTCTGGTACAGCTCTTACCCTCCTCTTCTCTTTTCTATCATCTAGAGAACAAGTCATCTGTTGGGATGGATATCAGTCGGAGGAATTTCTACTTCCGGGAGGAGTCCCCCAGGTCTCTGCATTATCCCCCATTCTTTTCAACATCTACGTTGCCCCATTGGCAAAATGTATAAAAGGTTTCAGCTTCACGCTGGTGTCATATGCTGATGCCACTCAGCTGATAGTGTCTGTAAGTCATGCTGCGGATGTCATGGCAGTAGAATTTTCCAAGGGCACCTCGGCTCCGATGACCTGGATGAACTCTAACTTTTTTAAATTGAACACTGATAAAACAGAAGTACTAGAGTTTGGTCATAAAGCTTTCATCTGGAATCAGCATTGGTGGCCATCTTCCGCTGGGGTCTGCCCAACACCAGTAAATAAAGCCAGGAATCTCAGCTTTATGTTTGGCAAAGTACTGGACTGGGCTGCTCAGATTAATCAGGTATCATCTGCTTGTTTTTTAGGTTGAAACGCTTAAGAAAGATCCTCCAGTTCATTCCTTTTCTATTGAGGAAAACAGTGATAATTGCCACTATTCTCTCCAGAATTGATTATGGCAATGCTCTGTATTTAGGTGGTGCGGCACAATTGGCTAAATTGCAATCAATTCAGAATGCGACAGCCAGAGTGTTGCTTAATTTACCGAAATATCACCCTACATCACACGTGTTAAAACAACTCCATTGACTCCCTGTACGGCATCGCATTGAGTATAAATCACTGCTTGGTTCACAAAGCCTTGTTCATTGGAGGGGCAGAGGATGTACAGACCCTGTTTTCCCACTACAAACTTTCAAAGATAAAAAGAGCAAGATGGGGAGGAAAACGTTTTTCCTTCCTAGCAGCTAAGCTATGGAATTCAATTCCAGTTCACCTGAGAATGGTACCTAATCGACTGCTGTTCAAGAAGGAAATTAAAACTTGGCTTTTTACTCAGCGTTAAATCTGGTATGCACAGTGTTTGTTCACTTTTCTTCAGCACCAAGACGCCTCGGCAGTAGTGCGCTCTGTAAATATCTTCATTCATTCATTCATTCATTCATGAGTTGTAGTCTCTCGCTTGGAGGTCTGAGTTCCACTGACATCTCTTCATAAGCCTTAAGGCATTGCACAAATCATAACCGTGTGGAATTCTGAAATGCAGGATAGAAGAGGGTTTTTGTATTGGACTTTGTCTACCAATAGCAATTGATACTCCTTGTAGGAGAGTAGGGTCTGCAATCCTATGATCACCCCAGATTTTTGCTTTTTGCTTCACTGGTTTACGACTTCTCTGGCTTTGGGCCTGCTAATCAGACCCACAGCCTTGCTGTTCTCTCACTAAATTGACACGTGTACCTTAGGTGCATTTACCAATTGGTACTGGGCCACCTTATCAGACCCTGTAACTCAGGGCATAGGTGTACCCAGGGCCTACCAGGGGCTGCAGCATGTATTATGCCACCCCTGGCTGGCCATCTAAATCTGACACAACTGGCTGCACGACAGCTGGGGCAAAGTGGTGTAATCACCCTTTGCTGTAGATATAGTATACCTATATCTAACCCTAAAATGGACACATGTATTCCTATCAGTCACTCCTATGGCAGGCCTTAACAATCCTGAAGGCAGAGTGCTTGGAATTATGTGAGATGGTGCTCTGGCATGAGCTGAGCCCGTCTGCAGCTTTCGGAACCAAGTCCTAATAGCTGTTCTATGATAACGCGTACCATATACTCTTAAGTGCATTATAATCCTCGAGGTTATTTGCTCTCTTTGGTATCACTTTATCAAAACATGTCGAGTAAGGTGTCATACGAATTGGAACACTAACCCCTCGCCAATTCTGGCGAGGGGGTTAGCATTCCACCCTTCTAGAGGGACACGACATGTATGTAACTGTGAACCCCGGTTAAAGTTAACTCGAGCCTCAGCATCACAAAATGGATGCTGCGACCACAGACACAAGTCCGACCCCCTACAGCTGGGAGTCCTTCCAGCGAGGGGAGCTTGGACAAAGGGTTTCCTGTTGGGGCGGTGCTAGCACCATCCCAGACAGGGTTTTGTGTATCCTAGGTAGGCAGGGCTGAAAAGGAAGGTGACTGCAAGTGGCACCCCAGTGCTCACTATGCATCTGCCAGTCTGAACCGGTTCCAGGGGCACACCAGCCCCTGAGCTGGGGAAAGTCCGGCATGGGAGAGGGGTGTAACCACCCTGGTCCCACCCATGGGCAGGACCTAGTCCCGTACCAGCCCCTTTCTTTAGTATAAAGGTGGGAGCGGGGACCCTTCCAAATTAGATAATTCCGAATCTTGATGACTTTCCACGAAAGAACTCTTGAACCTTTCAGAAGACTCTCCCTTGTGGCTAAGGAGTAGCCACCCTGCACCCGCAGGCACCATCCAAGCATCGCGGTTTGCTGTAAGTCTCTCCTCCGGATCAAGACTGCCCAGCTCGACGAGAACCAGCTTGCCTGGCACCTCTGACCTCTACCTGCATCATCAGCCCAGCTGAGATTTGTGGGTGTGACGAGACCTCGAGGGACCGGCCATCTTCAGGACTGCACGACGCTTGCCCAGCACGACCACCGAGGGATCCTCGAATGAGTGCTTTGGGGTTTGAGAAGCCCTAACCCTGAGCAGCTCCAGCACCGAAGTCCAGCCCCCCCAGCATCCACGAGATCTGCGTGGGGCCCTTCTGCTCTTTGCTGCTCACCGCGTTGTCCGGCTACTCGCCTGCTGGCTTGTAGCCCTCTTGACGACGCACCACGACGACAACACCGCTGGTCTGGTTGCTCCAGACTGGCCCTTGCTCCCCTCCAACAGAGGAGTACCCCGGACCCTCCTGGTCCACTCCAGACGCCATTTTAAGTCCACCACGTGGGCTTGCATTTGCCAAGACTTGTTGCCCCAATCCTGGGTCCAGCGACGTCGACAGCAGATACCTTCGTGGGACAGCTCGCACCTCCATCCTGGTCGCCGACAACGCCTCCTGGTCCGTGAGACTGCAGAGCCCAGCGTCGCCCACTCACCTGGTCGAGGTGACTTCATCCGGTGCCATCCTGGTGCCCACCTAATCACTGGCTAGTGATTCAGAACTTGGTCCCCTCTGCTTACAGGTGTCTTCCATCTTCGATCCAGGCTTGGATCACTTCGAACTTCATCGCTGGTCGCCTGCCAGCAACTTCTTCTTTCAGGCTCCATAGACTGCAACGAGGATTTCCGACGTCTTTTCAGACCTATGCATCCGCAGCCCCTGGGCTAGGTAAACTCAGCATTTCGGTGCTCCAGCATAGCTTAACTATCCAAAGGTCCAGATCCTTTTTCGTTTCAGCTCTACCTAGTCGGGTTCGTCCGATAACACTAACTTTACGAAATCTAGCATCCATAGACTTTGTCCCGCATCCCGCGTGAGAGTGCACACTCTGCACCCAATCTCCCTAGGCCTCCTGCTAGTAATCTGAAGGTTCAGTAGTCCAGTCCTAGCGATCCTAAAGCCTATTAGAGTAGTACTTACCTGCTAGTAATTTCGCATTCCACTTTTAGAGTATATGGTTTTTCGTGCCCCTCGGGCACTTGTGTAAATTGAGCGACTTTCAGTATTTCTTTAAGAGCTATGTATTGTGCTTAGTGCCCTGTCCTCATAAAGAGTCCAGGGCTGTTGTGTTCTAAATAAATATACTTTTATTTTCATAACAACTTGTGTGGTGTCCTTTCACTTGGTGTTCAAGGGGTATATGTGATGGTATAACAGCTGGCTTAACACGCCCTCTAGAATTTAGCCTAAAGACTGCTCTTGTCCATGCTACTAGGATAGCTGGTCTAAAGGTTGACTTACAACCAATCATCAATAAGGGTCATTTGGAATGATACACAGTGATCACTAGAATAGTGAGCACTACATATCAGGCCAACTTCTCACATTGGTGAGCAGCGGTTGGGATTTGAGCTTGCTGTTGTTTTACCACACGTATCCTAAGAATATCATTGTGAAAGATCACATGAGTACCCAGGTACATATAACTTAGCTTAGAATACTCTAAGTTCTACTGAACCAGCTGTTGTAGTTCAACAGGGCCTAGCACACCCTGACTACAACTCTTAGCAAGGGATCAGTGGCAAACAAATAGTGTAGGTAGGTGCATCACTTACACCACGCTAGAAGCATGTCTGACAAAGGAGGGAACTCAGAAGCCCCCCTTATGTCAGTAGACCCTCCACAGGTCACTTCACGATATGCTGCTCTTAGCTTCCAGGAGATGAGACAAATCTGTACATCCAGGAAGCTAAAACAGGGTTCTAACCCTACCATTCCCTTTCTGATTGGTCTCTTAGAGACTTATGATGCCAGGAAGACTGCCAACACAGATCCTTCTCATCCAGATGGGAACATGCCCCCCTTAGAAGGAGCCCTTGGGGACCCTGACCTCCAAAACAATGGAACAGTGAGTGAAGGTGAGGAGGAGGATAAGGAAGTATCAGAGGAGGAGACAGACAAGGGTCAGGTAGAAGTCAGTAGACTCACCAGGACCAACTTAAGTAGGCATGAGAATGGATTTGGGGGACCCCCAGGGCCACTCTCAGGCAGACTTAACATTGGGAATGGACGAGTTAGGTCTCTATCCAGAGGCTCTAACAGATCCATTCGAACCAATGGCTCTCAGACCTCTTCTCACAGAGGGATGACATCCCCTCAGAGAAGAGAGCATGAAGCAAAGATGAGGGAAGTCAATCTGAGGATTGAAAGGGAAGAACTTGCCCTGGCCAAAGAAAGACTTGCCTTTGCTAGAGAGCAGAAATTGAGTGGGGTAGATCCCACTGGTGGCAGCATTTTACCTCGAGAGAAGGACAGGAGTTTAGACACTAGACACCTGAGTAAGATGGTGCCCCCCTTTAAACAAGGGGATGATATCCACAAATGGATAACTGCTTTGGAGAGGGCCTGCACTGTCCAGTGCGCCCCCAGAGTCAGTGGGCAGCTGTCTTGTGGCTCTCCTTTGAAGGCAAAGGTAGAGATAAGCTCCTCACTACTAGAGCTGAGGATGCTAACAATTACCAAGTCCTGAAAAATACACTGATAGATGGGTTTGGCCTAACCACTGAGCAGTACAGGTTGCTGTTCAGGGATACCCAGAAAACTCAGTCTCAGGATTGGTCTGATTTTGTGGATTGTGTCACTAAGGCTTTGGAGGGCTGGTTGCTGGGCAGTAAGGTTACTGATTATACAGGATTGTACAATCTGATCATGAGGGAACACATTTTAAACAATTGTCAGAACCAGTTGTTGCATCAGCACCTTGTTGACTCAGATCTGACCTCTCCCCAAGAATTGGGAAAGAAGGCAGACAGATGGGTCAGAACAAGGGTTAAGCAGAACCAGGCCCAGAACCAGGGTGATCAGAAGAAAGCAGACCAGAAGGGTAATAATAACAAAGGTGAACAAAATGACCAGAAGTCTTCAACAGGCCCCCAACAAACCAAAGGTGGTGGGGGGTCAGGCTTCACAGCAGAAAAAGAAGACTCAAGAAGGCCAGTCTAAAAGGTGGTGCCAATACTGTAAAAGTAAAACTCACTGGTTTGGTGAGTGCACCAAGAAAGGAGGGCAAACTCCTGCCACTGCAGCCCCTAAGGCACCTGCACCCCCTAGTACAGTCAGCAGTGGTAGTGCACCTCCCAAGGGATTAGTTGGGTTAACCTTGGGATCTGAGGGGTATGACAACTTAGTTGGCACACTCACTCAGGCTGTCCTTGTCTGTACAGGGGATATGGATATGTCCCCTGATGCAAGTCCCAATACTTTGGGCAAATACATGCAGACACCTTTTATAAGATGGCTCAGGCCTATAGGGACACTTGTGCCAGTGTCACAATGGTGACACCTAACTTTGTGGACCCTGGACAGATCATACTAGGTACAGACTACCTAGTGACCAATGCTAGCAATGTCACTACCCACCATAGTATGGCAATTGTAGCTTTCTCCTGGGGAGCGGTAAGTGGCCAAAAGAAGGTTGTTGTTAGTTCAGACCTCCCAGTTGAATGTTTGTTGGGCAATGATTTGGAGTCATCACTATGGTCAGAAGTGGAGCAGATGACTCACATGGAGATGTTAGGTGTGCCAGCACATGTCCTTGCTGTGACTAGGTCACAGGCCAGAAGATGCCCCACTGAACAGGTGCTGGATCCTGGAACAATGGACCAGACACCTCCCAAGAAGAAGAGCAGTAGGGTTAAGGCATTGCCTTCCCCCTTGCCCCAGGTTGTGGATCAGGTCTCAGAGGAGGCTGACCTCAAAGAGCTGAGGGAAACTGAGCCTAAAGAACTTGAACCTGATCAGGTTGAGTTTCTGGGTTCAGGGGGACCCTCCAGAGAAGACCTGGGGAAGGCACAGTTAGACTGCCCTTCTCTTGAACCCCTCAGACAGCAAGCTGCTGCTGAGGCTGCAGGGAACGCCACAGGTACCCACAAGGTATACTGGGATGATGGACTCCTATACTCTGAAGCAAGAGACCCCAAGCCTGGTGCAACCAGGAGGCTGGTTGTCCCCTTGTCACAGAGAGGTTTCCTTCTTACCTTGGCCCCTGAGATTCCCCTTGCAGGACACTTAGGCCAGAACATAACTTGGGACAGACTTGTCTCACACTTTCACTGGCCTCATATGAATGAAGATACCAAGGAGTTTTGTTGCTCCTGTGTCACTTGCCAAGCCAGTGGTAAGTCAGGGGGCATAACAAAGGCCCCCCTTATACCAATGCCTGTGGTGGGGGTGCCCTTTGAAAGAGTGGGGATTGACATTGTTGGTCCAATGGAACCCCACACAGCATCAGGGCACAGGTTTATACTGGTGGTGGTGGACCATGCCACCAGGTATCCTGAAGCTATTCCCCTTAGGACCACTACAGCACCTGTTGTGGCAAGAGCCCTAGTTGGAGTGTTCTCCAGGGTGGGCTTCCCTAAGGAGGTTGTCTCTGACAGAGATTCAAACTTCATGTCAGGATATCTGACTGCTATGTGGAAGGAATGTGGGGTCAACTACAAGTTCACTACACCCTATCATCCACAATGCAATGGGCTTGTTGAAAGGTTCAACAGGACCCTAAAAGGGATGATTCATGGACTACCTGAAAAGCTCAGGCGTAGATGGGATGTCCTGATACCCTGCCTTTTATTTGCTTACAGAGAGGTCCCACAGAAGGGGGTTGGCTACAGCCCTTTTGAACTTCTGTATGGGCATCCTGTGAGAGGACCCCTGTGTTTGGTGAAGGAAGGATGGGAGAAACCTCTCAAAAAGCCTGCAACCAACATAGTGGACTATGTACTCGGTCTCCGCTCCAGGATGGCTGAGTACATAGAAAAGGCTTCTAAAAACCTTGAGGCAAGCCAAGAACTCCTGAAAGCTTGGCATGACCAAAAGGCTGTCCTGACTGTGTACAAGCCTGGACAGAAGGTGTGGGTGTTGGAGCCAGTGGCCCCAGCAGCACTCAAAGACAAATGGTCTGGGCCCCACACAATCATTGAGCAAAAGGGAGAGGTCACCTACCCGGTGGACCTTGGAACTCCCAGGAGCCCCCTCAGGGTGCTCCATGTGAATAGGCTCAAGGCATATGTCGACAGGAAGGACATGAGCTTGCTCATGGCCACAGATGAGGGACAGGAGGAGGAGAGTGACCCTCTGCCAGGCCTGCTCTCTCAGAACCCTGATGATGGGTCAGTAGATGGTGTTGTCTTTTGTGGCAGCCTCTCTGAACATCAGCAAAAGGATTGCAAACAAGTTCTTCAATCCTTTAGACATATGGTCTCTCTGACAACCAGTCAAACCAATTGGTGTACCCATGAGGTTGACACTGGTGACAGCTTGCCAGTTAAGAGTAAAATCTACAGGCAGCCTGATCATGTCAGAGACTGCATCAAGTCTGAAGTGCAGAAAATGTTGGAGCTGGGAGTCATTGAGCCCTCCAATAGCCCTTGGGCTAGTCCAGTAGTTCTAGTGCCAAAGCCTCACACCCAGGGTGGTAAGAAAGAGATGAGGTTTTGCGTAGACTACAGAGGCCTCAATGCAGTCACTAAGACTGATGCCCACCCAATACCAAGGGCAGATGAACTGATAGATAGATTGGATTCTGCCAACTACTTAAGTACATTTGACCTGACAGCTGGGTATTGGCAAATCAGGTTAGCTGAGGATGCCAAGCCCAAGACAGCATTTTCTACCAAAGGTGGGCATTATCAGTTTGTGGTAATGCCCTTTGGTTTGAAAAATGCACGTGCCACCTTCCAAAGGCTGGTGAATCAAGTTCTCACTGGGCTGGATGACTTCTGTGCAGCATATCTTGATGATATAGCTGTCTTTAGTTCTACCTGGGAGGATCACCTGGTCCACCTGAGGAAAGTGTTAGAGGTACTGCAAGCAGCAGGTCTCACTATCAAGGCCACAAAGTGCCAGATAGGGCAGACACAGGTTGTATACCTGGGCCACCTTGTAGGTGGAGGCCAGGTTCAGCCACTGGAGAGCAAGATACAATCCATCAAGGATTGGGCTCCTCCAACCACCCAGACTCAGGTTCAAGCTTTCTTGGGCATGACTGGTTATCACAGGAAATTTGTCAGGAATTATGGATCAATTGTGACTCCACTTAATGACCTGACAAGCAAAAAGATGCCAAAGAAAGTTCAGTGGACAGCAGGCTGTCAAAAGGCATTCGATGACCTAAAGCAGGCTATGTGCACAGCCCCTATCCTAAAGAGTCCAGACTACTCCAAACCATTAATTGTCCAAACAGATGCTTCTGAGTTGGGTGTGGGAGCTGTTCTATCTCAGCTTAATTTTGATGGTCATGACCAGCCCATTGTTTTTATAAGCAGAAGGCTGACCCCCTAAGAGAAAAATTGGTCAGCTATTGAGAGGGAGGCCTTTGTTGTGGTTTGAGCCCTGAAGAAACTGAGGCCATACTTGTTTGGCACTCATTTCAAGATTCAGACCGACCATAAGCCCCTCTTGTGGCTAAATCAGATGAAGGGTGAAAACCCCAAACTGCTTAGGTGGTCCATTTCCCTACAGGGGATGGATTGTACAGTGGAGCATAGACCTGGCACTGATCATGGCAATGCAGATGGGCTCTCCAGGTATTTCCACTTAGAGCACGAAGACTCACCTGGTCAAGGTTAGTTTATTGCTGTTCTCTCACTAAATTGACACGTGTACCTTAGGTGCATTTACCAATTGGTACTGGGCCACCTTATCAGACCCTGTAACTCAGGGCATAGGTGTACCCAGGGCCTACCAGGGGCTGCAGCATGTAATATGCCACCCCTGGCTGGCCATCTAAATCTGACACAACTGGCTGCATGACAGCTGGGGCAAAGTGGTGTACTCACCCTTTGCTGTAGATATGGTATACCTATATCTAACCCTAAAATGGACACATGTATTCCTATCAGTCACTCCTATGGCAGGCCTTAACAATCCTGAAGTCAGAGTGCTTGGAATTATGTG
This sequence comes from Lissotriton vulgaris, assembly GCF_964263255.1. Taxonomy (NCBI): domain Eukaryota; kingdom Metazoa; phylum Chordata; class Amphibia; order Caudata; family Salamandridae; genus Lissotriton; species Lissotriton vulgaris. The sequence continues at coordinate 47,067,219 of NC_141696.1, forward strand.
AGATGGTGCTCTGGCATGAGCTGAGCCCGTCTGCAGCTTGCGGAACCAAGTTCTAATAGCTGTTCTATGATAACGCGTACCATATACTCTTAAGTGCATTATAATCCTCGCGGTTATTTGCTATCTTTGGTATCTCTTTATCAAAACATGTCGAGTAAGGTGTCATATGAATTGGAATACTAACCCCTCGCCAATTCTGGCGACGGGGTTAGCATTCCACCCTTCTAGAGGGACTCGACATGTATGTAACTGTGAACCCCGGATAAAGTTAACTCGAGCTCAGCATCACAAAATGGATGCTGCCACCACAGACACAAGTCTGACCCCCTACAGCTGGGAGTCCTTCCAGCGAGGGGAGCTTGGACAAAGGGTTTCCTGTCGGGGGCGGTGCTAGCACCATCCCAGACAGGGTTTTGTGTATCCTAGGTAGGCAGGGCTGAATAGGAAGGTGTCTGCAAGTGGCACCCCGGTGCTCACTATGCATCTGCCAGTCTGAACCGGTTCCAGGGGCACACCAGTCCCTGAGCTGGGGAAAGTCCGGCATGGGAGAGGGGTGTAACCACCCCCCTCCCTGGTCCCACCCATGGGCAGGACCTAGTCCCGTACCAGCCCCTTTCTTTAGTATAAAGGTGGGAGCGGGGACCCTTCCAAATTAGATAATTCCGAATCTTGATGACTTTCCACGAAATAACTCTTGAACCTTTCAGAAGACTCTCACTTGTGGCTAAGGAGTAGCCACCCTGCATCCGCAGGCACCATCCAAGCATCGCGGTTTGCTGTAAGTCTCTCCTCCGGATCAAGACTGCCCAGCTCGACGAGAACCGGCTTCCCTGGCACCTCTGACCTCTACCTGCATCATCAGCCCAGCTGAGATTCGTGGGTGTGACGAGATCTCGAGGGACCGGCCATCTTCAGGACTGCACAACGCTTGCCCAGCATGACCACCGAGGGATCCTCGAGTGAGTGCTTTGGGGTTTGAGAAGCCCTAACCCTGAGCAGCTCCAGCACCGAAGTCCAGCCCCCCCAGCATCCACGAAATCTGCGTGGGGCCCTTCTGCTCTTTGCTGCTCACCGCGTTGTCCGGCTACTTGCCTGCTGGCTTGTAGCCCTCTTGACAACGCTGTGGTTCTGAAATTCCGGACCTTGCTGTAATATTGTACCGAGGTCCAACACTTGTGTCACAAAATATCATCATACCATGACGAATTTGGTATCGGCAGACCGGTAATGATTAGGACATTATCCCTGTGCATTTGCGTCATGATTGGGCGATGCTAACACCCTTAAATCATGGTTTCCGTTCCAAACCCTCGGACTCCATTTTGTGAACGGCATCCATCTTATGCCTTGCCCTCATATAAGTCAATTGATTAAGGTCGAGCTTGATCTGAAAGGACACGTCCACCTTAGCTGACTTCCCCATGACCTGGCCGAACTGACTCTACCGCCTCCAGCCAAACCTGTTTGGGCAGCTCCTCGCCCAGTGGCCGAGTAAGATATCATCAAAGCACAACATGCCATAAACCATTCACCACCACAGACCATGTTTCCTGCACACATACACCTGTCCATGTTCCTTGTTTATGGCCAGTTTTATGACAAGGAGGTGCCCTGTTCTATTGGGGTTTCATCGATATCTGATTGTAATTCCGGGCTGGGCTGGGTCATCTATCACAAACTGGACATCTAAAATATGGGTTGGCCGTCATGACTTCGCTCTTTGCTTTATTGTGTAAATATGTCTATGACCATATCATAAACTCAAGAATTCTTGCCTGAAGTGTAATATCGTATATAAAAGGAGAAGGCTGGTTCTGTAAAAACGAACAGTCTCCTGAGAACTTACGGCCCGTGCTGTCGTACTTCTAGGACACATGTTACTTGGTTGCAGCCAATAAAACTTTGTCTCTGACTTCACCTAGAAGACTCTTGGTTTCTGTGGTCCGGAACAGGGATAACTCAAAGGTCTTAGGGTGTTATCCCCTGGCACCACCGGGTTCCTAAAAACCCGGCATCTCAGTTGGCGCCCAACTTGGGGCGGTATCAAGCGGTGACGGTCCAAGCCAGATGTTCGTGAGGAGCTTCGTGTGAAAATTCCAGAGGACGGCCAGCCACTTCAGCGACCCCTGTATGTCGACGTGGTTCCAAAGGTCTTTGCTGCGAGGTTCCCCGCGTCCCGACGGCTACGAAGGACTGCTGCCCTGACTATCGCCCTGTTTTGGACCCAGTAATCCTTGGTAGAGCGAAACGATAGACGAGTCTTCTAAGTGACGTCACCGATCTTCAATACTTCAGTTAAGTATAAGTGGAGCGTCTCCTAGTCCTTAGTTTGGTTCTTAGTCTTTGGTATCCTTGAGGTACACTTTGTTTGGAACTTGCAAGCGCCAAAACCGAGGGATTCGTGTATTCACGAAAATATCTTAGTTAGATAATCCCTTGAAGTTTGAAGCTAGACTAGTGAGCAAAGATGCCTGGTCTTAGCAGACTTGGAAACTTGTTTTGTCTTGGTTGTAGTAAGGACTCCCGATTAGAGGATTCGTGTCCGGTTCCTCCGATTGGAACTCCAACATATGAATTATATATCAAGCATGGAGTAGGCCCTATCACATATAATGAGGTATGGATAAAATACACTCGCAAGGATGGTGTCTCAAAATGGCCCCAATATGGTAGTTTTGACTCATAAGTTTTAGATAACCTCGAGGTCAAACTGTTTAAGAAGAAAGCCCGGCCGGCGATGTTTGACTCTTTTCGCTTATGGCGCAAAGAAGCCAAACAGAAAGAAATAAAATTAGCTAAGAAGAATAAAAGAGGTATGTCGATGGTGCAAGCCGCCATCGCATACAGGGATAATGAGGAAGAGCAGGAAAATGAACAAATGCTCAGAAGCAAGAAACTAACAGTAGATAAATGTTCCCCGATGTTGCCCCATGAAGGACAAGATTCAAAGGGAACATCCGAGAAAGATCCATTAATGTCCCATTTATTGAATTCACCACCCCCATATACATCGAGTATTACTGGACCCCCGAAGCGTTTCGTTATACCGCGCCCTGGCGCACGAAAAGCAGCTCTTGCACAAGCACCAGCTCCTCTTCAGCTGGTTCCTACTTCTCCGGCGCAGCCTTCTCAAGGGCCGCCGCCTTTGCTACATACTCCGTCTACTTCTTCTACAACCTTGCCTACTGCTCCAACTATTTATCCTGATACTACTTCTGCCACTGCCTAGACTTCTTCTGCTGTTGCTTCAACTTCCTCTTTACACCAGCCTGTCTTTTCCGGCGCATCTGCCTCTCCGCAAGCTTCTCCTTCCGTTCGACAGAGAGTGGCAAGTACTGTCACTGGTCTGTTCTCACCTTTCTTTGGGTCGCCTAAAACGACCCCCAAAACAGGACGTAGACAGTTGCGTAGTCAACTACCTGATTATGAGGAGAGAATAGTGCTGAATGAGTTAGCACGTAAATGGGTTACTGACACGGTTAAATACGATGTTCAGTCTGTTATGGAAGTTTTCCGACAATGGGATGCACCCACTCAGAGATACGTATTCGAAGAGATGTGTGTATATCTTTGCGAAGATTTGGAAACAAATGATCCCAAACGCAAAATGCAGGAATTATTTCGTATGCGTTTCAAATTCTATGAAGGCATGATTGTGGGTGCCGATGTTGAAAAAGCAATAGACCTGTTATTATCCTATAGGAGTAAGGGAATTGTGTCTAGATCACTGTATGAGGATGATTTGTCAGGTAGGAAAAAGGCATGGCAGTACCCCATGAGAGAGGTTCCTCCAGTTTGGAGGGATGGTGATGCGAATGCGCATCCACCTGTTCCACCGCATTTCCAGCGTGTATGGGTACATGTCCCCTGGAAAAGATCTGAAGGGCTAGCACTCAAGCAGACATTACCCGATCCACGTAAAAATCCCGCAGGGTATTATAAGGAGTTATAACAGACTGCCAGCTCATGTATAATGAATTTAGCAGATGTAGACATGCTGTTTGGGAACATCGTTCCACAGCCTTTATGGAGTAAGATCCGCCATACAGATCATGATCAAGAACTAGGTGACTCTTGGGCTAATATTGCTGCTACGGATGCTAGACAAATTGGTGGTTCTAAACCTGAGCCTTTAATAGCTGAACTTCCTGGTAGAATTATCACGTACATGAAGACCTTAATGCCTGAATTGCGTGTCAATTGGGATAAGTTATCTGCGTGCAAGCAGAAGAAAGATGAGAATGTCTCTGACATTTTCACGAGATTTGAAGAGACTTTCGTCGATCATAGTGGTCAGGATATGGCTACCGAAGGTGGCCAACGATTGTTCGTAGACAAATTTGTACATAATTTGCTTCCTGAACTGTGTAATAAATTGAAAGATTCAGAGAGTGCTTGGGCTGTTTCCACGTCAGCACAGATTTTAGCCACAGCCCAGTACTACGAAAATAGGCGCAAGGACGAGCTAGATAAGGCAGACAAAAAGACTAAAGATTTAAAGACCAAAGCTCTTCTCCAGCAAACCTATCCGCCTCGCACACCTAGTCAGCCCAATTATCAACGACCACAGCAGTACTCGAGAAACGCGCAAGGAAATGAGTTTTCCCATCAGCGTTTACCATACGGCCCGAATCAGTGTGCCTATTGCAAAGAAGAGGGTCATTTCAAGAATAATTGTCCAGCTCTGGCACAACGTCTGAATGGTGCCTCTGGAGCTTCTGGTGCACGAGGTAGAGGTGTTCAACAGACTCCTAGGGGTAGGGGTCATGGAAATTTCCCCCAGAATAACACTTCCATCCCGCCTCAGAATTCCATGAATAGCTTTGATCAACAAAATAATGCGTCCTCTAGATCAGCTCAGTACTATGCTGACGACTATTACGCAGAAAACGAGAATGAGGGTAATAATTGCTAGGACAGCCATGGACAAAGAGAGGGAGTTGTTTCAGTTCCAGTAGATCAGAATGGACCTTATGTCGAGGTGATTACATCAGGAGTGTCAGAGCCATTTCTGCTGGATACTGGTGCTACGAAAAGTTCTATTATGCACTCAAAACTTCCTGGCGCACCTTTGTCTGGCGAAATGAATATTTCAGTAGGTTTCTCTGGCGCCCCTGTTAGAAACCCGATCTCTAGTCCTATGGCCCTTTCTGTTGGCCCATGCGAATTAGAAGCACCCCTCATCCTTACAACAGGTTGTGGCAAAAATTTGTTAGGTTTGGATTTGTTAAAGAGATTATATGCGACTTTGTACTGTTCTCCTTCGGGAGTACAACTTACCCTTGGTAAGAAAGTGATTACCCCAATGTATTTGTCAAAGGAAGATATTCCGACTGAATTGTCATCCCTCCCGGATATACTTTGGGCTACTGGTTCTAATGATATAGGTTGTTTAGAGATAGCACCGTATGTCATAACGTTGAAAGCCAATGTTAGGTTGCCACGTATCCCCCAATACAAGATCTCTAGCGAATGTGAAAAGGCGTTGTTAGCGATCATTTACGATCTGATTGAGAAAGATGTCATTGAGGAAACAACAGGCAACATTTGTAACAGTCCTATATTGCCTGTCTTAAAGCGTACTGATCCTTCACAGCCTCCTGTATACAGATTTGTGATTGATCTTAGAGAAGTAAATAAGATCGTTGTACCGCAGTTTCCAGTCGTCCCCGACATTACTGCCTTATTGACAATGGTTCCAGCTTCAGCCACTTGGTTTTCGGTGATTGACCTGAAGAATGCCTTCTTCAGCATCCCGATCGCCGAGGAGAGCAGAGACATTTTTGGCTTCAATTTAGGAGGACGAAGCTTCCGCTTCAAACGCGCTCCTCAGGGCTACTGTGAGAGTCCATCCATATTCAGTCAGGCTCTGAAAACACAACTCGATATGATTGTTCTGTCTGATGGTGCGACTCTGATTCAGTATGTAGACGATCTACTGATCGCTGCAGATACTGAAGAAATTTGCAAGCAAGCCACACTGTCGTTGTCATTACAGGAAGGAGGGTTTTACCCAAGCAGTCACGGGGACCTGGGCGGTAAGTAGTACATGTAAAGGGGGGTCCCCGTCTGGGAGAAGGTTATGTTACACGACCAACAAAAAGTAGTTAGAACCACATTAGAAAGAAAAACTAAAATAACATTCTATACTTTTTAGAAGTGTGTATTGTCAATTATTCACAATACATTGATTGACAATTTCAAGGAAATTTCATACAATTATCACAGAATTATTGTGCCCCGATAGGGAAGGAAGGAAAAGGAGGGAGTGCTCGGGGGAAGGTTGGTGAGGAATGGATGAACACAGTTGTGAGTGATGAGTACACACAGTATAGGCAAAATCAAAACAATTACATCAACAAAAGCCAAATAATTTATAAAGGCATAGGATGATGGATAATTATCATAACAAAACTTTCGACGGACACTGAGTCAGTGCTGGACTGTAAAGGACAAGTGCCGGAAGTTGAGTGGAAGACACCGTCGACGTTTCGACCCCTATGAGTAGGCTCAGTTCAGTCCTTAAGTGGGGTCTTCATCAGGACTAAGAAGGTGAGGGGAGTGTGGGGCAGTCCTGTTGGATGAGAATAATAAACCTGTGAATTAGGCAGTTGTACCGCATGTGAAACCACCATCCAGTTGAAGATCTTCGACTATGGTGAGCGGTCTTACAAATTAAAACATCACACCAATTGCAACTCGAGTTGCGTAATTTACATCATCCAATGCCCCTGTAGACAATTGTACGTGGGCCAAACGCAACAGAAGATTAAGTCACGCATCTCTTCCCACTCCAGTAGGTTACGCTGTAATGTGGTAGGTGCCCCTTTAGTTGACCACTGGCAAAAGAAAGAACATGCTGTCTCTGATCTAAGATGGTTTGTAATCGAAAAGGTTACCTTGGGAAGGAGAGGAGGTAATTTGCCATCGGTGCTTAACACTCGTGAATCCAAATGGATGTCCCTCTTGGATTCCATCAAGCATGGCTTGATTGAACAAGATAGCAGTTTAGCTCAGCTGGCAGCCCTAGGTTGATTGTATTATGGTCCCACTTCGGAACAAATCTGGTCTATTTCAATCATCCATGGTGAGAGTGCATGTTAATACATCCCCCTCTTCAACCTCATGCTTGAGAGTTGCAGGGCGTATATCAACTGCATCCAATGAGCGTACCTCCAGCATTCCAGCATATGAACATACCTGCAATGTTACCCTCTTATGCGTATTAGTCTAACTCAATTGACAGCCCCGAGTTAATGTATTGCTCAATTTGGACCTAATTGAAACTGACATTATTGTCCCACTTTGCTACCAGTCTGATCTATTCCAAATGTATATCTGTAGAGTGCTTGTTAATGCAACTCCCTTTTCAACCTCATGCTTGAGAGTTGCAGGGCCTTTGTATCCAATGAGTGTACTTCTGTTCTAGCACATGAACACATAGCCAATGTCATCCTGCACAGAGTACCTATGTGTGTTTATTAATTATCAAGACCACATACCCGCTTTCAACCTCTTGCTAGAGAGTTGCGCGGTAAGCCTTTAACTCTAGTAGTCTTATTGGTATTTACAAGATCCATCTTCAAAACACATGTGCGTATTTGGCGTGAAAAATACTAATCCTGTCTTATCGTATTTATCATTACTATTATTTATTGATTATCAAGACCATACACCCGCTTTCAACCTCTTGCTAGAGAGTTGTGCGGTAAGCCCTTAACTCTATTAGACATAATGGCATTTACAAGATCTATTTTCAAAACTCATGTACGTGATTTGCGCGAAAAAATACTTATTCAGTCTTATTCCAATCATTATTTTTCTTAACTATTTTTTACAACTCCTCGCCATGATGCGTCCAAATGCGTTCAGAGTCAATGTGCCTCAAATAGACCATAAATGTCTGTCCGAGTGTTACGCTTCGCCGAGTAGTACCTCTCCTGTTTCCATGATCGGCGTGCAACATCATATAGATTGGCCCCGCCCACCCGAACTCCGCGTAGCAGTCTCTCGCGGAGTTTCGGAGTTGACAGCAGCACTATCGGTACGTTACCTTAACGCGCTAAGGCGTTTCAGCGATCGGGTCACCTTATCGGCCCCTTCCCTCACCAAGTCCCATTTTTTCCAGACTTGTGATCGAGCGCGGTGCCCCGGCCAACCAGCCCCCCGGGCGCCTCATCCAGAACGCGCACACCGGTTACCTGTAACGGACCCGGTTTTTGTTTGAAAACACTTGATAGGTATGTGATGCAGCCCAAACGCTGTTTGTTTTTCACTAGCCGTCATTCCGTTTATATTTCTCAATAGATTGCGCACTACATTGACCTTTCATGTGTTTCCCTTTAAGACCCCTGATTCGATCTAACTATCGATCCTACATACAACGCTGCCTGCAACTGATGTTTAAATACCCATATCTGTGGGCCATTACCTTCATGTACAGGTATGCCTCTCTTTCCATAACATGCATGACGCCCTTGCAGCAGTTGTTTAGTATTCATCCCCTTCCTGCATTTCTTTCATATACAGATACGCATTTAATAACTGCATGACGCTGTGGAGTAATATCCAATATTGATCTCCTGTCTGCAAAAACATTGTTTGATACAGAGGTACGTTTTTGATAATTTCATGATGCCCAACCAAATTTCCATACTGGGTTTGACAAACTGCCACAGCGAGATGTGTTGTTCCCCTTGGGCTTCTCCTTTCACACTATTGTGATTGGTAATCAGTTTCCATTCAGCAGTATAGCCGTATATTCAAAGCTCTTTACCATTTACTCCAACTATACGGTTCAAGGTGCTTTCTTATTTGGTTTTTAATTGTGTGACAGAAGTATAGGATCAAGTCCCTTCTGACTGGTTTTCCTCTTTTACTGCTCTGTAGCTCATAGTGAGATTCATTCTCCCGGCGAGTGACTTGTGACCTACCACAGCCCATCGCTGTTCCACATCGCGAGCCAAATCGGCCACGATTCCATGGTAATTCCTTTAGCATCCCTACCTCCATCATAGTCCGAATGTATTGACTATGCTGTACCCTCATCAAAATCATCTAATTCACAGGTTTATTATTCTCATCCAACAGGACTGCCCCACACTCCCCTCACCTTCTTAGTCCTGATGAAGACCCCACTTAAGGACTGAACTGAGCCTACTCATAGGGGTCGAAACGTCGACGGTGTCTTCCACTCAACTTCCGGCACTTGTCCTTTACAGTCCAGCACTGACTCAGTGTCCGTCGAAAGTTTTGTTATGATAATTATCCATCATCCTATGCCTTTATAAATTATTTGGCTTTTGTTGATGTAATTGTTTTGATTTTGCCTATACTGTGTGTACTCATCACTCACAACTGTGTTCATCCATTCCTCACCAACCTTCCCCCGAGCACTCCCTCCTTTTCCTTCCTTCCCTATCGGGGCACAATAATTCTGTGATAATTGTATGAAATTTCCTTGAAATTGTCAATCAATGTATTGTGAATAATTGACAATACACACTTCTAAAAAGTATAGAATGTTATTTTAGTTTTTCTTTCTAATGTGGTTCTAACTACTTTTTGTTGGTCGTGTAACATAACCTTCTCCCAGACGGGGACCCCCCTTTACATGTACTACACTGTCGTTGTTGCGTCATTTATGTAACATGAAGCATAAAGTCTCCCTTCCAAAATTACAATTTTGCCGACAAGAAGTGACCTACCTAGGTCACATCTTACCGAAGGAGGGAAGGAGACTGGCCCCAGAAAGAATACAGGTAATCGCAAGATTGAGTGCCCCAAGGACACAGAGAGAAGTTCTGGCTTTCTTGGGCATTAAATCGTATTGTAGACAATGGATACCGAATTTCTCCCTGTTGGCCAAACCTTTGCTGGCACTACTCTGCAAAGACACACCCAATCCTATGCCTTGGTCTGAAGATTGTCAGACAAGTTTCCATGAGTTGCGCGAAGCATTGTGTTCGGCTCCTGTGTTGGGCAACCCCGACTACAGTAAGCCTTTTACATTATATGTCCATGAGAAGGAAGGTTGCGCATCATCAGTCTTGACACAATACTTTGGAGATAAACAGCGCCCATGCGCGTATTTCTCTGCGACTCTAGATCCTGTAGCTAAGGCATTACCAAGTTGCTTGAGGGCCACTGCTGCAGCAGCTGTCTGTATTCGACAGTCTGCTGGGTTAGTCATGAATAATACTCTGATCGTTATGGTCCCACATGCAGTAGACATTTTACTAAACAGAACGAAGACACAGTATTTAACTAGTGCTCGACTGTCCAGCTATGAGCTGACACTGTTAGCCAGCCACATACACATAAAGAGGTGTGATACACTTAACCCCGCCCGCCACGTTATTACCTATTCCGACAGAGACAGATGAGGTTGAAAAACACGATTGCTTCTTCAGGACGGAAGAAGAGACAAAAGGGAGAGTAGACTTGCAGGACACACCCCTTCCTGAATGTAATGATAATTTATGGGTTGATGGTTCATGCTTCAAGTTGCCAAATGGTGATTCGACTGCAGCATATGCTGTAACAACATTGCACACTATTGTAGAGATCGCACGCATCCCCCAGAATTCCGCGCAAGCAGCCGAGTTAATAGCACTTACAAGAGCATGTGTGTTGGCAAAAGGAAAGCGAGTGAATGTGTATACTGATAGCCAATACGCCTTTGGCGTAGCCCATAGTTTTGGACGATTGTGGCGTGAACGTGGGTTCCTGACGTCACATGGTGCAAAAATCCAACATGGTCAGCTAGTTAACGAGTTCCTTGAGTCACTGACCTTGCCGCTACAAGTTGCGATTGTAAAGTGCAGTGCACATAGAAAGATTCAAGATGATGTTGGTCGTGGGAATGCATTTGCCGACGAGGTTGCGAAAGAGACTGCAAGGAACACAATGAGTCGGATGTATGTTGTAGGTCCTGCTAGATGGATCCCCGATGTGGGTATGTGTGAGGACACTATTGAAAGTGTGAAGTCCATACAAGCTGATGCCACCGGAGAAGAGGTGAATGAATGGAGAGAAAGCAAGGGAAGATTGGATGCGAATGGTTGTTGGGTCGAATTGTCAGAGCACCAACGATGGCTGTTACCCGACGCATATGTACTCGCAGTGGTGACAATGGCCCATGGAATGGCACACATCAGTGCGAAAGGAATCTGTAAACTGTTGGCCCCAGTATGGCAGAATAGTGGTATCCCGAAATGCGCAGAGAATTTGGTCAGGAACTGTATGGTGTGTTTGAAGTACAATCCCGGTAGGGGAACCCCAACCCCTGCTGGTCATTTCGCGCCTCCAACGTACCCGTTCGAGGTATTGCAGCTCGACTTCATCCACATGGAGAGGTGCAACAATCTGAAATACGTGCTTGTTGTTGTTTGCGCCTTCTCCAGGTGGGTGCAAGCGTACCCCCTCAAGGACAACACTGCCTTGTCAACTGCCAAAGCCCTTGTCAAGGAATTCTTCCCTAGGTTTGGGATGCCTAGAATGGTCTGGAGTGATAATGGAAGTGAATTCGTGGGACGGGTGATGAACAGAGTGTGCGCATGTCTAGGCATCCACCAGAAATTTCACGCTGCAAACCACCCCCAATCAGCAGGTCTAGTAGAGTGCTATAACGGCACCCTAAAGCTCAAACTAGCCAAGATCCAAGCCAGCACAGGTCTTAAGTGGCCTGACGCCTTGCCTTTAGCACTCCTATCTACCAGAATGATTGTCCATTCTAGACTGGGACTTAGCCCACACAAAATCGTGTTCGGGCGCCCAGCAAATATATGGGGGGTACCGAGGCCCAGGAGGCTCAGTGAAATAGAGCACCCTGTACTGCTTGACTATTTACACGAACTGACAACTAAATTACGTGTTTTATACCAACAGGTTCACAGTTCCTCTCCGCCAGCCTCTGACGATCCAGGTCACTCCATTGAACCCGGCACCTGGGTTTTGGTGCGGAATTTTCAACGCACAAACAACGAGCAGCCCAGGTGGACCGGACCGTACCTCGTCCTTCTTTCCACAAGATCAGCCGTTCGGGTGGAAGGAAAGAAGAACTGGATCCACGGGACCCATTGTAAGCGGGTCCCTCTGCCTCTTCCATATGACCGATGGGTCCAGGACGGTATCGCTGACTCTGAAACCGAAGCTGTACCTCGCTTTGCACTCTTCAGCGATGCACGACTGAAAGGAACTGGTACAGAAAAGGAGAGTGATCGTATTTTGCAAGGATTTGTGCCACCGTCAATACAGTTGGACACTACAGAACCTGAAACATTGTTTAAAGACCACACCGTACCTGGGAAGCAACGATATAATCTGAGGTCGAGAAAAAAGGGACTAATAAAAGTGAACTTATGTGACTTTCTTTCCCCTAAGAACTATTTTTGATTTTACAGCTCTCTCGCCCAGGGAACTTGCTCATTTTTGATTTTCGAACCGCCATCCGGTTCTGCTGCTAGGGCCGCGGTTGAAGTCTGAGGAGTGCAGCTGGGGACGCCTAGGTCAACGGTTCTGGTCGGTCTGAGGGAATTACCCCGGACTGGACAGAGCGCACTTCTTGGGAGAATCAAACTCCCACCGTGGGCAGCAACTAGAGGATGGAGCTCCCGAGGGTAGAGAGACCTGCTAGACCCATGAACTTTAAAAGGCAAATATGCACTGTGATGGCCAGAAAGAGATTCTTGATAATATGTATTCTACTGTTGTGCAGCATAACAATGTTCTTGATTAGCTTTACTCTATCCACGTTCCAAGTTACCCTTGTAAATAACACTCAGCCCACACCTCCTCCTACTGTTCCCACACACTCCTTTCACCCTCTGCCTGAACACGAGTCCGCCAGAAGACTAGAATTTGTAAATAACTCATTCATCCAGCTCCTACACCAGCACCAGTCTATAATGAACACATCGAACTGTTGGATATGTGGACTTATGCCACTCACGACCGATAAGGGCATCCCATACTTCGTCCTGCCATTCAGTTATTATAGTTCTCTGTGGGCTTTCCAGACAATGTTCCTGTACGCCATAGAACCATATCCACCGCGTCCCACAGGGAGCAGTTCCAGCAACAAGGCACTAGTGGCAGGAGTAAGGAATATGAGCAGGGATATCGACACATATCGAACGATTCCCAAAGATGAGTTTACCCCGTACAGTAGGTGGAACATCACCAAATATGGGATTTCCTTAAGTGAGAGCCAGAAATCGAAGAAATCCTCCCCAGTTTGGGTAGTACCCCACCGAGGTCACCTATGTCTGCAAGGTATTGGTAGGGATCCGAAAGCACAGTTGGGGAAGAGCGTATGCACGGAAACGTATGTGTTCGCATTCCGAACTTCCCCTCCATTTTTAGCGGCTAAGGGTACATACTTCGTCTGCCATGACAAAGCATACACATGGTTGCCCCCTGACTTCTCGGGCACATGTTTTATCTCGTTTCTGCTGCCACCCACCTACACGGCCGGGGCAGATTACCATTGGACAAGGACAGTTAGGGGTGTCGTGAGTCAAGACTACACTGCGAGTCAAGAGTTTGGGGACTTCGCAAAGGGTTTTCTGCCGTTTTGGGGGCCTATGGTGAACAGCAGGAACATTCGCCAGTTAACAAGTAGTTGAATCCGCCGTGACTGAGACGGCCGGTGCCCTTAGTAACCTGACTGCCGAGCTTCAATCGGACCGACTTATGACCCTTCAAAATCGGGTTGCCCTAGATGTCATACTCGCAGACCGTGGTGGTGTATGTAGAGTGATCCAATCCAGTTGCTGCATTTTCATCCCTGATAATGCTCCGACGGTGTACCAAGCCATCTCCAAACTACACAAAATCTCTGATTCCCTTCACTTGGAAAAAGGGGATTGGTCCTTGCTCGGGTGGTTCTGGGAACTGATATCTGCCTGGGGATGGAAAACTCTGATCTTCATTGGGATGATCTTAGCCATTCTGTTTATGTTCTGCCTGTTTGTGCAGTGCGCTCCTGCAATATGTGGCCTCTGTGCTACTTCATGTGCAAGGAAGCCTGTGTCGAGGGACGAATTGAGCAACAGAATGATGCTACAGCAACATCTCCATGAATTCATCAATACAGATTTGGACTCAGATTAGCATGAGTCATTGCCTAATATGAGGGCAAAAGGAAGGTCTGTGGTTCTGAAATTCCGGACCTTGCTGTAATATGGTACCGAGGTCCAACACTTGTGTCACAAAATATCATCGTACCATGACGAATTTGGTATCGGCAGACCGGTAATGATTAGGACATTAACCCTGTGCATTTGCATCATGATTGGGCGATGCTAACACCCTTAAATCATGGTTTCCGCTCCAAACCCTCGGACTCCATTTTGTGAACGGCATCCATCTTATGCCTTGCCCTCATATAAGTCAATTGATTAAGGTCGAGCTTGATTTGAAAGGACACGTCCACCTTAGCTGACTTCCCCATGACCTGGCCGAACTGACTCTACCGCCTCCAGCCAAACCTGTTTGGGCAGCTCCTCGCCCAGTGGCCGAGTAAGATATCATCAAAGCACAACATGCCATAAACCATTCACCACCTACAGACCATGTTTCCTGCACACATACACCTGTCCATGTTCCTTGTTTATGGCCAGTTTTATGACAAGGAGGTGCCCTGTTCTATTGGGGTTTCATCGATATCTGATTAGAATTCCGGGCTGGCCTGGGTCATCTATCACAAACTGGACATCTAAAATATGGGTTGGCCGTCATGACTTCGCTCTTTGCTTTATTGTGTAAATATGTCTATGACCATATCATAAACTCAAGAATTCTTGCCTGAAGTGTAATATCGTATATAAAAGGAGAAGGCTGGTTCTGTAAAAACGAACAGTCTCCTGAGAACTTACGGCCCGTGCTGTTGTACTTCTAGGACACATGTTACTTGGTTGCAGCCAATAAAACTTTGTCTCTGACTTCACCTAGAAGACTCTTGGTTTCTGTGGTCCGGAAAAGGGAGAACTCAGAGGCCTTCGGGTGTTATCCCCTGGCACCACCGGGTTCCTAAAAACCCGGCACCTCAACGCACCACGACGACAACACCGCTGGTCTGGTTGCTCCAGACTGGCCCTTGCTCCCCTCCAACAGAGGAGCACCCCGGACCCTCCTGGTCCACTCCAGACGCCATTTTAAGTCCACCGCGTGGGCTTGCATTTGCCAAGACTTGTTGCCTCAATCCTGGGTGCAGCGACGTCGACAGCAGATACCTTCATGGGACAGCTTGCACCTCCATCCTGGTCGCCGACAACGCCTCCTGGTCAGTGAGACTGCAGAGCCCAGCGTCACCCACTCACCTGGTCGAGGTGACTTCGTCCGGTGCCATCCTGGTGCCCACCTAATCACTGGCCAGTGATTCAGAACTTGGTCCTCTCTGCTTACAGGTGTCTTCCATCTTCGATCCAGGCTTGGATCACTTCGAACTTCATCAATGGTCGCCTGCCAGCAACTTCTTCTTTCAGGCTCCATAGACTGCAACGAGGATTCCCGACGTCTTTTCAGACCTAAACTCAGCATTTCGGTGCTCAAGCATAGCTTAACTATCCAAAGGTCCAGATCCTTTTTCGTTTCAGCTCTACCTAGTCGGGTTCGTCCGATAACACTAACTTTACGAAATCTAGTATCCATAGACTTTGTCCCGCATCCCGTGTGAGAGTGCACACTCTGCACCCGATCTCCCTAGGCCTCCTGCTAGTAATCTGAAGGTTCAGTAGTCCAGTCCTAGCGATCCTAAAGCCTATTAGAGTAGTACTTACCTGCTAGTAATTTCGCATTCCACTTTTAGAGTATATGGTTTTCCGTGCCCCTCGGGCACTTGTGTAAATTGTGCGACTTCCAGTATTTCTTTAAGAGCTTTGTATTGTGCTTAGCGCCCTGTCCTCATAAAGAGTCCAGGGCTGTTGTGTTCTAAATAAATATACTTTTATTTTCATAACAACTTGTGTGGTGTCCTTTCACTTGGTGTTCAAGGGGTATATGTGATGGTATAACAGCTGGCTTAACACGCCCTCTAGAGTTTAGCCTAAAGACTGCTCTTGTCCATGCTACTAGGATAGCTGGTCTAAAGGTTGACTTACAACCAATCATTAATAAGGGTCGTTTGGAATGATACACAGTGATCACTAGAATAGTGAGCACTACATATCAGGCCAACTTCTCACACTCCTGACAGGAAAAATATTCCTCCCATGATATCCAGGGCTCTGACGTCTGACACTCGTCGGCACAACACTGGACTTAATAACATGGCCAGCTTCACAGAAAGCTCCTTCTGCAATAAGAACCTATTGGGTTACCAGGACAAGAGCATGTTTAGAACCTGATTTACATCCCAAAGCACTGGAGCTGGTGGGAGTGATAGCTGAATTTCTCCAAGGAGGCGGCATCCAAAAGGATGTGCCCCATGGGAGATCCATCTACGGGGGTATGAGCCACCAATATAGCTGAACTGAAGGTAGTGATGGAATGGTAGACCAAACCGTCAGATGCCAAGCTCACTAGGATCTGGACAAAGTCAGCGACCACAGGATCCATACCCCTTCGCAGGCACCAAGGTGTCTCCGTTTCGCTCGCGGATTTTGCGGATTTTCGGTAAATTCGCAATCCGCGAGATTCGCGAATCTCCCGCAAAATCCGCAAATCCGCGAGCAGCGGATTTTATGGCTTGCTCGCACTGTTCGCGTGAGTTCACGGCTTCCCAGTACAACTTCGCGCCCCGCGAATAAGCGCTAAATTGCAGAAATACGATCTTAGCAAAACTGAAACTACTTACCAGGTTCAAAAAATCAGGCTCATCATTAGTAGCCATTTCCTGTAGTGCTTCCTGAGGGGCCCCTCCAGAGTTCAGTTGCCTACTTGCAACTATTATGTGACCCTGCTCTGAACCTCAGAATAGTTACACATATGCCACAAAGGTCCTGAATTACAGCTAAGGGAGACAAGCAGGAGCCAGGCTGGAAGTTCAAATCCATTAATCAGCCCCTAATTCATTATTGTCAGTTGGGGCAGGGCAGGTGTTGTAACTAATTTTGCAACAATGAAAGCACTTAGCAAGTGCAAAAGATCACTAATCAGGAAGCACTAGGGAAGCAGGTGCCAGCTAAAAAAATATTCTGTGACACATTAATCAGCCCCAAATTAATTCAGGTCACTTGAGGCAGGGAAGGTGTGCTTTGCTTTGCCACAATAATGTACACTGACTGGACAACCAGAGGGTGCTGTGATGAAACAGAGGGTGGCATGGGTGGGCCAGAGGGTGGCATGAGTAGTCAGAGAGTGGCAGTGGTGACAGAGAGTGGCAGTGATGAAGAAGAGTGTCCCAAACAGGCTGGACACGTAGAAACAACAAGTTCGCAAAACTTGCGACCCGACAGGTAAGTTCACGTTTGCGAAATTGTACAAAACCCTCGCGAACTGGCAGAAACCCGCGCGAACACAAAAAAAAAATCCGCAAATTCGCGAGAATTCGCGGATTTTGCGAATTGCGAGTTCGCAAATCCGCAAAATTCGCGAACGCGAGATTCGCAAAATTCGCCCATGCTTAGACCTGTACCATTTAATGCTACTGTCCTCCCAGGCTCTTGACAAGAGGTCCTCAGCTTTTGCTGAAAGCCCAGGGACAGACCAACATCCCCTGTAATCCGCCAGACCATCAGGGTGAGGGAGCCCTCCAATACCAGTTAGTGTGGCCTGCAATTGGAATTACAGGAAGCTGAGGAAACAGGGAGTGGGATTGGAGAATCCCAAGAAAGCTCCAGAAGAACTGGAAACTAAACTTGAGATCTCCATATTGGTGTAATCATCATCATGTCTGCTTCCAGTCTCCAGATCTGCGCCGAGGCCTAGATGATCATTACGAATGGGGGGAATGCACAGCCTTGTTCTCGAGCCCGTTCTTGAATTGAAGGCATCTGATGCTGCCACCTGAGGGTCCCGCCTCCAGCTGAAGAACCGGAAAAGCTGGTGATTCAGTCACGATGCAAACAGGTCCACTGAAAACAGACACTAGTGTTCCTGGAGGGCTGCAAACACCTCCAAAAGGAGCTTCCACAGGCTCGCGTCCCGAAGGTTATGAGAGTGCCAGTACTCCACCTAGTTTGCCTGACCCGCCAGGTACTCAGCTGTTGCCGATACCAGATGGTCCAGGCAGTATTGCCGGAAATTTGTGGCTAGGTCCGGGAGGTCCCTCAAACAGGGACCCCCAGATGATTGATGTTTCGGACTGCCAAGACATTTTCCATCTTGAGGACAACACAAGATTGAATACTGTCATTCGTCCAAAACATGACTGCAAATGACCCTGCTAGAAGGCATAAGCAATTTATGTGGAAGATCTTCTATTGGAGGGATCAGGACCCTCCAGTGGATAAATTGACATATTGTGTGCCCCAGAATGACCTGCTGGCATCAGACTCGATGACGAGGTCTAGGGTCGACCCACAAATTGCTCTCCCATTTCAGGCTTCCATGTGTGAGAGCCACCAGGAGATTTCCTCTTTTGCCTCTTCCCAAAGGGACACAGTCTGTGGATAAGTGAGGCCTTCGCACAGATGGGAGGCCTTGAGTCTTTGGATTGCCCAATAATATAGGGGTCCCGGATAAATGGCAAGGATAGAGGAAGAGATAAGGCAGACGAGGCAGGCGATTTGTCGCAACAACATGCAGATCCGCGCCAGAGTACTCCTCAATATGCGTCTGATCTTTGGGATCTTCCAAGATGGGAAGCTCAGGTAGGAGGTTGTCAAATCGATGACATACCCCATAAAAAGTTAACTCGCTGGGAAAGGATCAAAAGGGACTTTGTGTCGTTGTCCACAAATCCCAAGTCCTCTAGAATGTCTGTCGCCATTTGTAGTTAAAGTGACAACTGTCTGGGATACTGAGCCATCAGAAACATATAATCTAGGTAGATAACAAGGCGCATCCCATGAGCCCACAGGTTGGAGAACATGGTTCTCAAACCTGCGGTTTCCACCACTGGTTTGAGATTCTTGGTGAAACAACAAGAGGCAGAGGAGAGAACAAAAGGAAGGCTGGAAAACTTGAATGCCTGATGGCGCCATTCAAACTGAAGAAATCTCCTGTGAGAAGGGTTAATTTGGGATTGCCAGAGAGGCGTCTTTGAGGTCCAAACAGACCATCCAGTCACTCGGGCGCAGCGTGTACCAGAGAAGATGGATGCCCACCCATCTTGAAATGGCGCTAAACCAGTCATTTGTTGAACTCTCTTAGGTTGATAACAGGGTGATGCCCTCCATCGGTTTTGTCGACCAGGAATAGGTTGCTAGGAAAATAGTGAGAGTGTATGACTGATCACGGAATCGCACCCTTGTCTAAGAGGGATCAAACCTCCCCGTCTATAAGTGTGGCTTTCTAAAAAGAGAAATGGATCGACCGAGGGCTGGTAATCTGGAGCAGCATGCCATAAGATTCAATTTGAAATCCCTGCACTGTCTTCAGGAACGACACATCCGTTGTTAGTGTCCATCTGACGAGAAAAGCGCCACTCTTGCATCACCTGGAGCCAAAAAGAATGATGGGTACTCGCCAAAACTGGAGAGTTTAGATGGCCTCTTGAAGCCTCTGTATAATCGTCCCCTGTGCCCATCCTGAAAGCACCTGGGGAGAGATCAGGGAGCCTGAAGACTTAACATCCTCCGCCATGTCAAGGATTTTAGTGAGCAAACTCACCATGACCAGAAGCGTGTCCTGGCAAGCTCTCCGGGATCTTTCAATGCCTTTTTCGGGGTCCTTGACAAATTTGGCTAAGATGTTAGCCATCCTATGGTCGATTTCTGGTGTCAATGCTACCTTGGCCGCCAGCGCTGCGCATGGACACTCCACTCGCAAGCAGCTACAAGCCTGTTTTTCCAAGGGTTTTCAGAGGCGGTTTACCACATAATATGCCACTTTGTTGCTGGGAACCTATTCCGTTACTCAGGGGTGGAGAATTTCATCAAATATATTGGATCCGGACTCTATAGCGGGGGCTTCAGTGAGGCTGGAGATGGCCGCCACAGTCTTGAGGGACAAGTTACTTACCTTCTGTAACGCCTTATCTGATAGAGACATGACCTAGCCACAGATTGTTTTACCTTTGAACTTCCAGGTGTCAGGCTAGATCTGACACCTGGATGTGACGTCTGTGTTGTCAATTAATCCCAACTCCGGCAAGCTGATGTCAGTACTTTTCACGACTTTCCACGCCAGAAGCATGAAGCCATGAAGTGACTGACCATGGTGTGTGAAAAAAGAACAGCTAGAGCCTAAAGGAGAACATCTCTGACACTAAAAACAATTGTGTAGTGCGGGGAGGATGGGCAGATTGATAAGGAATTTGCAGCTAGATCATGTTTCTACCAGATAATGCGTTACTGAAGGTAAGTAATGAATCCATCTGATAGAGACATCTAGCTGCAGATTCCTTACCTTTGAACAGATACCTCCCAGCAAAGCTAAGAATCCAGACAATAGTGTCTGGCAAACGTGTGCAGAGACGCCCACATGGCAGCTAGGCAGATATCAGCAATTGGAACTCCACGTTGGAGGGCTGTGGTGGCTGCCTTTGCCCTGGTGGAATGGGCCCTAAGATCCTCAGGAGGCTGCTTCTTTGACAATGCATAACAGATTTTTATTCAAAGGATGATCCAACAAAAGATTGTCCCCTTTTGAACAGCACACCCTTTCTTTGCTCCCACGTATCCTATAAAGAGTTTGTCATCCACCTGGAACTCTTTAGTGCAATCCAGTTAGAAGGATAACGCTCTCTTTGGGTCCCGACGGTGGAGACACTCCTCTTCCTTAGAAGGATGTAGAGGTGCATAGAAAGTTTGTGTAGGAAAGAAGGATCTGCTTTCAAGGTCACCCCCACTTTTTACTGAGGTCAATATGTATGTCTGACTTGCCTGGCTGGGATACTGCTAATCAGGACCCCAGTCTTTGTGCTTCTTCAGTAAATTGTCATGGTGAGTACTTAGGTACATTCCAGATTTGATACTGGTGTATCCTGATAAGCCCCTAGTATATGGTACTAAGGTACCCAGGGCAAAGGTAGCCTAGGGTTCTCCCATGGGCATGGGCTTCGGAGTCCAATCTACCGGGTTGTAAGTGCATCAGCCATTAAGACACGTAGAGTGGCCATGCGTCATAACTGAATGACCATCTCTAAACTGGCTGTATCGAATCCTATCATGTTTGGTATTAAGCATGGGTGAATTTTGCGAATCTGGCGTTCGCGAATTTGCGTATTTGCGAACTCGCAATCCGCAAAATCCGCGAATCCTCACGAATTTGAGGATTTTTTTTCTTGTGTTCGCAAGGGTTTCTGCCAGTTCGTGAGGGTTTGGTGCCAGTTCGCAATTGCGAACTTACTTGTCGGCTCACAACGGTCGTGACTATGTTGTTTCTACGTCTGGTTCATCATCACAGGTTCCCAGCACCCTCTGTTTCACCACTGCCACCCTCTGTTTCTCCCATGCCACCCTCTGTTACATCAATGCCACCCTCTGGTTCATCATCACTGTAGATTATGGGGGGGAAAGAAGCACACCTGCCCTGCTTCAACTGACATGAATTAATTTGGGGTTAGTTTATTAATGTGTCACTGTTTTAAAATTCCAGGTCTGGCACCTGCTTCCTTATCAGTAATTTGCTTTCTGTTGCAGTGCAATTTTTTTTTCCAGGACCTTTGTAGCCTACTTGTAGCTATTCTATGAGCCTGCTGTGAGGTCAGAGCAGGGTCATACAATTGTTACAACTAGCAACTGAACTCTGGAGGGGCCCCAGTCAGGAAGCACTACAGGGAATGGTTACTAATGATGAGTTTTAACTCTTGCACCTGCTGAGTGCTTTCAGTTTTGCAAAACTCGTTTTTCTGCAATTTCGCGGGATTCGCGGGGCGCGAACACATGCGAGATCGGATTCGGAAGCCGCGAATTCGTGCAAATATGCGATTTGTTTTTTGTGGCGTGTTAGTTTGCAAGGTTTTGTGCGTTTTAGCGAGCCGCTTGTAGAGCAAGGCGCGAAGTTACCCTCGCGGTCGTTCAAGGGCGCGGCCATCTTGTTTGCATGACGTATTTCCGTTTCCGGGCGGGAAGTGTAATCTTGCAAAGTGTGCGGCTCGCCAGTACAATTTCACGGGTGTTCGCGAGGAAAATCTCGCGCGAACTTACCCGCGCGGTCGTGAACGGGCGCGGCCATCTTGTTTCTCATTCATTGCTATGGTTCTGGGCATGCTTTTGGTATCCTCTCTGTATCTCTGCCATCCTTTGCTTGTTTGAAGTTTTTTTGGATCTATTTTACTTATTATCTATCTTTCTATTTTTCTTGCTCTATATTTTTGTGTTTTCTGCTACTTTTGGTTAATTTTAAACTACTTTTTTCAACTCTTTACTTTTCTTCTCTTCTCTTCCCTATTCTATTTTCGTTATTATTTAGCTTCCTTTCTGCCCAGACCATGGTGAAGGGAGCCAGGAAGTATCCCGAGAAGGGGAAGGATCCCGCACCCCGTGCTCGGCTCCTGTGCGGGCGTTTGAGGGGGGACCAGGTCGTACCCCGGGAGATCTTTAGCCCGGAGGAGGTGGCCGCACTAATTTTTTATGCTCAGCATCCGCTCCCCAGGACCATCATGGCAGGCGGCAGGATCGGTTGCGGGTACGGGATCCGGGAGCGCCGGAAGCGGTGGGAGAAGGTGTGCCGGGCCATGTACCACCACTCTCGGGTCCGGCGCACCTACAACCAGGCCACCCACCACTGGACGGATGTCCTGGACCGTGAACGAGATCTGCTCGACCCGCTTGGCCTTGAGATCCCCGGGCTTGGTGAGTAGTAGTAGCTATTTCTTTACTACTCTGTTTTCTCCTGCTCTGTGTGTTATTACATTGCACATTTTTGAATTTTACCAAGAGCAATAATGCTGCTCATTACATTGTAGGTAAATTATATTTCAAAATCTTCTGTGCATTTCAGGTGCACTGCTCTCCTTCTCAGTAGTGTTGCTACTATGCTTATTTGTTTTCGATTTTGTGTTCATTTCATTGGCCTGTGAAATTATGTATGAGTGTAGTTTAAAGAACTGCGTAATGCTAGACACTAAGGTTCAGATTTTTAATTACCGGCGCATCCCTGCAAAGTAGCAGGGATGCGCCAGTAATTGTGCGCCACGCCACCATCACCCATGGTGCGCCGTATTTACAATGCGGCGCACCATGGGCCCAAAACGGCACCAAAGCGTTACGCATCTGTGCCGTAAAGGCGGCGCACTGCTGGAGTTACGTCGCAACGATGGCGCAGCTCCATCAATGCTCTGGGGTGCCTTATCTCCCCAATGCTGCGTCAAGCCGTACGTCTGCTTCAAGCAGGCGCAGGGTTTGAGTCACGCACCATTGTCGTTAAAGTGAGTGATTGAAATCTTGTAGATTTCCCTCAGCCACTTTTAGTATGCGTTCCTGCGCAGGAACGCCCTCCCTTGCGCCGGAACGCCCCCTGATGGCGCAGGGCTTTACAACGTGATGCATCTCCCATATGCGTCACATTGTTAATATACGCCGCACCATTGCGCCTCTTTTGTTCTGCCGCTGCGTCACAAAAGTCACGCAACATGGGAGCAAAAGAGCCGCAAGGGGCTTCTAAATCAGCCCCTACAGACTCAAGTCCAGTCCTTCCTTTGTACACATGGCGATAAAAAGAAATAGTGGTGGTGGATTGATAGTTTGAGTATTTTAATGACTGGTTAATGTAGTAGGAAACTTTAGTGTTGTCGCTGATCTGCAATCACAATGGACTTTGTCTGTCACTTCGCGTGCTGCGGACTGCTGCCTGCCAATCCTAGGCACACCTTTTTAGTACTTTGTTTAGTGAGTTACATAAGAAGTTTCCAATTCGACGGTCCGCAAATCAAGCAATACTAATAACGTAGTAGACCACATGAGATCGGTCAATAATATATCCCGTGGAATAGTTGTCTATTTGCTATTTCGCCAAAATATTTTGTTATTGTTCTTTTGAAATGTTTGATTTGGTTGGCAAATATCATCCATGTTTTCTGGTCTTTCTTTCTTTCATGTTGTACATCAGCTCCCCCCAGGGGCAAGAGGACACAGGAGGAGGAGGAGGGTGCTGTTCAGGATGCAGGCCAGGTTCGGGCAGGCCAGGGCTCCTTTGCTGGCCCAGTAAGTTTTAATTTTAATATAGAGTACTTATTTTTTCCTAGCGTTCCTCATTCGATTTTTTCTAAATCGTCTTTGATCTTCTTGTAGACTGGATCTAAATTCTTATCCTGTCTCGACTATGACTCCCTGTGGTATTACTAGATTATTCTTATTAGTCTGTCTGTGTAGCTAACTAAGATTGCACATTTGGCAATTCCATTGGACTCCCATTCTAGTCAGCAATAGCTCTATGCACTGAGTGCAGTCCTCCGGGATTGTCCATAATGTCTTTTCAAGTCTTCTAAATGTTTATGCTTTGACAATTGCCAACAATAAAAAGGTGAATGACCACCAAGAAAGAATAAGATACTACTTTACTTTTGGTTTGGATAGTAGGACAATCCATTCTACTACTGTTGCAGGGACAAATCTGCACAAACAGAACTATGGACACTAAATAATGCATTGCTTAGCTTATCAATTATAATAGGTGCTGTTAGACTTTCCACATACCTCAGTGATAACAGACTTTGTAGTTGAACCCCCAATCGCCTTACTGACTAGATAGTGTGGCAGAGTCATTTAGCTCCCAAAGTCACGATGATTGATGCCCAATGATGTCAGAGGCACGGACTCATGCTTGCAAAAATTGCAAAACCTTTAGCTCATCCACTCCAGTCTGGAGGACCAAAAACAACAGAGTCTATTTAAGTTTAAAAGCTTTATTAAAAGTAAACACATTTATTAAAATCAAGTTTGTCATAAAAGTAAACGTTTAACTGAAAATGGAAAAGTGCTTAGTGCTGACGATTAATTGGACACATTTCTTGTGGTCGACCGAGCTCTCACCTGGTTTGAACTTGATCCTGCTCGTGTTCTTAGAAGTCAAGCTTCTGTCTGTTAGGAGAAAAAGTGGTGCGTGTTAAAAATAAAAAGCAAGCATTCATCGGTTGTGCCAAAAAGTGCAGCCAGACAACAGCCTTCCCTGGAAAAAGGGACATTTTTACTTTAGAGTAGACAGTCACAAATTATTACATTGTATTCTGTTTTTTTTCACATTTCTTTCTTCCTCCTAGACCAAATATTATATAGTAGTTAGTGGTGTATTCTAACATTATTAAATGTACTTTGTAGGTGGAACATCTGGAGGCGGGGCCAGCGCGAAGGTGGTGGCATTGAACGAGGGGAACAACTCTGGGGAGGAGGCGGTGCAAGTGCCGGACATGCCTGTGAGGGATAACACGGTGGTGGCGGGCAGAGGTAAGCTATATATTCCTTACTTATTGAGACTGAAGACTGCAGAGTGTGCTTTCTGCACAGGTGTATTATAAATCAACCAGGTAGTAGCCTCCTCTAAATGTACTTCGACTTAGCTGTGAAGTTTTTGGCGAGAAGAATCCTAATCAGATCTGAGATGAACTTGATGGATGGGATGAACGAAAAGCGAAAGAAGGGTATAAGTAAGTGTGGAAGGATGAGAAATGTAATGATGACTGGCAAAGAAGAATGATATGTGTTTGCTTGGTCCCCGAGGTGGCTGGGAAGGAAAGAATATGGTATGGTGCATGGCTGGGTGAATGATGAAGCAAGGATGGGTGGAAGGAGAACAGCCTGGGTGGGTGAAACAGAAACTGTATGTGTGCATATACTTTGAATGGATGGATGCCTGGATCATGGTACTATCTGACTCTTAGATAGCATATGCATATCTAGAGAGAGTAGACGGTCACTGGATGATCTAAGTGTTACTTTGAAGAGCATGTAACACCGCACCCGCACGTCCGTTCCAGTGTAGGAAAGGCAAGGAAAAGAAGTTGTAATTTTGTCCAAATACTACCATGAATAGTAGCAGTAGTTTGTATTGCAACTGCAAGTACAGCATATATCTGGTTATTACGGTGGACACTCCCTACCTCTCTTAATAACTTTAGTTTAGTAGTAGTGTATCACTGTTCACTCAATAATAAGCAAAGCACCTAAAGTCATCCCATATGTCATCAAATACATCCCATGTGAAGTGATAGATAATCAGATTATTTAGCTTCTTCATTTTCCTTTTCTAATACTCATTTGCACTATAGGGTGAAAGCTAAATTAATTAATTAAGCAGTAGCCCTTTTCACAGAGTATTCTCAGTGCCACCCGTAAAAGAAAAGTAAGAGCTTCACCACCTGCATGTACTGGACCGGTACAGTAACGCAAGTCTGTCTCACACTATCATGGTGTGCGTCTGTTTTTCTCGGGTGCAAGTTCACTGCACTGGCATTATGCCGGCTTGCATAAGATAACGTACCAATTTTCCTAAACAAGAGAGAAGAAGAAGAAGAAGACTGGTGTACTGTCATAGTCGACTGTAATGGAAGTCCATAGTGCTCGTAGAATTTGTTCCTTAAACTCCCACTAATGTTAGAGCAAGGATGAAGAAGTCGGAGGTTACGTAGATACTGTCCTCAATAGTTATGAACTGTGCTTTCAATTTGCTACTTGTACTGTGACACAACTTTCTGCTCAATCATTTTGTGTTAATCTTAAGGAGCATTGGTTACAGGCTATGTCTTTCTTTCTTCATATAGTTACTCCTTCCAAATCAAAAAGATATATTACAACACCACTGATAAATAAATATAAGGTATGTACGCTGTGTAGTGCAAAAAGTCACACTTTGATCTTCCTAATAGACAGTACAATATTTTTGAAAGTGCGTACTCTGTCTGAGTCACCTTTTGAAGGATAAATAAGTATGGGCAAATTAATTTAGCGGATCTTTCCCCTCAAGCTAGGTGAACTGTAAACTGTGTCTTAGAACAAAATTAGACCTTCCCAGCAGTGCTCCCACCCAGACCCTTACTAAAGCCAGTCGCAAAAATGTAGAAGACCCCCAATCAGATCTAAAAAAAACGAGGCCTAGCAGAAAACTGGTGACAAAACGTACTTTGATAGTATAAGTAGGCCCAAATACCCCCTTACCCACCGTGGATTGTATTCAAACCACTTGCAAGCAAGCAAAAGTATCCACATCGCTCCAAGACTCGAAACCCCCCCCCCACCCAAACACATGCAATAGAAATACTGCTAACCCTAACGAGCACTAAGTTAAGAATAGTGGCAAAGGCTTTCTTTAACTATGCCAAATACCCCCTTTCCCACAATGGATTTTCTTCAAATGACTTGCAACCAAAATTACACATTCTCACGAGTGCTCTAAGACCCCAGAACTCAGTTGCAAAAATCTAGAACACCCCGAAACACATGCAATCCTGCTGCCAGGGCCTAACGAACCCTAAGTTACAAAAAGTGCCAAAAGGCTTTTCCTTATGGATTTTGTCCCAACCACTTCTATCTGGTATTAGACCTTCCCAGGAATGCCCCAAGACCCGCCAACCCACCCGCCAAAAAGCACAACACCCCCAAACAGCCAAAAAGGAAAATGTCATACTTACAATATTTCTCGGTCTTCGGTCCAAACGCGCTGTGCAGCTAGGTCATAACTCCCGTTTTCCACCACGGATTTCCTGAAAAGCAAATGCAATCAAGATTAGACTGTCCCAGCAGTGCTCCCAGACCCCAAAACTCACCCACAAACACCCGGAACCCCCCCAAAGAGCACCTCAAAGGCAAGCAAGTCAGCAAAAACACAAAAAAACATTCCGCCTCCGATTTGGTCCAAACCCCTTTTATCCGGTATTAGAGCTTCCCAGCAATGGCCCCAGAGCCGTCAACTCACCGGCAAAGAAGTAGAACACCCCCACAAGTGCTGAGTCTTTCTTCATTGGGCGTAATCCAGCCCTCTGTCTATTTAAGTTTAAAAGCTTTATTAAAAGTAAACACATTTATTAAAATCAAGTTTGTCATAAAAGTAAACGTTTAACTGAAAATGGAAAAGTGCTTAGTGCTGACGATTAATTGGACACATTTCTTGTGGTCGACCGAGCTCTCACCTGGTTTGAACTTGATCCTGCTCGTGTTCTTAGAAGTCAAGCTTCTGTCTGTTAGGAGAAAAAGTGGTGCGTGTTAAAAATAAAAAGCAAGCATTCATCGGTTGTGCCAAAAAGTGCAGCCAGACAACAGCCTTCCCTGGAAAAAGGGACATTTTTACTTTAGAGTAGACAGTCACAAATTATTACATTGTATTCTGTTTTTTTTCACATTTCTTTCTTCCTCCTAGACCAAATATTATATAGTAGTTAGTGGTGTATTCTAACATTATTAAATGTACTTTGTAGGTGGAACATCTGGAGGCGGGGCCAGCGCGAAGGTGGTGGCATTGAACGAGGGGAACAACTCTGGGGAGGAGGCGGTGCAAGTGCCGGACATGCCTGTGAGGGATAACACGGTGGTGGCGGGCAGAGGTAAGCTATATATTCCTTACTTATTGAGACTGAAGACTGCAGAGTGTGCTTTCTGCACAGGTGTATTATAAATCAACCAGGTAGTAGCCTCCTCTAAATGTACTTCGACTTAGCTGTGAAGTTTTTGGCGAGAAGAATCCTAATCAGATCTGAGATGAACTTGATGGATGGGATGAACGAAAAGCGAAAGAAGGGTATAAGTAAGTGTGGAAGGATGAGAAATGTAATGATGACTGGCAAAGAAGAATGATATGTGTTTGCTTGGTCCCCGAGGTGGCTGGGAAGGAAAGAATATGGTATGGTGCATGGCTGGGTGAATGATGAAGCAAGGATGGGTGGAAGGAGAACAGCCTGGGTGGGTGAAACAGAAACTGTATGTGTGCATATACTTTGAATGGATGGATGCCTGGATCATGGTACTATCTGACTCTTAGATAGCATATGCATATCTAGAGAGAGTAGACGGTCACTGGATGATCTAAGTGTTACTTTGAAGAGCATGTAACACCGCACCCGCACGTCCGTTCCAGTGTAGGAAAGGCAAGGAAAAGAAGTTGTAATTTTGTCCAAATACTACCATGAATAGTAGCAGTAGTTTGTATTGCAACTGCAAGTACAGCATATATCCGGTTATTACGGTGGACACTCCCTACCTCTCTTAATAACTTTAGTTTAGTAGTAGTGTATCACTGTTCACTCAATAATAAGCAAAGCACCTAAAGTCATCCCATATGTCATCAAATACATCCCATGTGAAGTGATAGATAATCAGATTATTTAGCTTCTTCATTTTCCTTTTCTAATACTCATTTGCACTATAGGGTGAAAGCTAAATTAATTAATTAAGCAGTAGCCCTTTTCACAGAGTATTCTCAGTGCCACCCGTAAAAGAAAAGTAAGAGCTTCACCACCTGCATGTACTGGACCGGTACAGTAACGCAAGTCTGTCTCACACTATCATGGTGTGCGTCTGTTTTTCTCGGGTGCAAGTTCACTGCACTGGCATTATGCCGGCTTGCATAAGATAACGTACCAATTTTCCTAAACAAGAGAGAAGAAGAAGAAGAAGACTGGTGTACTGTCATAGTCGACTGTAATGGAAGTCCATAGTGCTCGTAGAATTTGTTCCTTAAACTCCCACTAATGTTAGAGCAAGGATGAAGAAGTCGGAGGTTACGTAGATACTGTCCTCAATAGTTATGAACTGTGCTTTCAATTTGCTACTTGTACTGTGACACAACTTTCTGCTCAATCATTTTGTGTTAATCTTAAGGAGCATTGGTTACAGGCTATGTCTTTCTTTCTTCATATAGTTACTCCTTCCAAATCAAAAAGATATATTACAACACCACTGATAAATAAATATAAGGTATGTACGCTGTGTAGTGCAAAAAGTCACACTTTGATCTTCCTAATAGACAGTACAATATTTTTGAAAGTGCGTACTCTGTCTGAGTCACCTTTTGAAGGATAAATAAGTATGGGCAAATTAATTTAGCGGATCTTTCCCCTCAAGCTAGGTGAACTGTAAACTGTGTCTTAGAACAAAATTAGACCTTCCCAGCAGTGCTCCCACCCAGACCCTTACTAAAGCCAGTCGCAAAAATGTAGAAGACCCCCAATCAGATCTAAAAAAAACGAGGCCTAGCAGAAAACTGGTGACAAAACGTACTTTGATAGTAAAAGTAGGCCCAAATACCCCCTTACCCACCGTGGATTGTATTCAAACCACTTGCAAGCAAGCAAAAGTATCCACATCGCTCCAAGACTCGAAACCCCCCCCCCACCCAAACACATGCAATAGAAATACTGCTAACCCTAACGAGCACTAAGTTAAGAATAGTGGCAAAGGCTTTCTTTAACTATGCCAAATCCCCCCTTTCCCACAATGGATTTTCTTCAAATGACTTGCAACCAAAATTACACATTCTCACGAGTGCTCTAAGACCCCAGAACTCAGTTGCAAAAATCTAGAACACCCCGAAACACATGCAATCCTGCTGCCAGGGCCTAACGAACCCTAAGTTACAAAAAGTGCCAAAAGGCTTTTCCTTATGGATTTTGTCCCAACCACTTCTATCTGGTATTAGACCTTCCCAGGAATGCCCCAAGACCCGCCAACCCACCCGCCAAAAAGCACAACACCCCCAAACAGCCAAAAAGGAAAATGTCATACTTACAATATTTCTCGGTCTTCGGTCCAAACGCGCTGTGCAGCTAGGTCATAACTCCCGTTTTCCACCACGGATTTCCTGAAAAGCAAATGCAATCAAGATTAGACTGTCCCAGCAGTGCTCCCAGACCCCAAAACTCACCCACAAACACCCGGAACCCCCCCAAAGAGCACCTCAAAGGCAAGCAAGTCAGCAAAAACACAAAAAAACATTCCGCCTCCGATTTGGTCCAAACCCCTTTTATCCGGTATTAGAGCTTCCCAGCAATGGCCCCAGAGCCGTCAACTCACCGGCAAAGAAGTAGAACACCCCCACAAGTGCTGAGTCTTTCTTCATTGGGCGTAATCCAGCCCTCTGTCTATTTAAGTTTAAAAGCTTTATTAAAAGTAAACACATTTATTAAAATCAAGTTTGTCATAAAAGTAAACGTTTAACTGAAAATGGAAAAGTGCTTAGTGCTGACGATTAATTGGACACATTTCTTGTGGTCGACCGAGCTCTCACCTGGTTTGAACTTGATCCTGCTCGTGTTCTTAGAAGTCAAGCTTCTGTCTGTTAGGAGAAAAAGTGGTGCGTGTTAAAAATAAAAAGCAAGCATTCATCGGTTGTGCCAAAAAGTGCAGCCAGACAACAGCCTTCCCTGGAAAAAGGGACATTTTTACTTTAGAGTAGACAGTCACAAATTATTACATTGTATTCTGTTTTTTTTCACATTTCTTTCTTCCTCCTAGACCAAATATTATATAGTAGTTAGTGGTGTATTCTAACATTATTAAATGTACTTTGTAGGTGGAACATCTGGAGGCGGGGCCAGCGCGAAGGTGGTGGCATTGAACGAGGGGAACAACTCTGGGGAGGAGGCGGTGCAAGTGCCGGACATGCCTGTGAGGGATAACACGGTGGTGGCGGGCAGAGGTAAGCTATATATTCCTTACTTATTGAGACTGAAGACTGCAGAGTGTGCTTTCTGCACAGGTGTATTATAAATCAACCAGGTAGTAGCCTCCTCTAAATGTACTTCGACTTAGCTGTGAAGTTTTTGGCGAGAAGAATCCTAATCAGATCTGAGATGAACTTGATGGATGGGATGAACGAAAAGCGAAAGAAGGGTATAAGTAAGTGTGGAAGGATGAGAAATGTAATGATGACTGGCAAAGAAGAATGATATGTGTTTGCTTGGTCCCCGAGGTGGCTGGGAAGGAAAGAATATGGTATGGTGCATGGCTGGGTGAATGATGAAGCAAGGATGGGTGGAAGGAGAACAGCCTGGGTGGGTGAAACAGAAACTGTATGTGTGCATATACTTTGAATGGATGGATGCCTGGATCATGGTACTATCTGACTCTTAGATAGCATATGCATATCTAGAGAGAGTAGACGGTCACTGGATGATCTAAGTGTTACTTTGAAGAGCATGTAACACCGCACCCGCACGTCCGTTCCAGTGTAGGAAAGGCAAGGAAAAGAAGTTGTAATTTTGTCCAAATACTACCATGAATAGTAGCAGTAGTTTGTATTGCAACTGCAAGTACAGCATATATCCGGTTATTACGGTGGACACTCCCTACCTCTCTTAATAACTTTAGTTTAGTAGTAGTGTATCACTGTTCACTCAATAATAAGCAAAGCACCTAAAGTCATCCCATATGTCATCAAATACATCCCATGTGAAGTGATAGATAATCAGATTATTTAGCTTCTTCATTTTCCTTTTCTAATACTCATTTGCACTATAGGGTGAAAGCTAAATTAATTAATTAAGCAGTAGCCCTTTTCACAGAGTATTCTCAGTGCCACCCGTAAAAGAAAAGTAAGAGCTTCACCACCTGCATGTACTGGACCGGTACAGTAACGCAAGTCTGTCTCACACTATCATGGTGTGCGTCTGTTTTTCTCGGGTGCAAGTTCACTGCACTGGCATTATGCCGGCTTGCATAAGATAACGTACCAATTTTCCTAAACAAGAGAGAAGAAGAAGAAGAAGACTGGTGTACTGTCATAGTCGACTGTAATGGAAGTCCATAGTGCTCGTAGAATTTGTTCCTTAAACTCCCACTAATGTTAGAGCAAGGATGAAGAAGTCGGAGGTTACGTAGATACTGTCCTCAATAGTTATGAACTGTGCTTTCAATTTGCTACTTGTACTGTGACACAACTTTCTGCTCAATCATTTTGTGTTAATCTTAAGGAGCATTGGTTACAGGCTATGTCTTTCTTTCTTCATATAGTTACTCCTTCCAAATCAAAAAGATATATTACAACACCACTGATAAATAAATATAAGGTATGTACGCTGTGTAGTGCAAAAAGTCACACTTTGATCTTCCTAATAGACAGTACAATATTTTTGAAAGTGCGTACTCTGTCTGAGTCACCTTTTGAAGGATAAATAAGTATGGGCAAATTAATTTAGCGGATCTTTCCCCTCAAGCTAGGTGAACTGTAAACTGTGTCTTAGAACAAAATTAGACCTTCCCAGCAGTGCTCCCACCCAGACCCTTACTAAAGCCAGTCGCAAAAATGTAGAAGACCCCCAATCAGATCTAAAAAAAACGAGGCCTAGCAGAAAACTGGTGACAAAACGTACTTTGATAGTAAAAGTAGGCCCAAATACCCCCTTACCCACCGTGGATTGTATTCAAACCACTTGCAAGCAAGCAAAAGTATCCACATCGCTCCAAGACTCGAAACCCCCCCCCACCCAAACACATGCAATAGAAATACTGCTAACCCTAACGAGCACTAAGTTAAGAATAGTGGCAAAGGCTTTCTTTAACTATGCCAAATCCCCCCTTTCCCACAATGGATTTTCTTCAAATGACTTGCAACCAAAATTACACATTCTCACGAGTGCTCTAAGACCCCAGAACTCAGTTGCAAAAATCTAGAACACCCCGAAACACATGCAATCCTGCTGCCAGGGCCTAACGAACCCTAAGTTACAAAAAGTGCCAAAAGGCTTTTCCTTATGGATTTTGTCCCAACCACTTCTATCTGGTATTAGACCTTCCCAGGAATGCCCCAAGACCCGCCAACCCACCCGCCAAAAAGCACAACACCCCCAAACAGCCAAAAAGGAAAATGTCATACTTACAATATTTCTCGGTCTTCGGTCCAAACGCGCTGTGCAGCTAGGTCATAACTCCCGTTTTCCACCACGGATTTCCTGAAAAGCAAATGCAATCAAGATTAGACTGTCCCAGCAGTGCTCCCAGACCCCAAAACTCACCCACAAACACCCGGAACCCCCCCAAAGAGCACCTCAAAGGCAAGCAAGTCAGCAAAAACACAAAAAAACATTCCGCCTCCGATTTGGTCCAAACCCCTTTTATCCGGTATTAGAGCTTCCCAGCAATGGCCCCAGAGCCGTCAACTCACCGGCAAAGAAGTAGAACATCCCCACAAGTGCTGAGTCTTTCTTCATTGGGCGTAATCCAGCCCTCTGCTTTGAGGGAAATAGGAGTCTGGAGGAGGAGGATAGAGGAGCATGTTCTTCTGAACTTGTGAACCTGAGGAATGCAGACTGCGGCACCTTCAAATCAATAATCAAACAAGTGAAGACAGTTCTGGTGATGGGCTTGTTTTTGTGATTAGGTGATTAAAGTTTGAATTATATTATCTGTGCACAACAAAGAAAGACAGACACACAGGAATAAAAGTGAATAAGGACGAAAAAGAAAGTTATTGATTCATTGTCTCATTTTCAAGGCTCGGTGTCAGGGTCCAGGAATAAGAATAAGGCTTCATCATCATACTCTGCGAATTCAGGCAGGGTGAGCTCAGTGTCACCTAACAGAGAAGAAATTCCCTCATCTACGTTGCTGTCCACCTCATCTTCATCCGGCGTGCTTTCTCGTACTTTGTAATCTGGTGGTATGAGGTGCTGATTCATCTTGATCATTGTTAACCTCTCCACATTTTTGGGCGAGAGGCGGGTCCGTTTGGAAGTTACAATGCCACCAGCAGCACTGAAAACACGTTCAGAAGACACGCTTGCGAGTGGGCAAGACAAGTAGTATAAAGCCAGGTTGGAGAGCTGTGGCCACAATTCTTTTTTCCCATGTCAATACGCCAATGGGTCAGCATTAACATAGACCTCTGTTGAGTCATTTAGATAGTCCTGCCCCATCGACTCAAGGTCCTCCTCCAAGGTTCCTCCACTTTGCTTAGCTGTTGCTGTCACCTTTTGAGAACCAAACCCAAGCAGAGTTAGCCAATCCTCTTCAGCATCCAATGTTACTGTTGTGTCTGGTGAAGATGATCCGGTTGCCGGTGTCTTTAACGGCTGAGAGGTCACTTGTGCCACAGCCACAGGTGCAGAAGTGACTGGGGATGGCCTGCTGATGCTGATGTACTACCTTTTCATTCAATGAGCTGCCGTTCTCTTTCAAACCTCTTGGCTGACAAGGCTAGCCAACGTTTGTACTTTGTAACATCTTCATCAGCAAAAGGAAAGACTGCTCGGCCTGCCAGCGCCTTTTTGTAGCGTGGATCCAGAATAGTAGCACAAATGTAATGCTGTTCTGAGTGGATCATTTTAAGACGTTCATCACCTTGTAGGCGCTCTAATAATTTCTCCGCCAAAACAAAAGGGTCTTGGTTTTTTTCATTTTTTTGAAACACAGAAGACAGCGCCTTCAGTTGGTGCTCCAGCATGTACAACAATGGGATAGCTTTTCCCAAATTACAGTCCTCCTTGCTGACTGCACACGTGAAGAACTCAAAGGACGAAGCATGTCTATCAGGCTTTTAACTAGCTCCCATTGCGCCGCATCCATCCTCAGGTCCTTGTGAGCTGTACCCTGTTTTAAGAAATAGTGATCGAGTACCGTATACTGATCATACAGACGCTCAAGCATGTAGAAGGTTGAGTTCCAACGTGTTTCCACCTCCTGGATGAGTGCTTTCACTGGCATTCGACGTTCATGTAGCAGGCTCCTCAGATGCTTCCGGGCCTTAAAAGAATGGCTGAAATGGTTGCACATTTTTCGGCAGGTGTCCACTACCTCGCATGCTGGACTGTCTTTATAACTCAAGAATTTTTTAACAACCAGGTTTATACAGTGCGCCAAACACGGCACTCTGAAATAGTGACCCAGCTCCATGGCCTTAACTACATTGGCGCCATTATCCGTGGAAACATAACCAATCTGGCGTTTTTTTGGGGACAGCCAGTGAAGGACCTTTGTGTTAAATTCATCCAAAATGTTTTGTGCTGTGTGACGTTTCTCCAAGCCAAAAATGGCTAGTGTTGCATGTTTCCGAGCAGCTTTAAAAACTTGGTCCGGGTCAACACCTGCGTTTAGCTTTGCTTTAACCCCTGAAAAAGAGACCCAGTGTGCAGTGATGCACATGTAATCAGCGCCTGCGCCACTGGTCCACATGTCTGTTGTCAGATGTATCGTGTGAACAGCACTCTTCTGCAAAGCTGCCCCAATCACCTCTGCACATCTTCATGTAGTGCTGGAACCGCAACTCTGGCAAAATAGAACCGGCTAGGAACCTTCCATTTAGGGCAGAGCGCTGCCACTAATTCTAGAAAACCAACCCCTTCTACAAAAGAAAAAGGGAGAAGGTCCAGAGCTAGCATTTTAGCCAGCTTAGTGTTATACAGACGCGTCAGTGGGTGGTTGTGTTCATATGGCGCTTCTGTAAACAACATCTTTTTAATGTTGCCCTGGACCAAGCATTTACGGGATGATGATGATTTCTTCGACCCAGTTACGCTCGCTGATGAACTTTTTCGCATTGGTGTCTCACTCTCTCCCACACTCTTAGTGTGGCTCACATGGGGTGTGCTGCTGACAGGGCTACTGGGTGTAAGTGAAGTGTTTGACACGTCTTCTTCCTCCTCGTCATCATCAGATGAAACATCAACGTTTTCATTACGTGCAATTCGGGCTTCCTTGATTGCCTGTAGGTGCGCAAACCATTGGACAGTGTGCTGTCTCTTAAGATGACCTCTCTGGCCTCCGGTACCATAGTTGGTACCAACCTTACCACGACTAACTGCAACCTTACAAATGCTACAAATGGTGAAGTTTTCCCTTATTGGGCAAACACTAAATAAGTCCCAAGCTGGGGACTTGAATTGTCTGTGGGGGCCGGAGGAGGCGGCGATACTGGTGGTGGGGGTCATGCTGCTAATGCCAGATGAAGTGGAGGATGTGGATTGCCGAACTTTAGTACGTTGTGCACTTTCACCACCACTAATTGAGGTCGAGGTGGATGGAGGTCCCTTCTGGTGAGGAAGAAATATAGAAGCGGTACGTGTTGGTGTACTAGTTAACTCCAATGATTGTTGTGTTTCCATTGCCTCCTCGTCCACATCATCATCACGCTCAGCAGCTTCTCGGGCTAGGGTCAAAATGTCTGTTTACTGCATGCCCGCTGGGGCTGCAGTGACCTTTATGATGACTGGGTCGGCGTCGTGAGAGCCTTCATCAGCAGCAGTATCCGCCACTTCTTGTTGAGCCTCATCACACTCCATAACTATGAGTTTTTCGACGACCTTCCTTTTACGCTTAAGTACCTTTGTCAGATCATGGTGTGCCTCACTCTCAGACGGCCGTGGTGGTTCCCAATTTTCATCCATATCATCAGAAGGAGGTGGGCTTGAAGAAGATGTAGACACCGCCCTTGATCTTTTCCTTGCTAGGGATGTGGAAGACAATGAATGATCATCAGGAGGAGTGGCTTCCTCAAATGATACCTCGGCTTGATTGTCGATTTCCTGATGTGCCCCTACTTCGGGAGGAACAACTATTGTGGGCACTTGTGACCCTCCATGCACCTCTGCTTGCGCATCTCCTTGTGCTGCCTCTCCTTCCACATGTACTTGGGCTTGTACTTGCACATGTGGTTGTTGTTGCGGCTGTGGTTGTTCAACACTCGTCAGATGAGTTACAACAACCTGTGTTGATTGAGGGACATTGCTGCTACTTTCTTGCGATGAGCCAACATCACTGGTCGATGGTGATTGAAGAAGTACACTGACTGCCTCTGCAGCACTCAAGGGCTTGGACTTAAGTTGGCGTGGTGGTGGTGGTGGCACTGAGCGCAATGGAGCGGGGGTGCTGCTCCCAGCTTGGTCCCCAGCAGATCCCGCTGCTGCTGCAGGCGTACTTTTTTTTTTACTCCCAAAAAATGTGGCGGGCGGCACACCAGTCTCCTTGGTAACTTGCTTCTTCTGCTCCTTACTGGCAACTTTCTTGCTAGAGGAGATACGGGGAACTTTTTTTGGGGCCATCTTCTTCAGAGCAGGTCAGAACAGCAGGCCGCAGTTGCACGAGTTGCATAGTTGTCTGTGGCCAGACGTGATGTCGCGTGACGTTAGGCTGCATACACACACCGCTGCAGGACTTTTTCCTGGCACTGGTGGTTCTTTTGAGTCTTGTGCACCAAAAAGCAATGGAAGACAGAGGAACATCAGTTCAGTTATACACCCCAAAAAAATAAAAAAAACACAGAAAAATCAGCACAATCCCATGCCCTCCATGATGTTTAAATTCAAGACACCCCACAGAAAGACTAGGCACATGCACCACTCACTACCCCTGGTGAAAAGGCCACAACAACAGCCCAAAAAAACGAAAATCACAGAAAAATCAGCACAATCCCAAGCCCTCCATGATGTTTAAATTCAAGACACCCCACAGAAACACTAGGCCTATGCACCACTCAGTACCCCTGGGCATAAAGGTTGAAAGCTAGGCAAAATGGTTGCAGACCTAAGAACACTGCCTGCATTCAAAATGCTCCCCTCCCTCCCAGCACATGGCCAGGACCTGTAGCAGCACTCAAAATGGCCCACAGCCACATGGACTGTCCCCATGAACACCCCAAAAAATCGAAAAACACAGAAAAAACAGCACAATCCCATGCCATCCAGGCCCTCCATGATGTTTAAATTCAAGACACCCCACAGAAAGACTAGGCACATGCACCACTCACTAGCCCTGGTGAAAAGGCCACAACAACAGCCCAAGAAAACGAAAATCC
Organism: Lissotriton vulgaris; assembly: GCF_964263255.1. Taxonomy (NCBI): domain Eukaryota; kingdom Metazoa; phylum Chordata; class Amphibia; order Caudata; family Salamandridae; genus Lissotriton; species Lissotriton vulgaris. The sequence goes on from NC_141696.1 coordinate 47,105,916, forward strand.
CAGAAAAATCAGCACAATCCCAAGCCCTCCATGATGTTTAAATTCAAGACACCCCACAGAAAGACTAGGCCTATGCACCACTCAGTACCCCTGGGCATAAAGGTTGAAAGCTAGGCAAAATGGTTGCAGATCTAAAACACTGCCTGCATTCAAAATGGCCCCCTCCCTCCCAGCACATGGCCAGGGCCTGTAGCAGCACTCAAAATGCCCCCCAGCCACATGGCCTGTCCCCATGAACACCCCAAAAAATCGAAAAACACAGAAAAATCAGCACAATCCCATGCCATCCAGGCCCTCCATGATGTTTAAATTCAAGACACCCCACAGAAAGACTAGGCACATGCACCACTCACTAGCCCTGGTGAAAAGGCCACAACAACAACCCAAAAAAACGAAAATCACAGAAAAATCAGCACAATCCCAAGCCCTCCATGATGTTTAAATTTAAGACACCCCACAGAAAGACTAGGCCTATGCACCACTCAGTACCCCTGGGCATAAAGGTTGAAAGCTAGGCAAAATGGTTGCAGACCTAAGAACACTACCTGCATTCAAAATGCCCCCCTCCCTCCCAGCACATGGCCAGGACCTGTAGCAGCACTCAAGATGGCCCACAGCCACATGGACTGTCCCCATGAACACCCCAAAAAATCGAAAAACACAGAAAAAACAGCACAATCTCATGCCATCCAGGCCCTCCATGATGTTTAAATTCAGGACACCCCACAGAAAGACTAGGCACATGCACCACTCACTAGCCCTGGTGAAAAGGCCACAACAACAGCCCAAAAAAACGAAAATCACAGAAAAATCAGCACAATCCCAAGCCCTCTATGATGTTTAAATTCAAGAAACCCCACAGAAAGACTAGGCCTATGCACCACTCAGTACCCCTGGGCATAAAGGTTGAAAGCTAGGCAAAATGGTTGCAGATCTAAGAACACTGCCTGCATTCAAAATGGCCCCCTCCCTCCCAGCACATGGCCAGGGCCTGTAGCAGCACTCAAAATGCCCCCCAGCCACGTGGCCTGTCCCCATGAACACCCCAAAAAATCGAAAAACACAGAAAAATCAGCACAATCCCATGCCATCCAGGCCCTCCATGATGTTTAAATTCAAGACACCCCACAGAAAGACTAGGCACATGCACCACTCACTAGCCCTGGTGAAAAGGCCACAACAACAGCCCAAAAAAACGAAAATCACAGAAAAATCTGCACAATCCCAAGCCCTCCATGATCTTTAAATTCAAGACACCCCACAGAAAGGCTAGGCCTATGCACCACTCAGTACCCCTGGGCATAAAGGTTGAAAGCTAGGCAAAATGGTTGCAGACCTAAGAACACTGCCTGCATTCAAAATGGCCCCCTCCCTCCCAGCACATGGCCAGGGCCTGTAGCAGCACTCAAAATGGCCCCCAGCCACATGACCTGTCCCCATGAACACCCCAAAAAATCGAAAAACACAGATAAATCAGCACAATCCCATGCCATCCAGGCCCTCCATGATGTTTAAATTCAAGACACCCCACAGAAAGACTAGGCACATGCACCACTCACTAGCCCTGGTGAAAAGGCCACAACAACAGCCCCAAAAAACGAAAATCACAGAAAAATCAGCACAATCCCAAGCCCTCCATGATGTTTAAATTCAAGAAACCCCACAGAAAGACTAGGCCTATGCACCACTCAGTACCCCTGGGCATAAAGGTTGAAAGCTAGGCAAAATGGTTTCAGACATAAGAACACTGCCTGCATTCAAAATGGCCCCCTCCCTCCCAGCACATGGCCAGGGCCTGTAGCAGCACTCAAAATGGCCCCCAGCCACATGGCCTGTCCCCATGAACACCCCAAAAAATCGAAAAACACAGAAAAATCAACACAATTCCATGCCATCCAGGCCCTCCATGATGTTTAAATTCAAGACACCCCACAGAAAGACTAGGCACATGCACCACTCACTAGCCCTGGTGAAAAGGCCACAACAACAGCCCAAAAAAACGAAAATCACAGAAAAATCAGCACAATCCCAAGCCCTCCATGATGTTTAAATTCAAGACACCCCACAGAAAGACTAGGCCTATGCACCACTCAGTACCCCTGGGCATAAAGGTTGAAAACTAGGCAAAATGGTTGTAGATCTAAGAACACTGCCTGCATTCAAAATGGCCCCCTCCCTCCCAGCACATGGCCAGGGCCTGTAGCAGCACTCAAAATGCCCCCCAGCCACATGGCCTGTCCCCATGAACACCCCAAAAAATCGAAAAACACAGAAAAATCAGCACAATCCCATGCCATCCAGGCCCTTCATGATGTTTAAATTCAAGACACCCCACAGAAAGACTAGGCACATGCACCACTCACTAACTAGCCCTGGTGAAAAGGCCACAACAACAGCCCAAAAAAACGAACATCACAGAAAAATCAGCACAATCCCAAGCATCCAGGCCCTCCATGATGTTTTTATTAAAGAGACCCCACAGAAAGACTCAGTCCACCCACCACTGAGTACCCCTGGGCAAAAGGCCCCAACAACAGCCCAAAATTCGAAAATTACAAAATTGTAGTTGCAGCAACTGTAATGCCCCAAACAAACTTACTTGTGAAATTTCTAATCCAAAAGTGATCCAAAGAAAGTCAAAAAGGCCTCAAATCCAAATATCCAGCAGCATCCACAAAAAGTAATCCTTCCAGCTTCAGATCCAAATGAAAAGTGACCAGGAGATGGACAAAGCACTGGGAGGAGCCTGCTGGACAGGAACAGGAAGTTGGAGACTGTGGGGCACTTCCTTCCTCCCACCCCCACCCACCTCAAAATGGACTCCTTGCAAAAAAAGTGCAGGCAAATGTCAACCTGAGGAGTTATTCAGATAAAAATCATCATTTTCAGAAGGTTTATGCTGCTTGCTGGTGGATTTCTTGTGCAGAATTGCAAATTTTGTATTTTCGCGAGTGCAAGATTGTTGCTGCTCGCCGCATGTACTAGTTCGCAATTGCGAACTCCCACGATACGTGATCACGGCGTACTCGCGTTGACAAACTCTCGCTGTGCAAGGTGGCGAGCGCGATGACGTAATCGCGGTCGCCAAACTCCCGTGGGATCTCGCAGCAAGATCCAAAATGGCGCAGCACTCGCAAAATATCGAGAAAAACAACTCAGCAAATGCTGAATGGCGGTAAGTGAACGCCGCGCGCCGCAAAATCGTATCACCAAGAAAAAAAATCTGCTGCGTGCGAATTTGCGGATTTTCGGTAAATTCGCGAGCGTTCGCGGATTGCGAATGTACCGAAAATCTGCAAAATCCGCGAGCGGAACGGATTTTCCACCCATGCTTATTTGGTATCAAACATGTTGGAATCATACCCCCACACCTTAAACTGTGTGAAAGGTATGATTCCATACACTGTAAAGCTCCTCCAGGAGGCACCCAGGGCTCCTGGTACCAGCCTTCCAGAACAGGACAGCAAGCTAGGGATACTGCCGACCAGAGACAACTCCTGCTACTGAGCCAAGCTCGAGCAGGGTAAGGCTAAACAATAGATATCCTACCACAGGGAGGTGTGACCACCTACCAGACAGGGTTTAGTGTATTATCAAACACAACTGAGACTGCTTGAAGGATACATTTGGACCCCTCCTTGCATACTCCAGTTCAAACCTGTCCAGAGAGCTGTTCACTCCCACTCTGGCGCTAAACCGGACAAAGGACATGGAAGTATCCTCCCCACTTTCCACACCATCCTCTGAGAGGGACCACTGAATCGTTCCAAACCTTTCCTAAGGGTAATTAAGGGCCTACCTGTCGGTGGGTCCCTAGATACATCGTGGGACAAGATTCAGATAACAAACAATTTCAACTTTGACCGTCTGGACACTCTGAACTTCACTTGACTCTGCCTTCAGAATCAATACTGAAACGGGGACGATTCTTGCTGCTCCTGGTCTTATCGTCCTGCTGGTCTTCTAGAACAACTGTGTCTCTGCTCCATACAGGTTCTTCATCATGCCTGTGGACATCCAAGACACCTAAAGGAATCTTCCTTGGAGTGAAGGAGTCACTCTCCTGCATCTGCAGACTCTGCAACACAGCTGACCAGTCTGCTCATCCTGAGCCCTCATTGACTCTGTTTTAAACGTACAGCTGCCAGGAAATATCACTTTGTGTGACAAATATATTTTTTTCTCCTGTCTGTACACATATGATCTTTTTGTATAGTTTTTATACTGTTTATATCTCTAAATCATTAACTGTTGCCCATTATTTGTCTGTATATGTTCCCTTCCTTTTTTATGCATTACCCCTGTGTACATTCTGAGTCATTTTTGCATCATTATATATATAAGGAATTGTTTTTTTAATGTTCGCTTGTATGATTTGTACTTTCAAATCGAATAAAAGCTTATGACTTGACTTGACTCTGAAAGGCTCAGCAACACAGGTGGTGGTTCTGCAGCTCCCTCAAGGCTTTCACTGTCTACATACTGAGATTGAGAACAGTATCCCTCATCGGAATCCCTGGAACAGCACTACTGTGCACCGCGTTGATTTACCGTTGACAAGGCTTGTTGGCTATCTCCTCCAGAGATCTTCAGGCTCCAAGAAGCTCCAACCTCAAGCAATGCATGCAGCCAAGATCTTCGTCCACACCACTTCATCTGCACCGTGGGCTTTCTTCATTGGTGAGCTGCTCGAGGTCCTCTTGCGACTCCTGTGCCTTCAGCCCATGGGTCCTCTTGAGGGTCTTCTTTGGCTCCATTGGGCTCCCCTGCTTGCTTGGAACCTGTTATGACTTACCCGCTCGTGGTGAGTCACTTGGACTTTGCTGGTCCCGACACTGCACCGTTTTTGCCTATGGCATTGTGTGCCGCTGCCAAGGCATGTGGCTGTCCCTGCCAGACACTGACCCTTGGCTCTCGACATCTGACGTGGGACAGCTCATAACCAGATCCTGGTCTTCTACAACTTTGTATGGCCCACACAGCTGCAACTTCAAGGGCACTGGCAACCTCTCCTGCATCTCCGACATCGGTGGGCATTTGTCTTCCATGCCTCCTGGTCATTCCTGAGTGGCATAGACTCTGTCCTCTCTGCTTGCAGGTACCGCTCATCTTGAATCCACCTTTGGGTTCCACCAAACTCCTTCATCTGCACCTCAAGCTGCATCTTTCCTGAAGTTCTCCATTGTGGTCTACAGCGGTTTCAGACGCCACTTCGCACCTATACACCCGGCTTCCCTAGTATAGGTATCCTGGTTCCTGGGGTATCCAAGGGTGGGGTAACTCTCCAACTTTCAATTATCCTCTTGGAGATCACTGAGTATTTGTGCTACTTATGTGTTCTATTTCCTAAGTATTGTGTGTAATGTGTTAATATAACCAGGTAGGAAATAATACATTGTGTTAGTAATAAAAAAACTTTTTTATAACTACACTGTGTGATTCCTTTTCACTTAACCTATACCTGAAGATTAAGTACTGGTAAAACCAGCAGCTTTACACTCCTTATGGACTAAGCCTTAAGGCTGCTCGCCACAGCTACCACTTAGAGAGCATTCTTAGGTTCTCTGAGACCACTAAAATCACCATAAGGGTTGTCTGGATTAGTGTAGGGTGCTACACTTACATAAGTGAGCACCATATTAAAGCCTGCACTGTTTAACCAGCTAATCTAGGTGTGGATTCGTTGAAAAATCATCACTAGCATTAGGCACATATAATATTTAGATATGCTAAGTAAGTGCTACTGACCTTGTAGATTGGTTGCAAAGGGCCTAGCACAACCCTTTCTCCAATCTTTGGAAGTTAAGTTTACACTAGGTTAGGTAGGTGCAACAGCACAATGCACCTTGAAACCATGTCTTTAGTTTGGATGCTAGTGCACCTCAGTCTTCTAGATACAATGGTCTTAAGTTCCAAGAACTGAAGACACTGTATACTTTGAGGAAGGTAAAGACAGGTAGCTATCCAACCACCAAGCATCTCTTAGAGCTGCTTCTCCTAGATGATCTCAAGAACCCTGACAGTTTAGGGGATTAGCACAAGGTGGGTGGGGATGCTCCTGAAGATGGGACTGGACGGGTTACCCCCAGTGGTCCTAATTCTGAGCATGACCAAGAGAAGTCTGAAGACTCCACCTTGATGTACTCTAATCCAGGTAATCGTGCAGATGGCACAGAGGGTGTCCATAGAAGTAGGTCCCCCTTTATTCCTACAGGAAGGGTTCAAAGCAGACAGAGGAGATCTAGGTTTCCCTCTGCTGAGTTCAATACTTCAGGACGTTCGATAGGGACCCCAATCTCTAGCCAGAGAGAGGCCTCCTTGGAAAGGGAACACCACCTGATAAAACTTGAGAAGAATTGACTCCAACTCAGGCGAGACCAGTTGGTCCTTAAAAGAGAGACCCTGGAAGTCCAAAAAGCTGGGACTAGAGTCCTATGGGGGCAGCCCTAGTATTCATAGAGTCAGGGAAAACTCTTTTGATACTAGGAAGCTGAGCAGAATAGCCCCTCCTTATCAGGAGGGGATGACAACCAGAAATGGATTTAGAGAGGGTATGTAAAGTTCAGAAGGACCCTCAAGGGCAGTCGGCAACTATACTGTGATTCTCCTTTGCTAACCAGGGTGGAGATAAGCTCCTCACTGTTAGAGAAGAGTATGCTGACAATTGCTCAGTTCTGAAAAGTGCAGTCATAGATTGTTTTGGCTTAACCACTGAGCAGAACAGGATTAAGTTCAGAGACACCCAAAAGGCACACACCCAAGACTCTGTAGATTTAATTGATAGTGCTAATAAGGCTTGAAGCTGGCTTCATGGAAGCAAGGTACAGGACTATGAAGCATTGTACAATTTGATAATGAGGGAGAACATCCTTAATAACTGTCAGAACCAACGTTTGCACCAGTACCTGGTGGACTCTGATCTGACCTCTCCTCAAGAATAGGGAAAGAAGGCAGACAAATGGGTCCACACCAGGGTAAAGCAGAAAAACCATGGTAATGGAGTTGACCTGAAGAAGCAAGATTCTTCTAAATTCCAGGATAAAGGTGGATACATGGGTAAAGATAACAAGCATTTACAATGCAACGGTCTCGCCTTTGCAAAGGTTAGAGCTATTGGCATTGTAAATGACAACATTTTTATTTATGTGTTTGTTTTGAAAACAGATAAATAAATGCCATTGTCATTTACAATGCCAATAGATTAATCTCTCGCAAATGCGAGACCTATTGCATTTGCATGGTGATGCGGGAGGGGGGAGTCGCAGTGCACCTCAGTGTCAGGGTGTAGTGCCTTCTCTGAGGGACACTGAGCAGCACTGCTCCCATGATGACGCGGGAGGGGGGAGTCGCACTGCACCATAGTGTTAGCGTCAGGGCGTAGGCCTTCCCTGAGGGACACTGCGCAGCACTGCCTGCCATAATGACGCAGGAGGGAGTCGCCATGCACCACAGTATCAGAGTGTAGTGCCTACCCCTAGGGACAGTGTGCAGCACTGCTCTCATGATGACACTGGAGGGGGGAGTCGCACTGCACCTCAGTGTCAGGGTGTAGTGCTTTCTCTTAGGGACACTGTTTCAATTTCTAGACATAGCAGCCGGATTCTTAAAGGAATTCTCATTAGCCAGAATTGTCATTTAAAACAGCAGAAGCAAGGGGGCGAGAAGGCAGGCACAGCTGCCCACGTTTGCTCCATGCTCTACATACTCATCAGTCGAACTGCTCTTAAAAAAGATAGAGCTTTTTTGAAAACCACTGAGATTGTTACTTAGTGTAAACAAGGGGGAGGGGAGCAAGCAGGCGGCTGACACGGCCAGTGCTAGTCTACCCCCCAGAGACAAGCGTGACTGCAGGGCACCCGCCGGGCCACCGGCCTAAACAGCGCAGCGCAGCTCCGGCTCACCAGAGGCCTCCGCCTCCACACTCCCTCCCCCCCACACCTCCCTGAGAAAAGTTACCCTGGAAACCAGCCATGCTAGCAGCCATTCCACCAGCACCTTCCCCACATGCCAACTTCCTTTAATTCGAAGTGGGAAAGACTCCTTATACACGTTAAAATAAACGCATTCCAAGTATACCAACACCAGATGATTCGTATTTTAGACAACGCTTGTAACCGAGTCACCCTCCCACCATGCATGCACCCATCCTTAACCCCTTCCTCCCTCCCGCGTTCCCTGTGCTCTGAACTGATTTTTAGGTCTCGTAGAGAGACCTATTGGAGCGAAAAAGCCAAACCAGCGGATTTCAAGGAGTGCATGATGTCCTCATGCACGCGCTTGCCCGAGCCTTCTAGCAGCATTTCTCCTCCCCTTACCATTTGCTCCTGCCTCCGGGAGCTTTAAAGGGATCTGTTTCCCCGCCCACTGCTTCACACTCGCATTTCTCCTTCCTTCGTGCCCAGCCCCCTCCCAGCGCTGCCTGGCCGGCACATGAAAGGCTGCTGCTCCCCTAATTATTCACTGCCCACAGATGTCCTCTCTTCTCGCCCTCTCCTTGTTTTTTTTCTCTTTGCTTGCATTTCACTTTCTCCATTTGTTTTTGCTCTAAGCTTGTTTTTCTATTGCACTTCTCCGCCATCTGTCTTTTCTCACGGTGTGATGCTGGCTTTCACAGCATGCCAAGCTGCTGCTTGCCTCCCTATTACATTAACTGGCTCCTGTCTCTTCACCGACCACTTTGGCAATCGGCGTCCTCAAGCAGAAGGAAGAACAGTGTAAAACACCGATTTTCACGGATAATTAGGCCCACACACACTCTGAAACACATGCAAGTGAAGCCACCTCCCTTCCAAGAACACTCCCTGTGCCCCGTGGGCTTTACTTAAGGTTTTTTGTTCCCATTTTCTGCGCGGTTGGTGCTTGCATTAACTGCAGGAGTGTGTAGTGTGCTGGCATCCCGCCTTACAGGCACCAATCATGCTCCAGGAGAAAGAGTGCTTTAGTACGTAAAAATGCATTCATTAAAGGGAGAGGCGGAAATGTTTTGTGGGAGGGGCTAGGAGCCAGCTAAGGCTGCACGGCTTTCTTTTCTATGCATGCGCCCGAATGTAACATTTTGTTTCAGATTAATTTAAATCATGGCAGCTGTTCCAGACCCTGCAAAATCGTCACTTCTACATGCGAACCCAGTCCACCTTGAGGAAACAGACACCCACTGGCTCTAGTCTGGGTACATTAACTTACGTAACTTTTTTGCGGTGCTCCTCAGCTCAGGGAACTCCCTCTCTCGCATTTCTCGCCACACCACCTCACACCCTCTTTTCAGTCTAACTCTCTCTCGCCTTAGGACCCCCCCACACTTCAGTTCAGATTATCATGCAACCTCTGGTGCTTGCCACCCCCTCATCCCCATCTATGCAGACACCCCCATGCTGACCTCCCACCGCAGACGTCTCCTCCCTCACAGTCCACACCACCTCCACTTCACACACTAACATTCAGAGCCTGTTTTTTTTTTAGTGGGTGGCAAAAATGCAGCTCATCCCCTGCTGCTTTGACCATTGCCACACAGCTCTTCTCTCTTAGCACGGTGGCTCCTTAACTCAGCTCCTTGGCTGCTCCACCTTTACAGACACCCAGAGACCCTGCCTGCCATGGTACCTCTCGGCAAATGACGAGAGCTGTCAAAGGCAGTAGGGTCTGGCTTGTAAATAACCATGCCAGAAATATTAGCTTTACCAGTACTTCTGTATTGTTCACATTAATCAAACGTTCACTTTTCTCCTACTCGCTAAAGTGTGACGTCAGCAGCTTTTAGTTTTGATTAAAAAGTTAACGCTTCTGTCTTGTTAGAACAGAGCCCTCCGTTTTAGAGGCGTACACTGGTTAACTGAAGGCGAGTAGAGTTGGTAGCATTGTGTGAGCATAAAGACATGCGCACATCTTTATGGAGCAGTATATCTGCTTGAACTCGGATTACTTCATGGCGGGTCCAGCGTCTTGTGTAACGCCAAAGAGGCATCCGGCCTGTCTCTCAGAAACTCAGGAATCTGGACAAACCTGATTTAAAAAAATAAAATAAAAACGGTTGGTACAAAACTGATTTTTTTTGTTTGTTTAAAAAATATAAATAAAAGCATTTGCTACACGTTAGTTGCTTTTTGCTTGTCTGGTTTACTCCCTTGGCGGTTTCGTTCTACCTGATCAATGCATCACATACCAGCATTTCGCTCCATATAGTTTTCAATTCCTCAGCTTTTCCTAAGAACTGCTGTTGCCAGTTGGATTGTGCGCTCTCAGAAATGTAGAACAACTTAACCTACATTTCGTTGTTTGACCTAGCAAAAAAGATTAACAGGTCTGCAAGTAAGGAAAGTAGAATGAGAGAAGGATTATGTATGTGCATGCTTCACGTGTGTGTGCGCCTGCACTCTGGTTAAACACATTTTCTTAGCAATCACCTCAGCTGTTGACGAGACCACGGCAGTTTCCACAGTTAAGTCGCTCTTAGCAATTTGAAATTAAAATGCAGACACTGACTGCATAGTGATATTGTAATGTTATTTTCTTCAGTGGGTTACGGTGTCTGCAGCAGTCTAGTATGTCCTAGCCAGTGATATGTTGTGTTCCTGTTTCTGACACATACTTCTAAAAAATAATTTACTAACTACTTTTATTCCTACTACAGAGTGTAAGAAGGGCTCACTATTCAAGTGGGCGTACAACTGTAGCACGTGAGCCTGTAATGCGTGCATGAAAGCATCATTCTGTCTCTTGTTCTTTATCAAGCTTAATAGCAAACACAATCTCGTCTAAAAATAAATATGCAGCTATATAAAACCGATTATGTAGCTTCATAAGAAAAATATATATTTATAGAACAGCCCAGTGTGCAATTCGAGGTTTGGAAGGCCTTTTCTTCGCTCGTCAGGGAATATTAATATCCATATAGAGGACTGGGTGCAGTGTGAGCGTTTGCTCACTGGGCATTATTTGGTTGGCCCACAAAACGTGCTAAACGTTAATGAATATGAAGCTGAGAGTTTACACACAACCACACACACACAACACCACACACACAACCACACACAAACACACACATAACTACACGTCAGTGCACACTTTCACCAGGCACAAACACCACCAGCTGTCAGTGCACGCTTTCACTTGGCACAAACACCACCAGCTGTCAATGCACACTTTCAACAGGCACACACACCACCAGTCGCCAGTGCACACTTTCATCGGGCACAAACACCACCAGCCGTCAGTGCACGCTTTCAACGGGCACAAACACCACTAGCCGTCAGTGCACGCTTCCACCAGGCACACACCACCAGACGTCAGTGCACACTTTCAGCAGGCATACACACACCACCAGGTGTTAGTGCACGCTTTCACCAGGCACACACCACCAGCCTTCAATGCACACTTACACCAGGCACACACACCACCAGCCGTCAGTGCACGCTTCCATCAGGCACATACCACCAGCCGTCAGTACACGCTTCCACCAGGCATGCACACCACCAGCCGTCAGTGCACGCTTCCACCAGGCACACACACCACCAGCCGGCAGTGCACACTTCCACCAGGCACACACATCACCAGCCGTCAGTGCATGCTTCCACCAGGCATACACACCACCAGCCGTCAGTGCATGCTTCCACCAGGCACACACACCACCAGCCGTCAGTGCATACTTCCACCAGGCACACACACCACCAGCCATCAGTGCACAATTTCTACAAGCACACTCACCACCAGCCATCAGTGCACACATCAATTGTTAACGCATCCACAATTAACTATTGTAGTAATCGCAGTATGGCGCACTTTACTTTTAAACATATTCATCTAAAGCGCAGCATGCCACCATTGCTACAAAAATAAATACACATTTTTTTGACCTACAATTTATACACTTTTGTTGCAATTGATGTTGCAATGTTTAGCAATGCCAATAACTCAAGCTTAATTAATGCGAGACCTATTGCATTGCAAATGCTTGTTGAACAGGGAAATTCCTTCCTCCTTGGATTTAACTTTATAGGCGGCGCTGCTCCTTGAAGCACATATAAGCTCCTGCAGCGCTCGAGAGAAAGAGAGGGAGAGGATGATACAGGGGAAATGCGGCATACTTCAGCCGCCCTGTAGCTTGAAATAATGCGGTCCTTTGTGCTTTTGCCGTTCAGAGCGGAGACGCTGTGGGTAGAATGCGGACACAGCATCCTAGGAAGGAGCGGATTGCAGTCAAGCTTCTCACTGAGGGATGCACTGACGTCCACGGCTGCTCCCTGGCTCCTTAGTCTCAGAGCTCCGCGCCCCGGTGCTGCTCCCCAGGTATCACCGATGGACTTAGAGGCAAAGGAAGGGGCAGATGAGGCCACAGGGCAGGGGTGTCAGTCTAGAGATGGGGTGAACAGAAAGGAGAGATGGCCTCGGGGAGGGGGGCAGAAAATGAAACGAGGAGAGAGTCAGGACGAGGAGCGAGGAGTGAAAGAGCGAGAGACACAAGGAGGGGAAAGAGAGAACGAAAAGCAGGAGGGGGGTTAATGGAGGAAAGAAGTGGAAAGAAGAAGGTAGTGATGAGAGGGATGGAGAGAAGCCCAAGCAGGGGAGAGAGGCTGTCGATTGAACCCGAGTAGAGAGGCACCCGGAGATGGTGGGAGGGTGAGGGGTTGCAGACATGGTAGGCAAGGTGAGAAAGACAGAAGGTGGGGGCCGAAGGAGGGTTCTAGAAGAGTTAAAGAAAGGGGACTGGGGTGGGTCCAGTCCATCAGTAACTTTAAAAGTTGGTAGGTAGTCCTAGTTTCAAAGATGTATCGCCAAATCTGCAGTCCCCATTCCCTTCTTTTCACCGGTGCGAACCCTAAATATATGTGGTAAAAGTGGCCAGTACACCCACGTGTCTTCGCGAAATCCCTCTCACCTTTTAATCCACTGCTTGAGTTCAGGCCTCCCTAGCACATCCGTGTTTTGATGCAGAGGGTGACAAACGCCAGCAGCTTGGGTCGGCGTGCGCCTGGCTTGGGGGTGCAATCTCAAGGGGCAGCACGCGCTCATGCAAGGAAGCAACGCGAGTACAATAACGTTTTGCGAAGGAGACTAGGGCTTGGGAGCGCAGGGGGTGTTGTAAAGAGACAGTGAGTGATGGCGGGGTTTTTATGGGGGGTTATGCTCGGAACAGCCGACCTTGGTGGTGGGGTAGTGAGTTGAGTCTAGGCGTGGTTCAGGAGTCATTGGCCCGCAAGGGTGGAATGGCGGCAACGATCTGGCGTTTTAGGACTGAGGGGGGGCAGTGTGCTTGGAGCGCCTGACTTTGAGCGTGAGTGGTATGGGGTTGAGATCTGAAACTTGTTTATGATCCACAGTTAGTTTTACTTTCTTCACAGCAACTTGCATATTTTAAACAAGTTTGACTGCACTAGCACCATTCTGACTCCTTCTCTGCCCCTGTTTCGCTGCCAACTGCTGCGCGTCTGGCTCGCTGCAAATTATGCTCACATTTGAGGAAGAGGAAAGTCTCGGACAAGACTAAGATACACTTCACATTTGTGAAAACCCTACACAATTCCATTCCAAAGTGCCCATGTATTGTCAGCTTGGTATCGACGCCGATTGGCCTGTTGATTGGCCTCATATTCCCAGCAAAAGGCCGACTGCTTGTCTTGTGCCTTCGCGTACAGCCTTGGCAGAGAGTGCCTCGCGGACATCAAGCCTGTGCAGAGGAGGCACAGTTAACAGCTCTCCTTATGAAATAATGCCACAAGACCTTGCTGGCCCTGCAGCCCGCGCCGCTGCACTGATCTCTTGGTGAGGGTCCAAGTGGTTAAAACAGACATGAGCATTAGGATCACCTGGGTCGGGAGGAATTCCTGCAGGAAATACGGTAGGAGAGCCGGGAAGAGAAATGAACAAGCACTCGCCATTTGTGTCTAAGTCCCGTCCTTTTCAGACTGGGGGGGTTGTTTTTGACTGAGAACGTCACTAGGTAGAAAGAAAGTAAAAAACACGCCCCCCAATCGCAAAAGGACGGGGCTTAGATCGAAAAGATAAAGTCACTGAGACCTCTTCTGTCCGCCGTTTAGGAGGCCACCCAATGGAGAAGAGCGCCGGGGCATAATCTCGCTACTCAGAGTCATTAAATCTTGCCAGCGAGACTGTGCATGTGCGCAGCCTACGCTAGCCGAGACCTAAAAAGGAGTCTGCCCAAGGTCCACAAAAACCTGCATCTGGGGTGAGTCCCAAAATTCCAAGCAAGGCAGAACGAAACCTTGGTGTTATTGATATAAAGTAAAGGCCCATTGGACAAGGGATGATGATTTTCCAAAGGACAAGCAACCTGATACCAGTGCCCCTAAGGTAACTGCCCACAATAGCACCAGCACAGGTGGTGGCACAGCAACCAATGTATTAGTTGGGTTAACCTTGGGTTCTGAGGTGGATTCTGGCCTAGTCATAACTCCATCTCATGTAGTTCTAGCCTCTAATGGTGGCATTGATCTTGCGACCGTACTAGTAAGTCCCACTAATTTGGACAAGTACAGGCAAAAGCCTTTGATCATTGGAAAGGAAGCAATAGCTTTCAGGGACACAGGGGCCAGTGTCACCATGGTGACAGAGAAACCTGTGCCTCTTGAAGAAATAATACTTGGACAAAGGTACCAAGTAACCAATGCTAATGTCAGGATTGATCAATACTTGGCAATTGTGAATCTCAGCTAGGGATGGGTAACTGGACCTCAGAGAGTTGTGGTATCTCCAGATTTACCTGTAGATTGTCTGTTGAGCAAGGATTTAGAAACTTCAGCCTGGTCTGAAGTAGAGTTCAGGACTCATGCAGAAATTATGGGCATTTCTGCCAGTGTCTTTGCTGTCATTAGGGCTTAAGCCAAACAACTCAGCACTGAAGAAGCACTGGATCTTGGAAAAATGTACCAGGTTGCTCCTAAAAGAAGAAGCAGCAAGGGAAAGGCATTATCCTCCTCCCAAAATCCCAGTGAGGATCAGTCTCCTGAGGGAGATGTTCTCAGTCCCTGTGAAGTAACTGTCCCAGAGGAACCTGGGCCTGGCCAAGCAGAATTATTGGGGGTAGGGTAGACTTCCAGGGTAGACTTGCAGAAATCCTTCCCCTCTCTTGAACCCCTCAGATAGCAAGCAGCTGAAGAGGAAGAAGGGAATTTCAGTGGGTCCCAGAGGATCTATTGGGAGGATGGGTTTCTGTATTATGAAGGTAGAGACTCCAAGACTGGTGTAACTAGGAGGTTGGTAATACCTCAGAAGTTCAGGGTTTTCTTCTTTCCCTGGCACATGCCGTTCCCCTTTCAGAACACCTTGGGCAAAGTAAGACTTGGGACAGGATTGCCCCTCATGTTCACTGGCCCCATATGTCAGAAAACACTAAGGAGGTTTGTAGCTCCTGTGTCACTTGCCAAGACAGTGGTAAGTAAGGTAGCACAACAAAGGACCCCTTAATTCCACTTCCGAGGTCGTGGTTCCCTTTGAGAGGGTAGGGATGGACATTTCTGGTCCCTTGAACCCTCCAACTGCATCTGAACACAGTTATATCTTGGTGGTGGTGTACCATGCCACTAGGTATCCAGAAGCAGTTCCCCTTAGAACTACTGTAGCTCGTGCAGTGGCCACAGCCCTCCTGGGAATCTTTTCCAGACTGGGCTTCCCTAAGGAGGTCTCAACAGACAAAGGTACTAGATACATGTCTAGTTACATAACTGCAATGTGGAAAAGATGTGGAGTAAACTATATGTTTCCAACTCCCTACCATCTACAGTGCATTGTGCTTGTTGAAAGGTTCAACAAAACCCTAAAGGGTATGATCATGGGACTCGCAGAAAAGCTCAGGTGGAAATGGGATGTCTTACTACCCTGTCTTGTCTTTGCCTACAGAGAGGTTCCTCAGAGGGGGTTGGCTACAGCCCATTTGAACTTCTGTTTAGATATCCAGTTAGGGGTCCATTGTGTTTAGTTAAGGAGCGATAAGAGCCCCCTCGCAACCCTCCTAAAGACAATGGTTTGGGCTATGTCCTTGGCCTGCGTTCACCTGTGGCTGAACACATGAAGAAGGCAAGTAAAAGCCTTGATGCCAGCCAAGGGCTTCAGAAAGCCTGGCATGACCAAAAGGCTGTCCTGACTGTTTGCCAGCCAGGTCATAAGGTGTTAGTGTTGGAGCGTGTAGCCCCAGCAGCTCTCCAAGACAAATGGAGTGGCGCCCACACAATCCTTAAAAAGAAATGTGAGATCACCTACTTGGTGGACCTAGGCACCTCAATAAGTCCCCACAAGGTACTTCATGTGAACTGACTAAAACCTTTGTCGACAGGGCTATCATGAGCTTGCTCATGGCCACTGTAGAGGGACAGGAGGAAGAGAGTGATCCTCTTCCTGATCTCCTCTCTCAGAACGCTGTTGATGGGTCCGTTGATGGAGTAGCCTTGGCAGGCAGGCTCACTGACCAGCAGCAAGCTGATTGCAGGAAGGCCCTCAATCAGTACAAGCATATGTTTTCTCTGACACCCAGTCAAAATACCTGGTGTACCATTGAATTGGATACATGTGACAATCTGCCAGTAAAGAACAACATTTACAGTAAGCCTGACCATGTCAGAGACCACATCAGGACAGAGTTTCAAGTGATGCTGGGATTTGGGGTCATTGAGTCTTCAAATAGCACCTGGGCTAGTCCAGTAGTCTTGGTACCAAAACCTCACACCAAGGATGGAAAAAGAGAGATGAGGTTTTGTGTGGACTACTGAGGCTTCAATGCATTTACTAGGACTGATGCCCATCCTATTCCAACTGAAAAGAAGCTCATAGGTACTTTGGCCTGGCTGCTGCTGGCTAACGTCAAATCTGAGGGTGCCAAGCCAAAAACAGCCTATTCTACCCTCAGTGTGCATTATCAATTTATTGTGATGCCTATGGTCTGAAAAAGGCACCTGCCACATTTTAGAGGCTGGTGAACGAAGTCCTAACAGGTCTGGAAGCCTAAAGTACAGCATATCTAGATATTTGATATTTATTGGTTTATAAAGCGTCTGTATCACTCCCCCTCCCCCCAAGGGGTATCTCAGCGCTATGGCATTGCTACAACCGGCCAAAGAAGAGGAACACATTAAAACAGTGCAGTTTTGGAGAGCCTTCTGAACTGTAAGTGAGCTGGGAATTGCCACAGATGGATGGAAAGTTGGTTCCAATATGAGGTGGCTAGGTGGAAGAAGGCTTTGCCTAGGTGCAATTTTTTTGTAACGTGGATCAAGGAGTAGAGACTTGGTCCCTGACCGAAGGGACCTGGATGGCAGATATTTAATACGTTTATCTGCCAAGTACCTGGGACCTTTGCCATTCAGGGATTTATGCACCATGCAACAAATGTTTTTGTCGAAGGAAAGTAGGAGCTGAGTATCATCGGCATATGATATTGGAACAAAACCTAAATTCCTGAGTAATCCCGCTAAGGGAGCAACATATATTTTGAATAAGGTGGGACTGAGACAGGATTCCTGGGGTACTCTCGCAGTCAGTCCCATAGCCTTTCAGCGGAAAGGGCCTAGGTTGATAGTCTGAGTTCTATTAGAGAGAAAACTCAACATTTATTGTAAGGCCGTCCCTTGGAGTCCAATTTCCCAAAACAAGTCTGGTGAGAGATTGTGTTGAAGGCCACAGACAAATCGAGCAGTACGAGAAGCACTGCTTGTCCGTTGTCCAGGGACTGTCTAATATTGTCGGTGACAGCAATAAAAGCTGACTCAGTGCTGTACCTGGGTCGGATGCCCTACTGGGATGGATAGAGGCAGCTCGATGCTTCGATGTAGTCAGACAGGTGCTTATTAATGTGTTTTTCTAATATCTTGCTCAGGAGAGGTAACATTGAAATTGGATGATAGTTGGACAGGTCGTCAATGGGGTGCTTAAGATTCTTACGGATGGGGATTATTTGTGCCATCTTCCATGAGGGGATATGACCCTCTTTCATCGAGCAATTGAGGATTGTGCAAAGTGGGGTGGCTAGTTGTTTGGAGAGTAGTGAAGTGGTCTTAACCGGGATGATATCCAGTGGGGAGCCTGAATTTATTGTGTTTAGTAAGGACTCTACATCCCCTGGTGTGAGCGTGGGGAAATTTTTTAACAACTGCACGTTAGATGGGGCCACGAGGTGAGCTGCGTTGGAATCTAGCTGAGAGCTTCTGACTGAGGTGATTTTGTTGTAGATCAATTCAATTTTCTGAGTAAAATGAGTTGCTAGTTTATCACATAGGGCTTGGGATTAGTGAAGGATTTTAAGATCTGGTAGAGGGTTCTGCGGGTGTTTCCTGCCTGGTCAAGTTGTAGTGCGATATGGGCTTTTTCTAGTGATTTTTATATTTTTATGATATTGAGCCAAGGCAATTTTATATCTTTCTTTATCCTGGGGGCCAGGTGATCAATGGTGGTTTTAATTAAAGAGTTATAGAGTTATAGAGTTATATCTCTACATTGTCTGAGTCAGGGTTCCAGGGTGTTGGAATTATATCCCAGAAGTGAGCAGGAGTGATTTCCATACCACTGTCTGCGCCATCTAAGGGGGGTTGTGGGGGAGGCGTTGTACCCTGGGACCCCTGATTTGAAACTCTATTAGTGAATGGTCCATCCGGGATAGGATAGGGGGTAGAGGTGGGAGTATAGCCTTGATTTATTGAGGTCACCTAAAGCTACATTTTGAGGCCACTTTGCTGCTCCCTGCTGAGGTGATGTGTTTCTCTTTTAAACTCAACAACTGCTCTACGTTTCAAGGCCTACTTGTGTACCAGCTCCCGGACCTAGAGTGGCTTTCTCACAAGCCCTCCTGAATCTTTTAGAATTGTGTCTGGACTTTGACTCACTTACCATTCTAGGTGATTTTAACTGTCAACTCGAGTTAAGTAGTAACCAAGATACATCTAGACTTTTGGACAACCTAGCAGCGTATGGTCTCATCCAATTAGTGTCCAATCGCACGCATTCTGCGGGTCACACATTATATGGGATCTTTACTAATGATCCCGATATAACCATGACTAAGGGCCCGATTCACAGAATGAACTTAAGACACAATCCTAAACTTACTACTATTTTGGTATTCACAGAATGCACTTAATCATTTCGGTATTTACAGAATGCACTTACTCATTTCGGTATTCAAGAAGGCACTTACTCACTTCGGTATTCACAGAAGTTAGCAGTCCTAACTTTAGGACTCCTAAATGCCTTCTGTGAATACCGAAAGTCTTAAAATTAGGATTTTTCTCAGTTTAGTAGTAGTAAAGTTAGGACTCCTAACTTTAGGACTCCTAAATGCCTTCTGTGAATACCGAAAGTCTTAACATTTGGATTTTTCTCAGTTTAGTAGTAGTAAAGTTAGGACTACTAACTTTAGGACTCCTAAAGGCCTTCTGTGAATACCGAAAGTCTTAAAGTTAGGATTTTTCTCAGTTTAGGAGTAGAAAAGTTAGGACTCCTAACTTTAGGACTCCTAAATGTCTTCTGTGAATACCTAAAGTCTTAAAATTAGGATTTATCTCAGTTTAGTAGTAGTAAAGTTAGGACTCCTAACTTTAGGACTCCTAAATGCCTTCTGTGAATACCGAAAGTCTTAAAATTAGGATTTTAACCAAATGTCGTCCACCTTACGACTTCAACCGAACCTATTGATGTTCAGGAAAACGCTGAAACCCTGGCTGTTTTCCTCGATCTAAATCGTTCGTTAAGAGCTCCCCATCCCCATGTACTTCACTCAGCGCCAAGACGCCACGGCATTTGAGCGCTCTACAAGTGACAAATCAAATCATGTAAGTGGACAGGAAACTACACAGAAAAAATTAGGAGAGTTAGTAAAAAATAAGATTCAACGCGTGACCAGCTGAGTGAGAGGGGCCGTCATTGATCTTACTTCACTCGTGTGTGGTTAAGTATGCCAGGACGCCCAGGCATCTTCATTTATGGTGTTTTTACTGTGGAGGTTAAAGTCACCTAGAAGCAAGAAGTTTCTAGTTGAAATGACATGAGAGGAAATTAGTTCCATAAGTTGAAGCGAGAAATCTAAGAGGTGACCTGGGGTCGGTATACAAGGGCGCCTTTCCAGCTATGTTGAGAAAGCAAGTCAATTCTGAAAACTAGGATTTCCAGTATGTCATTGCTAAGTTGCTCGAGTATGGACACTTTGATGGGGTCCTTATGGATGATGGCTATACCCCCCCACCTTGGTTTGTCTGTCCAGCTTTTGGATGCTGTAACCTTCCGGAAGTTCCACTGCAATAATATTTCTGTCTTTAGCTCCACCTGGGAGGATCTCACCTCAGAAATGTTCCGGAGGCCTTGCAAAAGGCAGACCTCACTATCAAGGCTCAGATAGGGCAGAGCAAGGTTTTATATTTGGGCCACCTGGTAGGGGGAGGCCAGGTTCAGCCATTGAAGAGAAAAATCCAGACCATCATGGACTAGGTTGCTACCAGTACCCACACTCAGGTCAGAGCTTTCTGGGGCCTGACAGTGTATTACAGGAGGTTTGTTGAGGGATACGGGTCCATTGTGACTCCCCTTAATGATCTCGCCTCCAAGAGAATTCCAAAGAAAGTTCAGTGTACAGTTTGGTGTCAAAAGGCATTTGATGACCTCAAGCAAGCCATGTGCACTGCTCCTATTCTGCAAAGTCCTGACTATTCCAAAACTTTCATTGTCCAGACGGGCAAGTTACTTACCTTCGGTAACACCTCATCTGGTGGAGACATGATCTAGTCGCAGATTCCTTACCTTTGAACTTCCAGGCGTCAGCTGGATGCGGAACGCTTTTTCTTATCAGAACCTCTGCACGCTAGTAGATGGCATCAGTCGACTCCGCGTGATGGCTTCGGTGTCACGTTCGTCAGCGTTGTGTTTGTCGCCACGTCCGTGTCATCAATATAACCGCCACACCGGATGCTGACGTCAGTACTTTTCACAACTTTCCACAACAGTAGCGGGAACCCTTGAAGTGACCAACCATGGTGCGTTAAAAAGATGGCCCTGAAGGGGAACATCCCTGACACTTAATACTAACTCAGTGCGGAGAGGATGGGTGGGCTGGAAAGGAATCTGCGGCTAGATCTCATGTCTCTACCAGAAAAGGCATTACCGAAGGTAAGTAACTTGTCCATCTGATAGAGATATCTAGCTGCAGATTCCTTACCTTTGAACAGATATACAAGCAATACCATCCCTGAAGGAGGGACTGTGGAATGGTTTAGGCCAGAAAATCCTGCAAAACAATGCAACCAAACAGGCCTTCTCTGTGAACCTGGGAATCCAGGCAGTAGTGTCTGGCAAACATGTGCAAAGATGCCCATGTGTCAGCTTGGCAGATATCGAAAACCAGAACAGCACACTGAAGAGCTGGGGAGGCAGCATTTGCCATGGTGGAATGGGCCCCAAGCCCTTCAGGAGGATATTTCTTCGCTAAGGCATAGCAGATTTTTATACAGAGGATATCCCATCGGGATATTGTGTTCTTCAGGACAGCACAGTCTTTCTTTGCGCCCACGTATCCTATAAAGAGTTGGTCATCCACCGGGAACTCTCTGATTCGATCGAGCTAGAACAATAACGCTCTTTTTGGGTCCAGACAATGGAGACGCTCCTCTTCCTTGGAAGGGTGGGGGTGCATAATAGGTGGGCAGGGTAACACATTGGGCCAGATGCATCAAGCGAAATGCGCTCGCAAAAGGGCCAGATTCTCAGAATCAAATAGAGAATTCGCTAAAATGCGATTGTTGGTATTTTAGGAATCTCTAATTGAGATTCCTTAAATGCAATGCATGAAAGTATCAAAAATAGCGAATTCGCTAATAGGGCACGCAAATTACCATGAAGTACAACTTCATGGTAATTTGCAAAAACTTTGAAAAATGCACTTTTGTGCATTTTTCAAAGTTTCATGTTGCGCACACACATGCCCTAAGGACTTGTGTTTGCGCAATATATGTGCACAGATCACATTCAGGGGTGTAACAGGGTGTCCTTTGGACACCCCTGCACCCTTGAACTCGCAATCTCAATTTGCGAATCGCTAATTGCGATTCGCAAATTGAGATTGTCTTCCCATTCATTCCTATGGGCCTCTAGGCCCATAGGAATGAATGGGGAGGTATTCATTAATTGCGACTCACAATTTGCGAGTCGCAATTAAGGAATCGCTATTTTTTGTGTGATTGCTTGATGCATTCCATTTTGCTATTCCTTATTAGCGATTCCTTAATTTTCGCTAATAAGGAATCGCAAAATGGATGCTTGATGCATCTGGCCCATTGTCCATGATTTAATGGTGTTACCACATTAGGCAGGAAAGATGCCCTAGTCCGGAGTACCACTTTGTCAGGAAAGACTGTCGGGTAAGGAGGCTGTGAAGACAGTGCCTGCAGTTCACTGACCATCCTGGCAAGAGGTGATTGCCACCAAAAAGGCTATTTTGATGGTGAGTAACCACAGAGGGGGTTATATGATTAAACCACTCCTGCCTAAACAACGACTTCCTTAACCACGAAGCTAAACCAAGAGCAGTGCCAAAGCACTACATTATTCACTACGAGTTCCTAAAGAACGAAAAAAATGCAATTTTCTCATTAGCTGTTTACCCCACTCTGTTATTTGAAATACGCACCTTCAAGCTGTGCCCATCAGCAAGCACAATCAATCAGAGAGTGAAGAACACGAATACATCAAGCTGCCTTGAAAACTTTGAGTGTGTGCTTGACGAGGAGCTGTGCCAGCCCAGCTTTTCTGATCTGCTAGTCATTTTTTCAGATCTCCAAGTCATCAGGAGCATCGCCCGCATTGTAATGTCAACAACAAAAATGATGTGCTTATCATTGTTAGCACTCTCAGCATAAGCCCCCAAGCTGTGACATCAATCACTGAACCTATGTGTCAAAGACCAGCGTTAATCAAAAGCAATGTAGTAGTAAAATTCCCCCTAGATTTCCACCTTTGAAGTAATTCTAAGGATACAGGCTTTATTAAGCTAAGCCCGTCTGCGCGAGTACTTCGAATGAGCCAATGCATTACAGAGTATAAAGGCAGATTAGATAGCGATCAGCCTCCCTGCTGAGCAGAGCAACTTCCAGACTCATTCAGCACTCCCCAACAAAACGAATGTGAAAATGTAATTAAAGGGAGCAAGTGGGTTTTGAGGCAGCCCCCAGCCGTGCTATGTATAATTGTCAAGCTGTGCATGTAATTACAATAGTGCCATCTACTGGCCAGTCATGAGGTCTTTTTTTCGTGATTTAAAAAGTCATTGGTCAAGTAAGTCGTGGTTCAAGATGTAGTGGTTAAGGATGTCGTTGTTGTTTAGGATTCGGTGCTCAGGTCAGTTGTCTTGTAAAACTTCGCTATTAAGACTGTTTCCCCCAGAGGGCAGTTATGCAGCGGCTCAAACCGTGCACACACCAGAACAGTGAGAATCAAATGAAGGTCTCACTGTGGCATGATCACTGGTGAAGGTAGAAACAAGTGGGTTGACCCATTCAAAAATCTCTGCACCAGAGGGGATTTCAAAAGAGAAGTCGAAGAAAAGAGAAAAGGGCCTAAAGATAGCCCCTCAAAGTGCCCATAGCTGAGCCCTACTGGGCCAAAGAAAGTATAAACAGAAGGACTTCAGATAAGGGAGCAGGTAAGGGGTCAATAAACCGGTCTGTACAATATTCACAAAATGTGTTCAATCAGAAGGCGTATACAGATTTTGTTGAGGGTGTCCGGCTGCCAAGATAACTTCACAGTCATTGGGAGGGAGGTCAAGAGCTGGCAACTGTTGCGGCTCAATCTCCACACAAGGAGGCGGAGAGTGGACAGTTTCGGGTGGAGAACCATCCTCCTGAAAGGGTAGCCTGACCGGAGGATCCATGCTCATGTCTAGAACCTCGGGATAGAAAACTCTCCGTGCCTAGTCCAGAGACACAAGAATAACTTGTGCCCGGCCGCTCCTGATCTTCTTGAGCCCTTTGGGCAGGAGTGGTGTGGGCAGAAAGGCGCATAGGCGGTCTGAGTTCCACCTGTGGCGAAAAGCGTCATGGAGTGAGACTCGCTTTGGAAACTCCAATGCACAAAACTACTGATGTTGCGTGTTCTCTATGGAGGTGAACAGATCTAACCAAGGCTCACCCCACCGCTGGAAGAGACCTTGTGCCACCTGCGAATGGAGACGCTGTCCATGATCCCCAAGGCACCTTCAGCTGAGCTTGTCAGCCTTGCCATTTAGAAAACCGGCCAGGTGTTGATCCACCAGGGAAATGCCCTGTTGTTCCAGCCAAGTCCCGACACGCAGGGCCTCTTGACAAAGAGTCCACGACCCCACCCTGCCTTGTTTGTTGCAGTACCACATGGCGGTAGTGTTGTCTGTGAACACCTGTACACGCCTTCCCTTTATTGACGGTAAAAAGTCTTCCAGTGCCAGTCGGATCGCCAAACCTACAATAGATTGATCTGGAGCTTGGCTTCCATTGGAGACCAGAGTCCTCTGATCTCTACCTTTCCCAGATGGCTGCCCCATCCCAGAAGGGACACATCTGTCACTGCTATGAGATCTGGGTGTGGAAAGGAGAGGTGTCTGCCCTTGAACCAATCGCAGTCTGCCATCCACCACTGAAAGTCTCTCGCAATGCACTCTGAAATCTGAACCAGGTCAGTGAGATGTCCTTGATGACGTACCCATTGGAACTTCAGGTCCGACATACATGGGTCACTAGCAGGATGTAGGAGGCCATGAGGCCCAACATCCTCAGAGTCATTCTCACTGGTATACAGGATAGAGACTGAAACATAGGTATTATAGCCTTAATATCCTGGACTTGCTGTTTGGGATGATAGGCCTGAAACTGCACTGTGTCCAGAACAGCTCCAATTAAAAGAAGTATCTGAGAGGAGAAGTGTGGCTCAATGGTTAGAGCAGCAGACCCTGATGCAGAGGTCTGGCCCGGGACCAGGGTTCAATTCCCCGCCTCGGCGGGTCTTGGGCTCAAAATGCCACGGACCTGATAATTCTAGCCTCGGTGCCTATTCCAATCATGGAGTCCCACTCTACAACTCTGGGCAATAGCTTGCTTAATCTCCACAACGGCCCCCACAACGCTAAGGATGCCTGGCCTCCACCTTGGGGGTGCCCAGGAGTGAACGCCACACAGGGAAAGCCAGGATGGGTTCCACAGCGGTATTCGTACAAATGCCTTGAGACCCTTGCGGGTGAGTAGTGTGCTATACAAGTATCAATTTACATTTAGAGGGAGTCAGGTGTGACTTTGGCACGTTGATAGTAACCCCAGAGAATGCAGGAGTTTCCCCATAGTCTGGAGGTGGGAGACAACTGCTTGGGGCAAGACTGACTCCAACAGCCAGTCATCGAGATAGGATAAGACTGGAACCCCTGATCTCCGCAGATGAGCTGCGACCAACACCATCACCTGAGGGATGCTAGTGAGATCAAGGAGGAGCACTGCAATCAGGCCCGGACTGGCCGTTGTGGGTACCGGGCAATCCCCCGGTGCGCCGCAAGGGTGGGGGCCGGTTTTGGGCTACTGGGGCCGGTTTTGTTACAGGGCTGTTTATGCAGAATAGCTGCAAAATCTGCCCTGCAACAAAATCGGCCGAAAACCGGCCCCAGCAAAGAGCTCAGACCTCCCCCCGGGGGCGGCCGAGCACTTTGCCGGGGCCTGTTTTGGTTCCCAGTCCGGCTCTGACTGCAATTTGAAAGTGCTTGTGGCCCACTATGAACCACAGGTAGCGACAATTGGCAGGCAGGATGGAGATATGAAAATAGGCATCCTAAAGTCCAGCGCTACCATCCAGTCTCCTGGGTCCAAGGCTGATAGGTACTGAGCAAGGGTGAGCACCTTTAATTCCTCCTTTTTGAGGAAGTAATAGAGGGCTCCGAGGTCTAGGGTAGGAGGAAGGCCTCCGTCCTTCTTTGGGACCAGCAAGTATCAGGAATAGCAACCACTGGCTACTTGGGGCCCAATAACCCTTTTCATGGCTCCCTTAGTCAAGAGAGTCTTGACTTCCTCGCTGAGAAAAGCAAGGTGATCCTCTGTCAGCAGATCGTATACTGGAGGCATAGATGGGGAGTACAAAGCGGTACAAAAGGGGATGATGTACGGAGCGTTTGAGCAAATCAAACACTCACCCCCAGTCAACTGATCTGGGTTTAATCCATCACCATTCTTTAGCTCACTCAGCCACCCCAGTTCAGACATGGCCATATGCAAATCAGTCTGACCCTGTGCCTCATGGGAACAGTCCAGCCTGAACTGCCAAGCCACGTCTTCCCTGGACCGGAAACAAGCATCCTGGGACCGGTTTCGGATTCATAATCCTCATCAGCCAGGCTATCTTGAATCCAGTGGCCAAGTAAGCAAGGGACTCACGTCTGAGCATACCCTGCCAACTTAGGGCAAACAAAGCGATACAAAAGGGGATGATGGACGGAGCGTTTGAGCAAATCAAACAGTAGTCTAGAGATTTACAGCACTAACCTGCACCAACTTTGGTGGAATACTCCAGGAAATATTCAAGTGAGTATGTAACATGAACTGCATTTACCACAATGCTAAGGGGCGAACTGTGCTGGGAGGTGAAGCTGTGTGCTCCCACCCCTTCCTATTTGAAAAGGCTCCCATGAGCCATTGAGCTGACGAGCTTGTGGAGATGCAACTGTGAGCCTGTGAGAGGTACTGAGTCCTGAAAGGATTGTGGCAGCCTGCTCAGCAATCCCAGATTACATTTGTTTTTTATCTCTACTGATGATGGATGATATCCAGAAACATGTGTCTAGAAATTTACAGCCCTTAACTGCACCAACTTTGGTGGAAAACTCCAGGAAATATTCAAGTGAGCATGTAACATGAACTGCATTTACCACAATGCTAAGGGGTGAACTGTGCTGGGAGGTGAAGAAGTGTGCTCCCACCCCTTCCTCCTCCTGCTATTAGTTGGGGAGATTACATGTTCATATACACCCTTCCCTTGGATTTGTTGCAATGGCGCACCATATTGAACACAGCTTCAGACAGAGTGCCACAGGGTAGTGACAACTGTCATGTCATGCACACATTCCCACTCCTCCGTATTACCTATAATATAGTAAATTAGTGACTGCCTTCTCCAATTATCAAAAGTTACCATAGCAGTGCTATCTTAGTGGCTGTGACCATTAATGAAGCACAGCTGGTAGATTATCGAAAGGCAGAAAAGGTATCACCCTGTTGGGTAGATTTAAAATTACTAATGGCTGTTTCAACTCTACTGCAGGCTGATTTTTCCACCTGGGTTTCCATTTCCATTTACCTTGCACTGAGTGCTTTTTTGTGGTATACACCCGTTACAACGCAACTTTTACTCCGCACTACCATTACAACGCAGGCATTACACCGCATGACATTACAACGCATTGCGCTGGGGGGCGCTCTAGGATAAGAGGTAAGTTTAATTTACTATCCAACACCTTCCCTAGGGTCCACGGGGACTGGAGTTAGAATAGTAAATTATACTTACCACTATCCAGCACCTCAAAGCGCTATGCGTTGTAATGGTATGCGTTGTAAAAACCGCGTTGTAATGGTATGCGGAGTAAAAGTATGCGTTGTAACGACATACATCCCTTTTTTGTTCGCTTCAAGTTAGGTGATCCATGGTCATCATCAGTCTGCACAGAGATATATGTCTTAGGGCGTATGGTATTATTTGCATAACTTATATCGTTTGAGCCTCTAGTGGAGTGATTAGGATTTGGTTTTTAGGCAATCGCACTCTCTGTTATGTTAGAACTAACCAAGCTACCAATTGGGACCAGACCAATGTTGTGCCCCTTAGGATTAGCTAATAACCACTTAAGTGAATATACTGGGAGAATAAGATAAGGTATTTTCTTTTTGGGGGGGGTTTTGTCCATTTTCCCAATGTTCATGGGTGCCGCAGTGGTAACTGTACTTTTGATATTGTAAAATTGCAGTTTGCAATGCCCTTGGCCGCCCAGTGTAATACCAGAATACCCTGTGACAGCTTAACTAGGTGAAGTCTCACAATCTTCCACACTGTAGGAAATTAGGAACTGCTTTCATGTTTACCCCCACTTTTTGCTGGCGTCAGTATTTTTTGGGTGACTAGTCTGGCTGGGATCCTGCTAGTCAGGTCCCCATCCACTTTGCTTCCTCCCTAAATTTGACGTTGTAAGTAATTTGGTACCTCCACAATTTGTTACTGGTGTACCCTTGTAAGTCCCTAGTATATGGTACTAAAGTACCCAGGGCATAGGTACACCAGGGGTCTCCCATGGACTGCAGCATGTATTATGCCAGCCATTAGAGACCACTCAAACTGTGACTACAGGCCTTCTATTGCAGCCTGTGTGAGCTGGTGCTAGCACCACCTACAACTGATTTAAGTTTTCTTATATCTGAGGTCCCTACTCTTGAAAACTATAAGTCACCCCTAAGGCAATCAATCCTGAAGGCAGGGAGCTAGGCTATAGGTGTGCGGGTGCCCTGCATGCACAGGACACACCCTACACACCCTGGAGTCAATTCTCCAGCCTTTGTAAGTGTGGACAGCCATTTATACATATAGTGGACATCAAGTCAAATATGAGATGTTTAACTATATATTGGCTGGTCATGTTTGGTATCAAACATGTTGGAATCCTATCCCAACATGGATTCCAGTGCTGGATGCAGGAACCCATGTACTAGGGGGCTTCCCTAAGGAGCTCCCCTGTATTCCCAGTACCAGCCTTTCAGGGTCTAACAGCAAGCTAATGCTGCTGCCGATCAAAGACATGATTCTGCTCTCCTGCTGCTGAGCCAGGTTCAAGCTGGGGAAGGTAGAACAATAGGTTTCCTATCACAGGGAGTTGTGACCCCCTCCCAGATAGGACTTAGTCTATTGAGCAGGGGTGGGGGCGCTTGAAGGGCATGATTGGTGCCCTCCTTGCATACTCTAGTTAGAACCAGTTCTGTGAGCCCTTGGCTCCCGCTCTAGCTCAAAACTGGTCAAAGGACATGGGAGTTTCCTCCTCTCTGTCCAGCCCCTCCTTTGGGAGGGACCCCTGAGTCGCCCTAACCCCTTTCCTAGGTTATAAAAGGGCTTACCTGTGGGGGGTCCTCAGATTACTTGTGGAACAGGAAGAGGTGTGGCGCAGCAGCCAGGGTGACTGACTCCTGAACCCGGTGGCTCACGGTTCAATCCCCTGGTTCCGGCGGCAGATTACCCCAGCACCATGTGACTCTGGGCAATTGCTTGCTTAATATTCCTGATGGACCCCAGCCCCTAGAGACCCTTACGGGTGTTTGTTCGCGCTTTACAAATGTGGATTATTATAAACCATGTCACTCTTCGAATATCTGGACCATTGGACTTCGCTGGGCTTCACTTGGAACCAAGACTGCATCACAGAAGACTCCTGCTGCTCCTGGTCTCAGTGCTCCGGAAGTCTTCTTCATCGTCTGTGCTTCATCCAGGATCTTCACTAGATCTGCGGGCATCAAGAACACCGAAGTAATCTCCCTTGGAGTAAAGGAGTCACTCCCCTGCATCTGCAGGCACCACTACGAAGCTGACCATTCTGCAGCTCTTGACTACGAAAGGCTCAGCAAACCAGGTGTTTGCTCTGCAACTCCCTTGAGGCCTGACCTGTCCTCTCTTCAATTTTGTGTCCAGTATTCCTCATCGGATCAGATGGGACCAAATCCCTGTGCACTGTGTCTACTTACCATTGCTAAGGCATGTTGGCTCTGCACTTCAGAGATCTTTCGGCTATAGGGAGCTCCAGCCTCGAGCATTTTTACCTGCCAAGATCTTCTTCCTCCTCTTGACATTGGGCCTTCTTCTTTAGTGAGGGGCTCGAGGTCCTCTTGCGACTCCTGTGCCTTTGGCCTGTGGGTCTTCTAGAGAGTTTTCTCTTGCTTCAGTGGGCTCCTCTACTTGCTCAGGGCATGCTTTAACTCTCCTGCACTTGGTGAGTCTCTTGAACCTTGCTGGTGCCAATGGTACTCT
The DNA here is from genome assembly GCF_964263255.1 of Lissotriton vulgaris. Classification (NCBI taxonomy): domain Eukaryota; kingdom Metazoa; phylum Chordata; class Amphibia; order Caudata; family Salamandridae; genus Lissotriton; species Lissotriton vulgaris. The sequence goes on from NC_141696.1 coordinate 47,135,901, forward strand.
GTCCCCTCTGCTTGCAGGTTCTGCTCTTCAAGAATCCTCGCTTGGATTCTTCACAGTCTACCACTGTTTCCAAAGTCACTTAGCACCAATGCACGAAGCTTACTTGGTGTAGGTATTCTGGTTCCTGGGGTATCCACAGGTGGGGTGACTCTCCACCCTTCTGTCTTCCACTGGGTTTCTTCAGTGTCCACTTGGAAGGGTCCTTATTCTTCAAAACTAAAACTGCAACTTTCCAGTTGACTTCTATTGAGTAAACTGCTGTGTTTCCACTCTACACACAGTCTCCGTGTGGTTTCTGGGTACTAAGCTTGGTTGGTTCCCTGTGTCCCCAGCTCTTCTGAGTCTCCTAGTACAAGTCCCGACTTCGGTCTCAGTTCACATTTGACTTTCTTAGAATATGGTTTGGTCTCCCCCTGGACACCACTTTGTTTTTGTGTTTTTTTTCAATTTTTTTTTAAAGTTTTCAAAAACCTTTATTGTATATAAAGCAAGGTACATCAGTGCAATGAAATCGACCAGTACAATATCAAATGATCATGCATATAAACAGCACCTTCTCATGCATATTAACAGACAGTTTGTCAATTAGGAACTTATATTAAAAGAACTCACTCCCCATAAGCAATGTGTGCATAGTGCATAGTGCTGAAGGTAATTTAAGGCATCAGACATCAATGCAAAAACATTTTTTGTTATGGCATAGTCGCTACATCATGTATAACACGCATAAGATAGGATATATGAGGTTTCAATAACGTTCTGTAGATCCATATTACAACTCAGTGGGGCTATATCTCCCTGCCGTATCTCAGGCCTATAGATTCAGAAAATGGCACCTCTAGTATGATTAGTATAATCAGGTCATCTTCGATGCATGTTGGCGTGTGTATAGTCGTAATGGTGCAGTGTTAAGTCACAATATGGGGGTTCTCATTGCCAGTATTCCCCACTCCGTCTAGTTCTTCACCCTCGTTTGCTTGTTGCCGGAGGAGATAGGACGGTAACGGGCTCCAAATGTTCTTTGGGCGTGATCTAAGTGGCAGTAGCTCTGCCTATGTATGTAGCTGGTCCTGCCACGAGAACATGGGCAAAATCCAGGCTTTGAACTTGGGGGCACATCCCCTCCCCCACCTGCATGCCACCTGTCATTTAGTCAATAATAAACTCATGTACAGTTACGGTATTTTGCGTCAGTCCCAACAGTGCCAGAAGCGGACACAGAACTATTGCAATTCCTAACATATCGGAGAGTCCTAAAAATACTAACGTCCAGTATTCAGCAACATTGGGGCATGTCCACGCTAGGTGTACGAAATCTGCTCCTCCAGTGCCACAACGGTTGCAGCGATCTGTATCTCGCAGGTGGAACTTATGTAATCTAAAAGGGGTGTGGTATAGGCGATGCAAGAATTTGAAATGTATGAGGCGCCGTCTATTACTACTTGTGATTGCATTTGTTTGTGTGCAACTAGCCTCCCATTGTTCATCCGTTATTGGTGTTTCGAGATCTTTATCCCATTCGAGCCGAGCACGTAAGAAGGTAGTCAGTGTTGTGCTTTGTACATGTTTATAGAGTAGTGATATTACATGGTGTGGGGCCTCTGTCTGTAGTATTGCATGTAGGGGCACAAGGGTGTCGGGTTCGTCCGGGAATGAGGGAGTAATAGTTCGGACACTTTGGCGAAGCCGGGTGTACAAGAAGGTGTCCATTATTGAAGGTGAGCGTTCCCCAAAGAATTGCTCTATGGTGCGAAATTGGCCATGTACATACAAGTCCCCCCATGTGCGGTACGTGACTTCTAGCAACATCTTACGACAAATCACTTCACAGGTGACCTGCAGCCGAGGATCATTGAGCAAGGGCAGCCGAGGTGTGTATAGGAATGGGCTCCCCATGGCATGGGCTATGCGTCTCCATGCCGCAGCTGTGCAATCAACCGTGGACGGATCTCGCTCCCTTACTCCCACACATGTAAATATATAGCTAGGTATGTTCGTAGGGGTCATGTGGCCATCTTCCACCGCCAAATGCGCCATATACCGTAGCGGGTGAAACCAATACGTGGCAAAATGGGCCTGTGCACAATCATAATAACGCTCGAAGTTGGGGACTTCAAAACCACCCTGGTGGTATGGTAGCATCATTGTTCTAAGGCTAAGACGTAACTGCTTCCCGCCCCAAATAAGTTGCGTTAATTGGGTCTTGAGTGTGCGGAAGAAAAACCTTACCGGGTTGTATGGGATATTGGTAAAGATATACAGTCATTTTGGCAATAGCACCATCTTAATTAGGGAGATGAGGCCTACCATTGAAAGTGGGAGACATATCCATTTGGTAATGCTGTCTGTAATTTTGTCTATTGTCATCCCATAGTTAGCCCTCATCATGGCTTCTCTATGTCTTGTGATACATATGCCCAGGTATTTTAGTTTGTCTATTTCCCATACAAGGGGGTAGTCTAGTTGGTGTGGTTGCGTTTTATCCGTCAGGGGGAAGACTGCGTGTTTGGCCCAGTTAATCTGCACCCCAGCAATGCCCCCAAATTTCGTGATTTCACATAGTACGGGATTTAGATTTTCTTGGGGTTCTGAATATATAGTGTCATGTGGTCGACGTAGAGGGAAATGAGTAGTTGTCGGGCAGGGTAAATGAGTGCTCGGTGATTGTGATGCTGCTGGACCTTCGTGGCTAAAGGCTCAATAGCTATCACAAAGAGGATGGGAGATAGTGGGCATCCCTGGCGTGTGCCTCTATGAATATTAAATGGGGAAGATCTGGACCCATTCAGTAATACCGCAGCAGTCGGTTGACTACATAACAACTGTACCCAATTTAGGAAACTGAAAGGCATGCCTATGCGTTCCAGCGTGCCCAGCAGATAGTCCCATTCCAGCTAATCAAACGCCTTTGTGGCGTCAAGAAATACCGCTACTGCTTCGCAGTTTGGGTCAATATCCTGTAGTACTGCATAAGGGTGCGTAAGTTATGCGACGTTGCACGATTTGAAACAAATACTGCCTGATCCGGTAGGACTAGGCGCTCCATCAAAAGATTGAGACGCGTTGTCAAGACTTTTGCCAATATTTTAGTGTCGCAGTTCAGCAAGGACAAAGGGCGGTAAGAATCACACTGCGTAGGAGTTTTACCAGGCTTAAGCAATGAAGTTATAAGGGCTTCCCACATAGTACAGGGTAGACGCCCTTCTTCCAGTGCATCATAAAAAACTTTTTTTAATATGGGAGCTAGCAAGGGGGCCTAGGTCTTATAAAATTCAATCGGGAGGCCGTCTGAGTCTTCATAATGGCTTCCGTAATCTCATCTAGCTCTAATTCCAGGTTAAGAAACTTTCGTTGGGTATCTCCTAACCAGGCAAGCGCGACATTATCAAAATAAGTAGTTAAGTCAAGTGGTGCACCTCTGTGTGAGGAGTAGAGTGCACTATAGTAATCACGAAATATGCGGAGTTGGTCTGGGAGACTCCTGTGTGTGTTTCCCTGGGTATCTTGTATTTCGGTAACATAATTAGCAAATTTAGGGGCCTTAATTGCGTTCGCTAGCGCCTTCCCGGGATGGTCACCCTCCCCATAGATGCGTGCTGTGTGCGGCTTTCCGTGAAATTTACATTCCCTGTCTGCAATTGTCTCATATTCAGTGAGTTTGTCCCGTATGTGGGCCTTGGTCACATCATCATTCGGACTATGATTAAGTGTGCGTTCCAACTCCCGCAATTCAGTTTCTAGCTTGTGGAGGTCACCTCGCAGGGACTTAAGAATCCCTCCCCCCTTGGCTATGCACCATCCCCTTACAGTAACATTAAAGGCCTTCCATACTGTTGTAATGCTAGATACGGAAGTCAAGTTACGGTCAAAGAAATCCTGAATATCTCTAGTTCTGCCTTGAACACAGTATCGCAGAGGTGAGAGGGGTTAAGACGCCAGATTAGATATGGGGAGCAGTCCAGGGAAATTCGGAGTTCCACAGTGACTGAGGAGTGGTCTGAGAACCTGCGGGACAAGTGAGTTGCCTGGGTCATCCCATGTGTCATCCCTGTCAATATAAACACATAATCTAGTCGAGTCCAGGTGGAGTGAACTGCCGAGTAGTGGGTGCCTTCCCTGAATGCAGGGTGCATGTATCTCCAAGCGTCTATCAGGCAGGTATTATCTACAATATCGCATAGTGCCCTCTGCGTGGTAGTGTAATGTGCTGGGAGGGTTCGGGACCTGTCCATCTAAGGCTGTAAAGCAGTATTGAAATCACCTCCCAGAATGACATATGTGATGCCAAGTGCTTGAATCTTGCCCCACAGTAAGAGTAGAGTATTGGGGTTATCAATGTTAGGGCCATAGTAACTAGCAAATAGTACTTCATAAGAGTGCAGTCGCCCCCATAGCAGGCAAAACCTGCTGTCTGCGTCAGATTCCATTCCTTTAGGGGCAAAAGCTACCCCACGTTTAATCAAAATGGTCACTCCCTTAGAGTAGGACAAAAAACTACGGCATGAGGCCCATCTAGACGCAAAGTGAGGGGTGCTACTGGGCGCTAAATGTGTTTCCTGTAGGAGGGCAATTGCTATCCCATGTCTGTCTAGGTACCCCAATATCTGTCTGCGTTTCCTAGGATTATTGAGGCCTTGAACATTCCACGAAGACACTTTGATGGTTCGGAGTGCTTGCGCCTCACCTATGGATCCCATAACAGTGTAGCTAAACATCATGTGTAGATTAAGTGCTGTCTTCCCTTCGGCACATAGTAATACAATTTGCACAACACATTGTCCCCCCTCCCACACCGGCGTCCCCAACTTGCCGGGTATTAAATTCCCATCCTTCGAAACAAACCACATCTTAGAGAACAAGAATTTCCCACCCAAGGGGGAGGGGGGGGGGGGGGGGTTCAGGGGGTTCGCCCTGTAGGTGGAAAGAACCACTAGGGGCACTCGACCCGCCCAGTCACCTCCATACTTTCACCCACTGGAGCCTCAGCTGTGCAGCCATGCAGCCAAAAGTGGGACGGAGGTGGGTAACCGAGCAGGGGTTTGCATATTTAAGCATGTTCAGTCATTCATACTTCACCAATGAAGAGCAGTTTGCAGCGTCATGAAAAAGTGCTCCGCCGGGGTCATTGTCTCTATTATGTATCAGTCCTGCTGAGATAGCGGAGAGTGTGAGCTGGAGCGGTCACAGGTAGCTTCTTCTCTGGAGGATGCTCTCTTATGTCGTTTGATGTAGTCCTTAGCTTGCTGCGGGGTGTTAAAAAAGTGTTGTTTTCCACGGTGCGTGATTTTTAGTTTGGCAGGATAAAGCAGAGCATAGGGGATTTCCCGGGTTGGAAGCTTCTTTTTACTCCAGCGAACTTGCGTCTTGCTTCCTGCACCGCTGGCGTAAAGTCTGGAAAGAACGCCAGTGTTGTGTTTTCGTAAGGTACTTGCTGTTTTTCACGGGCTAGATGGAGAACTACATCTCGGTCTCGATAGTTTAGGAAGCGAGCTATGACGGGTCTCGGCGGCGCTCCAGGAGGAGGGCGGGCAGCCAAAAATCTGTGCGCCCTTTCCACAGTGAGGTGTGGCGAAAAGAAGTCCCTGCCAAAGAGATCTACAATTAGCATTCCTCTGAAGTCCTCCATGCGGCCTGTGTTGGTGGATTCTGCCAGGCCTAAGATGTGCACATTATTTCTTCGGGACCTGGCTTCCAAATCCTCATTTTTGTCTGCTATTATCTTGAGCAGCTTATCCATCTGTGTGACATGGCGGCCACTAGTTGCTGCACTGTCCTCCAGGTCTGAAATCCAACTTTCCGCCTCTTTTAAGCGGGTATCGTGTTGGCTCAGTTTAGCGACCACAGTGTCCATTCTCACATTTAGCGCGTCTATTTTAGAGTCAATTGATGTGAGGCTTTGCTTCATCCCTAGTAAGAGCGTTTTCCAGTCTTCCTCTGGTGGGGTATCAGTCGTGGGCTCCTTGTGGTCCGTCCATTGGGACCCGGGGTTTTTACGGGACTGGAAGGGGATGTTGGACTGCCTGGCTCCAGTGCGTCCCATTTTGCAGCATTGATATAGCAGTTCAAATGTAGGCCCACAGTGTTTGATGGATAGGTGGTCAGGCCATAGGGCACTAGGTCCGCGCTAGGGAGTACCTGTCGTCAAGGGCCGGAGTGGTGTGTCGGTCCACTTCTTATATGGTGTGGAGGGAGGGCCCCAGCGGAGAATGGTCACATATGATACCGCCGTGGTAGTCCAGTATCTAGGTTGGATAGTGATGCCTAGTGATTGTTAATAAGGGGAAAGTATTACCACTTAAAGTATGGGCGGGAGGGATGGGGAGCTCCGCGGATCACCAAGCTGGCTGCTCCCGAGCCATCGGAAGGTCCTGCTGAGTCTAGGCTTCCATAGGATGTAGTCAGGGGTGTTCTTCTGCTGTCAATCTTTTCCAGGTAACAGCGCTGGTAGGGCGGATCGGGTGGAGTAATGGGGCAGTGGGCGCCAACAATACATGGCCCCTGTGAGGTGTGATAATGGCGTGCAGGCACCTCCACCAGCAAGGCTCCTGTCTGCAACTAGCTCAGCCAGAGGTGCAGGCTGCAGAGGCCAGTACAGAATGGCAGCGGTGGGCAGATTGTCTTTCACTCCCAGGGTCTTTACAGTCCTCCCGCCAGATTTCCACCGGCCCTGACTACATGAACCACAGCTTCTCTACAGGATGGTAATGTGCATCGTCATGGCTGCAAAAATGCGCTGCTCCGGTCTCAATCGTCTCACACCCGCAATGCAAGGCTCCAGCGGCGCTCGGAATGCGCTAATAGGCTGTTAGGGGTCGTTACTTGCCATCAGCATTCTCGATCCTCGGGGCCGATTATGGTGAAATGATACAAGGGCTCTTCGCTTTGCTCCATACGGTGTGCAGCTTTTCGCGGGGAGGGGGGTCACATGCGCGCCAGTTCACATGCAGCATGCAGCACTACGGTCAGTGCCAGGTGCAGGTCTGCACATTCCACTCACCCCGGACGTCAGTCTCGGTTCTCACACCGCAGGTAGTGTAGCTCACTGGGTCGGCCTTCAAGCGGCATCACTCCGGCTCCCGGCCACCACGTTTCTGCAGTCCTCCAGTCCCCGGCCTCTCTTAGTTACAGCAGCCGGGCGTCAGGTTCATGGAGATCGGGCAGCAGGTCGCCTTCAGATTACGGTGCTGTTTAGGTGCTCACAGTGTCGAGCTAAGGGGCATATAAGGTATCGGCGGAAACCTCACAGCCATGCGCTTTCATCGGTGGGGAGTATCGCCGGAAAATATTCATCAGGATTGCATTAGAGGATTATATTCTGCTTGGTAAGGCTGGAGCCTCACTCACGCGTGCCCATCTTGGTCCAGCGCCACCTAGCGCCCACCCCGGACACCACTTTGTATTGTGCTTAATTACCTGTTTACAATTGCTGTAAACGCACATGCCCTCTTGCAACACCAGGTAGGTTTGAGATAGATTGGGTGCATCTGAGTTTTTTGTCCCGGGCTCGGCTGCCAGGAAATTCAGGGTAGGAAAACCTTGGGGGATCCACGCAATCCACACATCCCTGGACTTCCCAGTGTCTAGTTGTCAGAAATGTGTGGGTTTGGTGGTTTCCCTAGATGGCCGCCGAGCCCAGTACCAAAAACGCAGGTTCACTTCCTTGCAAAATAAGGTTGTTTTATAATAGATCATTTTGATGTCTCCACAACATATGTTGGGCACTTCCTTGCTGCAGGCACTTGGCCCACCCACACAAGTGAGGTACCATTTCTATCGGAAGACCTGGGGGGAACGTTGAGCTAAGGAAATTTGTCTCAGACCTGTGATCCCACAAATTTCCCACACAGAAATGTGAGAAACATTAGATTTTCTTCAGCTAAATTTGAGGTTTGCAGGGATTTCTGGGTAGGAAAACGTTAGGGGATCCACACAAGTCACACTTCCCTGGACTCCTCAGGATGTCTAGTTTTCAGAAATGTCTGAGATTGATAGTTTTCCCTAGATGGCCGCCAATCCCAGGATTAAAAATCAGGTGACTCCCTTGCAAAACAAGGTCTTTTTGTAATGGATAATTTTGAAGTCTCCTCAGTACATTTTGGGTCGTTTCCTATCATGGGCGCAAGGCCTACCCATACAAGTGAGGTACCATTTTTATTGGGAGACTTGGTGGAATGGTAGATGGGTGGAAGTTTGTGTCTCCCCTCAGATTCCCGGACTTTCTATCACATAAGTATGAGGAAAATTTGTTTTTAGGACAAAGTTTGAGGTGTGCAAGGGATTTGGTGTAAAATAACCTGGTGAGAGCCATACTATTCACGCCATCATGAATTTCCCTGGATGCCTAGTTTTAAAAAATGTATAGGTGTGCTAGGTTTCCCTAGGCGTCGGCAGACCTACTGTTAAAGATTGCAGGGATCTGTTAGCATAATCTGAAAGCCATTTTGTACTTGGCAGCCATTTTAGGTAGCCATGTGCTTGCCATGTGCTTTCTCCCTCTTCCAGAGCTTTGCACATGCTCAGAAGGGCCCAGCTAGTAGAATGCACCTGCTTCTATGTTATAACTATTAGGCTATTCTTGCTGATGTGGGGGGAATGACTCTCCCCCCACTTTGTTGAGCAAGCAAATCTTGCATGCCCATATTAGTAATTTTGCATTCTTACATGTGCCAGGACCTCCCCTTGGTTTTATGCTGCCTATGTAAACCTATTAGGCTACGGTTCTCTATACTCCTTAGATTGCCTCCTACAGTTTCCTGAGGGTACTGTGTGAAGTAGTCTCCCTCCTCTGAGGTTAATAAATATGTCTTTTGATATTACATTATCTGTGCCAATCTCTTCTTTGTTGGTTTAAACAGGTGTAACAGTAAGAACCCTGAGAAGGTTTCTATTTTCTACAAATGGCGCTAAACGTGGACCTCATCAGAGAAGCGGCTATCCAAGGGAGTGGTCTTGACAGGAGACAGGAATCTAATGAGGAGGACAGGACAGGACTCTACTAAGGAGGTAGTCTGCGCAGGGAGATTCTGGAGATTCTCTGTCTCTGTAGCCCAATATATTTCTGGTCTTCCTGATTTTTGATCCTCCAAATGTTTACCGCTCCTGACTGAGAACCTTTGTGACGTGAGTATTCTAAAAACAACCGTTAGGTCATTCAGAACTTGGCAGTGAGAGGTTAGAGATTTATGATTTGTAGATTTGTGCTTTGGATATTTGTGCTTTGGAAAGGTCGTCGACATGTGATTTGTTTTGGAAATTGGCCAATACTATGGAATATGGAAATATATGAATTGCAATTTGAATAGGCAGGTAATGAGGAGACTTTTCTCTACTTTTAATAAAATTTGAACGGCACATTACTTACGTGCTACTTTGCGTATAATATTGTATATTCTGCAATATTTTGGCATGCCTGTTTCAAGCGCACATCAAAGAATGTGTTGCTTTTTGGAAGTACCATAATGGGATGTGAAGCGAATCAGCCGGCTCCGCTAGAGGGGATACCTAAATAGGTTTAGGTATAACAACGTATTTCTTCCTTGGTGACTCAGTACCCCATGGAATTAAAATATGTACATAAAACAAAAAAAAGGATCCTATTCTACGCACTTTTATAAGTGGTGATATGCAGAGCGATTTTTGGTGTTCTGCCAGCCAAATCTAGTGAATTTGGTGTATTTTGTCTTCTTCAAAATGGAACAGTCTTTGGGCTGTTTTTATGCAGTCTTTTGGAATACTGTTGAGAAGCTCTTCTTGTTAATATAACTTACAACTAGCGTTTACAAAAGGTTTGGTTTCAGTACAGTCTGTGGGCTGTCTTTTGTTTCTGTCCCAAGTGTTGATTTGTGGGTAAATGTGTGTTTAAATGTCTATGTGGTTTGTGATCTGACATTGGTGGTACTTGTGTCAGTAAATAGAGATTGCGCCTTTTGAGTAAGAATGACTAGCCTTAACCACGCTGTATTGTGCGTTCTGAGAGTATGGCCCCCTTGAGCTCAATGTGTTTGTTTATCTTATGTGGTCATCATTCTGTTATGTAAAATGTCATTTAATTAATATTAAATAACCAATCCAGAAATTAATTATAAAACATATGCTACATAGCTACATGTTACTATTAAATTGACAAAGTCAGAAACTATGCATGTGCAAATTGCCACAATGCTAAAGATAAAATTGAAAATTCACATTCAATAGGAATAAAATAGGCCTCAAAAACGAAATTGTGTATTTTGTAGTAATTTTGATAAAAATACAAAATGTTACAGCACTTTCCTTAGATACATTGTATTAGATATTACTAGGCATTCACATCACCTGAGTGACTTTGGTTGTTGCTGAACTAAACACACATTATAGAATGATAGATTTGACTGCATTGAAATGCCTCAGTTTTTTTTAAATAGACTATGACGTGCTGCACCAGAGAGAAAAAAGCTTTCTAACAGCTGTGTTTAACTGTCTCACTAAGAAGCAGCTGTCTGACACAACCAATGGAGATTACACTTTGTCAAGACATTAGAAATACAGAAAAAGGATTTTTTTCTCATGAGAAAGGCGTGAGAATTTGACGCCTGCTGCTCAACCAACAGCTGCATAAATAGCACCCTGCATTTTAGACTGCTGTTTTAAAAGTTAGAATTACAGTTTCATTATTTTGTATAACAGAGAACAGATTGACAGTATGGAGTTTCCTTTCTTAATGCCTTTTTACATAAGCACATCCGTGGTTTTGATGTTAAATAATAACTGTCCTTTAAAAAGTGGCGCAGATTTTTCATGTTTCAAGTTAGGCTTCTGTACTTAGGGTTATAAATGAATACATGTTGAAGGCAAAAAGGAATGAAGCTTGCTTTTCAAATGTATAACCATCAAAACAATTGGTTTTATAAAAAAAATGTTTTCTTGATTATATGAAAAAAAGTTATTAAAAATAAGGGCATTAAATTAGTTTTTTAATCTTTATAAAGCATAATAATCATACTGGGAACTCCTAGTATCAAAATGGAATTTAAGCAGTTCTGTACCGCAATAGGAGGATATTTAAATGTTAAATGTCACTTTGTGCAGGCATACAAAACTCATTTTTATAAAGATCTACATTAAACATTTCTGATGCCCTATCTCTCGGCTATCTAGAGAACACTCTGGGGATGATTATTATGCATAAACATTGTAGGATATTCATATTTAAGTGCCCCAAAACACCAAAGTCGAAATTGAGCAAAATGCATTATTTAAATGTAGGTCTGCAATTCAGAGCAGCTTTCAAACTGCTTTTATGCTTCATTAAATGCACACATGTAAGTATAGAATAAATAGCTGACCTCTATACTGCTAGAAAAGTATACCGCACACTGCTTACAATTGAAAATACGTATAAAAACCTTCAGAAGTTATTCCCTTACCTCTAAATTACTGCCAAACAGGGATAGAATAGGTCTGCTTTTCAGCTAACAGTTTCCAGGGTCACTTTGAATTGGGAGAACCGCATGGAAAGCCTTGCACACATAATGGGACAGCTGGTAAAGGGTTAAAGGTCGAGTTCTACATTTAGAAGCCTAGCAGGGCTCAGAGCAAGGTTTGCTTTGACATTTTGACCTCTGAAACTTTTTGAATGACGAGATGGTAGCGCAGGGAGAGAAGGAGAAGTTTTGCTTACTATTTTTGACAAAAGCACTTTATGCACTGATATGGACAAAAGGCAATATAATGGCATATGTGAGCTTTGATTGAGAGATAGCGCTGCCATGTATACAGCACTAATGCTTTTATTTTAAAGATTACTGTGCAAAAGCTGAGATAATAAGGCAATGGGATTTAGTTTGAATTCATGCGCCCTCATGTTACACTTGTACACTTGCTAAAGGGATTGGTGGTTGGATATTCATGTTTTTTTAGCTCGCTCAATGTGTCATTTGACCTCCTATAACTTTGTTTATGCCCAGTTGCTACAAATAGGGGTTGATAGTGTTGACAGAAGTGAAAGCTGTTTCAGGTTTCCTACTGTCAAAATGGGGGAAGGAGGCTAACTCCTCTACAAATTAAGGGTAGGCAAATTTATGTTTTCTCTCTCTTTTTCTCAATTTCTTTTGTGCATGTCTAAACTGTCTATGAAATAGCCATGAGACAGTTAATTGGCTATTCAGTAATACTGTTTTAAACATTGTTAGCATTAATAAAATGAATAAATATATATGTTATATTACTGCTCATCCTGTCTGGTGAAATTATGAAAGGATGGGTAGTCTAGATTGCTGTTCCCTTATTTGACCTTTAGGGGGAACTAGATGTGCGTAGTTTTTGTTCTACAATTCTTAGGTGATAACACTATTATTGTATGTTATTCTCAAGCTACATAGTTTTGCAAGAGCATTGCTAGTTTTTATTAGCTAGTCTGTGTAAATAAACTTACAGTCCTTATTAGAGCTGGTGTTGCATAGTTTGGATTGTGAAAACTAGAACGCAGGTAAGATGCCCATGGTATCCATAGCAACCCTTTTTGTTTAAGAAAATATTGTTTTATAGGAGTTTGTTTGTCACAACATGTTTTGCTGTAGAAAAAACTCACTATGTTGAATTTTGTGTGAGAAGTTAGCCTGGCATATGATGTCACTAGTTCTAGTGGCACCTCTCACCAGTCTAAATTGACCCCTATTGATGGTGGTTGTAAAGTCAACCTTATAGACAAGCTATCCTAGTGGCAGCATGGACCAGCAGTCTTAGGCTAAACTCCAAAGAGCATGTGAAACTGTTTGTTTTACCAATTATTTCCCTTAAATACCAAATGAAAGGACACCACACAAGGTATATATCATATATATATACGTATTTATTTCAAACACAACCCCTCTAAACCCTTTATGAGGTCAGAGGCCAAAGTACATTACAATGTACTCAATTAGCATACTATAATTTGCACAAATACAGTTCTGCCATAGGGGCCGCACAAACCATATACTAAAATAGTGGTATAAGAGCCACTACAGGAATAGTGAATAGGCATAGGCCCTAGGGAATCGCTGGGGCTACACTAGACAACCAAAGGTTAGGAAGTAGGAGGCCCATGGGAGACGTGTGCAGTGTCTAAACAAGCCGCGGGTTACCATTGACTTAGAATGGGAATCGAAGAAGTTACAAAAGTACAATTTAAGGACACTTCCGGATGGACTTGGATGGAACCCTTTTAAACTAGGACACTTCGAGAGTCAAGACCCACGGGAGCACCAGAGTACTCGAGTTACCTCACCCAGGGAAGCTGGGTGCATAGGTGTCTTTTTGTGTCGGGTTTCGTTGACGTTTTCAATGAAGATCTGCAAAGAAGTGCTGCAGGCGACCAGAGGAAAAGTGTCCGGGTGGATCCAAGGGTGGATCAAAGATCTGAAGAACCTGAAAGCAGAGGGGACAGAGTCTGGATGACTAGCCAGTGACCAGGAAGGAACCAGGAAGGAACAAGGCGATGTTGCGTCGAATCAGGTGAAGAAGGGGAAGCTTGTCTCTTCAGCCACGAGGACCAGAAGGGAGCTGGATTCGAGCTGTCCCACAAAGGATCTAGTTGACTGCTGCGTCGGTATTAGGATTGGACCCAACAAGCCTTGTCAACCCACGCAGGAAGTGAAGATTGGCTTCAGTTCAGACCAGCAAGGTCTGGGGCGCTTCTTTTTTGCAGGGAAGCAGGAGCAAGCCTGGAGCAACCAGGCCAGCGGTGTAAATTCAAAATGCAGTCTTCAGGGGGCTCACTAGCCAACATACTAGGAACCGGGAAGACGCCTCGAGCTGAAATGCAAAGGCAGGCCCCGCGTGGCACTCGTGGAGTGTGGAGGGCTGGGGAAGCAAGATGGCGACCACGTAGTGGTGGCCGTTTGCAATGATACAGCGAGGGCATGGATTTGCACTGAAAAAACCTTGTGTTTAACTGTACACCTATGGATTTCGTAAAGGAAAATTAAATGCTAATTGCCTGTACCTGGCAGCTGTTCTGGCTGCGGACATCGAGTTCAATGATAAACTCTGCTGCACTCTTCGGAACGCCATTCTCTTCCTGTTGGAGGATCCGAGTGAGGAGGCGGAGCACCCTGAGTTACCTGGAAGAAAGACTAGCGGAGAAAAGCCTGCGGAGCTCGCAGAGTTCGCGGAGATCACGAAAGCAGAGAGATGGTATGCCACCAAAAACGGGCTCAAAAGCTGCAGTGGCAGCCCGGGAGAGAGCCGAATATGAGGAGGCAATACCCGACGAGGGAGAGATGCCTCGGGGGACACAAATTTCCTCGGAGGAACTGGCAAAAAAGAGCAAACAGAACTCGGCCAGGACCCGGCAGAATACTGCCTCTATCGTAGAGCTATTTGCAAAAAGCGGTATGGAGAAGGGCACAAAGACTGTGGCGGTTATGGATGTGGGGGGCAGACATCGGTCAGGGGACTGCAGGGGTAAAGCAGGGGGAGATTGCCCTCATAGGTGCTGGCGCTATGCTGCAAGGAAGATTGTCAGAGGTGGCCCTGAGTCTCACCCAGCATTGGAGATTCCCAATAAAAATCGTGAGCCAGCAGATCAGCCGATGGTTACTCTATTGGGACAGGCTATTCAAGGGAGTCTTGCTGGCGATGGGGAGGCAGAGCAAGCCGGTATATCCAACCCAGGAGTCGGAGATAGCTCTCTCCAGATCCCCCAGGCAGTTACAAAGGACCAACAGGCCCAACGGTCCCTAGGGGCGTCTATGATAGACATTGACATCGACGGCGGTGAAATGATAACAAGGGAAGAGCTCGGAAACTTACACCTTCCAGATGCTGGTAGTGTCAAGAGTACTCAGGACTCGGAGAAAGAGAAGGATCCCAGTGAGTGCTTCTTCTCCGTCTCGGAAGGCGCGGAATGGTCAGAAGAGGATGAGGAGCACAGCTCTTATTTGGAGGACAGCAATCTAGAGTCAGAAAGCGACCCGGAACAAGAGCTTGCAGCAACTGCAGTAAAATCTATTGTAGCGCCAAAACCACATGAGCTGCCACAACGTGATCTGAGTTGGGACCATTCCTCCTCAATGCCGTTACAGGGCAGCCCTATATTGGAAGCAACTCAACCCCCAATCCTGGAGGTGATCCACCAGGCAATTCAAGCACACAGGAAGGAAACACACCAGGATAACCGCAAAACTCAGGCGGCAATGAGGAAAATGCAGAGCGTGGTCAGAAAAATTTCTAAGGCCTGTGCCAATGTGGGGGATATGTATGTATGTATAGGCATTTATATAGCGCACTACTTACCCGGAGGGTCCCAAGGCGCTTTGACCGCTGCAAAACCCTTCCTGGCTTCCCTGAGAGATGGTCCCTTAATGGGTATCTCCAGGGTGAGACCAGGCATCCCCGGCGGTCTGGTGGGGCCGTTAGTGAAGATAAGGCAAGCTAATGCCCAGAGTTGCCGAGTGTGATCGCTGATCAGAGTGGGCACCGAGGCGGGAGAATTATCGAGTCCGCTGACCCTGGTCCAGAAACCTGCAGGCGCCGGGAATCGAACCCTGGTCCCGGGCAGTCCTCTGCTCTCGGGTCTGCCGCCTCTAACCAGTGAGCCACACTACTCCAGTCTCTAACCTCGAGGAGAGGGTAGTTTCAACGGAAGCAGAAGTGTCGGCGGCCACCAGTAAAGTTGAGTCTCAAGGCGCCCAAGTCATTGACATTCAATGGAAACTAGAGGACATGGAGAATAGGCTCAGACGGAATAATCTCAGGGTGCTGGGAGTACCTGAGGGAGTGGAAGGGACTGACGTTAGAGCTTATGTCATCAAGTTATTCGAGTCCGCATTTCCCGAAGTGTCTAGCTGGAACTGGTCCGGAGAAATTCAGAGGGCGCATCGAACACCCTTCAAAGTAAGACGCAACGCAAAGGAGGGAGATAAACCAAGGGCAATTTTAATCTTTCTGGGCAATTTTATTCTGAGGCAAGCCATAGCTGAGAAAGCGAGACCAGATGCTAAGAGGTCTGGTGAAATGATCTCTTTTTTCGTACACCCAGACTTTTGCCATTCAACGGTTGGGAGGCGATGGAGATTAAGACAATTGATCAAGCCCTTTCAAGAGAAAAAGCTGCAAGCATATTTGATAAATCCAGCGCAGTTGAAGATAATCAACGAAGGGCGGACACAATATTTCTCTTCATAAATAAAGGGGCAAGAGTATCTGGACTCACTAGGCAGGCAATGATTGATTTCTCTGTCTTGTTTTGTGTCTTATAACACAGGATGGCTAAATAGGTTTAGTACAGTTTATAGATATAAGGCATTGTTTAATAGGCATCACGGTTGATATATTTATTTTTTTCTTATAAGTTAGTACTTTCTGTTTTTACTGCAAATTCATCACATGCTCAGACTTGGCTTCAAGAGGGGTGCTGCAGGGTTCGGGGGGAGTAGGTGGGGGAGGGGGTTGGAGGGAATGGAATGGGGGAGGGTTCGGGGAAGTAAGGGAGAGATTCTGGTGCTATGTAGTTTTGTTTTGTTTTTTGTTCGGTCTTGTTAAAGGATTAGTGGAGCCTCAGATACAAATGTTACAAGGGATTGAAGGTGGTAAATCGGAGTGACAGGATGTTGAACATTAGAATCTGCACGATTAGCATTGGGGGGTTAAATGACTGGAGGAAACACCAAAGGCTTGCTTACTTTGTTAAGCTTAATGGAATTGATGTACTATGTCTCCAGGAGACTTATCTACCCTGGGCAAAAAGAAATCTGATGAAAGTAAGAGGCTTTGATATGTTGGCTTGTTCATCACAAACCTCCTCAGTAAGGGGGGTTGCAATCCTTGCAAGATCATCCTTGGGTGGGGCCAAGCGGTGCAAAGCTGAATGCCTAGGGAAATGGGCAATGGCTGAGTTAAGTATGGGTTACACATTATGTGTGATATACGAGTCCAATCAGGATGACCCCAACATTTTTGATGCTTTGGAAGTGGACTTAGCCAGTTGGCCTACCCCAATCGTAGTTTGTGGTGATTTTAACATTTCTGCTGACTGGTATAATCAGTCTTCATGTGTAGGATGTAAACCTAGAGTATTCCGGGCACTTAGCACCCTTATGCGCTCACATGGGCTGAAGAATGTTTGGGGGGACAAGGAACCAGCCGATCCTAGTTTTACGTATTTCTCAAACTCTTTTCAGAAATACACCAAATTGGATTTTTCTTTTATATCCTCTTCAGAAATAGGAAAGGTTAACATTAGGAAACTACCGAAAGTAATATCAGACCATAATCCGTTAATATTGTTTTATGAGGTGGAAACTGTAGAAAGGGTAAAATCTAGTTGGACATTTGAAAGAAGGCTATTAGCGGATGTTAGATTTGTTGAACATCTTAGGAATTGGACAGTGGAGTTTTTTTATGCTAATCGCTATAGTACATCAAGGAATGGAGTATGGGATGCATTTAAAGCCGCTCTAAGAGGGGAGACTTTAAGCTGCTCTGAAAGATTAAGGAGAGAGGACAGGAGTGAGGGAGACGACTCACGGGCCTACTAGCTGAAGCAGAAGAACAGCACGTTCGAGATATTGAATGCGGAGGGGAGTGTGTTGAGATTCAACAGAAACTGATGATTATAAAAGCAGAACTTCAGAAATTAGTAACCCGGAAAGCAATTGGTGACTATCAAATCTCTAGGGCGAAACTTTATGAAACCGGGGAGCAAGCGGGTAGAGCACTGGCTCTACAAATTAGACAGGATAAGACCAAGAATGTGATCTCTAGTATAAAGGAGGGGGCGGGATATACTGAACCAAAGAATATCTTACAAGTATTTAAAAACTTTTAACAATCACTCTATAATGAAGAAAAGGATACTAGTAATATTTGTGAAGAGCCCTGGAATGGAGGGCCTGTGCTCGCTGAACAGGAGAGAATAGAGTTGGATAAGGATCTGTCGATGAGCGAGATAAGAGCGGCGCTACAGGATCTAGCAGTAGGCAAAGCCGTTGGTCCCAACGGTATTCCTTTGGAGGTATATAAGAGTATCAAAACTGAGATCGCCCCTTTGTTGATGGATATTTTCAATGGGATTCTATATTCAGGTATAACGCCAGACTCATGGAAATAAACAAATATAATCGTATTCCACAAGAAGGGGAAACCAAAGGAGGACCCGGGACCATACCGCCCATTCTCGCTCATAAATGCAGATACAAAGTTATATTCAAAAGTGTGGGCTAGAAGATTGGGGAGCATTATTGGTGGTCTCGTCTCTCCGTGGCAGCATGGGTTTGTTCCGGGGGGAGGTACTACCGATCACACTAAGCGAGCTATAGCGCTGTTTGATGCCCATGCTGTCACGGGGGGGGGGGATGGCCATGATCCTCCTCGATGCTGAAAAAGCCTTTGACCGTGTGATATGGAAACATCTATGGGGTATGCTGGTTGGCAGAGGTTTCGGCCCTAAGGTTATGAGAGCCCTCATTGTAATGTATCAAGATCCGACAGCACAAGTACAAGTAATGGGGGAACGCGATTCTTTTCTCATTATACATGGACCTCTTGATTCAGAGGGTTCTTGGTTGTGCGCAGATTAGCCCAGTAGTGTTTAATGGCTATGAAAATAAACTCTTGGCCTATGCCAATGATTTGGCAGTTATAACCCCTGATCCCGAACAGGCGCTGCCTATTTTGGGTCAATTAGCAAAGGAGTTTGGCACTCGGTCTGGCACTCTATAAGATATATGTCACTGTCCCGGGAAAAAGGTGGGTTGGCTATGCCGAATCTAAGGCTCTACCACTGGACATGCCTGCTGACCCAAATGACCCTACTTTTTCAATCAGGTGTGAACTCGGACAGTGTAAATGAAGGCAATTTGTCTCTGCCTTCTATTTTTGAGCTGTTATTGGGGAGAAAGGCTCTAGGTTTATTGTTGTCTGAAGTAGTTTGCCGCAGTTATAAAAGATCACGGTATAAGGTAGTGGAAGGGGTTTGGGGGGCTTGGAACGCGGCCCAAAAGTAGCTGAATATTCCAAAGATAAATTCCTACCTCCATCTGTGGAACTCTAGCCTTCTTCCTCAACTTGGTATAGATAGGAATTGCCTGATCTGGAAGGAGAAGGGAGTAATGACTTTGGGTGACATCATGGTAGGGGAATCTATTCTGGGGTTCAAAACTATTCAGCAGAAGTATGGTATTCCCTCCAATCAATGGTTTCTGTATGCCCAGATAGCTCGTATCTTGGCGGCCGTTAGACCTCGGATCTCTTTGGGAATGGGTAATACAATGATTGATTACTTATAAAAGGGGGCAAAAGGATCAAAATAGTATATAGCTAACTGTTACTAGGAATACAGGATGACATGGAGAAAACCGAGGCCTTTTTAACGGTAAAATTAGATGATCCAGATGCCGACCTTGATAAAGCTCTACTTTTAAACAAGAAGCTATTCCGTTCTTCCAACCTGAGGGAACAGCATTACAAGACATTGTTTAATCTATATTATACCCCAGCAAAGCTTTTTGCTTGGGGGGTAAGGGAAGATGATAAATGCCCCAAGTGCAATCAGGGCCCTGCCGATATATCGCACATGCTTTATCACTGCGATAAGTTAGTTCCAATACACAGTGAAATCATGAAATTCTGGGAGGGGGTGTTAGCTCTTAAAATCAATCTATCCCCGACTTTGATGTTATTAGGCACGGAAGGCAAGCTGGAACTGGCAAAAGATGTAGAAGCTCTGGTTTTTATTTTGGTTGCGGTACTCAGGATTCTTAGTTCTGCTGGATGGAAGTGAGGAAATATAAATTTTTGGTCAAGTTATGTTCCCTATCGTGTACCCCACCGTCTCCATGTACGAGTTAAAGTGCATGTAACTTCCCTCCTGTGCTAGCTATGAAGACGCAAATACATTTGCGTCCAACGTTGACATGTCCTCTTTCAGACCGACCCTGAATGGGTTGAATAGTCCGTTCCTAAGTATGCTATGCCAACGTCTTTTTGTAGTGTACTTTACATGTTTTTCAGCTCTGGCAAAGTAGGCCCTGAATTTCTGCCATCGAGCCTCTTTCTTCCTTCTGACTCTGAAAGCCTCAGCCCAGGCTGCCCCCGTACCTGTGAACTCTGCCTTACTTCCAGCGCGGCCCACCACGCTTAGCTTAGCCTGCTGCCTGCCAAGACTGACTACAACCTTCGAGTTATCTGTTCCGCTCCTCGAAAATACATTCCTGCCTACTAGTTTCAGTAAACATTCCCCAGCTGCAGAGCCGAAGGGCCGGCCTGTCTCCGTGCAAGTAATTCATAGCCTCTGTTACCATGCTCCCATGGAAGGCCCATGCCCCCACGCTTCTCATGCAGACACTCAGGCGCTTATACACGCACTCACAGTCAGTATAGAATAGCTTCTGCCCCAGAGACCTTTCCGTCCAGATAGCTCAGTTCCTAAACATCAGATATCAGATATGATAGAAGCACAAGTTGATCTGACATGCCAGACTTCTGTCTCTTTCCGTCAGTGTAAATGTCAAGCCCCCTGCACCCTCCAGTTTCACGCCAATCGCACGTCATGCAGCTGCGCGCGCATCCAAGCCTCCGATTTCTGCTGACATTGCAACATTTCTGTTTAGTGCCACCCACATGTGACACCTACCTGTGACGTTTCTAGAGCACACCTCCAGTTTACGCCTAGTCCACGCCTTCTGATTACGTACTAGTAACACGTGGATGCTGTTATCTTGTCTTCTCTCAGCTGTTACGCCTACTATATTGCTTTCTATGATGTGAATTAAGTATATAAGCTATGTACTGTCAATAAAACATTGCTCTATCCCTTCCTGAACCCTGTGTGGTTGCAGGAACATGATATCCAGTTCCGGAACGATTCCTTTTTAAGGAATAAAACCCCTAAGAACTCTAACACCACGGACTCTGTTTTCTTTCTTTCCGATTGAGTTATTATTGATTAAGTACTTACCTGCATAGAAATTAAGATGGTAAATTAAATATTTACGACATTTTGGTGCCCGAATAGGGACCCCTCCCCCACCTCACGCGCCGGTTGGTGCGTTGCAAGCTCTGTCCCCTGCCATCAGTTAGAAGGAAACTACGCGTACCGGCAGGATTTCCTGTATCTCCCTCTGGCCCACGGAGGTGACGAAGATTGCGATCAGTACCCAGACGAGGCGGTGAGGAGTGCGGAGGATCCCGACCAGAGCCTAGCCGAAAGAAGCAAAGTCCGAGGTGTCAAGAGGCCCACCAGTTTTCCGAAGTATCCACGTGTCGAGTCGAGCCGAGTCCGGTCCAGTCCAGTCGAGTTTTCCGAGGCCTTCTGTTTTCCGTGCTTCCCGGTGAGTACCATTGCTGGGACGTATCTAGACGGGTTTGGGTACACAAGTCCGGTCTGCACTGTTTTAGACAGTGTATCTGTACTGTTTAGCAGTATATCCGATGATTCAAGTTCTTGCACTGTTCTCAGCAGTGTATCTGTGCTGTTTAGCAGTACATCCGATATAGGGGGTAGTCATATATGTCGCAAATGTCTTTTTATGTGATTAATGTCGTGGTATGAGTGTGACTGTTTTTAATGTGCATTATTGTGTTCTTGTATAACTAGCTGTATCCAGTATTAAGTAGCAAGGATTGAGCGTTCAGTACTAAGTAAACAAGATGCCGTTTTTCAACAAGTTAAAGCAGATAGGAACTAGGAAAGGGATACTAGAGGAAGAAATTCCTATCCCCCCTAGGGACACTCCTGGAAATTTTATGTACCATAAGCATGGCATAGATGCCATAGTATATCTAGATTTATGGGCCGATTATACTAAGCATCTAGACGAGAGACACAGATGGCCAGTTACTGGAACATGGGATGCCGAGTGCATCATGAAGGTAGAAGAAGCATTATGGAAAAAGAAAGCCAGACAATCTCAGAAGGACGCCATAGAGTTTTGGCGTAAGGAATCACATAAGCGTGCTGAAAAAGAACTACGTAGAGAGGACAGACTTAAAGAATCAGATAAAGCCCAAGAAAACGAATTAATTATCGAAGGGATCCGAGTAAAATCAGAGCAAGTAGACCGTGCACGAAATAACCTCGTAAACGGTATGTATCTCGCGGCCGAGGGTTCGCCTGAGGCCATTTCAGAAATACCGAAAAATCTGCCGTCACCATTGGTTCCAACTAAAGTAACTCACAGGACCACTAAAGACATATTCTTGAATTCCTATCTAGAGGATGTAGCACCCGCTTACACCAATCTGCCTGTCCGCGCCCTGCCTAACGACAGGGACGGGGGTGGTAACCCGCCCCAAGATCATATTCCGCCAGTACCACAACAGATCCCCCCTGTTCCACCCCCTCCACCACTTCCCACACCTAAAGTTAATCTACTGAAGCCACGTCTACCTGACCCTACTAAAGGACAAATTCAAGTACAGATACAGACTCCACAGAGAGATAATGTCCAAGCTTCCGCCTCAGGAGGTGCGACGCGGGGTCTACAGACCCCGCCATTGACGCGCAGGTTACAGCTAGGGGACTTGCAGAGTCCCTTCACGTTCAAATCACCCCGTCACGACATACTCAAAGGACAACTTACAGTTTGCAGATATGATCCAGTACCCGGCAAAGACGATAGAATGATGATGGCATCACTACGGTTACGATCTGCTACTGATTTCCTGCTGATGTTTTCAGGAATGAAAGAGTACCTAGATAGAATATATCAGTTTATTCAGACTGGGAAAGACCCCGACAGTATTAAGGATGCCATGTAGCATCAGAAAGTTGACGTTCAAGGACAGATACTACGTTTTTTCATAAATTGCCTAATAAGAGAACGAGACAGGCCCGAGACAGATCAGGGTGAATTAGATGCCCTCAGCAAGTGGGGTCAAAATATATCTGAAGGAAAACACGACAAGGGGACTTGTATAGCCAGTATGTACAGGAAAATAAGAAAAGCAGTGATAGACTTACACAAAGAAGAGAAAGAGAAGGCTTCCTCCGAGGGGGAAGAAGAACCTGAAGAACCAGAAAAGACTACAGACACTATAGCGTATGTAGGTAAGGGAACTTACCTTAGGAAAAGCATCCGTCCAGAAAGCAAGAGAGTTTTTCTCTCTGCCTTGACAAACCCGAATTCTGCTGAACATCAGTTCCAGGAGACTGATAAAAGGCTTCGAGACCGAGTAGGGTACCATGTACTCAATTCTATGGATGAACAAGAACTAGCCCGGTCAGCCATATTATGGACTGACAATACGGATATATACAATGATGACACCGTAGCACAGACATTCCTGAACCTTTCCCCAGACGAGCAGAAATTAGCAGGTGTATACATGATTCAGCACCTCCTCACGAAATACAGAAATCAACATTCTGATCCAGGTCCCTTACACGAAACATTAGAAGAACTACTCATGGACAGATGGAGAGGTTTAAGTACCAAATTAATTCAAATAATTCTAGAACAACGCCATAGATATGACACTCTCATAAGCTCCGAATATGTTCCCGCCCCGCCCCCAGAAAGGAAAATGTATCATATAGAACGTCGGCATGGCATTGAAAGTCAGAACCCCTTACGAGAAGTGCATCCAGTTATGGGTGACGATCATAACTTGAAACGAGTGTATGTACACACGCCTCTGACTAAGTTAGAACTGTTAGAAATGAAGAAACTAGTCCCGTGCCATGATAAAGACCCTGCAGGTTTTCATAGAGAGCTTAAAGACATGTTACTGATGGGGGATTATACGTACGAAGATATCACGAAAATGTTAAAGGTACTGCTGCCCACGGGCATCTACGAGAAACTAAAAGAAAAAGAATGGGAGGTGGGAGAGAAAAAGATTGTATGGGCAGAAATAGAAGACGAAGAGAACAAACGTGTCCCAGGGGTAGGCCTTGGGGAGAAAACTAAAGCATTACCAGGTCTGATAGTACAGGTTCTGCCAAGATTATTGACAACTAGAAAGGAAGACTGGGATGCAATCTCAGCATGTAAGCAGAAACCCGACGAAGATACTAGTGACTTCTATTCAAGATTCGAGAAATGTTTCATTATTAATAGTGGTCTTAAACCAAGTAGCGAGTCGTACCCGCATCTTTTTGTATCAAAGTTAGTTGAGAATTCCCTGTTAGCCGTTAAAAACCGTGTATACAAGGTCGAGAGTACATGGCAAGCCAATACGCCATCACAGATGTTACAAATGTTACAATACCATCAGAACAGAATTAGAGAAGAGCAGGATCAGGAACAGAAACGTATGAAAGACACGAAAATGAAAATGCTAGTAGCCCAATCGGTCCCAACGGACAGCCACAGAAAGGGTACGACCCAGACAGGTCACACCGCAGCTCCCGTTAAAGGGACATGCAACTATTGCAAGCAGCCAGGTCACTACGTACACGAATGCCCAGTTCTGAAACATAACATAGCGACAGCTAAAACTAAAGAAAGACCGCATCCGCCTAGACAAGACCATAACCAGCATCAGTCTTCACAGAATATACAGCCCATGCAGAATACACAGCCTATGCATGCTTCATCACCTACAGCACAGACAGTAGCGGTATCACAGCCGCAGCCCATTGCCGCAACTCAGCAAGTTTCACAACAGATGTACCAGTATGCCCAGTCCGCTTACCCCGATTATCCACGATATACATGAAACAGCCTAGAGAGGGAGGGTGGCTTGCCTCTTATTGAGATTCCTGTAGATCAAGAGGGTCCTTATGTACATAGTCAAGTATTGGGAAAAGACAGAAAGTTTTTAATTGACACAGGGGCAAGTCGCACCACAATCAGTCATGATGAAGTTCCAGGGGCACCCCTCTCAGGCTCACAGAATGTTTCCCTTGGTTTTTCAGGACAGCCCATTGTAAATGAGGTATCAGAACCAGTTCCCCTGGCTGTGGGTCCATTATCACGTGTTACAGACTTGTTACTTACGAAATCATGTCCAGAAAATCTGTTAGGAATTAAGACATTGAAGGCTCTAGGAGCCGTGATCTGCTGTTCCCCGGAGGGAGTCAGACTCTTTCTGCGGGATTTCAAGGGTCATTATATGTTACGTGAGTTTGATGTCAGATTGAAAAATGTACCAGATCACCTGTGGGCAAAAGGCCCAACTGATGTAGGTTGTATGCACATTACACCATACCGTGTTACACTCAAACCAGGTGTAGTTTTGCCCAGAATCAGACAATACAAGTTACCACCCGATGCTGTAGTGGCTTTACTGGAAATCATTGAAGAGCTCATTGCCCAGGGAGTGGTCGTAGAGACCGACTCCAATATCTGTAATTCACCCATCATTCCGATTCTTAAACGTACTGATCCCAATGCACCGCCAGTATATCGGCTGGTGATTGATCTAAGAGAACTGAATAAATGCATTATTCCACAGTACCCTGTGGTTCCCGACATCTCATCCTTATTGACTGCTATTGATTCAGAAGCGACGTTCTTTACTGTAATTGACCTCAAGAACGCCTTCTTCAGTGTACCTATTGATCCAGAGAGCCAATATCTCTTCGGATTCAGTTTAAATGGACGAAGTTTCAAATTTTCACGCGCACCTCAAGGATTCACAGAAAGCCCCAGCATCTATAGCCAAGCACTGAAAAGACAACTTGATTGTATCACAATGCCAGTTAACACCGCTTTACTGCAATACGTCGATGATCTGCTGATCACCGCACGAAGTGAGCCCGAATGTGAACAAGCATCGCTGACAGTTTTACATTTTCTGGCCGACAAGGGACACAAGGTGTCTCCTTCGAAGCTACAATTCTGTGTTCAGCAAGTTGTGTACTTGGGTCACTTGCTGTCCAAAGTGGGGAGACAGCTCACTCCAGATCGCATTCAGTTAATTGTAAATATGCCACAACCCCAGACACAAAAGGAAGTGCGGGCCTTCATAGGCCTCACCTCGTACTGCAGACAATGGATTCCTCAGTATGCATTTCTAGCCAAACCACTCATTCAGTTAACAACACAGGAGGCAGCGACTTTGACTGTCCTTCCCTGGACCCAGGAACATACACAAGCCTTTGAGGAATTAAAGAAAGCTTTATGCCAAGCACCAGTTCTAGCGACACCATGTTACAGCAAACCTTTTACACTTTTTGTTACAGAACGTGAGGGTACAGCATTGTCTGTCCTCACTCAAGACCAAGCAGGTTCATATAAGCCTTGCGCTTATTTTTCAAGTACATTGGATTCAGTAGCCCAGGCACTCCCTGCGTGCTTAAAGTCAGTAGCAGCAACAGCATTAGCAATCAGACAGAGCGATTCAATTGTTTTAGGACATCCATTAACAGTTCAAGTTCCACATTCTGTAGAGGTTCTTTTAAACAGAACCCAGACTCAACACTTGACTATAGCACGACTGACAGGTTATGAATTGACACTATTCCAGCCACACATAGAAATCAGACGCTGTAGCATTCTGAACCCCGCAACATTGTTACCTGTAATTATGACAGATCCAACACCGCATGATTGCATAGAGATCATTAATACAGTAACAAAACCTCGACGAGACCTAACAGATGTTCCACTGACAAATCCAGACCTGACACTTTATGTGGACGGTTCATGCATGAGAACAAGTACAGGAGAATTAGTGGCCGCGTATGCAGTGACCACTGAAACTGAAGTTAAAGAAACACACCGTATTGACACATTGTCTGCTCAAGCGGCGGAGCTCATCGCTCTGACCCGAGCTTGTATTCTAGCCAAGAACAGAAATGTTAACATATACACTGATTCCCGCTATGCGTTCGGAGTCGTACACGACTTCGGCATGTTATGGCAAGAAAGAGGTTTCTTGACCTCCCATGGTGCCAAGATCCAACACGGTCCCCTCATTCAAGTACTATTAGAAGCAATACATTTGCCCTCGGGCATATCAGTCATGAAGTGTAAAGCACATACTAAGGTTACAGATTCTGTTTCCCAGGTTAACGACCTGGCAGACCAGACAGCAAAACATACAGCATTGACTCACACCCAGACTACTGATGTGACAAAGACAATAGTACCAACTCAGTGTATGTCAGTCAGGGATCCCACCCTAGACGTGATCGATATTCAGACACATGCCACTTCAGATGAAATAAAGAAATGGACTGAACTAGGAGGGATCCAGACAGATCAAGGATGGGTCACAAAGGGAAAAACAACATGGTTCCTCCCCGACTCAATGGTTCAAATCATGATAAATACAGCACATAGTCCTGCACATCTAGGAGAAAAAGCTATGTTAGACAGTTTACAGAATCTCTGGTACAACAAACACTTACGAGCAGCAGCAAAACAGAAAGTGCGTACTTGCATGATCTGTTGTCAGTTCAATCCAGGTAAAAGCGTCCCTGTAGAACAAGGTGGATTTCATCCTCCCGATCACCCTTTTGAAGTCCTCCAGATGGATTATATCCAGATGGACCGTTGACGAGGATTCAAATATGTCCTCGTAGTTGTTTGTGCACTTTCTCGTTGGACCGAAGCATACCCAGTCTCAGATTACACTGCCCCGACCACTGCCAAGCAGCTGGTTCGAGAATTCTTCCCACGATACGGCCTGCCTCGTGTCGTGTACTCAGATAACGGACAGCCGTTCTCATCCGAACTCATGAAGCATGTCTCCCTTTTGCTAGGATATCAGTGGAAATTCCATTGTGTCCGACATCCTGAAGCCGCAGGCCTTGTAGAGAGGCATAACCAGACACTTAAGATCCGCCTTGCCAAAATATGCCAGGAGAAAGGGGTCGACTGGATAGTCGCCCTGCCAGTTGCACTGTTCTATATGAGAATGGTTGCACATTCGAGATCAGGACTATCCCCGTACGAAGTGGTCTTTGGCAGACCACCGAATATGTGGGGGACGCCCATTCCTAAGAAAATTACCGATGTTGATTGTAACATGTTGACAGATTACCTTGCCTCCTTGATGTCTGCACTCCAATCATGTCGTTCACAGGTTGCCGCAGCCTTTCCTGACAACACTGATGTAAAGCCGCATGATGTCCGTCCTGGCGACGTGGTCCTAGTTAGGAACTTCGACAGGAAAAGCTCGCTGGAGCCCCGCTGGAAAGCGCTGAAGACCGTCCTTCTTACTACGAGGACCGCAGTGAAGTTGGAGGGCAGAAAGGGGTGGGTCCATACGAGTCATATTAAACTATGCAACGAACTGAAACCAGACCCTGACTCGCCCACCCCCACCAAAGACTGTATTAAACCTAGTGACTTTAAAATACCCGAACGAGAGAAAACTCCCCAAGAGGAGTATCGATTAAAGCTTCGATCTAGCAAGTCAGACAGTTTAATTGTTTAAGTCCTCCCCTAGGTGAATCGGTTAAATAGTTTCTGACATGTATCCCCTAGATCGAGATAGAGAGAGAGAGAGACAATTCAAGAAACGTACATACTGCAAAGCACTGCGTAGTCACTGTATAGTGACATTATTAATTATGTTTTTTCTAAGTCTTCTGATTATTGTTGCAAGTATACTTCTCCCAATCTATTGCCCTATTTTCAAGCGTGAACAATCTGCTTACAATGTTTCTGCTGAACATTCTTTTAGTGAGTTACCTCCACATGAACTTTCTTACAGACTTGCGCTGCGCAACAACACATTCATTAGTATGTTACATCACTCCCATCAGACTAATAACGCTACAAACTGCTGGATATGTGGCCGACTCCCTCCCTACCAGAATTACAAGGGAGCTCTGCCCCTCTTTCCGTACCCGTTCACTCACAACGGCTCCTGTGGTGCATGGTTCAAAATAATTAATTCCTTAAATCCTGATATTGCTGTTTTCGACGGGAGCTGGGTTTGGGGAAACCTGAACTTAGTCCTGCTCGACGTCTGTTACCCTGATAAGGAGGGACTCCCCATTAGAATAGGAACTGATCTAGAAAATGAAGTATATGGATTAAGTAATTACACCATTAACCTTATGATTCTTACTGTTGAATCCGAAGCTGCACCAGTTCTGCCCGCTATGTCAGTATTACCAGTCACTGGTGAATTATGTGTCAGGAAGAAAGGTTCAGTACACTTAGGTCATAGTAAATGTACTCATGTGGTCGAATTCAGTGATCATGGTAAATCGTCCTTTAAAGCTACCCGTCATTCTTATTTTGTTTGTGGTCATACCGCATACATACGTTTACCTCCAGATTGGGATGGTACCTGTTATATTGCATTCCTTCTGCCACCTGTTTTTCTAGCCCCTCCTGATTATCACAGAAACACAAATCTAGCAAAGAATAGACTCCGAAGAGATCTCCCGCTTGTCGACTATACAGAAACGGCATGGGAACAATACACCGATTTTAATAAAGGATTCTTTTTCTTTTTAGGCCCCGTCCAAAACAGTAAATTAATACGTAGATTAACTAGAACCCTTGAAGCTGTAGTACATGAAACTGCCTCCGCCTTAGGTAACCTAACAGAGCAGCAATCTGCCATGCGGGTTGTTGTCCTTCAGAATCGTCTTGTTATTGACGTCATCTTGGCAGATAGAGGTGGAGCCTGTAAGGTCATCGGGTCAAGTTGCTGTGTTTTCATTCCAGAAAACGCGCCATCTGTATACAAAGCTATTACACGTCTTCACAAAATTGCAAGTTTAATACATCAGAAACTCCCGGCACCTGGACTTGGTCCGGTTGGTTCTGGACAACGTTGTCCGCTTGGGGATGGAAGATCCTATCCTTCCTAGGCATTGGCCTTGTCATAGTATTCAGTTGCTGCCTGTGCCTACAGTGTGGGCCGGCGATATGTGGACTGTGCGCCACATCATGCATTGAACATTCCAGTTTTCTCTCAAACAGACAACGGAAGAGAGACGAACAAATTATGTTACAAGAACAGACTGATCAATTCATGATGATCGATATATCATGAAGGGTCCGTAGGGAACAAGGAGGGAATGAGGAAATATACATTTTTGGTCAAGTTATGTTCCCTATCGTGTACCCCACCGTCTCCATGTACGAGTTAAAGTGCATGTAACTTCCCTCCTGTGCTAGCTATGAAGACGCAAATACATTTGCGTCCAACGTTGACATGTCCTCTTTCAGACTCACCCTGAATGGGTTGAATAGTCCGTTCCTAAGTATGCTATGCCAACGTCTTTTTGTAGTGTACTTTACATGTTTTTCAGCTCTGGCAAAGTAGGCCCTGAATTTCTGCCATCGAGCCTCTTTCTTCCTTCTGACTCTGAAAGCCTCAGCCCAGGCTGCCCCCGTACCTGTGAACTCTGCCTTACTTCCAGCGCGGCCCACCACGCTTAGCTTAGCCTGCTGCCTGCCAAGACTGACTACAACCTTCGAGTTATCTGTTCCGCTCCTCGAAAATACATTCCTGCCTACTAGTTTCAGTAAACATTCCCCAGCTGCAGAGCCGAAGGGCCGGCCTGTCTCTGTGCAAGTAATTCATAGCCTCTGTTACCATGCTCCCATGGAAGGCCCATGCCCCCACGCTTCTCATGCAGACACTCAGGCGCTTATACACGCACTCACAGTCAGTATAGAATAGCTTCTGCCCCAGAGACCTTTCCGTCCAGATAGCTCAGTTCCTAAACATCAGATATCAGATATGATAGAAGCACAAGTTGATCTGACATGCCAGACTTCTGTCTCTTTCCGTCAGTGTAAATGTCAAGCCCCCTGCACCCTCCAGTTTCACGCCAATCACACGTCATGCAGCTGCGCGCGCATCCAAGCCTCCGATTTCTGCTGACATTGCAACATTTCTGTTTAGTGCCACCCACATGTGACACCTACCTGTGACGTTTCTAGAGCACACCTCCAGTTTACGCCTAGTCCACGCCTTCTGATTACGTACTAGTAACACGTGGATGCTGTTATCTTGTCTTCTCTCAGCTGTTACGCCTACTATATTGCTTTCTATGATGTGAATTAAGTATATAAGCTATGTACTGTCAATAAAACATTGCTCTATCCCTTCCTGAACCCTGTGTGGTTGCAGGAACATGATATCCAGTTCCGGAACGATTCCTTTTTAAGGAATAAAACCCCTAAGAACTCTAACACCACGGACTCAGTTTTCTTTCTTTCCGATTGAGTTATTATTGATTAAGTACTTACCTGCATAGAAATTAAGATGGTAAATTAAATATTTACGACAGAAGGATACTTCAGCTCCATCTTTTCAAATGTGGCTTGCCAGATTGCTGGGAATACATAATAAAGAAGCGTGTTTGTATGAGTATAAACGCAAAAAAAAAACAAGAAATGGGTAAGGTGGAGAGATTCAAGAACCTAAAATACGAATGGTGTCGTGTGTATTTAATATTGTTTTATACTCTCATAATAATATTTGTGTCTACGCTATTAATAATGTATTAATCAGGAATGAGGTGAAGAACTGATGCAATACTAGTTTTATCTTTTTACTATAAGATTCAGACTTTTATAAATCATGTACATTTGTGAATTAGAAGGATAATGTTGGTGTGATTATGAATAATGAATTGTATATATATTTCTTGTACCAGAAACTGAGTGCAGTTGGTGCTTGGGTCTGGAGCTTCTCGTACCCCATCGCACAACTTCGAGTTACCTCAGGAGTCGATGCAGTTAGCAAAATGCAGGATGTCCAGGGTGTTCGGTCCACGTCTCTCATGTCCGCTACGGGTCTCAGCTTTGCTGTGGATGTGGATCGGTGTCGGAAAAGTCTGGAAGTCCAGTCCTGAGTCGCTGAGTCTTCAGTTTCCAGCAGGAGCGTCGACAAAGCAAGTTACTGGTGGTGTCTGTTTGTACAGGGTGGTCACTCCTTGACCACAAGGGAGATGTGTTCAGTCTTCTAGTCGATATAGAACGTCGAAGGTCCAAGAGTTTCATTTGAGAGTTTCAGTCCAGGATAATCTAAAGTCTCTAGACACAGCTCCTATCTTTACACTGATTTTAGGGGCTGGATTACCTGCTAGATCCCTCCTATGAGTGGACCTGGGAAGGGGGTGGTTACACCCCTTTCCCTTTGTCCAGTTTCATGCCAGAGCAGGGCTGGAGTGCCCCAGCAACTGGTTTCAATCGGGCTATGCATGGAGTGTGCCCCAGGCAGTGTCTGGAAAAGCATCTGCTGATGCAGCCCTCCCTGCCTCAATACACAAAACCCTGTCTGGGGAGGTGCTGGCACCTCCCTGTACAGGAAACCTATTGTCCAGGCCTCCCCTGCCGGAGTATCGTCCAGCAGCAGGAGGTTAGACTCGTGTCTGTGGCAGCAGCATCCATTTTGTGATGCTGAGGCTCCGTTTAACTTTAACCGGGTAAAGCAGTAACCATGTCTTCTCCCTCTAGAAGGGTGGAATGCTATCCCACCACCAGAATTGGTGGGGGGGGGTAGTATTCCAAAGTGTCTGACACCTTACACGACATGTTTCGATGAAGCGAAACCAAAGTTAGCATTAACCGCGAGGATTATAATGCACTTAAGAGTGTATGGTGTGGCTGTATCATAGAACAGCTTTAAGGAGATGGTTCTGAAAGCTGCAGAGGGGCTCAGCTCATGCTAGGGCACCCTCTCCCATAAAACCAAGCACTCTGCCTCCAGGATTGTTAACGTCTGCCATAGGAGTGACTTATAGGTGTCTATGTGTCTATATATAAGGTAGATAAAGATATACTATATCTAAGTAAGGGGTGATTACTCCACCTTACCCAAGCTGAGTGATCAGCCTGTGGTGTCAGTTTAGATGGCCAGCCCCTGGTAGGCCTTGGATCCACCTATGCCCTGGGTACCTAGGGTACACTATACAGGGGCTCACAAGGGTGACCCAGTAACCAATCTGGTATGTACCTAAAGTACATGGTATCAATTTAGAGAGAGAACAGCTGGGCTGTGGGTCTGATTAGCAGGCCCACAGTCACACTAAAGTCGAAAAACCAGAAAATCACAGCAAAAAGTGGGGGTGACCATAGGAAGCAGACCCTACTCTCCGACACCCCCCCCCACCCCCCAACGCAGGGACATTAAACTAACCTTGACCAGTTGAGTCTTCATGTTCTAAGTGGAAATATCTGGAGAGTCCATCTGCATTGGCATGGTCACTCCCAGGTCTATGTTCCACTGTAAAGTCCGTCCCCTGTTGGAAAATGGACCACCTGAGCAGTTTGGGATTTTCACTCTTAATCTGATTTAGCCACAAGAGGGGCTTATGGTTTGTCTGAATCTTGAAGTCAGTACCAAACAAGTATGGCCCCAGCTTCTTCAGGGCCCAAACCACAGCAAAGGCCTCCCTCTCAATAGCTGACCAACGTTTTTCTCCAGGGGTCAGCCTTCTGCTAATAAAAGCTACTGGCTGGTCTTGACCATCTTTATTCAGTTGTGAAAGAACAGCACCCACACCCAATTCAGAAGCATCTGTTTGAACAATGAATTCCTTGGAGTAGTCTGGACGTTGCAGAATAGATGCAGTGCACATGGCATGCTTCAGGTCATCAAATGCCTTTTGACAGCTTACTGTCCACTGAACTTTCTTTGGCATTTTCTTTGAAGTTAAGTCATTGAGAGGTGTCACAATGAACCCATAACTTTTGAAAAACTTTCTGTAATACCCAGTCAGGTCCAAGAAAGCTCTGACCTGAGTCTGGGTTGGGGCAGCAGTCCAGTCCTTGATGGTCTGGATCTTAGCGCTACTGCACTCAGTCTGTCAGACCTCTGAACACGCTAGTAGCATTTAGAAACTACAAGCGTGAAACTCTACTTTTATTTTAATCGTCGCTTTTAAAACTGTTGATTTTCACACTGATTGCACTCAGCATACCTGGCATACTCTTGCACTCAATTTCGCCGTACTTAGACGGCCACAGCCGATCTCAGGGCTGATTGACCGAGCATTCAGGGACAACATCGGCGGCCGTATTGAGTGATGGGCTAGAGCGGTGAGAGCGCTCTAGTGGCCGGTACTTAAGGAGCCCAGGTACAACAAGCGCAAGATCCTAGCGCTACTGCACTCTGTCTGTCAGACTCTGAACACGCTAGTAGCATTTAGAAACTACAAGCGTGCAACTTTACTTTTATTTTAATTGTCGCTTTTAAAACTGTTGATTTTCACACTGATTGCACTCAGCATACCTGGCATACTCTTGCACTCATTTTCGCCGTACTTAGACGGCCACAGCCGATCTCAGGGTGGATTGACCGAGCATTCAGGGACAACATCGGCGGCCATATTGAGTGAGGGGCTAGAGCGGTGAGAGCGCTCTGGTGGCCGGTACTTAAGGAGCCCAGGTACAACAAGCGCGAGATCCTAGCACTACTGCACTCAGTCTGTCAGACCTCTGAACACGCTAGTAGCATTTAGAAACTACAAGCGTGCAACTTTACTTTTATTTTAATCGTCGCTTTTAAAACTGTTGATTTTCACACTGATTGCACTCAGCATACCTGGCATACTCTTGCACTCATTTTCGCCGTATTTAGACGGCCATAGCCGATCTCAGGGCTGATTGACCGAGCATTCAGGGACAACATCGGCGGCCATATTGAGTGAGGGGCTAGAGCGGTGAGAGCGCTCGAGTGGCCGGTACTTAAGGAGCCCAGGTACAACAAGCGCGAGATCCTAGCGCTACTGCACTCAGTCTGTCAGACCTCTGAAAACGCTAGTAGCATTTAGAAACTACAAGCGTGCAACTTTACTTTTATTTTAATCGTCGCTTTTAAAACTGTTGATTTTCACACTGATTGCACTCAGCATACCTGGCATACTCTTGCACTCATTTTCGCTGTACCTAGACGGCCACAGCCGATCTCAGGGCTGATTGACCGAGCATTCAGGGACAACATCGGCAGCCATATTGAGTGAGGGGCTAGAGCGGTGAGAGCGCTCTAGTGGCCGGTACTTAAGGAGCCCAGGTACAACAAGCGCGAGATCCTAGCGCTACTGCACTCAGTCTGTGAGACCTCTGAACACGCTAGTAGCATTTAGAAACTACAAGCGTGCAACTCTACTTTTATTTTAATTGTCGCTTTTAAAACTGTTGATTTTCACACTGAATGCACTCAGCATACCTGGCATACTCTTGCACTCAATTTCGCCGTACTTAGACGGCCACAGTCGATCTCAGGGCTGATTGACCGAGCATTCAGGGACAACATCGGCGGCCATATTGAGTGAGGGGCTAGAGCGGTGAGAGCGCTCTAGTGGCCGGTACTTAAGGAGCCCAGGTACAACAAGCGCGAGATCCTAGCGCTACTGCACTCAGTCTGTCAGACCTCTGAACACGCTAGTAGCATTTAGAAACTACAAGCGTGCAACTTTACTTTTATTTTAATCGTCGCTTTTAAAACTGTTGATTTTCACACTGATTGCACTCAGCATACCTGGCATACTCTTGCACTCATTTTCGCTGTACTTAGACGGCCATAGCCGATCTCAGGGCTGATTGACCAAGCATTCGGGGACAACATCGGTGGCCATATTGAGTGAGGGGCTAGAGCGGTGAGAGCGCTCTAGTGGCCGGTACTTAAGGAGCCCAGGTACAACAAGCGCGAGATCCTAGCGCTACTGCACTCAGTCTGTCAGACCTCTGAACACGCTAGTAGCATTTAGAAACTACAAGCGTGCAACTTTACTTTTATTTTAATCGTCGCTTTTAAAACTGTTGATTTTCACACTGATTGCACTCAGCATACCTGGCATACTCTTGCACTCATTTTCGCCGTACCTAGACGGCCACAGCCGATCTCAGGGCTGATTGACCGAGCATTCAGGGACAACATCGGCAGCCATATTGAGTGAGGGGCTAGAGCGGTGAGAGCGCTCTAGTGGCCGGTACTTAAGGAGCCCAGGTACAACAAGCATGAGATCCTAGCGCTACTGCACTCAGTCTGTGAGACCTCTGAACACGCTAGTAGCATTTAGAAACTACAAGCGTGCAACTCTACTTTTATTTTAATTGTCGCTTTTAAAACTGTTGATTTTCACACTGAATGCACTCAGCATACCTGGCATACTCTTGCACTCAATTTCGCCGTACTTAGACGGCCACAGTCGATCTCAGGGCTGATTGACCGAGCATTCAGGGACAACATCGGCGGCCATATTGAGTGAGGGGCTAGAGCGGTGAGAGCGCTCTAGTGGCCGGTACTTAAGGAGCCCAGGTACAACAAGCGCGAGATCCTAGCGCTACTGCACTCAGTCTGTGAGACCTCTGAACACGCTAGTAGCATTTAGAAACTACAAGCGTGCAACTTTACTTTTATTTTAATCGTCGCTTTTAAAACTGTTGATTTTCACACTGATTGCACTCAGCATACCTGGCATACTCTTGCACTCATTTTCGCCGTACTTAGACGGCCACAGCCGATCTCAGGGCTGATTGACCGAGCATTCAGGGACAACATCGGTGGCCATATTGAGTGAGGGGCTAGAGCGGTGAGAGCGCTCGAGTGGCCGGTACTTAAGGAGCCCAGGTACAACAAGCGCGAGATCCTAGCGCTACTGCACTCAGTCTGTCAGACCTCTGAAAACGCTAGTAGCATTTAGAAACTACAAGCGTGCAACTTTACTTTTATTTTAATCGTCGCTTTTAAAACTGCTGATTTTCACACTGATTGCACTCAGCATACCTGGCATACTCTTGCACTCATTTTCGCCGTACCTAGACGGCCACAGCCGATCTCAGGGCTGATTGACCGAGCATTCAGAGACAACATCGGCAGCCATATTGAGTGAGGGGCTAGAGCGGTGAGAGCGCTCTAGTGGCCGGTACTTAAGGAGCCCAGGTACAACAAGCGCGAGATCCTAGCGCTACTGCACTCAGTCTGTGAGACCTCTGAACACGCTAGTAGCATTTAGAAACTACAAGCGTGC
Source organism: Lissotriton vulgaris (assembly GCF_964263255.1). Taxonomy (NCBI): domain Eukaryota; kingdom Metazoa; phylum Chordata; class Amphibia; order Caudata; family Salamandridae; genus Lissotriton; species Lissotriton vulgaris. The sequence goes on from NC_141696.1 coordinate 47,172,703, forward strand.
AACTTTACTTTTATTTTAATTGGCACTTTTAAAACTGTTGATTTGCACACTGATTGCACTCAGCATACCTGGCATACTCTTGCACTCATTTTCGCCGTACTTAGACGGCCACAGCCGATCTCAGGGCTGATTGACCGAGCATTCAGGGACAACATCGGCGGCCATATTGAGTGAGGGGCTAGAGCGGTGAGAACGCTCTAGTGGCCGGTACTTAAGGAAACGTCCGCCCTCCGCGCTAGCGGTCGCGTTTGCGGACGCTCCTCATCAGCGCCTGAGTCACGCCTGAGTCAGCCCATCTGCGCCCGTCCGCGCCTCGGACGGGTATCAGGGCCTTGGCAGCACCTTGTGCTCCAGTGACCGACACAACACAGGTATTTCCCACAACCAATACTATAGCCCCCATTTATATTAAGTACACATCTACCTTTATGAAGGCATTACAACCGCCAAGATTACCCTCCTGCAGGACGCTTACACTGGGATGGGAGCTAGACACTTGTCAAAATTGTCAACTACACATCAATCCAGTAGGAATAAAAGCCACCTTGCTAAATCCCTCCAAAAAACTTGTGTCACCAAAATTAAAACCCCTTTTATTCCTTATTCTTAACAGTCGCTCTCTACCGATGCACAAAACTGAAATATTCAATTTACTAATGGATGAAACACCGGATGCACTATTTCTAACAGAGACCTGGCTTAAGTAAAGCTCAGGGCCAGATATAGCCATGGCACTTCCAAACACATATGCCAGTATAAGATGTGATCGCGATAAAAAACCTGGGGGTGGAATCGTCATTATCTTTAAAAAAACATACAGCTGTGAATTGACACCACTCAGTTGGGATGGCTGTGAAGCTGCAATTTTTAAACTCTCACTGGCCCTCAACTTTACTTTCTCAGGAGCCCTCATTTATCGAACCCAAGGGTCAGCGTCCAAATGGCTGACTAACCTTCTAGATCTCATGGGACCACTTGTTATGAAAACTGCGAATTTCACAATCCTGGGGGACATTAATTTACATCTTGAAGATGAGGACTGTTCTCTGGCAAAAAACCTGATTGGTGACCTAGCATCTTTGAACCTGATTCTTAGAAACTCAGGACCAACACATCGTGCAGGCCACCTGTTAGATCCCATATTTTTTTCCCTTAACAACATCACTATATACCCTGCTCTGCCCCTGCCCTGGACAGACCATTACTTGGTTACATTTACATTTCAAGGTGATATAACTAATAAAGATAACCTGCATACACCTTTCGAGTACATAAGGAAATGGAAGGAATTAGACACGGACAGTCTCAATGCTCTCCTAGAAGAACACAGTCCCTGCACCAAGTCTTCAGCTCAACAGCTTTCTTCTACAGTTCAGAAATGGCTCTTAGAAGCCATTGACCTTATCCTACCTAAAACAAAGTTAAAACAAAACTCACATCGTTGCCCTGCCCCTTGGTTTAATGAAACCTTAAAACAAGAAAAAGCCAGATGTAAGAATCTAGAGAGACAATGGAGAAGGACCTACTCTCCTGAAGATAAGGATAAATATAAAACACAGCTAACAAAATATCAAAAGATGTGTAGCAAAGCCAGAGCAGATTTTGTCAATACTAAAATCACGAATGCCTTGGACCAATCTAGAACACTTTTTAAATTGGTGAAGGAGTTGGCGGGCTCCAACACGTCACAACTCCCACCGGAACTTAATAAAACACAATGTGACCTTCTGGCCAACTTCTTTATTAACAAAGTTGACTTAATTCATCAAGACATCAACCAAGATCCCAATAACCACTTCCCAGTCACTTCAGCCATAACTAATAATGCACTTTCCAAACCTATCAAGGACGTATATATGTCAGATTGCTCCACTTCATCAAATGCTTTGATCGCTATCCCCGCAGAATGGCCTCTCTTGAACCCTGACATGGTTCAGAATTTGCTGAAGACAATTAAATCAGGCTCACCTAAAGACCCGCTGCCATGCACTGTTTTGAGGTTGCTCAGTGGCAATGTTTTTGAAACCATCACTGATCTTCTGAACTCATCGCTGACTGAAGCAACTGTACCCAGTGAATGGAAACACGCTATGATCCATCCTCTTTTAAAGAAAGCCCGAGCGGACCCTAATCTCCCATCCAATTTTCGCCCTATTTCATTGCTGCCCACCTTTGCCAAAATATTAGAAAAGCACAACCACCGTTGCCTCACTGATTTTATCACCACTCACGACCTACTACCTTCCCATCAGTCGGGATTCCATTCAGGATTCTCCACCGAGACCACCCTGTTGGGCGTCACCGAAAACATCCGCCGTTTGGTTGATCAGGGCGAAACAGTAGCACTTGTGCTGCTTGACCTCAGCGCGGCGTTCGACACCGTGTCGCATGTGGTCCTCGCCCAGACACTCCATTCCATAGGCATCAGGGGCGCGGCTCTAGAATGGATAAAATCATTACTGAAAAACCGCACATTTCAAATTTTTTCACAAATCGCCTGTTCTGATATCATGTCATTCAAACATGGAGTACCACAGGGATCCATTCTAAGCCTGTTACTCTTTAATGTATACATGAGCCCCTTAGAAAAAATTGTGGAGGAAACAGGACTGCTTATGTTTTCGTATGCAGACGACTCCCAGCTGCTTTTCTCTCTTACATCAGCTGACCCGAACACTTCTTCCTCGCTACAGCTCGGACTCAGTAAAATCTCAGAATGGATGAACAAATTTTTTTTTAAATTGAACAGCGGTAAAACAGAGCTAATTTTGCTGGGAAAGAACAAAGGGCTATGGGGCCCTCAACATTGGCCATCTGAAATGGGTACCCCCCCCCACCACTGTTACACATGCTCGCAATTTGGGCGTCATCATTGATGACTCGCTCAATTTACACAAACAAGCGGTGAAAACTTCGGCTACCTGTTTCACCATACTTAAATGGCTAAAGAAGATCTGCTGGATGCTACCCGAAAACACCAAAAAGACTGTTGTCAATGCTCTGGTAACATCAAGGCTTGACTACGGAAACGTTCTGTATCTGGGGGCAAATAAGATCACAGTCCGTAGATTACAGACAATTTAGAACGCAGCAGCAAGATTATTATGCAAAATTCCCTTCGCGAAGCCCACTACAAAATACATAAGAAAGCTCCACTGGTTAAAGGTCGAGAACCGAGTTAAATTTAAATCTCTATGCTTCATGCATCGAATTTTCACCAATAACGCCCCCAAATACCTGCAAAACCTAGTGCGTCCCTATCGTCCCACCAGTTCTCTTCGGTCCTCTATGGCTAATCTTTTCGAAATTCCAAAGTTTAGACTGTCACGCATGGGTGGCAGGTCCTTTTCATTCCTTGGACCATCACTTTGGAATTCAATGCCGCTGACATTACGATCGGAGCTGAGCTATGTCAAGTTTAGGAAAGCCTTAAAGACCTGTCTATTCGACATCTAGCAGGCTATAGCCCACTATTATTGGATCTGTTGCGCCGGGAAACCCTTTGCTGGGTAGCTGTGCGCCTTATAAATGTAATAAATAATAATAATAATAATAATAATAATTGCTCTCCAATGGTTGAACCTGACCCCCACCTACAAGGTGACCCAGGTATACAATCTTACTCTGCCCTATCTGGCACTTGGTAGCCTTGAAAGTTAGGCCTGCCTTTTGCAGGGCCTCTAAAACATTCTTCAGGTGGATCAGGTGATCTTTCCAAGTGGAGCTAAAGACAGCAATATCATCAAGATAAGCTGCACAGTAGTCATCCAGACCTGAAAAGACTTGGTTCGCCAACCTTTGGAATGTGGCAGGTGCATTTTTCACACCAAAGGCCATCACCACAAATTGATAATGACCTCCTGGGGTTGAAAATGCTGTTTTGGCTTTTGCATCATCAGCTAGTCTTATCTGCCAGTAGCCCGCTGTCAAGTCAAATGTACTCAAAAACCTGGCAGAAGCCAATCTGCCAATGAGCTCATCGGCTCTTGGTATTGGGCGAGCATCTGTCCTAGTGACAGCATTGAGGCCTCTGTAATCTACGCAAAACCTCATCTCTCTCTTACCATCTTGGGTGTGAGGTTTAGGCACTAGAACTACAGGACTGGCCCAAGGGCTCTCTGAGGGCTCAATGACTTCCAACTCCAACATCTTTTGGACCTCTGTCCTGATACAGTTCCTGACATGATCAGATTGCCTGTAAATCTTACTTTTAACAGGCAGACTATCCCCAGTGTCCACTTCATGAGTGCACCAGGTAATCCTACTTGGAGTTAGTGAAAACATATGTCTGTAGGCCTGCAGAACTTGTCTGCAGTCCGTCTGATGCTAATCGGTGAGGCTGTCTGCCAAGACTACACCATCAACTGACCCATCATCAGGGTTCTGAGAGAGCAGATCTGGGAGAGGGTCACTCTCGTCCTCCTGTCCTTCATCAGTAGCCACGAGCAAGCCCATGTCAGCCTTGTCAACATATGGTTTCAATCTGTTGACATGAAGCACCCTGTGGGGGCTCCTAAGAGTTCCAAGATCAACCAAGTAGGTGACTTCTCCCTTCTGCTCAACAATAGTGTGGGGATCAGACCATTTGTCTTGGAGGGTTGCTGGGGCCACTGGCTCCAACACCCACACTTTCTGTCCTGGCTGGTAAACAGTCAGCACAGCCTTTTGGTCATGCCAGCCTTTTTGTAATTCCTGGCTAGCCTCAAGGTTTTTAGGTGCCTTTTTTGCATGTACTCAGCCATCCTGGAGCGGAGACCAAGTACATAGTCCACTATGTCTTGCTTTGGAACTTTGAGAGGTAACTCCCATCCCTCCTTCACTAGACAAAGGGGTCCCCTTACAGGATGCCCAAACAGAAGTTCAAAAGGGCTGTAGCCAACCCCCTTCTGTGGGACCTCTCTGTAGGCGAACAAAAGGCAGGGCAGTAGGATGTCCCATCTTCACCTGAGCTTTTCAGGTAGACCCTTAATCATACCCTTTAAGGTTTTGTTGAATCTCTCAACTAAACCATTGCATTGTGGATGGTAGGGTGTGGTGAACTTGTAGTTAACTCCACACTCTGTCCGCATAGCAGTCAAATATCCAGACGTAAAGTTTGCACCTCTGTCTGAGACAACCTCCTTCGGAAAGTCTACTCTTGAGAAAACTCCCAGGAGGGCTCTTACCACAACAGGTGCTGTTGTGGTCCTTATGAAAGAGCTTCTGTGTATCTGGTGGCATGATCCACTACCACCAGAATAAATCTGTGCCCAGATGCTGTTTGGGGATCCATTGGTACAACAATGTCAATCCCAACTCTTTCAAAGGGAACCCCCACCACAGGTAGTGGTATTAGGGGGGCCTTTGTGGTGCAACCTGATTTGCCACTGGCTTGGCAGATGACACAGGAGCGACAAAACTCCTTGGTATCTTCTGACTTATGGGGCCAGTGAAAGTGAGGGACAAGCCTGTCCCAAGTCTTGTTCTGGCCAAGATGTCCTGCTAGGGGAATATCATGGGCTAAGGTGGTAAGGAAGCCCCTGAATGCCAAAGGTATGACCAACTTCCTGGAAGCACCAGGCTTCCAGGAGGAAGGCTTCTAGCCTCTGAATACAGGAGCCCTTGACCCCAATACACTCTATTGGTACCATTAGCATTACCAGCAGCCTCAGCAGCAGCTTGCTGTCTGAGGGGTTAAAGAGAAGGGCAGTCCAACTGCGCCTGCCTCAGATCTGCCCTTGAAGGTCCCCCTGTCCCAGGAAACTCAACCTGATCAGGCTCAAGCTCTTCTAGGACAGTTCCTTCTCGGGTCTCACAATCAGCTTCCTGGGAAGACTGATCCTCATTCTGAGGCAAGGGGAAGGCACTGCCTTAACCCTACAGATTCTTCTCCTGGTAGGCAACTGGTCCATAGTTTCAGGATCCAGGGCCTGCTCAGTATTGCAATTTTTGACCTGTGACCTGGTCACAGCAAGGACATGTGCTTATATACCTAACATCTCTACATGAGTCCTATACTCCACTTCAGACCAGACTGAAGATTCTAGGTCATAGCCAAGCAAACATTCTACAGGGAGGTCTGAACTAACAACAACCCTTTTGAGGCCAGTTACCCCTCCCCAGGAGAAATTCACAATTGCCATACTATGGGTGGTAGTGACATTGCTTGCATTGGTCACTAGGTGATTGTCAACTAGTATTATCTGTCCAGGTTCCACAAAGTTGGGTGTCACCATGGTGACACTTGCACATGTATCCCTGTAGGCCTGAGCCACTTTGTTATTAATCAAAGGAGTCTGTCTGTACTTGCCCAAGTTACTGGGGCTCACAGTAGAGGACATAGCCATGCCCACATCATAGATCAGAACAGCTTGAGTTGGTATTCTGACTAGGCCAGAATCCACCTCAGTTCCTAGGGTTAACCCTACTACACCCTTCTGTTGAAAACAACCAGTATTAGCTGTGAACAGTTGCCTTAGGGGCAATGGTGGCTAGAGCTGCCTCCTTCTTGGTGCAATCACTGGTCCAGTGAGTATTACTTTTACAAAAGTTGTACCATGGTTTCTTTGGACCTGGCAAAGACTTCTTGTCTTTTGCTTTCTCCCCATCCTTTTGGTCTTGCTTCTTCTGATCACCACCTTGGTTCTGTACCGTCTGCTTCACCCTCGTTCTGACCCATGTGTCTGCCTTCTTACCCAATTCTTGGGGAGAGGTCAAATCAGAGTCGAGCTGCTGATGCAATAACTGGTTCTGACAAATATTAAGAATCTGTTCTTTCATAATAAGGTTATACAATCCTGTACAGTCATTTACTTTACTGCCCAGTAACCAGCCTTCCAGAGCCTTAGTAGCACAATCTACAAAGTCAGTCCAGTCCTGAGTCTGTGCCTTCTGGGTATCTCAGAACGGCAGCCTGTACTGCTCAGTGGTTAGGCCAAACCCATCTATCAGAGCACTCTTCAGGACAGTGTAGTTGTCAGCATCCGAATGTACCATGTTACAACGCATACCGTTACAACTACCTACCATTACAATGCGACCATTACAACGCATACCATTACAACGCATAGCGCTTTGAGGTGCTGGATAGTGGTAAGTATAATTTACTATTCTAACTCCAGTCCCCGTGGACCCTAGGGAAGGTGTTGGATAGTAAATTATACTTATTTCCTATCCTAGAGCGCCCCCCAGCGCAATGCGTTGTAATGGTATGCGTTGTAAAAGTCGCGTTGTAATGGTAGTGCGTTGTAACAAATGCGTTGTAACAGGTGTATACCTCAGCATCCTGTTCATTTACTGTTGGAAGATTATCTCTACCTTTATCTGTAAAGGAGAGCCACAAAATTGCTGCCCACTGACTCTGGGGTACCTGCTGTACTTTGCAGGCCCTCTCCAAAACAGTTACCCACTTGTGGATGTCATCCCCTATCTTAAAGGGAGGGACAATTTTGCTCAGGTTTTTATGGTCATAAGACCTTTCCCTATCTCTAGGAATTATGCTGCCACCAGTGGACTCTAGTCCACACAATTTTCTCTCTCTCTCTCAAGAGCCAGGGTTCTCTTTTGCAAGTCTTGATTCTAAGCTTAGATTCCCTCATCCTTGCTTTATGCTCTCTTCTCTGAGGGGATGGTATCCTCCTTAGAGCTGAGGCATTGAACCCTACTGAGTCATCAGAGTGGCTAGAGTCACTGGAGAGTGACCTGGCTCTTCTGTGCTCAGTGTTAGGCCTACCTGGGGGTCTGGATTAGATCCTTCCACTCTCAGTTCCATGTAGTCCTAGGTTAACCTGGTTCAAGTCCCTGACTTCTACCTGGTTAGCATCCTCTTCATCCTCATGGCCCCCTTGATTTTCATCAGTGGGGACTTCAGATGAGGGATGGCCCCCTATGTACCTCCTGTTTGATCTGGGTTAGATGCTCTTTCTGCATCATACTCCGTTAAAATATCTACCAGCAGCCCTCATCCTCTTGGACCTCTCCGCCGCCTTCGACACCGGGTGAGGGTGTATAACTTCCGTGTTTGGGCGGAGTTGGGTCAGGAGAGGAGGCGGGGTGTAGGCGTTCGCGCAGGCGTGCCCGGGGGACGTCAGAGACAGGGAGCCTATGGGGAAGCAAGGCGTGGGGGACGTGTCGCTGATGACGTGTCCGGTAATGTTCCTTGAGCCACTCACTGTTAAATATTTGCACTTTTGCTCACAGTGCGCCGCTCACGCTGTTCACTTCTTCACTTGCGTCGCCACCTTCACTTTGAACACTTTATGCACCAAGTACTATATGGTTGTCACTAACTCAATCTATGCAGTGCTGCTTCTAACTGTATATAAGTCCGACCATGAAACTAATGTCATATCATAAAGATAATTAAATATCTTTTCTCATACAAATGAGTGCTCTCCTTCTTTCCTTACAAGTAATGCTATATGCATGCATGTTTAAATATCTACTTATCCTTACCTCTCAGGACATTGTTTCTTTGTTGCACCTTACCTACCCAGTCATGAATTGGTATATGGGTTACACTCCTGTAAAGTTTACACAGCTCATGATAGGGCACCCTCTCACATAAACCAAGCACTCCACCTCCAGGATTGTTAAGGCCTGCCATAGGAGTGACTTATAGGTGTCTATGTGTCTATATATAAGGTAGGTATAGATATACTATATCTAAGTAAGGGGTGACTACACCATCTTACCCAAGCTGAGTGATCAGCCTGTGGTGTCTTTTTAGATGGCCAGCAAGTGGTGGCATAATACATGCTGCAGCCCCTGGTAGGCCTTGGATGCAACTATGTCCTGGGTACCTAGGGTACACTATACAGGGGCTCACAAGGGTGACCCAGTAACCAATCTGGTATGTACCTAAAGTACATGGTATCAATTTAGAGAGAGAACAGCTGGGATGTGGGTCTGATTAGCAGGCCCACAGCCACACTAAAGTCGATAAACCAGAAAATCACAGCAAAAAGTGGCGGTGACCATAGGAAGCAGACCCTACTCTCCTATAGTTTGTAGTTCTTTATGTAATAATAATCTTGTTGCGTGTTTATCTAGGTTCCTGATCGATACTGTGACCTTATGCCCCTATTCGGCTATAAATCCATTTATTCCCTATATTGGCATAACCGTTCAAGTGCGATATTCAGAAAGTCATCTCTGGCCTCACACGAACAGAGCCACATTCCAGAATAGTTCTCTGCCACTTCCTTTGCAACCAATTAGTGCAATGACAAAGCAGAAGTCACTATCTGATATTCCTAGATTAACACTCCGAGTTCTTCAACAAGATAAAAACTCAGCAAACCTGGAAATCCCCGCTTGCTGTGTTTTGATTAGTAATGGAACTCTAATGAGCAACTGATAGCTATCACTTCCTAGTGACATCTTTAATTGACGTCTTATGTCCAGCAAACTTACGTCAAACCAGGCACCTGTCAGGTATAAATATTACCAACGTTGCCTTAAGCAATTGCTGGTGTCCCATTGCTGTTGTATGCTGTATGCAGTACGCTGATGCTGCTGCTGCCCCGTTGCTGTTGGTGAAGCTACTGATACCATTATCGCTGCCAAAGCGCGAACGATGGTGTGGTGAGCTTAGGAGCTGAACAGTCGTCCCTCTGCGAAGAAGCCCAGCAGATGCCAGCTACCCGCGGACGCTGTCCCCCCTCCTCCTCCTCGACGCGCTGAAGAGAGACGCTGCCCTTTCTCCTGCAGAGAAATCCAGCTCCAGCGTTTCTAGTCTGCCCTCGCGGGTTATTGGGATACCGAGTTCCCCCTGAAGGAGATACCAGACCTCCATCATTCTATTCAGAGGTATGGTGTTGACTAAACCCTTAGAAGAGAATTCTTGAAGCAAACCTTGGCAAAACCAACTTAACTTAGAGCTACTTACTTACTCCCCTCCCAAGTATTAGGCTTAGGTCAGGCACACTGGGGTAGGCGTAGTTAGAAGCACCAGTTGAGTATTTTAGCCTAATGTATATATGACTGTATATATGTTTTATTACTTTTAAACCATTGTATGGCTAAGAAACCATATCAATGCTTTTACAGTATTATCTCGCAATACCTATCTTACTGTACGTACTTTTTATAATAACAAGTCTTGCAATTGTGGCAATACATTTCTCTTGTACGAGAAGAAAGACTGTTCAATAAATGTTAACCCTTTATTGACAAACGCCCGTCTCTCTATTCTCTACATATCGTGAAAGTAATCTGCACTAATCTGACTGAGTGAAATACCTGTCTATTGTTTCACACGACCCTGGAGATTGACTCTTAATCTGAGGAGCAAAGTTTTCATGTTGCACGGTTGTTGGAAAGCTGAATCCCTTCTTGTCTGTGCCAGGGAAGCTGATCACTTCCTATACAGAGAAGAAAGTTTCCAGTGACCTCTGAGCTAGTTGGTAACAAACCCAATTAAGTTTAGCATAGTCAGTGGAGGCCTGGAAGATCCGCAATTCTACGTCGATACTACTGTTTATGTTATTCTAATGCGCAGGGCCTAGTGGGAAACTAGGAACTACACTACATGGCGCCCAACGTTTGGTAAGGCGATAAACTAATGCAAGACGTTAGAGTAACTCAGTCGTGCATATTTCACACAGACCCCTTTCTCCCGTAAATACTCCAATAGACGTCTGGAGTGGGTGAAAGGTTAAAATCCGCCCGAACTCAGTAGGAAGAGATTCCTATGTAAAGCTCTGGTTTATTCAACGTTGAAGGATACAGTGTTCCAAAATATTGTGCACCTAATCTTTGTCTCCTTGGAGACCTACTCTGCAAACCTTGCATTTATACAATGCCAGGAGAAAACGGAACCACTGGGGCCGCAGCAGATGCGACTCAGCAGGGTCCCGAACACACAGACCCGGATGCAATTATCATCCCGGTCCACTTAAGAAAATCTATAACATTAAAACTTATAGAAAACGGACTGACACCACAAGGTGGTACAGTAATTTTCGTGATAGAGGCTCACGAATATCGGCAGACAGAGGTATTCTATTCATGGATAAACTTTCCAGCGGCAAACGCTACAACAAAAGAGTTTCACTATTACAAAATAGAGGAACCTCCGGAAGAGTACGCTCCTTTCGAGGAGACTGAAATTCCACTTAAATTCCAAGAGCACCTGCTCTGGTTTAATGGCGCCCTAAAACATAATGATCATATTACCAGGCTCGGTCCACTAGGTAGACCAGGAGCAACGTGGCCGGTTCTAGCCGGCTACACACCATATCCTGACATTGCAAAAATGTCCAGAGAAGAGATGTTAGTACAGCTAAAAACACTTATAAAAATACATAGGCAATTAGTCCAATATGTAATGCGGACTGCAACAGTCCAACCAGCTGTTAATGTACCACAGCTGACCCCTCATCAGGGGAACACTAATAAAATTACACCACAGAACATACAATCATGTCTTGGTAAAACACCCGTAAAACGGGAACAAATTCCTTTCTGGTTAGCACAGAAAATCACTCAAATAGAGGCAGTATTTCCTGATACTACCCCTATAGAGAAACACAGAATCTTGACAATCTGCCTTCCTATGGGAATCGCACCACACGTGGAGGACTGTGACACTTGGGGTACAGTCTTTGCTTCCATTTACACAAAAACACACGGTGGTCCGTCTATGGCGGTAATACCAGAAGTGCTAAAACAGATTCAGAATGAATACGGTCCAGAGCCCGCTTTAACTCTTGGTATGAAATTACTGAAAGACTTCAAGCAGGTCTCGGCTATATTATTAGCCAACATAAAGGGAGAAGCAGCATCTGTGGCGATTCGCCAGAAGTTGAAGGAAACAGATATAAAAGATCAGCCAGTTGAGCTTGCAAAAATCATAGAAAAATGCTATGAAGAATTAGGTAGAGACAGCTTGGGTGGAAAACCGGTAAAGCCCCAACTGCTCGAAAACCCTGAAAAATTATTTATTAAAAATAATTTAAACACTCCTAAAAAGAGCTGGGATGGAAATAAACAATCCACTCCCAAGGAAAAAGTTTTCCAGTCCAGAGGAAGGTCTCCTCGACGGAGGGAAAGAACTCCGACTCGAGAACACCAGTCTCCCCAGAGGGAGCCCTCTGAGAAAAGATATAACCTTAGAAATAGGGATAATCTAAAAAAAACTGATAGATATCAAAGTATTGATACACGTCCCTCTCGATCTTTTCCACAGAATTCGGAAAGAAAAGGAGGGTCAGACCCAGGAGAGCACACCAAGTCCAAAGACAAGGAACCTGCTCAGAGTAAAAAATCTCAATTTTCAAAAAAGAAGGTAGCCAGTATTAGAGTAATCAACCATGCCGAGAATACTGAGGACACAGTTGAAAAACGGGGAGTGGGCATTGACAATGTTGGACAGTGCAGCAGAAATCAGTATAGCGCGCAAGATCTTGATGAGTCATCTGGAGACAGTGGACATGAATGAATACATTCAGGTTGAAACTGCCGACACCAGACTTAGCGAGCCCCATAAGATATACGAAATAACATTGCGTATAGAGGGTGATAAGACTAGGAAAATAAAGGGTCTATTTTGGGATAAACTCTCAAAAGGCTATGATATTCTGTTAGCTGAAAAAGATTGGCCCCCAGAGTTTGTCAGGGAGTGCCCTCGTGGCGAAGAAGTGATTATGCCTGCCTTCTCGAATCACATTCCGATTCACAAAAAATATACTTATGCAAGGAAATGGGCAGTAGCCAGGCACCTGCATTATATAAAAATCATGTAGGATGGGATGAGGACTCACCTCCCCACAAAATCCAATTAAAAAGTGAACCAACTGCCCAACGGCAGTATCCCATTAAGCAAGAAGCTAAAAAACAGGTCAGGGAGATTTTAGATCAACTTGAATACCAGGGGGTGATTGAAACATGCACCTCTCAAATGAACAATCCTTTGTTGCCTGTCTCCAAACCAGACAATTCATATCGTCTAGTTTTGGACTACAGACATCTTAATACATGTTGTAAAACATTTGCAGTACAAAACTCGCATAGTGCAGCCCTAATGAATAACATAGTTAGGAAAAAATATAAAACGACATTAGACATATCTAATGGTTTCTTTTGTCAAAACATTGCACCGGAAAACAGATATTTGACCGCTTTCTCTGCATTTGGGTCGCAGAAAAAATTCTGTCGACTCCCACAGGGGTTCAAGAACAGCCCAGGACTATTCTCAGCTAGGGTAACAGAGTTACTACAAATATATGATGATGAGGCATTATCTTACGTAGATGATATCTATCTCACAGACGACGACTTGGATACTCACTTGAAAAGAGTGAACACCATTATACTTGGGTTCGCAGCAGAGGGTTACAAATTCAACTTTAAAAAGCCTCGAATTGCCCATCTGACAGTACTATTCTTAGGGTACGAATTATCAAGTGAAGGGAAAAGCCTAGCGGACAAATTCTTAGAGAAGTGCGCTGTACTCCAAGCTCCAAAAACGCTGAAGAATTTACAATCCATTCTAGGTTTTCTGAATTTCGGAAGAACTTACATTCTAAATTACGCAGAGAGGGTTAAACCTCTCTACGAACTAATTAAACCTGATTTTAAACAAATTAATTGGACTCAAAAACACACAGAAATTTTGAGATCACTGCAAACAGACATGTTAGCAAAAACTAAATTAGATACACGTGACAACACAATCGATCTTGTAATCCGAGTCATCCCAGGAAGATGCGGATTCACGTACCTAACCTCTAATGAGGGAGAAAAGGTACCTATTTCAATTAAATCTCACTTGTACACACAAGCAGAAGAAACATTCAGTCACACAGAAAGAACTGTGAAAGCAGTGCAAATCGCATTAGCAAATGAATGAGAACTAGCACACGGCAAACGGATTAATATCCTTACAGCGGAATCCGCCTTCGAAGCGCTATTCAGCCCAGTAAACCTGCCTACAGTGTCACTGGATCCGAAATGGATACAGTGTGTAGATTCTCTAGGAGCGGAAGACGTGAAATACTATTTCGCCCCGCAATTCGAAGAACTGAATGATTTAGAATATGAAGAAGAATATCCTCTGCCAATCGAACTTCTGCCTCTCCCACAATACGCCTGTATAATCTATACAGATAGATTTGTACAGCATTTCAACGTAGAGAGCAAATCCTACGATGCAGCATGTGCGATTATTAAAAGTCGTTGGCTGTGTTGTAAATTCAGACCGAAAGTAACAAAAACTGAATCATTGAGAAACTGTTCGGCTCAGAGAACTGAAATCAGATGTTTAAAGATGGCGCTCGAAAATGCAGAACGTGAATTCCCGACACTTATCGTGTGCGATTCTCATTTTTGCGTCAACTCTTACAACAATAAATTGCAGAGGTGGGTTGAAAACGATTACAAAGATGACACAGGTGCCACAATAAAGCATAAATTGCTCTGGAAACAGGTAGCTCTTTTACATAAAGAACTACAAAAGACTCACGTGATTCACGCACAGAGTCTTCAACGTGATGGCGTTCACGTTGCAGGGAATTCATTGGCTAATACAGCCATAGCGGAAGCAACTAAACCGGCTTCCGTAGCCACAAAAAAGCATACAGAAAAATAGATAGACGGGGAAACCATGCTGGCAGTAAAAACGACCGTAAAAGGCGACTGTGCAGCACTACCCGTAAACTATCCACTCAATTATGCATACGTAATCGATGCAAACTCCGTTCCTTTTGCTCGAATCCCTGGAGTGGGGGACAGAGTAATTCCAAACAGGAGCAGGAGGGGCTTCCTCTTACTGGAAGCACACATGGGGTTGGGTCTGAGACACCAAACAATTAAGGATTCTCTGAAAGAATTACAATCAGAATACTGGTGGCCAGGAATGAGCATAGATATTCAATGTTTGCTCAAAATTGTGAAGACTGCAACAGAGATCGCAGTAATGAACAGGCCAGTGTAGTTTCAGGATCCCTGCTAGACAGCATAAGGCGGTCTATCTGCGCAATCAAAGAAGAGAAGCGCGTCCCATTGTACACAGTTAAGGCTAAACACACTTAAAAATGTGTCCTCCAGCGCTCGGCTGACGCTAGAACGGTTATAAAAGATCTGCGAGTCTTTATCGGCACATACGCAATTACCACGTTCCATTCTGACCAGGGTCCTGCTTTCAGCTCTCGAGCTTATAAGGAGGCCATGGCCAGCATGGGAATTGGGTTGCGGTATTCTTGTCCGTCGCACCCCGAAGGGAATAGTGTGGTTGAAAGAAAAAACCGAGACATAAAGCGATCTATAACAGCGAAGGTATTAGGTTCAGGCGCTGGGTGGGTCAAACATTTAATAAGTGTCCAGACCAGTCTTAACAATTTGCCAAGAAATTCTCTAAAAGGTTTCAGCCCATACGAACTATTGTTCGGAATTAGAATGAACATTCAGGACCTCGATAGTCAGATGTCAGTGGTACAAGAAAAAACAACGCACTTTGATGTAAAGGATCGTTTGGCTGTTTTACAGGAACTGAATGAAACAAGAAAATCCTTAAGCAACACAAAGTTAAAGCAACAGCCATCTACCACTGACGAGGCACCACAAGCAACAGCCCCAGCAAGGCCTGTCTGGATTCCAAAGATTGGGGATCTAGTCAGAGAAAAGATTGCGGTGAAGAAGGAATTTGGGCATTCTTACAGAAAAGCAGTACCTGTCTTGGCAGTCACCGGAACAAGATCAGTAGTACTACCGCCCCTTGCTGGTAAAAAGGAGAACAGAGTAGTGTCTATCGACCTGGTAAAACCACAAGCATGTGGCCTATAATCAACAGTAGGCCCAGTGGACTCCCGAGAAACAACAGAATACCCAAACTTGCAACAATCCAAGAGGTTCAAACTGAAAGACTAATCACATTCGATCAGCCTGCAGTGCACAGAGAAGGACTATGCAATAATGCCATGGAACTCGTGCCTCTTGAGACACAGATTGAAACAGTTCGTCAAGAAACACCAGGCTACAATAATGTGGCATCAGAAAATGCTACTGAGAGACAGATTGATAATCCAATCCCAACAATTGACAGAACTGCCTCTGGTTATTTCATCAACTTCGACAACTTCTCTGAAGATCAAAAGGACCCCGAAGTGATGCCAGAAACAAAAAAGTATTCTAAAGAAAATACAACATGACTCCTTCAACAAATCAAAGAATTATATCTGGATTCACCGTTGATTGAGCATTGGATTATTTCAGGGGTATTCATACTCCTACTATGCCTAATTTTAGTTTTAATTTTAGGGAAGTTTATTACAATTGAATGGACACAGCAAGTCAGAACATCAACCTAGTTCTGAAACCACACAGATCATCCCACGTGAAGAAAAGAGAACTGTCAACAGTAAATGTCACAGCAATTCCAATACCTGGTGGGGTAGTATGGGAGAAAACTGACTATGAGATCTATGGTCCGGTCGAAATCCTGAAGTATCCTCATCAACTGAAGGTTTCCTTAAGTGACTTTGTAAAACCTAGTACATTCTCTGATGATTGGGACTTTAACAGTATTAATGACATGATGTCTGATTTAGTAATGTCAGCTAGATTCACAGATCATGATTATTTACAAGGTTCATCTAGTTATGAGCAGACATTTTGCTACACACATTATGGTGATCACTATTTGCATAAATCTGCACAGCCTAGAAATGTTTTTATGTATAATCAATGGGAACATTGTGCTACACCACCTAAAAGCAGTTCTAAAGCATTTGTTGAGAAATTCAAATACTTCTCAGGGTTTAACACTAGTGATGCAGAAACATTTTATTACAAACTGTTAGATAAAACAGGAATGAAAACAGTGCTGACAAATTCTAAATTGATATATTCAGAAGCATTTTATGAAAAAATGATGACATTTGGTTTTGATTATTGGAAAAATAACATTGAAACGAAAACCATTTGGGGTACAAAAGATTGGCAGGTACAAGGCCTTGAAGCACCATTCAGAACCTGCATGATACCAGAACAAATGATGTTTTTAAATGACACAATACACCAAACATCCTGTCTTGGCCTAGCTAAGATCAAAGACCTTAAAACACCATCTATTCCAAAGCCAATACCTGAAAATACAACTGAAGATATTGAGTTAGACGTATCACAAATTTTACATTTTAACAGAACACATCCTGATTGGAAAAAGTGGTTAATCTGGCCTACGGATACAAACAGCTGTCAAGATAGATTCCTGAATAAAACACAGGGGTTACAAATGACCAGACTAGACCCTAGATACTCCCAGAGACAACATCCAAGGATAATAACAACATACAGTGTAGGGAAACTCTGCCTTGAATGGCTAACATCATCCACACTGGCTGAAATTAAGCAACACTTGTCTTTACTAAAAGATGGTGCTGATTTGCGCGATTTCATTCTTGGACCACGCAAACAGCGTCAAAAGCGTTTCATAGCGACCAGTATCTATGCTGCGTACAACGAGGCTTGGAAAGTCACACAAATTGAAACAGCTGAAAAAATACCAGAAATTGATCGTATTAATTTGGAAAAATCACTTTCTGTAGTAGACAATGGGTTAATGACTCTGTCTTCCAGAATATATTCATTGGACAATATTGTATCCTCTGCCTTTGATGTGATAGACAGAGACTTGCTAATGTTACAACATGGCCAATCTCAATTACGTTCTATTATACAATTGGGCTGGACGCTGCAAAATCTTCGTTCAGGCTATGTGCCTTGGCGTTTAATCAACACAACGTCATTATTTTCCATTTTTAACCTTACTGATAAACAAATCAGTTTGGCACAGAAAGGAGCAGACAGTGGCGTAACGAAACATGAGGGGGCCCCCCTGCAAACTACATGGAGGGGGCCCCCCTCCCATCCTCCATGCCTGTCTAGAGCTCTCAGGCCAGCGACCCGCCATACTGCAGGGGATGCGGGCGATTGTTACGCCACTGTCACCAATGCAGCAGTTAATAGTAACACTGGATGGTGGAGTTAAAGGTTGGGCTTAGTCTGCCAGCAGGCTGTCATAGGTGGTGGTCCATTCATTACAGGGCCCCTGCCATCAGTAGGCCGGGGAAGTTTGCCCAATTTTAGGTGGGTTTCCTGATGCAGACTCCTGTCATGATATACAACATCGGGCCCATTCATCGTTTAGTTTTGACAAAAGTGCATTCACTGCTCCTTCCCGTTTCCGTTTTAAAACATTGGACAAAGCGACAATGCAGTATTTCAATAGCAGATATAACTACAAAGAGCACATTTTGATAATACATTTTTATTTTTATTAGACAATAGCAATCTTAAGAGGCATTGCATAGCTTCATACACACTTTGACCCCAATTCCATCACAGTCTCTCTCTGTCAGTCAGTATCTCTCTTTCAGTCAGTCAGTCTATCTCTCTCTGTCATTCAGACTCTCTTAGTCAGTCACTCTCAGTCAGTCAGTCTCTCTCTCTCTCTCTCTCTCTCTCTGTCTCTCTCTGTCAGTCTGTCAGTCAGTCCCTCTCTGTCAGTCAGTCTCTCTCTCTGTCAGTCAGTCTATCACTCTCTGTCATTCAGTCTCTCTCAGTCAGTCTCTCTCAGTCAGTCAGTCAGTCTCTCGCTCTCTATCTGTCTGTCAGTCTCTCTCTGTCAGTCTCTCTCTGTCAGTCTCTCTCAGTCAGTCTCTCTCAGTCAGTCTCTCTTAGTCAGTCTCTCTCTCTGTCAGTCAGTCTCTCTCTCTCTGTCAGTCTCAGTCTCTCTCTCTGTCAGTCAGTCTCTCTCTCTCAGTCAGTCTCTCTCAATCAGTCTCTCTCAGTCTGTCAGTTTCTCTCTCTTAGTCAGTCTCTCTCTCTGTCAGTCAGTCTCTCTCTCTCTGTTAGTCAGTCTCTCTTTCTCTGTCAGTCTCTCAGTCTCTTTCTCTCTCTGTCAGTCTTTGTCAGTCAGTCTCCCTCTCTGTCAGTCAATCTCTCTCTCAGTCAGCCAGTCTCTCTCTCTCCCAGTCAGTCTCTCTCTCTCTCCCAGTCAGTCAGTCTCTCTCAGTCAGTCATTCTCTCTTTACCCCAGTCAGTCAGTCTCTCTCTCGCTCTGTCAGTCAGTCTCTGTCAGTCAGACTCTCTCACTCAGTCAGTCTCTCTCTCAGTCAGTCTCTCTCTCAGTCAGTCTCTCTCCAAGTCAGTCTCTCTCTGTCAGTCTCTCTGTCAGTCAGTCTCTCTCACAGTCAATCAGTCTATCTCTCTGTCAGTCAGTCTCTGCCTCTCTCTCTCAGTCTCTCTTTCTCAGTCAGTTTCTCTCTACCTTAGTCAGTCTCTGTCAGTCAGTCAGTCTCACTCTCAATCAGTCTCTCTCTCTCTGTCAGTCAGTCACTCTCTCTCTCAGTCAGTTTCTCAGTCAGTCAGTCTCTACTCTCTCTCCATTCTCTCTCTCAACTCTGTCCACTCTATCTCTTCTGTCTCTCTCTCCACGGTCTCTCCTCTGTCTCTCTGTCCACTTTCTCTCTCCACTCTCTCACTATCTCTCTCTCCACTGTCTCCCTCCACTGTCTCCCTCCACTGTCTCCTTCCACTGTCTCCCTCTACTCCCTCTCTCTCCACCCTCTCCCCCTTCTCTCTCTCTACTTTCTCTCCACTCTCTCTCCACTCTCTCTCCACTCTCTCTCTCCACTCTCTCTCTCCACTCACTCTCTCCACTCACTCTCTCCACTCACTCTCTCCACTCACTCTTTCCACTCACTCTCTCTCCACTCACTCTCTCTCCACTCACTCTCTCTCCACTCACTCTCTCTCCACTCACTCTCTCTCCACCCATTCTCTCTCTGCTGTCTCCCTCCACTGTCTCTCCCTCCACTGTCTCTCTCCACTGTCTCTCTCTACTCTCCACTCTTTCTACACTCTCTCTCCACTCTCTCCCTCTCTCTCCACTCTCTCTCTCTCTCCACTCTCTCTCTCTCTCCACACTCTCTCTCTCTCTTCACACTCTCTCTCTCCTCTCTCTCTCTCTCTCCACTCTCCACTCTATCTCTCTCCACTCTCTCTCTCCCCTCTCTCTCTCTCTCCACTCGCTCTCTCCACTCGCTCTCTCCACTCGCTCTCTCCACTCGCTCCCTCCACTCGCTCTCTCCACTCGCTCTCTCCACTGTCTCTCTCCACTCTCTCTCTCTCCACTCTCTCTCTCTCCACTCTATCTTTCTCTCCACTCTATCTTTCTCTCCACTCTCTCTCTCTCCACTCTCTCTCTCCACTCTCTCTCTCTCTCTCCACTCTCTCTCTCTCTCCACTCTCTCTCTCCACTCTCTCTTTCTCCACTCTCTCCAGTGGCTCTCCATGCTCTCTCCACCCTCTCTCCACTCTCTTTCTCTCCACTGTCTATCTCCACTCTTCTCCACTGTCTACTCTCTCTCCACTGTCTCTCTCCACTCTCTCTCTCTCTCTAGCCACTCTCTCTCTCCACTGTTTCTCTCCACTGTTTCTCTCCACTCTCTCTCTCTCTCCACTCTCTCCCACTCTCCCTCACAAAGAAGTGTGCGTTCCATGGGTGTCCGCAGAAATGTTTCCAGGGGGGGCACATTTTTAACTTCATCACCATCCCCCTTGCACCCTTCTCTCCTCTGCCTTGCACCCTTCTTGCCCTCCCTCTTGCACCTTTTCCCCCTCCCCCTTGTATCCTTCTCCCCCTCCCCTTGTACCCTAGTCCACCTCCACCTTGAACCCTTTTCTACCTTGCACCATTCTCCCTCTGCCTTGCACCCTTCTCCCCTCTGCCTTGCACCCTTCTCCCCCTCCACCTTGCACCCTTCTCCCCCTCCGCCTTGCACCCTTCTCTACCTTGCATCCTTTTCCTCTCTGCCTTGCACCCTTCTCCCCCTCCGCCTTGCACCCTTCTCCTCTCTGCCTTGCACCCTTCTCCCCTCTGTCTTGCAACCTTCTCCCCTTTGCCTTGCACCCTTCTCCCCTTTGCCTTGCACCCTTCTCCCCTCTGCCTTGCACCCTTCTCCCCACTGCCTTGCACCCTTCTCCCCCTCCGCCTTGCACCCTTCTCCTCTCTTCCTTGCACCCTTCTCCTCTCTTCCTTGCACCCTTCTCCCCTCTGCCATGCACCCTTCTCCCCTCTACCTTGCACCCTTCTCTACCTTGCACCCTTCTCCTCTCTTCCTTGCACCCTTCTCCTCTCTGCCTTGCACCCTTCTCCCCTCTGCCTTGCACCCTTCTCCCCTCTGCCTTGCACCATTCTCCCCTCCGCCTTGCACCCTTCTCCCCTCCGCCTTGCACCCTTCTCCCCTCCGCCTTGCACCCTTCTCCCCTCCGCCTTGCACCCTTCTCCCCTTTGCCTTGCACCCTTCTCTCCTTTGCCTTGCACCCTTCTCCCCTCTGCCTTACACCCGTCTCCCCTCTGCCTTGTACCTGTCTCCCCCTCCGCCTTGCACCCATCTCTACCTTGCACCCTTCTCCTCTCTTCCTTGCACCCTTCTCCCCTCTGCCTTGCACCCTTCTCCCCTCTGCCATGCACTCTTCTCCCCCTCCGCCTTGCACCCTTCTCTACCTTGCACCCTTCTCCTCTCTTCCTTGCACCCTTCTCCTCTCTGCCTTGCACCCTTCTCCCCTCTGCCTTGCACCCTTCTCCCCTCTGCCTTGCACCCTTCTCCCCCTCCACCTTGCACCCTTCTCCCCCTCCGCCTTGAACCCTTCTCTACCTTGCACCCTTTTCCTCTCTTCCTTGCACCCTTCTCCTGTCTGCCTTGCACCCTTCTCCCCTCCGCCTTGCACCATTCTCCTCTCTGCCTTGCACCCTTCTCCCCTCTGCCTTGCACCCTTCTCCCCTCTGCCTTGCACCCTTCTCCCCTCCGCCTTGCACCCTTCTCCCCCTCCGCCTTGCACCCTTCTCTACCTTGCACCCTTCTCCTCTCTTCCTTGCACCCTTCTCCTCTTTGCCTTGCACCCTTCTCTTCTCTGCCTTGCACACTTCACCCCTCTGCCTTGCACCCTTCACCCCTCCACCTTGCACCCTTCTCCCCTCGGCCTTGCACCCTTCTCCCCTGTGCCTTGCACGCTTCTCCCCTCCGCCTTGCACCCTTCTCCCCTCCGCCTTGCACCCTTCTCTTCTCTGCCTTGCACCCTTCTCCCCTCTATCCTGCACCCTTCTCCCCCTCCGTCTTGCACCCTTCTCTACCTTGCACCCTTCTCCTCTCGTCCTTGCACCCTTCTCCTCTTTGCCTTGCACCCTTCTCTTCTCAGCCTTGCACACTTCACCCCTCTGCCTTGCACCCTTCTCCCCTCTGCCTTACACCCTTCTCCCCTCCGCCTTGCACCCTTCTCTACCTTGCATCCTTCTCCCCCTCTGCCTTGCACCATTTTCCCCCTCTGCCTTGCACCCTTCTCGGCCCCCCTCCTCCCCTCCTGCGGATGCCCATGGTGTGTTCTAACAAGAGGGCTTACCTGAGGGCACCATTTTGCTGCCTTGTCCCTTCTCATGTGAGCTTTGCCCTGGAGAATGCTCTCTCTGGGGGCCCCCACTCCCACCCTTGTCAGGGTCCCGAGCACTGCTCTGTGCTGTCTCCTGCTCTTGCTCTCTGAGGCCCCCACCCCATGCTTGTCCCTGTCTCTTCTCTTCTCTTGTGGGGTGGGCTTTGCTTATGGAGAGGAGAGCGTTGGGGCCGGGCTCTGAGCTGCCTCAGAGGGGAAGTGGAGAGTGCTGTCTCTGGGGCCCCCACCCCACCCCATCCTTGACCCTGTCTCTTCTCTTCTCTTGTGGGATGGGGCCCCCAGCCCATCCTTGTCCCTGTCTCTTCTCGGTGGGGGCCTGTCCCTGTCTCTTCTCTTGTGGGATGGGGCCCCCACCCCATCCTTGTCCCTGTCTCTTCTCTTCTCTTGTGGGGTGGGGCCCCCACCCAATCCTTGTCCCTGTCTCTTCTCGGTGGGGGCCTGTCCCTGTCTCTTATCTTGTGGGATGGGGCACCCACCCCATCTTGTCCCTGTCTCTTCTCTTCTCTTGTGGGGTGGGCCGGGCCCCCACCCAATCCTTGTCCTTGTCTCTTCTCTCCTCTTGTGGGGTGGGGCCCCCACCCCCACCCCCTCCGTGTCCCTGTCTCTTCTCTTGTGGAGTGGGCTTTGCTTATCGAGAGGAGAGAGTGGGGGGCCGGGCTCTGTGCTGCCTCAGAGGAGCAGTGGACTGCTGTCTCTGGGGCCCCGTCCTTGTCCCGGGCCTGCCTCCGGCTCTGACTGAAGAAACAATGTTGATACTTTGTTTCTCTTTAGTCAGAGGGAGGGGGTGAGGGGAACGGAGCAGGCTGCACCTGCTTCAGACACAGAGGGAGAGAGGCTTGCTTCAGCGCAGGCCTCTCTCACAGCCCTCAGAAGAGCTGAGGGAGCCGGGCCCCCTGGGGGCCCCCTTCATTAACTGTAGAGAGTAAGGCCCCCCCGCACTGCGGGGGCTGCGGGGGCGTTTGTTACGCCCCTGGGAGCAGACTATACAATCCTGAGCATCGAAAAACTTGAGAGATTACCATTGACAATGTCAGAGAGTCCTGTCATTGAATGGATAATACACGGAATTATCACTATTCCGATAACAACTTTCCGATTTAAAAAGTGCCTTGAATACATACCTACTGGCCAGTATGAACGATTGGGTAAAGGATATGTAAAATCAGAATGGAAATTACCATACACACATTCTTGCTATAGTGACAGCGACAAAAATTTATTTCTTAGTGGTGACAACTGTAAACATTCACTGAGCGGTACACTTTTGTGTCAGGGTATTAATTTACACGGAGCATGTGATGGAAATTCTAACAACCTTTCATGCCACCAGCTTGTCACACCTGCAACTCAGATAGAGCCCTTCTTTATGCAACTCACAAACGGGAGTTACATTCTTAGGACGGATCACAGATGTTGTGGCCTTGTGCCAGGGAAAAGTTATCTAGTAAGAGTAACATCCATGGTCAAATGCTGTATGCAGGCATTGTTTCCGAGCGGGCCTGTAGACACAGTGACTCCCATCTGGCCTCGTCTGAATCTCTATTCTATACGAATTGATACTTTAAGCAAAATGAAGTCTGTGCTTTTACAGACAACAGTGCCCATAACGTCATCAAAAGAGACGTATGATCTTCTAGTTGCAAAGACAGCTACTGAAGTTCATGAACTTTTATCAACAAATTGCCCCGTGCATTTCGTAGAAATGCTTAGCCAACTCCTTAACATGTCTAGTGCCACAGGCATCCCAGGCATATTTAAGACGATTTTTACAGGACTGCTAACACCTTTTCAAGCAATTTTGGGAATCGTTCCTAATTTTGTTCACTCTGTTTTTGGCGGCATACCCTTATTTTTGGGACTTGTAGCAGGGATTTTATTTTTGACCGTCCTGCTTCGTTATGGCAAGCCAAAGCTCAGACATAGCTCCCATGGGAATGGAAGAGACAATCCTAGCAATGCGCTACCGGGACAGGATAACTAACGTCCTTGGATTGGCCAGGCTGAGAGATCTAAACATGACCTGGTTCCTTTCATTCAGACCTATATGGCAGAACTGTATCTTACCGGTACTTAGATGTATGCTATGCGGAGATGAGTGCGTGTTGGACATCTGTCTTTCACTTCCATCAGCAGTACCAATGGACGTCGATACTTTGCTCAGTCCAATAACGGCTCACGCATTGTGTTGTCCCCAGCGGCTACCAATCCTGAAGACAGCATTTGTTGAGACTCCTGTACTACGACTAGGTGGTAACAGTGGAGCGAGTGACAAAAGCAACATCACCCAGGTACGACCTTCTGTGAGCATTGCTGATCCTGACTATGATGACAGCAATCATTCTCACACCTGCCAAGTTACAGCACTATCGAATTTGGTTGAACTGTCACCTGATTTTGTAGACCAATTCTTTGAGAGCCTGTCTGATACGATGTTCTCACCCGAACAGAAACAATAACTTTAGAGAAGCTTTCCGACACAAAGCGTTCCCATGAACTCTGAATTCGGCCTTCAGTTTTGATCAACAAAAACTGCTAAAGCGTTGGAACTCTATTTCCCCGTTCAAGCAATTAATTCTTTTGAATTGAACATTTTTAATATTGACCCTTTTTTTGGCACGAACAATTCTTTGCTTAAAGTAAAAACTATTCTTAGAGAACAGAAGCTTCAACTTCTATTTCTAAACACATCTAGAGACATAACAACCTTACATCAGCCTCTAGCACATGTTATTGCAATGCATTTATATGTGATGATTTATCTCGCCCTTCTTCTGTTTCAGAGATATTTCATGTGTAATTCTTTTTGCATAATCGTTCATTGATTTCATATGCAATAATTTCTGAATGATTTCTATGCTTCAAAAACGTACAGTACCTAAATTTCACGTATTACAATATACGCCTATTTCGAATGCATTTATGTATTTTGGGGTGGGCAATGTTACACATGCATCTTATTGCTCTAGTTTTAGTAATTTGATGGACATGAACCCGTGGAGTGGGTGTTGCGTGTTTATCTAGGTTCCTGATCGATACTGTGACCTTATGCCCCTATTCGGCTATAAATCCATTTATTCCCTATATTGGCATAACCGTTCAAGTGCGATATTCAGAAAGTCATCTCTGGCCTCACACGAACAGAGCCACATTCCAGAATAGTTCTCTGCCACTTCCTTTGCAACCAATTAGTGCAATGACAGAGCAGAAGTCACTATCTGATATTCCTAGATTAACACTCCGAGTTCTTCAACAAGATAAAAACTCAGCAAACCTGGAAATCCCCGCTTGCTGTGTTTTGATTAGTAATGGAACTCTAATGAGCAACTGATAGCTATCACTTCCTAGTGACATCTTTAATTGACGTCTTATGTCCAGCAAACTTACGTCAAACCAGGCACCTGTCAGGTATAAATATTACCAACGTTGCCTTAAGCAATTGCTGGTGTCCCATTGCTGTTGTATGCTGTATGCAGTACGCTGATGCTGCTGCTGCCCCGTTGCTGTTGGTGAAGCTACTGATACCATTATCGCTGCCAAAGCGTGAATGATGGTGTGGTGAGCTTAGGAGCTGAACAGCCGTCCCTCTGCGAAGAAGCCCAGCAGATGCCAGCTACCCGCGGACGCTGTCCCCCCTCCTCCTCCTCGACGCGCTGAAGAGAGACGCTGCCCTTTCTCCTGCAGAGAAATCCAGCTCCAGCGTTTCTAGTCTGCCCTCGCGGGTGACTGGGATACCGAGTTCCCCCTGAAGGAGATACCAGACCTCCATCATTCTATTCAGAGGTATGGTGTTGACTAAACCCTTAGAAGAGAATTCTTGAAGCAAACCTTGGCAAAACCAACTTAACTTAGAGCTACTTACTTACTCCCCTCCCAAGTATTAGGCTTAGGTCAGGAACACTGGGGTAGGCGTAGTTAGAAGCACCAGTTGAGTATTTTAGCCTAATGTATATATGACTGTATATATGTTTTATTACTTATAAACCATTGTATGGCTAAGAAACCATATCAATGCTTTTACAGTATTATCTCGCAATACCTATCTTACTGTACGTACTTTTTATAATAACAAGTCTTGCAATTGTGGCAATACATTTCTCTTGTACGAGAAGAAAGACTGTTCAATAAATGTTAACCCTTTATTGACAAACGCCCGTCTCTCTATTCTCTACATATCGTGAAAGTAATCTGCACTAATCTGACTGAGTGAAATACCTGTCTATTGTTTCACATGACCCTAGAGATTGACTCTTAACCCCTTCCATGCTGGTGACAAACCCCAGCCGTCATGCACTACGGTGCTCGTGTGCTGATGACGGCTGGGGTTCGTCATGGCCCGCCCGTGTTCGTCCGGCGGCCGCACACGGGAAAAATCGCGGCTGCACGGAAGGGGTTAATCTGAGGAGCAAAGTTGTCATGTTGCACGGTTGTTGGAAAGCTGAATCCCTTCTTGTCTGTGCCAGGGAAGCTGATCACTTCCTATACAGAGAAGAAAGTTTCCAGTGACCTCTGAGCTAGTTGGTAACAAACCCAATTAAGTTTAGCATAGTCAATGGAGGCCTGGAAGATCCGCATTTCTACGTCGATACTACTGTTTATGTTATTCCAATGCGCAGGGCCTAGTGGGAAACTAGGAACTACACTACAATCTCTGTTAAATTAGCAGTTTTAGATTTTCATGCTGCTCCTATACCACGAGAGCATGGTCCTAACCATACAATGTCTGTGCTTTTATTAAGAGAAATCATTTTAGAAGAACATTTCCCTTTTTCTTGAGGGTCTTCAGATTAATGATATAGGAATACACCAGAATGTAAGGATTTGGAGTATATCTGTATTGTTTTTCTCTTTTCCTCAGAATTTAGTAAATGAATACAGACTTCCTTGGCTGCTTGGGATTGGGTGACATATTACTCTTGTCAGTTCACCAAAGAGTTCCTTTTATACTTCCCAATAGGTCTAGGCTGTTGTTTTTTACTGTCAGATAGATGAAGTGATTCTTGGGTGCCTTGCCAATATATGGAGCGTCCCAAGACTAGGAAGCATTCTGAGACTATCCTCTCTGTTGATAGACCATTTCTGTGCCTTGTCTAAAGACCTTTTGTTCTGTCCACCAATAGATATTTGCTGCCTTACAACCATTGCCAGAGGGGCCCAGACATCAGATTCAGCTTGGGGAGTCAGCACCAGTCCAGCTTGAAGCCAAAGTGAAGATAACCAGCACAGGCGTTGCTGACAACTAGGACCTCAGTAAAGGCGGAAGCCCTGGGAAGTTAATTGTGTACCCCTGCCACTGTCTTGGGCAAAAGACGGGGTCACAAATCAGAAAGGAGAAATCGTGGATCAAGTTTTAGATGCCCAGCTGAGTGTCACAGACCGACCAGAACGGCGAGAGATTCAATTTTATTATTATTAAATATGTTTTTGGAACTCCATGGAGATCCACATATTATACAATAACAAACAAAATATGAAAATAAAACCGTATATAAACAACTCATGCAGGCAGAAATTATACAAAAACAGTATACCGTTCAACTAGTAAAGTTCTAAGAAACATTTAAAAAAATTAAAAATGTTGTTACAAAAAATTCCATTTGGGGGACTGAAGATAGCGTCCAACAAGGCTGTTGCGGAAGAAATACCAAACTGGGCACATGCCGGTTTTATCCAGAGGCGACGGTAAGACAGTAATGCTGGACAAACTAGCAGGACGTGTTTAGAATCTTGAATTGCAAGGTTACAGTGATTGCACACATTGGATATGCCGTACCATTTGGCCAACAACTTACTCAGGGGGAGCAAGTCCTGCCTGAGGAGTAGCCAAAAGCGGCGTAAACCATGGGGTATGTTCCATGACAGGTAAGGTTGTACTTGTCTAATTTTACAGGAATCGACAGCTTGTATGACCCCCTTTTTTTGTATTATCAAATTCCGATCCCTCTCATAACTTAGCTTCCATGTGGCTTGTTTTAATTGTAATTTTAATTGGTTCATGGAAAGCTCTAGGAGAGATGCTTCCTCCAAGTCCAAGAGAGTGATGGCTCTCCTATAGTTTTTTATGAGGGTCGAATATTCATTTAATGGGCCCATCAACTCTTTTGTGATAAGAGATCTAAGAGTAGTTGGCTTTCCTTTAATCAAACAAGTAACCCAACGAATAACTCCTGCAAGACCTTGTGCCCAGCTGCTCCTTAGACCGAGTTCTAAACGCAGGGTTGCTGCACTACAACTGTTGTTAACCGAGGTTAAGTTTCTCAAAAGGAAGCCCTCAACTGTGTCCAAGAAGCCCCATTCCGCTAGGTCAATTAATTCTACACCATAAAGCAAAGTCGGGGGGACTTTTGCCCGAAAAGCCTCCAGCAAGTGAACAAAGTGTCTTTTGCCTGTTGATTTATACAATGCTCTTAGGCCATTTCCCTGAGACTTTGCTTTTCAGGAGCTGTTTTCTATGTGTGATTTGTTACCCAAGCTGCTGTTGACAACCATACCTAGGAAAACATACGTTTTTACTCTTTCTAATTTTTGACCTCCCAATTCCCAGCTAATGTGGTCCAACTTTAATTTATTTCGTCCTTCCAAGCACATTATCTTACTTTTGGAAATATTTATTTTCAGGAAGTGCTCTTCGGAAAAGGTGTATAGTGCATGTAGACGATTATTGAGACCCTTAGGAGTGAGATCTAAAATTAAAATGTCGTCCGCATACATTAGACAAGAGATGTGTCTTTCACCCAAGCGTGGCGCAATTCCTACACATGACGATAAAGTGAAGGGAAGGTCGCTAACATAAAGGGAAAATAAGAGGGGAGCTAGTAGGCAGCCCTGTTTGAGGCCGTTTGCCGATGGAATGAGCCGGGAGAGACCCCTTTCTCCCCCCAACAGCACTTTACACCATGTGTTGTCATGCAGATCCTGGACCAAGCATAAGAGTCTGTGTGGCATTCCTAAGGTGTGTAGCTTTCTCCACAATACTTGACGGTCGACCTTATCAAAGGCCGTGGAGAAATCTATGAATGCCGCATAGACTCTCCCCTTTCTTGCTCTAATATATTTGTCAATTATTACCTGGAGGGCGGTTAAATTGTCCATGGTCCCATGGTTTTTTCTAAAGCCTGTCTGTTCGAGTGGAAGAACATTTGAGGACTCCACCCATGCATTTATCCGTTTGAGCAGGCATCTAGTAAAAACTTTGCCGATTGCGTCCAACAATGCAATCTGGCGATAGTTCTGGGGGAGAAGACGATCGCCCTTTTTGAACAATGGGACCAGGATGCTTCCCTTCCAGGAGGGTAGGACCTTTCCGCTTAATAGGCAGATATTGAAAATTGGACATAAGAGCTTGCTCCATTTGGCCCTGTTCTGCTTTAGTACATTAATGGGCACTTCATCGGGGCCCATAGCCCCTGAACGTCTCATTTCCCCAATGGCAAGGTCTATATCTTTTTCTGAAAAAGGCTCTAACGGCGGACTCGCTTCTATTGGCCATACTTGGGGGGATACGGTGTGGTTTCTAGCATAAAGGTTTGAGACAAAATCCCTCCATATATGTTCCTCGATAGGGATGGGTAGCGGACTAGTTCTTGTTCCGCACCCCCTCACCTATAAGGGACCAAAATTGTCTCATTTCCCCATTGGTTGCAGCTTCCCTTATTTTTACCCAGATGGCGTCCTCTTTTTCTTTGCGTAGTGAGAGTAAGAGTCTTCTCCTTTTCCTTCTTAGCGTTGTTATTTGTCGTGATAAGGCGTTAGTTCTATATAAATATTGGACCCTTATTAATTTATTCAGTTCTATGTTGAGCAGTTTCAGAGGACAGGGGATTATGTTGATGGACTTTTTCTTATTCTGTTTTTGTGCCCCTGTTATCACCGACTTCAGAAACAAGGAAAAAAGCTCGATTTCGCGACCATACCAGGAGGGGAGCTCTGATATTGCTATATCGAGCATAACCTCCAAGTTTCGATGTGCCCTTGCATTCCAGTAGCATCTTCCTGAACTGTTACCAAAGTTTATTTGGTCACTGTTCAGAGTCCATTGATCACATTTGGGAGGGTTTACATTCACCGAGATAAATAGAATTCTATGATCGCTAAATACAGTATCGATTACGGCGATATCCTTTAATAACTCAAATGATTGAGACCCTATTATGACGTAATCAAGAATCGATTCCCCTTGATACGATTTGTGAGTAAAGTTTGCTGGGGAATCCGAAGGGAGTCGCCCATTTGCGATTATCCCATCTGTTTCTGCCAACTCATTTAATAATATTTTACCCTGTTTATTTGTTAATATATTTTCGGGGAACGTTGCTCGAGGAATATGGAGTGTTTCTTCTCTTATTTTATCGCAGAATAAATTTAAACTAAAATTGGAGATCTTACAGTTCAAGTCCCCGGTTAGGATAATAACCGTTCTTGGGTCTTTCTCCTTAATACTCTGTATATGGAGGAAGATTTTGTTTAAAATTGCGTTAAAACCTGCTTCAGGCGGTTTATAAGCATTTATCAGAGCCAGGCGAATACCGGCTAAGGGGTTGCCTGACCCAAATAAAGTTACTACCTGAAAAAGTTTACTCGGGTCCATGAAATGATCATAGTCCCAGTTTATACCGTTTGATAGGAGACAAGCGATACCCCCACTGGCGTGGCCTTTTTTATTTGCAGTGGCGCTACCTTCCAGTACGTAATAGTCTTTCCCTATTTGGATATTTCCGCTGCACCATGTCTCCTGGAGGCATATTATATTAGCCTCTAGCGACAAAAGGAATTGTATTTTCTCCGGATTATTTTTTAAACCTGCTGTATTCCAAGATATTATGGATAGATCTTTGCTAAAGGTACGGGTTGGATAATGGTTTACTTGAAGATTTTTCAGCCAGTACTCTGGGGAGCCAGTTCCATTGATCACTTTCCTCTCCAGTAGTGGTTTGATAGGATAAGAAAGAGGGTTTAACATAGGATACTACACGAGAATCATTAGACTTGCTTATTTTTAATTCTTTGATTTCCCCTAGTTTGTTTATGTTACCTGTTGCAGCTAGCAACAGAGAGGAGGGGGGTTTCTGTTGGTTTAAAGATTTAGGGACATTATTCCGTCTAGTGTGCATTAATACAGGGATTACATCTATTCCTCTACTCTGTAGGTCTTCTGCCCGTTGTAGAATAAGGTTAGCTACCAATTTGGAATGAAATTTCACCCTCGTTACCGTCCCCACTTCAGATTTTAGTTGTTGAACTATGTCTAGGTCGGCTGATTGGATAAGTTTCAAATTGGCAGATTCTTGAAAGTATTTCAACAAGAGAGATCTGTTCAGGATGTAATCAGCTTCAAAAAGGGGAGAGAATTCTACCCATACAGTATCTATATTATCTTCCTTAGATTCTTTACACGAGGTACCCTTTGTAGGTGCTCCCGAAGAGGCAGTTATAAAGGGATTGAATGATGAAACTTTTTGGGCCCAGGAGTTTTGCTCATGCCCTAAGGAGATTAGTTTATCTGCTTTAATAGAACCTTGTGGGGGAACACCCATGGAGGTTGCTCCCCGGAAAACAGATGCAAAGGGATTAAGTGATAGAGCAACTTGGGTAGGGGGATTTTGCACCTGACCTGGAGAGGTCGATTTGTGTACCACTATTGTATCCCTATTATTGTTACCTTGCTGACCGAAGGTGAATATGTCAGCTATTGCAGATGAGGGGGATGTATGAATGGATAAGGGGGCTGGCGTTGCCTTAGCTGGAGAGGCAATGTTTTCTTTGGCTGACATATTGTCGAAGTTTTTATTTTTTCCTACTGCCATCTGTACTTGGTGTGTCACTTTCGGTAAGGGAGAGTTTAGATGTTTTCTAAAGAGGATTTTCCTCCGCCTATTTTTTTCTATCCGTCTTAACAGTTTCCTCTTATTCTTTCCGTTCTTTTTTATTGTCTCAATTTTCCCTTTATTATCATTTTCTCCCAGGATAGCTTCCTCCTCTATATCCCCATCTCCCTTCTGCTTCTTAAAGATCGGGAACAGCTCATTTCCAGTTTTTAGCGGGATTTCCCCATAAGGTTTTGTTTCAGAATCATTACATGACAAACCATTTAGGAGGGGGGGGCTGGGAAACACATATTTTTTCCTCTTCCTGTGCTTTTATTGTAGTGATTTTAACTACTGGAGATTGATCTTTTATACCTATCTTATCTGAGGCCAAAAAAGGAGAAGTGGGCACTTTCCCGTCCACGTCCTTCTCCCTTTGGGACCTCAGCAGGACTTTTAGAATTTGAGTCACTGTATCGAGCACACAATCAGATCCCCCTACAAATTTTTCCAGTAATTGTAAAATGGATGCCAGTAAGTGTTCTAAAATGTGGAGGGAATCGGAAAACGGTTTATCGGACCCCTTACATTGGAAGGTATTTATTCCGGTCAAGTTTAGGTTTGGGCTAGAGGAAAAGTGTGAATGTGAGGACTTAGATGGAGTACTACTGTAGAGATGTAAGCCGGCATGATTTGGCATTACCGGGGTGTTCTGGGGTATCTCGACTTTTGTTGGGTCCGATTCTAAATACCGTTGACATAGGTCTTCATCTAAGATCATTGGGGACAACCCATTGTGAAATGACATTTTAGTTGGTGAACTGTTAGCTGGCTGGGTGGCTTCATCGTGAGGTATTATCATGTTATTTAAGTTGTCTTGCTCTATGTCTTTTTTTGTTTTTATAACTACCTCTGGTACGAGGTCAATGTTGTTTTTCAGAGTTGAAAATAGGTGGGGTGAAAACTCACACTTGGGGGGCGATTGTGACGCCCTTGTTGTCCCTGGACTCATATCTACAGTTGTCTTTTTAATTTCAGGGCTCTCTCGCGAGTTATTGAGGACAGAATCTAAATGGATAGCTTCAGAGTCCTTAGAGTCCTTTGCTTTATTGTCCACCCCTGTAGCTTTGTTCTTACCCTTTTCCCAGAAATTGAAGAGCTGACAAGTGCTTTTCATACTAGTAGCTTGGCTAAGTTTGTTTCGGAGGGGATTCGATTTTGTTTTAGTGCCTGATCTTCCTACTATTATTACTATTACTACACTCTATTAATACGTCACGAGGTAATGGGGCGTGGCCTACAGGGAGAGCGTCACCGGGTGTAATTGGTGATTCAGACTGCTGGGACTCTTGGGAGATTGAGTCCAGCAGTGCACACGCTCGCAGCCCTGTTAGCCTACAGCCCAGATAGGATGACGGCAATAAGCAGCTGTGAAGCGGGACCCGCGGAGCGGGTTCGGCGAAGAGTAGCGCCTTGCAGAGCGCTTCCAAAGGGCCGTATTGCGCTTCCTCAGTCCACCAGCGCCAAACACAGTCACGAACTCAGCAGGTACGAAAGGAGAGGTATCCGCAGATTGGACAAATCCGGTGCCTTTTCTCCAAACAGCTGGGGGCGTGGCCTACAGGGAGAGCGTCACCGGGTGTAATTGGTGATTCAGACTGCTGGGACTCTTGGGAGATTGAGTCCAGCAGTGCACACGCTTGCAGCCCTGTTAGCCTACAGCCCAGATAGGATGACGGCAATAAGCAGCTGTGAAGCGGGACCCGCGGAGCGGGTCCGGCGAAGAGTAGCGCCTTGCAGAGCGCTTCCAAAGGGCCGTATTGCGCTTCCTCAGTCCACCAGCGCCAAACACAGTCACGAACTCAGCAGGTACGAAAGGAGAGGTATCCGCAGATTGGACAAATCCGGTGCCTTTTCTCCAAACAGCTGGGGGCGTGGCCTACAGGGAGAGCGTCACCGGGTGGAATTGGTGATTCAGACTGCTGGGACTCTTGGGAGATTGAGTCTAGCAGTGCACACGCTCGCAGCCCTGTTAGCCTACAGCCCAGATAGGATGACGGCAATAAGCAGCTGTGAAGCGGGACCCGCGGAGCGGGTCCGGCGAAGAGTAGCGCCTTGCAGAGCGCTTCCAAAGGGCCGTATTGCGCTTCCTCAGTCCACCAGCGCCAAACACAGTCACGAACTCAGCAGGTACGAAAGGAGAGGTATCCGCAGATTGGACAAATCCGGTGCCTTTTCTCCAAACAGCTGGGGGCGTGGCCTACAGGGAGAGCGTCACCGGGTGGAATTGGTGATTCAGACTGCTGGGACTCTTGGGAGATTGAGTCCAGCAGTGCACACGCTCGCAGCCCTGTTAGCCTACAGCCCAGATAGGATGACGGCAATAAGCAGCTGTGAAGCGGGACCCGCGGAGCGGGTCCGGCGAAGAGTAGCGCCTTGCAGAGCGCTTCCAAAGGGCCGTATTGCGCTTCCTCAGTCCACCAGCGCCAAACACAGTCACGAACTCAGCAGGTACGAAAGGAGAGGTATCCGCAGATTGGACAAATCCGGTGCCTTTTCTCCAAACAGCTGGGGGCGTGGCCTACAGGGAGAGCGTCACCGGGTGTAATTGGTGATTCAGACTGCTGGGACTCTTGGGAGATTGAGTCCAGCAGTGCACACGCTCGCAGCCCTGTTAGCTTACAGCCCAGATAGGATGACGGCAATAAGCAGCTGTGAAGCGGGACCCGCGGAGCGGGTCCGGCGAAGAGTAGCGCCTTGCAGAGCGCTTCCAAAGGGCCGTATTGGGCTTCCTCAGTCCACCAGCGCCAAACACAGTCACGAACTCAGTAGGTACGAAAGGAGAGGTATCCGCAGATTGGACAAATCCGGTGCCTTTTCTCCAAACAGCTGGGGGCGTGGCCTACAGGGAGAGCGTCACCGGGTGGAATTGGTGATTCAGACTGCTGGGACTCTTGGGAGATTGAGTCCAGCAGTGCACACGCTCGCAGCCCTGTTAGCCTACAGCCCAGATAGGATGACGGCAATAAGCAGCTGTGAAGCGGGACCCGCGGAGCGGGTCCGGCGAAGAGTAGCGCCTTGCAGAGCGCTTCCAAAGGGCCGTATTGCGCTTCCTCAGTCCACCAGCGCCAAACACAGTCACGAACTCAGCAGGTACGAAAGGAGAGGTATCCCAGAACGGCGAGGAGGCTTTGCTTGAGGTTACCCCTTTTGAAACAAAGGTTGCTTCAGAGATCCCAGCATCAGGCCTCTGAATCCTGGTCCCAAAGTGAATGCAAGTTTGCACCTTTGTTTGTTGATCAAGAGGTGCCTGGTCACATTGGATGCAATCTGTGGCCCCATCAGAAGATCAGTGTGCCAGCAGAGCAATATAGGAGTTAGGGAAGGACTTGGGTTTAGGGTACAGGTGCTGTGTCTTTGGCGCCTGTTAGATTGAAGTGAAGAAAACTGGTGCACTGCCTGAGACACTGGACAGGATCGCTGAGAGCATTTGCCCTGGGGGGTGATTACCCTATCCTGAAAGAAGAAACTTTTCCCTTGAAACTGGGCCGTGATTCTTGAGTTGCGAGTTGTGCAGCTCCACCATGGAAACAACAAGAGCCTGCCTGTGAGGCTCAAACGGACACAGGGAGAAGACGCCCCTCTGGCTGGTTGTACAGCGGTTGTACAGCGGCTTCAATTTCCCCAAGAAGTTTTGTTTGTTAATAATGTACCCCTTTGGTCGTCCCGTTTTTGAGGAGGAGCAGCACTTTGCAGCTCTTAGTCCTAATTCCTATGACCCTGTGTGGTCCTCCTGGTCCCTTGGAGCCAGGATTGTTTTTGTAATAATCTGTTTGACTTCCTTAATATTTGTATTTCTTATACTGTTTATTCTACATGGAAAACATTTTCCTGAGCAGTTAACCAATGTTACTTTGCCCTCCTCCTAAAAATATAATTGATATTCTAGACCTCATAAAAGAAAAACTGGAAAAGATTATTGAAAAATGGTTTTATTAGATATGGGCTGTTGGCTATTCTGAAATTGAAGTGGATGGTCACTGAAATGCACAGGAGCCCTGAAGCACAAGTTACTACTTGTGTAACGATATATCTGTAAGAGACATTAGTTAGTGATAGATTCCTTACCTTAGAATATCCCCAGGCGTCAGACTGGATCCGCAATTTTTTTGCGTAGCAGTACCCTTGCGCGTCGGTAGGCGTCGTCTGCGGCTACGCGTCCGTCATCGTGGGCACCGTGATAACGTCGTCGGAGTACTTAGACGCCGCCTCCGCGTGCTGACGTCAGTTCTTAGCCACAGCTTTTCCGTGCCAGAAACGCAGAGCCATGCTAAAAACCAACACTGGTGCAAATGAAACTAGGGCCCTGAAAGGGGATGACCTTAACCCTAGATATCGGTTCGCAGAAACGGGGAGGATGGGTGGGTCAGTAAGGAATCTATCACTATCTAAAGTCTCTTACAGATATATCGTTCAACAAGTAGTAACTTGTGCATCTGAAAGAGACACGTTAGTGATAGATTCCTTACCTTACAATAGATACCCCAGCAATACCAACCCCGGTGGTGGGTCTGCGAACCAATAATCACACCAGAAAGTCCTGGAGGACGGAACGGCCAAAGAAGCCATCCCTCCGGACCTGTCTGTCCAGGCAATAGTGTCTTGCAAACGCGTGCAGCGAGGCCCACATAGCTGCCTTGCAAATGTCCTGCAATGCAGGTTGTAGTCGCCGTGGCTCGAGTGGAATGAGCCCTCAGCCCAAAAGGGGGTTCCTTCTTAGCCATGGAGTAACACGCCTGGATACACAAGATGATCCACCGCGAGATGGTCCGCTTGTGCACCGCCTTTTCCTTCTTAGCGCCCACGTAACCAACAAAGAGTTGGTCATCCACCCGGAACTGGCGTGTGCTATCCAGATAGAAAGAGAGCGCATGTTTTGGATCCAGACGGTGGAGCCTCTCTTCCTCTTTCGAGGGATGCGGAGGTGGAAAGAAGGTGGGCAAGGTAATGGACTGCCCGATGTGGAAGGCCGTGACAACCTTGGGCAGGAACAAAGGTCTCATCCGCAACACAAACTTGTCCGGATGAACAGAGAGGAAAGGAGGTTTAGAGGATAAAGCCTGGAGCTCACTCACTCTCCTGGCAGAGGTGATGGCAACCAGGAAAGCAGTCTTCAGAGTAAGAAGGCTAAGAGGACAGTTATGAAGTAGCTCAAAGGGAGCGCACATCAGAAATGTAAGAACCAGGTTCAAGTCCCACTGAGGCATCACGAAGGGAACAGGTTGAAATGCGTGTGTGATGCCTTTCAGAAATCGATTTACAATAGGGGACTTGAACAAAGATGGCTGGTCAGGCAGCCGCAGGAAGGCTGAAAGGGCAGAAAGGTAGCCCTTGATAGTGCCCAGAGCAGAGCCCTGCTGGGCAAGAGAAAGAAGGAAGAGGAAAACCTCAGAAAGAGGGGCAGAGAGAGGATCCACGGCCTTTCTGTGCACCATGCCACAAATCTGTTCCACTGGCAGGCGTATACCGACTTTGTGGAGGGACGCCTGGCTGCCAGAATGATGTTACAGGCTTCAGGAGGTAAGTCAAATGGCTTCAACTGTCACCGCTCAATCTCCAAGCATGGAGGTGGAGACTGGACAGGTTCAGGTGGAGGACCGTCCCCTGCTGCTGCGACAGAAGGTCCTCCTGAAGGGTAGACAGTCAAAATATCGAGTTGTAAATATCGACTTACCATAATATCGAGTCTGTAATATCGAAGGAGCATAATATCGAAGGCAAGAATATCGTAGGACAGAATATCGACCCAAGGTAAGTAATATCGAAATACTTAATATCGATGTAAGTAATATCGAAGTTAGTAATATCGATAGCATATATATCGATGTTAATAATTTCGATGACTATAATATCGATATTTGTATTATTTTATAG
Organism: Lissotriton vulgaris; assembly: GCF_964263255.1. Taxonomy (NCBI): domain Eukaryota; kingdom Metazoa; phylum Chordata; class Amphibia; order Caudata; family Salamandridae; genus Lissotriton; species Lissotriton vulgaris. The sequence goes on from NC_141696.1 coordinate 47,210,868, forward strand.
TTTTTTATTATGTATGTGTTATATGTTTAATTTAAGTATTTAAAATAATTACTTTTATATGTGTATACATTTTCTATAATAATATAGAAATTTATAAGTAAATTTGATGTTTTAGTACCGGAGCGGGTTGTGGGTTTATAGGGGAATAGGGTGGGAAGTAATTTAATTATGGTAAGTTGATTAATAATTAGTAGGATTAATTAATTAATTATAATTATTTGCTAATTAATATTGATTAATTGGGAAATAATTAATTGATTAATTGATATATATTTTCTGTAGCGGGATGTGGGTTTATAGGGGAATAGGGTGGGGAGTAATTTAATAATAATTAATTAATTAATATATGTTTTTAAATATTTATAACTAATTAATTGGCAAATAATTAATATTAATTAGTTAATTAATTAATATAATTTGGTACATATTTTAAATTAGTAATTAATTGGTAATTAAATAATATTAGTTAGTTAATTACATTATTAGAGTAATTTATTTATATATAATTTTTAGTTACTGTTAATTAATTAATTGGGGAAAAATGATAATAATTATTAAATTATATTAATTACAGCTTATGTGCTAATATATTTAGTTTATTGTTATTGTTAATTAATTATTAATTGCTAATTAAAAAATAATATTTAACTTTGGGTTAAGGAGTATTTTTAGGGTTCAGGGTCATTTTTGGGTTTTTGGGTAAAGGGGTATTTTGAGTGTTTAGGGGCAGTTTTCAGTTTTTGGGTAAAGGGGTGTTTTTAGGGTTCAGGGTCAGTTTTCAGTTCATGGGTAAAGGGGTATTTTTAGGGTTCAGGGTCAGTTTTCAGTTCATGGGTAAAGGGGTATTTTTAGGGTTCAGGGTCAGTTTTCAGTTTTTGGGTAAAGGGGTATTTTTAGGGTTCAGGGTCAGTTTTCAGTTTTTGGGTAAAGGGGTATTTTTAGGGTTCAGGGTCAGTTTTCAGTTCATGGGTAAAGGGGTATTTTTAGTGTTCAGGGTCAGTTTTCAGTTCATGGGTAAAGGGGTATTTTTTGGGTTCAGGGTCAGTTTTCAGTTCATGGGTAAAGGGGTATTTTTAGTGTTCAGGGTCAGTTTTCAGTTCATGGGTAAAGGGGTATTTTTAGGGTTCAGGGTCAGTTTTCAGTTCATGGGTAAAGGGGTATTTTTAGGGTTCAGGGTCAGTTTTCAGTTTTTGGGTAAAGGGGTGTTTTTTTAGGGTTCAGGGTCAGTTTTCAGTTCATGGGTAAAGGGGTATTTTTAGTGTTCAGGGTCAGTTTTCAGTTCATGGGTAAAGGGGTATTTTTTGGGTTCAGGGTCAGTTTTCAGTTCATGGGTAAAGGGGTATTTTTAGTGTTCAGGGTCAGTTTTCAGTTCATGGGTAAAGGGGTATTTTTAGGGTTCAGGGTCAGTTTTCAGTTCATGGGTAAAGGGGTATTTTTAGGGTTCAGGGTCAGTTTTCAGTTTTTGGGTAAAGGGGTGTTTTTTTAGGGTTCAGGGTCAGTTTTCAGTTCATGGGTAAAGGGGTATTTTTAGGGTTCAGGGTCAGTTTTCAGTTCATGGGTAAAGGGGTATTTTTAGGGTTTAGGGTCAGTTTTCAGTTCATGGGGAAAGGGGTATTTTTAGGGTTCAGGGTCAGTTTTCAGTTCATGGGTAAAGGGGTATTTTTAGTAAATTAATTATTGATAGTTATTGTTTAGTACATATATATTATATCTTTACTGTATATATTTTTATTTATTAATTTTAAACATTATTAGATAGTTTTAAATATGTTTATTTTATTTATTAGTGTTATATACTTACTTTTACATTTATATATATTAAAAAAAAAATCGATATTTTTAACATCGATATTTTTTACAACGATATTATTTTTTCGATATTTTTGTACTTACCATGTTGTAGATAGGATGTCGATATTTTTGCCCTCGATATTGTTGACTCGATATTCTTGTAGGTCGATATTTTTGTAGTCGATATTCTGTCATAGATCCCTCCTGAAGAGGCAGACAAACCGGGGGATCGACTGACATACTGAGTAGTTCTGGATACCAGTACCTTCGTGCCCAGTCCGGAGCCACAAGAATGACTTGTGCCCGGTCGTGCTTGATCTTCTTCAGAACTCTGGGCAGAAGTGGTATAGGCGGAAAGGCGTAAAACAGACCGCAACTCCACTCACGACGAAAAGTGTCTCCGAGCGAGTGCCGTCTTGGAAATTCCAACGCGCAGAACTGATGACATTGCGCGTTCTCTTGGGTGGCGAATAGATCTAACCAAGGCTCTCCCCACTGCAGAAAGAGTCCTTGCACCACGTCCGAGTTCAGACGCCATTCGTGATCCATCATGCACTGGCGGCTGAGTTCGTCCGCCCTGGCGTTCAGGGAACCTGCCAGGTGTTGAACCACCAGGGTCACGCCCTGATGTTCCAGCTATTGCCAGAGGCACAGAGCCTCTTGGCAGAGGGTCCACAACTAGCTTTGTGTATCGGGTTGTGCACCGCCTAAATGTTAACTCCAATTTCAACTGTGCACTTGGGTATCACTCCCCTCCTGGAGTGTATGTCAAATAACTTCTAGTTGCACACTTATTACCTCATAAGTGTATCACCCTAGGCACCAGTATTTGTTTGCTGGAATCTCCAGCGAAGTTTTACTTCAACAGTTCAATCAGTACGTTTTTTTAAAAAGATTATTCCATGTACTTCTTAAGTTCAAATCCAAAGGTTGCTTTATTCACTTTGTATTCATTTCAAAATTCAAGACAATCCGTGTTCCAATGCATTTCGGTGTTTGACCACACCTTCATCAGGGAACGTCTACAATTTAAATAAACAAAATACTTTCTCAGTGCATGTATCAAAACAAACAACATTTCTACGCGCAGTACTGTCAAGTATTATCTATAGATTAATTGAACTTCCTTACGTCAAATGTAACCATTATCCGTAAGTGTATCAAATATTCTCTAAGTTTGTTAACACTCGGGGTTTGCTACTAAGTTACGCGCTAGTTGCATATTACTGTGGGCGCTACCCCTACAACTCCGTGAATAACGGTTAACTCTATGGAGGTATTCCCCGCCAATTCTCACCTCGTTCAAAAAGTGAAATCAGCTCATTCTGCTCCCGCGGAGTCGTCCTACTCCGTTCGAAGTTTGAGTAATCTACTCTCACTACGCGCTGGTTCGCGCTTGCGCTGTATGTAGGTAAAACTTTTTTTCTGTGTTCTAACTTTATTGTTCACTACGCGGTCACTGCCGGGCTGTTGCTACTAGATCAATTACCGGCTCGTGCAGGCCCATCAATATAACATTGGGCTTCAAATTGGGCTTCAAACTGCTGAGGTATGGAATGAATGGCAGGACTGAATTTACTTGTTACTTGTTATAAATTCTTTTACCATTTAAGTTATATTGTATAATCTGAACCTAATGTTGCTTCATAGGCACATCACAACTGCATAAAGTTATATTGATGGGCCCGCACGAGCCGGTAATTGATCTAGTAGCAACAGCCCGGCAGTGACCGCGTAGTGAACAATAAAGTTAGAACACAGAAAAAAAGTTTTACCACCAGTTTCACATAAAACTATCGATCTATTCGAAAACCTATGCAAGCAAGAAATTAGTAAAATCAACACCAACAAAAGAAGCAAATATCAAAACATGACTAAGAAAGAGTTTGAAGCCATTGAGAGTATGGCTAGAAACGAAAAAATAGTCTGTCAAAAAGCAGACAAGGGAGGTGCTATGGTGATACTCAACACAGATTTCTACGAAAGAGCTGTCATGACACATCTGAGTGATATAAACACATACATGGAAATAGAAAGAGAACCCACAGAAGAAATACGAAGAACTCTTCAAATAATATTGAAAAAAGCTACGGAAAGAGGAACTATCAGTGAGAAAACCAAAAACTATCTGACTCAAGAAAATCCAAAAAGCCCGTCTATGTACATGGTACCGAAGGTACATAAAGACCAGCACAACCCGCCATGTAGGCCTATAGTATCGACAAAGATGAGTATTCATGAACCAGTTGGAAAATTCATTGATAAACATTTACAACCGTTGGTCAATAAAAACTTATCTCACATCAAGGACACTACCGATTTTCTGTTAAGACTACAACAGGTGAAATTGGAAGATAACACCATCATGGCAACAGTTGATGTAAAAACCCTGTATACTGCTATCCCACACAAAGAAGGCCTGGAGGCTATCGAGAAAGCCCTATTGAATAGCTCTTACCCAGAAGACCTACAAATCTTTTTGATGGAACTAATGCAGTTTACATTGTTGAACAGTTATTTCACCTATAACAACCGTTGGTTTATCCAACTGAATGGAACTTCGATGGGCAATTGCGCCGCGCCGGCGAATGCCAATTTGTTCATGGGATCTTTTGAAGAAGAACATATCTACAATAACCAGGAATGGGCCACTCATCTTCTCACCTACGTGAGATTCATAGACGATATCTTCCTAGTGTGGAAGGGGACGCAAGCATCTCTAGAACAACAACTAGAAATGTTGGACAACAGGAATGACAGAATAAAATTCACTTGGAACATCAACGAAACCATAATACAATTTTTGGACGTAGAAATCACCAAAAAGGGTAACACTTTCACAACAAATCTCTATCGGAAACCAACAGATAGAAACAATTTGTTACAATATAAGAGTCATCACCCACAGTCACTCAAAACTCACCTTCCCTACTCGCAATTCCTCAGGGTTATGAGATTGGTCTCGGAAGATGATGACCGTCAAGAGCAACTGAACATAGTGGGCAACAGATTCTTATCACGGGGATACCCGGAGGATATCATCAAAAAATCCAAAGAGAGAGCTCAAAAGAAAACCAGAACTGAATTACTAACGTACAAACAAACTGAGAAAAAACCACGAATAACCGGTGTCAGCAAATTTTCAAACGTGAGTGCTCAGTTCAAAAGAATAATACACAAAAACTGGCAGATTGTTAAACTAGAAACAGACTTCAAAGGCATATTCGATGAGGAACCACTCTTTGCTCATACCAGTGGTAAAAACATTGGAGAACTGTTAAAGACACCGACACAAAAATCTAGTCAACGGACCTTTAAAGGAACAGAACCATGTTTAAATTGTGGAAACTGCCACAACATTATGAAGGGTGCAAGCATCAATCACCCGATGAAAGGACATAAAATACCCCTAAGAGTGAACGCCACTTGCGATACAACCAACATAGTGTATTTACTAAAATGCCCATGTGGCAGCGTGTACGTAGGCCACACGGAAAGAAAGCTTAAAGTTCGCCTCAACGAGCACAAGAGTAACATTAGGACACAATCATCGAAATCAACAGTGGCCACGCACTTTGTTGAAAAACATCACAACATCAACCAACTAAGGGCATGTGTATTGGAAATAGTCCCTAAAAAAGAAGGGACAATGAACAAGAAAAATCTCTTAAAAAGAGAAAACTATTGGATTTATTACCTCAGCAGTTTGAAGCCCAATGGAATGAATGACAGGACTGAATTTACTTGTTACTTGTGATAAATTCTTGTACCATTTAAGTTATATCGTATAATCTGAACCTAATGTTGCTTCATAGGCACATCACAACTGCATAAAGTTATATTGATGGGCCCGCACGAGCCGGTAATTGATCTAGTAGCAACAGCCCGGCAGTGACCGCGTAGTGAACAATAAAGTTAGAACACAGAAAAAAAGTTTTACCTATATACAGCGCAAGCGCGAACCAGCGCGTAGTGAGAGTAGATTACTCGAACTTCGAACGGAGTAGGACGACTCCGCGGGAGCAGAATGAGCTGATTTCACTTTTTGAATGAGGTGAGAATTGGCGGGGATTACCTCCATAGAGTTAACCGTTATTCACGGAGTTGTAGGGGTAGCGCCCACAGTAATATGCAACTAGCGCGTAACTTAGTAGCAAACCCCGAGTGTTAACAAACTTAGAGAATATTTGATACACTTACGGATAATGGTTACATTTGACATAAGGAAGTTCACTTAATCTATAGATAAAACTTGACAGTACTGCGCGTAGAAATGTTGTTTGTTTTGATACACGCACTGAGAAAGTATTTTGTTTATTTAAATTGTAGACGTTCCCTGATGAAGGTGTGGTCAAACACCGAAATGCATTGGAACACGGATTGTCTTGAATTTTGAAATGAATACAAAGTGAATAAAGCAACCTTTGGATTTGAACTTAAGAAGTACATGGAGTAATCTTTTTAAAAAAACGTACTGATTGAACTGTTGAAGTAAAACTTCGCTGGAGATTCCAGCAAACAAATACTGGTGCCTAGGGTGATACACTTATGAGGTAATAAGTGTGCAGCTAGAAGAGGGTCCACAACCCCACCCCGCCCTGTTTGTTGCAGTACCACATGGCGGTGGTGTTGTCCGTGAACACCTGCACTACGCTCCCCCGGACAGAGGGGAGGAATGCCTTCAGTGCTAGACGAATCGCCCGTAGCTCCAAAAGGTTGATATGGAGCCGGGACTCCGCCGGAGACCAGAGGCCTCTGATCTCCGCCTCTCCCATGTGGCCTCCCCAGCCCTGGAGGGACGCGTCGGTCACAACTACGTGCTCCGGTTGGGGAAGGGAGAGGGATCTGCTGCTGACCCAATCGCGGTCTGTGAGCCACCACTGCAGCTGTCTCGCAGTGCCCTCCAAGATCAGGACATGGTCGGACAGGTTGCCCTGATGCTGGACCCACTGAAACTTCAGGTCCCACTGCAGAGCCCGCATCCGCCAACGGGCGTGATGCACCAGAAGGATTCAGGAAGCCATCAGCCCCAGAAGCCGCAGCGTTAACCTGACCGAAACTCGGGATAAAGGCTGAACGATTGGAATCAGAGCCTGTATATCCCGAACCCGCTGTTCGGGCGGGTAAACCCAAACTGCGCCGAGTCGAGAACCGCTCCAATGAACAGGAGCTTCTGAGAGGGACACAGGTGTGACTTCGGCACATTGATGGAGAACCCCAGCTGATGCAAGAGGTCTGCCGTCGTCTGGAGGTGGCTGACTACTGTTTGGGGTAAGCCCGCCTTCAACAACCAGTCATCTAGGTAGGGGAAGACTGAAACCCCTAACCTGCGCAGATGAGCTGCGACCACCGCCATCACTTTCGTAAACACCCGTGGGGCGCTGGTAAGGCCGAAGGGGAGCACGGTAAACTGAAAGTGCTCGTGGCCTACCGTGAACCGCAGGTAGCGCCGGTGGGCCGGCAGGACGGGGATGTGGAAATAAGCGTCCTGCAAGTCCAATGCTACCATCCAGTCTCCAGGGTCCAGGGCAGCTAACACCTGAGCCAGAGTCAGCATTTTGAACTTCTCCTTCCGGAGGAAGCCGTTGACGTTCCGTAGGTCCAAGATAGGGCGTAGGCCCCCTTTGCCCTTCTTGGGTACCAGAAAGTAGTGGGAGTAGCAACCACACCCTACTTCCGGCCCAGGAATGCGCTCGATGGCCCCCTTGGCCAAGAGGGCCGAAACGTCCTCCCGCAGAAGCCGCAAATGATCCCCCGATACGCGGTGGTGTTGCGGTGGCATAGCTTGAGGGGTTGTCTCGAAGGGGAGGGAGTAGCCCCTTCGGATGATTTGCAGCACCCACCTGTCCGATGTGACGGTGCGCCAGTGGGAGTGGTGATGGTGAACCCTGCCCCCCACTGGCATCACATGGGCCTGAAAGCACGGACTAGGAAGGTTTTGAGGCGGATGCTGCAGGGGTAGGTGTGGATTGGCCTGGTTTTGGACCCCGACCACCGCCACAGCGGTTTCCACGTCCTCCACCGCGCTGGATGTTAGCCTGCGGCGCGTGGCTAGCGGCACGTGTGGCGGCACCCCTTCCTTGGCCACGATAAGAGCGAAAGGCACCCATTTGCTGGCGCGGGCCGAGAGGCCCAAGGACTTGGTCATAGCCCTGGAGTCCTTAAAGCGCTCAAGCGCATGGTCTGCCTTGTCGCCAAAGAGGCGCCGGCCATCGAACGGCATGTCCATAAGTGCTTTTTGGACATCGGCCGATAAATTGGCAGACCTCAACCAGGCGTGACGACGAATTGCCACCGTCGTTGACATCGCTCTGCCCAGAGAGTCGGTAGTGTCCAGCCCACACCGGATGGAATACCGTGCTGCATTCCGGCCCTCCACCAGGGCTTGGCCGAGTCTAGCCCGTACCTCCAACGGGCAGTGTGGCAGCACGTCCGTGACCGTGTCCCACAGAGAGTGGGTGTAGCGGCCTAAGAGGCACGCGGTATTAACGGACTGCAATCCCAAAATTAGGGAGGAGAATATCTTTTTTCCATAATTCTCGTACCTCTTAGATTCCTGGTCGGGGGGACCAACGTGAATGGGGTCTGGGAATCGGATGCCTGGATAATCAGGCTCTCAGGGGTGGGATGGGTAGACAGAAAGCAAGGGTCACCCGGAGCCGGGCGGTGGCGTCTGGCCACGTTCTTATCCACAGGCTGTCCTGTGGCGGGCCTGGACCAAGTGCCCAGAAGAATGTCTGACAAGGCCTTATTAAACGGCAGCAGAGGCTCGGCCGAGCTTGACTGCGGTTTAAGGACCTCAGTGAGGAGGTTAGTCCTCACGGCCGCGACGGGGAGCTCAAGGACCAGGACCTTGGCCTCCCTCATCAGCACCACGCTATAAGCAGCCCCCTCCTCCGTAGCCACGGTAGGAGGGGAGACAAAGCCAGTGTCGGGCGAAGTGTCCAGCCTACTGGCCTCCCCAAGCTCTCCTGTCCAGACAACAGAAGACTGACACTCCCGTGCCAGAGGGTCCTCAGACCCCTCCCAATCTTCCTCATCACCCACAGCCTGGTACTCAGGCTCAAAAGATGGGGCAGGGTCATTGAAATAAAAATCTCCTAGCGGCGTCGGACCCGAATCAAGGACAGGATCAGGGACGACGTCGTCCTGGGACGGCGCCTGGGGCGACACCCGTGGGGCCGACGCAGGCGAGGTCGTGAGGTCGTCCGGTGACGACCCGGGTGCGGTATGGAACCGCTTGGCCCGAAGGCGCTGCGGAACCCGATGGGGGAGCGAGCGCCCTTTTGGCCATATGGAAGTCAGCAATCTCCCCTGGCGTCGCGTCCTGCCCAGGGACCCGCGGGTGTGGGGCAGGCCGCGACACCTGCGGCTCCTGTGGAGCCGCGTGGGCGGTGTCGCCCGAACCCCGGCATGCGTCGCGCGAGCGTCGGGGGGAGTCAGAAGAGCAATGGCGCCTCTTCAACTTCTTGTGCCTCTTACCTGAGGACTTCGAGCCCGAAGACCGATGACGACTCCCGGAACTGTGGGGGCTCCGGCCCCACGACCGGTCCCTCGACCTCCATTCGGACCAGGACCTCGAGCGGCGCGGGCAGACTGCCGAAGCTCGAGTCGCTTGCGGGACCGCTCCCATCTAGCCTTAGTCGTCAGGGCCCGGCAGTCAGAGCAGGCCTTGTCGTCGTGGTCCAGGCCCAAACAGTGCAGGCACCGGTGATAGGGGTCGGTAACCGACATCAGTCGGTTGCAGTCGGCGCAGGGCTTGAACCCGGGCAACCCTACCGGCACCGTCGGAGTCGAAAGACTTCGAAAAATGGATCAAAAATGATCTCAAAAGGTTAGTCAAAAAGTGACTTGGGTACAACTTTTTCCCGATCTGCGCTAGCTGGCACGGAAAAAAGAACTGACATCAGCACGCGGAGGCTGCGTCTAAGCACTCCGACGAGGTCATCCCGGCGCCCACGACGCCGACGACGGATGCGGAGCCGCAGACGACGCCTCCCGACGCGCAAGGGTACTGCTACACAAAAAATTTCTGGATCCAGTGTGACGCCTGGGGATATTCTAAGGTATGGAATCTATCACTAACGTGTCTCTTTCAGATAATGTTTTTACTAGATGGTTCTAGGATTTGCTTTTTGCTTAGGGTTAGAAAATTGATAATTCTGTTTATGATAATAATCATTACTCTCTCCTACTATCTGTATGTTAATTATGACCCAATGCTTTGTTTCCTTTGTACTCCTGCTTATACCTTTATATATAACCGCCTAATGAAATGTTTAGAATGGAAAATGCCCACCTAGCAATGAATTAGGATATTGATAAATTTATGAAAATAAATGTGCAAAATCTTTTCTGTGTTCCTACTAGATCATAGGAAAGGAGCTCATGCTAAAAGAACCATCTGTTAAAGATTGCAGGGATCTGTTAGCATGAGCTGAAAGCCATTTTGTACTTGGCAGCCATTTTAGGTAGCCATGTGCTTGCCATGTACTTTCTCCCTCTTCCAGAGAATTGCACATGCTCAGAAGGGCCTAGCTAGTAGAATGCTCATGCTCCTATGTTATAACTGTCAGGCTATTCTTGCTGATTTAGGGAGAATGACTCTACTCCCACTTTGTTGAGCAAGCAAATCTTGCATGCCCATATTAGTAATTTAGCATTCTTACATATGCCAGGACCTCCCCTTGGTTTTATGCTGACTATGTAAACCTATGCATATATAAGGCTCCTGTTCTCTTTACTCCTTAGAATGCCTCCTACAGTTTCCCGAGGGTACTGTGTGAAGTAGCCTCCCTCATCTGAGGTAAATAAATATGTCTTTTGATATTACAGCTTCTGTGCCAATCTCTTCTTTGTTGGTTGCGCTGCTACCACATACCAGTTGACTGAGAACAATAAAAGAAACAATGATTGGATGCTAGCACCATCAGAGCACTACTTGTGCTCCAACTCTCCTGAGTGATTAAAATGTCAGAGTGGACTCATTTTCTGGGGGGGGGGTCCAAGTCCAGCCCCCTGTAGTCTGCCACCTTTTCCAAATCCGAAAGTGCTTACAGGGACATCCCCTGGCCAGGAAGATAGGTTGCTCCAGCCCCATGCAGAAGTCCATGCTGTTCCGCCATGTAGCCAGAGGCGGGCCAGAGGCGCCTTCCAAGCTCTAGCTATGTCCCGTTGGGTCAAGGTCAAACCAAGAAACAATAAGTGTCGTTTGTAACGATTGCCCCCCCACCCCCTCCATAACATGCAACAATGCCAGTTTCGGTTCTCTAGACAGTTCCCACGCCAGCACTTCTGATAGACATCGAAAGACCCTGGTGCAGAACCTATGCAGCGCCGGGCAGTCCCATGTTGTGTGCAGAAGTGTGCATACCTCAGAACCACATTGCAGGCATTCAGGGGAACCTATCATACCCGCCTTCCACAGGCGCTCGCTGGTGAAGTATGTGCGGTGGAGGTATTTAAATTGTACAAGTCTCAGACGTGTGGAAATTGCCGCCTCCCTAGGACTCGCCAGGGCCTCCATCCAGTCTTCCTCTTCTAATTCCCCAACATCCCCCACCCACGCCTCTCTCAACCTCTGAAGGTCCGGGGAGCAGTGTTGCACTAGGGACTGATATATACGGGACAGTTTCTTGTCTGGCAGTTCCCCCATAAACAACTGGGCTTCAAGTGGGCTAAAGTCTGGAAGGGTGTCTATATCCGTCAGGTATGGTGTCAGTGCATGTCGAAGTTGGAGGAAGCGAAATAATTGAGAACGGGGCATCCCAAAGTCATTTTGCAGATCTTGGAACGATGTCAAGGTATCGCCGGACATCACGTCTCCCAGAGAGGAGATTCCTATGGCGTCCCACCCGCCAAAGCCACTGAGGGTCTGCAGTTGGGGCAAGCGACCATTGTGCCAGAGGGGGGGTCTCCCGAGTGAGGACGCTCCACCATCCCATCCTGCGCAGCGCCTGCCGCCAGACTGAAAAGACCACCTGCGTGGCGGATGGAAGATGCCGCCGAAGCGGTGCCGAGTATAGAAGGGCATGGATGGACGACTAGCCCATCAGGTGACGCTCAACAGCGTATGCTGGATCCCCCCTGTACCCGTACCACCAATCATTGAGGACCAAAAGATGCGTGGCTTGATAATACGAGAGTATGTCAGATGTAGCGAGGCCCCCCACGTAGGTGGACCGAACGAAAGCATGTCCGCAGCGCAACCCTGACGGTCCCACCCTCCCACAGGAACCCGCCCAATGCTGAATTAACTTGCTGAAACCAGCGAGGCGGAGCGGGGTAGGGATGATTCTGTAATTGATATACAAGTCGTGGGAGCGCCACCATTTTAAATATGGCCGACCTTCCAAATATGGACAGTGGTATGCGGCCCCACGCCTTGATATCCTCCCGCGTGCGATCCCACAGCGGGGCAAGGTTACGAGCGCGGGAGACACCTGAGTCCTCGGACAGAAAGACTCTCAGGTACTTTATGCCTCCAGGTGCCAACTGTAAGTCCGACGCCCAGTCCCCGGCCGGTCGCCCTCCGCCCAGCACCCACAAGGTGGATTTACCCGGGTTCACATAGAGGCCAGAGGACTCCCCGAAGATCTACAATATACGCAACAGCCGTGTCCCGACCAATCAAGATCTGTAAGGAAGAACAATACGTTGTCAGCGTATAATGCTATCTTGTCCGTAAGGCTCGGGACCAGCGAAAGCCCTTGAGCTGGGCGTCTATGTGCACCCACGCTGCCAAAGGCTCCATGGCGAGCGCAAACAGGTATGGGGAGAGGGTTCACCCCTGTCGCGTACCCCTCTGAACCGCAAAGGGCCGGGACACAGCACCCCCGACTCGCACGGAGGCGGTGAGGCCGGTGTACAACAGCTGCACGTAGGCCAGAAAGCGAGGACCTATATTAAGTCGGCGTAGCAGGGCAAACAGGTAGGTCCAACTTAGAGAATCAAAAGCACGATCCATGTCTGCCAGGAACACCACCCCCTTTTGTACTGCCTGGAACAAGGCAGCCCTCTCATCTAGGTTTCTCCAGGCCGAGACCGCCACCTGGGCATGCCTGATATTGTGCCGGGTGTCCCTCCGGGACATAAAGCCCGCCTGGTCAGGGTGAACTAGGTCCGTAATATGTGGCTTGAGCCTATTGGCCAGGGCCTTGGCCTGACCTTGGCTTCGGTATTGATCAGTGATATCGGGCGGTAGGACGCATGGCTCTCCGGAGGCCGTCCCGGCTTCAGAAAGACCACCACCTCAGCGTGTCTCCAGTCCGGCGGTAGCACCCCACTGTCCCGCGCTTCCTCGATTACCGGGCGCAGGCGTGGGCCCAGCTGCACATGAAAGCGTTAAAAAAATTTGCAGGGGAACCCGTTGGGGCCCGGTGCCTTACCTGGGTTGAGCTCGCCTAGGGCAGAGCCCAGCTCCTCATCCGTGAAGGGCATATCCAACAGATCTCGAACCTCATCCGAGACTGACCGCGGAGGGAGGTCATCAATGAACCGCTGAACAGTCTCAGCCGGTAGGCACTCTAGGGGCGCGTACAGTCCCTCAAAATATGTTGCGAAGCTCTCTGCGATGTCCGATGGCTCAGAAATCGGTGAGCCCGCCGGGTCCAACAGCTGAGGCAGCGGCTGGGCATGGAGAGTGCCCTGACACAGACGGTGTAGCATCTTACAGGACGTGCCCCCCATTGGTACACCGACTACGAGTGGCAAGCCAGGCCTGCCTCGCCTCCTCGAGTAAGACCGCCGTGTATTGCTGCTGGGATAGGACCAGTCGCCACCCTATCAATCTACCACTCTCCTCCCTGCTCCTGTGCTCCAGCACCTCCAGCTCCATCTCCCGCCGCACCAGATCCCGCCACCTCTCCGCCCGAGCCGCCACGCACTAGGATATATCTACCCCTCGTAGGGTAGGTTTGAGGGCCTCCCAAAGGGTCGTCTGGGACTCCACTGAGTTATTATTGGTAGTCAGGTAGCTGTCAATTTCCCTAGACATATGTTCTCTATAGGGGGCCTGTAATAGCTGCCATCCAGACATACGCCAATGGAACGGAAGCCCAGACGGGTCTATTCTAAGGGTGAGGGCCACCGGCGAGTGATCTGACAGAGCCCTTGGCAGGATATCAGAGGCCACAATCCATTGTGCCTGACCCCTAGGAACAAACAAGTAATCCAGTCTAGAGAACGATCCATGCACAGAGGAGAAATATGTATAATCTCGGCTTGCGCCATGTCTAAGCCTCCAGACGTCTGTCCAGTCCAATCCCGTGGTGAGGGCCCGAAGCTTGGTGGGGGGTCCCTCCACATCTACATCTACTTCTGCATCAATCTTCCCCCTCCGCCACCGATCCAGGCTCAGACCCATCACATCGTTCCAGTCACCCCCAACCACGGCCAGAGTGTCAGGCATGCCACTCCAAAGGGACATAACCTTCTCCACCAGAGGCCATTGTAGCGGCGGCGGGGCATAGACACTGCCAAAGGTCACTCTATCTCCCCCGACCCTCCCCTGGACAAAAATGTACCTCCCTGTGTGTCAGACCAACTCTGCTCATGTGTAAAGGGGATTCTGCGATATATGAGGACTGCAACCCACCGGGAACCCCTGGTAAAGCTTGCGTGGAAAACATACATGAACCCGAATCGCTGGAGGCAAAGCGCTTTCGTCCCTAGTAGATGGGTCTCCTGGAGCATTAAGACATCTGCCCCGGCTCTCTTTACATAGCGGAGCACCGCCCCCGCTTCACCTTGTCAAGGACCCCCCTCACATTCCAACTCACAATGCGCACTGTGCCAAGAGCTACTCGCCCCCTACTCTGAACAAGCGACATTTGACAATGGCACTATATGAGCCATGAAGGCCCAAACGATCCAGCATGCACACAACCCAAGATACTGACAGCAGCAGATTAAGCACAACCAAACCCCCCATCCCAACTCAACCACCAACTCCCCCCCGCCACCCCCACCCCGCACCTCCCAACTTGGAAGCACCTGTCGCAGTCGGATCGCGGCTTGGTCCCCAACGGGGAACTGAGAACCACCCCCTCCAATGAACACACCCCATAACTAGGGAGAAACACGCTTGCCCCTCACACAACTCTTCCCCCCCCCACCGCCTTCCCCATCAACCAAGTTTACCATAAGTCAGAAGTCTCAATAAATCAGTTCAGCATGTTCCAGGACATCGGCCCCAAGTGTCTCCATCTTATCCAACCTCCCAGCCGGTCAAATGTACCTTACATTAGCCATGCAATAGGTCCGGAATCAAGGGTCCGCCTGAGGTAGGTCAAGGGCGTCCTTCTTGTTCGCCGCCACACCCCCGGATTTGGAGCGCTTCCGCGATCTGGACCTCCAATTGCTCCGGCTGCGGGATCGACGGGGGGTCCGCCCCTGTGCCCCGCTCAACGAGGAATCCGAGTCCCGGCCCAGCGGTGTATGCACCCTAATTTTCACTGTTTCATCAGTCCAGTGGAACACCTCCTCCAGGGTATCAATGAACAGAGTATGGGACTGATAAACCACTCTCAGGCAGGCTGGGTACAGGTGAGCATATGGAAGTTTAAGTTCCCGTAGGCGCGCCTTTGCCTCCGTAAAGGACTTCCTCTACTGCTGGACAGGCCTAGTATAGTCCGGAAAGATAAGGATCTTGTGATTATCAAACATGAGTGGCTCCTTCTCCCATGCCTGACGTAGGATAGAGTCCCTATCATGGTAGTTTAACAATTTGGCTATCACCGCCCGGGGACGGGACCCCACCGGCGGCTTTTGTGTAAGGGCTCTGTGCGCCCGCTCCACCACGAAGCATCTGGAGAGAGAGTCAGGTGGGAGCCAGCCCTCCAGCCACTGAGTCAGGAACTTCTCCATGTTACCCTTCTCGCAGCCCTCCGGGAACCCCACGAACCTCAGGTTGTTCCGCCAGGCCCGCCCTTCCGTGTCCTCCACCCTGAGTGCCAACCCCCTCTGGAGTCCCTCCATGCTGGCCACCTTTTTCGTTAGGATCACCACATCGTCTTCCACTCTGGTTATCCTCGTCTCGGCCTCTGTGATGCGGGCCACAGCGTCCCGTAGATCTTGGCGCAGCAGTGTAACATCTGCCCCCACAGGTCCGATTTTCGCATCCAGCATATCTCGCGACTGTGTGATCGCCGCCATGAGCGCAGCATTGTCCGGCCCTGATGCTTGCTGGCTACCGGCGGCTCCAGCGCCGCCATTCGGTCCCGTGAATTTATCGATCGTACCCTGCTTTGAGGCTCTACCACCACTTCCGCCTCTGGTCATGGGGGACCACGTCGGGAGTATCTATCCAAGTTCTGCTGGGGTCAGGCACCTAAATCGTCAGGAATCTTCGTCGATGTCCACTCCCCTTTTCAGCACTCTGGGACTCCCAGGATGACCCCGCACAATCCTTGTACACCGGATCCCGCACCCGCCTCGACCCACCGTAGATGTAATGGCAGTTGTGTCATCTACACCCTTGCAGATACACCAGAGGGTCCAGTCCTGGAGACCGGTTGTCCCGCGATGTCCCCTTTCTAATGTTGTGTCACGGGGACGTCCACTCCTATGGCTCCTCTCTCACATTCCCAAAGCGCGCCACGAGCGTGCGAGCCTTCGGCCAGCAAGGCAAGTCGCGGTCTAGTCTACAGGTCCCCCCAGCCTTGCCACAAGTCTTCCATTGTAAAGTGTCTGTCAGGCGCCTCCAATCCTGCCCGACAGCTTTGGGCTACAGTCCACACCTCTGCCACTGTACGCCTGTGGGATCAACTCCCAAAAATCTCTGCAAATGATCCACTGGTGCAGCCCAAGTAGAGTGGGGTCCGCCGAATCAGGTACACAAATCGGGCGCGCTCAGACCGCAGCGCCGGCGTCGCCAAACTCCGTCCCCCGGCTGGGAGTCAGCAACTAGGCCCCACGCCTCTGAGGCCCCCCACTGGATTACCCCCAAAGGGAACGTCCCCGGCGTCCAGCGCCTGCCTCAGTTGCCCTCAGGGCTACCACCGATGATGAGGAGCAGAGCCGGGCCTCCACGCACCTCCGGATCCCGTCGCTCAAGATGCGGCCGCCGACAATGTCTCGGACCCCGGGAGCGCCAAACTCGAGGCCCAGGCTGCGCGACACCAAAGTGGGCCGCAAAGCGTTTGAGCTCACCGCCCATCGTCTGAAACTCCGGAGTTCTGAAAGTGTCCTCCGAGGGTGCTCTGCAGGTTCCACAAGCTGGACTGCACTTTTGGCAGTGGTAGGGGTCGGGGAACAGGATATACTGGCGGATATTTATCGGGCGAAGACGGAGCTCTTTTAGGCAGTGTCCGCCATGTGCGCCCGCGAAGCCACGCCACAAAATTTGAGGTTTTCAAGGGATTCCTGGTAACAGAACCTAGTGAAAGCCACACAAGTCACCTCATCCTGGATTCCCCGGCTGTCTACATTTTAAAAATGTATATGTTTATGAGGTTTGCCCAGGTGCCGGCAGAACTAGGGTCCAAAATCGACAGCTAGGCACATTGCAAAAAAAGGTCAGTTTTCACAGGCACTAGGTCTACAGACACAAGTGAAGCACCATTTTTAACAGAAGACTTAGGGGAATACAGAATAGTAGGACACGTGACTTTCTGCCTTCCAAATGTAAGAAAAATATGTAAAAAAAGAAGCCATTTTGGAAAATACCCTCTAACTCACAAGCTTGTATGCAAACACACAATTTCGGAGATGTGAAAATAACCACTGCTTCTAAATTCTATATTTTGTTCCCATTTCGTAAATATATAGCTTTCCTTGGGATCTATTTTTCACTCTTTATATTTCACCAAATGAATTGCTATATACACCCCAGTAAACAATGAAAAATCATTGCAAAATGCAGCTCACTTTTTGGCTCAGGGTACCTCGTGTATTTGGTGAGTCTACAAGTCCTATATATCCCCACAACCATAAGGGTTTGACGGACCTAACGCACAAGTTACTACTTGTGTAACGATATATCTGTAAGAGACATTAGTTAGTGATAGATTCCTTACCTTAGAATATCCCCAGGCGTCAGACTGGATCCGGAAATTTTTGCGTAGCAATACCCCTGCGCGCTGGTAGGCGTCGTCTGCGGCTCCGCGTCCGTCGTCGGCGTCGTGAGCGCCGGGATGACGTCATCGGAGTATATAGACGGCGCCCATGCGCGCTGACGTCAGTTCTGATAACACAGCTTTTCCGCGCCAGATACGCAGAGCCATGATAGAACCAACACTGGTGCCATGAAACTAGGGCCCTGCAAGGGGATGACCTTAACCCTAAATATCGGTTCGCAGAACGGGGAGGATGGGAGGGCGGTAAGGAATCTATCACTAACTAATGTCTCTTACAGATATATCGTTACACAAGTAGTAACTTGTGCATCTGAAAGAGACACGTTAGTGATAGATTCCTTACCTTAGAATAGATACCCCAGCAATACCAACCCCGGTGGTGGGTCTGCGAACCAATATCACACCAGAAAGTCCTGGAGGACGGAACGGCCAAAGAAGCCATCCCTCCGGACTTGACTGTCCAGGCAGTAGTGTCTTGCGAACGTGTGCAGCGAGGCCCACGTGGCTGCCTGACAGATGTCCTGCAGGGGGACACCGCGGCCCAGGGCAGTTGTCGTTGCCGTGGCCCGAGTGGAGTGAGCCCGCAATCCAGCCGGGGGCTCCTTCCTCGCCATGGAGTAGCATGCTTGGATGCACAAGATGATCCACCTGGAGATGGTCCTCTTGTGTACAGCCCTTCCCTTCTTCGCGCCCACGTAACCAACGAAGAGTTGGTCATCCACCCGGAATTGGCGAGTGCGGTCTAGGTAGTAGGAGAGCGCACGTTTTGGATCCAGACGGTGGAGCCTCTCCTCCTCTTTCGAGGGATGCGGAGGCGGAAAGAAGGTGGGCAAAGTGATGGACTGCCCGATGTGGAAGGCCGAGACGACCTTGGGCAGAAAGGAAGGCCGTGTACGCAACACCACCTTATCAGGATGAACAGACAGGAAAGGTGGAGAAGAAGAAAGAGCCTGGAGCTCACTCACCCTCCTGGCAGAGGTGATGGCAACCAGGAAGGCCGTCTTCAGAGTAAGGAGACGCAGAGGACAATTATGAAGTGGCTCAAAGGGAGCACACATCAGATAGGTGAGAACAAGATTCAAGTCCCACTGGGGCATCACGAAGGGAACAGGGGGGAACATGTGCGTGATGCCCTTCAGAAATCTACTCACTATAGGGGACTTGAACAAGGAAGGCTGATCTGGTAGCCTCAAGAAGGCTGAAAGAGCAGAAAGGTACCCTCTAAGAGTGCCCAGAGCAGAGCCCTGCTGGGCAAGGGAAAGAAGAAAGAGCAGCACTTCCGAAAGGGGTGCAGAGAGGGGATCCACAGCCTTTGCTGCGCACCATGCCACAAATCTATTCCACCGGCAGGCGTATACCGATTTCGTGGAGGGACGCCTGGCTGCCAGAATGATGTCACAGACTTCGGGAGGCAAGTCAAATGGCCTCAACTGCCGCCGCTCAATCTCCAAGCTTGTAGGTGGAGACTGGACAGGTTCGGGTGCAAGACCGTCCCCTGCTGCTGCGACAGAAGGTCCTCCCGAAGAGGCAGACGAATCGGGGGATCGACTGACATGCTGAGTAGCTCGGGATACCAGTACCTTCGTGCCCAGTCCGGAGCCACAAGGACGACCTGGGCCCGGTCGCGCCTGATCTTCTTCAGCACTCTGGGCAGAAGTGGTATAGGCGGAAAGGCGTACAACAGGCCGCAGCTCCACTCGCGACGAAAAGCGTCTCCGAGCGAGTGCCGCCTTGGAAACTCCAACGCGCAGAACTGCTGACATTGCGCGTTCTCTTCTGTGGCGAATAGATCTAACCAAGGCTCTCCCCACTGTCGAAAGAGACCTTGCGCCACGTCCGAGTTCAGACGCCATTCGTGATCCATCATGCACCGGCGGCTGAGTTCGTCCGCCCTGGCATTCAGAGAACCTGCCAGGTGTTGAACCACCAGAGTCACGCCCTGATGTTCCAGCCACTGCCAGAGGCGCAGAGCCTCCTGGCAAAGGGTCCACGACCCCACACCGCCCTGTTTGTTGCAGTACCACATGGCGGTGGTGTTGTCGGTGAACACTTGCACCACGCTCCCCCTGACAGAGGGGAGGAATGCCTTCAGTGCAAGACGAATCGCCCGCAGCTCCAGAAGGTTGATGTGGAGCCGGGACTCCGCCGGAGACCAGAGGCCTCTGATCTCCGCCTCTCCCATGTGGCCTCCCCAGCCCTGGAGGGACGCGTCCGTCACAACTACGTGCTCCGGCTGGGGTAGAGAGAGGGGTCTGCCACTGACCCATTCGCGGTCCGTGAGCCACCACTGCAGTTGCTTCGCAGTGCCCTCCGAGATCAGGACATGATCGGACAGGTTGCCCTGATGCTGGGCCCACTGAAACTTCAGGTCCCACTGCAGAGCCCGCATCCGCCACCTGGCGTGACGCACCAGAAGGATGCAGGAGGCCATCAGTCCCAGAAGCCGCAGCGTCAACCTGACCGAGACCCGGGATAACGGCCCGAAGACAGGAATCAGAGCCTGAATATCCCGAACCCGCTGCTCGGGTGGGTAAACCCGAAACTGCGCCGAGTCGAGAACCGCTCCGATGAAAGGGAGCTTCTGAGAGGGACACAGGTGCGACTTCGGCACATTGATGGAAAACCCCAGCAAGTGCAGGAGGTCGGCCGTAGTCTGGAGGTGGGTGACGACTGACTGGGGCGAGCCCGCCTTCAACAACCAGTCGTCGAGGTAGGGGAAGACTGACACTCCCTGCCTGCGCAGATGGGCTGCGACCACCGCCATCACCTTCGTGAACACCCGTGGGGCGCTGGTAAGGCCGAAGGGGAGCACGGTAAACTGAAAGTGCTCCAGGCCTACCGTGAACCGCAGGTAACGCCGGTGGGCCGGCAGGACGGGGATGTGGAAATAGGCGTCCTGCAAGTCCAACGCTACCATCCAGTCTCCTGGGTCCAGGGCAGCCAGGACCTGAGCCAAAGTGAGCATCTTGAACTTCTCCGTCCGGAGGAAGCCGTTGACGTTCCGCAGATCCAAGATAGGGCGTAGGCCCCCTTTGCCCTTCTTGGGTACCAGAAAGTAGTGGGAATAACAACCACGTCCTACTTCTGGCCCAGGAACGCGCTCGATGGCCCTCTTGGCCAAGAGGGCCGAAACCTCCTCTTGCAGAAGTTGCAAGTGATCCCCCGACACACGGTGGTATTGAGGTGGCATGGGTGGAGGGGAAGACTCGAAGGGGAGGGAGAAACCCCTTCGGACAATTTGCAGCACCCACCTGTCCGAAGTGACTGTATGCCAGTGGGAGAGGTGATGGCGAACCCTGCCTCCCACAGGCGTCACATGGGCCTGGAAACTCGGACTAGGAAGGTTTTGAGGCGGGGGCTGCTGAGGGAGGTGTGGACTGGCCGCGCCGCTGACCCCGACCACCGCCACGGCGGTTCCCACGTCCGCCACCGCGCTGCTGGACGTTTTGCGGCGTGTGGCTGGCGGTCCGTGGTGGGGCGCCCCTTCCGTGGCCACGAAAGGAGCGAAAGGCACCCGATTGCTGGCGTGGGGCCGCAAGGCCCAAGGACTTGGCCGTGGCCCTGGAGTCCTTGAAACGTTCCAGCGCATGGTCTGCCTTGTCGCCGAAGAGGCGACGGCCATCAAACGGCATGTCCAGGAGGGTGGCCTGGACATCGGCCGAGAAGTTGGCGGACCTCAACCAGGCGTGGCGTCGAACCGCCACCGTCGTTGCCATCGCCCTGCCCAGTGAGTCCGTGGTATCCAGCCCACACCGGATGGAAAAGCGTGCCGCATCTCGGCCGTCCGCAAGGGTTTGGCTGAGTTTAGCCCTGACCTCCTCAGGGCATTGTGGCAGCACCTCCGCAACCGTGTCCCACAGAGTGTGGGTGTAGCGGCCCAAGAGACAGTTGGTGTTCACTGACCGTAGCCCCAGGCTGACAGACGAGAAGACCTTCTTCCCGAACTGCTCATATCTCTTGGATTCCCTGTCGGGCGGGGCCGATGGGAACGCGGATTGGGAGGTAGAGGCCTGGATGACCAGGCTCTCGGGGGTGGGATGGGTGGACAAAAAGCATGGGTCGCCCGGTGCCGGGCGGTAGCGTCTGGCCACGTTCCTGTCCACAGGGGGGCCTGTGGCGGGCTTGGACCAAGTGCCCAGCAGAACGTCACACAAGGCCTCATTGAACGGCAGAAGGGGCTCCGTGGAACCGGACTGCTGTTTGAGGACCTCAGTGAGGAGATTAGTCCTCACGGCCGCGACGGGGAGCTGAAGGTTTAAGGCCTTAGCTGCCTTCGTCAACACTACGCTGTAAGCAGAACCCGCCTCCGAAGCCACAGTCGGGGGCGACGTAAATCCAGTGTCTGGCGAGGTGTCAATACCACTGGCCTCCCCAAGCTCATATGTCCAGTCCTGATGCGACTGGCAATCCCGTGCCAGAGGGTCCTCGGACCCCTCCCATTGCTCCTCGTCACCTGGCTCCTGGAGACCAGGATTAACAGCCAGGGCCTCCTCGTGGAGATAGAAATCACCGAAGGCCGACGGAATCGGCGCCCAGCGGCGCCCCTCCGACACCTGAGTAGGACCGCAGGAAGCATTGGGGTCGGCAACCACATCGGCTGCCGGGGACGACACCTGAAGGGACGGCGCCGGTGAGGTCGTAAGGTCGACCGGCGAGGTCCCGGATCCGGAGCCGGATCCAGCGAGGTCACGCGGCGCCGGGACCGAAGTCGCCAGCGGCGCCGGGGCCGAAGCACCCGACGTCGTCGGGGCCGAAGCTCCCGACCCGGAAGGACCTCCAGACGGAGCCGATCGGCCCGAAGGCGCCACGGGAACCGACTGAGGAGGGAGGGCCCTCATGGCCATGAGGTACCTCTCGACCTCCTCATGCGACGCGCCGTGCCCAGGGACCCGGAGGTGTGGGGCAGGCGGCGACGCTTGCGACTCCCGCGGAGCCGCGTGGGCGGTGTCGCCCGAGTCCCCGGTCGCATCGTGCGAGCGACGGGGCGGGTCGGAGGATCGATGGTGTCGCTCCGACCTCTCATGCCTCTTACCTGAGGACTTGGAACCGGACGATCGGTGACCACTCCCGGAGCGTCGATGACTCCGACCTCGCGACCTGTCCCTCGACCTCCCGTGGGACCGGGACCGGGACCTGGAGCGGCGCGGGGCCGACTGCCTCAGCTCGAGACGCTTGCGGGACCGCTCCCGCCTAGCCTTCGACGTCAGGGCCCGGCAGTCGTCACAGGTACGATCGTCGTGGTCGAGGCCTAAGCACTTCAGGCACCGGCGATGGGGGTCCGTGACCGACATGAGTCGGCCGCACTTCGAGCAAGGCTTGAACCCGGGCATCCCTGGCACCGATAGTCGAGAAGCGACTAATTAGAGGATCAAAAAGATCAAAAAAGTTTTCAGTCAAAAAGTGACTGGGGGTAGAGCTTCTTCCGGATCTGCGCTAGCTGGCGCGGAAAAAAGAAGAACTGACGTCAGCGCGCATGGGCGCCGTCTATATACTCCGATGACGTCATCCCGGCGCTCACGACGCCGACGACGGACGCGGAGCCGCAGACGACGCCTACCAGCGCGCAGGGGTATTGCTACGCAAAAATTTCCGGATCCAGTCTGACGCCTGGGGATATTCTAAGGTAAGGAATCTATCACTAACGTGTCTCTTTCAGATGGTATATTGCTTTATAACATCTGCAATACTTAGAAAAAGTTACAGGTGAAAGGTTTGGCACAAATGGCTGTTTGTTCCAACTCAATTTCAATATTATTTTACTTCAATTGTTGGTTTCTATAGGAAAATCTTGAAGGATCTACACAAATGACCCCTTGCTGATTTCAAAATGTTTTCTTCTTTTCAGAAATGTATAGTGTCCCAGGATCCATTATTGGTTTGACACCCATTTCTACCACTAATTGGAAGGAGGATGAAATCACAAAAAATACGGAAAATAGGCTATGCCCCAGTAAAATGGCAACACTGTGAAGAAAGTGTTGGTTTTCTCACAAAAGTCTGCCTGTTTCTGAAAGCTGGGAAGATGGAGATTTTAGCACCACAAACCCTTTGTTGATATCTTTTTCAGGGAAAAAACAGACTTTCATCTGCAGCACTTTTTCCTAAAAAAAATACATTTGCTATATTTTAGCCAATTGCTTGGCCCCCCTCCAGGTAAATCCACAAACCCAGGGTACCTTTAGAATTCTCAAGATGTTGGAAGAAACGGACGCAAATTTGGCATGGGTACCTTTTGTGGGCAAACCGTTTTAGAGGACTAAGAGTGAACTACCCCAAATAGCCAAAACAAAGCCTTACCACAGGGAGGCCTAGCAGCGAAGGGGTTACATTTGGGATTGTGGAAATACTACTGGCAACGTTCATAGGTATGTTTGGGACTAACTCCCTCAATACTGAGACACAGGGTTCATTTGAGCTGGCCCCTAGCATTTTATTATGTTGCACAGTTTCTCTAACTTTCTACTCTGTTGCAGAGGTAAAGTGGATATGCACTGTAGTCTTTTCAATAAAATCTCCAAGAGCAACTGCTCTGCATCTATCTACAACAGGTCGTGAAGTAGTCTAAACGCCTCCAATGACTTCAGGGCTCAGTATGTCTCACTTTACATTAAATGTACCCATTGTGCTTTAGTAATCTTTTTCCTTGTTTGCTCATACCATGGTCAGTTTTATTCGACGTTTTCCAATTTTGAGCTTATGAAACAAAAACAAATTTAACAAATAATGCAGTTAAGAAGTATGTTTAATTTTCATTCATTTCAATCTATTGATTCCTAATATTGCCTGCAGGTCCCTGTACCAGATCCCCTCTTGATGCCTTGCACAGGAAGTCTGTTGCTTTTGCTTGTTCCCCCGCTGGTTTTGCATTTCTCCTGGCTCTTGAGCTAAATTGCTTCTATTTCGCTTGTTTGCCCGCACTGCTTGTTTTCTTATTATTGAACTATTTTGCTGTACTTAGTATTTGCTTGCTTGCTTATTATTGTAATATTTTCCTTACTTAGTATCATGATTATATTGCTTTGTTAAGTATTTTATTTACCAGACTTGTGCTAATAAAAGCTTTTTTCTCCTGTTTCTTTCCATTGCATTTTCCTCTCGCCGCTCCTTTCTGGCCGTTTCACCGCCCGCATTCTAGCCTCACACCAGCCCCTCTCTCTCCCCAGGACCAACTTAATTGAGGCTGCAGCGTGACACTTTTGTTCATGTACTTGTGCCAGCTCTTTCCTTGCTGCCTCACTCAGCAGGTCTACTGCCTTTCCTTTTTTCCCTGCCGGTTTTGCATTTCTCCTGACTGTTGCAATGCACAGGGGCATAACACAGGCCCCCCCGCAGCCCCCGCGCTGCGGGGGGCCTCAAGCTCCAAGAGGCCCCCTCTACACTGCACTCTGGCCGGAGAGCTCCTGATTGAGCCCGGAGGGGGCCCCTTGACGTACTGTGCAGGGAGGCTGTCAGGGGGTCCCTACCTGCTACGACTCTGCTGCTGATGTTTGTCCCTCTTCATTTCCGCCTCGGCACACACAGGATGTCCGCAAACCTTCCACGGCCGCCTGGGCTTTCCCGGAGGCGGGACCTTTGTCAGTGACGTCATCCCCTGATGTCCAATCCTCTCCTTCGACGGCGCTGATAACGCGAGGTTTCGAACAGAGTGGCGCGAACGCCGGAGCGGAGCAGGAAGCATCGGACGTCTTCGCCGCTGGACGGAAGGAACCCGGAGCCGGATCGCTGAGGGAGACCGAAGCAGGAGCCGAGGAGAGACCGCCAGCGCTACAGCCAGGAGGCCAACGGTACCACGTTCCGCCCAGCCACACTTCACCTGGAGAAGTGTGGCACCGCAAGGTACGGGCTCGTATACGGGGGCTCTTTCAGTCAGAGGGAGGGAAGGGGTAGAGGGTGTCATGAAATCGCCTTCTCAAGCTTACTACAAACTTGGAACACCCTTCAAAGAAACCCACCCCTGTCCCGTGCTACCAGCACTCCTTGTACCTAGAAGGATAAAAAGGGATTAGCATATAAAGAGAACTGGTTCATGTAAGCTTTACTCAAATCTGTACACTTGTATTTCACTAGTAAAGAGCCACTGTCATGTTTTAAGTAAGAGGCTTTAAACGTTTTTATGATTGGTATTTGATTTGCTAAATGCAGCTAACAGTAATTCAATGTTTGCAGCCAAAAGGAAAAAAGACGCGCGTTTAAAAAACGACACGCATCCTTTTGGTGCGCGATGAAGACTGATTCATTGCTCTGCTCTCGGAGTGTTCCGCGGCTCTGGGCGTGGCACGCAGCCGTTCCCCAACGTCCCAGGGTGTGGCTGGACTATAAATGCCACACCCAGGGTTCCAGAAGGCGCTTGGTCTTCGGAGCATCGTGGAGTCAGCAGCAGCATCAGAGAGCTTGCGGACATCGCTGAAGATCTTGAACAGAGCCAGCCACCCTCTGTAAATCATCGGACAAGCCCGGAAAGAAGAGCTAAGTACTTTTCTCGTCAAGGCGCCCAACGCTAGCATTCTTGAGACATTTTTGGACTTTGGCTCGCTAGTATTCTTGAGACATTTTTGGACTTTGGCTTATCAGTATTTATGGATATTTCTAGATTATTCTTTGGCATACCGAGTCACAGCCTAGCCAGAACATAAGATATTATAATGTTTTGAATGAAGGACATGTATGTTAATGTTGATGTATAGAACATATTTTTCTCACAGAATTTAGATGTTTCAGCAGAAATAGCAAACAGGTTTAGTAGTGATAAAAACTATGAAACCTTCACGGAGAAGTCGCGTCTAGAGCTACAAAACAGGGAAAAAGAAGTGAGTAAGACTAACTTAAGGTTGTTTGCAGGGAAAGGAAAAAGGTTTAAGAAAAGTGCAAATGAGTGTTGTTTCTCTTCTTAGAATCTTGTAATCAAGTCTGGAGGCGGACAAGCTAACCACCTTCGACAGAAAGACCTCAACCCTTAACACATCACGACGACGACATCCAGGACGCGAAGACTTAACAAGTAGTTCGCAGGTAGGAGACCGCTTCCAAAAGGCAAAGAAAGTGTGAGAGAATTAGAATTGGAGGTTAGGGATAAATAAGAACACATGCTTAAAGAACATTCTTGTATATTTTCAGGTCGACTACTAGAAAACAAGTAGCGTCAGATCCGGCCTCTCTCCCTGACTGCTACCCATCACCCTAGTGTATGTACAAGGATCACAGGCTGAAAGGTAGGGTTTTGGGGGATTGGTCCATAGCGTCTCTGCAAAACCGATCAAGCACCTTACAGGTAAGGTTGGTGTTCAACTCAGGTAAGAGTGCTTGATCATATCTGACAGAAGACCAAGCCCACGACAAAGGTTTTGCCCAGACGCTATGGAAGAATCTCAGCAAATCACTTTGCAGGATTTAGCTGCAGTATTATTAGAGATGAGGGCAGAAAATGCAGACTTAAGAAAGGATTTAACTGCAATTCAGAATAGATTACAAGCACCTAGTCCTCAAACCTGGACTTTTACTTCAGATAAAAAATCTTATTTAAAACCACCAGTCTTTCAACCAACTATGCATACTTTGTATAGTGGGGATGCTGCTTCAAGTACGTCAGGTAATCCTCAAATTCAGGTGGTTACTCCTGTATCTATACCGTTAGCGCCTCCCGAGAGGTTTTATGGGGATTGTAACAAGTTCACCATCTTCCTAAATCAGTGTCAATTGCACTTTGTGGCAAAACCTACAGCATTTCCCGATGACTCCTCTAAGGTGGCATTTATCCTGTCCTATTTGGGCGGAGACGCTGCCTTATGGTCTGTACCCTATGTTGAAAGGAATGATCCCATGTTAACTGACTTTAGAAGATTTAAAAGAACAATGAAGAAATTGTTTGCTAAACATGTATTCGTGCAATCTGCAGATCATGAGCTGCTAAATTTACGGCAAGGGTCTTCAGATCTTCTGCATTATATTTCAATCTTCAATAGGCTGGTTATTGAAGCAGAATGGCCTGAGGAGAAACGCGTGTCACTGTTTTATCGTGGTTTACGCGATGATTTAAAAGACATGGTAACACAGATTTTAGATCCACCTACAGATTGTGAGGAGTTCATAGACCTGGTAGTTAAATTAAATCACAGGATTTCAGAGAGAAAAGGAGAGGGGGGAAGTCAGACTTTAAAATGATGGTCTTCAAAGAAAAAGGGAATGTAAGAACAGAATCTTCTCCTGCTAAACTCGATCCAGTAGAGCCAATGCAAATAGGCACAATTAGAGGACCCCTCACTAAAGATGAGAGAGAAAAGCGCCGAAAACTGAACCAGTGTATGTACTGCGGGAAATCCGGACATTTTATAAAAGATTGTCCAACACGTCCTGTAAGGCCTAAGACCAAGACTTCCGAAGTTGCAATTATGCAACAGTCGGAAAACTAGCTCTCTCGGTAGATAAAGAGGTCAATCTATCGAGTTCACCTGTCACTTTGGCCTCCTTAACTCCGACTGCCTCTCATTGTCACCTCAGTATGCGTATCCTTCTTCAGTCTCAACTGAATAAGGAACGGTCCTGGTCCATAGATGCCTTAATTGATTCCGGGGCAACTGGAAATTTCATTGACACTAAATTATTTCAGAAGTTAGGTTTACAACAAATAGTCAAGGACTCACCAGAAGTAGTCAGGGCAGTGGACGGAAAGGAACTCACCTCAGGTCTCATACAGTACCACACAGAAACCTTAATCATGACTTGTGCAGAAAAACACGTGGAGAAAATAACTTTTGACATAATTGATGCCCCTCAGTTCGGCTTGATTTTGGGGATTCCTTGGTTAGTTTTACACAATCCTTACATTGATTGGACTAACAGGAGTATTTTATTCAAATCCGATTATTGTCATGCTAAGTGTTTTCAACAATTCCCGGGTTCTGAGTTGTTAATCCAAGGATATGACTTTCCAAAAGAATCCAAAAGTGTTCTAGTTGTTGCAGGGGTACCTGAAGACTATCAGGATTTGGTAGATGTTTTTGACAAAAAAAAGGCAGAAACCTTACCTCCTCATAGAGATTTTGATTGTCAGATAGATTTGGTTCCCGGGGCATCCTTGCCTTGTAGCCGAATTTACGCTTTGACAGAGAGAGAAAACGAACATCTACGTAATTACCTGGATGAATACTTGGCCAATGGGTTTATCCGACATTCTAAGTCTCCAGTCTCTTCTCCTCTCTTCTTTATCCCAAAGAAGGGAGGAGAATTGCGTACTTGCATTGACTATCGTGCCATCAATAATGTGACAGTCAAGAACCGATATCCCTTACCTTTAATTCCGACCTTACTTGATCAGATCAAAGATGCTACCATTTATACAAAACTGGATCTGCGAGGGGCATATCATTTGGTGCGAGTCCGAGAGGGCGACGAATGGAAAACAGCGTTTAGAACTAAATTCGGTTTATATGAGTACCAGGTAATGCCCTTCGGACTTTGCAATGCGCCAGCAGCATTCCAGTTTTTTATAAATGAGGTGCTAAGAGATTTTTTGGATATTTGCTGTATAGTATACATTGATGATATTCTAATCTATTCAAAAAACAAATCTGAGCATGTAAAGCAAGTACGAGCCATTCTTCAACAGCTTTTACAAAATTCTTTATATGTAAAACTTGAAAAAAGTTTGTTCCATGTAACCACAGTGGATTTCCTGGGTTATATCCTTAGTCCGGCTGGAATTGAAATGGACCCAAAGAAAGTTAAGGCAATAATCGAATGGCCCAGTCCCTCCTCTGTGAAACAAATTCAGAGTTTTCTAGGCTTTGCGAATTTTTATAGGCGTTTTATTAAGGACTTTTCACAAAAGGTTACACCTATCACAAAATTGTTACGCAAAAATACAAAATTTGAATGGACTTCAGAAATCGAACTAGCTTTTCAGGATCTAAAAGATCAATTTGTCACAGCCCCAGTCCTAAAACATCCTGATCCTTCTCAGCCGTTTATAGTAGAAGCTGATGCTTCACAATTTGCCATAGGAGGGATCTTATCTCAGAGAAGTACAAATACTGGACAATTGCACCCTATTGCATACTATTCCAGGAAGTTAACCCCTCCTGAACAGAATTATGCAATTGCAGACCGAGAATTATTGGCCATAAAAGCTGTGTTCAAAGAATGGCGACACTACTTGCTAGGGGCTCGACATCCGGTAACTATATATACGGATCATAGGAATCTACAGACACTCAGATCCGCTAAAGCTTTGACTCCTCGCCAACTGCGTTGGACTTTGTTTTTTAATGATTATGATTTCATCATAACTTATCGCCCAGGAAAAGAAAATAACAAAGCCGATGCCTTGTCTAGAATAGGTTTAAGTGATGATCTAAATCTACAAAAGGAAAAATTGCATCCTATAATTTCAGAGGAACGGTTTCAGATTGGTCTTGTCAACTCAGATGTTTTGTTTGATATAGAGAAAGCCTTACAAAATCATACAAAGGAAGAATGGAATAAGCTTTATCCTTTGTTGCAATGGAAAGACAATATGCTGTTTATGAATGACCAAGTTTTTGTTCCCAATGCAAAGTTACAAGAAAAAGTGTTGCAAAATTATCATGACTCCATGCTGTCAATTCACCCAGGGGTTACCAAAATGTATCAGCTCATAAAAAGACGCTTTTGGTGGCAGAACATGTTAACGGACATTCAGAGATATGTACAAACATGCACGGTTTGTAGAAGAAACAAAGCGGTACATAAATCCCCATCTGGATTACTTATGCCTTTGCCAGTTCCTCCTCAGCCTTGGCATACTGTATCACTAGATTTCATTGTAGAGTTGCCTCGCACCACTTCAGGTTTCACCACCATTCTCACAGTAGTGGATCACTTTTCCAGATATGCTCATTTCATTCCTTTAAAAAAGCTTCCTACAGCTTTGGAGTTAGCACACATTTTTGTCACACATATTGTAAGGTTACATGGCATTCCCTCTGTTGTACTATCAGATAGGGGTTCACAGTTTGTGTCACATTTCTGGCATGGTCTAGGGAAATCCCTGAAAATGGAAGTGCGCATGTCATCCAGTTATCATCCGCAAACTGATGGACTGACAGAACGCACAAATCAGACAGTGGAACAGTTTCTACGGTGTTTGTTAACCACTCATGAGCAGGAATGGTCAGACATCATTTGGGCCGCTGAATTCGCTTACAATAATACAAACCATTCTTCAACTGGAATGTCACCTTTTTTCTGCGTTCATGGTTTTCATCCAAAAGATATGCTGGGCATAGATAAAAAGGTTTCTGATACGCCAGCAGTCACTGATTTTGTAGACAATTTGTTCTCTATCCAACAAGAAGCTCAACAGCAGCTAGTTCATGCAAAAGAGGTTCAGAAGAAATTTGCTGATAAACATCGGTCTGAACAGCCCGATTATTCAGTGGGTGATGAAGTTTGGTTAGCCACAAAAAATTTAAGATTGAAAAGTCATAAAACTTTTCGTCCCCGATTCATAGGACCTTTCCCAATTGAAAAGGTTGTTAATCCAGTCAGCATGAAACTGAAACTACCTAGCTCGTATCGAATCCACCCAGTTTTCCATGTTTCATTACTGAAACCTTGTGATCCTGACACTCGGAAAGTTCTTCATCCTCCTGAAATTGAGATTGAGGGTGATTTGGAATACGAGGTAAAGGCAGTTTTAGATTCCAAAAGGAAGAAAGGCAAGCTGTATTACTTGGTGGATTGGAAGGGCTATGGTCCTGAAGACCGTTCTTGGGAACCCCTTGAAAACTTAAAAAACTCTCCCAAAGTCTTAAAGACCTTTCATAATCGCTTTCCTGAAAAACCAAAGCCAGTTCCAACGGTATTAGGGGGGATTCTACGTGGAGGGTACTGTCATGAAATTGCCTTCTCAAGCTTACTACAAACTTGGAACACCCTTCAAAGAAACCCACCCCTGTCCCGTGCTACCAGCACTCCTTGTACCTAGAAGGATAAAAAGGGATTAGCATATAAAGAGAACTGGTTCATGTAAGCTTTACTCAAATCTGTACACTTGTATTTCACTAGTAAAGATCCACTGTCATGTTTTAAGTAAGAGGCTTTAAACGTTTTTATGATTGGTATTTGATTTGCTAAATGCAGCTAACAGTAATTCAATGTTTGCAGCCGAAAGAAAAAAAGACGCGCGTTTAAAAAACGACACGCATCCTTTTGGTGCGCGATGAAGACTGATTCATTGCTCTGCTCTCGGAGTGTTCCGCGGCTCTGGGCGTGGCACGCAGCCGTTCCCCAACGTCCCAGGGTGTGGCTGGACTATAAATGCCACACCCAGGGTTCCAGAAGGCGCTTGGTCTTTGGAGCATCGTGGAGTCAGCAGCAGCATCAGAGAGCTCGCGGACATCGCTAAAGATCTTGAACAGAGCCAGCCACCCTCTGTAAATCATCGGACAAGCCCGGAAAGAAGAGCTAAGTACTTTTCTCGTCAAGGCGCCCAACGCTAGCATTCTTGAGACATTTTTGGACTTTGGCTCGCTAGTATTCTTGAGACATTTTTGGACTTTGGCTAATCAGTATTTATGGATATTTCTAGATTATTCTTTGGTATACCGAGTCACAGCCTAGCCAGAACATGAGATATTATAATGTTTTGAATGAAGGACATGTATGTTAATGTTGATGTATAGAACATATTTTTCTCACAGAATTTAGATGTTTCAGCAGAAATAGCAAACAGGTTTAGTAGTGATAAAAACTATGAAACCTTCACGGAGAAGTCGCGTCTAGAGCTACAAAACAGGGAAAAAGAAGTGAGTAAGACTTAAGGTTGTTTGCAGGGAAAGGAAAAAGGTTTAAGAAAAGTGCAAATGAGTGTTGTTTCTCTTCTTAGAATCTTGTAATCAAGTCTGGAGGCGGACAAGCTAACCACCTTCGACAGAAAGACCTCAACCCTTAACACATCACGACGACGACATCCAGGACCCAAAGACTTAACAAGTAGTTCGCAGGTAGGAGACCGCTTCCAAAAGGCAAAGAAAGTGTGAGAGAATTAGAATTGGAGGTTAGGGATAAATAAGAACACATGCTTAAAGAACATTCTTGTATATTTTCAGGTCGACTACTAGAAAACAAGTAGCGTCAGATCCGGCCTCTCTCCCTGACTGCTACCCATCACCCTAGTGTATGTACAAGGATCACAGGCTGAAAGGTAGGGTTTTGGGGGATTGGTCCATAGCGTCTCTGCAAAACCGATCAAGCACCTTACAGGTAAGGTTGGTGTTCAACTCAGGTAAGAGTGCTTGATCATATCTGACAGAGGGCGGCTGGGTGGATAAGGGACGGGAACGTCTAGTTTGCCACCCACGTTAAGGAAACACAGCAACCGGTGATGGTCCCTGGTGATCCCCCTCACGTCCTTTCCCCGCCCTTCACTCGTGTCAGATAAATAGTGCAGTCCAGTAATGTGGCGTATTCTTTCTCTCTTTTCATTTCCGTACAACGCCCCTTACGAGTGAGAAGACCTTCCGCCTGACGTCCACCTGGGGAAGTCCTGATAGCAAAGAAGAAGGGACTATACGCCGACCTACAGCCTTTGATTCCTCTGTATATTCAATAAACCCCCAGTACCACTTCACTCTTCTTTTGTGACTTTGCCTCTTTGCTCATTACCCTAGCAACAGCAACCCTTACAAGTGGTGCCGTGACTCGGATTCCCTCTGAACAGTCCTCTGATACAAGATGGAAGCCCTGATACAGCAAATGAAAGAGGCCCAGGACAAACTCGAGTGGGCAATAGGCCAAACAGCTACACAGGCCGACACTGATCGCACGACATTTTCCAACGCCATACAGGCTCAAGTAGATAACCTTGTGAAATTGGCTGAGGGTCAGAACCAACTCATGACTGTGTTGGGTCAAGGTAGAACGAATGCCCCAGGTACCGTTGTCCCTCTTCAAAAATTCACCCCAGGTGATGACCCTTTGGCTTTCTTCCTTAATTTTGAGAGGGCTGCCAGGGCCAGCGCTTGGCCTGGGGATAGGGGGCCATTCTACCTTGCACCCCTGCTAACAGGCGAAGCCCAATCCGCTTATCAAATGATCAACAGAGATGGCACCGCAGTTTATGCCGTTGTAAAGAAATATATCTTGGACCGGTTGGGTGTAGATGAAGAGACCCACAGACTCAAATTCCGGCAAGAACGCGGAACACCTGGGGATCTTCCTAAGACTCTGTTTTACAAACTAAAGGCAGCCGCAGACCTTTGGCTAAAAACCCAGGAAGGGAACATAGACGATGTGATGAATAAAATATACCTTGAACAGTTTCTAGAAGCACTCCCCTATGGCACGCAACGTTGGTTGAAACAACACGCAGGGCTGACCCTAGAACATCCCATTGAAATGGCCACTTCTTACGCCCGCGCCCAGGGTCGTCCCCCTGTGAAAGAACCAGAAAAACCTCTGAAACCCTTACCAGGGAGGGTCGAGAAAAAGTATTCAAAACCCCTGTTCGAACCTCCGCGCCCACGTTTTCCCAAACCTGAGGTACAACCTAATCCTGGTCCTCAATGCTATGACTGTGGTGAGTGGGGACATATAGCAAGATTTTGCTGAAAAAACCCGAAAGAGAGGGATGAAGAGCCCATGGATGTCAATTATGCTCCATATTCCCTTCTGTTTGCAGAAGAAACAGGACAGTTATTTTATGTGAGTGTGACCATACACGGGAAAGCAGTAAGGGCGTTACTAGACTCTGGGTGCAGACATTCGGTTGTGCGACAAGAACTGGTACCCCCCTCCTGTCTAATGATTGGGAAAACTGTGCACATACGCTGTGTTCATGGGGACGTTAGGGAGTACCCCCTAGCTACAGTTAGCCTGTGTACAGCTGCAGGAACCATAACGGAAGTGGTGGTAGGAGTCATGCCTACTTTACCGGAGCCCGTGATCATAGGCACCGATAACCCGGGGTTTTCTGCTCTACTAAAGGATGCCTTGCACACTGATCTACGTAACGCACTGCTTGTTCCTGAGCCCTGGGCTAGAGACACACACTTTAGAACAGCACAGTTGAATGCCGCCACACTTGCCAACGCTTGGCAAATTGCCCGTTCTGGTCAGGATCCTTCGCAGAGAACATTTCCCACCTTTCTTGAGAAAAACGGGTTATTGTACAAGTTAGCTAAGCCCGATGACACACCACAACTCTTAGTACCTGTCGACTTTAGAGATCAGATACTCTTTTTTGCACACGCCCATTTATTGGCAGGTCATTCAGGGGCCGAAAAGACAGGGCAGGCCATCTTAAAACATTTCTTTTGGCCTGGAGTATATGCACAGAGACAACGTTATTGTCAGGAGTGTCAAATTTGCCAGCGTAGGAATCCTTATGTTCCCCCACCGGTTCCTCTGAACCCACTACCCATCATAGGGAAACCGTTTGACAGGGTAGGGATGGACCTTATCGGTCCATTGCCAAAATCAATAAGAGGACATTTGTATGCCCTGGTCTTAGTGGACTATGCTACTCATTACCCCGAAGCATTCCCTCTCCGAGCAGCTACGTCAACAGCCGTCGCTCAGAAGTTAGTGGAAGTCTTTTCTCGAATGGGCTTTCCTCGTGAAATTATCACGGATCAAGGAACCCCATTTGTTTCCGTTTAATGACCCAAGTCTGTAAACAACTAAGAATCAGACACATTAAAACCTCTGTATACCATCCCCAGACAGATGGCCTAGTTGAAAGGTATAATGGTAGCCTAAAACTCACCCTGAAGAAACTTTTGTCCGGGGATGGCAAGAATTGGGACCAGCTGTTACCTTTGGCCCTTTTTGTCCTCCAAAGCCAAAAACAAGCTAGTCTAGGTACCTCTCCTTTCGAACTACTGTTTGGTCGTGCTCCAAGGACACTTCTGGAGATCACAAAGGACAGTTGGGAGGCTCTCTTGGACTATACACGACAACTTCAGTCTAGGCTCCATAAACTAAGGACACTGACCCATGAGCATCTCGCTGTAGCCCAGAAGAAACAAAAGACATTCTATGATAAAGGGAAAAAATGGAGGGAACTGGATGTGGGTGACTCGGCTTTAGTGTTGTTACCATCCTCTACACACAAACTCAGGAAATAGTGGCGAGGACCTTTTGAGGTTCTCCGAAAAATAGGAAAGACCACCTATATTCTACGAGTGAAAGGAAACAAGACTCAAATGTACCACATTACCCTGCTAAAGAAGTGGCTGGGAAAACCTCCCCAATTGGTGCAAACAGTTGAGTCCGTGCCTCATACTGTACACAACACTCCTATCAACCCAGAAATAACGGAGGCTCAACGAGAAGAGATCCTAACTCTTCTTCTCCATTATAAGGATGTTTTCTCTGACCAATCCGGAAAAACCAACATAGCGGTTCATACCATTCCCACTCCACAAGGAACCGTAGTGAAACAAAAACCGTATAGGATTCCTGAGGCCAGAAGACAAGCCTTTCAGGAGGAAATCAACCAGATGTTGCGTTCCGGAGTGATTGTACCCTCTAAAAGTAACTGGTGTTCTCCGGTTGTACTTGTTCCCAAACCGGATGGTAGTATCCGGTTTTGCATTGACTTTAGAGCTGTCAATAGGGTCTCAAAACAGGACGCCTATCCACTACCTCGTGTGGATGAACTTTTGGAGCGTCTTGGTGAGGCTCAATATATTACGACTATTGACCTCACCAAGGGGTATTGGCAGATTCCCCTACACCCAGCAGACCAAGAGAAAACGGCCTTCTCTACCCCTTCAGGCCATTATCAATTCACTGTTCTTCCTTTTGGTCTGCATG
Organism: Lissotriton vulgaris; assembly: GCF_964263255.1. Lineage (NCBI taxonomy): Eukaryota > Metazoa > Chordata > Amphibia > Caudata > Salamandridae > Lissotriton > Lissotriton vulgaris. The sequence goes on from NC_141696.1 coordinate 47,247,527, forward strand.
GGGCCCCGGCCACGTTCCAGAGAGCAATGGATACAGTCCTGTCCTCCCACCAACAGTATTCTTCCGCTTACTTAGACGACATTGTCGTCTTTAGTAAGACGTGGGAAGACCACAAAGAGCATCTTGATAAAATCCTTTCTAGCCTACGAACCACAGGCTTCCACATTAATGCCAAGAAAACCAGAGTAGCCTTCAAAAAGGTTAAGTACTTGGGCTATGTTTTAGGAAATGGTCTTATCGAACCACAGACAGAGAAAGTGAAGGCCATCCTAGAACTTTCCTATCCCAAAACCAAAAGGGAGTTGAGGGCTTTCTTAGGGCTAGTGGGGTACTACAGAAGGTTTATTCCGCAGTTTGCAGACATAGCCAGTCCTCTCACAGACTTGTTGAAGAAATCTCAGTCATCCCCTAGGTTATCAGCCCCTGGTCCTAAAGAAACCAAAGCTTTTCAGGCGTTGCAGACTATTCTTACCACTTCGCCTGTTTTAGTCTAGCCGAACTATCAGAAACCTTTCATTCTCCAGACGGATGCCTCTGGGGTGGGTATTGGGGCGGTTCTTTCCCAGGAGGACTCCGATGGATTGGAAAGACCGGTTCTTTATATCAGCCGCAAACTCTTCCCCAGAGAACAGGCTTACTCCACAATTGAGAAGGAGTGTTTGGCTGTCCGCTGGAGTGTGGACAAACTTCGGTATTATCTGGAGGGTCGTCCTTTTGTCCTGTATACGGACCATGCCCCTTTGACGTGGCTGCAGCGCAACCGTGGCCACAACAACCGCATCATTAGGTGGTTTCTCGCTCTCCAGCCCTTCCAAATAGAAGTCCGTCACTGTAAGGGTCTTGACCAGGGCAACGCTGACTTCCTGTCCCGGTTCCCTCTTTCCCCCGATCTGGGAAATCCTGGGGGGGGATGTGTCAGGGGGTCCCTACCTGCCACGACTATGCTGGTGATGTTTGTCCCTCTTCATTTCCGCCTCGGCACACACAGGATGTCCACAAACCTTCCACGGCCGCCTGGGCTTTCCCGGAGGCGGGACCTTCGTCAGTGATGTCATCCCCTGATGTCCAATCCTCTCCTTCGACGGCGCTGATAACGCGAGGTTTCAAACAGAGTGGCGCGAACGCCGGAGCGAAGCAGGAAGCATCGGACTTCTTCGCCGCTGGACGGAAGAAACCCGGAGCCGGATCGCTAGGGAGACCGAAGCAGGAGCCGAGGAGAGACCGCCAGCGCTACAGCCAGGAGGCCAACGGGACCACGTTCCGCCCAGCCACACTTCACCTGGAGAAGTGTGGCACCGCAAGGTACGGGCTCGTATACGGGGGCTCTTTCAGTCAGAGGGAGGGAAGGGGTAGAGGGCGGCTGGGGGGATAAGGGACGGGAACGTCTAGTTTGCCACCCACATTAAGGAAACACAGCAACCGGTGATGGTCCCTGGTGATCCCCCTCACGTCCTTTCCCCGCCCTTCACTCGTGTCAGATAAATAGTGCAGTCCAGTAATGTGGCTTATTCTTTCTCTCTTTTCATTTCCGTACAACGCCCCTTACGAGTGAGAAGACCTTCCGCCTGACGTCCACCTGGGGAAGTCCTGGTAGCAAAGAAGAAGGGACTATACACCGACCTACAGCCTTTCATTCCTCTGTATATTCAATAAACCCCCAGTACCACTTCACTCTTCTTTTGTGACTTTGCCTCTTTGCTCATTACCCTAGCAACAGCAACCCTTACAGAGACCCCCTCAGTTTTTGTTACGCCAGTGACGTTGCATTGCTTCAATGTTTCTTGTCTCCCTCTTTTTTGCCTGCACTGCTTATTTTCTCATTCTGCTTTACTTACCATCTGCATGTTTTCTCATTATTGTAACATTTTGATTACTTAATATCGTTAATATATTTTTTTGTTAAGTATTTTTGTACAAGACTTGTATAAATGAACAAGTTACTTACCTTCAGTAACAACATATCTGTAAGAGACATATATTAGTTATAGATTCCTTACCATAGAATTACCCCTAGGTGTCAGACTTGATCTTGAGAATTTTTCTCAGCAGTATCCCTGCGTGTCGGTAGGAGGTGTCGGTCGACTCCACCTTAATCGCGGTGATCGCTGGGATGACGTTGTGGTATCTACTTAGACACCGCCCCTGCGCTCTGACAGTAGTTCTTTTACATGACATTCCACGCTACAAGACCAGAGCCATGCAAGACACTGACCACTGGTGCACAAAACTAGGGCCCTGAAAGGGAGTCCCTTACTCTAGAAGTCAGTTCGCAGGACGGGGAGGATGGGTGGGGCTGTAAGGAATCTATAACTAATATATGTCGCTTACAGATATATCGTTACCGAAGGTAAGTAACTTGTTCATCTGAAAGAGACTATTAGTTATAGATTCCTTACCTTAGAATAGATACCCGGGCAATACCAACCACGGAGGTGGGTCTGCGAACTAAGTTCACACCAGAAAGTCCTGGAGAACTGAACGGCCAAGGAAGCAGTCTCAGGACTTGACTATCCAGCGAGTAATGTTTAGCCCACATGGCTGCCTGGCAGATAGCACTGAGGGGGACTCCACATCCCAAAGCAGTAGTGGCTTCTGTCGCCCTGGTGGAATGGACATGCAGTCCAACCGGAGGCTCCTTTTTCACCAAGGAATAACAGATCTTTATACTAAGGATGAACCATCGAGAGATGGTCTGTTTTTGCACGGCCTGACCTTTCTTGGCGTCCCCATAGCCAACAAACAGTTGATCATCCACCCGTGAATGTTTTTGTGCGATCCAGATAAAATGATAATGCACGTTTTGGATCCTAACAGTGGAGTCTTTCCTCTCTTTGGGAGAATGCGGGGCGGGAAGAAGGTGGGCAAAGTGATAGTCTGTCCTACGTGAAAGGGTAACTACTTTGGTTAGAAAAGAAGGCCTAGTTCGAAGGACAACCTTGTCTGGATGGACAGCAAGGAAAGGAGGTTATGAAGATAGAGCCTGAAGCTCACTCACCCTGCGAGCAGAGGTGATGGCAACCAAAAACTGTTTTTAAAGTCAAGATGCTGGGAGGACGGTTTTATATTGGCTCGAAAGGAGCGCACATAAGGTAAGTTAAGACTAGATTCAAGTCCCACTGGGGATTTACGAAAGGAATAGGAGGAAAGAGGTGAGTAATGCCCTTAAGACACCTATTTACAATAGGGTACTTGAAAAGAGAAGGCTGATCATAAGGCGAAGAAAGACTGAAATGGCCGAAAGATAGCCTTTAAGGGTGCCCAGAGTAGAGCCCTGCTGGGTCAAAGAAAGTATGAAGAGGAGAACTTCAGAAGGAGGGGCAAAAAGGGAATCCACAGCCTTTCCTGCACACCATGCCACATCTACAGGTGTATACTGTTTTAGTAGAGGGATGCCTGGCTGCCAAGATGCCATTACAGACCTCGTGAGGGAGGTCAAAAGCTGTCAACTGTCGCTGCTCAATCTCCACGCAAGGAGGTGGAAGCAGGACTGGTTCAGGTGGAGGACCGTCCCCAGCGTTTGCAACATGAGATCCTCCTGAAAAGGCCAAATTCAAGAGCTCCATATACCAGACTTTTCATGCCCACTCTGGAGCCACATGAATAACTTGGCTTGATCTTCTTCAGAACTCAAAAGTGGTATAGGTGGCAAGGCCTATAGTAGACCGCAGTACCACTCGTGAGGAAAAGCGTCGCCCAGCGAGTGCTGCCTTAGAATTTCCAACGGGCAGAACTGCTGACATTGCACATTCTATTCAGTGACAAACAGATCTAACCATGGCTCTTCCCACTGCTGAAATAGGCCTTGCACCACCTCTGAGTGAAGACACCATTCGTGATCCATCATGCACCGGGGGCTGATTTCGTGGGCACTGGTATTCAGTGTACCAGCCAGGTGTTGAACCACCATGGATATGCCCTGATGATCCAGCCATGTCCAGAGACGGAGAGCCTCTTGACATAGGGTCTACGAACCCATCCCTCACTGTTTGTTGCAGTATCATCTGACGGCGGAGTTGTCCGTGAACACCTGCACTACTCTTCCCCGGACAGAGGGAAGAAATCCTTTCGGAGCTAAACTGAGCCCCCGGAGCGCCTGAAGGTTGATGTTGAGCCCTGACTCCTCCGGAGACCAGAGGCCTCTGATCTCTGCCTCTCCCATGTGGCCACCACATCCCAGAATTGATGCATCGGTCACCACTGTGAACTCCGGTTGGGAAAGTGAGAGGAATCTGCCATTGACCCAATCCTTGTTCCTTAGCCACTACTGCAATTGCCGTGCAGTGCCCTCTGATATCTGAACGCAATTGGGCAGATTCCACTGATGTTGTGCCCACTGGAACTTCTAATGCCACTGCAGAGCACGCATATGCCACCTGGCATGATCTACCAGCAGGATACAGGAGGCCACGTGGCCCAGCAGCCTCAAGGTCATTGTGATTAAAACCCAGGATAGAGGCTGAAAGATCATGATCACAGCCCAAATACCCAGACTCGCTGCTCAGGAGGATAAGCCCAAAACAGCGTTGTGTCCAGAACCACTCCAATGAAAAGGAGCTTCTGAGAGGGAGTCAACAAGTTGATAATGAATCCCTGCGAATACAGGAGGTCCGACGTAGTCTGGACACAACGCTGTTTTGGGCTTATCCTCCTGAGCAGCGAGTCTGGGTATTTGGGCTGTGATCACACGCCTTTAACAGCCAATTGTCGAGATAGGGGAAGACTGGAAACCCTGATCTGCGCAGATGAGCTGCGACCACCGTCATCACTTTCGTGAACACCCAAGGGGTGCTGGTAAAGCCAAAGGGGAGCACGGTAAATGGAAAGTGCTCGTAGCCCACCGTGACTCACAAGTAACGCCAGTGAGCCGGCAGGGTTGGAGTGTGAAAGTAAGCGTCCTGCAAGTTCAACGCTACCATCCAGTCTCCAGGGTTGAGAGGAAACAGGACCTGTCAACATTGTGAACTTCTCCTTCCGGATGAAGCAGTTGATGTTCCTGAGATCCAAGATAGGACGCAGGCCTTTGTCCTTCTTGGGCACCAGAAAGTAGTGGGAATAGAAACCATGACCTAGTTCTAGGGCAGGAACTCGGTCAATGGCTCCCTTGGCCAAGAGAGCTGTAACTTCCTGTTGGAGAAGGGCCAGATGATCCTCCGCCATACAATGGTGCTGAGGTTGCATGGCTGGGGGGGAGTAGACTTGAAGGGGAGGGAGTAGTTCCTTCGGACTATCTGCAAAACCAACCTGTCCGACGTGATGGTGGCCAGTGGAGGAGGGTATGGCAAATCCTGCCGCCCACTGTCGATCGGTGGCCCTGAAAGGTCAGGCTAAGAGGGCTAGGAGGCTGCTGCAGAGGGGGGACTGGTGGACTGACCCACTCGTTGGCTCTGAAACCCACGTCCCTGGCCGTGCCGGGGCTGAGCAGCTTATGCCGGCCTGTGGCTCTGGGTGGAATTTGGCGGGGCACCCCTTCCGTAGCCACGAATGGGGCAAAAAGCAGACTACGCATGGTGAGTGGTGAGGATGGCCAAGGACTTGGCCATAACCCGAGAGTCCTTGAAGCACTCAAGCGCGTTGTCTGATTTATCGCTGAACAGGCGACGGCCATCAAAGGGCACGTCCATCAGGGTAACCTGGATATTCCCGGAAAATCCAGTCTACCTCAGCCAGGTGTAGCGTTGAAGGGTTACCGACATAAAAATCATTCTGCATAGCGAGACAACAGTGTCCAGTCCACATCATATGGTAAACCTGGCCGCGTCTCTCCCCTCGACGACTGCAAGGTAGAGCACTGCCCGGGCCTCCTCTGAGCACTGGCGCAGCACCTGTGCTATCGTATCCCACACGGAGTGGGTGTAACGGCCCAACAGACATGCAGTATTAATAGACCGAAGGCCCAAGCTGGAGGAAAAAAACATCTTCTTCCCAAGATTTTCCAGCTTTTTAGATTCCCTATCAGGCAAAGCGTTAGGGAATGCGCTTTTGGACGTCAAGGCTTGGACCACCAAGCTCTCTGGGGTGGGGTGTTGGGAGAGAAAAGTGGGGTTGCCGGGCGTTGGCATTGGGCAATCCTCACATCCACAGGAGCCCCTGTGTTGGGCCTGGACCAGGTGCCCAAAACGATGTCAGTTAGGGCTTCATTGAATGGCATCAGAGGCTCCGAAGAGCTCGCTGCCGGTTGAAGCACCTCTGTCAGGAGATTAGTCCTGGCTGCCACTGTAGGTAGCTCGAGAGCCTCGGGCGCACTACGCAACACCACTGTGTAAGAAGCTCCCTCCTCCTTTTGCCACGGTAGGAGGAGACAATATACCAAGGTCTGGGGAGGTATCCAGATCACTGGCTTCCCACAACTCCTCTCTCCAGTCCGGTTCTTCCAACTGGTCAGTTAAAGGGCCTCCATGCCCGTCCCAGTCCTCCTCACCCTCCTCTGGTTGCCAATATGGCCGGAGAGGTACACCATGGGTGAACAGGGGTATAAAATTACCCATCAGCACCCGATCCGGCATCGGACGTTGTGTCCAAGTCAGGGTGGAGGCTGGGGTCGACGTCGGTTGGGATCACAACGGGCGTCGGGTGCGGACATGGTGCTGGTGGAATCAGCACAGGGGCTATCAGTTGTTATCTGATCAAGCATCACCGATCCAGGGGTGCCAAAGCCGCCAGCGTCAAAGGCCCAGGGCCCACAGCTGAGTCTGTGGGGCCCAAAGGCGCGCCAGCGGAGTAGGGCTGCCCAAAGATGGCATGCATTGCTTTGGAAATGCTTCGAGGCTGGGCAGGGGTCGATCCAGGTCCCGGAAAGGGAGGGAAACTTGAAGCCGACCCTTTGGGCTCCACACGCGGAGCACCATCGGCATTCCTCATCGCGTCGGCTGACGGACGGAGAGAAGTTGAAGAGTGACGATGCCGATTCGACTTCTTATGCTTCGACTTACCTGAGGAGTGCAAAGACTTTGAGGACGAGTGGTTATGACTGGCGACCAGTACATCGACATCCTGCATGACCGGGACCTTCAACGGCACAGAGCAGACTGCCGGTCCTAAAGATGCTTTTGGTACTTGTTAGACCTGACACCCTTGGCGTGGTTTTCCCCCATCTTTTTGCCTCCTGTATTTTTGATGCTGTGCTGGATTTCGTTTTTGCTGGTTTAGATGCTTTGGACACTCTGCCACTGCTGTTCAGTGCCAGAGTGTAAGTGCTCCCTTTGTAAATTGTCATATTGATTGGGTATACCTGATTGGCATATTTGTATCACCATGAAGACCCTAGTAAAGTGCACTGTATGTGCCAGGGTTGGTGATGACAGATGCTACTAGTGGGCCTGCAGCGCAGATTGCGCCACCCACATAAGTAGCCCTAAAATGGTGTCTCAGGCCTGCCAGCGCAGTGCCTGTGTGCAGTCAGTGGACTGCCATGCCCGCCTGGCCAGTGTCCCCACTGGTTGGGCCTAACCCTTCCCTGTCTGTGCACATCAGTCACCCCTATGGAAGGCTCAAGGTACCCCCCTGGGCAGGGTGCAGTGTATGGGTAAGGTAGAGCATGTACTAGTGCAGGTAACATGCTCTGGTAGTGAGCAGCAGCCATTTTGTGAGCTCACTGCTGCAAGGTTATCTTGCTCCATCGACTAACATGGGGGAGGCTGGTCCCAATGGATACCAGCCTATCTTCCCATAGGAACAAGATGGGACATAAGTGATTGATATCACTGAACTCAAAATTTAATAACACATCTTTTAGGCACGGTTGTTTTTAAATTCTGTGTTTGAGAATAGTACTTTTAGAAAGTGGATGTTCTCTTGTCTAACCTTTCTGTGTGCCTGGGCCTGCTTGTGGATTGACTGTCTGGTTTGAGGGTGACAGGGGCTGCAGAGCCCCCAGGAGTTTGTCTGAGTCAGCCCGTGGTTGAAAGGATGCATCTGCTGCCAGAGAAGTGGGAGGAGATAGCACCTGGGAGTGAATAGGGCTGTGCCTGCCTGACCACAATGCTGGCTCCACCTCCCGCTGAGCGACTGTCACCTCTGGCCCTCACACTGAAAGAAAGAAGGAAGCCAGGAAGCCCAAGGGCTCCAGCAACACCCAGAACTGGTTTGGACCAGGCTCAGGGCCCACTTGCACAAAGACTTCAAAGACTTTTAGGGGTGTAAGAGAAGGACCCCTGACAACAGAAAATACGATTCTACAATCAAGAGGAACCTCTGCTGGAAGAAGGACCGCTGGAGAACTGAAGGAAGATTGCCTTGCGTTGTGCTCTAAGGGCTGACCTGTTCTGCTGACCAACTCAAGCTGAGGAGAAGAGGGACTTTGCTGTGTGCTGTGACCCTGCTTACTTGATCGCAAGAGACTTTGCTGTGTGCTGTGTCTCCTAACTGAATCTCCAAGGGCCCGAGAAGAGCTGGCCTCCTGTTCTGGAACCCAGGGTTAAAAGGTTCCTAAGCATTGCCAAACTGCTGAAGAGATCGTGTGGTGTTTTGCCCCAACGCGTGTTACCGCTTGCCAGCTGTGGGAGAAGATCGTTGTGCTCATCGGCACAAATTCCGGGGTGAGAGGAGGCCCGTGGTGCCTCCCTGCGTACAGAATTGCCCCCGATGATCTGCTGGCTTGAAACGGTCTTGCTGTGACCTGTGGCCCCGAAAATCTCTTGCCGCCACTTCACCGCCGTGGCCCGGGGCCAGAAACACCCTCCCAAATTGCCGTCCCTGACCGGAGCTGAGGTAGCGAAGATCAAAGCCGCCGCGCTCCCATTGCCCCAGAAGAACGAGCCCCCTCAGTGATCGCCGCGCTAGGATTGGCCTAGCGCCGCCGCGTCACCACTGAGGCTGCATCCCGATTGGCCGATTGTGCGTGAGTCAGGAAGGGCTTGCCCCAGGAGCTGCACTGCTACTGGCTGACTCCAGGGTGAGGAAGAAGGCTCGCCGCGACGTGATTGGGCCACAGGAGAAGAGCCGCGTCATCACCAAGGAGGCTCGTCTGCCGAGCCGCGCACGGATTGGTCCGCGTCATCGGGACCGCTGAGGAAGCCGCCGGAGCCGTGTGCTGTTCGCCGAAGCCGGGGAAGATTGACCTGACCTCGCCCCACGCTCCCAAGGCTTGGTGACTCCGTGACCAAAGAGCACCTGAAAGCTGTCCCGCGGTATCGTAGGGCCTTGCAGCTGACTCCACAGCGCGACCTTTCCCCCGCATTACTGCCGCTGCCTGCACTGCTCGTTTTTCACATACTGTTTTGAATTTGTGCATTGTGCGACTGTACTGTTTAGGCTGCGCATTGTTGTCAGAATACTACTTGACTTTTTGCCCGATTGTGCCTCCGTGTATCCCCCAGGCTCGCCCAGTTTCGTTTTCCCCTACTTGCAGCCATTTTGTTGTTTGTTGTGCTTCCTAGACCATAGCTCCACCCCGCGCCCGCCTCCCAGCTGACCCTGCCTCGCCCCACCCCCTTCAACACCTACATATGACAGATGTCTTTCTGTGCATCATTCACGCGCAGCGGTCGCGCCCCATGCGCGCCGAAGGTGCGCCAAAGGTAAGCCCGTCTACGCCCGTCCGCCCCCAGCGCCAGACCCCCTGGTCCTCGCAATACCCACCCCACTCGCTTAACGTATGACGCCGCGACCCTCCTTGCCCTCAACCCCGGACGCACACCACAATGCTACGTAGCTGCCCCTGGACGTACCCACGGTCCCTTTGCCTGCCACTCCTGCAAGTTTACCAGCATCAAGACCCACACCAAATCCACTAACCCCAAACACAGCTCTGACTCTAACCACCTGAAGTGCATCCTGCTGAACACCCGCTCGGTCAACAGACACGCCACTGAACTCTGGGACCTACTCGACACTACTTCACCGGACGTCGCCTTCCTTACAGAAACCTGGATGAACACATCATCCACACCCGACATAGCCATCCCGGACACTTACAAGATCATCCGAAAAGACCGCACCAACCAAACAGGAGGAGGCATCGCCATAGTCCATAAGAACACCATCCGAATCACGACCAGCTCCGACGATAACCTTGCAACCGCCGAACACCTCCACTTCCAGATCCACACCGACCCCAGGACCACACTTAGAGGCACCGTCATCTACAGACCTCCAGGAACCCATAAACAATTCAGCGAAGACATCACTGACTTCATCAGCCCACATGCCCTCGCCTCCGAAAACTACATTCTACTTGGAGACCTCAACTTTCACCTGGAAAAGAAAAACGACAGCAACACCACCACCCTGCTGGACAACCTGGCCAATCTCGGACTCAAACAACTTGTTGGCACCCCCACCCATGTAGCCGGACATACGCTCGACCCAATCTTCACCTCCAGCAAACACATCTCCTTCGATCGTACCACAGCTCTCTGTGAGAAGTTGGCCTGGTATATAATGCTCACTAGTTCTAGTGATCACTTTGTACCATGCCAAGCAACCCTTATGATGATGGTTGTAATTCAACCTTGTAGACCAGTTATCCTAGTGGTAAAGTGGACAAAGCAGTCTTAGGATAAACTCTGAAAGGCATGTGAAGCCAGCTGTTATACCATACACAACCCCCTTGAATACCAAATGAAAGGACACCACACAGATATATATTGAAAATATATATTGATTTATTAACTATTAAAATCCCCTGGACTCTTTATGAGCACAGAAGCACAAGCGTTAAATCACAAGACAGTTTAAAATACACAAAAGTTGCACAATATGGATGAGCCCTAGGGGCCACCTAAACCATATACTAAGAAAGTGGTATAAGAGATACCAATAGGAAAGTGAAGAGGCCTAGGGCCTTGGGAATCGCTGGAGCTATTCGAGACTGGAAATAACTAAGTCGGGAAAGGCCCACGGGACTCGGGTGCAGTGTTCAAAGTGCACGCACTTTTCAATACAAAGTCTATGGTGCGTAAAAAGCACAAAGTTAGAAAGTTAGGAACCTTCCGAGTGACCTACGGAGCTGAAACTTAAAACACAGGCCCTTGGGATGTGTACCAGTGCAGGAGCACTGGCGGAGCTGAGTTACCTCACCCACAGGAAGCGGATGCACAGGGTCGAAGTAGTGTCGGGTTTCGTCACGCTGGTCGATGGTGCTTGGAGCTGAAGATGCTGCAGGCGGCTCGATGAGAAGAGTTCCGGTGGATTCAAGGGTGGATCTGAAGATGTGAAGACCTGAAAGCAGAGGGGACAATGTTCAAAGTCACTAGCCAGTGACTACCCTGGAACCAGATTGGAACCAGGCGATGTCGGGTGCAAACAGGCGTTGTCGGGTAGCTTCTTTCGACAGCCACGTGGATACCCGGGGTCGAGGACGTCCAGGAGTCGGTCACGAGCTGTCCCACGCAGGCTTCTCGCTGTTGGCGGTGTCGGCACCTCGTTCGGAGCAAACAGGCCTTGGCAAAGGCAAGCCAGGCAGAAGTTGAAAGATGCTTAACACTCGGACCAGCAAGGTCAGAGCGGGTGCTCCTTTTCACAGGAGCTTGGGTAGGTCTGGAGCAACCAGACCTGCTGTGTAAATCTTCGGGTTCGTCGCCAAGATGGCCGCTGACCACGTGGCTAGTGGCCGGGATGGCGCGTCAAGTGGCACAATGCAAAAGGGCCCCACGCAGATCGTGGAGATGCTGGAGGGCTGATCTTCGGTGCAAGGGCTGCTCGGTGGTGGGGGTTCTCAATCCCCAAAGCACAACGTCGAGGATGCCTCAGAAGCTGCGCAGTCAGCTTTTCGAGTGTCTTCCAAGAGGTCCGGTCCCACGTCACTCGGTGCCTCCACGGGTCCCTTCTTTGCAGGGACTGTGGATCGGGCTCTGAGAGGTCTGGGAGTCTGGTTCTTGTCGGGCTCTGGGCTCGGTCTCCGGCGGGAGGCGGCGGCAAAGCAGACGTCGGGTCGCTGGTTGGTACCTGTGTTCACAGGGTGGCCACTCCTAGGCAACAAGGGAGATTCTCTTCAGTCTTCTGTGCAGCAGAATGTCGAAGTCCAGTCTTCTTCTTTGTTTAAAGTTGATTTCAGGATGATCTGCTGTGCAATGGCACTGCTCCCGCTCTTATTCCCAATCTGAGGGGTGGATCACCTACTAGGTCCCTCCTCTGGGAGGAACCAGGAAGGGGGGCGGTTACACCCCCTTTCCTTTGTCCAGCTCCTCGCCAGGACTGGGGCTGGAAGGCCCCAGAACCGGTTTGGACTGGCCTATGCACGGGGACACCTTGTGTGCCCCGGGGATGTCTGATTCTATTCAGCCCTGTCCTACACAATACACAAAATCCTGTCTGGGGTGGTGCTCGCACCTCCCAAGGCAGGAAACCCTTTGTCCAGGCCACCATCTGCCGAGTTTCGGTCAGCAGCAGGAGGCCAGACTTGTGTCTGTGGTGGCAGCGTCCATTTTGTGATGCTGAGGCTCTGTTTAACTTTAACCGGGGTTAAGGCTACACACATGTCGTGTCCCTCTAGAAGGGTGGAATGCTATCCCCGTCGCCAGAATTGGCGAGGGGATAGTATTCCAATTCGTATGACACCTTACTCGACATGTTTTGATAAAGCCAAACCAAAGATAGCATTTAACCGCGAGGATTATAATGCACTTAAGAGTATATGGTATGGCAATATCCCGGAACAGCTTAGGGAGTGGTTCCCGACAGCTGCAGACAGGCTCAGCTCATGCCAGAGCACCATCTCACATATTTCCAAGCACTCTGCCTCCAGGATTGATGAGGCCTTCCATAGGAGTGGCTGATAGGAACATATGTGTCCAGTTTAGGGTTAGGCACAGACATACTGTACCTAAGTAAGAGGTGGTTACACCGACTTACCCCAGCTGAGTGATCAGCCAGTTGTGTCAAATATGGAGGCCAGGCCAGGGGTGGCATAATACATGCTGCAGCCCCTGGTAGGCCTTGGATACACCTATGCCCTGGGCACCTAGGGTGCACTTATACAGGGGCTCATAAGGTGAACCAGTTCCAATTCGTAATGCACCTAGAGTGCATTGGCAGTAATTTAGAGAGAGAACAGCAGGCTGTGGGTCTGATTAGCAGGCCCACAGCCACATTAAGTCAGAAACCAGTGAAGCAAAAAGCAAAAATTTGGGGTGACCATAGGATAGCAGACCCTACTCTCCTACATAACCCCCCCCCAAACGCAGGGACATTAGACTAACCTTGACCAGTTGTGTCTTCATGTTCTAAGTGGAAGTACCTGGAGAGACCATCTGCGTTGCCATGGTCAGTCCCTGGGCGGTGCTCCACTGTAAAGTCCATCCCCTGTAGGGAAATGGACCACCTGAGTAGTTTGGGGTTTTCACCCTTCATCTGATTAAGCCATAGGAGGGGCTTATGGTCGGTCTGAATCTTGAAGTGAGTACCAAACAAGTATGGCCTCAACTTCTTCAGGGCCCACACCACAGCAAAGGCCTCCCTCTCTATAGCTGACCAACGTTTCTCTCTGGGGGTCAGCCTTCTGCTAATGAAAGCAATGGGCTGGTCCTGGCCATCTACATTAAGCTGTGAAAGCACTGCTCCCACTCCCAACTCAGAAGCATCTGTTTGGACAATGAACTCTCTTGAGTAGTCAGGACTCTTCAGGATAGGTGCAGAGCACATGGCCTTCTTCAGGTCATCAAATGCCTTTTGACAGATTTCTGTCCACTGAACCTTTTTGGGCATCTTCTTAGATGTCAGATCATTAAGAGGAGTCACAATGGACCCATAGTTCTTAACAAACTTCCTGTAGTACCCAGTCAGGCCCAAGAAAGCTCTGACCTGAGTCTGGGTGGTTGGAGGGGACCAGTCCTTGATGGTCTGGATCTTACTCTCCAGTGGTTGAACTTGGCCTCCACCTACAAGGTGGCCCAGGTATACAACCTTGCTCTGCCCTATCTGGCACTTTGTTGCCTTGATAGTGAGGCCTGCCTTCTGCAGAGCCTCAAGCATTTCCTTCAGGTGGACCAGGTGATCCTCCCAGGTGGAGCTAAAGACAGCAATATCGTCCAGATAAGCTGCACAAAAGTCATCCAACCCAGTGAGGACTTGATTCACCAACCTTTGGAAGGTGGCAGGTGCATTTTTCAGACCAAAGGGCATCACCACAAACTGATAATGCCCACTAGGGGTAGAAAATGCTGTCTTGGCTTTAGACTCCTCAGCTAACCTGATTTGCCAGTAGCCAGCTGTCAAGTCAAATGTGCTCAAATATTTGGCAGAAGCCAACTTGTCAATGAGCTCATCTGCCCTTGGAATAGGGTGTGCATCTGTCCTGGTGACAGCATTGAGTCCTCTGTAATCCACACAGAACCTCATCTCTCTCTTGCCATCTTTGGTGTGAGGTTTGGGGACCAGAACCACTGGGCTAGCCCAGGGGCTCTCTGAAGGCTCAATGACACCTAATTCCAGCATCTTTTGCACCTCAGTCTTTATACAGTCCCTGACGTGGTCAGGTTGCCTGTAAATCTTGCTTTTTACAGGAAGACTGTCACCAGTGTCCACCACATGTGTACACCAGTTAGTCTGACTGGGTGTCAATGAGAACATATGCCTGTATGCCTGTAGAACTTGTCTGCAGTCATGTTGCTGATGTTCAGTGAGGCTGCCACCTAAGGCCACACCATCAACTGAGCCATCCTCAGGGTTCTGAGTGAGCAGGTCTGGGAGAGGGTCACTCTCTTCCTCCTGTCCCTCATCTGTAGCCATGAGCAAGCCCATGTCTGCCCTGCTGACATATGCCTTCAATCTGTTCACATGGAGCACCCTGTGGGGGCTCCTGGGAGTTCCTAGGTCCACCAAGTAGGTAACCTCTCCCTTCTTCTCCAGAATTGTATGGGGTCCAGACCATTTGTCTTGGAGTGCTGCTGGGGCCACTGGCTCCAACACCCATACCTTCTGTCCAGGCTGAAATTCAACAAGGACAGCCTTTTGGTCATGCCAAGCTTTTTGTAATCCTTGGCTAGCCTCAAGGTTTTTAGATGCCTTTTCCATGTACTCTGCCATCCTGGAGCGGAGACCAAGTGCATAGTCCACTATGTCCTGTTTAGGCTTTTTGAGAGGTAACTCCCATCCTTCCTTCACTAGAAACAGGGGTCCTCTTACAGGGTGCCCAAACAACAATTCAAAGGGGCTGAAGCCAACCCCCTTTTGAGGGACCTCTCTGTAAGCGAACAAAAGGCAGGGCAGAAGGATGTCCCATCTTCGCCTGAGCTTTTCAGGTAATCCTTTAATCATGCCCTTTAGGGTCTTGTTAAATCTCTCAACAAGCCCATTGCATTGTGGGTGATAAGGAGTGGTGAATTTGTAGTTAACACCACATTCCTTCCACATAGCTGTCAAATATCCAGACATGAAGTTGGCACCTCTATCTGATATTACCTCCTTAGGAAACCCCACTCTGGAGAAAACTCCAAGTAAGGCCCTGGCCACAACAGGAGCTGTTGTGGTCCTAAGTGGAATTGCCTCTGGGTACCTGGTGGCATGATCCACTACCACCAGTATGAATCTGTGCCCAGATGCTGTAGGGGGATCCATTGGACCAACAATATCAATCCCCACTCTTTCAAAGGGAACCCCCACCACAGGTAGTGGTATCAGGGGGGCCTTTGTTGTTCCACCTGCTTTACCACTGGCTTGGCAGGTTTCACAGGAGCGACAAAACTCCTTGGTGTCTTCAGACATGTGAGGCCAGTGAAAGTGAGGGACAAGCCTGTCCCAAGTCTTGTTCTGGCCTAGGTGTCCTGCTAAAGGAATATGATGGGCCAAGGTGAGTAGGAAGCCCCTAAATTGCAGAGGTATAACCAACCTCCTGGTAGCACCAGGCTTGGGGTCTCTAGCCTCTGAATAAAGGAGTCCATCGTCCCAATATACTTTATGGGCACCTTGAGCATTCCCAGCAGCCTCAGCAGCAGCCTGCTGTCTGAGGGGTTCAAGAGAAGGACAGGTTAACTGAGCCTGCCCCAAGTCTGCCCTAGAAGGTCCCCCTGTCCCCAGAAACTCAACCTGATCAGGTTCAAGTTCTTCAGAGACAGTTCCTTCAGGGGTCTCAAGACCAGTTTCCTGTGAAGCCTGATCCTCACTTGTAGGCAGTTGGGAAGGCGCAGCCTTAACCCTCCTGTTCTTCTTCTTGGAAGGTACTTGGTCCATTGTTCCAGGATCCAAGACCTGAGGTTCAGAGAGGCACTTTTTGGCCTGTGACCTGGTCACAGCAAGGACATGTGATGATATCCCTAACATCTCTGCATGAGTCCTGTACTCAACTTCTGACCATAGAGAGTTCTCCAGGTCATTGCCCAACAAACATTCTACTGGGAGATCAGCACTAACCACAACTTTCTTTAGGCCAGTTACCCCTCCCCAGGAAAAGTTAACAAGTGCCACACTATGTGTAGTAGTGACATTGCTGGCATTGGTCACCAGGTAAATCATCGCCTGGCATGTATTGTCCAGGGTCCACAAAGTTAGGTGTCACCATAGTGACACTGGCACATGTGTCCCTGTAAGCTTGAGCCACTTTGTTGTTGATCAAAGGCGTCTGTCTGTATTTGCCCAGGTTACTGGGACTTATGTCAGGGGTCAAATCTATGTCCCCTTCACAAACCAGAACAGCCTGTGTAAGGGTTCTGACTAGGTCAGAATCTCCTTCAGTTCCCAAAGTGATACCCACTAAACCCTTGGCTTGAGGACCAGCACTGCTAACTGTACTAGTGGGTGCAGGTGCCTTAGGGGCTGCAGTGCTGGGGGCTCCACCCTTTTTACACTCACTTGTCCAGTGAGAGGTGTTCTTACAAGTTTTACACCAGGGTTTCTTCTGACCTTCTTTCTTCTTCTTCTTGGAAGTTTGGGACCCACCCTCTGTCTCAGTTTGGGGCCCTGTTGAAGACTTCTGGTCTTTAGCTTTCTGCTCCCCACCCTTCTGGTCGGTTTTCTTCTGGTCACCACCCTGGTTCTGGTTCTGGTTCTTTTGCTTAACTCTGGTTCTTACCCATTTATCTGCCCTCTTTCCCAATTCTTGGGGAGAGGTCAAATCTGAGTCAACCAAATGTTGATGCAACTGCTGGTTCTGACAATTATTTAAAATTTGTTCTCTCATCAGCAAATTATACAATCCTTCATAGTCTGTAACCTTGCTTCCCAGCAACCATCCCTCCAGAGCCTTAGTGGCACACTCAACAAATTCAGACTAGTCCTGAGTCTGTGTCTTCTGGGTATCTCTGAACATTAACCTGTACTGTTCAGTGGTTAAGCCTAACCCATCAATCAGAGCACTCTTCAGGACCAGGTAGTTTCTAGAATCCCCATCACTAACTGTGAGGAGTCTGTCTCGGCCTCTACCTTCAAAGGAGAGCCACAAGATTGCTGCCCACTGCACCTGAGGGATCTGCTGTACTCTGCAGGCTCTCTCCATTGCAGTAATCCATTTATGGATGTCATCCCCAGCTTTGTAGGGGGGCACAATCTTACTCAGGTTTCTATTATCAAAAGACCTGTTTTTATCCTTGTGGATATTGCTGCCACCAGTGGGTTCTATTACCCCACTCTCTCTAGGCTGTCTTGCTCTAGCAAGTTTCTCCTTGGCCAGGGCAACCTCTAACTCTTGCCTCTGGATCCTAAGCTCAGCCTCTCTCATCTTGGCCTCATGTTCCTTCCTGGAGTGACCATGAGAGCCTCTAGAGACATGGGAGGTATTGGATTCACCTGAGTGACTCCTCCTCCTCCTATGTCCCTGGTTAAGTCCACCTGGGGGTCTGAATGGGTTGTTACCTGATTCATTCCCAAGTAAGCTTAAGTTAGCCTGGTTCAGCCTACTGACCAGCACCTGACTATCTCTGTCATCATCTGACTCACTGCTTTCCACCTCCTCCTCCTCTTCTTCTTCCTCTACATCTACCTGAGGAGCTCCAGTGGTGGAGGCCTCCTCATCTACCAGGATGATAGGGGCAGGGGTGTCTACAGTGTCATCCTCTGAAGGATGGCCTCCTTCAGCATTCCCTGTGGGGTTTGCTTTAGAGGGATTTAGAGTCTCAGACTGGTCTAAGAGCTCTCTTAGGTGGTCTGTAGTAGGGGAAGGCCCTGTCTTCAGACCCCTTAAGACACAAAGCTGTCTTAATTCCTTAAAGGAAAAAATAGCAAATTTGGATGGTGCCCTTGGAGGGTCACTCTCAACAGGAGTAAGTCCACTGGACCCCTCTGCTCCAGACATTGCTCTAGTGTGGGTGGATGTGTTGCAATCTACCTACACTGGTGTTTACCTACTAAACCTATCTAGTAGTTGTAGCTAGGGTGTGCTACTCCCTTTGCTCTACAACAACTAAGTTCAGTAGAACTTATGTATACTAGTCTTGTTTTATATGTACCTAGCAGGTACCTGTGTGATCTTTCAGATGATAATCTCAAAGAATGTAATGGTAAAACAACAGCAAGCTCAGATCCCAATCCGCTGCTCACCAATTTGAGAAGTTGGCCTGGTATATAATGCTCACTAGTTCTAGTGATCACTTTGTACCATGCCAAGCAACCCTTATGATGATGGTTGTAATTCAACCTTGTAGACCAGTTATCCTAGTGGTAACGTGGACAAAGCAGTCTTAGGCTAAACTCTGAAAGGCATGTGAAGGCAGCTGTTATACCATACACAACCCCCTTGAATACCAAATGAAAGGACACCACACAGATATATATTGAAAATATATATTGATTTATTAACTATTAAAATCCCCTGGACTCTTTATGAGCACAGAAGCACAAGCGTTAAATCACAAGACAGTTTAAAATACACAAAAGTTGCACAATATGGATGAGCCCTAGGGGCCACCTAAACCATATACTAAGAAAGTGGTATAAGAGATACCAATAGGAAAGTGAAGAGGCCTAGGGCCTTGGGAATCGCTGGAGCTATTCGAGACTGGAAATAACTAAGTCGGGAAAGGCCCACGGGACTCGGGTGCAGTGTTCAAAGTGCACGCACTTTTCAATACAAAGTCTATGGTGCGTAAAAAGCACAAAGTTAGAAAGTTAGGAACCTTCCGAGTGACCTACGGAGCTGAAACTTAAAACACAGGCCCTTGGGATGTGTACCAGTGCAGGAGCACCGGCGGAGCTGAGTTACCTCACCCACAGGAAGCGGGTGCACAGGGTCGAAGTAGTGTCGGGTTTCGTCACGCTGGTCGATGGTGCTTGGAGCTGAAGATGCTGCAGGCGGCTCGATGAGAAGAGTTCCGGTGGATCCAAGGGTGGATCTGAAGATGTGAAGACCTGAAAGCAGAGGGGACAATGTTCAAAGTCACTAGCCAGTGACTACCGTGGAACCAGATTGGAACCAGGCGATGTCGGGTGCAAACAGGCGTTGTCGAGTAGCTTCTTTCTGCAGCCACGTGGATACCCGGGGTCGAGGACGTCCAGGAGTCGGTCACGAGCTGTCCCTCGCAGGCTTCTCGCTGTTGGTGGTGTCGGCACCTCGATCGGAGTAAACAGGCCTTGGCAAAGGCAAGCCAGGCAGAAGTTGAAAGATGCTTAACACTCGGACCAGCAAGGTCAGAGCGGGTGCTCCTTTTCACAGGAGCTTGGGTAGGTCTGGAGCAACCAGACCTGCTGTGTAAATCTTCGGGTTCGTTGCCAAGATGGCCGCTTACCACGTGGCTATTGGCCGGGATGGCGCGTCGAGTGGCACAATGCAAAAGGGCCCCACGCAGATCGTGGAGATGCTGGAGGGCTGATCTTCGGTGCAAGGGCTGCTCGGTGGTGGGGGTTCTCAATCCCCAAAGCACAACGTCGAGGATGCCTCAGAAGCTGCGCAGTCAGCTTTTCGAGTGTCTTCCAAGAGGTCCGGTCCCACGTCACTCGGTGCCTCCACGGGTCCCTTCTTTGCAGGGACTGTGGATCGGGCTCTGAGAGGTCTGGGAGTCTGGTTCTTGTCGGGCCCTGGGCTCGGTCTCGGGCGGGAGGCGGCGGCAAAGCAGACGTCGGGTCGCTGGTTGGTACCTGTGTTCACAGGGTGGCCACTCCTAGGCCACAAGGGAGATTCTCTTCAGTCTTCTGTGCAGCAGAATGTCGAAGTCCAGTCTTCTTCTTTGTTTAAAGTTGATTTCAGGATGATCTGCTGTGCAATGGCACTGCTCCCGCTCTTATTCCCAATCTGAGGGGTGGATCACCTACTAGGTCCCTCCTCTGGGAGGAACCAGGAAGGGGGGCGGTTACACCCCCTTTCCTTTGTCCAGCTCCTCGCCAGGACTGGGGCTGGAAGGCCCCAGAACCGGTTTGGACTGGCCTATGCACGGGGACACCTTGTGTGCCCCGGGCATGTCTGATTCTATTCAGCCCTGTCCTACCCAATACACAAAATCCTGTCTGGGGTGGTGCTCGCACCTCCCAAGGCAGGAAACCCTTTGTCCAGGCCACCATCTGCCGAGTTTCGGTCAGCAGCAGGAGGCCAGACTTGTGTCTGTGGTGGCATCGTCCATTTTGTGATGCTGAGGCTCTGTTTAACTTTAACCGGGGTTAAGGCTACACACATGTCGTGTCCCTCTAGAAGGGTGGAATGCTATCCCCGTCGCCAGAATTGGCGAGGGGATAGTATTCCAATTCGTATGACACCTTACTCGACATGTTTTGATAAAGCCAAACCAAAGATAGCATTTAACCGCGAGGATTATAATGCACTTAAGAGTATATGGTATGGCAATATCCCGGAACAGCTTAGGGAGTGGTTCCCGACAGCTGCAGACAGGCTCAGCTCATGCCAGAGCACCATCTCACATATTTCCAAGCACTCTGCCTCCAGGATTGATGAGGCCTTCCATAGGAGTGGCTGATAGGAACATATGTGTCCAGTTTAGGGTTAGGCACAGACATACTGTACCTAAGTAAGAGGTGGTTACACCGACTTACCCCAGCTGAGTGATCAGCCAGTTGTGTCAAATATGGAGGCCAGGCCAGGGGTGGCATAATACATGCTGCAGCCCATGGTAGGCCTTGGATACACCTATGCCCTGGGCACCTAGGGTGCACTTATACAGGGGCTCATAAGGTGAACCAGTTCCAATTCGTAATGCACCTAGAGTGCATTGGCAGTAATTTAGAGAGAGAACAGCAGGCTGTGGGTCTGATTAGCAGGCCCACAGCCACATTAAGTCAGAAACCAGTGAAGCAAAAAGCAAAAATTTGGGGTGACCATAGAATAGCAGACCCTACTCTCCTACACTCTCCATTGGACGGACCATAGCTGTGTTCATTTCAGCTACAAAACTACCTCGACCCACAACCCCCCACAACCTATTCCCCGTAGAAACTGGAACAAAATCACCACTGACCAACTCCTCACATCGCTCAACCAAAACCCTCCCGCCCTCTCATCGGACCCAAACCAAGCTGCCACCAAACTCAAACAATGGATCACTCATAGCGTTGAAGAATTAGCACCCTTGAAAAACCACCAAACCAAACAGGGTAGCAAAAAGGCCCCTTGGTTCAACGACGACCTTAAGAAATCCAAGAAACTATGCCGTACTCTCGAGAAAACATGGAGAAAAAACCCAAACCCTGACAACCTGGCCACCTTCAAGAACGCCACCCGCAAATACCACCAACTGATCCTATCCACCAAGAAATCAGCACTCAAGGATCGACTCGACAACAACGCCCATAACAGCAAGGAACTATTCAACATCGTCAAAGAATTCACCAACCCCACCGCAGCCTCAAACGACATTACTCCCTCCCAAGACCTCTGCGACTCGTTATCCTCCTTCTTCTACAACAAAATTGCCGACATACATAACAGCTTCGAGAGCATTTCAAAAGAACAGTCCTCTCCACCCACCTCCGAACTTAAACTGCCCCCCAACAACCTCAGCGCCTGGAACCCAATCACCACTGAAGACACCATCCGCCTAATGAACTCCATCCATTCTGGCTCGCCAACCGACCCCTGTCCCCATCACATCTTCAACAAAGCAGACTCCATCATCGCACCCCATCTCAGTGATGTCATCAACTGCTCTTTCAACTCCGCTACCTTCCCAGAAAGCTGGAAACACGCCGAAGTCAGCGCCCTCCTGAAGAAACCCACAGCAGACCCCTCTGAACTTAAAAATTACCGCCCCATATCCCTCCTCCCATTCCCTGCCAAAGTCATTGAGAAAGCCGTCAATAGCCAGCTCGCCGCCTTCCTTGAATCCAACAACTCTCTCGACCCATCACAGTCCGGCTTTCGAGCCAAACACAGCACCGAAACCGCCCTCATTGCAGCAACAGACGACATCCGAACACTTCTGGACAACGGAGAAACAGTGGCCCTCATCCTACTCGACCTCTCCGCCGCCTTCGACACAGTCTGCCATAGCACCCTCATACAACGCCTGAGCAACATCAGCTTACAAGGAAAAGCATTGAACTGGATCATCTCATTCCTCGCCGGGAGAACCCAAAGAGTCTGACTTCCCCCATTCAAATCAGAAGCCACCGAAGTCATCTGCGGAGTACCACAAGGATCATCACTCAGTCCCACCCTCTTCAATGTTTACATGAGTCCACTCGCATCCATCGCGCGTCAACACAACCTTAACATCATCTCCTACGCCGACGACACCCAGCTGATCCTTTCCCTCACCAAAGACCCTAACACCGCCAAAACCAATCTTCACGAAGGCATGAAAGAAGTAGCCGATTGGATGAAAAACAGCCGCCTAAAACTTAACTCAGACAAAACGGAGGTCCTCATCCTAGGATCATCCCAC
Organism: Lissotriton vulgaris; assembly: GCF_964263255.1. Lineage (NCBI taxonomy): Eukaryota > Metazoa > Chordata > Amphibia > Caudata > Salamandridae > Lissotriton > Lissotriton vulgaris. Next base: position 47,270,218 of record NC_141696.1, read on the forward strand.
TCTGCCTGGGACGACTCATGGTGGCCCTCGGCTCTGGGCACAGCACCCATACCCACAGACCACGCACGTAACCTTGGCTTCATCCTAGACTCCTCACTCTCGATGACCAGACAAGTCAACGCCGTCTCATCCTCCTGCTTCAACGTACTTCGCATGCTCAAAAAAATCTTCCGTTGGATCCCCTCCGAGACAAGAAAAACTGTCACCCACGCACTGGTCACGAGTCGACTGGACTATGGAAACACCCTCTACGCCGGAGTCACAGCCAAACTACAGAAAAAACTCCAACGCATCCAAAACGCATCAGCGAGACTCATTTTGGACATCCCTCGCCAAGATCACATTACCGGTCACTTGAAAGACCTCCACTGGCTTCCCGTCAACAAGAGAATAACGTTCCGTCTCCTCTCCCACGCACACAAGGCCCTCTAAAAAATAGCACCCGAATGCCTCAACACTCGACTGTACTTCTACACACCCACCCGCCAACTAAGATCCTCCAATCAAGCCCTCGCTGCAGTTCCGCGCATCCAAAGATCCACCATGGGAGGAAGATCCTTCTCCTACTTGGCAGCCAAGACCTGGAATTCACTCCCCACTCACCTCCGCCTTACACAGAACCACATTTCCTTCAGAAAAGAACTTAAAACCTGGCTATTCGACAAATAATAAACCCCCTCCCCAAGCGCCTTGAGACCCTCTGGGTGAGTAGTGCGCTATATAAATTCCTGAACTTGAACTTGAACTTGACCTCTGCCCCTGGCCTGTTTGTCCCTGCTCGGAGAGCCGAGCTAGCTCCCCGCCGCTCCCCGCCGCTCCCTGAAGTGCAAGAGCGGGCGGAGGGCTGCCGGGACCAGCCGGGGCCAAGTACAAGTCTGCTCTACTCGGCACGGTGGTGCCTATATGATCATCAGTGAGGCGCGCTCGCATTGCTGGGGCTAAGTAGTTTGAAGGCCTGGTTATTAAGTTAATAACACGCTGGCATTGCTTTGACAAATCGTTTAAAGAGCTAATTTGAATGAGTGAGATTACTTAAACACTGATTTAAAGAGAATTGAGACTATTCTTTTACCATAAGAACTTCCTACTGTGAGTGCAACCATCAAGATTAAGTGCAACCTTTTTCTAAAGAAGCAACCGTAGTGTACTGTTGATTTTAACTGCTGCAACTAGATAAAGTTATATTTTTGTAAATATACTTACCTGTGTGGTCTCAGTTTGTGGTGGATTGGGGATCATTGTTTGTGTTAAGTGCATTTATTATACACATTGCCTTGGGGATAAGCTTGTCTGCTCGAGCCAAGCTACCTAGAGGGTGAGCAGGGTTTATCTACTGTGTGTACTTCTTCACCCTGACTAGAAGGAAGGGTCCCTACTTGGTCTAAGGTACTTATCTCAGCCAATTAGAGACCCCCAGATCTAACATTGTTGGACAGCGGTGTGGATTTTGAACTAATATTTGCACTTGACCTGCAGTGATTTCTTGTACATCACTAGTCTAGTTTAGCAGCACAGATTGCACAAGATTTTTCTTTTTGGTGAAACCTATTTTTGAAAGCCTAGGAAGCATCATGTCTCAGAAAGCAGTAAGCAAAGGAGTAGAATTGCAATTTGAAATTCAGGAGTTGCTCATCTATAAAAAGGAGCAGCTGAAGCAATTCTGCAAACAGCATGGCTGCCCAGTGAAGGGCAGCTCAAACAAGGAAGAGCTACAGAAAGCTCTAAGGGCCTGGTGGGAGGCCAAACATGTTGTTTCAGAAGATGTTACTGGAGAGGGAAACACACAGGAGAATGCTTTTGAATCCGGTGATTTGCCAGTGAATAGGCCAGCCTCTAGGGTTGGCAGCAACCACTCCAGTAGGGTTATTTCTCCAGAGGAGCTGGAGGATAATCAGAGTACTAGGGCCCATGAGATTGAGCTTTTTAAACTCAAAGCCCAAGCAGAAGAGAGGAGACTGCGCCTTGAAAGTGAAAAGAATGCGGAGGAGAGGAGGAATGCTCTTGCTTTTGAAGAGAGGAAACTCCAGTTGGCTCATGAGTTGAGCATGAGGGAGCTGGACATTAAAGCTAAACAGGTGGAGTCCAGTCCTAATGGTGGCAGCACACAACCAGTACAGGCGGGTAAAGTATACATACCAAAAGATCTGGTACAGAATTATCAGAGGGGTGAGGATATTTATGCATGGTTTAGATCGTATGAGCTTGCCTTGAAGATGAATGAAGTGCCTGAGAAGAGTTGGGGGGCAGGTTTGTGGAAGCATTTTGAGGCCTCTGGGAGGGATGTCTTGGCACCCTTAGAAGCAGCAGGTACTTTATACTACCCCGCTATGAAGAAGGCTTTATGCCTCAGGTATGGGCTCACTCCAGAACAGTACCGCCAGAAGTTTAGGAACTTCAAGAAGCTTGATTCTAGTACTTGGGTGGAATGTGTGAGTATGTACACGCGTGCACTGGAAGGTTGGATAAAGGGCAGCAAGGTAACTGATTATGTGGGGTTGTGTCACTTGATTAGTTGGGAGCACTTGAGCAGTCTATGTGTTCCAGAGCTGCGCCAGCATCTTTTAGACAGCAAGGTAACTGATCCCAGTGAGCTTGCTAAGGAGGAGGACCGCTGGACTAGCACCAGGGTCCACAAGGGGGTGGTAAGTACCCCAGCCAAAGGTGGACAGGGTCCCCAGCAGAAGAGTGGGGGGGACAAAGGTAATCAAAAGTAGTCTTCTAAAGGGCCACAAAATAGTTCCCAGGAGAAGGAGTCTCAATCCCCCAAGCCTAAGAAGTCCTGGCCCCATAAGGGCAAGCAGGACAACAGGTCTCCGCATACTTGCTATGCAGGTAGGGAGGTGGGGCACATTGCCCCCAAATGTCCAAACAAACCTCCAGCACCCACTGGTGCTCCAACCCCGGGGTTAGCCAGTGTAGCTTTGGGAGGGGATTTGATTTCCAGTGGGGAGGAGGGGTTAGCAGAGATGACCCTTGTCTCTTTAGGAGACCAAAAGATGGCCCAGGAACCCTTGCTGCCCCTTAACACTAAAAAATATGGGCAGAAGGTGACCATCAATGGAAAAGAGATAGAAGCTCTGAGAGACACAGGGGCCAGCGTGACATCTGTCAGGTGTCAGTGGGTGTCTGAAGAGCAGATCATTCCCAATGTACTCCGTCCTGTGGTGGCAGCTGACAGTTCAGTGCGCCTCTGCAAGTTGGCACGTGTTCCCTTTGAATGGGGAGGAGTCTCCGGTATTTTGGAAGTTGTTGTAAGTGATGGCTTGCCTGTAGATTGTCTATTAGGTAATGACCTGGAGAGCTCTCCATGGAAAGATGTGGATCACAGAACTCATTTGGAAATGTTGGGCTTACCGGCGTGGATCTGTGTGACCACATGTGCTATGGCAGCCAGTAGTGGTGGATTAGCAGAACTGGAGCCTGGAACAATGGCCCAGGGACCTGCCAAGAGAGGAAGGGGCAGAGGGCGCGGGAAACCGGCCCCCACTGTTTCCACGGTCCAGGAGGAAGCAGAACCTGAGGGGGATGCCCTGGAACCTACAAGGGAACAGGTGGCCGAACTGGGGGAATTGCCTGAGCTGTCCCAGTGGCAGCAAGATGGTGGTCCCTCCAGGGAGGAATTCTGCCAGGCTCAGAAGGAGTGCCCTTCCCTCATTGGTGTGCGGCAGCAGGCTACAGACCAGGCAGCAGGCCTGGGGTCCAAGGAACATTTGATTTACTGGGAAGATGACTTACTTTATAGTGAGCCTAAATTCGCTGAGCCCGGTGCAGCCCGTGTGCTGGTGGTACCCGAGCGCTTCAGGAACTTCCTACTGGGTCTGGCTCATGACGTGCCTCTCGCAGGACATTTGGGGCACGACAAGACCTATCACAGGCATGTCACCCACTTTTACTGGCCCCAGATAAAGAAACACGTCGCTGCCTTTTGTAAGTCTTGCTAAACTTGTCAGGCAAGTGGCAAGAGCGGAGGGAAGTGTATGGCACCCCTCCAACCCTTTCCTGTGGTGAGCACCCCTTTTGAGCGGGTGGACATCGTGGGGCCCCTAGACCTCAAGACAGCCTTAGGCAACAGGTTTATCCTGGTCTTGATGGAGCATGCCACCCGGTACCCGGAAGCTGTCCCTCTCAGGACAGTCACAGCTCCTGTGGTGGGCCGTGCCTTAACCCTTTCCATGCTCATGACGAGCTCAGCTCGTCATGATGCACGGTTGAGCTGTGCTGATGACGAGCTGAGCTCGTCATGAAACAATGGGAATCATCCAAGATCAGCACAGGAGCAAAAAACACCTAGCAGCCAAGGTGTTAATGGGGATCTTTTCCCGTGTGGGGTTCCCCAGAGAGGTGGTCTCCGACCGGGATACAAACTTCATCTCTAGGTACATGAAGTCTCTGTGGGAGAAGTGTGGGGTGACATATAAGTTCACCACTCCTTACCATCCTCAAGGAAATGGGTTGGTTGAAAGATTCAATCGCACCCTAAAAGGCATAATTATGGGCCCAGAGGAGCCCATGAGGCGGAAGTGGTACGTCTTGTTACCATGCCTGTTGTTTGCCTACAGGGAGGTGCCTCAGAAATCCTTAGGGTTCAGCCTCTTGAGTTGCTGTATGGCCAGCCTGTCAGAGGACCTCTCACTCTGGTGTAGGAGGGGTGGGAGAAATCCTGTGGGAAAACCCCTCAGGATGTGTTCAGCTATGTGCTGGCCATCCGCAACCAGACCAAGCGCTTCAGGAAGCTCACTCAAGAGAACCTGGAGGCTAGCCAGGAGGAAATGAAAAGATGGTACGACCAACCTCTCTGGTTGAGTTCCACTCTGGTCAGAAAGTGTGGGTGATGGCGCCGGTGGAGCCTTGTGCGCTCCGTGACAAATGGACCGGGCCATATGAGGTGGTGGAGCGCAAGAGCGAGGTTACCTACTTGGTTATCCTGAAGACTCCCAGGCAGCCCCTGAGAGTGTTGCATGTGAACCGCCTCAAGCCCGACTTTGAGAGGTCCGAAGTGACTATGCTCATGGCTACAGATGCTGGAGGGGAGGAGGATAGTGATCCCCCATAAACTTTTTAAACCGGGCATCCCTAAGTGCACCACTAGTCAAAGACTCAAAAACGGTGTCGACAAAAGTCGCAAAAGTTCAGTCAAAAAGTGACTGGAGGTACCGCTCTCTCTAGATCTACGTTGGCTAGCGCGTAAAAAGAAATAACTGACGTCAGCATGCAAGGGCGACATCTAAGTATCTACTGTGACATCATCCCGGCGACCACAATGCCAACGACAAACATGGTGCCGAGCAAGGCAACCTTTCAACTTGCAGGGGTACTGCTGACGAAAAAATTCCCTGGATCAAGTCTGACACCTGGGGGTAGTTCTAAAGGTAAGGAATCTATAACTAATTGTCTCTTTCAGATGAATCTAATAGGATACGCTTCAGGTACAGCATATCAACCCCAGCCAACAATCCAGGTTGACTGTCTCTCCAACTCCCGCCAAGGTTCTAACCTATTCATCATTGGTGTGACATTAATAACCTTCTTAGCCTGTCATCATTAGATACCACACACCATCCCCCTAACAACAAAGACTATTTACGATATAATGCAAAATCTCATGTAATACGGTATCTCATGAAACACATGAGATAAATGCACTGAACATCGTAAGAAATATTTCAAGATGCATAATCGTTCAGATAAGATGGCTTCTTAGTTGTATGACAAATCTTCACATACACAGACTGAGGTGCACATATATTGCGTCCTCCATCCCCACAAAAATGTGAACATTTTGCAACTGCTCACTGGCTGCCAGGTATAGTCCTCGAGTGCCCACATGATCGCCGAGAACTCTGAATGACTGTTTTCACTGTATTACTGGCTAGGGATATTGTGTGTTGTTTTATTAATTTCCCAAAGTCGAAAGACTTTTGTTCTGCCTTGTTTTTCATTTCTTTTTAGCCTTCAGCGCTACCGTTTTTCCTGCCGCTGCTGCCTCGCGCCCCTCCCACTGGCTCAACAACTGCTCCCGCCCCCACCTCCAGTTTCGCCCCCCTCCCCTACTAATGGCGGCCGCTGCGGGGAGCACGTGTGATTCCTAGACCTCGGTCCAGGTCAGCACTCTACCCAACAGCTCCGCTTGGTTGCACCGCTATCAGAGTCCTCCGTCATTCTCCATGTTTCGCGCCGCAGCTCCTGCTCATTGGCTGCCCGGTATAGTCCTTGAGTGCCCACGTGATCGCCGGGCACTCTGAGTTACTGTTTCACCCTATTACTGTCTTTGGATACTGTGTGTTGTTTTATTAATTTCCCTAGGCCTTGCGCTCTGCTTTTGTTCTGCCTTGTTTTTAATTTCTGTTTAGCCTTCAGAGTTACCTTTTTTCCCGCCGCTGCTGCCCTGTGGCCCCTCCAACCGGCTCAGCACCCGCTCCCGCCCCACCTCCATTCTCGCCCCCCTCCCCTACTAATGGCGGTCGCTGCACGTCCTGAATACGGCCACTACCAGGAACCCTGGTTCTCCTAGGCCCCAAAGCTACGACTCGTCCAACCTCCACGCACTCAATCCCAGAAGACACATCGACCGCGTAAAATCTGCGCCGAACACCTCCCATGGACAGTTCTTGTACAGATCCTGCTATAGATCGTTCACCATCAACAAAGCCCGCACCACTGACGAAGGCCCGCCTGATACATGCACCGCCAAAACCCTGAAAGGCATCCTTCTCAACATGCGCTCCCTGCACTGATACACCGTAGAGATCTGGGACCTGATTGACACCCTCACGCCCAACGTCGCCTTCTTCACGGAAACCTGGACCAACACCACCTCCGGCCCGACATGGCCACTGTCATTCCAGACTGCTACAAGATCCAGGGAAAGGACCGCCCCCACTACCCAGGAGGAGGACTCACCATCGCACACAAGACCACCTTCCGACTCCCCACCTCCAGCACGAGTGACCCCCATTCCAACACGGAACACCTCCACTTCCAGATCCAGACCAGGACCATGCCATCACCTCCACGGACTACATTCTACTTGAAGACCTGAATTTCCACCTCAACAACTGCAACGACCCAGACTCCACCGCTCTCCTCAACAACCTCGCCAACCTTGGACTGAAGCAGCTGGTCAACATGCCCACTCACAGAGCTGGACACACCCTCGACCCCATCTTTGCAGGAGGGACACACATACACTTCAGCCACACCACCCAGCCCCTCTGGACTGATCACCACTGCGTCCACTTCAAATTCAACAACACCACCGAACCCAATCCCACCCCACGCCCACCACGAAGGAACTGGAACAAGGTCACAGAGGAACACCTCAACAGCACCCTCCTCCAAGACCCCCCTTGCACCACAACCAACACCAACTCCACAGCCAGAGATTTACACTGCTGGATCTCCCCCTGTGCCGACAAGCTCGCACTCCTCCGCAACCCCGCCAAACAACATGCTCTGAAGGCCGCCTGGCTCACCACAGAACTTCAAAAAGCCAGGCGCTCCTGCAGATGCCTAGAGAAAGTATGGTGAAACCAGATTACCACGAAAACTCGGAAAAACCACAGGAGCGCCCTGAAGGAATACCACCAGCGCATGAGAGAAACCAAACAGACCTTCATAAGTGACAGAATCCAGACTAACGCGACCAACGCCAAGGGACTGTTCAACGTCATACAGCAGTTCACCAAACCCCCAAGTGAATCCTCGGACATCACACCTTCCCAGGAACTCTGTGACAAGCTCAGCTCCTACTTCCATCTAAAGATCAATGCCCTCTACGAAAACTTCAGCGAACAGTCTACGGACGTGCCCCCCTCTCCGCCACCACAGATAAGCCAACTGTCATGACCTGGGATCTCGCCACCATCGAACACATCACCGCGACCATGAAGAAAACCCACTCAGGAGCCCCTACGCAACCCTGCCCACCTCACATATTCCACAAAGTCACCACCGCATTGCAACGAACTACTGTGGACCATCAATGTCTCCTTCAGATCCTGCATCTTGCCAGATGACTGGAAACGGGCCAAGGTTAAACCCCTCTTCAAGAAGCTGACGGCCAACCCAACGGACCTGAAAAATTACCAGCCCATCTCTCTCCTCCTTTTCACGACTAAAGTGACAGAGAGACTCAGAAACGCCCTGCTGACTGCCTTCATCGAAAAAACTCCATCCTTGACACCTCCTAATCTGGAGTTCGCACCACCACAGCACCGAGACTGCCCTCCTCACCACCACGGACGACATACGCTTACTACTCAACCAGGGACACAATGCGGCCCTCATCCTTCTTGACCTCTCTGCTGCCTTCGACACCGTCTCACATCGCACACTCACAGCCAGATTTCACGACGCGGGGATAGAAGAAACCATCCTCGAATGGATCCAATCCTTCCTCTCTGGCAAAACCCAGAGGATCAGACTCCCTCCCTTCCTCTCCGAGCCCACCAACATCAATTGTGGAGTACCCCAAGGATCATTGCTCAGCCTGACGCTCTTCAACATACACGTGACCTCCGTCACCGCAATCGTCAGACAGCATGGGCTCAGAATAGTATTCTACGCCAACGAGACCCAGCTCATCCTCTCGCTCATGAAGAATCCCGAAGACACCAGACTCTGCTTCCACGAAGAAATGAAGGGCATTGCAGCCTTGATGAAAGACAGCTGCTTGAAGCTCAACTCAGAGAAAATCGAGGTCCTCATCCTCGGACCTCGCACCTTCGCCTGGAACATCACTTGTTGGCCTCCCACCCTCGGGAAGCCACCCATCCCTACAGACCACGCACGAAACCTAGGTATCATCCTCGTCTCCTCCCTCTCCATGAACCACCAGATCAACGGCGTTCCCTCCAACAGCTTCAATTGCCTGCACGTCCCACGCAAGACCTTCAAATGGATCCCCCCGACTGCAGATGGACCGTCACACACGCGCTCATAACCAGCAGACTGAACTATGGCAGCGCCCTATAAACCAGAATCAACAGAACTCTTCTACACAAACTCCAAACCATCCAGAACGCTGCAGCCACTTGTCCCCGGGACACCACGCCATCAGCACATGACCCAACACCTACAAGACCATCACTGGCTCTCTGTCGAAAAGAGGGTCACCTTCAAACTCCTCATCCACACCTACAAATCCCTAAACAACATCGGACCCAAGTACTTCAAGGAGAGAGTCTACTTCCACGTACCCAAGATGAACCTCCGCTCTGCCGACTTCACCCTGGCAGAGGTACCCCACATCCGCAGAAACAGAGCAGGTGGGAGAGCTTTCTCCTACATCGCACCCATGACCTGGAACGAGCTCCCTGTGAACATCAGACAGTCCCTGACCCTGCACACTTTCAGGACGGACCTCAAGACCAGGCTTTTCAACTGATACGGAGGTGCCCCCTCCACCCCCCCCTGTATCAAAAGAGTTCTTGAGAGACGGGAACAACCAGTGACAGTCCCTACCGAATTCATAGTGGACCTACTAGAAATTGCGATGACAAAGAATTTCTTTATGTTTCAGAATAAATTCTTCATCCAAAGTAAAGGAGTTGCTATGGGCGCTGCATTCGCCCCAGATCTGGCAATTCTGTATATGGCTGAATACGAACATCACTGTATCCTGGCACAAGCAAATCCATACCGTGACATGATCTCCACATGGCATCGATACATTGATGATGTCCTGATGACATGGACAGGTGATGAAGACTCTCTTCACGCCTTTTTGGAATGGTTGAATACCCAATCGGATGACATAAAATTCACAATGAACATGAGCAAAGAATCGATTGACTTTCTTGATGTTAGCATTAAAGTGGATGATGATCATCTCTATACCACACTCTTCAGGAAACCCTCTGAGAGAAATTCACTTTTGAGATACACGAGCCACCACACGAGGGGATTAAGGGATAACTTATCCTTCAGCCAATTTCTCCGATTACGAAGAAACTGCTCCCTCAAAGAGGACTTCTTCAAAGAATCTGATGACCTGATTAATCGCCTTGTAGACAGGGGATACCCAAAACGCCTGGTAAAAAGATCACGTAAACGAGCCTGGTACCAGGACAGACCATCTCTACTGGTACCTAAAATGCGTACCGCATCTCAAGAACGGTTGATTTGTGTGACTACATTCTGTACCAAGAGCAATGCAATATGCAAAATAGTCAACAAACACTGAATCTTGTTGCGGATACCCAAGACAGCCCGGATCCTCCAATGCATGCATTCAAAAGGGCCAAGAGTGTAAGGGACCATGTGGTACGTTCAATGTTGGACATCCCTCAGGCACCGACCATACAAAGACTATGGAACCTTCCAGAAGTGGTGGGCCACTTCAAATGTACAACATGCAAAGCATGTTCCACATGCTGGGAAACCAAACAAATGGTATACAATAATCTCAGTATAGATCGAAAATCCTTCACCAATTGGAACACAAGCGGAGTCATCTACGCTATCCTGTGCCCTTACAATCTGATGTATGTCGGACAGACTAAGCAAAAAATAAAAAATCGGATTTTCCAGCACTGCAGCAGAATCCGGTGCTCCACAGCTGGAGCCCCTCTAGTGGAACATTTTAAAGAACACAACCACACCCCAGAGTCCATCAGATGGCTGGTACTGGAAAAGATTTCATTGGGACCCCGTGGTGGGAATTTGAACACCATACTAAACATCAGAGAATGTAAATGGATGTACCTATTCAAAACCATCAGCCGAGGGCTCAACGAAATGGACGCCAATTTTGCCCAAATGGCTGGCATAAACCCTGAATGATCGTCCATCAACATACTGACTAACCACTCTAAATGGGGATAATGTACAATTTAATCCATTGTTTATTGTAGGGCCTTAGCAAACAAAGATGACCACCGTGTAGGACTTACCCCCCCCTTGTCGGAGTACAACTTTCTTGATGCTGGGTTTCACTACTGTGAGATAATCATTATAATGTACGACTTTCCTTTAGAAGTCATTATCACACGAGGGCTACCTCCCACACGTATACAAACTTAGCTATGAGGACGTGCACTATTAGAGGACAATATTTATTTATAGTTATGACCTGCACAGTTATAATGTGTGATATAATTTTAATGTGTGATACAATTATACGTGCATTTTACGTTTGTCAACACTGTTATATATATAAATGTATGCACTTATGCCTCCAGTGGATATACCATTCAGTATTATGTACCCCTTAATACACTGCGACTTGATCTAGCATGTGGTTATGGCTCCCCTTCATATACATGAAGGCTACATATACTCAAATGCCCCCACACAATTATGCACTCTTGAAGCACCAATATTCTTCGCACCGAATACGAGGACAACTCCTCTTTGTACATATTCCCTTAAACTGACGAGCGGACCGCTCTTTTAAGATACTCCCTGGCCCACGCCATACGCGTTAGACGAGGAAGTCCCCGGCTTTGAAACGCGATTGGCCCATGAGGATGAGCCCCCTTTCCTGACTAGTACTCAGCGGCTGCACCGCGAGTTCTTCAGATGCAGCCAAGAAACCCAGAGGACTGATCGCTGTCACCACGCCTGAGTGAGTAACCTTGCCCCTGTCCTCTAACTTGTTTAAACAACCCCGCTTTGCCATCAACCCGAGTTCTGCATGTAAATGATATGCGGCACCGGACTTTTGGTCCATTAACCCTCTGCTCTTCCCCTTTTGAGCATGACGGATATCCAATATGCAACGGAGGTTCTATTATGGAATCATCCTAATTCACAGGTATTATACACTGTGCAACAGAATTCGAGTATTCTGACCAAGCGCGTTTTACTCGTATCTTGTACACATGCGCCCAGCAATCTACAGCGCATTAAACTCAGGGGCACCCACAAGACGCATCTGCTAGCGATATTAGCCCCTTGTGCCCCCTTTTGGCTTGTTTAATGAACTGACCACAAAAATATATCTTAGTGGTGGTTCTTTATCTTTCCCCTACACAGCGCGACGATTGATTGAAAACAGCAGGATTAACCCCTGATGGGATGCATTAATTCCAGTAAGGATCAGTCCCCAAGTAAGTTCCCCTTTCGATACTAGCATATTGCAACTAGCAGCCCAGTCTAGCTAGTGACTGAGCCCCAGTCTTTATTATGTTTTAAACAGAATATTAAGGAGCCCGCCCTGGCCCACCACTAGACGGTACAGATGCCAACCGTTCTTGGATGTATGTAAATCTTTACTTATTATTACTTATGTAACTGAGCTCACTCACCCTTTCATTAAGGTAACTACAGCCTCCACATTATTCTTATAGGCTCTCACTTCACACTGTCCTGATGAAGACCCCAACATGAGGCAACAATTACCCTTCTAGTGTACTTCGGGGGTCGAAACGTAGACTACGCCATCCCAGCACACCATAGGACACAAAGAAATATATTGATTTGACCTTTGTGTGATGCAACTTTGGAACCTTGTACATGTTGATTGTAAATGCGTTTTTTGATTTTAACGTGATGTTTCAAAAAAGTCACGCCACCTATACCCGGTCCCTCACAACCTCCACACTTTCCCTTCCCTTCCCATTGAGAGCACTCTGAAATGTAATGATTTAACAATTGCATTCAAGCACTTCTGTTTGTTTCGAAATATTTGATATAACTAAGCTGATTAATGCACGCAAACAATACTATTGCGTTAATACTGACTATGCAGAAATAAATGCATAGAAATCTTTCTCTTCTTGATTTATTTGTATAAATGTGAGTTTATTCATGGCAAATGGTTATGTGGTGAGTGTCAGTTCAATATGATACAGACTATATATTGTACATGAGTCACATTGTAACTCGGACCAATGCTTATTTGTATTGACATATGGACCCAGGTCCTTAAGTTCTAAGGGCCTACCCCTTTATTACTCACACCCTCCACCCCCCCAGCACCTTGAGACCCTGGCGGGTGATTAGCATGCTTTATAAACCCCCTGATTGATTGATTGACTCTATTTAAGTTCCATATACTGTTATCATCAGTCGTGATCGCATTTTTGAACAACTTCCCCACTATCATCATCTTGCTGAACTTGGACCGACATGATCTAGTCCCCAGTAGTCTGATTTTAATCCAATTCCCTACATCCACACTGGTCTCTTTGACCTTAGTTCGTCCATCAAACTCACATTTTCTCTACAACATCTCACTTTTCAACAACTTCACTGTTAAATATCTATTGGCCAGATAGACCTTCTTTTTATTTACCCAATTTGGGCAGATACACATTTTGACTTCATCCTATATGTCATCACCTTTTCCATCACTTCCTTCATCCAACATTTGCCACAAGCAACAGCAAGTTGAATGGTTTGCTGTAGAACCTTGTTAAATCTCTCTATCATACCATTAGCTGTGGGATGATAGAGAGCTGATTTCTTGTGAATTATGCCCTTCTGAATAAAAAATTCCTTCATCTGCCTAGAGGTCAGCTGAACACCATTGTCTGCGAGCAAAGTAGATGGAGAAGCTCTCTCTCTCTCAAATATTTCTTCTAGAAATTAAGTGACATTTCTAGTTTCAATAGAGGTAACTATTTTCACATCTGACCATCTGGAATACATACTGACACAAATTAACATATAGTGATCCACATTTGTTATTCTTATAGGAACCACTATAGCAAATGCTTTTTTTTCCCACGGTCCCACAGGCACCATACATAAGGCCGTGGGCTGTGTAAAATGTTTTAAGACCTTATCACTGCTTACCCACTCATGGCGTTCCCTTACCCCTTCGCTCCACCATAAGGTCCATTGCAGGCCACCAATAATCTCTCCTCACTCTGCTTAGTTTTCGAGATACCTCTCATGTGCTTTTTCAACTATCAGTTCTCTTAACTCTTTGGAAGGTACAAGTCTGCTACCTCTCAAGAAGAAACCATCATTCATGCTCAATTCGTCTTTCACATCCCAAAACACTTACACACCTTCAGCAAAATCACTTATGCACACCAACATCCTTGTACCAAGAGCATTACCTCTATAAACTGACGGTCCATCTTCACCAAGATATTACACATCTTCCATTCATTCTTTTATTGAACACCATCTAAATTATCTCCTTCATCATTACCAGAGTATAATCTGGAAGAACAATCAGCAATGGTATTTATATTGCCAGGGACATATACAATATCAAAATCCAACTCCTGGAGTGCAACCACCAGATTTGCAAATCCTTGTTGAAATACAGTCAATCCCTTTGCTGTTAAAAACCTCTCTTAACAGCTCCAGTCAGTTCTTATTTTCAAAATGGCTGCCCCACAAAAACGTTCTCAACTTTCTTACAGAACAATGTATGGCAAGCGCCTTGGCCTGGCATATGCTGTCCACTATTCTAGTGGGCACCTTGCACCAGTCCAAACAACCCTTACTGATGATAAGTTTAAGACAACCTTTATTGAAAGCTATCCTAGTGGTAGCTATGGAGAGCAGCCTCCAGGCTAAGTCTTGAAGGAGTTTAAGCAGCTTGGTTTACCAGATTATAACCTCTTGAATGTCTAAATGAAAAGAGAACCACACAAGGTATATATAAAATATATGTATTTATTTCTTAACACTTTCTAGTAATCTCTTTATGAGATTACAGAGCAAAGTACACACTTTAAACAATAAAGAACTTCAGTAAATAGCACAATATACACTGGGCCCCAGGGGGAGACCAAACCATATATTAAGAAAGTGGTATAAGAACCACAACTTGACTAGACACAAGGCCTAGAGCCTGTGGAATCGCTGGGGCCACAAGTAACCACCCAAGGTAGTGACACAGGGGACCCACGGGGAAGCGTTCAGTGTGAGAACACAGCCGCAAGACTCCGTTAGCTTCTATGGGGAAAGTGGTGGTTGGAATGTTAAAGATAAAGGACACTTAAGAGAGGACTTTGAGCAAGCCCCTTTAGACTTAAGGAGTTCTAGAGCCAACACCCATGGGAGCACTGGAGTACTCGAGTTACCTCACCCAGGGAATCCAGGTGCATAGGTGTCTTTTGGTGTCATGAATCGTTGTTCATTTTAATGGCAATCTGCTGCAAAGTGCTGCTGCTGTGGAGAAGAAAAGTGTCTAGATCCTGAAAGCAGAGAGGACAGAGTCTGGGTCACTTGCCAGTGACCATGGGCACGATAGACGAATGCCCACCGATATCGGGTGTTTCAGGTGCAAAGAGGTGAAACTTGACTCTGCAGCCACGAAGACCAGGAGGCGTCGACGACCACCAGGAGCTGGATTCAAGCTGTCCCATGAAGGATGTCGAGTGCTGGGGTGTCGGTGCCCGGATTGGACCCAACAAGCCTTGGCAACAGCAACCCACGCAGGAAGGGAAAAGATGCTTCGGTGTGGACCAGCAAGATGTAGGGGACTCACCAAGTGGTGGAGAGTCAGGGCACATCTGGAGCAACCAGGGAAGTCCAAGGAAAGTCCAATTTGCCTTCTTAGGAACCCACCAGTCGACGGACCAGGGATCGCAAAGGTACCTCGAGCGAAAGCACAAAGGGCTAGCTCACGGAACACTTGGCCATCAATCTTCAGTGGAAAAGGTGCTCAGAGTCTGGGCTACAAGTAACCCAATGCACAGCCTCAAGGAACGTCGAGAAGCTGGTGCACTTGCAAATGTGCACGTGTCCAGGGGTTCTGATTCCAAGGTTGAGGTAATATGAATTTTTATGCTCAATTGTGTCCCCTACTACGTACCCCAACGGCCATGTATGTGCTTCAAGTACATGTATGTTCCCTCCACAACTAGCTATGAAGACGCAAATACATTTGCGTCCAACGTTAACATGTCCTCTTTCAGATCCTCCATGAATGGATCAATAATTCAGTTCCTAAGTATGCCGTGCCACCGTCTTTACATGGTGCACTTTCATGTTTTCATGGCTCTGGCGAAGGCCCTGATTTCTGCCATCAGCCTTTTCCTGACTTCTGCCTCTGAAAAACTGCAGCCTGGACCTGCATCTGTATCCCTGAACTTTGACTTACTCCCTGCGCGGCAAGCGGTGCCTGCCTGCCTGCCAAAACTGTATTCAGCCTTCAAGTTATCTGCTCCGCTCCTCGAAAATACATTCTTGTCCAGTAGTTTAGGTAAACATCCCCCCCGCTGCAGAGTAAAGGGCCCGGCCTTTCTAAGTATTTAATAGCTCCTGTTAACATGGTAGGCCCATGGCCCCTCGCATTACACGTAGACACATATGCACGCATTAGCAGTCAGTATAGAATAGCCTCTGCCCGAGAGACCTTTCCTTCTAGATAATACAGTTCTCCAAACACAAAATACCAGATATGATTTAGGAACAAGTCGATCTGACCCACCAGACTTCTGTCTCTAATCCTAGCGCTAAATGTCAAGTCCCCTTCACCCTCCAGTCCCACGTCAGTCACACGTCATGCTGCTGCGCGCGCATCTCTGCCATATATTTCTGCTGACACTGTAGGATTCTTCTAGGGATCCACCCACTTGCATCACTTCTGTGGCTGAAATGCTGAAATGTTTTTTCTTCTATGTGACGTTTCTGGCACCCACCTCCGTGTACACCCTTGTGCACGCCTTCTGATTACATATTGTTACGCACATGTTTCTTATCTTGTTTCTTTCAGCTGTTACGCCTTCTGAACCCATCACCACTGTAATGATACTATATATACTGTGTACTGTTAATAAATCATTGTACATGTCCATGATTCCCTTCCTGAACCCTCGTGGTGATGGATCATGCTACCTGGTCCGGACCAATTCCATTTTATGGAATAAAACCCCTTAAACCCCAGATGCCACGGACTCTGTGTCTCTTATTTTGATTAAGCTATTTTATTGAACTTTACCGCCTAGAAATTAAGTACCAGGTAATTTTATTTACCACATAAATTGGCACCCCAGATGGGACCCTCCCCCACCTTACGCGCCGGCGGTGCGTTGCAGGCCTAGTCCCCTGCCACAGCCGGACGGACACTCATGCGCATCCGCAGGATTTCCTGTATCTCCCTCAGGCCAACGGAGGTGACTGAGACTGCGATCGACACCCAGATGAGGCGGTGAGGAGTGCGGAGGATCCCGACCCGAGTCCAGCCGAGAGTGCAAGGTCCGAGGTGTCTTGAGGCCCACCAGTTCCAAAGTTCCGAAGTATCTACGTCGCGAGTCGAGTCCAGTCCAGGGTCCAGCCCAGTGTCGAGTTTTCCGAGGCCTTCCGATTCCGTGCTTCCCGGTGAGTACCGTTGCTGGGGACGCATCTAGACGGGTGCATTAGTTTGCCCCGGTCAAGACGAGTTTGGGTACACAGACCCGGTCTGCACTGTTTAGCAGTGTATCTGTGCTGTTTAGCAGTACATCAAGTAAATGTTACTAGTTAATATGTGGTTTTCTGTTCGAAATGTTTAAATGTGTTTTAATGTCGTGGTATGAGTGATTGTTTGATCTGCATTACTGTGTATATTGTATTTATGGTGTTCGAGTTCGAGTAAGTATCAAGGATCAAGGTTCAAAAATGCCGCTGTTCAGTAAATTACGACAGATAGGAACTAGAAAGGGGATTCTAGAAGAAGCAGTGCCTGTTCCACCTAGGGACACTCCAGGGCACTTTATGTACCACAAGCATGGCTTAGATGCCATACTGTACTTAGACTTGTGGGTCGATTACACCAAGCACTTAGACGAGAAATATAGATGGCCTGTTTCAGGAACATGGGATGCCGAGTGCATCATGAGAGTAGTGGAAAAAGAAAGCCCGACAGTCACAGAAAGATGCCATAGAATTATGGCGCAAAGAATCACATAGACGCACAGAAAAAGAATTCAGAAAAGCAGAGAAACATAGAGAAGACTCAGAAAAGACTCGAGAAAACGATCTAGTCGAGGAAGGTATACGAGTTCGAGCAGAACAAGTAGACCGGCAACGAAGTACGCTTAATAATGGTATGTATCCAGTTCGGGCCGAGGGCCTGCCCAAGGCGACCCCGGAAGTACCGAAAGATCTGCCCTCTCCATTGGTTCCAACTAAATTACGTCACAAGACCGCAGCAGAGATTTTCCTTTCTTCCTATTTGGATGATGTAGCTCCAGCTTATACTAATGCACTTGCTCATGTACCCGTCCCACATGTACCTGTACCTGCACCCCATAATCAGCAGCCCCCGGGTCCGCAACAGCAGATTCCTCCTGCCCCGGCTCCTGTCCCGAATCCTACACAGCTTCCTGTACCCCCTATTAATCCGCTTAATCCTTTTGGGACTGGCATAGTTCAGGTCCCAACCCAGTTACCGACAGGTTATGGTCAAGCCTCCGGCTCAGGAGGCGCATCAGGAGGTTTTCGAACCCCGCCGCAGTTACATCGAGTGACAATGAGAGATTTCGCAATGGCACGGACACCTAAGGGTGCCACAGCAGAACAGCTTAGACAACAGCTTACAGATTGTAGGTACGACACTGTGCCTGGTGCGTCAGGACCCATGTTGTTAGCGTCCTTACGCTTAAGACGAGTTACAGATTATCTGATAATGTTACCAGAAATGCCAGAACATCTAGACAAAATGTATCACTTTATTAGAACAGGAGAAGGACCCGAGAGTGTTGGTGACGCCATGTCACGTCAGAAAGTTGAGAACAAAGGTTTAATTATGCGATTTTTGGTTAATTGTTTGATAAGAGAACAAGATCAGGCAGGATTTCCACAAAGTGAGATGGATAGATTGAACAGATGGAGTCAGAACATGGCTGAGGGTAAACATGATAGAGAGAAAAGTATACATACTATGGTTAGAAAGATCCGTAAAGAAATCATAGATATACATGCTCGTCGAGAAACCGATGAGCCACTCGAATCAGACGATCTAGCCTCCTCCCAGGAAGAGGATGAAACAGAGAAAACAATAGAGACTTCGCAACTAGCAAGTCGAGACATGCTAGCCTATGTAGGTAAGGGTAGACCTTTTAATAAAGGGATACGTCCAGAAGGAAAGCGAATTTTCCATTCTGCTATGTCGAATCCGAAAACACCTGAACATCTATTCCAGGCTACCGATAAAGTACTTCAACATCGAATGGGGTACCATGTGCTCAATTCTATGGATGAACAAGAATTAGCCAGATCAGCTGTACAATGGGCTGACAATTCTAGTATGTATAATGATGACACAGTAGCGCAAACCTTTTTGAATCTGTCCCCAGACGAACAGCGACTAGCTGGTATATACATGATACAACATCTTCTTTTGTTGTATAAAAGCCAACGTTCTGATCCAGGTCCCTTAGCTGATGTACTAATAGAACTACTCATGAATAAATGGAGAGGTCTAGGTACCGACTTAATTAAAGTAATTCTTGAACAACGACACAGATATAGTGCTTTCTTGAATCCACAGTTTGTTTCAGCCCCACCCCCAGAAAGGAAAATGTTTTACTTCGATAGACAGAATCCCTTACGAGAAGTACATCCAGTCCAGAATGCCGATGATACCCTTAGACGTGTATTTGTGTACACACCCCTAACGAAAATGGAATTATTGGAAATGAAGAAAATAGTACCTAGTCATGATAAAGATCCAGCAGGTTTTCACCGTGAAATAAAAGACATGTTACTTATGGGAGACTATACCTATCCCGACATTATGAAAACATTGAAAGTATTACTGCCTGCTGGTATTTACGAGAAACTCAAAGAAAAAGACTGGGAGGTGGGAGAGCAAAAGATTGATTGGGCTGCATTAGAGAATGAAGAAATGACTCGAACCCCAGGTCTAGGGCTTGGGGACAAAACTAAAGCATTACCAGGATTATTAGTACAGGTTTTGCCAAGATTATTGTCAACTAAAAAGGAAGACTGGGATGCAATCTCAGCCTGCAAACAGAAACCCGATGAAGACACTAGTGATTTTTATTCCAGATTTGAGAAATGTTTTATTATTAATAGTGGCCTAAAACCAAGTAGCGAGTCATACCCACATCTTTTTGTAACAAAACTAGTTGAGAATTCCCTGCCTCAAGTTAAGAACCGTGTATTGAAAGTCGAGAGCACATGGCAAGCAAATACGCCTTCCCAAATGTTACAAATGTTACAGTACCACCAGAACAGAATCAGGGAAGAACATGATCACGAACAAAGACGTATGAAAGACACGAAAATGAAAATGTTCGTTGCTCAGTCAGTTCCAGCTGACAGTCAGAAAAAGGGCATGACACAGTCCAATAATTCAGCAGCTCCTGTTAAAGGGACATGCAACTATTGTAAACAGCCAGGTCACTACATAAATGAATGCACTGTTTTGAAATACAATATAGCCACAGGCAAAACTAAAGAGAGACCGCGTCCTCCTAGACAGGACCAGGTCCAGCAACAAGTTCCACAGAATGTACAGCCTATGCATGCTCCACAACAGACAGTAGCGGTACCCCAGCCACAGCCAATTGCCGCAACACAACATGCAACTCAGCAGATGTACCAATATGCACAAACTGATTATCCTGAGTATCAGCG
Organism: Lissotriton vulgaris; assembly: GCF_964263255.1. NCBI lineage: Eukaryota > Metazoa > Chordata > Amphibia > Caudata > Salamandridae > Lissotriton > Lissotriton vulgaris. Next base: position 47,290,711 of record NC_141696.1, read on the forward strand.
ATACACATGAAACAGCCTAGAGAGGGAAGTAGGCTTGCCTCTCATTGAGATTCCTGTAGATCAAGAGGGTCCTTATGTACATAGTCAGGTATTAGGGAAAGATAGAAAGTTTTTAATTGACACAGGGGCAAGTCGCACGACTATCAGTCATGACGAGGTTCCAGGGGCACCCCTCTCAGGCTCACAGAATGTTTCCCTTGGTTTTTCAGGAAAACCTATTATTAATGAAGTATCGAAACCTGTTCCTCTAGCAGTTGGTCCGTTATCACGAACTACAGACTTATTGCTTACGAAATCATGTTCAGAAAACTTGTTAGGTATCAAGACACTGAAGGCTCTAGGAGCAGTCATATGTTGTTCTCCGGAGGGAGTACGACTATTTTTACGTGACTTTAAAGGTCACTATGTGTTGAGAGATATTGATCCCAGCTTACAGAATGTTCCTGCACAGTTATGGGCACAAGGCCCCACAGATGTAGGTTGTATGCACATTACACCATATCGAGTTACACTCAAGCAAGGAGTTGTTTTACCCCGAATCCGACAATACAAGTTACCCCCAGATGCTGTAGTGGCTTTACTGAAAATCATTGACGAGCTCATTGCCCAAGGAGTGGTTGTAGAGACCGACTCCAATATCTGTAATTCCCCTATCATTCCGATTCTTAAACGCACTGATCCAAGTGCACCACCAGTTTATCGATTAGTGATCGATTTGCGCGAATTGAATAAATGTATTGTGCCACAGTATCCTGTGGTTCCAGATATCTCCTCATTATTGACAGCTATTGATCCAGAAGCCACGTTCTTTACTGTAATTGATCTCAAGAACGCCTTCTTTAGCGTCCCCATTGATCCGGATAGCCAATATCTGTTCGGATTCTGTTTAAATGGTCGAAGCTTCAAATTTGCACGCGCACCTCAAGGATTCACAGACAGCCCCAGCATCTATAGCCAAGCATTGAAAAGACAACTTGACAGTATCCACATGCCTGACAACACTGCCCTACTCCAGTACGTCGATGATCTATTGATCACCGCTCGAAGTGAACACGAATGTGAACATGCATCACTGACAGTCTTACATTTCCTGGCTGATAAGGGACACAAGGTGTCCCCTTCGAAGTTACAATTCTGTGTTCAGCAAGTGGTATACCTTGGGCACTTGCTGTCCAAATGGGGAAGACAGCTAACACCCGACCGTATCCAGTTAATTGTAAATATGTCACAGCCCAGAACACAAAAGGAGGTACGGGCCTTTATAGGCCTCACTTCTTACTGCAGACAATGGATCCCTCAGTATGCATTTCTAGCCAAGCCACTTATACAGTTGACAACACAGGAGGCAGCGTCATCGACTGTCCTCCCTTGGACTCAGGAACATACACAAGCTTTTGACGACTTGAAGAAAGCCTTATGTCAAGCACCTGTTTTAGCGACACCATGTTACAGCAAACCTTTTACACTTTTTGTCACAGAACGTGAAGGCACTGCATTGTCGGTCCTCACTCAAGACCAAGCAGGTTCACACAAACCGTGTGCCTATTTTTCTAGTACATTAGATCCAGTAGCCCAGGCTTTGCCTGCGTGCTTGAAATCAGTAGCCGCAACAGCTCTAGCAATCAGACAAAGTGATTCTATAGTGTTAGGACACCAATTGACAGTACAAGTTCCACATTCCGTGGAAGTTCTTTTAAACCGAACACAAACTCAACATTTGACTATAGCACGACTGACAGGATATGAATTGACATTGTTTCAGCCACACATAGAAATCAGACGCTGTAACACATTGAATCCAGCTACACTTTTGCCATTAAATATGACAGACCCTTTGGCACATGATTGTGTTGAAGTTGTTACCATTACGACGAAACCCAGACAAGACTTGACAGACACCGCATTACCAGATCCAGACCTGACACTTTATGTGGATGGTTCATGTATGAGAACAAGTACAGGAGAGTTAGTGGCTGCATATGCAGTAACAACAGAAACTGATGTCATAGAAACACATCGTATTGACACCCTGTCAGCCCAAGCAGCAGAGCTCATCGCTCTGACCCAAGCCTGTATTCTAGCCAAGAACAAGAAAGTTAACATATACACAGATTCCCGTTATGCATTCGGAGTTGTACACGACTTCGGAGTCCTCTGGCAAGAACGAGGTTTTTTAACTTCACACGGTGCCAAGATCCAGCACGGTCCTCTCATTCAAGCTCTGTTAGAAGCAATACATTTGCCTACAGCAATAGCCATTATGAAGTGTAAAGCACATATTAAAGTTACTGACACCATTTCCCAGGGTAATGACCTGGCAGACCGAACAGCCAAGCTTACAGCACAGACTCACACACCTGACTTGACAAAGACAATAGTCCCGACGCCAACTCATTGCATGACAGTCAGGGATCCCGCCTTAGATGTAATTGACATACAGACACATGCTACACCAGACGAAATCAAGAAATGGACTGAACTAGGAGGGATCCAGACAGAACAGGGATGGAGGACGAAGGGAAAAGCCACATGGTTTCTCCCCGACTCTATGGTTCAAGTTATTATTACCACAGCACATAGTCCTGCACATTTAGGAGAAAAAGCCATGTTAGACAGTATTCAAAACCTTTGGTTCAATAAACATTTACGAGCAGCAGCAAAACAGAAAGTGCGTACTTGCATGATCTGTTGTCAGTTCAACCCAGGTAAAGGCATTCCTGTAGAGCAAGGTGGAGTTCATGTTCCCGATCACCCTTTTGAAGTCCTCCAGATGGATTATATCCAGATGGAACGTTGTCGAGGATTCAAATATGTCCTCGTAGTTGTCTGTGCACTTTCCCGTTGGACAGAAGCATATCCAGTCCCAGATTACACTGCTCCGACCACTGCCAAGCAGCTGGTACGTGAATTTTTCCCACGGTACGGTTTGCCCCGTGTCGTGTACTCAGATAACGGTCAGCCATTCTCGTCCGAGTTAATGAAACAGGTATCACTCCTGCTCGGCTATCAATGGAAGTTTCACTGTGTCCGACATCCCGAGGCAGCAGGTCTCGTGAAACGTCATAATCAGACTCTGAAAATTCGCCTCGCCAAGATTTGTAAAGAAAAGGGCGTAGACTGGATAGTAGCCTTACCCGTTGCCCTCTTCTATATGAGGATGGTAGCGCACTCGAGAACAGGGCTATCCCCGTATGAGGTGGTCTTTGGCAGGCCACCGAATATGTGGGGGACGCCTCTGCCTAGAAAAATCACAGATGTTGATAGTAATATGCTGACAGATTACCTTGCTTCCTTGATGTCTGCACTACAATCATGTTGTTCACAGGTTGCTGCAGCCTTTCCCGACATCACCGATGTAAAGCCACATGGGATCATTCCGGGGGACCTTGTTCTCGTCAGGAACTTTGATCGGAGGAGTCCGCTGGAGCCCCGTTGGCAGGAGCCCAAACTTGTCCTGCTAACCACGAGGACTGCAATCAAGGTCGAGGGCCGCAAAGGGTGGCTCCACTCCAGCCACGTCAAGTTATTTCATGGACTGCTTCCAGTTACAGACTCTCAGCCCTCCCCCTCTAAGGACTGCCCAGATTTCAGTGACTCTAAACTTCCCCTGATAGAGAAAACTCCGTCCGAGGAGTATAAATCCAAACTAAGGTCTAGCAAGTCAGACAGTTTAATTGTTTAAGTCCTCCCCTAGGTGAATCGGTTAAACCTGATTCTGACATGTACCCGTTAGACCCCAATAGAGAGAGAGATAGACAGAAACAGCTCAAGAAACATGAATATTGTAAAACTCTCCGCAGTCACTGTATAGTGACATTATTGATTATGTTTTTTCTGAGTCTTATGATTATTACTGCAAGTATACTGTTAAACATGTACTATCCTATTTTCAAGCGTACACATTCTTCTTCAAATGTCACTGGCGAGCACACTTTCAGTGAATTGCCCCCGCATGAGTTGTCTTACCGACTTGCGCTGCGCAACAATACATTCATTAGTATGTTACACCATTCCCATCAGACCAGCAATGCTACCAATTGTTGGATATGTGGCCGACTCCCTCCCTATCAGAAGTACAAGGGAGTTCTGCCCCTCTTTCCGTACCCGTTCACACACAATGGCACCTGTGGTGCATGGTTTAGTTTAATTAATTCCTTAGATTCTGATTCCGCAGTTTACCAAGGCAATTGGGTATGGGGAAATCTGAACACTGTTCTGCACAAAGTATGTTTCCCTGACAAGGAGGGTTTTCCCAAAAGGACAGGGACAGATCTAGAAAACGAAGTATATGGATTAGGTAATTTTACACTTAACCTCATGATTCTGAATGTCGAGTCCGAAACCAAGCCAGACTTACCCTCTATGTCTGTATTACCAGCTAAGGGTGAACTATGTGTCAGAAAGAATGGTTCAGTACACCTAGGTCACAGCGAATGTACTACTGTAGTCGAATTCAGTGATAAAGGCAAGTCTACATTCAAAGCTTCCTGTCATTCTTATTTTGTTTGTGGCCATACAGCATACATACGTTTACCTCTAGATTGGGATGGCACTTGTTACATTGCATTCCTTCTACCACCTGTTTTCCTAGCTCCTCCTGACTATCATAGGAACTCCCACCTAGTACATACTAGACACAAGAGAGAACTCCCGATTGTCGACTATACTGAAACGGCATGGGAGCAATACACAGACTTCAATAAAGGTTTCTTCCCCTATCTAGGCACTGTATCGAATAGTAAACTGATACGACACTTAACCAGAACCCTTGAAGCAGTAATAGATGAAACTACTTCCGCCCTAGGCAACTTAACAGAGGAACAGTCTGCTATGAGACTTGTTGTCCTTCAAAATCGTCTTGTTCTTGACGTCATCCTGGCCGATAGGGGCGGAGCTTGTAGAGTCATCGGATCGAGTTGCTGTATTTTCATTCCACAAAACGCACCTTCAGTATATAAAGCCATTACCCGTCTTCACCAGATTGCAAGTCAGATACACCAGAATCCAGGCACCTGGACTTGGTCCGGTTGGTTCTGGAGCACGTTATCAGCCTGGGGATGGAAAGTCCTATCCTTCCTAGGAATAGCCCTTCTCATAGTATTCAGTTGTTGCCTATGTCTACAATGTGGGCCGGCGATATGCGGCTTGTGCGCCACATCATGTATTCCCCATTCAAGTTCAAGTTCAAATTCCCGTCAGAAAAAGGAAGAGCAAATGATGTTATATGAACAAATAGATGGATTAATGAAGATTGATATATCATGAAGGGTCCGTAGGGGACAAGGAGGGAATGAGGTAATATGAATTTTTATGCTCAATTGTGTCCCCTACTACGTACCCCAACGGCCATGTATGTGCTTCAAGTACATGTATGTTCCCTCCACAACTAGCTATGAAGACGCAAATACATTTGCGTCCAACGTTAACATGTCCTCTTTCAGATCCGCCATGAATGGATCAATAATTCAGTTCCTAAGTATGCCGTGCCACCATCTTTACATGGTGCACTTTCATGTTTTCATGGCTCTGGCGAAGGCCCTGATTTCTGCCATCAGCCTTTTCCTGACTTCTGCCTCTGAAAAACTGCAGCCTGGACCTGCATCTGTATCCCTGAACTTTGACTTACTCCCTGCGCGGCAAGCGGTGCCTGCCTGCCTGCCAAAACTGTATTCAGCCTTCAAGTTATCTGCTCCGCTCCTCGAAAATACATTCTTGTCCAGTAGTTTAGGTAAACATCCCCCCCGCTGCAGAGTAAAGGGCCCGGCCTTTCTAAGTATTTAATAGCTCCTGTTAACATGGTAGGCCCATGGCCCCTCGCATTACACGTAGACACATATGCACGCATTAGCAGTCAGTATAGAATAGCCTCTGCCCGAGAGACCTTTCCTTCTAGATAATACAGTTCTCCAAACACAAAATACCAGATATGATTTAGGAACAAGTCGATCTGACCCACCAGACTTCTGTCTCTAATCCTAGCGCTAAATGTCAAGTCCCCTTCACCCTCCAGTCCCACGTCAGTCACACGTCATGCTGCTGTGCGCGCATCTCTGCCATATATTTCTGCTGACACTGTAGGATTCTTCTAGGGATCCACCCACTTGCGTCACTTCTGTGGCTGAAATGCTGAAATGTTTTTTCTTCTATGTGACGTTTCTGGCACCCACCTCCGTGTACACCCTTGTGCACGCCTTCTGATTACATATTGTTACGCACATGTTTCTTATCTTGTTTCTTTCAGCTGTTACGCCTTCTGAACCCATCACCACTGTAATGATACTATATATACTGTGTACTGTTAATAAATCATTGTACATGTCCATGATTCCCTTCCTGAACCCTCGTGGTGATGGATCATGCTACCTGGTCCGGACCAATTCCATTTTATGGAATAAAACCCCTTAAACCCCAGATGCCACGGACTCTGTGTCTCTTATTTTGATTAAGCTATTTTATTGAACTTTACCGCCTAGAAATTAAGTACCAGGTAATTTTATTTACCACAAGGTACCCACAAGGGCTGTCTCAGCTATATGGGGACTCAGATCAGCATCTGGAAAGTCTGGAAATCCACCTCCTGTGTTGCAAACACTTCGGAGTCCGGCGGGAGCTTCGGAGATGCAAACCGGTTAGATGCATCTTTGGTGCCTGCCACGGAGGGGAGTAACTCCTTTACTCCAAGGGAGGTTCTTCAGTCATCCAGCGTTGTGCAGATCGTCGAAGTTCCAGGATTCCGAAGAGTTTCGTCGAGGTGTAATCTAAAGTCCTGTTGCCAGGGGTTCCTATCTTATATCCAAGGAAGGGTTGGGAGAAACTCTGGGGACCCACCTATGGGAGGGTTTGGAAACAGGGGTGGCTACACCCATTTCCTTTGTCCAGGGTCGTGCCAGAGCAGGGTAGCCCCTGCAACCGGGTTGAATTAGGCTATGCACAGGGACACCAAATGTGCCCTCAGTGCTGACTTCAAAGCACTCTTGGAGTGCACCCACCCAGTCCCAATACACTAAAGCCTGTCTGGGAGGTGGTGACACTTCCCTGTGACAGGAAACCTGTTGTCCCGACCTCCCCTGCCGGAGTTTCGTCCAGCAGCAGAAAGCCAGACTTGTGTCTGTGGCTGTGGCATCCATCTTGTGATGCCAGAGTTCTTTTAAACTGGTACCAGGTGTACTGGTGTGTATATGTCTTTCCCTCTAGAAGGGTGGCTCATACCCCGCCGCCAGAGTACTGGCAGGGGGGAGTATGATTCCAAAGTGTGTGACACCAAACACAACATGTTTCCTTGCAGACATTCCATAGTTAGCATTTGCCGCGAGGTTATAATGCACTTAAGATTATGTGGTCAGGCTGAATCACAGAACAACCCTGGAAAATAGATTCCGAGGGCTGCAGAGGGGCCCTGCTCATGCATGGGCACCGTCTCACACAAAACCCAGCACCCTGCCTTCAGGATTGATTAATGCAAAAAAAACAGTTGATGGACAGAATGCAGAACAATGTCATACAGTCACCCCAGTACAGAGACCTGGGTCTTAATCAGCTTGGCAGTTCGGGCTGGACTGTTCCCATGAGGCACAGGGTCAAGGCTTATTTGCATATGGCCATGTCTGAACTGGGGTGGTGTGGAGTGCAAAAAAACAATGGATTTAGGCCCAGATCTATGTACTGGGGTGTATGTATGACATTGTTCTGCATTCTGTCCATCAACTGTTGTTTTTGCATTGTTCAAGATTGATAAGGCCTGCCATAGGGGTTTATGTGTGTAGTGATTTAAAGTAGATATAGGGAACCTATTGTAGTGTAGTTCCTATTTTCCCTATAGGCCCTGCGCATTGGAATAACATAAACAGCAGTGTAGACGTAGGAGTGAGGTCTTCTAGGTCTCTACTGACTATGTTAGACTTAATTTAGGTTTGCGCCAGCTAGCTCAGAGGTCAATGGAAACTTTCTTGACTGAATAGGAAGTGATCAGCTTCTCTGGCTCAGACAAGAAGGGAATCAGCTTCCGACAACCGCATAAACATGACAACTTTGCTCCCTCAGAATAAGAGTCAATCTCTAGAGTCGTGAGTAATAATAATATAATAATAATACTGATTCTTGTAAAGCGCGAACAGCTACCTCGCGAGGAGGTGTCCCGGCGCTGAAAAGAAACCGCAGCAGCAGAGAGGGATGCAGGGAGAGGTACTAGGCTTTCTGTCCAAAGAGCCAAGTCTTTAGGAGTTTCCTAAAGATGGCTTCTGACGGGGCAGATTGGATGGCAGGGGGGAGGGAGTTCCAAAGCTTCGCAGTGCCTACTGAGAAAGATCTACCTCCGAGTCTCGCTCTTCTCGCTCGAGGTACAGCCAGTAGGGTCTGCGAGTTTGATCTCAGGTGTCTCTCTTGATGGTAGCGGGGGAGTCGGAGTTTCAGATAATTGGGACAAGTCCCTTTTTGTGCTCTGTAAGCTAGGGTGAGCGCCTTGAATTTTACTCTGCTTGTCACTGGAAGCCAGTGCAGCTCGTGAAGATGCGGAGAGATATGATGTTTAAAAGGCACGTGTTTTATCAATCTCGCAGCCGCATTCTGCACGCTCTGCAGGCGTTGTGTCAGATATTTTGGGAGGCCAAGATAGAGGCCGTTCGAATAATCCAGTCTGGATGTGACTGTCGCATGGACCACCGATTTACGACAGTCAGTTGGTAGAAGAGAGAGAAATTTTCGGAGGTTGCGGAGTTTAAAGTGGCAGCTAGAGGTGACTTGTTGTATGTGAGAGGAGAAGGAAAGCGTCTCGTCCCACCATACACCCAGATTTTTTGCCTTGGTGCCAGGGGTGGGAGCAGGACCCATTTCGGTGGGCCACCAGAGGTCAGGGGAGGGTGGAGTACTTTTCCCAAAGAATAGTACCTCGGTTTTGCTAGCATTCAATTTTAGCTTGTTAGTGTTCATCCATCTGGCTACGTCACTAAGACAGCCTTTTATTTTGCTGAACGCTGCTTCTGACACCTCAATGTATGGGAAGACTAGTTGCGTATCATCCGCATACGAAATCGCCTTGACCCCCCATTTGGCGATTAAGGTAAAAAGTGGGGCCAGATAAACATTGAAAAGTAGCGGGCTGAGGGCGGACCCTTGCGGGACACCACACCACAGCCGTTTGGGTTCAGAGGAAAAAGCGCCCAGAGCTACTTTCTGAGAGCGGTTCGTAAGGTAGGAGTGCAACCAGCTCAGTGCCTTGTCCTCTAAGCCAATATCCTTCAATCTGAGCAGCAATCTACCGTGATCCACAGTATCGAAGGCGGCAGATAGATCCAGGAGCACCAGCATGGCCGATGCTCCTGAATCCAGCGACCACCTGATTGACTCAGCCACCTCAATGAGGGCAGTTTCAGTGCTGAAGCCGGCCCTGAAACCAGACTGTGTTTCATGTAGTATGCCACTTTTTTCGATGAAACCATTGAGTTGGCGTTGGATAAGTTTTTCCAGCATTTTTCCTGGGGCTGCTAGTAGGGAGATGGGGCGGAGATTGCTCAGATCATCGGGGGCGCCATTGGGTTTTTTTTTCAATGGGAGAAGAGTGGCATGTTTCCAGCGGTCGGGGAACGTGCCAGTCTCGATGGACATGTTCCAGATGTGAAGGAGTGGCCCTACCGTGGCATCCGACATCATTTTCCACAGTTTGGGGGGGCAGGGGTCATCAGGAGCACCTGATTTGCATTTGTGTAGTTCTTTCAATGCATCCTCGTGGGTGATTGGGAGGAACCGAGTTAAGGGAGGGGTAGGCATCACAATGATATCGTGGTCTGCCATAATTGTTGGCTCGGAGGGGGTGAAGGAGTCATAGACCTTCAGGATTTTTTTGTCGAAAAAATCTGAGATATCCTCACAGAGTTTGCTAGAGGGAATAATTTCTGTTTCGATGGCCTTGGGTTTGAAGAAGGACTGAACTATTTTAAAAATTTCTTTGCTCGGTTGTTCCGCTTGTTGAATAGAGGATACAAAGAACAGTTTTTTTGCTTTTTTTATGGAGTGATGAAGGCTGTGCAGGGCTTTTTTATAGCAGTTTTTTGCAGGTTCGGAGTAGCTAGCCCGCCACTGACGTTCTAGTCTTTTGCATTTGCTTTTTTCAGCTATCAGTTCTGCAGAGAACCAGGGGGCAGACGGGGATTCTCTTCGTGAAGTGGCTATTTTGGGCGGAGCAATAGAGTCTACTGTGCTGCTAATCCAGTGATTCAGTAGTATTGCATCAGAGTTCACATCTGCTGATAGTAAAGGGGGGGCAGCTGCGAGCGCGGGACAGAGGGTCTCGGTGGATAAGTTATCCCAGTTTCTTCGTACATACGTGCGTTTTCCTGTAGTTCGAGAGCAAGTAGGGAAAGAGATTAGGAAGGGGACGAGGAAATGATCTGTCCATAGAAGTGGCAGCGGGGGTTTAGTTGTGGTATCCGGAATGTTAGAGAAAATGAGGTCCAGCATATGGCCTGCCTGGTGCGTGGTACCGGAGGTGATAAGGGCTAGATTTGCTGATTGAAGTGTGTTAATAAGTTGGGAAGCCAAAAGAGAGTCAGATCTGTCTGCATGAACGTTGAAGTCACCGACTACTATATAGTGTTGGTGAGAGAGAGTGTTTTGGACTATGAAGTCCATAAGGTCATGGGTATGGGCCGGAGAACAGTCCGGGGGTCTATATATTATCAGGCCAGCTAGGGACGTTTGAGGGTTGATTTGGAGGCAGAAGTGTAGCCCCTCTATGCCGGCGAGGGTGGTAGGAGTGGAAGAGGATAAGGTGTATTTATCTTTAAAGATAATAGCCACTCCGCCACCTCTTCTGTTCTTCTCTCTATTGGAGAGACTTAAAGTGAAACCGAGCGGAACGGCTAGAGCAATGGAGGCAAGGTTTTCTTCGTTGAGCCACGTTTCGGTGAGAAATAGGGCGTCCCACTCTGAGTCAGCTAGCAGCAGATAGATATCATCTGCATGTTTAGGAAGGGATCTGCAGTTCAGAAGCCCAGCTTTAAAGGGGGAGGTGGGAGTGTTGGCTGAGCGATAGTTCAATGTTTTTGGGTAGGAATTAGCAGAGACTGAAACGTCACACAGAGGCTTGTTGCACCGTGAGCAGGAGGGGGGTAGGTCCGGGGCGGAAAGGTCGAGCCTGGGAGCCTGACAATGGTTGCCAGGGTTAAGTGCTAGAAGTTCGCTTCTAGACCAGACTATCCTTCTTGTGTGGGACTGGTCACTGGCAGCGTGGCCGGCGCCGGGCGCGGTCCGGTCGCGGACGGGCGCAGACGGGCTTGCCTTAGGCACGCCTTCGGCGCGCAAACGGCGCTCCCGCTGCGCTCGTCCGCTGCGCTTCCTAGGTAGACACATTTTTATAGAAGGAAGGGGGTGATGTCACTCAGTCAGATGTGCATACTTAGTTTCACCAGGGTACAGAGAATAAAGAGACGGGCTTTTTCAATAAAAGGTATTATTTATTGAGCAGTCTTCCTTCTCATGCAAGAGAAGTGAATTGCCACAATTGCAATACTTAATGTAAAGTAAAGTACGTACAGTAAAAGGAGTATTATGAAATATTACTGTAAAAGCATTGATATGCTTTCTTAGCCACAAGACACTTTAAAATGGATAAAACATATATACATATATACAAAGGCTAACGTGCTCAACTGGTGCTTCTAAAATAAGCCTACCCCGGTGTACCTGACCTAAGCCTAATACGTGGGAAGGAGTAAGTAAGTAGCAGTTTAAGTTAAGTAGGTTTGTTGCCAAGGATCTGTTCAAGAATTCTCTCTAAGGGTTTAGTCAGCACTGTACCTTGGGAATAGAATGTAGGAGGTCTGGTATCTCTCTCTCAGGACTCAATATCCCACTCACCCGCAAGGGTAGGCTGGAAACACCGGAGCTGGATATTCTCGGCAGGAGAAAAGACAGCGTCTTTCTCAGCGCGTCAAAGAGGAGGGGCAGCGTCCGTGGGCTCTCCGCATCTGCTGGGCTCTCGGCAAGTAGATTAGCTGCTCTGCTCCGAAACCACCACCGTGTGTTTGCTTAAGGCAACGTTGGTATATTTATACCTGAAAGGTGCCGAGTTTGACGTAAGGTTTGGACATAAGACGTCAATAAAGATGTCACTAAGAACTGGCTGTTTCTACAGTGCTTGCAGGAGTTCTATTACAAATCAAAACAAAGCAAGCGGGGATTTCCCAGGTTGCTGGAGGTTTGGTGTGTTGAAAATACTCGTTGTGCTTTCTAGGAATCTAAGGAAGTAGCTTTTACCATGCCTTGGGCTGCAAGGGCGATTTACTGAAATATGGATCTGATTCTTATGCCATTATAGGGATATTATTGATTATAGCCGTACAGGGGAATAAAGTCACAATATTGAATCGGGCTCCTAGATAAAACACATCACACACTCCACGACTTTATGTCCATCAATTACTAAAAACTAAGCAATAAAGATGCATGTGTATTCCAACCCACCCCAAAATACATTTTGCATTCGAAATCATGTACGCGAAATACACGGAACGTTATAGGTACTGTACGTTTTTAAGCAGTGTATTAATTTAAAAAAAATTGCATATATCTTTAGCTGAACAATTTGCGAAAATTACGCATGAAATGTCTCTTAATTACAGAAAAGAAGGTTGAGACTATTTCATCACATATAAATGAAATTGCTTGTGAGTGTGCTAGAGGCTGTGGTAACATATTGTCTCTACATTTGCTAAAAATAGAAGCTCTGTTCTTTATGAATAGTTCTACTTCAAGCAGCGTACAAGTACCAAAAAAAGGTAAATATTTTGGAATTGCTGAAAATAATGATATCGTTTCCAGGGGAAAAAATACTTCCAAATGTTTTCAGTAGCTTTTGTTTTTCAAAGCTGAAGGCCGAATTCAGAGTTCATGGGAACGCTGAGTGCCAGTTTGCTTAAAAGTTATTCTTTTGGTTCAGGGGAGAACATTACTTCAGATAGATGCGCAAAAAAACAGTCTATAGCTTCAGGTGAAAGTTCGACCAAGGATGATAATGCTGTAACTGGGCAGTCGTGAGAATGATTGCTATCATCGGTGTCGGGATCAGCAATGCTCACAGAAGGTCGTACCTGGGTGATGTTGCTCTCATTTCTTGCTTCACTGCCACCACCTAATCGTAGTGGAGAAGTCTCAATGAATGCCGTCATCAGGATTGGTAACGGCTGGGGACAACAAGATGCATGAGCCGTTACAGGACTTAGCAAAGTATCGATATCCATTGGTACTGCTGATTGTAGTGTAAGACAGGTGTCTAACACGCATTCTTCTCCGCATAGCATACATCGAAGCACAGGTAAGATGCAGTTCTGCCATATAGGTCTGAATGAAAGAAACCAGGTCATATTCAGATCTCTTAGCCGGGCTAATCCAAGGACTTTAGTTATGCGGTCCCGATAGCGTATAGCTAGGATCGTTTCTTCCATCGTTGCTGGAGTCATGTCTGCGTTTTGGCTTGCCATATCGGAGCAAAAGAGTCAAAAATAGAATTCCTGCTACGGGACCCAAAACTAGTGGTAGGCCACCAAAAACCGAATGGACAAAATTGGGAAAGATGGCGTGGCTTCGAGGGTGAAGATGGCGGACGCGGCTCTGTAGAGCTCCTGCCAGCCCGATCCTTATCCGTTAATTTATCCTTGCCCTACACCCTCTTCCCTCATCCCTACTAGTGCAGGAGATTGCTGGAGTCCGGCGGAACACGGTGGTGTGGTTGCTGGAGCCCTGGACCCCTGCTGGCACGGCCATTGGACACCGGGCGTACAGGGCCTACTTGCCGCGTGGTGAGCCGGGGCCTCGATTTCTGTGTCCTGCCCACCGGAGGTCCTTGGCTGCCGGCTAGGCGCCATTTATTCCCGCCCGCGCCATCGGGGTGGAGTCACTGGAGCAGTGGGACGAGGGGCCCGTTGGTCGCACCCAGGGGTGGGGTGCACCGACGAATCGATTGCACGGACCTGCGTCTGTCCTGAAGGGCCAGCCCGTACGGACTCGAAGGGGTTGCGGCGCTGCCGGGAGAGGACAGACTGGAGGTGCCAATCCGGCGATTCTACCCTAGGCTCCTGCCTCCTGGTGCTTGCGCCCTGGTGGGGTGCCCTTCCTGTGGTTCTGGCCCATCTTCCACTGGGCTGAGAGCGGACTGGTTGTGCCCCGGAGGCCCAGGACCTTGCCCGCTGACTGTTTCTGCGGGGTGACCGGCAGCGTGTGTTTCTCACCGGACTGCCCCGGCGGCGGCCATGACGAAAGGCAAAGGTGGTCCTCCCGCCTCAAAGGGACCTATAGACAAATTCACCGGCCCCGGGGGTAGTGCCAGGGCAGCTGGAGGGAGTCAGACCGCAGGCCCGGACAATGCAGCGCTGCTGACGGCCATCACGCAGTCCCGTGATATGCTGGATGCGAAGATTGGCGCGGTGGGCGCCGATGTTATGCTATTGCGCCAGGATCTTCGCAATGCGGTCGCCCGCATCACGGAGGCGGACGCCAGGGTCACGACGGTGGAAGGCGACGTTGGCGCCCTGAAGAAGAGGGTCGCCGACTTGGAACAGACGCAGCGGGGCCTGGCGCACTGGGTGGAGGATGCCGAAGGACGGGCACGGCGGAATAATCTGCGCTTTGTCGGCTTTCCGGAGGACTGCGAGAAGGGGCCCATGGATGTATTCCTTTCCCGGTGGCTGGAGAGTTGGTTACCCCCGGACTCCCTGTCGTGCTGTTTCGTGGTGGAGAGTGCCCACCGTGCCCTGACACAAAAGCCGCCGGCTGGGGAGCGGCCTCGCCCGATCATTGCTCGGATCCTCAACTACCACGACAGGGACGTTATCCTCCGGGAGGCTCGACTCAAAGATACCCTGCTGTTCGATAACTGTAAAATCATGATCTTCCCGGACTATACTAAGCTAGTCCAGCAGCAGAGACACTCCTTCCTGGCGGCCAAGGCCAAGCTGCGGGGCCTGAAGATCCAGTACTCGCTGCTCTACCCGGCCCGCCTTTGTGTGATTTTCAATTCGAGGACCCACTTCTTTGACTCTCCGGAGGCGGTCTTCGCCTGGACCGACGAGGCGGTCCGGATTCGACCTCATGTCCAACCGGGGCTGCACTCCAGCTCCTCACGCAGTTCTTCCCAGGAGCGGAGCGACCACCCGAACAAAGGGAAGCGGCATCGCAAGTCTCGTTCGAGACGGAGGTCCCTGTCTCGTGACCCCCTCTTGGGAGACACACAGCCAGAGACGGACAACTCTGGCAGGGGGTCCTGACTGCTGACATTTGGATCCTTGCTTCTCTTCTGTGGCCGTCCGCTGCGGCGGCCGCCTGCTAGTCGGCGGCTCGGACGTGACCCGGTGCAGTATGACCTGACTTTTTGCCTACTGCTTGGGACTGAGTGAACTGATGCTCCTTACCATGCGCTGTTTATCTTCTGCTTGTGCCTTATTTGAGGGGGTTGGGGGGTGTTGGGGTGAATTCTGGGGGCTGCCTCCTCTTGTTGGGGTTGGGGGGTGTGTTGGGAGTGTGCCTGGTTGGTGGAGGGGGGCTATTTGGGATCCATTGGCATGCATGCGTTTCGGGGCTGTGTTCTGGGCCTGAAGTACCGCATGCCGCGACAGATACTTCATCGTTTCTTGAGGTATTGGGGTGGGGGGTCTTGGGTTGTTGGGGGGCTGGTTGGGGGGGTTTGTTCTTCCGGGGTTGTGGGTAGCGGGGCTCTGTTTTGGGGGGTGCACGTGGTCTTTCTGAACTTTGCAACAGTGGGGGCTGAGGCCTGGGCCGGGGGCCGGGGATTGTGGGGTTTGGTACGTTGTACTGATGGTTGATGTCTCACGTTTAGCGCCTTCGAGCGCTTCTATGCATGTTCTTAGCTGGAATGTCCGGGGTCTCTTGGACAAGATTAAACGGGGGGCTGTGCTTCGTTGGGCTAAGAGGGACCTGGCGGATGTGCTCCTTCTCCAAGAGACACACATGCTAGGTACAAAGGCCCTGAGCCTGCAGCGCTTTGCCTTCCACCAGGTGTTTCACGCTGTATTTACCAGGGGCTCCAGGGGGGTGGCCATTCTTATTCACAGGTGGCTGGCGTACACGCATGAGCGTCACTGGCTCGATCCCAGGGGCGCTTTGTGTTTGTTCAAGGGAAGATTGGCGCGGAGCCGGTGGTATTTGGCTGTGTATATGCTCCCCCCCGTTGCAGTGGGCTTTGGCTGAACAATTGTTTGCTCTTTGGGCTGAACTCTCCCACTCTCTGGCTGTGATTGGTGGCGACTGGAACGATGTGATGGATGTGGCGTTAGACCGTCAGAGGAGGCCCGGGGTGGTGCCTGTGTCCTGCCCTACGCGGCTGGGGGCTATGGTTGATAGTCTGGGGTGGGCGGATGTGTGGAGGCACTTGCATGCAGAGCGGCGTGAATACACCTTTGTCTCGGCTGTCCATGGCTCCCTCTCGCGCCTAGACTGCGTATTTGTTCCAAGGGCCTTCCTTGCTAGGGTGCGGGGGGCCACGATACGGCCTCGCGGGCTCTCTGATCACTCCCCTGTAGCAGTCCAAATCGACCTACGCCAGACACGCCAACCCTTCCGGTGGCGGATGTCCACGTGGCACCTACAGCGCCCTGATTACTCCCAACATCTCCGTGGTGCGATTGCCCAGTATTGGCGGGACAGCCTTGCCGCGGGTGTGGACGCAGTGACTGTCTGGGAGGCCATGAAGCCCACCCTGAGGGGTGTAGACATTGCCTGGTGTGCCTCTGACCGCCGGACTCGGCTGGAGGGCATTGTTGCTGCGGCGGGGCGGGTGGAGGACCTTGAGGCTCGTCACAGGGAGGCGCCTGATGATGTCGTACTACGGCTGCTCCTGCAGGCGCAGCAGTCCTACTCCTCGGTCTTGCTAGACGAGGCCCGACAGGCATGGTTGGCCACCCGTAGCCGGGTGTATCAGTGGGGGGACAAGTCGTGCACCATGCTCTATAGGCTTTGCCAACAGACTTTGCAGCCTCTTACATTGCCGGGTCTCACTGATGACGCCGGAGTGGCGATCACTGACCCTGCTACTCTTGCCATGAGCTTTGCGCTTTATTATGGGCGTCAGTATGCCTCCCGGGAGGTTCTCTCCCCTGCTGCTATTGCCGATTATCTCGCCTCGGTTCCCCCTTCAGCGGTGTCAGATGAGGTGCGCGATGCCCTGGATCTTCCGCTGACGGCCGAGGAGCTGGGAGATGCGCTGGGTCAACTGAACGTGGGCAAGGCACCGGGGCCTAGCGGCTTCCCCAGCGAGTTCTACAAAAAGTTCCATCTACAGATTGGACCCCACTATCTGCGTGCCCTGGAGCAGGCGCGAGAACATGGCCGCCTCCCACCGGATTGGCGTCATGCCGAAATCGTGGTTTTCCTGAAGCCGGGCAGGCCCCCGGATCGCCATGAGTCTTATCGCCCCATCTCCCTCATCAATTTCGAAGCCAAGCTCCTGGCCAAGGCGCTCGCGAACCGCTTGCTTCCGCACATCTCAGCCCTTGTCCACCCTGACCAGGCAGGCTTTTTGCCGCGCCGGGCTACGAGACATAATATACGGCGGGCGTAGGCGGCGATTGAGGCAGTTGGGTCTTCGGATGATCAGGCGGCGCTACTGCTGGCCGATATCGACAGTGCCTTTGATTCGGTCAGCTGGACCTTTCTTTTTACCCTATTGCGGCTGCTGAATTTCAGCCCAGTCTTCATCTCCTATGTCCGGCTACTCTATACTGAAGTTACTGCCTCGGTGCGTGTCTCGGGGGCGACTTCGGCTCGGTTTCCGGTGACCAGGGGCACGCGTCAGGGGTGTCCGCTCTCCCCCTACCTTTTTGCGCTGGCCATGGAGCCGCTGGCCACCAGGGTACGCCATGATGCGCTCTATCGTGGCTTTGTGTGGGGTGCGGATCACTCGGACCGCATAGCTTTATATGCGGACGACGTACTGTTTTTCATGACAGCTCTGCAGCGTACAGGTCCTCGTGTCCTGGAGCTGATGCAGGACTTTGGTCGGGCGTCGGGGCTGTTTCTGAACCCGCGCAAATCAACCTTGTGGGTGCTGGGGGGTGGCGTGGTGGACTGTCCTTGGGCTGCATCCTTTCAAGTGGCCGTGGAAGGGGTGAAGTACATAGGGGTTTTCCTCTCTGCTTCACCAACAGTGGCATGGAACCGGAACGTCCAACCGGTGTGGGACCGGGTCCAGATGGACATCAAGACGTGGACACGTATGCCTCTTAACATCTACGGCTGGTTGGCCATCTTTAAGATGTTCGCCTTGCCCCGTCTCCTCTACCAACTACAGAATCACCCCTTCTTGATTGATCCGCAGTGGTTCCGCAGTGTCGACTCTGTGCTGGGCCGGTTTCTGTGGGCTGGGGGTGCCTCCAGGGTGGCGCTCCGCACATGCTTCCTCTCTACATACTGTGGCGGTTTGGCGACGGCGGACATATTGTCCTACTATCAGGCCTCCCATCTTCTCGTGCTCAATGAATGGTGGTATGGGACCGCAGCGACCCGGCCTATGCCTTGGAACATTCTCTGATGGGCGACGCTTCCCTCCACACTTTGTTGTACTCGGCCAGGCGGAGGCGCTTGCTTCCCAGGGTCACCCAGGTGGTTTTCGCTGTCTGGCGGCGGGCCCTACACCGTATGGGTTGGTGGGGTAAGCTGACGGCCAAGACCCCGTTGTGGCGCAATGGTTTGCTCCCGGAGTTGGCATCCTTGCAGGGGTTTGACGGCTGGGACGCGATCGGGATATCCTCCCTTGGGCAGGTCCTCTCAGGCACTACCCTTAAGTCCTTTCAAGACCTCAGCTCTGAATTCAACATGCCCAGGTCCCAATTCTTCCGCTACCTCCAATTTCGCCACGCTCTTACTCCTAGCTTAGTGGGCTTGGAGCAGCTCCCTGACTTCAGTCCCATTGAGGCCAAACTCTTTATGGGAGACTTGGGCGACAAGAAGGTCTCTCAGATTTACCGTTCTCTGGTCACGCACTGCTCTCCCTCGCTCTCGACATTGAAGGCCTCGTGGGAAAAGGATGTTGGTCCTCTTGATGAGGATGACTGGCGCGAGGCCCTTGAATCTCCCCGTGGCGCTGCGATAGCTGTCCGCCTCCGCTTCATCCAGTTCAAGTACCTCCACCGAGCCTATTTTACTAGGGACCGTTTGTGGCGGGCGGGACTCATTGCGATCCCGGAGTGTCTGCGGTGTGGTTCTGAACGGGGCACCCTTCTCCATACTGTGTGGTCCTGTGTGAGGTTGGCTCGATTCTGGGCGGGGGTGTGGGATTGTCTGTCTGAGGTGCTGGGGTGGGATCTGCCCCGTACTCCTAGACTGGGCCTGCTTCATGTTCTGGAGGACATTGGGGGCAATGTCTACAAGCGTCATTTGTTATTGCTGGGGCTTGTGGTGGCAAAAAGGGATCTAGCGCAGGCCTGGAAGAGCGAACGCACCCCCCCACTTAGTGCCTGGAAGGCGGGCCTGGACTTCCTTATGGGCCTGGAACAGCCTGTTTTCGAAGCTCGGGGGTGCCCCCGTAAACATTTCAAAATTTGGAAAAGGTGGGCGGACTACAGGGGTCTGGCCCTCGACCCCCCCCTGGACATTGACGATGCATTGCAGCTGGATCTTGATCCCGCGCCCTAGGCTACTGGCCAGCTCCACCTCTATATGTCCTCTTATACTGCTGAACTATGATCACGTGCACCGGGTTAGGGTGGGATAAGGGGTGGGTAGTTGTGGGAGGGGTTGGCGGGAGTTTTTGGGATTGGGTGGGTGGGTGTAGTTAAGAATGTCTCGCTCTATAAATCTGGGTTCAATGCTATGTCATTACTGTGTCTATTCGCATCTATCGTTGACAGTCTCCTCCTGACTGTGGAGGGCTGTACTGAACTTTGCTTGAACTCATAATAAAAACGGTTTTGAAAAATTGGGAAAGATGCCCAGGACTGCTTCGAAGGGTGTTAACAGTCCCGAAAAAATTGTCTTAAATACATTTGCGATACCACTGGCATCTGACATATTTAGGATTTGGCTTAGCATTTCTACGAAATGCACGGGACAATTTGTTGATAAAAGTATATGTATCTCTGCCATTGTCTTTGCAACTTGAAGATCATACCTTTCTTTTGATGACGTGATGGGCACTGTTGTCTGTAAAAGCACAGACTTCATTCTGCTTAAAGTATCAATTCGTATAGAAGAGATATTCAACGGAGGCCAAATCGTCGCCTCTGAGTCTCCAGGGCCGATTGGATGCAATGCTTGCATACAGCAAGTGACCATGGAACTAACGCTTACGAGATATGCTTTCCCTGGCACCATGCCACAACAGCTGTGGTCCGTTATTAGAACGTAGCTCCCGTTAGAAAGTTGTCTAAAGAATGGCTCTATCTGTGTTGCAGGTGTGCCGTGCTGGTGGCATGAAAGGTTATTTGAAGTCCCCTCACAGGCCCCATGCAAATTAATACCTTGGCACAGGAGTATACCGCTTAGTGAACGTCTACAATTATTACCACTAAGAAATACATTCTTGTTTTTGTCACTATAACATGTGTGTGTATAAGGTAATTTCCATGATGACTTAATGTACCCTTTACCCAACCTTTAATACTGGCCTGCTGGTATATACTCTTGGCAATTTTTAAATTGGAAAGTTGTTATCGGAATTGTGATAATTCTGTGTATTATCCATTCAATAAAAGGTCTTTCTGACATTGTCAATGGTAATCTCTCAAGTTTTTCAATGCTCAGAATTGTATAGTTTGCTCCTTTTTGTGCCAAACTGATTTGTTTATCAGTAAGGTTAAAGATAGAGAACAATGACGTTGTGTTGATTAAACGCCAAGGCACATAGCCTGAACGCAGATTTTGCAACGTCCAGCCTAGCTGTACAATAGAACGTAATTGGGACTGACCATGTTGTAACATTAGCAAGCACTGATCTATTATATCTATAGCAGATGATACCAGCACAGTTAATAATAATAATCTTTATTCGGTTTTTTAGCAGTGCAAAACCATAAAAGTTATCATAGCACACAAAATACACGAAAGAATTTGTTAAAAAATATACAGTTAATGTAAAAAGTATTTTTTGTTTTTGATAAAAAAAAAAAAAACGAACGGACAGATACTGTGCAAATTAGTCCTCTATTTCACAAGTTATTTCTGTGCCTCATGATGCACTTTAAAAAATTCAGTACGTGATAACAAGTGCTTTCGGAGTCCAAAGTCTGAAGTGCTAGCATAGCTGGACGACATTGTCTGTGGCCCCATCTTTTTAATAAAGGGATTAGCCAGATTTTTTGGTGGGTGTGGAAAAACTTGCAGAACAATATTGTGTGCATGGTGGACTGTTGGGAAAGATCATCGCATGGGCACGGTTCCATGTGTGTGTTCCAGTTATTTTTTTCGGGAAATGTCGCTAGTCTGTAGAAAAGATTCATTCTGAACCTTGTTAGGAGCATCTTGTCATATGCTGTGAGCTCCAAAGTCAAGTATAACTGGATTTTCGGGGACTGCTGTGTCATAATCGCATGAATAACAGATTTTTTTGATGTCAGCAAAGTCAATCTCAGGGATTCCAAGTGGCTCAGCGCTATTTGTTTCAGTTCTTTCTTGGATATTTCTTTCAGTTTTTCAGGCGTGTGGTAATACTTTTGTAAACCTAGGTCGGAAAAAAAGTGTCTTACATAGGAAAGCCAGACTATTTTGTGTGCATGGTCCAAATCCATAGTGTCCCGTAAAATATTTTTAGTCAGGCTATTTTTTTCCGACAACCAGACGCGCCTCCAAAGTAAAAGAGGTTAGATCTTTATTAAATCTTCGATGTATGGGATTCCCAGTTCCATGTGTGAGGCGTAGGTGGAGGTGCCTCTTGGAGTTAACAAAAGGAATCTCATGAAGATATTCTCCTCTTTTTGTAGAGAACCAATGGCTGTATGTCCCCAAATCCCTGCACCATATAGTGCAATGGCTTGGCATTTTGCGGCATAAATCTGTAGCAGTTCTACTGGTGGTCTTTTTCCAAGTTTATTGGAGAACTTCATCAGCGCCATAATGGCTTGTTTGAAGAGATGTCTCCTGGCCTCAACCGCCGCTTTCCAGTTTAGACTGTCATCGATCATAATGCCTAAATATGGGTATTGTGAGGTCTTTTCGATTTTTTGGTTTTTCAGAAAGATGGACTTAGTGGCTTTTCGTTGTCCACCAGCTACCATGACGAAAGTTTTTTGACGTTAATGTGCAAGTCCAAGGCACCCATAAAGTCCGCATATTTAGATAGAGATTTCTGGAGTTCGATGGGGGTACGTGCTAAAATGACTGTGTCATCCGCGTAAAGCAGAGAGGGGATCGGGCGATGTTTCACTCTAGGCAGGTCCCTCCCCCCTCTCAGCATGGTCTCTTCTAGGCCGTTGGTGTACAGAGAGAAGAGGAAGGGGGCCAGGACATAGCCTTGCTCTACCCTAAACGGTGCCGTCAGTTCTCCTTTTGTCCCATATCTCACTCTCGCCGTGGCTTCACCATATAGCTCCCTCAGAAAGTCCAGGAGGGAAGGGTCTACCCCTATTGAGCTCAGCAGTGACCAGAGCTTCGCGTGCGATACACAGTCAAACGCGGAGGACAAATCCACGTATACCATGTAGATGGACCCTGGTTTAGCATGGATGTATTTTGATGCTAGCAAACTTAGGTTTAGGGCCTGTTCAACTGTTCCAAAGCCCTCCCTGAATCCGAACTGTAAATCCGAGAGAATATTTTTGTCTTCTGCCCATTGCTGTAATTTTTCTAGAAGAACTCTCCCGACTACTTTGCCCAGGGAGTCGAGCAGCGAAATTGGTCGATAGCACTTCGTGTCTTGTCGGTCCCCCTTCTTGAAGATTGGGACCATGATGGAGGATGACCATGACTCTAACAGGCCGAGTTTCGCTGCTGCCATGCATACTCTTGTGAGTATTGGTACCCAGAGATCAGGAAGGTGTTTAAATAGATCGACTGGGACCCCGTCGGGGCCGGGTGCTTTACCACTCTTGCTCAAAGATAACGCCATTTCAAGATCCTGTAGATCGAAGTCCATTGGTCTTGGATATACTACTGGATAGAGGTTAGGGTGGTGTTCCTCTCTTGTTGATGTTAGTTCAAAGATTTTTGAAAAGTGGTTCACCCAAGATTCCTCGTCAATGGCCACATCTATCTTTGGGCTGTTGGAGTCCGTTAACAAGGGCGACTTAACAATTTTCCAGAATGCCTGGCTATCTTTCAAAAGTGCACTTTTGTGCAAGGCATTCCACAAGGACTGTTTCAATTCCTTTTTCCTTGCTTTTCTGGCATTGTTGTACTCCCGCCGAAGATCATGGATGTTTGTTTTATCTCTATTTGGATTTCCAAGTGCTTTTCTCAGGTTGGTCTGTGCCTTGGTACAGTCGCGGTTAAACCAACCAGTGGTACTTGGTTTGTTTTGATTAGGTGTTTTGGTTAACAGTTTTTTGACTTGTTCTAATATCGTCGTGAAATTTTCCAAGATTTGGTTTGGCTCTGCATGAGGATCAAGACAGATCAAAATGTTGCTATAGACGGATTTTACTAACCGATTTGTGAGATTGTTGGGATCCACTTTTTCCCATTTTATGGTATATCCGTTATTTTTGCCCAGTTCGAGCCTGTTTTGTGATAGGGTATTTGCTATGGTTGCCATCAGTGTTCTTGGTTGATTTATTTGAAGGTTTAGGCTTAAAGCAGAATGATCACTGAGGGTATTTTCCAGGATTTTAAAGTTATTGATTTGTTCTTTAAGGCCTTCTGTGACAATTACGTAGTCAACAGTGGTCTCATGGCCCCTTCCTCTGTAGGTGGGTTCTAGTTTGTTGTTTGGCTGTAGGATGGGGTTTATTATTTGAAGGTCCAGATCTGAAAGTATCTTATTCATGGCTAGCCCCACTCTTGAATGGGTAAAGTGGACGAGTGGGTTCTCGTGTTCGTCCACCAATCCACAGGTATCATTGTTGGGGCAGGGATGTAGGTTGAAGTCTCCTCCCCAGATTATATGGGCGTTTTCCATTTTCTCGATGGGGTGCCAGTGTTCAGTTATTTTTTCTTGGATTAGGGAAAAGACGTCCAAGAAGTTATCATCATCTAGGTTGTTGTATAAATTAATTATTGTGATAATTCATTTTTTCCCAATTATGAGGGTGAGCATCTGGAAGTTTGATAATAGGTCTACCTTAGTAAGCTTCATATCAGAGATTGTATTTACTAGGTAGGTTACCAGTCCCCCTTTAGGTCTACCTGAAATACTTGGAAAGGCGGGGATGTATATGTCCTGTATCCCACAAGATGTAGGGGCGTCGTGGCCCAGGTTTCTTGTAAGCATATGATTTGAACATCCTCCAGGAAACCGGCGGCCGAACCGTCCTCTATTTTATTTCGGAGACCCGCCACATTCCAAAAGATCACCGGGAGCTGTGGGGGTGCTTTTTCTAAGACTGACTTTTTCGTTTGTAATGGGACTGGATTGAGGTTGGATGTGGCCGGGGTTGTATGTAAAGGCTTCGGGGATTTGACTATTGGTCAATCGACCATTTCCAGGCAACTAAACCGATTCATAGTCGGTATGCCTGGCCAATTTTGCCCATACGTGGTGTCTCTATAGGTGGGTCTATATGGTTGGTAGGGCGGTCTCTCCCACTGTTCCCAGTTTCTAGGTCTGTTTTGTGGACCCATAGTCTGCCACGGGGCTTCTTTTTGTTGGTAGTTCTGATTTACTGACCACCAAGAGTTATCAAGGTCACTGTGTCGCGGAAATAATTTTGGTCCGGCGACATCTAGCTCCCATGGCTGTGGAATTGGTTTTCGCCAGATGTTATCAGTCTCGTGTATATAGTTGTTGTTATATCTTTTTGGGTAGAAATATGACAAGGATCTTGTAGCAATCCCCCCGGCGGTGTTTTTATATTCCCAGGAGCAGATATACTCGGCTATACTGGGGTCCCCAAAAGTGATCACTATACAGTCTCCCCGGATAGTTTTTTTCCTATGGCCCACCCACGAGGTCCTGCAGACTGATGTTATTCTGCTTTTCCAGGTTGGCGGAACGGGGCGGTTTGTGTTCAGCCAATACTGGACTTTGTTCTTCAATGACCAGTTGGGTTCCGTCCCCTCTCCTGTGAGTTTGGGGACCCCCGTCATGACTACCACATATGGGCATGCCTCAGGTGGCATGTTTAAGGAGGGCCTTTGATCAGCAGTCCCTCTTGGGGCTCCTTTGTTTTTTGATGGATTTGTGTTTTTTGTGGCAGGGGTTTTGGGGGCCGGTGTGTTTGTAGTTGGCGTATTTACTACTGGTGTGTTAGGTAGGGAATTAGTTTGTGGGGGAATGGCCAGGGCCTTGGGGGTGGGTTTCTGTGAAGTGGAAGCCTTTGCTACTGTAGGGACTTTTACTGTGGGTTGTTGTTTGGGCTGCGGAGGAGGTAAAGTTACGGGTTTCTTAAGTATAGGAAGAGTAGTCGTGGAATTTGAGGCTAGTTTTGGGAGACCCTGTGAGGGTATTAGCTTAGGGGAGCCAGAAATTTTTGTTATTGGGCCTCAATGTTGCTAAGTCTGGTCTCTAAAGGGCGGATGTAAGAATTTAGGAGGGAAGCTATCTCCTTAATTAATCTTGCTGATTCTCTTTCTTTGCCTATTTGTTGTGGGCTTGGGGAGTCTGAGATGGGAATATCTTGAGGATCCTGTGATGGCTGATGTATAGTTATTACATTATTACTTGGGGGGGCGGTATGATGGAGTGATGCTGCTGGATTTGTATCACCAATCAAGTCTATGTGATCAGTCACTTTGGTATTTTCAGTGTGGTCCGGGTTTTTCCTATCCTTCCTTTTCTTTATGGCTCCCTCCCGCCTCCCTCTCGCTTGCCTTACTTCTTCGGGGGTAGGGTCAGGGAAAATTTCTGGAGTTTTTTCTAGGTCGCTTTCTGAAAAAGTTACAGAGAGTTGCGACGCTGAAAGATCTACATTGTTTGGGATACTAAGTCTGTTTGCAGCCACCGTTGTTTGTGTTGGCGCTGACTGTGTGTCTGGGGTTCTTGCAGTTGCTAGTGGTCCCATTGAGGATCGGCGTGCGATTGCAAGTTCAGTTGAAACTCTCCCCTCAGTCAGACTTATGATTTGATCAATGAATGAGTTTGCTTTGGCAAGAAAATCGTCCATTGGACCTAGCAGTTTTTCTCCTATCCCGTTTTTTTTGGCTTTTCTTTGCTTACTTGATCTCGTGTTCATTTTCAGTTGCAAGTTTATTGGAAAAACTTTAGTTGGCAATTGTTGACTATAGAAGGCTTCTGAGAAGTGATAGATACCTGTGTTTGAATGTCCAGGATATAGAGCTTAGAGGAGTGGGCCGGACCGGACTCTCACGTTCTCGAACGGCCTCAAACGGCCCGCTCTTTGCCCGGTCTTCGCCCCGGGCTGCGACCCGCGCGCGTCCCGTGTCGCGGTTGAAATGCTGTTGTTAATGTACTTGTCGGCGGTGGGCGTGTCCGTGGGCGTGGCCGCCGGGGGAAGAGGAACCAGCTGAGGAAGGTGGAGGATGCTGGTCCTCGCAGTCCCCCGGCTAGCTGCTGGTAGTTCGCCCAAGCCTCTACCCTCGGGTCTCAAGCCGGGAGCGCTAGGCTAGCTCTGCCGATTGCAGAGCTCGCTCCCACCAGCGAGTCCTCGGCAGGGGAGGCAGCAATCCGCGATGCAAGGGAGTTTGTAAAACGGACCTTCAAAGCGTCCTGAGCACAGCAGGCAACAGCGTTCTGTTTGGCAAGTGAGTGTTTGGAAAGTGTATGTATCTCTGCCATTGTCTTTGCAACTTGAAGATCATACCTTTCTTTTGATGACGTGATGGGCACTGTTGTCTGTAAAAGCTCAGACTTCATTCTGCTTAAAGTATCAATTCATATAGAAGAGATATTCAACGGAGGCCAAATCGTCGCCTCTGAGTCTCCAGGGCCGATTGGATACAATGCTTGCATACAGCAAGTGACCATGGAACTAACGCTTACGAGATATGCTTTCCCTGGCACCATGCCACAACAGCTGTGGTCCGGTATTAGAACGTAGCTCCCGTTAGAAAGTTGTCTAAAGAATGGCTCTATCTGTGTTGCAGGTGTGCCGTGCTGGTGGCATGAAAGGTTATTTGAAGTCCCCTCACAGGCCCCATGCAAATTAATACCTTGGCACAGGAGTATACCGCTTAGTGAACGTCTACAATTATTACCACTAAGAAATACACTCTTGTTTTTGTCACTATAACATGTGTGTGTATAAGGTAATTTCCATGATGACTTAATGTACCCTTTAGCCAACCTTTAATACTGGCCTGCTGGTATATACTCTTGGCAATTTTTAAATTGGAAAGTTGTTATCGGAATTGTGATAATTCTGTGTATTATCCATTCAATGAAAGGTCTTTCTGACATTGTCAATGGTAATCTCTCAAGTTTTTCAATGCTCAGAATCGTATAGTTGGCTCCTTTTTGTGCCAAACTGATTTGTTTATCAGTAAGGTTAAAGATAGAGAACAATGACGTTGTGTTGATTAAACGCCAAGGCACATAGCCTGAACGCAGATTTTGCAACGTCCAGCCTAGCTGTACAATAGAACGTAATTGGGACTGACCATGTTGTAACATTAGCAAGTCCTGATCTATTATATCTATAGCAGATGATACAATACTGTCCAGTGAATATATTCTGGAGGACAGAGTCATTAACCCATTGTCCACAACAGAAAGTGATTTTTCCAAATTAATACGATCAATTTCTCGTATTTTCTCTGCTGTCTCAATTTGAGTCACTTTCCAAGCTTCGTTGTATGCAGCGTATATACTGGCTGCTATGAAACGTTTTTGACGCTGTTTGCGTGGTCCCATTATGAAATCGCGCAAGTCAGCACCATCTTTAAGTAAAGACAAGTGTTGCTTAATTTCTGCCAGTGTGGATGTTTGTAGCCATTCAAGGCATAGTTTCCCTACACTGTATGTTGTTACTATCCCTGGATGTTGTCTCTGGGAGTATCTAGGGTCTTGTTTGGTCAATTTTAACCCCTGTATTTTGTTCAGGAATCTATCTTGGCATTTATTTGTGTCTGTTGGCCAGATTAACGACTTTTTCCAATCAGGATGTGTTCTATTTTGATGTAAAATTTTGGATACGTCTATCTCAATATCTGTGGTTGCATTATCAGGTATTGGCTTTGGAATAGACGGTTTGTTTAAGTCTTTTATCTTGGCTAGGCCAAAACAGGTAGTTTGTTGAATGGTGTCATTCAAGAACATTATTTGTTCTGGGATCATGCAGGCTTGAAATAATGCTTCTAGGCCTTGTACCTGCCATTCCTTTGTACCCCAGATGGTTTTTGTTTCAATGTTCTTATTCCAGAAATCAAAACCAAATTTAATCATTTTTTCATGAAATGTTTCCGAATAGATCAATTTAGTATTTGTCAGCATGTTTTTTATCCCTGTTTTATCTAACAGTTTGTATTAAAATGTTTCTGCATCACTTGTGTTAAACCCTGAGAAGTATGAGAATTTCTCATAGAATGTTTTTGGACTGCTTTTAGGTGTAGTTGCACAATTTTCCCATTGATTATATTTAAAAACATTTCTAGGTTGAGCAGATTTATGCAAATAGTGGTCTGCATAGTGGTTATAGCAATATATCTGTTCATAATTCGATGAACCTTGCAAATAATCATGTTCTGCAAATGTTGCTGACATTACTAAATCTGACATCATATTATTTATGCTTTCAAAGACCCAATCATCAGAGAATGTACTTGGTTTTACAAGTCACTTAATGAATCCTTAAACTGATGAGGATATTTCAAGAGTTCGACCGGTCCATATATTTCGTAATCCGTTTTGTCCCAAACTACCCTGCCGGGTATTGGAATGGCGGTGACATTCACTGATGATAGTTCTCTTTTCTCGATGTGAGATGACTTGTGTGACTTCAGAACTAAGTTGATGTCCTGACTTGCTGTGTTCATTGTACTGTATTTTCCCTCAATGAATGTTCCCAAACAAAGTACCATGATGAGCCAGGTCAGGAGGAAAAGTACACCTAGCACAATCCAAAATTCTAACCATGGAGAAACAAGATAAGTTTCTTTAAGCTGATGAAAGAGTTCTGTTGCTTTGTCTTTAAAAGTCTTTGTTGCTGGCGTTACTTCAGGTTCGCTTTGATCTTCAGAAAAGTTATAGAAATTGAAGAAGTAGCCAGATGCAGTTCTGTCAATTGTTGTGATTGTTTTTTTCACTTTGCCTTTTATCAGCACATTCTGATGCTACATCATTGTAGATTGGTGTTTCTTGACAAACTGTTTCAATTTGGGTTTCAAGAGGCACAAGTTCCATGGCATTGTTGCATAGTCCTTTTTTATTCACTGCAGGTTTATCAAATGTGATTAGTCTCTCAGTTTGAACCTCTTGGATAGTAACAAATTTTGGTATTCTGCTATTTCTTGGGAGTCCACTGGGCCTACTATTTATTATTGGCCACATGATTGTGGTTTTACCAGGTCGATTGATACAACTCGGTTCTCCTTTTTTCCAGCAAGGGGCGGTAGTATAACTGATCTTGTTCCGTTGATTGCTAAGACAGGTACTGCTTCTCTGTAAGAAGCCCAAATTCCTTCTTAACCGCGATCTTTTCTCTGACCAGATCCCCAATCTTTGGAATCCAGACAGGTCTTGCTGGGACAGGTGGTGTGTCTTCAGTGGTTGTTGGCTCCTGTTTTAACTTTATGTTGCTCAGGGCTTTTCTTGTTTCATTTAAGTCCTGTAAAACAGCCAAACGATCTTTGATGTCAAAGCATTTTTTCTTATCTTCTACCACTGAAGCTTGACTATTTAAATCCTGAATAAACATTCTAGTTCCGAACAATAGTTCGTACGGGCTGAAACCTTTTAGAGAATTTCTTGGCAGATTATTAAGACTACGTTGGACACTTGTTAAATGCTGGATCCACCCATCACCCGAACCTAATACCTTTGCTGTTATAGATTGCTTTACGTCTCATTTTTTTTCTTTCCACAATCCCGTTTCCCTTAGGATGGAAGGGACAAGAGTACCGCAACCCAATGCCCATGCTGGTCATGGCCTCCTTATAAGCTCGAGAGCTAAAAGCAGGACCCTGGTCAGAATGAAGCATGGCAAATGCCGATAAAGACTCGCAAATCTTTTATAACAGTTCTGGCATCAGCCGAGCGCTGGGGCCACATCCAAATGAATCTCGTACAGGAATCCACTGCGACCATGATATATTTATAGTTACCATCCCTTTGTAGGGGACCACAGCGGTCCAGTTAAACGCATGCTAATGGTTTTTCTGAGATGAGAAGGGGTATCTGCGCCGGTCGTTTCACTGTTGATACTTTCATTCTTTGGCATATTTCGCATTCTAGCACATATTTCTTAGTTTGTATTCTCATGCGCGGCCACCAATATCTCTGTTTTAATAACGATATTGTGGCAGAAAGACCAGCGTGTGCAGAAGCAAGCCCTTCGTGTGCCGCTGTAATTAGTCCTAACCTGTGTTCCATGTTTGGAATTACTCTATCCCCCCACTCCAGGGATTCGAGCAAAAGGAACATTATTTGTATTGGTTATGTATGAGTACTTTTCTGGAAAGCCTTTTGGGAGTGTTTTTCTATCATCTTTTACTGACGCACTGACAGCTTGTAGTATATCGCTGTCTATTTTTGTTTTTGACCGGGTGATAGCAGCTACGAAAGCCGTTTGCACAGCTGCCTTCGCGGCTTCATCAGCCAATGAATTCCCCGCAACGTGAACGCCATCACGTTGATGACTCAGAGTGTGTATCACGTGAGTCTTTTGTAGTTGTTTCTGTAAAAGAACTACTTGTTCCCAAAGCATTTTATGCTTGATTGTGCCACACTTTGCATCTTTGAACCCGTTTTCAACCCAATTCTGCAAGTATTCATTATAAGACTGAACGCAATAATATGAATCGCACACTATAAGTGTGGGGAATTCGCGATCGGTATTTTCAAGCGCCATCTTAAATGCTAGTAGTTCAGCTCGCTGAGCTGTACAATCTCCTAGAGATTGCGTTTTAGTGACCAGTGGTCTAAATTTTCCTTTGTGCCAAAGACCTTTAACAATCGCACATGCAGCACTGTAAGCTTGTTTACCCCCAACTGCGGGTTGTGCTGATCCGTCTGTATATATTATACATACGTAGTGTTCTAGAGGCAGGATTTCGGTTGGCAGAGGACATTCATATTCATATTGTAAAAATTCTTGGGTTTTCAGATTAGGATCAAATTCATATACTACGTCTGTTGCAGCAAGAGAATTAACCTATTGGATCCATCTCGGATGCAGAGCTTTAGCATTTGGAATGCTCGCTTTTGTTACCGCTTCTAGGGCTGGTATTGGTGTAACGATTATTATTCGTTTACTTTGTGCTAGGGCCCTTTCTTTTGCTACAGCAGTCTGAACCGCAGTTAGAATTTTTTCCGTTGAACTGAATTTCATTTCAGCTTTTGTGTACAAGTGTGATTTGTAAGCTATCGGTATTGTTTCTCCCTCATTAATGCTCAGGTACGTGAATCCGCATCTTCCTGGGATGACTCGGATTACAAGGTTGCGTGTATTATCACGAGTTTCTAATTTTGTTTTAGCTAACATGTTTGTTTGCAATGATCTCAAAATTTCTGTGTGTTTCTGAGTCCAGTTGATTGGTTTAAAATCAAGTTTTATTAATTCATAGAGAGGTTTAACCCTCTCTGCATAATTTTGAATGTATGTTCTTCTGAAATTCAGGAAGCCTAGTATTGATTGTAAGTTCTTCAGCGTTTTTGGTGCTTGAAGTACAGCGCACTTCTCTAAGAAGTTGTCTGCTAGGCTTTTGCCTTCACTTGATAATTTGTATCCTAAAAACAGGACCGTTAGATGGGCAATTCGTGACTTTTTAAAGTTGAATTTGTAACCCTCTGCTGCGAACCCAAGTATTAAGGTGTTCACTCTTTTCAAGTGAGTATCCAAGTCGTCGTCTGTGCGATAGATGTCATCGACATAAGATAATGCCTCATCATCATACATTTGTAGTAAATCTGTTACTCTGGCTGATAATATTCCTGGGCTATTCTTGAATCCCTGTGGGAGTCTACAGAAATTTTCCTGTGACCCCAATTTTGAGAAAGCGTTCAAGTACCTGCTTTCCGGTGCAATATTTTGACAAAAGAATCCATTAGAAATGTCTAATGTTGTTTTGTATTTTTTGCGAACTATGTTATTCATTAGTGCCGCACTCCACGAATTTTGTACCGCAAATGTTTTGCAACATGAGTTAAGGTGTCTGTAGTCCAAGACTAGACGATATGAATCGTCTGGTTTGGAGACAGGAAACAAAGGATTGTTCATTTGTGAGGTGCATGTTTCAATCACCCCTTGGTATTCAAGTTGATCTAAAATCTCCCTGACCTGTTTTTTAGCTTCTTGCTTAATTGGGTACTGCCTTTGTGCAGTAGGTTTACATTTTAACTGGATTTTGTGAGGAGGAGGGTCCTCATCCCATCCTACATGATTCTTATATAATGCAGGTGCTTGAGCTACTGCCCATTTTCTGGCATATATATATATTTTCTGTGAATTAGAATATGATTTGAGAAGGCAGGCATAATCATTTCTTCGCCATGAGGGCACTCCCTGACAAACTCTGGTGGCCAGTCTTTCTCGGCTAACAGGATGTCATAGCCTTTTGAGAGGTTATCCCAAAATAGACCCCTTATTTTCCTGGCCTTATCTATACGCAATGTTATTTCGTATATTTTATGAGGTTCGCTAACTCTGGTATCTGCAGTTTCCACTTGAATGTATTCATTTGTGTCCACTGTCTCCAGATGATTCATCAGGATCTTGCGAGCTATGCTGATTTCTGCAGCGCTGTCTAGCATTGTCTGTGCCCACTCTCCGTTTTTCAGCTGTGTCCTCAGTATCCTCGGCATGTTTGAATACTTTAATACTGGCTACCTTCTTTCTTGGAAATTGTCATTTTTTACTTTGAACAGGTTCCTTGTCTTTGGACTTGGCATGCTCTTCCCTTTGTTCTGACCGTCCTCTTCTTTCCGATTTCTGCGAAAAAGATCGAGAGGGACGTGTATCAATATCTTGATATCTATCAGGCTTTTTCAAATTATCCCTATTTATAAGGTTGTATCTTTTTTCAGAGGGCTCCCTTTGGGGAGACTGGTGTTCTCGGCTCGGAGCTCTTTCTCTCCGCTGAGGAGACCTTCCTCTGGACTGGAAACCGTTTTCTTTGGGAGTGGATTGTTTATTTCCATCCCAGCTCTTTTTAGGAGTGTTTAGATTATTTTTAATAAATATCTTTTCAGTATTTTCAAGTAGTTTTACTGGTTTCCCACCCAAACTATCTCTACCTAGTTCTTCATAGCATTTTTCTATGATTCTGGCAAGCTCAATTGGTTGATCTGTTATATCTGTCTCTTTCAATTTTTGGCGGATCGCCACAGATGCTGCTTCTCCTTTTATTTTGGCTAATAATATAGCCGAGACCCGCTTGAGGTCTTTCAGTAATTTCATACCAAGAGTTAATGCAGGTTCTGGACCGTATTCATTTTGAATCTGTCTTAGTATATCTGGTATCACCGGCAGAGACGGAACACCATGTGTTTTTGTGTAAATGGAAGCAAAAACTGTGCCCCAAGTGTCACAGTCCTCCACATGTGGTGTGACCCCCATTGGAAGGCAGATAGTTCGAATTCTGTGTTTCTCAATAGGGGTAGTATTCGGGAATACTGCCTCAATTTGAGTTATTTTCTGTGCTAGCCAGAATGGAATTTGTTACCGTTTTGCGGGTGTTTTTCCCGGACATGATTGTTTGTTCTGTGGTGTAATTTTATTTGTGTTCCCCTGATGAGGGGTCAGCTGTGGAATATTAACAGCTGGTTGGACTGTTGCAGTCCGCATTACATATTGGACTAACTGTCTGTGAATTTTAATTAGTAATTTAAGCTGTGCTAAAAGTTCTTTGTCTGACATTTTTTCGATATCAGGATGTAGTGTGTAGCTGGCTAGAGCCGTCCACGTTGCTCCTGGTCTACCTAGTGGACCGAGCCTGGTGATGTGATCATTATGTTTTTGGGCGCCTTTAAACCAGAGCAGGTGCTCTTGTTAATTTAGTGGTATTTCAATATCCTCGAAAGGTGTATATTCTTCCGGTGGTTCCTCTATTTTGTAATAGTGGAATACGTGTGTTGTAGCGTTTGCCGCTGGAAAGTTTATCCATGTATAGAATACCTCTGTCTGCCGATATTCGTGTGCCTCTATCACGAAAATGACTGTACCACCTCGTGATGTCAGTCCGTTTTCTATAAGCTTTAAAGTTATAGTTTTTCTTATGTTGACCGGAATGAAGATAGCATTCCGGTCGTTCTGTAGGAGACTCGGGTCATCCTCCATTAGTTGGGCTGCTAATCTAGCTGCTTCCCTTTCGTCTTCACTATCTGGCATTTTTACTGGCAGAAAGGTTTTTGTGTTGCAGATCAGGTTTCAAGGAAACAAAAGATTAGGTGCACAATATTTTGGAACACTGGATCCTTCAACGTTGACTAAACCATAAACTCTACATAGGAATCTCTTCCTACTAAGTTCCGGCGGATTTTAACCTTTCACCCACTCCAGACGTCTATTGGAGTATTTACGGGAGAAAGGGTCTGTGTGAAAAAGCACGACTGAGTTACTCTAACGTCTTGCGTTAGTTTTATCGCCTTACCAAACGTTGGGCCCCATGTAGTGTAGTTCCTACTTTCCCTATAGGCCCTGCGCATTGGAATAACATAATAGTTGGAGATGTTAAATGACCCAGCGTTTTATAAAAAAATTAAGCTGGACCCTACAGATGTAGTATGATAGCTACTCGCTGCTCCAGAGATTTAATGATCTTGATAATATCTACATCTAAGGAATTAGCAACAGAAATAAGAAAGGAAATAGAAGAATTAGAGGATAAGATTAAAAAATCAACCACGATGCAAGAGGCAAATAAACAGTTCGATTTTATAGAAAAAGATATGGCTTCCTTTTCAGACTATCTTAAAAAAAGAAAAGAAGAGAAATTTGTCAAAGATAAAAGGTTTTATAGTCTGGAGCGCACCTACCAATACATTGTAGAAGGTTTTTTCAAATCAGAATATCAACATGGCACACCAAGATACGATACCCAACACAGGATTAATACGTTCTCTGATTCATCAGACCCAGAATCAGAAGAAGAAAGTGGTATGGGCTTTCATGATGAAAGACCGTTTGACCCCAGAAATAACCAAAGAGGTAATCGCCAACCTTTTTTAGGGAACAGAGGGGGGAGAGGAGGACGGAGAAGAGTAAGATTCCAGAACCCAACAAGAGGCAATTATCAGAACCATCAATATGCCCAGGAGCCTCAACAATATCTGGAAACAAGGAGCAAACAATACTGGAGGAACGGGATGTAATCCCGATATTTAATCTATCCTCACATAATCTAGCTCCATCAGACCTCTCACTTCTGTCTAAAGGATTGTCATTTGTCCCCCAGGCCCATGCCAATATCTTTGAATTATATCGAGACATTCATTCTTTCTTTCGTACGATTAGGCTAAAAAGATTCTTCACAGATAATGATCCTCTAACATTAGAAAACATATCCCCAAATATAGTATCTCTCCCATCTACTTTCACTCCAACCTTAGAACAGGTAGGTCCTGAAATAGCGATCTTCGAAAAAGCAGTGTTGCATAAACTAGACCAAACTCTAAGGTTTGTCCCCAAAACGAAATATAACATCACAAAAGAAGAACATGACTCCATAAATAGGTTTTAAAATGACAAAACAATTACGGTCAAAAGTAGCGATAAAGGGGGAGGAATAGTCTTAATTGACACGGCCATATATGAAACAAAAATGTTGGAGATGTTAAATGACCCAACGTTTTATAAAAAAATTAAGCTGGACCCTACAGATAGGATAGTGAAAACCATCAACAAAATAACAAGCAAAGCTCTAGATGCGGGAATCATAAATAATAAAGAATTTGAATTTTTAAATAAATCAGAGAGAAAGGTATGGTGTATATATGGACTACCTAAAGTCCACAAAAATCAAGAAGATCCACCTTATCGCCCCATCGTGTCAACAATAGGAACCCCTTTGGAAGCAATCTCTAAATACCTAGACAATATACTACGCCCCTATATCTCTCTGTCACCCTCCTACATTAAGGATACAGGTGAAATCATAAAAAAAGTTGAAAACCTACAATTTAATCCACAGAGGGACATCCTAGTAACTCTTGATATCGAGTCCTTATATAGTAACATTCCACAAACAGGAGCCATAGAAACAACAATGTGGTTTATTGAGAAACACCAAATCCCATGCTCCAGTAGTTTTATAAAGGAATGTTTAACCCTGGTATTAAAAGAGAACTTTTTTGAATTTGGAGAACATCGTTTCCTTCAAATAAAGGGAGTTAGCATGGCTCCTTCTATAGCTAACATATATATGACTGCATTCGAAGCTAAACACATCTTTAACGAGATGGCCCCTTTTTTCGAGTCTGTTTCCCATTGGCATCGATACAAAGATGATATCTTCTTTGTGTGGACCAATGGGGAACAGACTCTAGAGGAATTCCTCTTGTGGCTGAACGAAGCAGGTGAAAACTTGCGATTTACAGCCCATACCAACAAAAATAAAGTAGAATTCCTTGACATTTACATCAAGAATGACGAAGGGTTGCTGGGGGTGGATTTATACACCAAACCGACTGCCAGGAATACTTTGCTACATTTCAAGAGTTTCCATCCTAAGTGTCAGAAAGACAGTATCCCCTTTTCTCAATTCCTTAGAGTGCGGCGCAATTGCACCAACCTAAGGGATTTTGATTTACAATCAGACAGTATGAAGAGAAAATTCATCCAAAGAGGATATCCTCATCGCCTGGTCAGAGAGGCGTATAAAAGAGCCAGGTTCTATGATAGAGACGCTCTTTTAAACTCACAAAAATTAAGAACAGATCCAAAATTAGTCTGTATAACTAAACATTCAACCCTTGATGCAACTATCAGGCAGATAATCAATTCCAATTGGCATCTGCTAAATCTTAATAGCATCCAACCGAAGATGGCAAAACCCATGTATGCACAAAGGCGAAATAAAAATCTTAAGGATCAAATTGTTCGCTCCAGATTCCTTAAAACAACAGAGAATTCACCTTTTGTGCAAAGATCCTTTGAGAACAAGAACCCGATAAAAGGTACCTCAAGCTGTGGCTCATGTAAGTCTTGTAATAGCATCCACAGAGGGGAAACTATGACCCTTAATAATGTCAAGATACAAGCAAAGGACCTATGGACATGCAATACGCAAAACGTAATCTACCTGATCACATGTCCTTGTAATTTGGGATATGTTGGAGAAACAGCAAGAGCCATAAAAACCAGATTAACTGAGCACAGATCAGCGATAAAAACAAAAAAGGTTACAGCACCACTAGTAAATCACTTCTTAGATTTTAGACATTCCCCTGAGGAAATAAAATGGCGTATTTTAGAGAAGATACATACACCAAATAACACAGGAGGTGAGAGAATAAGAAAAAAACGAGAAATATACTGGATTTTTACCCTTAATACATTTGAAAATGGGCTGAACCAGGAATGTCCCTGGGAAAATGCTATAATATAAGTAACTGTTCTTTTGATCAAACATACGAAACCCCCCACCTTTCAATTTTAAAAACTTAGAATCCAATTTGTGAATACTCTTCTGTTATACTGCAATAATCAGAAAAAGACTGAGTTTACTCCGAAAGAAATAAGAAGCTGGCTCTACTTTCAATCTGATTAACATATATGCACCAGACCCTATTGACGCTCTTAAAAAGAATTTAATTATTAATTCCAATATAATGAATGTTCTATTTGCTCCTAAACAAGAAAAAAATACATTGAGTTAAGAGAACTCGATTATGTATTCTAAGGGAACTAACATAAAAGAAAGTCACCCTTAAAGTCACCTTTAATGACACTACAGCTTTAATGACACTACAGCTTTAAATAGGGGCTGTGCTATGTATAGATGATGTCATGAATACATCATATAAATACCAATCACAGTGCGACTTACAAAACCCTACTTTTCCACGAACCAGCCGGTACCTGACTGAATCTCTACGATACCGAACGCCTTGCAGGTAAAATTTACTGTGCGAGCCCCCGACCCCTGTAGGATTTGCACTCGTACTATATATGATAATATACCCTTTGTCTTATTTTTGTTTAACCCTTTCGATGCTCATGACGAGCTCAGCTCGTCATGATGCACAGTTGAGCTGTGCTGATGACGAGCTGAGCTTGTCATGAATAAAGAAGAATAGCAATTTTCAGCACAGGAGGGGGAAAACGCCTAGCAGCCAAGGTGTTAACTCCCATAGACGTCTGTAAGGAGAAAAGAATATCGAGTTGCGTTAACAGTATACGCCCTTTAACGTTAATGCTAAATCCAGCCGTGAGAAATATTTCGGCAGACACGCACCGCAGTAACAGAGCTCGCCACATATGAAAACGAATGCCCTGCAGGTAAAATTTACTCCTCGGGCCCTTGACCCTTGAAGGAATTTCACTCGTACTGTGTAAGATAATATACCCTTTGCCCTATTTTTGTGTAATTCCCAGAGACTTTCGCAAGGAGAAAAGAAAATTAAGCTGCTGTAACAGTACACGCATCTTAACGTTACTGCTGAATCCAGCCGTGCGAAACAATTCGATAGACACACGCCGTAGTAACAGAGCTCTTCACATACGATCCTAGAGAAAAGAACTTTAAAAGGTAGGAATTTGCGCTATCGCCTTACAACATGCATAGCGTGGAAAATAAACGTCAGTAAAATGGCAAATATTAATTAGCGCGCTCTATTTCTTTTTAAGGACCAAACATGAACACTGTTTGAGCCCGCTATTCTCGAAATATCCCTATCAACATTAGTTACCGGCACAACGTGCTTCGCTGCTGAACATTGAATGTAATCTTTTTAAGTGGTGAGAGACTTATCGATTATAAACCTACAAATAATCAACTGTAAAAATTATATGTGAGACGGTAACTCATAGAGATATCATATTTCTCCAGCAGGTGACACGGGTTCCTAAAGCGAAAAGTATTTTAAAGAAAATTTAGGCCACGAGAAGTGAGAAGGGAGCAGTGAAATCTAGCTAAACAGGTATATGATACTATGCTGATAAATACATCGCAATTATGCTAATTAGGCAGAGAATGTTCCCATAGGAAAGAATAAAGGTATTTTGAAAGACTTAGACATGTCAACTGTATATT
The DNA here is from genome assembly GCF_964263255.1 of Lissotriton vulgaris. Classification (NCBI taxonomy): domain Eukaryota; kingdom Metazoa; phylum Chordata; class Amphibia; order Caudata; family Salamandridae; genus Lissotriton; species Lissotriton vulgaris. The sequence continues at coordinate 47,330,104 of NC_141696.1, forward strand.
TTTCAGATTTTCACATGCCGCAAAATATATAATTTTAAGAGGTGCCTCACTTTTCGTGGACGAAATTGAAGATTCATAGACCTCTAAAAAGATTTTCCATCAGGTAAACCAGAAAAATGGTAAACGTATAACCCGATGTTAGGCCTCCTGGCAAGTAAATGTAAAAATCTAAATGAAACGCTAGTAATATTCATGATAGAATAGATAACCTCATAGATAGTTATGCCTTATTAGATATTCCAACGAAAATAAAAATAGGACTAAACTTAGATAACAGCTAAATTAGAAATAGGACTAAACTTTTGTATCTTTGAAAGGCTTGTTTTCCTTCACTCCTTCTATACTTCTTTTATCTACCTCTCCTTTTATACTTCTTTTTATCTACCTCTGCTGCTTTGGGAGAAGGGTTAATTAGAATAAATTGATGTTGTATATTACATCCAAAGTATGTGAGATGATGCATAACAAAATCAAGAGATTCGCATGTTATGTTTTGAATAAAATCTGACAAAAATAAGGTAGTCTACCAAGATTTATCAAATACAGCGAATATATCTACCTGACATAGTCAATTTCATAAAGGAGTGAATATGACGCCATTGAGATGTTAATCAATAATCAAAGTGAAAATGTCTCTTCAACATACCGCTCTTATAGTACCTCCATGTGAATGAATTCCATACATTATCGCTATGTATAAAAAGATGTGTTTTGCGCATAATCTGAATTGAAAAAGAATAATTGAATCGAGAGTCTTTTTTCTGATACTAATAAACAGGATAAAAATAGGAACTATAACACTCTTGTAAATGTAAATAAGAACTAAAAATGTTTTGTTCTCTCTAGAAGAACTGGCTGCAAATAAATGTGTCCTGATGAAGACACCACGACGTGTCGAAACGCGTTGATTGACAGACTACAGCCTCAACAATATTAGATAGGATAAACATCATTGCTTTCCCAGTGTTTTTAACTTACATGTTTTATTTATAAAGAATATCTGTTTTATTGTATCAATTTATCCTATATACAACTTGATTGTGAAATTAATCTTTTTTTAATTAAAACAAATTATTTTTCATACCAATTTCATGTTTGTGTTATAGTTCATACACGTTTTTTGGTACATCATAATGTTTTGACATAGCTAGTGTTCTGTTTGCAAAATAGCCTGGGGTGATACCTTCAAATTGTACGTTTTTCCCTGACCCAGGATCTTTATCCTTAACAGGGGGCCCTTGATATTTCACAAAAATTTCTACCCACGGTTTTTCCGTGTGGGGCTTTGAACTCACTGTGTTCCTAATCGGTTTCTCTGTAATGGAGGTTTACTAAAGAATAAGAGATTGTACCCTTCTACTTCTTTCTTCTACTTGGTCTCTTCTCCCTTTCTATCTTCTATCACTTTTGAATTGATAACATAACTCATAAAGCTTCTAACAACACTAATGGCCCAATTCCAGACCTTTGGGTTTTCAGATGATGATTTTGCTACTCTGGTAGGTACCAGTGCAGCATTTGGAAATGGTTCCACAAGTAATCCCCTTAATAATAGTGATACAAATAAATTGTTAAATCTACAAAAGAAATTAATAAGGATAGAAGCCCACGGGGAATTTATGTTGAACTACCTGAAGCATGGCATAATTCCATTAGGACTTAGAGTCAGAAACATTCCAGGTCTGTTTGTTGATATTAAAACTTTCCTCAATAAATGGAGTATGATAGCTACTCGCTGCTCCAGAGATTTAATGATCTTGATAATATCTACATCTAAGGAATTAGCAACAGAAATAAGAAAGGAAATAGAAGAATTAGAGGATAAGATTAAAAAATCAACCACGATGCAAGAGGCAAATAAACAGTTCGATATTATAAAAAAAGATATGGCTTCCTTTTCAGACTATCTTAAAAAAAGAAAAGAAGAGACATTTGTCAAAGATAAAAGGTTTTATAGTCTGGAGCGCACCTACCCATACATTGTAGAAGGTTTTTTCAAATCAGAATATCAACATGGCACACCAAGATACGATACCCAACACAGGATTAATACGTTCTCTGATTCATCAGACCCAGAATCAGAAGAAGAAAGTGGTATGGGCTTTCATGATGAAAGACCGTTTGACCCCAGAAATAACCAAAGAGGTAATCGCCAACCTTTTTTAGGGAACAGAGGGGGGAGAGGAGGGGGGAGAAGAGTAAGATTCCAGAACCCAACATGAGGCAATTATCAGAACCATCAATATGCCCAGGAGCCTCAACAATATCTGGAAACAAGGAGCAAACAATACTAGAGGAACGGGATGTAATCCCGATATTTAATCTATCCTCACATAATCTAGCTCCATCAGACCTCTCACTTCTGTCTAAAGGATTGTCATTTGTCCCCCAGGCCCATGCCAATATCTTTGAATTATATTGAGACATTCATTCTTTCTTTCGTAAGATTAGGCTAAAAAGATTCTTCACAGATAATGATCCTCTAACATTAGAAAACATATCCCCAAATATAGTATCTCTCCCATCTACTTTCACTCCAACCTTAGAACAGGTAGGTCCTGAAATAGCGATCTTCGAAAAAGCAGTGTTGCATAAACTAGACCAAACTCTAAGGTTTGTCCCCAAAACGAAATATAACATCACAAAAGAAGAACATGACTCCATAAATAGGTTTTAAAATGACAAAACAATTACGGTCAAAAGTAGCGATAAAGGGGGAGGAATAGTCTTAATTGACACGGCCATATATGAAACAAAAATGTTGGAGATGTTAAATGACCCAACGTTTTATAAAAAAATTAAGCTGGACCCTACAGATAGGATAGTGAAAACCATCAACAAAATAACAAGCAAAGCTCTAGATGCGGGAATCATAAATAATAAAGAATTTGAATTTTTAAATAAATCAGAGAGAAAGGTATGGTGTATATATGGACTACCTAAAGTCCACAAAAATCAAGAAGATCCACCTTATCGCCCTATCGTGTCAACAATAGGAACCCCTTTGGAAGCAATCTCTAAATACCTAGACAATATACTACGCCCCTATATCTCTCTGTCACCCTCCTACATTAAGGATACAGGTGAAATCATAAAAAAAGTTGAAAACCTACAATTTAATCCACAGAGGGACATCCTAGTAACTCTTGATATCGAGTCCTTATATAGTAACATTCCACAAACAGGAGCCATAGAAACAACAATGTGGTTTATTGAGAAACACCAAATCCCATGCTCCAGTAGTTTTATAAAGGAATGTTTAATCCTGGTATTAAAAGAGAACTTTTTTGAATTTGGAGAACATCGTTTCCTTCAAATAAAGGGAGTTAGCATGGCTCCTTCTATAGCTAACATATATATGACTGCATTCGAAGCTAAACACATCTTTAACGAGATGGCCCCTTTTTTCGAGTCTGTTTCCCATTGGCATCGATACAAAGATGATATCTTCTTTGTGTGGACCAATGGGGAACAGACTCTAGAGGAATTCCTCTTGTGGCTGAACGAAGCAGATGAAAACTTGCGATTTACAGCCCATACCAACAAAAATAAAGTAGAATTCCTTGACATTTACATCAAGAATGACGAAGGGTTGCTGGGGGTGGATTTATACACCAAACCGACTGCCAGGAATACTTTGCTACATTTCAAGAGTTTCCATCCTAAGTGTCAGAAAGACAGCATCCCCTTTTCTTAATTCCTTAGAGTGCGGCGCAATTGCACCAACCTAAGGGATTTTGATTTACAATCAGACAGTATGAAGAGAAAATTCATCCAAAGAGGATATCCTCATCGCCTGGTCAGAGAGGCGTATAAAAGAGCCAGGTTCTATGATAGAGACGCTCTTTTAAACTCACAAAAATTAAGAACAGATCCAAAATTAGTCTGTATAACTAAACATTCAACCCTTGATGCAACTATCAGGCAGATAATCAATTCCAATTGGCATCTGCTAAATCTTAATAGCACCCAACCGAAGATGGCAAAACCCATGTATGCACATAGGCGAAATAAAAATCTTAAGGATCAAATTGTTCGCTCCAGATTCCTTAAAACAACAGAGAATTCACCTTTTGTGCAAAGATCCTTTGAGAACAAAAACCCGATAAAAGGTACCTCAAGCTGTGGCTCATGTAAGTCTTGTAATAGCATCCACAGAGGGGAAACTATGACCTTTAATAATGTCAAGATACAAGCAAAGGACCTATGGACATGCAATACGCAAAACGTAATCTACCTGATCACATGTCCTTGTAATTTGGGATATGTTGGAGAAACAGCAAGAGCCATAAAAACCAGATTAACTGAGCACAGATCAGCGATAAAAACAAAAAAGGTTACAGCACCACTAGTAAATCACTTCTTAGATTTTAGACATTCCCCTGAGGAAATAAAATGGCGTATTTTAGAGAAGATACATACACCAAATAACACAGGAGGTGAGAGAATAAGAAAAAAACGAGAAATATACTGGATTTTTACCCTTAATACATTTGAAAATGGGCTGAACCAGGAATGTCCCTGGGAAAATGCTATAATATAAGTAACTGTTCTTTTGATCAAACATACGAAACTCCCCACCTTTCAATTTTAAAAACTTAGAATCCAATTTATGAATACTCTTCTGTTATACCGCAATAATCAGAAAAAGACTGAGTTTACTCCGAAAGAAATAAGAAACTGGCTCTACTTTCAATCTGATTAACATACATGCACCAGACCCTATTGACACTCTTAAAAAGAATTTAATTATTAATTCCAATATAATGAATGTTCTATTTGCTCCTAAACAAGAAAAAAATACATTGAGTTAAGAAAACTCGATTATGTATTCTAAGGGAACTAACATAAAAGAAAGTCACCCTTAAAGTCACCTTTAATGACACTACAGCTTTAATGACACTACAGCTTTAAATAGGGGCTGTGCTATGTATAGATGATGTCATGAATACATCATATAAATACCAATCACGGTGCGACTTACAAAACCCTACTTCTCCACGAACCAGCCGGTACCTGACTGAATCTCTACGATACCGAACGCCTTGCAGGTAAAATTTACTGTGCGAGCCCCCGACCCCTGCAGGATTTGCACTCGTACTATATATGATAATATACCCTTTGTCTTATTTTTGTTTAACTCCCATAGACGTCTGTAAGGAGAAAAGAATATCGAGTTGCGTTAACAGTATACGCCCTTTAACGTTAATGCTAAATCCAGCCGTGAGAAATATTTCGGCAGACACGCGCCGCAGTAACAGAGCTCGCCACATATGAAAACGAATGGCCTGCAGGTAAAATTTACTCCTCGGGCCCTTGACCCTTGAAGGAATTTCACTCGTACTGTGTAAGATAATATACCCTTTGCCCTATTTTTGTGTAATTCCCAGAGACTTTCGCAAGGAGAAAAGAAAATTAAGCTGCTGTAACAGTACACGCATCTTAACGTTACTGCTGAATCCAGCCGTGCGAAACAATTCGATAGACACACGCCGTAGTAACAGAGCTCTTCACATACGATCCTAGAGAAAAGAACTTTAAAAGGTAGGAATTTGCGCTATCGCCTTACAACATGCATAGCGTGGAAAATAAACGTCAGTAAAATGGCAAATATTAATTAGCGCGCTCTATTTCTTTTTAAGGACCAAACATGAACACTGTTTGAGCCCGCTGTTCTCGAAATATCCCTATCAACATTAGTTACCGGCACAACGTGCTTCGCTGCTGAACATTGAATGTAATCTTTTTAAGTGGTGAGAGACATATCGATTATAAACCTACAAATAATCAACTGTAAAAATTATATGTTAGATGGTAACTCATAGAGATATCATATTTCTCCAGCAGGTGACACAAGTTCCTAAAGCGAAAAGTATTTTAAAGAAAATTTAGGCCACGAGAAGTGAGAAGGGAGCAGTGAAATCTAGCTAAACAGGTATATGATACTATGCTGATAAATACATCGCGATTATGCTAATTAGACAGAGAATGTTCCCATAGGAAAGAATAAAGGTATTTTGAAAGACTTAGACATGTCAACTGTATCTTTTTCAGATTTTCACATGCCGCAAAATATATAATTTTAAGAGGTGCCTCACTTTTCGTGGACGAAATTGAAGATTCATAGACCTCTAAAAAGATTTTCCATCAGGTAAACCAGAATAATGGTAAACGTATAACCCGATGTTAGGCCTCCTGGCATATAAATGTAAAAATCTAAATGAAACGCTAGTAATATTCATGATAGAATAGATAACCTCATAGATAGTTATGCCTTATTAGATATTCCAACGAAAATAAAAATAGGACTAAACTTAGATAACAGCTAAATTAGAAATAGGACTAAACTTTTGTATCTTTGAAAGGCTTGTTTTCCTTCACTCCTTCTATACTTCTTTTATCTACCTCTCCTTTTATACTTCTTTTTATCTACCTCTGCTGCTTTGGGAGAAGGGTTAATTAGAATAAATTGATGTTGTATATTACATCCAAAGTATGTGAGATGATGCATAACAAAATCAAGAGATTCGCATGTTATGTTTTGAATAAAATCGGACAAAAATAAGGTAGTCTACCAAGATTTATCAAATACAGCGAATATATCTACCTGACATAGTCAATTTCATAAAGGAGTGAATATGACGCCATTGTGATGTTAATCAATAATCGAAGTGAAAATGTCTCTTCAACATACCGCTCTTATAGTACCTCCATGTGAATGAATTCCATACACTATCGCTATGTATAAAAAGATGTGTTTTGCGCATATTCTGAATTGAAAAAGAATAATTGAATCGAGAGTCTTTTTTCTGATACTAATAAACAGGATAAAAATAGGAACTTTAGCACTCTTGTAAATGTAAATAAGAACTAAAAATGTTTTGTTCTCTCCAGAAGAACTGGCTGCAAATAAATTTGTTCTGATGAAGACACCACGACGTGTCGAAACGCGTTGACTGACAGACTACAGCCTCAACAATATTAGATAGGATAGATAGGATAAACATCATTGCTTTCCCAGTGTTTTTAACTTACATGTTTTATTTATAAAGAATATCTGTTTTATTGTATCAATTTATCCTATATACAAAACTTGATTGTGAAATTAATCTTTTTTTAATTAAAACAAATTATTTTTTATACCAATTTCATGTTTGTGTTATAGTTCATACCCGTTTTTTGGTACATCATAATGTTTTGACATAGCTAGTGTTCTGTTTGCAAGATAGCCTGGGGTGATACCTTCAAATTCTACGTTTTTCCCTGACCCAGGATCTTTATCCTTAACAGGGGGCCCTTGATATTTCACCAAAAAAAAACATTGGAATAACGTAAACAGCAGTGTAGACGTAGGACTGAGGTCTTCTAGGTCTCTACTGACTATGTTAGACTTAATTTAGGTTTGCGCCAGCTAGCTCAGAGGTCACTGGAAACTTTCTTGACTGAATAGGAAGTGATCAGCTTCCCTGGCTCAGACAAGAAGGGATTCAGCTTCCGACAACCGCATAAACATGACAACTTTGCTCCCTCAGAATAAGAGTCAATCTCTAGAGTCGTGTGAAACAACAGACAGTTATTTCACTCAGTCAGATGTGCATGCTTAGTTTCACCAGGGTGCAGAGAATAGAGAGACGGGCGTTTTCAATAAAAGGTATTATTTATTGAGCAGTATTCCTTCTCATGCAAGAGAAGCGAATTGCCACAATTGCAATACTTAATGTAAAGTAAAGTACGTACAGTAAAAGGAGTATTATGAAATAATACTGTAAAAGCATTGATATGCTTTCTTAGCCATAATACACTTTAAAATGGATAAAATATATATACATATATACAAAGGCTAACGTGCTCAACTGGTGCTTCTAAAATAAGCCTACCCCAGTGTACCTGACCTAAGCCTAATACGTGGGAAGGAGTAAGTAAGTAGCAGTTTAAGTTAAGTAGGTTTGTTGCCAAGGATCTGTTCAAGAATTCTCTCTAAGGGTTTAGTCAGCACTGTACCTTGGGAATAGAATGTAAGAGGTCTGGTATCTCTCTCTCAGGACTCGATATCCCAGTCACCCGCAAGGGTAGGCTGGAAACGCCGGAGCTGGATTTTCTCGGCTGGAGAAAAGACAGCGTCTTTCTCAGAGCGTCAAAGAGGAGGGGCAGCGTCCGTTGGCTCTCCTTATCTGCTGGGCTCTCGGCAAGTAGATTAGCTGCTCTGCTCCGAAACGACCACTGTGTGTTTGCTTAAGGCAACGTTGGTACATTTATACCTGAAAGGTGCCGAGTTTGACGTAAGGTTTGGACATAAGACGTCAATAAAGATGTCACTAAGAACTGTCCGTTCTTACAGTGCTCGCAGGAGTTCTATTACAAATCAAAACAAAGCAAGCGGGGATTTCCCAGGTTGCTGGAGGTTTGGTGTGTTGAAAGAACTCGTTGTGCTTTCTGGGAATCTAAGGAAGTAGCTTTTGCCATGCCTTGGGCTGCAAGGGCGATTTACTGAAATATGGATCTGATTCTTATGCCATTATAGGGATATTATTGATTATAGCCGTACAGGGGCATAAAGTCACAATATTGAATCGGGTTCCTAGATAAAACACATCACTATATCTAAGTAAGGGGTGCATACACCACCTTACACAGGCTGCTGTAGCAGACTTATGGTGTCATTTTGGAAGGCTGCCCAGGGGTGGCATAATACATGCTTCAGCCCCTGGTAGGCCTCTGGGGAACCTATGCCCTTGGTAACTGGTGTACCATATACTGGGCACTCATAAGGGTACCCCAGTACCCAAACTGGAGTGTACCTAAAGTATATGGCATCATTTTAGAGAGGAAGAAGCTAGGCTGGGGTCCTGGATAACAGGGCCCCAGCCAGATTAAAGTCGAAAAACAGTAAAACGTCAGCATAAAGTGGAGGTAACTATAAGAAGCAGATCCTACTCTCTTACACGCCTCTTTTTCAATCAATGACTATCTGAGCTCAGCACCTTTAACTGTTCTTGAAATAAATACTGTGGTTCTCACTTGACCATTGATAACTTGCAGTAAGACTCCACCTAGACCCTTTGCACCAGCATTTGTAATCAACATAGTCTTTTGACCAGGTTTGAAACTCCTTTAGACAGGGCATTTCTCAAATATGATTTCAAATCAGCAAACTCTTGTCCACACTGTAGGAGAGTAGGGTATGCAATCCTATGATCACCCCAGATTTTTGCTTTTTGCTACACTGGTTTACGACTTTCCCTGGCTGTGGGCCCGCTAATCAGACCCACAGCCTAGCTGTTCTCTCTCTAAATTGACACACATGTACCTTAGGTGCATTTACCAATTGGTACTGGGCCACCTTATCAGTCCCTGTACAGTATACCTTAGGTATCCAGGGCATAGGTGTACCCAGGGCCTACCAGGGGCTGCAGCATGTATTATGCCACCCCTGGCTGGCCATCCAAATCTAACACAACTGGCTGCACGACAGCTGGGGCAAGGTGGTGTAATCACCCTTTGCTTTAGATATAGTATTCCTATATCTAACCCTAAAATGGACACATGTATTCCTATCAGTCACTCCTATGGCAGGCCTTATCAATCCTGAAGGCAGAGTGCGTGGAATTATGTGAGATGGTGCTCTGGCATGAGCTGAGCCCGTTTGCAGCTTGCGGAACCAAGTCCTAATAGCTGTTCCATGATAACGCGTACCATATACTCTTAAGTGCCTTATAATCCTCGCGGTTATTAGTAGTAGTAAAGCTTTATTTCGATATAGAAACATATCATAAAAGCAACATCACAGCATAAGAACGATAATCAAAACAAAGCAACTTACAATTCATTTTACCATTAAAAGCATCTCATCATTTACACGGGAAAACATAAAATTAATAAGAATGAAGGGGGACACTTTATTGAATCGTCAGTTGTTTAGCAGATCTTATACGCCAAGCCCAGCCTAGGAATTTTGCCAAACAAATAGCAAAAAAGGGTCTTGCATCTGAGAGTAATATTCTTATAGCTTCCAGATGTGAGCGAGTTCCCAGGCTCCTACAAAGAGGCTTCAACCACCTCCGTCTAGGGGCCATGTAGGCTCGACACTCAAATAAAAAGTGTGCGACAGATTCAGTTTTTGGCTCGCAGAATGGGCAGTGGGGTACAGTTTGCAGGGGTGGTTTCCAGGTAGAGGTAAACTGACATAAAGGTAGGACCCCAACCCTGAATTTAAAATATAATGCCCTATCATGTGAACTGTGAATCAGGTCCAAATATGGTTCTCTGAAGGGAATATCTTTAACCATCAAGAAATTGGCAACAGTTTTTGGATGGTTTGATTTACCTAGTCTCTCGTTATCCACCCAAGACCAATAAGACCAATAAGCTTTCTTCAGTTCTTGTTTAGGAGGTGCTGTTTTATTTTCCCACGCAGCTCCTAGACCGAGCATGTACAATGTCCTCTTAACCTCTCTGAGCCAGGCAATCTTTTGCCAACCAGGTAAGGACAGTACATCTTTTAGGGCGTCTGCATAGCTGTGGAGTTCGGGGACGTTCCAAATTCTAGACCATAGTAATAAGGGGCGTAATTTAGCTTGCTCGCAGATTGGGCGAGTACCTGCGTCAAGCAGGAGGGGGATTGTGGGGGTGCTCTGGGGTAGCCTCATCAGATCTTTATGAAATTTATTTTCTAGGTGGGCCAAAGTGTCCACTCTCTGGGTACCCCAAAGTTCTGCGCCGTACAGTGCTGCACTCACAACCCTACCCCTATAAATATCAAGAAGTGCCCCAATGGGTTTTATGGAGGAGGCACGCTGTTCTTTAAGTAAAGCACCAACAACCCTCTTATGGGTTAGAAACACTTTTTGGTGGTGGGCCTTCCAGCTCATACTATCGCAAAGGCGTATGCCTAAATAGTCAAATTCTTTGACCCGTTCTAATGTGACAGAGTCTAGGGTGGGGGTTTTAACAGATTTCTTAGGGGGGTTGAGGACAAGAAATTTGGTCTTGCCAATGTTTATGGCTAATCCCTTGGTGTCACAGAAGGCCTTAAAGCTGGAAAGTAGTGACTGTATGCCTGCAGGTGATTTCGAAATCAGAAGGGTGTCGTCCGCAAACAGGAGCGTCGGGATTTTCCTTCCAGCCAGGGATGGTGCATCAGCAGGATGTTGAAGAAGGTGCTCCACCACTCCATTGACGTAAAGCGAGAACAGAGTGGGGGCAAGCACACACCCCTGGCGGACGCCCCTGTCTACTGGGATACACAGTGTTTTTTCTCCCTGGGCACCCCATCTGATTTGGGCAAAGTTGTTGTCATGAAATTTTGTCAGCAAGGCCAGCAAGTAGGGAGGTAGACCTAAACCATCAAGGACCTTCCACAATAATGCTCGTGGGACCAGGTCGAAGGCTGTTTTTAAGTCTATGAAGACTAAGTATAAACTGCCCCCTCCTAGCACCACTACCTTCCAATAGAGCATTAAAAGGTGGAATGTCTGCTCGACGGTGCCTGTCCCTGATCTAAAACCCGCTTGGAAATCAGACAATATCTGATTTTCATCCACCCACTCCAGAATCCTGCCCAACACCACTTTCCCCGCTACCTTTTGCGTTGAGTCCAGCAAACTGATGGGGCGGTAATTGGCTGGGTCTTCCCTGCTACCTTTCTTGAAAATGGGGACTACTTCAGCGCCCCTCCAAGAGTCTGGGAAAGACCCCCCCAACATAACCTCATTAAGAAGTGCAGCGATTAATCGGCTCCAGAATGGGGGATTATTTTTTATCAGGTCGCCCGGGATCCCGTCAGGGCCTGCCGCTTTGTTGGAAACAATACACCTGATTGCTTTCTCTACTTCCACGGTGGTAAATGGGACTTCATTTGGTGGGAGATCTGTGGAGCTGGGCCATGGGAGCGGGTCTGATTGTAGAGGCCCTGTATGAGCCGAATACAATTTCGAAAAGTGGGCAAACCAGGCAGCGCCAGTGATATTACAAGTCAGTTGTTGATCAATGGGCTTGTCTCTTGATCTTAGCAAGTCCCAGAACCCCTTTGCATCTTTCTTTGTGCTCGCCTCCGTTAGGTCACGCCAAAAGTTGAAATCGTATGTCCGCTTGGCCTCAATCACAGATTTCCTATAAAGTTTCCTTGCAGACCTGATGGTAGCTTGGTCTTTTCCTTTTACTGCAGCAACAAGATCACCCTTAGCAATTCGACATTTAGCTGTGAACCACTTTTCGCTTGTTCTCGGGGCTCCCTTTGAAGCGGTTCTTGAGGTGGGTTTGGGGATGATGAACAGCCCACTTAGTGCCGTTACAGTCTCTGAAAATAACAATAGGAACATCTTGCTATCGCCATTTGTGGTATCAAGCCTGGATTCAGCCTCCGATAAGATGGTTTCGGCTTGTGTCATCCTTGCCTCATCTGCTGAGGCTCTTGCCCATTTAAGACGTCTGCCACAGTTTGAGGGAAGGATCTCATGTGAGGCTTTCCATATCTGATTGACAGTCTCTTGAGACCCAATTTGCCAGGGGACAGAAATGGTTAGAGCGAGAGGGTTGTGGTCGCTGTCACAGGTCTCTATAACTTCCATGTCGTGGTGGTATGGCCAGAGGTTATAGTTGAGCATAACAAAGTCGATTCTGGATGAGTGGCCCGTCCTATTATATGTATGGGCACCCATGGGATCTGATTTAGAATGCCCATTCGTTGCTCTCAAGTTATACTCCATGCAAAGGGCATTTATATCAATCGCCCTTTGTGACCATTTGGGGATCGGCTCGAGGTTCAAGATAGGGATACCCCTTCTGTTATCCTCATCATTGGTATCTAGAATATCTTCTTTAGCTAAAGGCTCAAAACAGCAATTAAAATCGCCTGCCAGCAGGACGAGAGAGTCGGTATCGCAGGCGGCCAGGTTGTTACTTAAGCCTAAAGAGCTTAGAGAGTTTAGAGATCCTCGCGGTTATTTGCCAACTTTGGTATCGCTTTATCAAAACATGTCGAGTAAGGTGTCATACGAATTGGAATACTAACCCCTCGCCAATTCTGGCGACGGGGTTAGCATTCCACCCTTCTAGAGGGACACGACATGTATGTAACTGTGAACCCCGGTTAAAGCTAACTCGAGCCTCAGCATCACAAAATGGATGCTGCCACCACAGACACAAGTCTGACCTCCTGCTGCTGGGAGTCCTTCCAGAGAGGAGAGCTTGGACAAAGGGTTTCCTGTCAGGGGCGGTGCAAGCACCATCCCAGACAGGGTTTTGTGTATCCCAGGTAGGCAGGGCGGAGAGGAAGGTGACTGCAAGTGGCACCCCGGTGCTCACTGTGCCATTGCCGGCTTGAACCAGTTCCAGGGGCACACCAGCCCCTGAGCTGGCGAATGTCCGGACAAGAGAGAGGGGTGTAACCACCCCCCTCCTGGTCCCACCCATGGGCAGGACCTAGTCGCGTGCCAGCCCCGTTTCTTAGAATAAAGGTAGGAGCGGGCCCCCTTCCCAAATTAGATAATTCTGAATCTTGACTACTTTCCACGAAAGGACTCTTGACTTTTTCTGAAGACTCTCCCTTGTGGCTAAGGAGTAGCCACCCTGCACCCGCAGGCACCATCTAAGCATCGCGGTTTGCTGTAAGTCCATCCTCCGGATCAAGACTGCCCAGCTCGACGAGACCCAGATTCCCTGGCATCTCTGACCTCTACCTGCATCATCAGCCCAGCTGAGATTCGTGGGTGTGACAAGACCTGAGGGACCGGCCATCTTCAAAACTGCACGACGCTTAACCAGCACAACCGCCGAGGGATCCTCGAGTGAGTGCTTTGGGGTTTGAGAAGCCCTAACCCTGAGCAGCTCCAGCACCGAAGTCCAGCCCCCCAGCATCCACGAGATCTGCGTGGGGCCCTTCTGCTCTTTGCTGCTCACTGCGTTGTCCGCTCACTTGCCTGCTGGCTAGTGGCCCTCCTGACGATGTACCACGACGATTTCTTTGCTGGTCTGGTTGCTCCAGACTGGCTCTTGCTCCCCTCCAAAAGAGGAGCACCCCGGACCCTCCTGGTCCAATCCAGACGCCATCTTGACTCCACCGCGTGGGCTTGCCTTTGCCAAGGTCTGTTGTTCCAATCCTGATTCCAACATCGCCATCAGCAGAGACCCTCGAGGGACAGCTCGCACCTCCAGCCTGGTCGCCGACAACGCCTCCTGGTCTGAGGGACAGCAGAGTCCAGCGTTGCCCACTCACCTGGTCGAGGTGACTTCATCCGGTGCCATCCTGGTGCCCACACAATCACTGGCTAGTGATTAAGAACTGAGTCCCCTCTGCTTTCAGGTCATCTCCATCATCGATTCAGGCTTGGATCACTCCGAACATCATCACTGGTCGCCTGCCAGCAACTTCTTCTTTCAGGCTCCATAGACTACAACAAGGATTCCCGACGTCTTTTGAACCCTATGCAGCCGCGGCCCCTGGGCTAGGTAACCTGAACATTTCGGTGCTCCAACGCAGGTTCACTATCTAAGTGTCCAGATCCTTTTTCGTTTTCAGTCTACCTAGTCGTATTCGTCCGGAAACAGTAACTTTACAAATACTAGCATCCATAGACTTTGTCCCGCATCCCGCGTGAGAGTGCACACTCTGCACCTGATCTCCCTAGGCCTTCTGCTCCTAACCTTAGGGTTCAGTAGTGTAGTCCTAGTGATCCTGAAGCCTCTGGATCTTGTTACTTACCTGCTAGTATTTCGCATCGCACTTTTAGTGTTTATGGTTTTTCGTGCCCCTCTGGCATTTGTGTAAATTGTGCAACTGAAAGTATTTTCTTAAGAGTTTTGTATTGTGCTTAGCTCCCTGACTCATAAAGAGTTCAGGGTAGACTTGCTATAAATAAATATCCTTTATTTTCATAACAACTTGTGTGGTGTCCTTTCACTTGGTGTTCAAGGGGTATATGTGATGGTATAACAGCAGGCTTAACACGCCCTCTAGAGTTTAGCCTAAAGACTGCTCTTGTCCATGCTACTAGGATAGCTGGTCTATAAGGTTGACTTACAACCAATCATCAATAAGGGTCGTTTGGTATGATACACAATGATCACTAGAATAGTGAGCACTATATATCAGGCCAACTTCTCACACACACAGTTTGCTCCAAATAAGCTTTCTGCCTTCCTTGAATAAAACTTGATACTCTGCCATTCCCAGAAATGCCATCTGTTACTCTTTATTGGAGGGACTAGGCATGTTGTTAATGGCCCCTAGTAAATCACATGTTGGTTGAATCCCCTTACCTGAAACCATATGTTCTAAGTACTCAATCTTGTATACACCGAATTTACACTTTTTGCTTTTCAGTGTTAAACAGCTAGCCTCAGTTCTTTATAAAATGGCTTTCGCTTGTACATTATACTCTTCAAAGGTATTACCATACACCCACTCGGGTAGTTAGGGGGGGCGTGGAGGGCGGACCGCCCCAGGCGGCACTGTTTTGGAGGCGGCGGCCCCGCGCCACTGGTGGCCCGTTGCGGTGGCTTTTATAATGTATTTGGGGACACTCACTGTCTGACACTTTGTAGTCAATGTCCCCAAATAAATTCTAAAGGCTGCCGCAACGGGCCACCAGTGGCGCGCGCGCGCAGCCCCCGTTGGAAGCAAGCTCACGCGACCATCTACGCTGCACGCAGGTGTGGTGCATGCGCGAGGTCAGAGCATGCAGTCTCGGTCTCTCCCGGGCAATCCGCGCACAGAGGCTAAGGCAGGGAGCCAGGGACGAGGTACGGTCTCGCAGTTGTTATGTTCCTGAGGGTCCGCCCCGATGTCCCGAGGGCTGGATGTGTTGGTCATGTGACCGCCCTATAATAAAAAGAGGTCGAGCACGTGCGAGGGCGTTCAGAGAGAGACGCGCCGACCGAGCAAGCAAACTTATTCCCAGTGTCCGGCTGAGTTTATTCTAGGGCCACGTGTCAGGCCTAGTCAGGATTAGATGCCCCTGAGTGTAGGTCCCAGAACGATCTCCCTAGGGTCATCCTGTCCCTATCACCCGACACAACAATTGGCGACGAGGGTGGTTGTCGATCCCTCGCTCGGGGTGTGGGTGTGTGTCCCTCTTGGGGTGAGGCGGCTGCGGGCACTCCCACGTGCCTGCGGTGCTCGTGCCTTGCCACCACACACCCCCCCGCTCTACTCGCCTGGAGGAACGACTCTGATCCCTGGCTCTCGACAGGTGAGCGGCGCTGGCTTGCACCTTCCTGCGGCGCACAGGAGTCTGATTCGTCGCGCGAGGTGCTCCCTCTGCGGACCCTCCACGCCCGGTGCCGCACCGTGCTGGGCTGCACGTGCGTGAACTGCACCGAGGTGCGCCTGGCGAGGCGCTCCGGTCGGCGCCCGATCCTGCTGCACTGATCGGGGTGCCTCCTCGGATCATCTCCGGGCTGCCCACGGACGTCCTCCTGTGCGTCCAAGGCGATGGCTAACATTCCGCCCATTGAACCGTTTGTGGTGGAGGGTGCGCCTTCCACTCTCGCACCGAAGTGGAAGGAATGGGTGGACAGGCTCTTCATATTCTTCGAGGCCACCAAGGTCCATAAGGAACAGAAGCGTGCCATGATTCTCCATCTTGGTGGCAAGGACATCCACTCCATTGCCCGCACCCTCACAGAGGCAACTCCCAAAACCCATCACACACTAATCAATGCACTCAATGCGCACTTCGAACCAATGGCCAACCAAGACTATGAACGATTCATCTTTCGACAAGCGCGGCAACTGCCAGATGAATCGCTGGACGCCTACCATTCCCGGCTAAAGAAACTAGCACTAACGTGTGGATTTCAGGACGTCACGGAAGAGATCAGAGGCCAGATAATACAGGGATGCGCCTCTGCTAAACTACGCGAAAGAATACTGGAGGAGTCGGGGAAACCTCTCCCGGACATTCTCACGCTGGGCCGCACAAAGGAGCTGTCCAAGGCCAGGGCAGCCCACATGGAAGCAGCTCTACAAGCCAACATGAAAATGGAGCCGGTTAATAGACTACTAGTCCGCCCACAGCCCAAATGGGCAAAGCGAACAACAACTCCGCAGGGCGGAGCTTCAGCGCAGTCATGTGGTTACTGTGGAGGCCCGAGACATCCGGCGCCAGAATGCCCAGCACGGGGCAAGATATGCTCCGGTTGCGGAAAAATGAATGACTTTGAAAAAGTGTGCCGGTCCAAAAAGTTCAGCAAGCCCCGCCAGACAATACATACGGTGGCTGAGCCCGAAGGCGCGGAAGGAGGACCCAGCAACAGTGATATGGACGACGGCGAGGAGGAGCGATCCGTACACAAGGTGCACATGATCGGCACTGCCACCCGACGCACCAGGACACTACCACAGTGCGCCATACAAGTGGCTGATCAGGACATCATGGCGACCGTGGACACGGGCGCCTCGATAAATCTCATGAGTGCATCCCTCTACGGAGACATGGCTACTCCTCCCAGCCTCCGCTCTACTCCGATCACCATCTTTGCCTACGGTCAGGACGTTCCCCTCCGCATCCGGGGAAAGTTTACAGCAGCGGTCCGACACGGAGACAAAATCACGCGAGCCAACATCTTCGTGTCGGAAGAAGGTCAAGGCATGCTCCTGAGTTGCCGGACGGCAGAGGACTTGGGGGTGGTCTGATTTGCGTTTGGGGTGCATGAGGAATCGGTGCAGCAACTGATTGCAGACTTTTCTGACCTATTTGAAGGGATTGGCTGTTTCAAGGGTCGGGAAATACACCTGCATGTGGACCCCACTGTTCAACCGGTGGCCCTGCGACACCGTCGTGTTGCGTTCCATTTGAGACCACTGGTCGAGGAAGAACTACAGAAGCTGGAAGCAGCGGGGATAATTGAGAAGGTGTCCGGCCCCACCCCCTGGGTATCACCCATCGTGGTCACAAGGAAGCCAAAGCAGCCTGGAGCGGTCCGGATTTGCGTGGACATGCGCCTACCCAATGCGGCCATCAAAAGGGAACGACATATCACCCCCACGATCGACGACCTAATCGGAGAGATGGCCGGGGCCAGGTGGTTCTCCAAGTTGGATCTCCGGGCGGGGTACCATCAGCTTGTACTGGACAAAGAGTCCCGGAACATCACGACGTTCTCCACCCACATCGGACTGCGCAGGTACACCAGGTTGAGTTTTGGGATATCCAGCGCTGCCGAGGTTTTCCAGAATGTTATCCAGGAACTAATTGCTGGCATACCGGGGGTGATCAATGTCAGTGATGACATCATGGTGCACGCAAGAACAATCCCTGAACACAACCAACGCTTGGCGCAGGTGTTCCGCAGGCTCCGCAGTGCTGGACTCACTCTGCACCGAGACAAATGCGAATTTCTTCAGACCAAACTAGGGTTCTTCGGATACGTGTTCTCAGCCGATGGCGTCAACCCTGATCCCGACAAGGTCAAAGACATCAAGGACGCACCTCCGCCTACCACTGTCACGGAGGTCCGAAGCTTTCTCGGGATGGTAAATTACTGTGGCCGCTTCATAAGGGACTTAGCCAACCTGACCCTCCCTCTGCGCGAATTAACCAAAGACTCCACCCCATGGAACTGGGGACCTGAGCAGGAAAGGGCATTTCAAGACATTAAGAGCGCACTTTCCAGCAACACCACATTGGCATTCTTTGACCCAAGACACTCCACCCTCATTGCAGTAGATGCCGGACCGGCGGGACTGGGGGCCGTTCTGATGCAGAGAGCTCGAGATGAGGTAGACTGGGCCCCTGTTGCTTTTGCCAGCCGGTCCCTTACGGACACAGAACAAAGATATTCCCAAATCGAGAAGGAGGCCATCGCAATACATTGGGGATGTCGGCACTTCCACTTGTACGTATATGGCAAGCCTTTCACAGTAGTGACGGACCACAAGCCGCTGCTGGCTCTGTTTTCAGGCACCTCCTCCAAGCCACCCCCTAGAATTGAAAAGTGGATCTTGCAACTGCAAGAATATAACTGCGCCATCGAGTACCAGCCAGGGGCAAGGAATCCGGCGGACTACCTATCACGACACCCTAGGCCGGCAACCCCGGAGGAGATGGATGAGGCAGAAGAGACGGAGGCCTATGTACAGTGGGTCGTGGCCAGATCATGCCCGCGCCCCATATCCTTAGAAGAGGTCGTGAACATCACGGCTCAGGATGCCTGCATACAGCGGGCCAAGGAGCTGCTCCGAACGGCCAACTGGCAGAAAGCCAAGGAGAGCTGGAAAGTACTCACACGAGAGTCCCAGAAAATCATGGACAGTCTGTACCACGTGAGGGCGGAACTAAATGAAGACGCGGCGGGGTGCCTTCTGCGAGGGCATCGCCTGGTAATCCCGACGGCTTTGACAGGACGAGTGGTTCAACTGGCACACGTAGGGCACCAGGGGATAGTCAAGACGAAGGCCCGGCTGCGGACAAAGGTATGGTTCGCGCTCATGGATGACATGGTGGAGAGCGTGGTGCGAACGTGCACGGCCTGTCAAGTCACGGGCGACAGCCCCCGTGAGGCCCCCATCATTGTGGAACCCAGGCCACGAGGTCCCTGGGAGAGAGTCAGCATGGATTTTGGTAGCCTTCCGGATGGAAGACACACGCTGGTAATGATAGACGACCACTCAAAATATCCTGAGGTCGAAATTGTCACCAGCACCAGTGCAGACTGTGTTATCCCCAATATAGAAAAAATCATTGCCACTCATGGAGCCATGAGGGAGCTCAGAACAGACAATGGACCGCCATTCCAGGGTCAAGACTTTGCTGAATATCTCTCGTCTCTGGGAACGCGTCACAGGCGCATCACACCAAGGTGGCCTCAAGCCAACGGGGAGGCCGAGAGATTCATGAGGACCTTGAACAAGGTCATCCGCATTGCGCATGACAAGGGGCAGTCAGTGGAAATGGCCATTTTCACGTTCCTCCGAAGTTACCGTCAGACCCCGCACTCCACAACTGGGGTAGCTCCCGCACATCTCCTCCTAGGAAGGGTAATAACTGACTCCATTCCCCATCACCCCCAGTGGGCACCGGCAATGATAGATGAACATACAGTGGAGAAGAAAAGAAATTCTGCATGTGACAAGATCAGTAAGAAACGCCGGGCTGTGGCCCCCCACTTCAAAAGAGGCGATCTGGTGCTCATCAGGAATCGTGCAACTGGTGGCAAGTTCAAACTCAATTACGAAAAAAGCCCATGGCGAGTCATTGGGGTAAAAGGCACCCGCATCACAGCCACTCGAGGACGAGACAGGGTGAATCGCAATGTGTCTCATTTCAAACTGTATCATCCTTCAAGCAGCGAGCCAAGGCGCCAGCAAGGCGGCGAACAAACCGAAACTGCAACTATATTGCCGACTGGTGAATCAACATCTCGGCACGAGGTCAGGCCAAGTAACGAGCATCAGGTTTCTAGAGAAGAAGTGGGAGGTGACGCGGAGGCCCTGGATGAGGCCCCAGATCCAGAGGGGGCCGACAGAGAGGCGCCAAGACACGAAGTGGAGGTTGGAACGGAACTGATGACTCATCGGGGGTCCCAACGCCAGCTACGTGACAATCCCACCCCCTCCGGCTGGCTGAGAGATTATTTTACGTAAGACTGTTCCCATTTACATATATGCACGTAATGTTTGAACTGAATGCACTGGCATCTGAAGGACGCTGAAGGCCTCGGTCCTAATGTTCCTGAGTGAGAAAAGTTATGGTTGAACTATGTTTTAATGTTTGCAGTCGTTTTGGTTTTTCCTTATTTTAGGAGGAATGTTATGTTCCTGAGGGTCCGCCCCGATGTCCCGAGGGCTGGATGTGTTGGTCATGTGACCGCCCTATAATAAAAAGAGGTCGAGCACGTGCGAGGGCGTTCAGAGAGAGACGCGCCGACCGAGCAAGCAAACTTATTCCCAGTGTCCGGCTGAGTTTATTCTAGGGCCACGTGTCAGGCCTAGTCAGGATTAGATGCCCCTGAGTGTAGGTCCCAGAACGATCTCCCTAGGGTCATCCTGTCCCCATCACCCGACACAACAGCAGTCATGCGGGGGCCAGCTGCCGCCCGCCAAGGTTTGTGCTGCACTTTTAGGCTGCGCAGGCTCTCAAGTGAGTACATCTACCGAGGCTGCCAGATGGACTGTAGTTGGTGCCTGTAGCCTGTAAGGATCATGCTGCGTGACTCGGGCCCAGGTGCGGCTGCCGGAGAACATTTTGCCTGCATGCAGCCTCTCATAACGCTGGGCCCGACAATTCTCCTTTGATCGCTGTGCCAGAAGTACCCAGGTAATTTGATTGTCTTTTATTTATTTTTTTAATCACTGTAGTGTGCCCGTTACAGCTCTCATTGCTGGCTGTCTACTCCGATTTGATTGGATACAGTACACCGGACAAGGCCCTGCATCAGTGCCCGGTGGCCTTTTATTCCGGTTCTGACCGGGACTCCAGGCAGAAAGGACCACGTCAGGATAATATCGGGAAGTGGTGGTGGTGGTGGGGGAGGGACCCATGCCATCCGGATCCTGCCTGTCCAAATTGAATCTCGGGTGACGCAGGACAGAGCTCCTTTATGTTGCCCAGTGCAGGAAAAAGTCAGTTTGCAGCCGCAAAGTGCATGATGTGCACTACACAATTGCAGCAGATATTAAAGCACTGGCAGCACAGCAGCAGGTCGCAGCTCCTCACCCTGAACTGCACAGTGGGGAAGCCTATGCCCTGGAGGGAAGAGGGGGGAAGAGGTTGTGTCTGTCCTGGCCACAGTGAGAGAATCTATAGATAATATGGAGCTGGACCTGCGGGCCGCCACGGAGCTTCAATGAAGCCTAAACTGGACACAAGCTTTTCGTCAGCGCATGCAGGGTGCAGCTGAGGCCATGGCGATTTCCCCCTGAGATGAGGTTGCAGCTATCTCTTTAGTTTACGTTCTGCCACCAGTGCAGTCCGATCTCCAGATGGCGGGTCAGGTCACAGTGTGTTTGGTGTTTCTTTTTTGTCTGTTTGTGGCCTTGTCAGGCTGAACTGCTGATTTTTCTGAAGAAAGTAAAATCCTTAGGTAAGCTTAAATGAACAGAATCTGACATGCGCAATAGGTATATAACATATGAGAACAACCTGAAAACGTGTTTGTTATGGTGTACGTCATGATCTCCTACTGCTGACTTGATATGCTATGAAAATGTGCTTTTGGTGGCACTGTCGCGTTGCTGAAATGGGTGTCATTTCTGATATTTACGTTTCCCTCGTTTTCATTGCTTGATTTTACTCACAAAAAAGTGTCACTCATAGTCGTTGAAATGTCACTCATAATTTCCCTAAAATTATGAACACGTCACTCATAGCAATCTGAAACCTTGGCAGCTATGGAGAGGCAGCAGGCACAAACCAAATACTGCTGGCAGGTGCAAGCACAGGTAAGCTAACTCTTGGCAGAATTAAACATTTAGAAAGTTTCATAACTGGCGCCCATCTCTGCGCTGCGTGCAGCAACACGTCCTATTTATAATTTGCATCTTGTGTCTCGGCTGGCATTTCTGGACAAATTAAACATGGATTCGAGCCAGAACATACATTTACAATTTGCACAATCCTGCGTTATTAGCGGTGGTCGCACTTTATTTTGTCCACAGCTGCGGCAGTGAACTTTGCGGTGTTGGTGCCCCTGCGTCTGTCCATCCTGATCCACGGTGTCACAGCCTGTAAACAAAACTACTTCAGAGGGCAGGCCCCGCCCGGGACTCGGTAATTGGGCAGTCAGTCAGTGACTCTCTGCGACAGCCCTGTGCAGGCACTGACAGCAGGGTAAATGGTAACATTTGTAGCACTGAGTCTAAGAGCACAGAGTTAACTGTTTACTAACTGTGCTGCTGCTGGCCGCAAGTGAAGTCTGCTACCTGCGGCCCCGGGCACACACAGGTGTGTCTGAACGCCAGTGCCGCTAGCACCTGGCGTAGCGGGAAGCCAGTTTCAGCACTGTCAGCAGAGAGTGTGGTCGGTGCCAAAAATGCGTGACAATGCATTTCAGTGCGGTGTTGCAGGAACACCACACTGAAATGCGTTAGCGTCACGCTCAATGTGTGACACTTGGCAGGCCTGTAATTCTAAACTCTGCGACAGCCTGGAAGCCAGCTTCAATTTATTCGACCCTGTCCCGGTGGGTGGGGATCTTGAGGAATGGATTGATTCCCACCACCGACGCATGCCATCCGGGACAGGCGGGCCCAGGCAATGCCGGCTGCTGTTAAATTTAGTTGGTCAACTGCCTGCTAAGTGATGGGCTTCAAAGCAGCATGATGAGATCCTGCCTGGCGACTCGACCCATGACCTCAGGCCTACCTGTGGCTTACTCGAGTGAGGCAGGCATTCTGAGTCGCCGGCGAACCTGTGCAGAAGTATAGGAGCTGTCTAAGCTTCTCACGTGGGGGCACCTGCGCGCGGGATTCGATGCACAGCTGCAACAGGAAGTCATTGATCTTCAGGAGTCAGTAGGAGTGCCGATATGTTTTAAAGCAAATACTTGTGTGCAGTGCCATATGTATTTTTAAGACTACTTTTACAGCCTGCTGCATAACATGCACTGGTGCAAGTTCTGTTAGATAGCTCAGGCTTTTTAATGCCCACTCTCTCAAAAAGTATATATTTGAAATAAAACTGCCTACAGCCGAGTTGTGACCCCTAGGCTATGTGTACTTTAATCAAACTTTTCTCCTGAGGCTTATATGCACCCCCATGCTCTATTGTGTCTCAGTGTTAATTGCTTAGACTAGCAATGCAACAGCTTCAGCCTTAGGTTGTTAATAAAGGGCAGCACCGCACACCCTGCTGTTATCAGCAAATTGATTTTTATCAAATTGCTCAGTGTGTCTTTTTGACATAAATTACAGTCTGCAGAGGGGTTGTGAACTCAAAGTTGAGCGTGTACCCTTCCATTTCAGTGCTTTGCAGCCGTTTAACAATCTTCCAGCAGTTTCTTGTTGCTCAAATGGGTGTAATTTCGGATATTTATGTTTCCGTTGTTTTTATTGCTTGATTTTCCTAGCGAAAAAAGTGTCACTCATAGTTGTTGAAATGTCACTCATAGTTACGCTGACAGTATAAAAATGTCACACTTAGCAATCTGAAACCATGGCAGCTATGCTTCCTTTATGACCGGCCTGCTGTTGTTAGACGTACTTCTGGTGCCAGCTGCACCCCTCCACGTGCACAAACCATGAGCTGAACATTGCAAGCATTGCCCTGCAACTGCAGAAACGTAGACATGGCTGTCGGTTGTACAGTGGGGTGTCAGAGAACATTCCATAAAGTATAGAACCCAGCGAATGCTGGTGATTTCTAACTTGCAAAGACATACAGTTTTACAGATAAAATATAGCGCACAAACGATATGTGGAAATCTGGTGTCAATCAATCAAACAAACAGGATTTGCATAGCGCTACTTATCACCTGTGAGGTCATATAGGCACTGGGGGCGGTGCTGCTGATGAGGGAACGTTAATCGAATAACAATGTTTTTAGGCCCTTCCTGAAATCCTGCAGGGTGGCAGTCTGTGTGTTCTCCTTTGTACTGCCGGTCACAGGTGTATTTAACTGTGTAGCCTTGGACCGTGTCATGTATGTGCATGTAACTTGCATGATCGAGGTAACTATTAGTGGCAATACTATGTCTCTCTCGGTCCTTTTTCCCTAGTACCCTTCCGCCTCCTCATCAGGGGCGGCAATCTGAGGGATAGCCCTGGGCGCCACAAGCTCTAGCTACGCCCCTGCAGACACCAATATGTCATCTTGGTATATTTTGACCCCAAAGTACCAAATGGTGTCACCAGGTAATTCAAATCCTGTGATAAGCAGTGCAACCTGACCTGGTGGTATGCAGAGGCAAGATACAATTAGGAGAAATATCCCCCCAACTATCACACCTTTGTTCATTTCCCTGAGGTCAAAGCAAAACCTTGCATCTCCATTTGCCTTGCGATCCATGACACAGGAGCCAACCATTCTAATGCATCAATCTCCTCTATTATGCCATTAACTTTAATCAATCTAGTTCCTTATCCATGTCCTCTTTTACCATCAACGCCACATTCCTGACCTTACACACCTCTGGCACTGACTTGAGTTTGAGTTTTATGAGATGCGCATAATGCCAAGGTCTATTAAAATTCATGGGGGAACTCTTTCACAAAATTTTCAGCATTACCTGCAATGCCATCCTTTATCTCACTCACCTTATCAATGCCAACTTTTTTGAGACAAAAAAAATGAGATTCATAGAGATCTAATCCATTGTTCTTTGCTCACATGGGTTCGCATCCATTCTCATTATCAAATGTGAGGTTAGACTCAGACAAGGCTGAGTAGTTGAGTTGAACTTAACAGGATTCGCTTCAGGTACATCATAAAGATCCCAGCCAACCATCCAGGTTAAGTATCTCTTCAATACTTCACAAGGTTGCAACCTAAGCATCATCGGTGTGAAATTAATAACATTCTAACCCTGACATCATTCCTAGATACCACAACAAGGATCAGGTGAGACATAATTGAGAAAATGTTCTCTCACTAATATTGAAAGTAGATTTCATTCAGTTAGACAGAAGATAAGGTAGACAAAGGATCAGATGGGATACAATTGAAGAAATGTGCCCTTTACTCACCAGACTGTTTTTTCTTTCTGACCAAATAGTACAGGTGGTTGAAGATGATAAGGGGTGGTGGGGCAGAAGGTCGGTTGCTGTATTCTTTGATTAGCCTATGGCGCTGGAACTTCCAGATCTGATCGGTTTTGCCTTGCACTTCAGAGAAGGTATAGCTGAGAGCACAAGAATCAAATACAAAAAGTTAGATGGAGGCATACATTTTCCAAGTATCACAGCATAATCATGAATATATAAGAATGTATAAGAATCAAAACATACCAGAGACTAGAAAAAAAGAAAGTATAAGAGAAAGTATGAGTGCACTAGAAAGGAAAGGCAAATTATCAATAATCAAGAATGCAGATGGTAGCAAGAAAATAGGTAGCAGAAAATAAAAAAGAAGAATTGGAAAAGATGTAAGGAACACGTAAGCAAGATAGAAAACAGCTCAGAAATGCTGTCACTTACTTTGATTATGAGTACACTGCCCTAAACCAGAGTAAAGTAAAGGTGTGCACCAGAGTCAAATCTTGCCACAAGTGGTTCAAGGACAACTTTAAATAGGGTCGGGGAGGGTTGGCAATTCATGTGGAAATACAGACCATTACATTAGGCTGGATTTACTATTTTAAATAGATCTATATGAAGCTTTACAACCTGTTCAGGGAAAGAGTAGGGCCTGGTTCTGACTTTAGTAGGCAGAGATAAATGGATCAGTATGGAAGAGTGCTTTACTACCACCATACTGAGAGTCCTCTGCCATCCAAATTTAGAGATATCAAAATAATGGTATGCCCTTCAAACTTTTAACATATTTTTGTATTTTTAAAAGCAAAATCCTCCAGTGTTGTCTCCAATAGTGTGGGGGTAATTTGCAGTTTTCTTTTCCCCTACTACCACGTTTTACCAGGGTGAATCGCTTAATATGTCAGTTACGAAGACAAAGCAGTCTCTGTCGCTGACGTAGTTAAAGGTCCGCCCATCTGTAAATCAGGCAGGTGGACCTTCAGCTTGCTGGAGAGGGAACTAAGTCACCATTGTGATGCTGTACCTTCTCCGCCAAACTCTAAAGTAGCCCCTAAATCAAATATTCATATGGACTGACAATGGTAAGGGACCAGACAACAGAATAGAAAAAGCCTCCTCGATCCGCAACTCATCCAAGCAGAATACTAAATATTGATTACAATTTTACTTAAGGGAGGCGCATCGAGGATCTACTCGGTCCAATTGTTGCAGGCGATTGGCCTGCATTCACTGTTTGCGCCCCTTGGTGTTGCTTTGCTTAACTCTTGTTTTATGCCTGCTCTGGCCTAGTCTCCTGACTAGAACCTTTCTACTACAACTGAACTTGTTCTAGTCTCTGAGTGTTGCTCCAATCCATCATCCCCCCTTCTCTGAGCAGTTACCTGCTAGAGTGGACCGTACCGGCCTCCACAAGGCAGGCCATCTTCTGATTCTGAATGTGTTTGATCCACAAACAGAAGCAACATTCCTGGAACCCCAGCTCCTTTCTGAACTAACACCTCAGCACCAGGCCTTTCGGAAACTAATATGTGTGGCTTCAATTAAAAAACATTATCACAAACACTGGTTTTGAAACACAGTTATTCACTATTTTTACTCACTCTCAATGTGCATGATGTCACTTCGCGCTCCTAGAGGGTGAACAGTGACTGAACTATAAATCTACAGTCATGAATAGCTATTACTTTGAGCCAGAGGCATGAATGCCAAGATCTAAATCTGGTTATTCACTAAAGTTAGGTCACTAACAGCCTGATTCATGAAGCAAAATTGCGCTCGCAATAGCTGTGAAAATGCTATTGCAAGCGCAATTTTCTAAATTGGTATTCACCACGAAAATTGCGAAATCGCAAACACAGAATAGCGATATCGCAAAAAGATTCACAGAATGCCGGCAGTAGACCATTAGCGAATCGGAATTTGCGAGAAACCATGGATTCTGCGAAAAAAATAGCGATTTCTCAATACAATCTCAATCGGTAATCATGAAAAATCGCAAATAGCGAAAAACCCCAAAATCGCTGTTTGCTAGGCGCAATTTAAGGACAACCCAAAGCAGGTGGTAACCATCAAAGCCATTGTAAAAAAAAATTGAAAATCCGTTGCCCAGTCAGTAACAGGTGCAGGCCTGACCAAGCACACTTAAGGAGATGCTGCATCAGCATAAGGAGTGTCAGAATGCCAGGACTCTACATGGTGGTCAGGCAGCGAAGGCTACAGCGAGCAGCACGGAGGAGACGCAGAATCCAGGACAGGATATTCCGCCAGCGGGTCACCCTGCTGGGCCAAACCAGAGAGCAAATATACGCAAAGTATCCCCTGAATGGGCCAATGATCATCAAGCTAATTCAGGACCTTGACCCCCTGATGCAGCACCCAACAAGGCGGACCAATGCCGTGCCCACACATGTCCAGGTATTGTGTAGCCTGCACCTCCTGACCTCCTGGAGCTTCCAGGGGATAGTTGCGGCTGCTGAGGGGATATCCCAGCCCACCATGTCCCGCTGCCTAGGGAGTTTCCTTGACGCAATGCTGACCCAGTTACACCACCACATCAAATTTCCCACCAGCCAACAGGATTTGGATGAGACCAAACATCAATTCTACAATGTTGCGCATTTCCCACATGTGATAGGATGCATTGACTGTACCCACATCCACATCTGCCCACCAGCTGCAACGGAGTACATGTACCGCAATCGCAAGTCCTACCACTCCCTCAACATCCAGATGGTCTGCAATGCTAAGACATACATCACGGACATAGTGGCACAGTACCCGGGGAGTACACATGACTCATTCATATTCCGGCACTGCGGCCTCCACACACGACTAGCCAGGGGAGACTTTGGTGAAGGACACCTACTTGGTAAGTACACTTTGCCCACAATGTTACACTGTGATGAAGTAGCTGCGCTGCACAGGCACTCACCCCCTGCTCCTCTCATTCAGGTGACAGTGGCTACGCCCTCCGTGAATACCTCCTCACCCCATACCTCAACCCTGCTACACCACAGCAGCAGCGTTACAATGTAGCACACATACGCACAAGGAATTGCATTGAGAGGACATTTGGGCTACTGAAGAGCAGATTCCGCATACTGCACAAGACTGGTGGGGCCATGTACTACAGTCCTGATGTGTGCTGCCGCATTGTGGCTGTGTGTGCAATACTACACAACATTGCTACCAAGCGCCGGATACCTGTAAAGATCTCTGGCAGTGAGTCGGAAGGGGACGACCGGCCACCTGCACATGTGCGTCATGCACGCGGGTAGAACCCAGCTGAAGGACACAGACGCCGCAACCACATCACAATGAACAGTTTCTAGTGCACCCACTCCCCTCACCCAACAAATCACAATTGCATGCCATTGGAAATAATGACAAGAGGCCGATGTATGATGCAAGAATAAATATTATTGTTGAAGGCACAATAATAATGTTATGTTTCTATTCTTTAAATGCAAGCAGTATTGCGCCATACTGCTCCAAACAAAACACAGGACATGCTTGTATCATCAGCATGTCCCAGCCAATGTACATGAAACTCAAGTGCGCCTCCGGGGGCGCAGCACCCAATCGCCTCTCTGGCTCTTCCTCTGGGACGGCACGTGACCCTGCAGTGGGCCTGGTGCTGCGGCGTCACACGGCAACCTGTGAGGTAGACAGGCTGCTGACACTGGAGGTGCCCTCACTGGTGTCGTCCCCCCCGACATTGCCTGGCCCAGTAGGATGGAGTGCCAGTATTGCAGTGGTGACCTGCTCCAACACTCGTGCCACATCCTCGCAGCATTGGACCATCTGCTGCTGCTGCGCCAGGGACCGTTGTGAGAGCTGGGAGGTGGCATTCCCAGTTACATAGTTTGAGCGGGTGTAGTCTTGACAGCCGCGTAAGTAGCTGCTGGTGGCGGCGGCGGGCGGTGTTGCGCTGCGATATGAGCGCAGCAGTGTTGGCCTCCATGGCTGTCGTCATGCGCTCTATCCTGTCGGCCACATTTGCCACATTGCTGCCAATGTTGTGGAGCTGCAGTTGGATCGCCCCTTGCCGTCGTGCCTGCAGTTGGTGGATGCGAAGCATCCGGCGCTCTATGCTCAGGCCTGGCATGCGCACAGCCATCCCCCTCCTGCCGCTGCGTGCTGTGTTCTGCTGGCGAGCCCTGCCATGCCTGCTGTGCTGGCTGGCCACAGTGGGTGTGCGCACTGTCACCGCAGTAGCTGCACCAGATGTAGAGGGTCCAGCTGGTGGTGGAGTAGTGGTTGTCGTAGGTGCAGCGCCTGATGGTGCTGGCGCAGATGGTGTTGCCCTGGCTACGGGGATGGGTGCAGCGCCTGATGGTGCTGGCACAGATGGTGTTGCCCTGGCTGCGGGGATGGGTGCAGTGCCTGATGGTGCTGGCGCAGATGGTGTTGCCCTGGCTGCGGGGATAGGTGCTGCGCCTGATGGTGCAGGATGTGTCGCTGTTGGCACCTCCTCTGCATCCTCTGGTGCCTTGTCAATGAGCAGCCTGTCGCTGCTGTTGTCAGCGCCACCCGTGAGGCATGTATCTGTCACACGTGCAGTTGCTACATGCATGCTGGATGACATTCCGTGACTGCCTGTGGCATTGCGTACTTTGGGACATGTCTGGCTGCATTGGGGTTCTTGAACATTGTGGGCAGACTACATGTCCCACAATGCTTTTGAGCATGACCTAATGTGCATGGATTGCATGACTTGGGATGATTATGGGAGGCTATAGGGTCATGGCCATTGTTAGGGGACAGGGTCGCAGTCGCATGCAGGCCAGGACTGGCCGTTGCCGGCACCGGGCAATCCCCCGGTGGGCCGCAGGGGTGGGGGCCGGTTTGGGGCCCCTGGGGGCATAGCTGCAAAAACGGCCCTGTAACAAAATCGTCCGAAAACCAGCCCTGGCAAAGAGCGCGGCCGGCCCCCCCTCCCCTCGGGTGGAGGGGGGGGGGCGGCCGAGCACTTTGCCAGGGCCGGTTTTGGTTCCCAGTCCGGCCCTGGCCGCATGCCACTTACCTTGGCTGTCTTGGGTGGGTCGGGATGAGTCCAGATTGATGACCCCTATGCACGCCTCTGGCTCAAGAGTGTCCTCCACGCGGTCCTCCAAGGGGGTGTTGGGAGGGACTGTAGGATGTCCGCCTCCAGTAGCCAGGGTCTCGCCCAGCCTCTCTGCCACCCTCTCCTTGGCACGACCTCGGAGGTCGTACCACCTCTTCTTCAGCTCCTCCAGCAACCTGTGTGCCACGCCCACAGAGTTGACTTTTGCGGCTATCTGAGGTACCAGGTTTTTATGGACCCGGCGGTGCCAGGGAGAACCCCCAAAGACCTCGAGTCCTTCCTGTTTCGGACCACAGAAACACTGAGTCTTCTAGGTGATGTCAAAGATCGTATTTATTGGCTGCAACCAGTAACAGGTATCCTAGAAGTACAACAGCATGTATGTTCTCAGGAGACTGCTCGTTTTTACAGAACCAGCCTTCTCTTTTTATACGAAATAATAAGCTTCAGGCAAGAATTCCTTGTTTTACAGTTGATCATACAAATATTTCTACTACAAAGAGAAAACAGAGTCATGATGACAAGCCCACATTTCAGTTTGTCCAGTTCATGATAGATTACCCTGCAAGGCCCAGAACTTCCATCAGATATCAACGGACCCCTAATAAAATCGGGCACCTCCTCCTCGTAAAACAGATCATAAAGAAGAAACAGGGACAGGTGTGTGTGAGATTAGCCATAGCTTGTGTGTGAAAAACAGTTTATGACATGTTGCGCCTTGATACTAATCTCATTCGGCCACTGGGAGAGGAACTGCCCGAACAGGTTTGGCTTGAGGCAGTGGAGTCAGCTCGCCCAGGTCACAGAGAAGTCAGCAAAGGTGTACGTGTCCTTTCAGATCGAATTCGGCCTTAGTCATTTGACTATGTAAGGGCAATCACAAAATGGATGCTGCTCGCAAAATGGAACCTGAGGGTTCAAGACGAAAACTACGATATCAGGGTGATTTCATCACTCGATCATGACGCAAATGCTTAGGTATAGCATCCCAATCATTACCAGTCTGCCAATACCAAAATCGTCATGATATGATGATATTTCTGACACGAGTGTAGAGCTTCGGTACCACACAATAGCAGGGTCCAGAATTTTCAGTACCACAGACCCTCCTTTTGCCCTTATATAGGCAATAACTCATGCTAATCTGAGTCCAGGTCTGTATTCATAAAGTCATTGAGATGTCCTATTACTTAGTTCGTCTCTTGATACAGGTTTCCTTACACATGATGTAGCACAGAGGCCACATATTGTTGGAGCACACTGCACACACAGACAGAACAGGTAAAGGATGGCTAAGACCATCCCAATGACTATCAGAATCTTCCATCCCCAGGCAGATATCAGTTCCCAGAACCACTCCATCAAGGACCAGTCTCCTTCATCCACGTGAATGGATCTAGAGATCTTATGCAGTTTGGAGATGGCCTGGTATACTGTCGGAGCGTTATCGGGGATAAAAATATAGCAACTTGATTGGATCACTTTACATACCCCACCACGGTCTGCAAGTATGACATCTAACGCAACCCTGTTCTGAAGAGTCATAAGGCAATCCGACAGGAGCTCAGCCGTCAAATTACTAAGGGCACCTGCAGTCTCAACTACAGTGGATTCAACCACCCTTGTCAATTGCCTTATGTTCCTGCTGTTCACCATAGGCCTCCAAAACGGCAGAAAACCCTTTGCAAAATCTCCGAATTCCTGTTCCGCAGTGTCGTCTTCACTCACAATACCCCTAACTGTCCTTGTCCTATGGTAATCTGCCGCGGCTGTGTAGGTGGGTGGCAACAGGAACGAGATCAAACATGTGCACGAAAAGTCAGGGGGCAGCCATGTATATGCTCTATCATGCCAGATGAAATATGTACCATTAGCTGCTAAGAATGAGGGGAGGTCTGAGACGAGAGGACAAATGTTTTGGTACAGACACTCTTCCCTAACTGAGCTCTGGGGTTTTTGCCATTTCCCTGCAGACATAGGTGACCCTGATGGGGTACTATCCAAATTGGGGAGGATTTCTTTGCTCGCTGGTTCTCACTCAAAGCAATTCCATATTTTGTTATATTCCATCTAACGTAAGCTTGCAACTCATCCCTAGGAATCGATCTGTATGAGTCAATTGTTCTGCTCATATTTGCAATTCCTACTACTAACGCTTTGCTGCTTAAATTCCTTCCCGTGGAACGTGGGGGATATGGTTTGATGGCAAACATGAACACTGTTTTGAAATGCCCATAAGGAACCATAGTAGCTAAATGGCAAGACGAAATATGGGATACCTTTATCTGTCGTGTGTGGCATAAGTCCACATACCCAACAATTTGTCGTGTTCATTACAAACTGGTGTTGGTGTAAGAGCTGAACGAATGAGTTATTTATAAATTCCAGTCTCCTAGAGGATTCATGTTCGGGCAGGGGGTGAAAAGAGTGTGAGGAAACAGTAGGAGGAGGTATGGGCTGTGTAGTGGGTGCAAATGAAACTTGAAAGGTGTATAAAACATATCCTGTTAAAAACTTCATCATACCAAGCAGCATAAAAATACAACATATCAACGATCTCTTCTTCGACATTAAGGTACACATTTTATCTTTAAAGTTCATTCGTTTGGCAGGTCTCTCCATCTCGGAAAACTCCATCCTCTCTAATTTGCTGCCCGCGGTGGTAGGTTGTTTCTGCTGAAGAGTGCTTCTGTCAGTCCAGGGTAACTCCCTTGAACCAACCAGAACTGTCGACCTAACCGTCTCCAGCTGCACTCCAAAGACTGTGGCAACCGCGACCCTAGCAGCAAAACCGGATAGCGGTTCGAAAAAACAAAAATGAGCAAGTTTCCTGGATGAGAGCGCTGCACAATAAAAAGTAAAAAGAAATGTATTTGTCCATAGTCATAGGTCTCGGCCTTAAATTATAACGGCTTCTACCAGGTGCTGTCTGGTCTTGAAATAAGAGTTCAGGCTCTGTAGTGTTCGATCGAATTGACGGAGGCACAGCTTCTTGCAAAATGTTGTCGCTCTCCTTTTCAGAAGTTGTTCCTTTTATACGTGCATCACTAAAAGGTAGGAAACGAGGCACGCTCTCAGCTTCAGAGTCACCAATTCCCTCCTGGACCCACCGGTCGTACGGAAGAGGCAGTGGGACCCTCTTACAATGATTGCCGTGCACCCAATGCATCTTTCCTTCTACTCGGACGGCAGATCTTGTCGAGAGAAGAACTAGATGAGGGCCGGTCCACCGGGGCTGGTCATTCTTTGTCTGCTGGAAATTTTTAACCAGCACGTAGGATCCAGGATCGATAGGATGCCCTGGAGCTTCAGAGGCCTGAGGTAAAGTGTCGTGAACCTGTTGGTGTAAAACACGCAATTTAGCCGTCAATTCATACAGATAATCAAGCAGTACAGGGCGTTCTATTTCGCTAAACCTAGTGGGCCTTGGCACTCCCCATATGTTGGACGGGCAGCCGAACACAATCTCGTGTGGTCTAAGTCCCACTCTAGAGTGAACAGTCGTTCTTGTTGATAGGAGTGCCGAGGGCAGGGCGTCAGGCCATTTAAGACCCGTGCTCGCTTGAATCTTGGCCAGTTTCAGTTTTAGCGTGCCATTATAGCACTACTAATCCAGCTGATTGGGGGTGATTTGCAGCGTGGAACTTCTGTTGTATGCCTAGCCCCTCACACACTTTCTTCATCACTCGACCCACAAATTCACTCCCATTATCACTCCAAACCATTCTAGGCATTCCAAATCTAGGGAAGAATTCTTTGACAAGGGCTTTAGCTGTGGATAAGGCAGTGTTGTCCTTAAGGGATATGCCTCCACCCACCTGGAAAAGGCACAAACAACAACGAGTACGTATTTTAAATTGTTGCACCTTTCCATGCGGATGAAGTCTAGCTGCAAAACCTCGAACGGATACGTTGGAGGCGCAAAATGACCAGCTGGAGTTGGGGTTCCCCTACCAGGGTTGTATTTCAGGCACACCATACAATTCTTGACCACATTCTCCGCACACTTAGGGATCCCAGCGTTTTGCCATACTGGAGCTAGCAACTTACAGATCCCTTTCACGCTGATGTGAGCCATTCCATGAGCCATTGTCACCACAGCAAGCACATACGCATCGGGTAACAACCATCTCTGATGCTCTGACAATTCAATCCAACAACCATTCGCATCCAATTTACCCTTACTTTCTCTCCATTCATTCAACTCTTTCTCCGTGGCTTCTGCTTGAATGGACTTCACGCTCTCAATCGTATCTTCACACATACCAACGTCACCAATCCATCTCGCAGGGCCTGAAACATACATTCGACCCATTACATTCCTCGCAGTTTCTTTCGCAACTTCATCCGCAAACGCATTTCCACGACCAACATCATCCGTCACCTTTTTGTGTGCACTGCATTTCACAATCGCAACTTGTAGCGGCAAGGTCAGTGGCTCGAGAAGCTCATTCACCAACTGACCATGCTGAATCTTAGCACCATGCGACGTCAGGAACCCACGTTCTTTCCAGAATCGTCCAAAACTGTGAGCCACACCAAACGCGTATTGGCTGTCCGTGTACACATTCACTCGTTTTCCTTTCACCAAAACACACGCTCTTGTAAGTGCAATCAACTCTGCTGCTTGCGCTGAATTGTGGGGGATACGTGCAGCTTCAACAATTGTATGCAAAGTTGTCACAGCATATGCTGCAGTCGTATCACCATCCGGCAACTTGAAACACGAACCATCAACCCACAAAGTACCATCACATTCTGGAAGAGGGGTGTCCCTAAGATCTATTCTCCCTTTTGTCTCTTTCTTCTGTCCTAAGACAGCAGTCATGTTCTTCGACCTCATCTGTCTCTACTGAAATGGGCAATAACGTGGCTGGGTTTAGCGTATCGCACCTTTTTATGTGTACATAACTCGCTAACAGTGTCAGCTCATAACTTGACAATCGAGCACTAGTTAAGTGCTCTGTCCTTGTTCTGTTTAGCAAAATGTCTACTGCATGTGGGACCATGACAATCAACATATTATTCATTACTAACCCAGCAGACTGTCGAATAGAAACAGCTGCTGCCGCAGTGGCTCTTAAACAACTTGGCAATGCCTTAGCTACCGGATCTAAAGTCGCTGAAAAATACGCGCATGGACGCTGTTTGTCCCCAAAAAACTGTGTCAGAACTGATAATGCACAACCTTCTTTCTCATGGACATACAATGTAAAAGGCTTACTGTAGTTGGGGGTACCCAACACAGGAGCCGAACACAATGCATCACGTAATTCGGAAAAACTTTTCTGACACTCTTCAGACCACGGAATGGGTTTCGGTGTATCCTCACAAGTTAATGCCACCAAAGGTTTGGCCAACAAGGAAAAATTTGGTATCCATTGCCTGCAATATGATGTAAAGCCCAGGAAAGCACGCACTTCTCTCTGTGTCCTTGGGACACTCAATTTTGCAATTGCCTGAATTCTTTCTGGGGTCAGTTTCCTTCCCTCCTTCGATAAGAGGTGACCTAAGTAGGTCACTTCTTGTCGACAATATTGCAACTTTGAAAGAGAGACTTTGTGGTGCAAATCACACAGATGACGCAACAACGACAATGTGGCTTCTTTACAAATGTCCTCAGTATCAGCCGCTATCAGCAAATCGTCGACGTACTGAATAAGGGTAGCGCCATCAGGTAAAACGATCGTGTCAAGCTGTGATTTTAGAGCCTGACTGAATATTGATGGACTTTCACAGTAGCCCTGAGGAGCGTGTTTGAAGCGGAAACTTCGGCCTCCTAAATTGAAGCCAAAAATATCTCTGCTCTCCTCGGCAATCGGGATGCTGAAGAAAGCATTCTTCAAGTCAATCCCTGAGAACCAAGTGGCTGAAGCTGGAATCATAGTCAAAAAGGCAGTGATATCTGGGACAACGGGAAACTGTGGCACAACTATTTTATTTACCTCCCCGAGATCAATCACAAACCTGTAAACATGTGGCTGGGAAGGATCAGTACGCTTTAAAACCGGCAGAACAGGGCTATTATAAATGTTGCCTGTTGTCTCTTCAATGACATCTTTCTCAATCAGATCATAAATGATTGCTAACAACGCCTTTTCGCCTTCGCTTGAGATCTTATATTGGGGAATACGTGGCATTCTAACATTGGCTTTCAATGTTATAACATATGGCGCTATCATTAGAGCCAGTAGCCCAAAGTATATCTGGAAGAGAAAACAATTCTGTTGAAAGCTTTTCCCTTGACAGGTACATTGGAGAAACCACTTTCTTACCCAGTGTAAGTTGTACTCCCGAAGGAGAACAGTACAGATTCAATCCCAACATGTTTTCACCACAGCCTGTTGTAAGAATTAGGGGTGCTTCTAATTCACATGGCCCAACAGAAAGGGACATAGGACTAGAGATCGGGTTCTTAACCGGGGCGCCAAGAAAAACCTACTGAGACGTTCATTTCACGAGACAAAGGTGCGCCAGGGAGTTTTGAGAGAATAATAGAACTCTTTGTAGCACCAGTATCCAACAGAAAGGCTCTGACACACCTGATGTAATTACCTCAACATAAGGCCCACTCTGATCTACTGGAACTAAAACAACTCCCTCTCTTTGTCCATGGCTATCCTAGCAATCATTACCTTCCATATTCTCGTTTTCTGCATAGTAGTCATCAGCATAGTACTAAGCTGTCCTAGAAAACACGTTATTCTGTTGGTCAAAACTATTCATAGAATTCTGAGGCGGGAACGAACGAGCGTTCTGGGGGAAGTTTCCACGTCCCCTACCTCTAGGAGCTTGTTGAACGCCTCGACCTCTCGCACCAGAAGCACCATTCGTACGCTGTAACAAAACCGGACAACTACTCTTGAAATGACCCTCTTCTTTACAATACGCACACAGATAAACGGTAAACTGGTAAACGTTGCTGAGAAGACTCGTTTCTTTGCGAGTTCCTTGAATATTGCTGAGGTTGCTGATAGTCGCGCTGAGTATTATTACGAGGTGGATAAGCTTGCTGTAGAAGGACTTTAATTTTCAACTCCTTACTCTTTTTATCCGCTTTCTCTAACTCATCCTTACGCCTATTCTCATAGTACTGGGCTGTGGCTAAAATCTGTGCTGACGTGGAAACAGCCCAAGCACTCTCAGAATCCTTCAACTTATTACATAATTCGGGAAGCAAATTATGTACAAATTTGTCGACAAACAATCTTTGGCCACCTTCAGTGGCCATATCCTGACCACTATGATCTACAAAAGTATCTTCAAACCGCGTGAAAAAGTCAGACACAGTCTCATCTTTCTTCTGTTTGCACGCAGACAACTTGTCCCAATTCACACGCAATTCGGGCATTAAAGTCTTCATATATGCAATAATCCTACCAGGGAGTTCTGCTACCAAGGGCTCGGGCTTAGCATCACCAACTTGTCTAGCATCAGCAGCAGCAATATTAACCCATGTGACGCCTAATTCTTGATCATGATCTGCATGACAAATCTTTCCCCATAAAGGCTGTGGAACAACGTTTCCAAACAACATATCTAGATCGGCTAAATTCATGATGCAGGAGCTTGCAGTCTGTGATAACTCCTTATAATACCCTGCAGGATTTTTACGGGGGTCTGGCAATGTCTGTTTGAGAG
This sequence comes from Lissotriton vulgaris, assembly GCF_964263255.1. Lineage (NCBI taxonomy): Eukaryota > Metazoa > Chordata > Amphibia > Caudata > Salamandridae > Lissotriton > Lissotriton vulgaris. Next base: position 47,368,441 of record NC_141696.1, read on the forward strand.
CCAAAACCTCAGATCTCTTCCAGGGAACATGTACCCACACACGCTGAAAATGCGGCGGAATGGCTGGATTAGCATTTGCGTCACCTTCCCTCCAAACTGGGGGAACCTCTCTCATGGGATATTGTCGCTCCTTTTTCCTACCTGGCGTGTCATGCTCAGGTAGGGATCGAGAATTGCTCCCCTTACTCCTATAAGACAATAATGTCGCAACCGCTTGTTCAACATCGGCGCCCACAATCATGCCCTCCGAGAACTTGAACCGCACACAGTATAATTCAGGCATGTCGTGTTCCGGATCATTTCCCTCCAAATCTTCACAGAGAAATACACACATTTGTTCAAAAACGTATCTCTGTTTAGATGCTTCCCATTGACGGAAGACTTCCATGACGGACTGTACGTCATATCTTACAGTATTGACACCCCATTTACACGCTAAATCGTTCAGTACTTCTCTCTCTTGATAGTCAGGCAGTTGACTCCGCAACTGTCTTCGTTCTGTGTTAGGGGTCGTTTTAGGCGACCCAAAGAAAGGTGAGAAAAGAACAGTGACAGTGTTTGCCACTCTCTGTCGAACAGAAGGAGAAACTGACGGAAAGGCAGATACGCCAGAAAAGACAGGCTGATGTAAAGCAGAGGTGGGGGCAGTAGCAGAGGGAGTATTAGGATAAGCAGTTGGAGCAGTAGGCAAAGTCGTAGGAAAAACAGATGGGGTAGGTAGCAAAGGTGGCGGCCCTTGAGAGGGCTGCGCCGGAGGAGTAGGAACCAGCTGAAGGGGAGCTGATGCCTGTGGTAGAACCGGTGGTCCAACAATAGGAGGTTGTACAACCAAAGGTTGCTGTGGTGCTGTAGCACTTTGCGCATAAGGAGGTGGTGAACTCAGTAAATGAGACATTACAAGATCTTTATCAAGTTCTTCTTTTGATCCTTGTCCTTTACGCTGAAAAACTGGGTAGCATTTATCTACTGCTAACTTCCTACTTCTAAGCGTTTGTTCATTCTCTTGCTCTTCCTCATTATCCCTGAACGCAACGGCAGCTTGTACCATTGACATACCTCGTTAATTTTTCTTTGCTAATTTCATTTCTTTCTGTTTGGCTTCTTTGCGACATAGGCGAAAAGAGTCAAACATCGCCGGCCGAGCTTTCTTCTTACAAAGCTTAACCTCTAGATTATCCAAAATCTCTGTGTCAAAGCTACCATATTGTGGCCATTTTAAAACACCATCCTTTCTGGTGTATCGGATCCATACTTCGTTATATGTGATAGGGCCTACGCCATGCTTCACATAGAGCTCATATGTTGGAGTTCCAATCGGAGGAACCGGACACAAGTCCTCCACTCGGGAGTCCCTACTACAACCAAGACAAAACAAATTCCCAAGTCTGCTAAAACCAGGCACCTTCGCTCTCTAGTCTAGCTTCAAACTTCAAAGGATTATCGACTACGATAGTCTCGTGAATACACGAGTCCTTCGGCTTTGGCACTTGCAAGTTCCAAATCAAAGCAATCCCGAAGGATACCAAACTAAGAACCAAACTAAGGACTGGGAGATGCTCCTCTTATACTTAAATGAAGTATCGATGACGTCACCAGAAGACTTGTCTATCGTTTCGCTCTACGAATCATCAAGGGTCCAAAACATGGCGATAGTCAGGGCAGCAGTCCTTCGTAGCCGTCGGGACGCGGGGAACCTCGCAGCAAAGACTTTTGGACCACGTCGACATACAGGGGTAGCTGAAGTGGATGGCCTTCCTCCAGAATTTTCACACGAAGCTCCTCACGAACCTCTGGCTTGGACCGGTACCGCTGATACCGCCCCGAGTTGGGCGCCAACTGAGGTACCAGGTTTTTATGGACCCGGCGGTGCCAGGGAGAACACCCAAAGACCTCGAGTCCTTCCTGTTTCGGACCACAGAAACACAGAGTCTTCTAGGTGATGTCAAAGATCGTATTTATTGGCTGCAACCAGTAACAGGTATCCTTGAAGTACAACAGCATGTATGTTCTCAGGAGACTGCTCGTTTTTACAGAACCAGCCTTCTCTTTTTATACGAAATAATAAGCTTCAGGCAAGAAATCCTTGTTTTACAGTTGATCATACAAATATTTCTACTAGAAAGAGAAGGCAGAGTCATGATGACAAGCCCACATTTCAGTTTGTCCAGTTCATGATAGATTACCCGGCAAGGCCCAGAACTTCCATCAGATATCAACGGACGGCTAATAAAATCGGGCACCTCCTCCTCGTAAAACAGATCATAAAGAAGAAACAGGGACAGGTGTGTGTGAGATTAGCCATAGCTTGTGTGTGAAAAACAGTTTATGACATGTTGCGCCTTGATACTAATCTCATTCGGCCACTGGGAGAGGAACTGCCCGAACAGGTCTGGCTTGAGGCAGTGGAGTCAGCTCGCCCAGGTCAAAGAGGAGTCAGCAAAGGTGGACGTGTCCTTTCAGATCGAATTCGGCCTTAGTCATTTGACTATGTAAGGGCAATCACAAAATGGATGCTGCTCGCAAAATGGAACTTGAGGGTTCAAGACGGAAACTACGATTTCAGGGTGATTTCGTCACTCGATCATGACGCAAATGCTTAGGTATAGTATCCCAATCATTACCGGTCTGCCAATACCAAAATCGTCATGATACGATGATATTTCTGACACGAGTGTAGAGCTTCGGTACCACACAATAGTAGGGTCCAGAATTTTCAGTACCACATATCCCAAGCCAGAGTCAGCGTTTCTCCGCCTCAGGCACCCTCCTGGAGTCCTTTCCATCAATCAGGTGCTCCAACTTCTGCTCAGAGAATTTGAGCTTCCGCTTGCGCCCAGTGTCGCTGGGCCCTGGTGCTGCATCCTCTGCCATTGCTGCAGTCACAATAGAAAAGGATTTTCAAGTTTGGAGGTGTCCTGGAAGGAGCTCAGTGAGATTCAGCCTCGAGATCAGCCTCACTGTTCTGAATGGGGGTGGGAACTGGCTGCTTCCTGGTTGTGATGTCATCACTGTGCTCGAAATGCGACTTCTTGTTTTTCCAATCTCGCAATTTTGCGAGATCGCATTTAGCGATCTCGCAATTAGCGATATCGCTATTAGCGATATCGCAATTCCTACACGGATGTTGACGGAAATAGCGATTTTTCTGCGATTTTAGAAAATCGATAACGCTTTTTGCGGCCGCGTGCGAATCGCTTTATTTTCTTTTATTTGCCACTGACTAGATAACCAGGCAATACCTTGCCAAATGTGGGTCTGCAAATCTGATTAAAGAAAAAAATCCTGCAGGTCTGAATGTGGGAAGTGCTAATCACCACAGACCTGACTATCCAGGCAGTAATATTTCATGAACTTGTGCAGAGATGACCATGTTGCTGTCTAACAGATCTTCAGAAGAACGCCGAACCCTAATGCAGGGGTCGCAACTATCCTTCTGGTAGAGAGGTGCCCGCAAGCCCTCAGGGAGCTTTTTGTGGGCTAGGGCGTGGCAGAACTTAATACACAGGATGATCCATCGTGGGTTGGTTGTGCCCCAGAACTCTCTAGTGTGGTTAAGTTAGGACAACAATGCTCTTTTTGGGTGCAGGCAGTGGAGTCTCTCCTCTCCTTTGGGGAGATGAGGTGGAGCAAAGAAGAGAGGCAGGGTGATGTTGTGGCCTACATGGAAAGGAGTGACAGCATTTGTAAGGAAGGAGGAACGTGTCTGGAGCACTAGTTTGTCTAGGCAAAAGGTGGTATGAGGAGGGTGCGCTGAGAGCTCTTGTGGTTCACTGACCCTCCTGGTCAATGTTATGGACAATAAAAAGGAAGTTTTAATGGGCAGTAGCCTAAGAATACAACTGTGCAGAGGCTCTAATGGTGCACACATGAGAAAGGTAATGACCAGGTTGAGTTCCGACTGAGGCATGATCAGAGCCACTGGAATTAGGTGATTGGGAAGCTACAGAGACTTGCACATGATTATAGATTAGCCGAATTTGCCACATAATATATTCCATCATCCGATGCATAATCTGCATATTTTAACAAATATAAAATGTATTTCTAACTCAAAAAGTTCAAAAGTTACTAAAAACACAGCAACACGATGCCACACAGTGGGAGGCTGTTCGTAAACGTTCACTAGTTGCCTTTTGCTAAATGTGGGTGTTAAAATGAGGTGCAACCAATGCCCAGAGAGTGTTAACAAGTGTAACAAGCATTGGCAAAGCCAATATCTCCCAGCCTTCTGAGAGCTATTGGCGCTGTCAATGTCAATGTTTTTTAGCCATGTTGAATAGCAGTGCCATATACCAAACTTAAGCTCAGCCATCGATCCTTCGGAGGTTGGAGAATTGAGTACCTTTAATTAAAAGCAATAGGAATAACTGTTATTCAGCGCTCAGAAAAAGCAAAAATCAGTATTAAAGGCTACATTAATGGGCCCACGCTGATGAACTAAATAGTTTAATTTAACTTAATGCTGGTTCATCCAGCCGTGCCTCCCTTGAAGGAAGGATTCTACACAAGAATTTTGGAAGTTGTATGTTGTGATGTCTCTAAGTGCTCACATTCCCTGCCTGTGAGAAAAGCAGAGCCAATCTCATAACGGTACTGTGTTTTTGCACCGTTTCCCTCTGACAATCAAGAAATTCCGTCAGGCAGAGCAGCTAAACGACAGCCAAAGAAACCAGCAGCTAAGTGCAAAAAAATTTAATAAAAACATTAAGAGAATATCTGCACAATAAAAGCTATTCAACTCATTGAGCACTTTGTACATTCTGTTTACAACTACAAACAACACATGTGCTGCTCCTGTGCACATGAATGGTGGTGGATTTGCTTTAGAAGACATGCATTCAAATAGGTGCTGTTTAGCCATTGCTGGCCCTCCAGAGTCACACCCCCAGCTTGTGACATGGTAGTATGCCAGTATGGCAGTATCGTCCATATGGGGAACAGTGAAGCACTATAGGTTAATGGAGGTGCTCACTGTTTGTATGCATAGGCTCACAAGTGAAATAAATAAAGCAGTGTTTGCATGTGAGGGTGATCTGGCTGGGGTTAGGATGGGGTGGGTGGAAGGGGGAAGAGGGAACAAGAGATGGAGGATGGAGTGGTGTAAACATGAGCATTCGTGTGGAGTGCTGAAACACAAAGAAAAAAGTAGCTACTAAAATCGGAGCAGTGGATGGACACAAATGCTTGGTACATGTTCCGGGGAGGGCTAAACACAAGAAGAGGCATGACATATGAATGCCATGGATAAACGGGGGCAAAGCATATGAGAGCGATGTGATGGAGCGAGCAAATGGTAAGCCCAGTGGCCGGGCTGAAGCACACAGATTGAAAACAACATTTCTCTAGCCGAGACCTAAAAATTACAAAATAATGAAGCAATACTATCACAAAATGGGCAGCAGTATGCCACATAATTTTCCTTTTCTTGCCACATAATTTGCTCTACCCTGCTGCATCATTTGGCCCTCATCTGCCACATAATTCCAGTCACCATAAGTATGGTAAAGTACTTAAGTGGGAACATATGTTGAAGGCTATTAATGAACCTAGCCACAGCCGGTGACATAAGAAAGAAAACATTGGTCTGGCAACTGCAAAAACACCAAGAAGGCAGACCGGTAACCCTTAATGGTGCCCAAAGCAGAACTTGTGAGAGAGGTGCAGATAAAGGGTCGACATTTTGAGAAACACACCATGATACAAACTTTTCTCAATGGCAGATTAATACCATCTTTGTGGAGACATGCAATGCTACCAGAATAACATCAAAGATTTTGGTAGAAAGCTGTCAACTCTTGTCGATTATTCTCCATGCATGGGGGTGTAGGGCACGCAGGTTCAGGTGCCGGACTTCCCTGTTGCTGCGACATAAGATCCTCCCTAAGAGGCAGCCTTACCAGAGGTCTGATGGGCATGCTCAACAGCGTGAGACACCAGGCTGTCTGTGCTCAATCCAGAGGCACAAGAATGACTTGGGCCTGGTCATCCCTGATCTTCTTGAGAACTCTGGGCAGGAGTGGTATTAAAGGAGGACAGGAGGCCAGAGTTCCCTTAAAAACCAAAAGTATCTCTGAGCGAGAGCCACCTTGGAAACTCCAGTATGTTGAAGTGCCGATGCTGTGCATTCTGGGGGCATTTAAACAGATCTAACCAAGGCTTTCCCATTGCTGAAGGAGAAGTTGAACCACCTCAGGGTGGAGACGCCATTTTTTTTTGTTTATCAATTATTTTACTAGAAAAATTAAGAACTGACAAATAACAACACATACAGTGACATGCAAGTCCAGCTTATGCCCAAATAGAGATATAAACGTTGTTTATGATACATGCACCATGTAAAAAAACGTTATTATATTTTCAATCACATGAGCCACTATACTTCAATTACATAGTGTATTCAGATATACATTGTTTAATATATGGAGAGAGTATTGTATCAAATTCGCAATCCGTCCATCCCCATCCAGATCTTCATCACCCATTTCTTCATTAGTGTTGTCCATTCAGTATAGTTGTCTAGGCCATTACATCCTTCAATTCTATCCTGGACGTCAAGCCCATGTTGCTCTAGGCTTGTTCATAGTCTAATTCCTCCCCACACCTTCTAAAGCAACTAACAAAAAACAACTCCCCCCTTGCCCTCCTTCCCCCACAGGTCTTACCCCCCTCCCGTCAGACATGTCGCCTCCCCTTATCTCCTATGTCACACAGCATGCACTCCTGCCATCCAATTCAAATCATTGTGTCATTAATCAGGGCTCCATATAGGGGGATGCTGTCATAACAATCGCCTCCCCCATCATCCGTTCCACCTACCCTATAAAGGTAATGTTTCAGTGTAGGAGGATAAGTCCCCCCCTTCAGAAGGTCAGGCATCATCGTCAGTCGGACTCTTGAGCAGGTCCACCATCCCTACCCAGGCCCTAGCCGCTTCCAGCAATTTGTCATTATTGGTTCTCCGAGCCATTTGTAGTCGGAAAATACCCTCACAATCCACCAACTTTATACATTCCCGCAGCCATTAGGCATAGTGACCGCTTTCCAATGGCTAGTAATCTCTCTTTTAACTAGGACTAATCCTAAGTTTATGAATTTACTGGTGAGCTTATTACGGGTAGTGTGGGGAAACCAGTGCAGCAGACAAACACCTGGGGTCAGCTGTATATCCCTATCTGTTACCTCTTGTAGTCTGGTCATGACCTCCCCCCAAAACCAGTGTAACAGTGTACATTGCCAGGGCTTGTGAAGAAATGTGGCATTTTCCAGTTTGCACCGCGGACAGGCTGTATGTGATCCGAAAAACTCATTAATTTTAAGAAGATACGCCCGAGGGAACACATAAAATTGTATTCGTTGAAATCTCGCGTTCCGGGAGCATTTCCATGACCATTCCATCAACATCTCCCACTGCTTTTCTTCTAAAGGGGTGTCCCCAGATCCGCTTCCCATTTAATGCGCAGCCCCTCTAAGGGAGTTCTGGACCCCTGCGTAATTCTCCTTTAAAGACAGGTGACCGCCTTGACCTTCCCCACTGAAGTGACCACATACTGACAAGGGAGATAGGCCTGTGGCTCCTCTACTCCTTTCTTTCAGTGTTTACGAATGGCTGCGTCAATGCAGCATGTAAGAGAAAGTCTTGTCCGGGTATTTCATATCTTTCCATGAGATCTTGAAAAGGTATGAGGATACCATCTTCATAGAGGTCCCCGATATTGGAGATCCCCAGGTCTTCCCAGCCTCACAAATTTTGCCAATCCCCTCAATGCGGTAACACCTCACAGAGCCATAATGGGATCTCAGTTGCTTATGAGGCCCCACCTTAATTCTCCTATTGGCGTGATTCCAGCATTGACGCACCACCCACAGATCCCTCTGCACCTCTCTTTCACGTAACAGCAGCTGGAGAGGGGTCTGAGAGAGCTGGCGATGGCCCAGGTTCATACCCCTCTGGTTCTCCTCTACCCTCAGCCTCCCCGCCATCCACTGCGTGTACCATTGAAATTGGGGCGCGTGATAATATGCCTCAAAATCAGGGGCTGCTTACCCTACCTCATGCCTAGGGTCCATCATATGTTCAGCACCACTCTACGCCTCCCTGAGCCCCACAAAAACCCGTAGCCATGGTATTTAGTTGGGCAAAATATTTTCCAGGGACCCAAAGTGGCAGCGCTCCAAAATAGTTAAGTAGGCGAGGCAGGGTTACCATCTTTAGCAACACCACTCTCCCCGCTACTGACAAAGGCAGGGTTCCCCAAAAATCTAAATTACTCCTGGTAGCTCTCAATGCACGTCTCATGTTGCCCTCGAATAAGTCAGAAGGCTCATGATAAATTCTGACTCCTAAATAAGGCAAGCAGCTGCTTTCCCATCTCATATACATTCCATCTGGCGGGTCAGCTCTACCACCACGTACCCGGAAAAGGCACGTCTTGTTCCAGTTAACTTTGAGCCCCGCCATCCGCCCCAGTCTAGCCAGCAATTCTCGGGCACCCTGTAACTCATCAGCAGCATTGGCGAGGAACATTAAAAGGTCGTCTGCATATAGAGGAATTTAGTGTGCCTGACCCATCTTGTTCAATCCCCTGTAACACCGCCCCAACCGTGCAAGGACAGCTAATGGTTGTATGGCCAGGGCGAACAGGAGGGGAGTCAGTGGGCATCCCTGTCTCATCCCCCTGCCCACACTGCAGGCTTCGGAAATCACGCCCCCAGTTTGAACCCTGGCTGTCGAGCGGTTATACAGAATCTTCGTTCAGGCCACAAACCCCTCACCCAGGCCAAATGCCCTCAAGACCTAAACATATATGGCCACTCAAGACTATCAAAGGCCTTTTCAATGTCAATCGATAGTATGCACGCCTCTCCCTTCTCACACACCGAGCCATGTACCAGTTGGCACAGCCTTCGTATATTCATGGCCGTATTCTGGGAAGGAATAAACCCAGACTGGTTCCTTGTGCACAAGTGTTGTCCTGTGGGCCATCAGTCGACTAGCTAGAACACTACTCAAGATCTTATAATCGAGATTAAGCATCGCGAGAGGGCGATAGGCTGTGTGGTCCCACGCCGGTTTGTCCGGCTTAAGAGGGTTATAATTACTGCTTCCCTTGTTGAGCTAGGCAGGTAGCCTTCCTGCTTTGATCGATTGTAGAGGGTTAACAGCTGGGGGGCCAATAGGTCCACACACGTGGCATAAAACTCAGACGGTAGCCCATCAGTGTCCGGGGTTTTGTTCCGGGCCATACGCCTTATGGCTCCCCTGATCTCTCCCAACTCCACTGGCTGACCCAAGTTCTCTGCATCCTCCGCCTCAATCTGCGGCAGTTCAATGTCCAGGAAACCCCCCTCCTCCAGAACTCTGGGATCTAGCCGACTTTGATATAGAGTAGTGTAGTATTCCAGAAACTGTGTGTTGATAGCCTGTTGTCCATAGTATACTGCGCCCCCTCACCATGCAGCTCTAAGATCGGTGTCCCTCTGCGCGCTGGGTTGGCCAGCCAAGCTAATAGTGCCCCAGATTTATCCCTCTCAGTTTGTGCCCTTGCCGCGTATGCCCTGTAATCGTAACACCTGAGCCGCTCTACTTGTGCCGCTATCTCTTCTCTGGCCACCAGAAGTTCTTCTTGTTTATCCTCCGGTCCAGGTTTTTCCTTTTCTATATCCCTGAGCCGTTGTTCCGCCTTCTGTACATCACTCAGTAAGGTTTTACATACTCCCACCGCGTCCCCAATAAAACGTCCTCGAATCACTACTTTAAATGCATCCCACTTGTTATGTAGACTAGTGGACGTCTTGGTGTTGTGCTGAAAGTATTCCTCAATAGTATTACCTATGGTGGTTCTGAAGACCTGGTCTTCCAGTGTTTCCGGGCGGAGACGCCAACTAGGGATAGTGGACCAAACTCAAACCCAATTCAAGGACACCAGTAACAGGTTGTGATCAGATGTCGTCCTTGCTAAGTACTCGCTCAACGTGACCTTCATATGCACATCAGGGAAGCAAAGGATAGCATCCAACCATTCCCCAAGGCTATAAGCCCGCCAAGTGTCTGTCAGTCCCCAGTGCCTTTGCCAGTCCCGTCGGCTTCGGCAATCCTATGAGCGGGAGCGTCAGGGAGCGGAGGATGGGAGCGGTCCAGGTCTATGTCAGTAATTCAATTGAAATCTCCCCCCAAGAGTATAGGGCCTGTCAATACCTTTGCCAATTTCTGTGATAACTGTGCCAAGAAAGCAGGTTGTTCAATATTAGGAGCATATATGCTTCCAAACGTAATATCCCGGCCATCAAGCCGCCCTGCTACTACCGTGAATTGGCCTTCGGTATCGATAATCTGCCTAACACATTGAAATGGCACTCCTACCCGCACCAAGGTCCCTCTTGCATAGGCCGCATATATGTGGTGTGAAATACCTGCCCCCTCAAACGACTCTGTAGCACCACAACTCTGACTTCGTCAAGTGGGTGTCTTGTAGCAGTGCAATTTGCACCCGTCTCCGCACCAGGTAGGCATGAATTTTGTGCCGCCGGCCCATAATGTGCATCCCACTTACATTCCAGGACATGATTTTGATTCCTAAGGAGGTACCCATGGCTCCAAGTCTAGATCCTGACCCCAAATGGCCCCCATAGCGACAAGTCTGACCCCCCTATCCACCACTAACTTCAAACTTTACCCAACTCCCACTCCCCAGGACAGGTGCACAAGAACAGGCCCCCATCCAAACAAAGATATTCCTACAAATAACTAAAGAAAGAACGTGGCGTATAACTCTCATCCGATGGCCCCAGAGCCCCCCCTGAGCCCCCCGTTATACCTAAAGCACCCATCGGGCCCCTTATCTCTTGTAGTTTCTCCCTGCAGCGCATCAGTTGAGTCCCTAGGTCCCAGTTTCACTTCTGATAGCCTATCATCTTGTGCCTGCTAACCTCTGCAGACTGTTCACCCAAATAACCCATCCGGAGGTTCAGTATCAGAAAGTCCCAGCACACTGCTCGATCCCGAACTCTCCACCCCAGCTCTCTCATTATCCGTGCCAGTGCTATTCGGACTAACTTCACTTTGCCTAATGTCGGCCACTGCTCGGACTGCTCGGTCTCATTCCTGTTGACGTTCAGCAAGGGAGATGGGTCTCTGCAATGTTGACGAATTGGACAACCAGGCCCGAGGAGAACTGGATCTTGGTGAGCGTGCTCCAGCGTTACCCCGGACTTCCAACCAGTCCCATGCAGCCTGCGGGGTGAGAAAGAACAGCACGTCCGAGTCTGCAGTTACCCTGAGGCGGGCTGGGAACAGCATGGCGTAAGAGAGATGTAGCTGGTGCAACTTTCGCTTGACTGCCATGAAGGAGGCCCTCTGTCGCTGTACTTCCCGAGTGTAATCCGGGAATAATACTATTCCCAATCTGTAGGTTCTGGTGTTCCAGGACTCTATGCAATATGAAGTCTCGATCTCTGTAATGCAGCAGGCTCATCACCAAAGGGCGGGGCGGAGCCCCAGGTTTTGGGGCACAAGCCGGGACCCTGTGTGCACGTTCCAATGCATAAAAGGATGATAAGCCCTCTGGCGCCATCTCCGTTTTCAGCGAGGTTTCAAAAAATGGAACCGCGTCAGACCCCTCCTCACGCTCCGGAACTCCTACGATACGGAGGTTATTTTGCTGTGAGTGCCCCTCGCTGTCCTCAGCCCTCATCTCCAGTACTTTGACCCTATTCACCACTTCTTTCAGCGAGGTTCGAAGATTGGCTACTGTGTCGAGTACATCTTTCATGTTAGTTTCGTTGGTCGCCACTCTCTCTTTGAGTTTTCGGTGGTCATCCTTCAATAGGGTGAAATCCAAACCAATGGCGGCCATCCTCGCCTCCCGCGAAGCGACAATGACCTGCATAATATCTCCTAATGACGGGTCTCCGGTTTGTCCAGGCCTTCGCCCCCCAGTTGCAGTGTCATCGTCATCTGTATGTTGTTTTGTCTCCTCCATCTGCAGGACCTCAAAACCCTTTTTTCTGGACACTCTGCCCATCTTGGGGTCCGTGGGCAGCAGAAGCTAACAATGTAAAGGGGGTTTACGAGCCCCCCCCCCCTCGCCAGCTAGGTGGCGTAGTATCTGCACTCCCACCAAGGTAGTGCCACCTAGTCCCCACCAGAAACCTGTTGGGCCGCTGGTCTCTCCTCGCAGTTTCTCCAAGTGGATACCCCCAGAGTCTCAAGTTGACTGGGAGACTGCCCTCCTGGAGCAACCACCCCCGTTGTTATATAGGAACAGCACTGTTAAAAGCCAGACTCATCCTCTCTGCATGTAGACAGGTCTCCTTGCTTGCCCCAGTGGTGCGGTGCGTGCTCAGTCACACCATCAGGACACTCCCACGCTTCTGGACTTGTTGTTCCCTCCGCCATTGCAGCAGTCCATCCCAGTTTTCCAGTCTCCAAGGCACTGGGCCTCCACACTGACAGCAGCGCAAACCTCAACGCAGGCCTCCACATCTAAACATCAGTCCGCTCCCCTGTTTATCACACAGTCCAAAGGGGCTCAAATGTTGTTTGCTCAGGGTCTACCAGCAGCCCCCGACGACGTGCTACCCAACACTCACTGTGTCCTACCGGTCCTCAGGCGCTCTCTCCTCAGTGTCTTCAGTGAAGTCTCAGGCAGCACCAGGCCATCCAGAGTTGCTCATCAGTCCCCAGGCCTTTCGCGCGCTTTGCGCTCCCACCTCCCTGCAGGGCTCAGGGGTGCACAGTCAGCCATAGCGCCTCTCACCTGGCCAACCCACTGCTCCTCAGTAATAATGCCACCGGGTGCCGCCCGCTTAGCTGCACAGTTCAGCAATCTCCTCAAATCAGCTTGGTTGGCTCTGTGCAGCTCTAGTCTCAAATGCGGGCTGCCTCACCTCAGCGTGGACGATGTCCCACATGCCGCCATTTTGAGACCAAAGAAAAACCAAAGGGGATGATGGACGGAGCGTTGACAATACAAACACTCATCCCCAGTCAACTAATCTGGGTTTAATCCATCACCGTTCTTTAGCTCACTCCGCCACCCCATTTCAAACATGGCCATATGCAAATCAGTCTGACCCTGTGCCTCATGGGAACAGTCAAGCCGAACTGCCAAGCCATGTCTTCCCTGGACAGGAATCAAGCTTCCCAGGACCGGTTTCTGGCATTACAGCCGTCTTCAGCAGGGCTTGCTTGAATCCAGTGGCAAAGTGAGCAAGGGACTCACATCTGAGCATACCCTGCCAACTTAGGGCGAACAAAGAAAAACAAAAGGGGATGATGGACGGAGCGTTGACAATACAAACACTCGCCCAGAGTCAACTGATCTGGGTTTAATTCATCACCGTTCTTTAGCTCACTCCGCCATCCCAGTTCAAACATGGCCATATGCAAATCAGTCTGACCCTGTGCCTCATGGGAACAGTCCAGCCCGAACTGCCAAGCCATGTCTTCCCTGGACCGGAATCAAGCTTCCCAGGACCGGTTTCTGACATTACAGCCGTCTTCAGCCGGGCTTGCTTGAATCCACTTGCTTGCAAAGTGAGCTTGCTTGCAAAGTGAGCAAGGGACTCACGTCTGAGCATACCCTGCCAACTTAGGGCGAACAAAGAAATACCAAAGGGGATGATGTACGGAGCGTTGACAATACAAACACTCACCCCCAGTCAGTTTGGGCTGGACTGTTCCCATGAGGCACAGGGTCAGACTGATTTGCATATGGCCATGTCTGAACTGGGGTGGCAGAGTAGGCTAAAGAACGGTGATGGATTAAACCCAGATCAGTTGACTGGGGGTGAGTGCTTGTATTGTCAACGCTCCGTCCATCATTTCCTTTGGTTTTCTTTTGTTCGCCATAAGTTGGCAGGGTATGCTCAGACGTGAGTCCCTTGCTCACTTTGCCACTGGATTCAAGCAAGCCGGGCTGAAGAAGGCTGACATGCCAGAAACCGGTCCTCGGTAGCTTGTTTCCGGTCAAGGGAAGGCATGGCTTGGCAGTCCGCGCTGGACTGTTCCCATGAGGCACAGGGTCAGACTGATTTGCATATGGCCATGTCTGAACTGGGGTGGCCGAGTGGGCTAAAGAACAGTGATGGATTAAACCCAGATCAGCTGACTGGGGGTGATTGCTTGGGTTGTCAACGCTCCGTCCATCACTTCCTTTGGTTTTTCTTTGTTCACCATAAGTTGGTAGGGTATGCTCAAACGTGAGTCCCTTGCTCACTTTGCCACTGGATTCAAGCAAGCCGGGCTGATGAAGGCTGAAATGCCAGAAACCAGTCCTCGGGAGCTTGTTTCCGGTCCAGGGAAGGCATGGCTTGGCAGTTCGGGCTGGACTGTTTCCATGAGGCACAGGGTCAGACTGATTTGCATATGGCCATGTCTGAACTGGGTTGGCAGAGTGGGCTAAAGAACGGTGATGGATTAAACCCAGATCAGTTGACTGGGGGTGAGTGCTTGTATTATCAACGCTCCGTCCATCATTTCCTTTGGTTTTTCTTTGTTGGCCATTTTGAGACCAGGCAATCACAGCCGGCTGGCCCGGAATCGTGCGACCTCTCGCTTTGCTCTCAGCTGCCACCTCTCATCAAACGCTCAGGTAAAGTGCTTCCACCTCCCAGATAATAGAGCGTTCAGGCAGTGACCGTCCCGGGGCACTCACTGTCTGCAGCCGCCGGTCTCTTCGTCCGGTGTCCGTTTTTCTGTACGGGCCACCATTTTGAGTCACGGCCAGGCAGGCTCCAGCATGAGGGAAAACATCGTTTTTCTCCCCCTCCGTCCTCGCCAACGGCCCTAACTCGTCGCCAGTCAGACACCAACTGTTCATCAATTGATTGCCATATTGGGGCCCCTGATTAAGGCACAGGACCAATTACTTCAGAGGGCGGCCGCGGAGGAGCTCTGAGGACCGCTTGTGCTCACATCGGTGCTCAAGCCATGCCCCCCATGATACATGCACCATTAGCAAACAATACTTATATATAATATTTAAGAGGGATAAAAAAGGGAAGAGAGGTGTGGGAGGATAAGTTATAGAAGGAAGAAAGTAAAGAGAGGAAGGGAAGAAGGACATAGAGAAAAAGAAGGGAAGAAAAACAGAAACTATAAAGCAGGGAAGAAAGCGGGGGGGAGGGGTAGTAAGTACAATGATGGTAATACATCCAAGCACACTATGGGGGAAGACGGAGGCATCTTACAAAAATAGGACCATGTAAGAGGAAAAGTATCTGCACTATCAATTAAAATGTAAATCATCTTTTCATATGATGGGCTGTTGTACATCTCTAGAAGTCATTCCTCATGTGATGACAGATGTGGAGCGCGCCAATGTCACAAAATACAGATTTAGGCAGCTGTAAGGACAATCGGGGAGCATGGCGGGTCACTTTGGGAATGTCTGCTAAGTCATGGGGAAGAATTAGGGAGTCTGGAAGTGGCAAGGACTAATCCATAGATTCCCAGAGTGTAGAGTCTACTGACGTCCAGAAGGGGTGTATGGTGGGACAGTCCAGCAAAATATGTACAATATCACGAGCACATGTTCACTTTGCCAGCAGGCAGAATGAGGGAGCAACTCTACAGCCTGGAGCCAAGCTGGGGTCTTGTGCCAGCCCTGACAGATCTTAAAAAGACTGAGTTTCATCCGTGCCTCACGAACACCTTTTTCTAGGGCCTCCAAAAGTTCTGTCCAGTCTTCCTCATCATGTTCCACCTGCAGACAAGCCTGCCAGGTTGTCCTGGGGGTAGTCAATTGTGGCTGAGGGTAGAGATGATAAATCAGGGTGTTATATATGCCAGACAACACACCTTTAAACTGACCCCAAGTGTTGAGGAAAGAGAGCACTGGGGTACATGGAATGGTCCAGGGTTGGGACCCAATTTGCTCAGCAGACGATGACGTCATTGTATATATCACCATTGTAGGTATATGACAAGCCAAATTCATCCTGTAGCATCTCAAAGGACTTGAGTTCACCACCAGGGATCAAGTGTGTAAGAGTAAGAATCATAGCTCTGCGCCAAGGGTCCCAGTCAAGAATTGTCCCTCCTATGCGAATGCCTGCATTATTTAAAATGGGAGCTTTGTCATGATGATGCATATCCACTGAAAAAAAGTTGTGGGCCCGCATCCAGGCAGCGTACATGGCTTTAAGCATGGGATTGGGGGAGGCGGTGGCAGTGGGACCAGGAGGATGAGGGCCTGTAATCCCATTGATGGCTTTTGGAGACTGCCTTCAATCATAACCCAGAACAGAGGGTTTTGGATCTGTATGCATGCATGCCATTTGTGGCAAATGTAGGGCTAACAATAAGGTTGTGGGACCACTTTGCAAAATCCAGTCACATTTGTTCCAATAATGGGTCCAGATTATCCGCCATCATGCGTTCCAGGCCCCTATTTACTAGACTGCCCAGATACCTAAGGCAGAAATTCTTTCACTAAAATGTGTAATTGGCTATGGTGGCACAGGTAGTGATCCACGACAATGGCAAGGCCTCACTCTTTCCCCAGTACACTTTGTAGTTGGATACTGCCACAAAGGCATCAATCATCTCTAGCACCGCAGGGATTCAGGAGGGTAAGACCAACAAGGTAAGTAAGACCTGATCTGCATATAATTAAAATGTAGAGGGACTTCCAGGCGGCAGAATACCTATTATCCAAACTGATTGAAACATGGAAGCTGCTAAATGTTCCCTTGCAAGAAGAAATGTTAGGGGAGAGAGTGGGCAACAATGGCGGGTACCTCTACGGAATGAGAAAAGGTCAAAAGAAAACCCCCACAATCAACCTGCGCCAAAGGGGAAGTGTAGAGCTATCTCACTCTTGAGATAAAGTCTTTACCAAGGTCAAATTCGGGGAGTATGAAAAACAAATAGTCCCATTCTATCCTATTAAAGATTGCTCTTTTCTGCATCCAATGTATGTATCATGTTGTTTTATGTCTGAAGCTTATGTTTAATAAAAAAGAACTTTTTAAAAGGAAAAAAAAGAATTATGCAAACATGTTTCTGCTTTTAATCAGCCGTGGGCCTAAGGCAATCGTCAGGGCTGTTTCTATGGCCCCGACACTGCAAATAGTAAATGCTGGGTGGGCTTGGATATAAACAGAGATACCCACCTTGAGTGGTTCCTCAGGTCTTCAGTTCTTCTACGTCTTCTGGGTCAATTCTTGACTTAGGTTGTGGTCCGCATTCCACTATTTTAGTATATGGTTTGGTCTCCCCAGGGACCACTGTGCATTCTGTGCTATTTACCGATTCTATTGATAAAGTTATGTGTGTATTGTATTGTGTGGGATAATAGGATCTGTTTTATGGTTACCCCCACTTTTGTGCCTGGTGTTATGCTGTTTCTGAGTAGTCTGACGTGGATCCTCTAACCAGGACTCCAGTCTCTGTACTTTCTCCCCTAAATTGGTTGTGTTGAGTACTTAGGTACATCCCAGATTGGCTACTGGTGTACCCTTGAAAGTCCCTATTATATGGTACTGAAGTACCCAGGGCATAGATACACCAGGGGTCCCCCATGGACTGAAGCATGACCGAGTCCGAGATCAACATCCCTCGTCGGCACCACTGGAACAGAGCCCCGGTGCACCATGTCGGCTGGCCGTTGCTAAGGCTGGGCAACTCTTGCCTTCAGAGATCTTAGGATCCTTTCAAGGGACTTCTTTGATTCCAGTGGGCTCCCCTGTGTGCTCGGGGCCTGCTCCAACCCCCCCTTCTAGCACCATGAGACCCTCATGGGTGAGCAGCGTGCTTCATAAAACCCCTGATTGATTGATTGATTGATTGACCTGCACTTGGTAAACCCTTTGGACCTTGCTGGTCCTAACTCTGCACCTTTTTTGCTTGCCATATTTTTTGCAGTTGCCAAGGCTTGTTGGTGCTCCCAACAGACACCACCCACTCAACTGTTGACATCCGACGTGGGACAGATCATGAACGTCTTCTAGTCTTCCACAGCATTGCCTGGTCCACACAGCTGAAGCTCCAAGGTCATCATCAACTCGCCTGCATATGTGGGCATTCCTCTCCCATGCCTCCTGGTCACTTTTCAGTGGCATAGACTCTGTACCCTTTGCTTGCAGGTACTTCTTAACTTGGATCTACCTTTGGGTTCCAATGGACACTTTCATCTTCTTCAACAAGGGCATCTTTCCGATATCCTCCATTGAGTTTAACGGCGATATCCGACGCCACTTCACACCTATGCACAAGGATTCCCTGGTGTTGGTATCCTGGTTCCTAGGGTGGCCACGGGTAGGGTGGCTTTCCAACCTTCTGTCTTCCACAGACTTCTTCAGGGTCCAGTGGGAAGGGTACTTCTTCTTTAAAGTTGCAACTGCTTCTTACCCATTGACTTGAACGGAGCACGCAGTCGTGTTCCTACTCTGCACACAGCCTCCGTGGGGTTCCTGGTTACTTACCATGGGTGGTTACTTGAGTCCCCCGCATTTCTAGGTCTTATGGGTATAGTATTTTTTTTATAACTCTGTTTTTGAAAATAAACATAAATCAAATAAAAACAAATGTGGTGTAGTTACAAAGCAAAATAGAGTTCCTGAGGTCAGCAGGAAATATGAAAGAACAAAAGAATACATTGGGTCAAAGGAAAACACATTGATAACATCAATCCCTGCGACCGCCAGCCTATGGTGTTACGTTATTAACAACATCAGTCGCCTCAGTGAGGGGCGTGAAGATATAGGGCCAGATGTAGGAGCCCTAATACCGGTCGGAAACGGCCTATTTTGGCCGTTTCCGACCGGTATTAGGCTTTTCAGATGTAGGGGGCCTACTGAATCGGCAATTTTACCGATTCGGTTATTTTACCGATTCGGTAAATATACCGATTCGTTAAAATACCGAATCAGTATATTTACCGAATCGGTAAATCCATATGTAGCTGACACTCCTAAGAGTGCCACATGCCCTTAAGAGTTGGTATTTTACCACACAATCATATTGTGTGGTAAAATACCGAATTCAGTTGTGCATGCACATCTGTGCATGCACACCTGTGCCATGTGACACACAGACATGCCCTTAGGGCATGTATGTGTGCCACATGTCACACAAGCCTGTACTTGGGGTGCTAGAGGGTGTCAAAGTAACACCCCCTGTAACCTTGCAGGATTCAGTATTTACCGATTCCCTAACCCTTCAGAATAGGGCAGGGTGAATGGCATGGAGCCTTACTGCTCCATCATCTCTGGTTTCGGTGTCAGAGGACGTCTGAACGGCTCCGTGTCATCAGGAATGAGGATCGGGGAGGCACTGCTGGTGGGTGCCGGTATCACTGAGGACCTCGGTGCCAGATGCAACGCTGCGGAAGATCGCTGTGGAGATGTGGCAGGCGTCGGTCCTGACCAGGGAATGGGTCCAATTGGAGGTTGTGGCACTGGGTCCAGAGCTGGCGGCATGGGAACCACGGGGGCCCCTCTGACTTCTGAGCCTGCAGGTCCCAAAGGAGCGCAGCAGGCTCAGGTTGCCAAAATATGGCGCACATGGTGTCATTAAACTCCTTCAGCTGGGTGGGGGTCGCTCCCGGACCCAGAAAGGGGAGAAACACAGAGCCAACCCAGGCAACCCTCGAAGCAGGGTCTCAAACGTCAAGGTTCTTCCGCTGCATCGCAAGATGGGCTTGGCAAAGTCGAGGCACACTTCGACTTTTTGTGGTACCTCTTACCTGACTTCGACCGTTTTGATGAAGAGGAATTTGACTCACCGGAAAGGTGCTCGGACCTTCATCTTGACCGATACCTGGACCGAGACTGATGACGCGACCTCCGGGGTGCTGGACGCCGGGCTGCCAGAAGCTTTAGGGACCACTACCAGAAAGCCTTCGCCACCATGGCACAGCAGTCGGAACACAACTTGGAGTTGTGGTCACGGTCAAGGCACCAAAGACAAACCAAATGAAGGTCTGTAACCAACATGGTGCAGTAACAGGCACAAAACAGCTTGAACCCCAAAATCTTCTGACTCTACATGATTCCTAAGTACACCCCAAAAGTCGACAAAAGTCTAAAATAGTCTGTAAAAAAATGACAGGGGACAATTTCTTCAATGGTTAGCGCTGGCTGGCGCGGTAAGAAAAGAAATCACATCAAAGTGCTGGAGTGGTGGCTATATTGATGACGCAGATGTCACGACGATGACAAAGACAACGACAATTTCATGCGAATTCAATCAACAACACCTACCAGCTTGCAGGGGTACTGCTAAGAAAAATCTTCCAGATCCAGCCTGACACCTGGAAGTTCAAAGGTATGAAATCTATGGCTACATGTCTCTATCAGATAAATGCATTTTTAAAGCTTAAAGTAAAAACTAGAGCCTAAGTGATGAAAGTGCCAACTAAACAAGTTAGTTACCTTGGGTAATCCATTATCTGATTGAGACAATATCTAGCTGGAGACTCCTTGCCTATGATTTTTAGACAGTATCCGGAAACTTTTCTTTGAGGAGTACCCCTGTGCATAGTGGGGTGGCTTAGTTCGGAATCGTGCAGATGCGGCATTGCCGTTGAAAGTGATGTTGCGGTCAACTAAATAGGCGCCACCCTGGTGTGTGGATGTCAGCTATTATCCTCAACTTTCCATGCGAGGAGCAAAGGGCCATCAAGTAAACTGACTAGTGTGTATCCAAACTAGGGCCCTAAAAGGGGGAAGAACCCTAGCCCTAAAAATATGTATGCAAAGCACGGAGACATGGCTGGGTCTGTAAGGAATCTGTAGCTAGATATTTTCTGTACCAGATAATGGGTTACAGTAGGTAAGCAGCTTTTACATCTGAAAGACTTTTAGCTGCAGATTCCTTACGTTAGAATAGATACCCAAAGCCCAAGCCATGCCATACTATCCTGGTGGTGGGCTGTGGACAAATTGCTATACTAAGAAGTTATGGAGAACTGAATAGGAAAATTACAGTCCTTGCGAGCTTGACTGTCCTGGCAGTAGTGTTTGGTAAATGTATGTAAGAATGTCAATGTTGCTGCCTGGCAGATATCCAGTACTGGAATTTCATGAGCTAACACCTTAGTTGCTGCTTTTCCTCTGGTGGAATGTGCTCTTAATCCCTCAGGAGGCTGCTTTTAGCCAGGGCTGAGCAGACCTTGATACAGAAAACTACCCAGTGTGAAACGGTCCGTTTCTGATTTGCCCAACCTTTCTTAGCTTTCACATAGCCCATGAATAGTTAGATGTCCACCTGGAACTCATTTGTGCGGTCAAGGTAGAATTGATGGAGCAAGGATTCGCATGTAAAGCGCCTTGCTCTAATACAAGAACCTCGCCTAATGTATAATCCTATTAAACCAGTTGTTCGTCATTTATTATACGTTTCCCAAACACGCGGGTGTCCCCAGGATGCTTGCTCGTATGTCTTTTCCATATTAACGAAGCTTGCACTAAAGAATCGGCTGCTTCGCTGAAATTCAGTCTGCGCATGCGTCGGTCATACCCATGTGATGTGACGCACTCGCATTCTGGAGGGATTGTATTGCACATGCGCACTGATGCAAAAATGGCCGCTTGTCTCTCACCACGCTCTCTGCTTGCTATCGCGCTTCAGCCTATCTGTCTTTCCGCACTAAACAGTAATACTATAGTCATTATAGAATAAGGGTTGTTTAGAATTTCATCACGGTATACAGTGTGACCATTTTATGTGTGATTTTAATTTGTTCTCGCTTACTTTGCATGTATCACGTCTCTGGGGGCTGGAAAATTCATAACCGGCGCCATGATGAGGCTCCTCTGAGTATTTCCATGTGACCTGGGAGAAACTCTACTGCGCAGAAGCTGAAATCAGCCAGCTGGCTCCTGAAGCCCAATGCGCCTGAGAACCCAGCACAAGATGATGAAACTCACCTTGAAACGCCGAAACGTTGTTACTATGCCTTGGACACTCGTATTTTCTATTGTGTTCTATGGATGGGAACGTGAACCCAAGGGGTGGGTGTGCAAAATTGAATGGTAATGAGGGGAACACTGAATTCTAGGAGGTGGTAATGACCGCACCACCTCTCCTGACCAATCATAATGTGGGAAACTGTCACTTGCAACATTAGTGGGTGGTCTAAGGTACCCCAAAACAGTATAACTGCCCTAGTTCAGCCTAGGAAAATTGTCCGACTTGTCCGAGTAGCAGACCTGTCACTGACCCTACGAACTCTATAGGTGCTCAATCTGAGAGTGCTGCGGAGCACTCTGTCCATACTTTCCACAAACTCCTAAGGGGTGGAAATAATCCTAAGTGCTGGCGAAGCACTTTGCTGGGAAATTCGAAAACCCAATCGGGGTTACTGGCGGATTACTTGCAGGAGAGGGGGTAACGCAGGCGTTGCTGTCCGAAGCTGTAGGTGTTGGTCGTACCCTGGGTGGCCCAGTCTTGACCCAGAACCTGAGGGGTATCCTGTCTTGATCTGTCCGTGGGCTGTACCTGCTCACATCCTGGTATTCCAATTCCTTGAGGGTCCTGTCCCCGTCTTTCCAAACTGACCTGTGGCCAGGGTTAGTCCTCACTCCTATCTAGGTAAATATAAGCTGTGGGTTGCGTTGTCCCAAAAGTCCTATCTCTTCTCTCTCATTCTCATTCCTTGCTCTCCTTTCTTAATTAAAGCAGTCTTGCCTGTGATGTTATTTCCTGAAATGCCAATCATATCTGCAATTGCTTATTAGACTTGTTCCACATCTCTCCCTTCCTTTAGAACATTGCTGAACTATCGAATTTATTAGTATGTTCCTATTTTTCCCTTTCCTTTAGTATGATTGCAGTGAACTTTGCAAGAATAGTCTAATAGTTTAGGTTAAGTACATGTTTTAGGTCCCATTCGTATCACATGTCCTAGTATAAAGTTGCAGTGACTAGTTTTGTTCTAAAAATTCCTACCTTTAGTCTTCCCATTATACTCAAATGGTCCTAGTCTTAATACACAGTTATCTGGTGTTTATGATTTTGATGTTTGATGTGTTATTCTGCTTATCGCTTTTTGCCTTGGTATATTCTCTTTGAATTCTTATATAAACTTTTTAACTTCATCAGGTGTCTGTGGTCATTTTACAAGAAAAATTGTGGATAAGTATGTACTGAAGTATAAAGGGTATTTTCCTAGAATCCCTGTCTACTATTTTCCCTAATAGCTCCAGATCTGTCATACGTATTTGTGCCTGGGGTAAGTCAGGTACATGGTAAGCAGAGGTGTAAAACCAAACCTTAATTGCTCATAGAAGCGTGCAACAGAAACCATCACCCAGTTCACCCCAAATGTCAATGGTGTATTAAATTTGTGCACGCCAGGGCCCAGTGCGTGTAAAGTAATTGGTGAACTCGGTGACCTGGGTAAACTGCGCGCTCTATCAGTAATTTTCTGGTAAGCAGAGGATGGTTTGGACTAGTTAGATTAGGTAGACAGGATAGCTGATAAATAAACCGTGAAAATAAAATGTGCTGCTGAAATTTCTATGCTGCTGATTTTTATTACATCGATTTAAAGATTTTTTGAAATGTTTTAAGGATATATATGTCTATGTATATGAATATTGCATTGCTGCTATTAGTGTGTATGCTATATTAACTGAAAAACTGTTTGTAAGTGTTCAGTGTAGTCCGAATCCCCGGGGAAGTATTTAGCTAACGGTGAGCAGAATCCGGTTAGCTGTTGAAGTCACTGGTTTGAGGCATTAGTGCAGGGTTAGGAATAACTGGAAGCACTAATTAGGACCTTTGTTTGCATCTGAGTAAATGATAGCTACGAGTCCGTTATAAAACTTTCATTGCGATATCACCTAGTAAGGGTCGCATACGGAAGAAGTAGTAGGGTCTTCGAGGCTTGACTGGTAAGTAAAATAGTTCGCTGGTGAAATCCCGGCTCAGTACATATCCCTGACAAAAGTGGATGAGTCGGAAGAATAACGGGTTCTATATTACTTGTGTGTGAGGGTAGGCAAAGAAGTCTACCTAGAGTGAATGAAAAGTAGACAGAAGTGGTTTACTAGCAGCGAAAGAAAGTTCTTTTATCTCTTTAGAACACTCAGACATAGTGGCAGACGTTGTGTGTTGTTAACTAAAATTTGCATTCGCACTTTAGAGAGAGTAAAAAGTTTCCGTTACCTTGTGAAGGAGGGAGTCGGTCGGAAGACTGCTCTGACGTCACTCCGTGCCGCGCTAGTATTGGTCGAAACAGCGGGTGTGTAGTGAAGCCGAATTTGTGAAGGAGGGGTGAGTGCCGAAGCGTGAGACTCCATCTTGCGAAAAGGCCGCGCACCCATTGGTTAAGGATTTTGTATTTTCTAAGTTGATTGGTTACTAAGAAATAGAAGTCGCGCTAGCATTGGAAGCACAAAGGTAAACAAAATTAATCAGGCAGAGTTAGAAGAGAGTCTGGAAAATTATATGTGGTATCCAGATTTTATACCAAATCCAAAGTATCTAGGATTTCATAAGGATCAGATTTTGCGAGGTAGATCACACATGATGTATGGAATAAAAAGGAAAATGTCATTTACTGATAAAATAAAGAATTTTTTCAAAACTGATAAACCCATTAGAACGAGGGAAGGTTTGCTCATTCCCCCGCCAAATACTCCTGCCTCTTTCATGATGTTTGATAAAGGGTACTATACTTGTGTCTGGCTAGAAAACTGGGCAAAGTATACTGCAGATGACGGAGTCCTGGCATTCCCTGTTGAAGGTACATTTAATGGTCGGATCCTGTTTAACCTAAGGACCCACATGAATGAATTACACCCTAGACCTAGGTTGACCCAGTATGAAGCCCTGGAGGAATGGGAGATTGAGGCTCTGGAGAGAGATAGACCCCGGATGGACAAGGGAATAAGTAAATGGTATCCGAGGGTTCAAGCGCAAACCAAAGAGCAGAAAATGAAACAGTGGAGGCAAAACATGATGACAGAAGGATTGTTTCCAATGATGGGGGTGCTAGAAGAGAGGAAAGGAAAGAGTAAAGAAAAGACCCATCACTTAATGCCCGGAGGGGACTCAGAGGATGAACACCTAGAAGATTTGTTAATGAAAAACCCACCTCCCTATGTTGCAGAATCAGAACCTGTGCAATCTCCAAACCCATTTTCAAAATATCCCAGATGTAGGAGGGATAGTGATACAGATGGAACGGGTACGGACAGTAAAGTCAGTGACGGGGATGGGTTTTGTAGACCCAAATCTACAGTCCCAAATTATCAGCCGTTCGGAGAAGGTCCACCCCGATTGGTCACTCCGACTGCTCCAAGTATTTATCCTCCCTTGGTACCTCAGGTATTGCATGACAATTCTGCAGAAAAGGCTTTACGAGAAAAGGAGAAAGAAGCCCTGGCTAGACAGCGAGAGGATTTAGTTCGAACCATTGCCCAGATACATCCCCATCCTGATTCCCTGACTATTCCAGTAACTATTGGTCCAGCTATTCCTCTGTATAGGGATAACCTGGCCAGTCCTCATCCTCCTGTTATCTCCCCAATAGTACCTACTCCTAGCATCCCACCCTCGAGAAAGGAATTAGTCATAGATGACGATCAAGAAAGTGAATGTGAATCAGTGGTTCTGATGGATTTGCCCATTAGGGAACCTAGGACTAGCATGTCGGGGGCAAGAAGTCAGAGTAGGCCAAAAGAGGTGTTGATCGAAGGTGCATCTGGGGTTAGGAGTGCCACAGTAGTATCCCCAGAAGAATTAGATAGATGGACCAAAGAGCTGGAGAAAGAGACCACTCCCCAACCAAAAGCATTAGAAATATATAAATTAAGAATTGAAATAGAAGAGATGATGGCTGGAAATGTGGGAGTGGAACGCCTAAACTCCTTCAGTGAAGAAGAGTTGCTGTTCATCAATAAAAATCTTACCCGAAACGCTAGATTGCTCCACGAAAGGTTAATGGACACTGCCACAGAAATGGGAATAGATGTCAGTCGCTCCAAAATTCTTCAGAAACCCTACCGAGTAGATTTTGCAGACAAAGACTTAGAAAGCTTGAATGTGATGGGAAAACAGATCCAGATAAAAGAATTATTAAAGCTCTTGCAGAAATGGGGGGATGTGGGAAAATGGAGAACCCGGTGGGCAAAGAAAAAGGAAGACAGTAGAGCAAAATCACAAGCGTCAGAATATATGCTAAAAGAAGTAACTCCCGCAGAAAAATTGTGTCCCATGAGAGAGGTCCCGGGAGGAAAGTATGTCCATGTCCCCTGGTCCCAACAGGATATTGTGTCATTTACTAATGACTTCCCGAAATTACGGGAGAAACCAGTTGACTGGTACAGACAGGTAGAACGCTTCATAAAAGTTCAGAAATGCCTCTTGAAAGACCTGGATGGGTTTTTCGACATTGTAGTCCCTGTAGATCTATGGACCGAATGTAAAATAGAAATTGATTGGCCTAATGATGAATACCCCAGAGATGAGAAAACCGGAGCTCCCTCACCTGATGTAATGAGGAAATATGACCAGGTCATACAGTATCTCAAGAAAAAGGTACCCGCAAAAGAGACAGATTGGACCCGAATAGATAGAACAACCCAAGAACGTGATGAAACTGTACATTCCTTTTATGAAAGATTACTGCAAGTATTCAAAACTTACAGTGGTATCGATAATGTGGACATGAAAGACATGACCCATTTCAGTTACAGGTTTGTGTTAGGATTAAGACCTGAAATATCACAATGGATTCGAGATAATAAAATCAGTTGGCAGGGAAAACCCATAGATGATGTTCTAAAGTACGCAAAATACTGTGAAGATGAAATCGAAAATAAAAAGAAGGCTCTCAAAGAGAAGGTAATGTGGGCACAGGTGAAATTAGCTGAGCAGCAGGAGAAACAGTTAAGCAAATTAAATACTAATAATAATGCTCAGAATGCCACTGTTGGGGGAGGAGGGAAGCCCCGAACTAAAATGAGTAGAGAAGAGGCTATGAAGAAGTTTCCGTGCCACGGGTGCGGCCAGATAGGGCATTGGAGAGACGAGTGTCCACACCTGCAGGCCGGTAATGCCCCTGTAAATGGTTTAACTCCACAGGTGCAGAAAGAGGGGACAAGAAAGAACCAGCAACAGGTAAAATTACCTCCAGTACCTCGCGCTCCTAGACAAAATTTTAAGAATCAGGGTCAGCAGAATGAGAGGGCGGAAGTATGGGAAGTCGAGAATGAAAGAGATGCAGTCATACCACAGTACTTGTTAAATGACACCTTCCTCTATGAAAATCAAGATTGACGGGGCCTGAGAGGGGAGGACGAGGAGTGCGTGCTTGGCGCCTCCTTACCGGTAGACCAGACTGGACCATACATTGAAGGAAAGGTTGAGGGAAAAGACGTCACCTTTCTGTTGGACACTGGTGCTACCAGATCTACTGTCAGAACAGTGGATGTTCCTAACCTACCCCTCTCGGGAGAAGCGATCCAAGTAGTGGGCGTCTCCAATCAAATAATAAGTACCCCAGTAACTGAACCAATGGAAATTTCTATAGGAAATTTCAAAGAAATGCACAGATTTGTAGTCTGTGATTCCAGTCCCGTGAATCTGTTAGGACGTGATTTGTTGTGCAAGATGCATTGTACCATCTACTGCACACCAAAAGGCGTTGAAATACAGACCCCTGATGAAGATGGTCTGTACAAACTGATGTTGGTCAGACAAGATTCTGATATCAAACCTTTAACAGTTGAGGATTTACCTGAAGAACTCCAGTTAAGAGTAGTACCAGAAGTGTGGGACTTCACAGGAAAGGATGTAGGCTTAATGGCAAATGTGGACCCAGTTAAAATAACAATAAAAACGAATGCTGTATATCCCAAAACCAGACAGTACAAAATGAGTGCAGAAGTGAAAGCAGGAGTCGCGACTGAAATTACCAGGCTGCTCGAAGCAGAAATAATAGAGGAAGTGATGAGCAGTCCCTGTAATTCGCCTATCATTGGGATCAAAAAGCCTAGTGGAAAGTACCGGGTGGTGCAAGATCTGCGCAAGGTAAACCAAATTGTTGTGCCTTGCTGTCCGGTTGTGCCTAACCCTGCAGTGATACTATATCAGATTCCCTGGAATGCAGAATGGTTCACTGTCATCGACCTGTGCCATGCATTCTTTTCCATCCCATTGCATCGAGAAAGCAAGTTCCTTTTCAGTTTTGAATTTGACAGTCATATCTATGTCTGGAATCGTGTCCCTCAGGGGTACACTGAAAGTCCATCGATTTTCAACCAGATACTAAAGAAGTGCCTTGAAACTCTAGTGCTGCCGAGAGAGTCTGTTTTGGTGCAGTATATAGATGACCTATTGGTGGCATCTAAAACCCAAACGGACTGTGTCACCGACACAATTGCCTTGTTGAATCACTTAGGAAAAGGAGGACATAAAGTGTCACCTGACAAGTTACAATTTTGTAAAAACTCAGTGAAGTATCTG
Organism: Lissotriton vulgaris; assembly: GCF_964263255.1. Lineage (NCBI taxonomy): Eukaryota > Metazoa > Chordata > Amphibia > Caudata > Salamandridae > Lissotriton > Lissotriton vulgaris. The sequence continues at coordinate 47,396,861 of NC_141696.1, forward strand.
GGGCACCAGATAGAAAAAGGAATCAGGAAAGTTACTACAGAAAGAATCAAAATAATTAAAGCAATGGAACTGCCCAGAACTCAGAAAGAGGTGAGAATGTTCCTAGGAGTTGTGGGTTACTGCAGACAATGGATTGTAGGATTTGCAGCGCTAGCAAGACCCCTGATAAAAATGACCAAGAAAGGAGTAGAAGACCCCGTCAGCTGGGACAGTGAAAGCATGAACGCTTGGGTAACATTGAGAAACTGTCTATGTACCGCTCCTGCATTGGGTATGCCTGATTACTCTAAGTCTTTTGAGCTATTCTGTGACACGAGAGAGAATTGTGCTCTTTCAGTCCTGACCCAGGAGCACGGATTAGTTAGACGTCCGGTGGCCTATTTTTCGGCCACCCTAGATCCGGTGGCTGCTGGATTACCTGGGTGCCTGAAGGCAGTGGCTGCTATCTGCGTCAGTCTGGAACAGAGTGAGAACATTGTCATGGGACATCACGTCACTGTGTATGTTCCTCATTCTGTTGTAATCCTGCTGACTAGAACTAAGACCCAGTACCTCACACCTAGTCGGCTGACTAAGTATGAGAGAATCTTGATTGGTGCTGAAAATGTAACCATTTCCCGGTGCAATGTCCTAAACCCTGCGACGTTGTTACCTGTTCCTCTGGATGTAGAACTGGAAGAAGAAGGGGAACATAATTGCATCGATTTAACTGAGTTCAGTACAAAGCCCCGTCCGGACATCCGTGAAATAGCCTTACTTGATGGGGATAAGACAATGTTCGTGGACGGCTCATGTTTGAGACATGAGAGTGGGAGTCTGTGTGCTGCCTATGCTGTGGTCACCTTGACGGAAACCATAGAGGCATCTTACCTGAGCGAGGTGAAATCTGCACAAGTGGCAGAGCTCATCGCGTTAACCAGAGCATGTAAGAGGGGTAAGAACAAAAGAATAACTGTTTACACCGACAGCCAGTATTGTTTCGGGGTTGTTCATGACTTCGGCCAATTATGGCTGCAAAGAGAATTCATGACTTCCTCAGGCACCCCTATCAGAAATGGAAAGGTGGTGCATAACTTACTGGAAGCTATCCAATTGCCCAAAGAATTGGCTGTGGTCAAGTGTGCGGCTCACAAATCTGGGAATGATGATGTGACCGCCGGTAATAGATACGCTGACCAAATTGCACAGTTTTGTGCCCGATACCAAATGTCCCTCCAAATTGCGTTGTGGGGTGGAACCAGCTGCCAACTTATGTTGTTTGAGAATGTGTCAACGTGGGAAGAATTAAAGGATTTGCAACAGGCAACAGACAGGCAAGAAAAAGGCAGGTGGGCAGCAGATGGATGCAAATTGAGAGATGATGGTGTGGTGGTAAACTCGACTGGGGTGCCTGTACTGCCTGATAGCTTGATCGACCCCATGATCAGAATGATACATGAACCAACACATATGGGAAGAGACGCAATGTGTCGAGTGTTTGACAAGGTGTTCTGTAATTCAAAGTTCAGGAACCAGGCGGAAAGGCTTTGCCAGAGGTGCCTAGTGTGTCAGCAGTTCAATGCAGGAAAAAAGACTGTGGTAGAACAGAGTACTGTTGGAAAGGCAGTAGGTCCCTTTGTCAGAATGCAGGCAGACTTTACAACAATGCCTAGGTGCAAAGGGTATAGATACATCTTAGTCATAGTTTGCCTATTTTCCCGGTGGGTGGAAGCCTATCCCGCTAAGAAAAATGATGCCCTAACTACTGCCAAATTATTGCTCAGGGAGTTGATACCTAGGTACGGAATTCCCGAGACAATCGAAACGGACCAAGGTGGGCATTTTGCCAACGATGTCCTAGAAGAACTCTGTAAAGCATTTAAAATGAAGCAAAGACTGCATTGTGCCTACCGTCCAGAGGCTTCTGGGGTAGTGGAGCAAATAAATGGCACCCTGAAATCCAGATTGGCAAAGATGTGTGATTCCACAAAAATGAACTGGATAGAGGCTTTGCCCCTTGTGCTGATGAGCTTGAGAAGTATCCCGAACAGAAAAACTGGCCTAAGTCCCCATGAAGTGTTAATGGGAAGAGTGATGCGACAGGCATGGGTACCCGGACACAAACTGCTAAGCATTTCTGATGATATGGTGCTAGAATACTGCAAGCAGCTGGGTGACCAAGTGCGTTCTCTCTCTCAGCAGATTGGAGAGACAGCTGACGAGTGGCCAAAGACTCCAGCACATAAACTGCAACCAGGAGATTGGGTGGCGTTAAAGAAACACACCCGGAGCAGTTGCCTGAAACCAAGGTGGGGAAAGCCACGACAAGTGATCCTCGTCACTACAACTGCTGTAAAGTGTGCTGGTGTACCGAAGTGGATCCACGCCAGCCACACAAAGCGGGTAACTGGAGAAAACGCGACTGGAGCTGAAGGCAGCGCAGCTGAAGAAACTCCCGAGGAGGAGAGTCCGGAGCTAGCTGACATTGAACTGCCGAGCACAAGTCGAGACGTTGAATGGTTCCCTGCCGACGACCAGGTTCATGATCTAATACGAACCAGGAAATATTCCTACTTAGACAGTGAGTGGGATAGTCCAGGTGAGCTAGAAATAGAAGAGGGAGATCAGGGCAACGAGAATCACATCACACCTGATCAGGAAGTAGGCCAAGTAGGGTCAGATAAAGACACCGAAACTCCTCCTGAAACTCCGGAGACTGGAGAGGGACAGATAGTAATTAGAGCTGACGTTCATGCAGAAGAAAACGAAGCGATTGAAGAGCATGAACAGGAACAGATAGAAATAGATCAACGTGCTCAGACAACCGAAATAAAACCAACGAAAAATAAAAAGCAAGTACGATTTGAATCTGAGCAGGGTCAGACTAGGGACCAGGCAGAAGACATAGATGAAAGACCTGGAACGAGTCAGACAGGTAGGGAAACAGGAGTGCCACAACAAAAAGTAAAGAGAGTGCACGAAGAAGGCCAAGTTTCCTCAACAACTGGGAGGCACGGAGGCAGAAGTGCACCCTGATACGTCAAAAGACTGAGGCTCAGACTAAAGACAGTCGAAGAAAAACTGAAAGACCGAAAAAGGGCTGAAAGTGAAAGAAAGGCAGCCCAAGGCAAGTCGCTAAGAAAGAGTGACAGAGTAAAGAAACAGAACCGACTGTATCGGAGCCCTGAATGGACTTACTTTGTGTTGGAGGAAATTGACGACCCCCACCATAGTGACAACAGTGACGAAGAGTCCATCGCTGGTCGGAGTTCTGACGAAGACCCTCCTTGAGAAAGCCCCGAAGTGAGCCACTGGTACCAAGAAACGAAGAGGGGTAGCAAAAGCCACCTGTAAGATAAACATGTCTGATCCGAATGTCTCTGGAAGGTCCCGATGTGGGTGTCTTAAAACTTGCTGTAAAATATGCTTGTGTAGTATAGCAATGCTAATAGTAATGTGGATAGGACTAACAGTTTTTCTACCTTTTATGATAAGTAAAAATCCTAACTTGTCCCCTACTGAACCAGAAGCAGTAGACGTAGGGGCTGTACAGACTGCAGAAACACCACAAAGCTTAGAAAGACGCGACAAACAAGTAAGACTGACACACACACAACCTAATTTAGAAGCATCAGATGAGGATGGACTACACTTTCACAAAATAAGAAACAGGACACACTTAAATGTTTTTGCTAACTTGTTGGTGCACTACGTAGAAGCTATGGAAATAGAGGACTGTTATGTCTGCATGAAGCTACCAACCTCAGTGGCTGAAGGCATGACATATCACCATCTACCTTTAACCTATGGAATTTCCTGTAGTATTTTAGCTAGCTTGTTTTATAGGAGCACTTTACAGTACTATTATTCAAATGCTGACGTAGTATTTTCTGAGCTTCCTATTAGAGGACACCTGAACCTTGTACATACTAAAAGTGACGTGACCCGCTATATGGGAGAATATTTTCTGACTATAGGCAACATAGATTTAGATGAAGCAAGACAAGATAATCTGACCTGTTCTCTGTAAGAGCAGGAAAAGATGTTCATTAAGATGGCAGACAGAAGGAGAGAAAAGTTTCAAAAGAAAGCAAATGACGAAAAGGATAGAGTCCCTAAGTGGGCTGAGCACATGGATAACACCTCGCAAGGCGAAGCTAATCCTGCCTTGTTGCTGGATTTTGAACGAAAGGGGAAACTTTGTATCCATAGGGAAAAGACAGAGTACTATAACAATGTATTCATCGGTTCCAGCGAGTGTGAACATAATTACAAGGTAATTGGAGGTTGGGGTTTCAAAAATGGGTCAGAACCTGTGTTTCCCGGAATATATTATATATGTGGGAACAAGGCTTATTTCAAATTGCCGGATCACTGGTATGGAAGCTGCTACTTTGGCATTGTTTTCCCGAAAATATACCATGTGAATAATGCTGCTGGAAGCGATGAAGAAACTAATGGCTTAGTGCGTAGTAAACGTGAAAGTGTAGGTGAAATTATAGGTGATATTTTTAGTGCACTGATACCTGGAATGGGGGTAGTTCTGAACACTCATAGAATCTGCAAATTGTCTACAGTAGTGGACCGGCTATCAACGGACACTGCTGCGGGATTCCTGATGGTCAATACTGAAATGGTTGCGATCAGATCAATGGTTTTGCAAAACCGCCTTGCTCTTGACACCCTATTAGCAAAAGAGGGCGGAGTCTGTAGAATGCTGAAGGCGCAACATTGTTGCACTTACATTCCAGATAAAAGTATCGAATTAAAACAATATGTGAAGAACATAACTAATTTGGAAAAAGAACTCAAACCATTGGAGGTTGACAGTGCCTGGACGAGACTGACTGGAGGTCTCTCCTCTATAGGTAGTTGGTTTTCTAACCTAGGTAGAAATATTTTGTGGAAAATACTGATGCCAATAGTTGTGATAGGTGTGGTCGTATTGATTATCTTCATCTGCTGCAAGTGCCAAAAATGCAAAAAGAAGTCTCTAGAGCATAAGAGGGGGGTGAAGAGAAATATTGATGAACTAGAATTAGAAGAATTAAGAAATGAAGTCTACAAAAAGGTGAAAAATCACCACTCTCATAGAGAAGCTGAAAGAAAACTCAACAATAAATTTGTTGAAATCCAAATGAGTGATGTGGATGAATGAAAAGTTGGCATCTGTTTCCTTTATGTGGTGATGATAGTAAATATCATCAAAGAGGGGATTGATGGAGCAAGGATTCGCACGTAAAGCGCCTTGCTCTAATACAAGAACCTCGCCTAATGTATAATCCTATTAAACCAGTTGTTCGTCATTTATTATACGTTTCCCAAACACGCGGGTGTCCCCAGGATGCTTGCTCGTATGTCTTTTCCATATTAACGAAGCTTGCACTAAAGAATCGGCTGCTTCGCTGAAATTCAGTCTGCGCATGCGTCGGTCATACCCATGTGATGTGACGCACTCGCATTCTGGAGGGATTGTATTGCACATGCGCACTGATGCAAAAATGGCCGCTTGTCTCTCACCACGCTCTCTGCTTGCTATCGCCGCTTCAGCCTATCTGTCTTTCCGCACTAAACAGTAATACTATAGTCATTATAGAATAAGGGTTGTTTAGAATTTCATCACGGTATACAGTGTGACCATTTTATGTGTGATTTTAATTTGTTCTCGCTTACTTTGCATGTATCACGTCTCTGGGGGCTGGAAAATTCATAACCGGCGCCATGATGAGGCTCCTCTGAGTATTTCCATGTGACCTGGGAGAAACTCTACTGCGCAGAAGCTGAAATCAGCCAGCTGGCTCCTGAAGCCCAATGCGCCTGAGAACCCAGCACAAGATGATGAAACTCACCTTGAAACGCCGAAACTTTGTTACTATGCCTTGGACACTCGTATTTTCTATTGTGTTCTATGGATGGGAACGTGAACCCAAGGGGTGGGTGTGCAAAATTGAATGGTAATGAGGGGAAGACTGAATTCTAGGAGGTGGTAATGACCGCACCACCTCTCCTGACCAATCATAATGTGGGAAACTGTCACTTGCAACATTAGTGGGTGGTCTAAGGTACCCCAAAACAGTATAACTGCCCTAGTTCAGCCTAGGAAAATTGTCCGACTTGTCCGAGTAGCAGACCTGTCACTGACCCTACGAACTCTATAGGTGCTCAATCTGAGAGTGCTGCGGAGCACTCTGTCCATACTTTCCACAAACTCCTAAGGGGTGGAAATAATCCTAAGTGCTGGCGAAGCACTTTGCTGGGAAATTCGAAAACCCAATCGGGGTTACTGGCGGATTACTTGCAGGAGAGGGGGTAACGCAGGCGTTGCTGTCCGAAGCTGTAGGTGTTGGTCGTACCCTGGGTGGCCCAGTCTTGACCCAGAACCTGAGGGGTATCCTGTCTTGATCTGTCCGTGGGCTGTACCTGCTCACATCCTGGTATTCCAATTCCTTGAGGGTCCTGTCCCCGTCTTTCCAAACTGACCCGTGGCCAGGGTTAGTCCTTACTCCTATCTAGGTAAATATAAGCTGTGGGTTGCGTTGTCCCAAAAGTCCTATCTCTTCTCTCTCATTCTCATTCCTTGCTCTCCTTTCTTAATTAAAGCAGTCTTGCCTGTGATGTTATTTCCTGAAATGCCAATCATATCTGCAATTGCTTATTAGACTTGTTCCACATCTCTCCCTTCCTTTAGAACATTGCTGAACTATCGAATTTATTAGTATGTTCCTATTTTTCCCTTTCCTTTAGTATGATTGCAGTGAACTTAGCAAGAATAGTCTAATAGTTTAGGTTAAGTACATGTTTTAGGTCCCATTCGTATCACATGTCCTAGTATAAAGTTGCAGTGACTAGTTTTGTTCTAAAAATTCCTACCTTTAGTCTTCCCATTATACTCAAATGGTCCTAGTCTTAATACACAGTTATCTGGTGTTTATGATTTTGATGTTTGATGTGTTATTCTGCTTATCGCTTTTTGCCTTGGTATATTCTCTTTGAATTCTTATATAAACTTTTTAACTTCATCAGGTGTCTGTGGTCATTTTACAAGAAAAATTGTGGATAAGTATGTACTGAAGTATAAAGGGTATTTTCCTAGAATCCCTGTCTACTATTTTCCCTAATAGCTCCAGATCTGTCATACGTATTTGTGCCTGGGGTAAGTCAGGTACATGGTAAGCAGAGGTGTAAAACCAAACCTTAATTGCTCATAGAAGCGTGCAACAGAAACCATCACCCAGTTCACCCCAAATGTCAATGGTGTATTAAATGTGTGCACGCCAGGGCCCAGTGCGTGTAAAGTAATTGGTGAACTCGGTGACCTGGGTAAACTGCGCGCTCTATCAGAATGGCAATGCTCTTTTTGGGCCCAGATGGTGGAGTCGCTCCCCCTCTTTCGAGGAGGAGCATAAAAAGCGGGCATGGTGACCGATTTCCTCAAATGGAATGGGGTCACCACCTTAGGTTGGAAAGAGGCCCAGGTCCGAAGCACCACCTTGTCTGGGAATATCATAAGATAGTGAGGCTTGGATGATAAAGCCTGCAGCTCACTCACCCACCGAGCAGATGTTATTGCTACCAGAAAAGTTGTCTTGATGGGAAGCAGCCAGAGGGGACAATTGTGTAGCAGATGAAAAGGAGAACACGTTAGGTAAGTGAGAACCAGGTCTGATCCCACTGAGGAATGATGAAGGGGGAAGGGAAAAACAAATGCACAAGGCCTTTCCAGAAACCTACATACATTGGGAGACTTACATAAAGATGGTTGGTCAGGCAACCGCAGAAAAGCGGACAGAGCACAGCTGAGAGTGGCCAGAGCAGTGCCCTGCTGGGCATGGGTAAAAAATAATATCAGAAGAGAGGCAGAAAAAGGGTCAATCGACTTTTCTGTGCAATATTTTACACATTTTTGCCAATGGCAGGCATATCCCATTTTGGTAGAGGGTCGCCTGACCACGAAAATATTTTTACAGACTTTGGGAGGAAGGTCCAAAAGCTACCAACTGTCACCGTTCAATCTTCACATATGAAGTTTGAAGGTTGAAAGGTTTGGGTGGAGGACACTCCCCTGCTAATGAGACACAACATCCTCTTAAAGGGGAAGCCTGATCGGAGGATCGAGGCTCATTTGAAGAAGCTCAGGATACCAAACTCTCTGTGCCTAATCCGGAGCCACAAGAATGACTTTGTGTAGGAGGGTAGGGTCTGCTTCCTATCGTCACCCCCACTTTTTGCTGTGATTTTCAGTTTTTTTCGACTTTAGTGTGGCTGTGGTCCTGCTAATCAGGCCCACAGCCCAGCTGTTTTCTCTCTAAATTGATACCATGTACTTTAGGTACATACCAGATTGGTTACTGGGTCACCCTTGACAGCCCCTGTATAGTGTACAATAGGTACCCAGGGCATGGGTGCACCCAAGGCCTACCTGGGGCTGCAGTATGTATTATACCACCCCTGGTTGGGCCTCCAAACGGACACCACAGGTCTGTTCACGAAGCCTGGGTAAGGTGGTGTAATAACCCCTTACTGGGATATAGTATACCTATATCCACCTATATATATATATCGACACATAGTAACCTATAAGTCACTCCCATGGCAGGCCTTATCAATCCTGGAGGCAGAGTGCTTTGTTTTGCGTGACAGGGTGCCCTAGCATGAGCTGAGCCCCTCTGCAGCTTTCGGAACCATCTCCTTATAGCTGTTCTATTATATAGCCATACCATACACTCTTAAGTGCATTATAATCCTCGCGGTTAATGCTAACTTTGGTTTGGCTTCATCAAAACATGCCGTGTAAGGTGTCAAACACTTTGGAATTCTTCCCCCCCCCCGCCAGTTCTGGCGGCGGGGGTAGCATTCCACCCTTCTAGAGGGAGAAGACATGTAATTACTATACAACCCGGTTAAAGTGAAACAGAGCCTCAGCATCACAAAATGGATGCTGCTGCCACAGACACAAGTCTGACCTCCTACTGCTGGGCGAAACTCTGGCAGGGGAGGCCTGGACAATAGGTTTCCTACCTAGGGGGGTGCCAGCAACTCTCCAGACAGACTTTAGCGTATTGATGCAGGGAGGGCTGCATTTAGTAATGCAATTCCAGACACTGCCTGGGGCACACAAGGTGCTCCATGCTTAGCCCGGTTCAAACCAGTTGCTGGGGCACTCCAGCCCCACTCTGGCGCGAAACTGGACAAAGGGAAAGGGGTGTAACCACCCCCTTCCCAGATCCCATAGGAGGGACCTACCAGGTAATCCCCCCCTTAACTTAGTATAAGTATAGGAGCTGGGTCCCCAGGACTTTAGATTACCCTGGACGAATCTTTGAAACATATATCCTGCACCTTTGACGTTCCATTACGACTGGAAGACGGAAGACATCTCCCTTGTGGTCAAGGAGTGAGCACCCTGTGCAAACAGACACCACCAGTGACATGCCGATCTGCATTGTCGAAGCTCCCGCCGGAACCCGAAGACTCGGCGACACTGGACATGAATTCCCAGACATCCTGGACGCTGCTCAACGACTCCATCAAAGCTGCGGCCTGTGGCGGACACGAGAGACGTGGGAATGGAACTCCTGGACTGCTAACTGCATCAACTCATGAGGTAACTCGCAGTTGTGCATTGGGGTACGAGAAGCCCCAGTCCCGAGCACCATTTGTACCGGAGGTCAGCCCTCAACACTCCACAAGTGGCGCGTGGGGCCTGCTCCTGCATTTCAGCTTGACGCGTCTTCCCAGTTCCTAGTCCATTGCCTAGTGAGCCCCCTGAAGACTTCCTTTTAAACTTAACTTGCTCTCCTGGTTGCGCCAGGCTTGTTCCAGCTTCCCTGCAAAGGGGAGGCACCCCAGACCTTTCTGGTCTGCAACAAAGCCAATCTTCCCTTTCTGCGTGGGTTGAGTTTGCCAAGGCTTTTTGGGTCCAATCCGGATACCAACACCGCAGTAAACTAGATCCTTTGTGGGACAGATCGAATCCAGCTCCTGGTCTCCTGGCGACCCCACTTTCCTCTTCCAACACCCCACCCCTGAGAGCTTGGTGGTCCAAGCCTCTACTTCCAAAGGCACATTATCTAACACGCCACCTGATAGGGAATACAAAAATCTGGACCACCTAAGAAACAAAATGTTTTCTTTCACCAGCTAGGAACTGCGGTCGGTAAACACTGAAAGTCTGTTGGGCCGTTATACCCACTCTGTGCTGCTACAGTGCCCAGAGGAGGGCTGGGCCGCGGTCTCCTGTGCAGTTGCAGAGGAGAGAGATGCAGCAAAGTTTACCATCCGCTGTGGTCTGGACACTGCCGACGCACTAGGCAGGGCCATTTCCACGTCAGTAGCTCTTCGGCGCTACACCTGGATGCAGTCAACTGGTTTTTCCAAGGATGTCCGGCAGACAAAGTGATGGAGCACTTTAAGGACTCTCGGGCTATGGCCAGGTCCTTGGGCCTCTCAACCATCCGCCCTGAGCAGTCTGCCTTTAGATGCTTTCGTGGCTATGTCCCACCCAGAGCCACAGGCCGGTGCAAGCTATTTAGCCTCTGCGTGGGCAGGGACGTGGGAACCAGTGCGGTGGACTGGCCCAGAGAGCGGGCCAGTCCATCACAGCCCCCTCTGAAGCAGCCTCCCAACCCTCCTAGTCTGACGTTTCAGGGCCACCAAACTACAGTTGGCGGCAGGATTTGTCAACACCTCTCCTACTGGTGCACCATCACGTCAAACAGGTGGGTTTTGCAGATAGTCTGAAGGGGCTACTCCCGCCCCTTCGAGACTCCCCCTCCATCCATGCCATCTCAGTACTATCGCATGTCGGAGGTGTGAGAAGTTGGCCTGATATATGATGCTCACTAGTTCTAGTGATCACCTTGTATCAGTCCAAACAACCCTTATGGTGAATGGTTGTAAGTCAACCTTATAGACCAGCTATCCTAATGGTAGCATCGACAAAGCAGTCTTAGGCTAAACTCTTTTGGCATGTGAAGCCAGCTGTTTTACCACATATAACCTCTTGAATACCAAGTGAAAGGACAGAACACAGGTTGTTATGAAAATAAACAGTATATTTATTAACCGCATCGCTGCGGCGGCTTTTCCCGCTGAGTGTGGCAATTTACGAAATGCCGCGTTACATGACGAGCTCAGCTCGTCATCCGCACACGACTACTGTGGCTGATGCTCGTCATCAGCAGCGAAGAGGTTAATAACAAACACCTCTGAACTCTTTATGAGGTCAGAGGACTAAGCACATGACAAGACTCTTAGGAAAAATACGTTTAAGTTGCACAAATTACAATGATGCCCTAGGGGCACGTAAAACCATATACTAAGTAAGAGGGTTGAGAAAGTCGATAGAAGGAATGGAGCTGTCCAGAGGCTGTAGGATCGCTGGGACTACAATATCCTAACTTTAGGTAAGTAATAGGAGGCCCACGGAACGCGTGTGCAGAGTGTGAACTCACACGAGAGATTCGTAACAAAGTCAATGGACAGTACAGTTTACGAAAAAGGTAAGTGCGGACAGTTCTGACTAGTTAGGACTAAAACGACTGTGAAACTGGACACTAGGAGCACCCTTGAGCACCAAAATGCTCTTGTTACCTCACCCACGGGCTGCGGGTGCATAGGTGTCAAAGTGTGTCGGGTTTCCACGTTGAAGTCTATGGAGCCTTGGAGAAAGATGCTGCAGGCGACCAGGAGGAAGCTGTCCGGAATGATCCAAGGGTGTATCAAGGGAGATGAAGACCTGAAAGCAGAGGGGACAATGTTCACAGTCACTAGCCAGTGACTGGAGTGGAACCAGGAAGGAACCAGATGCTATCGTCGCGATGAGGTGAAGAGTGGACGCTTGACTCTGCAGCCACGTGGACCAGGAGGTGTCTTCGATGACCAAGATGGAGGCACAAGCTGTCCCACGCAGGCTCTCGGTGTCCGCAGTGTTGGTTCCAGATCCAGCATCAACAGGCCTTGGCAAAGGCAACCCACGCGGTGGATGGAAAAGGCGTCTGGTGCGGACCAGGAGGGTCCGGGGTGCTTCTCCTTTGCAGGGCCAGTCTGGAGCAACCAGGCCAGCAGCAAAGTTTTCAAGGATCGTCGTCTAGGAGGCCATTAGCCAGCCAGCAAGTGACCAGACAATGCGTCAAGCAGCAATCAAGCAAAAGGGCCTCACACAGATCTCGTGGATGCTGGAAGGCTGATCTTCGGTGCAGGAGCTGCTCGGGGCTGGGGCTTCTCAATCCCCAAAGCACTGAGGATACCTCAGAAGTTTTGCTGTATGCGAAGTGCAGTTTCTCCAAGATGGCTGGTCCCACGTGTCTCGTCGCACCCACGGATCTCGGCTGTGCTGCAGATGTAGGTAGAGGTCGGAGAGGTCTGGAAGTCTGGGTCTCGTCGGGCTCTGAAGTCTGGATCCACTCTGGAAGACGACAAAGTGAACCGCTGGAACGCTTGATGGTGCCTGCTTGTGCAGGGTGGTCACTCCTTGGCCACAAGGGAGATTTCTTCAGTCTTCTGTGGAGCAGAACGTCAAAGTCCAGAGTTTCTTTTTGTAAAATCAATTCAGGATAATCTAATTTGGAATGGGACCAGCTCCTACCTTTATTCTCCTAAAGGGGCTGTACTATCACTAGGTCCCTCCTATGGGTGGGACCAGGAAGGGGGGTGGTTACACCCCCTATCCTTTGTCTGGTTTCGTGCCATAACTGGGGCTGGAGTGCCCCAGCAACTGGTTTGAGCCGGTGTATGCACAGGGCACCTTGTGTGCCCCAGGCATGTCTCATTCCTTTCAGGCTTGTCCTACCCAATACACAAAATCCTGTCTGGGGTGGTGCTAGCACCTCCCGAGGCAGGAAACACTTTGTCCAAGCCTCCCTCACTGGAAGGACTCCCAGCAGCAGGAGGTCAGACTTGTGTCTGTGGTGGCAGCATCCATTTTATGATGCTGAGGCTCGAGTTAACTTTAACCGGGGTTCACAGTTACATACATGTTGTCTCCCTCTAAAAGGGTGGAATGCTACCCCCGTCGCCAGAACTGGCGAGGGGGTAGTATTAAAATTCGTATGACACCTTACTTGACATGTTTTGATAATGCTGTGCCAAAGTTAGCAATAACCACGAGGATTATAGTGCACTTAAGAGTATATGGTATATGGTATAACGTTATCATGGAAACAGCTAAAGGACTTGGTTCCGAAAGCTGCAGACAGGCTCAGCTCATGCTAGAGCACCATCTCACATAATTCCAAGCACTCTGCCTCCAGGATTGTTAAGGCCTGCCATAGGAGTGACTTATAGGAGTATATGTGTCAATTTTAGGTTTAGACATAGGTATACTATATATAAAGCAAAGGGTGATTACACCACCATGCCCCAGCTGATTGATCAGCCAGTTGTATCAGATTTGGATGGCCAGCTAGGGATGGCATAATACATGCTGCAGCCCCTGGTAGGCCCTGAGTGCACCTATGCTCTGGGTACCTAAGGTACACTGTACAGGGACTGATAAGGTGACCCAGTATCCAATTAGTTATTTACCTATGGTACATGGAGTCCATTTTAACAGAGAGAGTAGGAAGCCTGGGGTCCAGAATAGCAGGATCCCAAAAGTCGAAAACCAGCTAAACACTAGGCAAAAAGTTGGGGGTAACCATAGTCAGATATCCACCTTCCTACAGGAGAATCATCTGGCCCTTCTTCATCAGGAAGTTTCGGCATTCTTGGCCAACGGAGCGAGTTCCTGCCCCAGAAGTAGGTTATGGTTGCTATTCCGACTACTTTCTGGTACCCAAGAAGGACAAAGGCCTACGTCCTGACTTGGATCTCCGGAAGGAGAAGTTCAAAATATTGAAGCTCGCTCAGGTCTTGTCTGCCATCGACCCTGGAGACTTAATGGTAGCGTTGGACTTACTGGATGCTTACTTTCACATCCCCATCCCGCCGGCCCACCGGCATTACCTGCGGTTCACGGTAGGCCGCGAGCACTTTCAGTTTACCATGCTCCCCTTTGGCCTTACCAGCACCCCTCGGGTGTTAATGAAAGTGATGGCGATGGTTGCAGCTCATCTGCGCAGATCAGGGGTTCCAGTCTTCACCTATCTCGATGACTGGCTGTTGAAGGCAGGCTCCCCAAGGCACAGTCTCCCACCTCCTGACTACGGCAGACCTCCTGCATTCACTGGGGTTCTCAATCAACGTGCCAAAGTCACACCTGACCCCTCTCAGAAGGTATGTTAGGCTTGAAATTCCCTCTCCACAGGATGCACTTGTTTATGCTATATTAGATTAGCAATATGTGGCTAAATAGGTGCCATTTGCGTTCACGTTATGCAACCCACTGAGTTATCCCTGTTGCATGTAAACTTCCGTTAGCCCGTGTGACTCCATTTTGTATTTTGTAATCTGTATTAGGGCTGTGCTTGTACTAGGCCTTAGTACTCAGAATTGCCTGCCTCAGCAGAAAGTACTTCGTAATTATTTTTTTTCTCATTCTAAGTTGCTACCTCACTTGCTAACTAGCAATTATTCTGCTTCTGCATACCATTCTCAATGTGTAACTCTGCTCCCACGTTAGGAGACGCTGAGACTCGGCACAGTGGCCTTGGACTACTGATCTAATGTACCCATCTGGCAGGTGCTATCTCATCTCTGTGTCTCCTTTGTTTATGCCGGGCTCAGACCAGGAGTTTTCCACTGGAGGCAAGGCTGAAGTCTCCAAAAGGGGTTTCTCATGTATTAGCAAATGTTGGGGAGCCAGTCCCCTCGGGAGACATCTTAGGGAGAAGGTCTGATAGGACTCCTCTGCAGAGTATATGCTGAATAAACGTAAGTTTGTATTCTCTACTGGGTGACCGACTCTTTATTTTGGGAGGCATAGCAGTTGGTTGTAAGTAACACGCATGGCCTTAGAGGGCCCGTCCTTCAGCTGGCACCCGAACAGGGACCCCGCAACATGATCTCCTCACCCGGAATTTGGTTGCAGAGTCAGGGTGGTGTCCGGTCGTTTGGATGGATCAGGGCCCCACACACGACCAAGCTTGGTTCTCGCAGCTGCCCCGACCTTATGATCAGACGGATCCTTGGCTAGTGGTCACTAGCTGGAGTCCTGAAAAGGCGAAACCTTGGAGTTGACCACTTGATCTGAAGAGTCGGCCGTGGAGAATAACTTGACTGGACCTGTGTTAACCAGTTGAGTGATTTGTTTTTGGGGAAATGGCACCATTCTTGGATGGCACAAGCCTCTGGGCTGTGTCTTGATTCCGTCTCTGGGCTGTCTTGTTTGCTGTTTTCGAACTGCCTTGCTTGAACGCCACTAGTCAGCGGACTGTGTCTTGGTACTCCTCTTAGGACTGTCTTGTCTTGAACTTGGTGAGTCGGTGAACCCTTGAAAAGAGTGTTTGCGAGCAGTTAAGCCAGACCAACTGGTAATCTGGCTTGTGTTTTATAAAAGGTCTGAGACTGTTCACAGGCCAACTGGAAATTGGCATACACTTGGAAAGGTCTGGGGCTAGAGCCTGTCTTCTTGAACTTAGTATGGTCTCCGAACTGTCATCTTGGATCCGAAGCAGACTCCGGGCTGACTTGTGGTTTGCTTGTGGTGTCTGGGTGCTGTGAGGTCTGTGGACCGACGCAGATGACGGTGTTGATGAAATGCTTGTTTGAGTGAGAAACAACTGTGCTTTTCGGACAGTGGATTTTGATTTTTTGAGTAATTTTTTGATGTTCTATCTTTCTTTTTATTGCAGTTGTTGTTGTTATAGTTGTCCTTCAGGGACAGTACATGTGTCTTATATTAAGATGCCTTGTTTAAGTAAGTAAGGATGTTTCGGATGTCGATGTTGTTCTACTGATGCTCGGTTGGAAGAGAGCCAACCTGCACCTCCGGAGGGTACCCCAAATCTCGACATATATGTCAAGCGTGGTATAGGTTAGGCCCTCTTATGTTTAGCACATTGTGGAATAAATATATGAGGGACAGCACGGTGCTGCAATGGCCACTTACTGGCTCATTTGATGACCAGAAATTGAATTTCCTGCAGGACAAATTGTTCGCCAAAAGGAGCAGGCAGTCTGTTTGATTCTTTAAGAGTGTGGCAGGAAGAAGCAAAGCAGGTGCGTATGAGGGCAGAGAAAGAGGCTCAAATGAAACAGACGCAAACTATTATGCAGACAGCAGTAGCCTATGAAAGAGAAAAGACGGAGAAAGCATAGAGTGAGCAGATAGGAAGTTTCGACTGCAGACTGCCAAATGTTATGTTACCAGAGATGAAAGTGATTCGCTTGTAGAAGAACTATTGGATACTCGACCCCCACCACCATATGGCCCTGAACAAATCTACCCTGCAATCCCAACCCCCTAGTCTTCGGCTTCTAGTGCCACTTTCTCTGGTATTGCTGTTTCTGGTACTACTACCTCAGCCCCAGCCCGCTTGCTTCTCCTTTGCTCCCGCCAGTAACCGGGGCGGGTGTTGTTACCTTCCTTATTCTGCCTCCTGGACCAATCACTACCACTACGCCCCCTTTCACCCCTACAGTTCTGTCTCCCTACATGATGGTACCTGTTTCTGCATCTGCTCTTTCCCCTGTGAGTGTCACACCCCAAACGCTGTTGAATGTTGAAACAACTGCACGTGGTACGCATGGAGCAAACTGGGCAGCAGCACAAGACCACATGAAGAAAGTGTTAGTGCGCTCTACTGTCGGTACTGAGGAGAATCACGCGGCTCAATGGGCCCGGCTCTCGATCTATAAAGTGGAGGATGTGTGAAGTATGATGAAAGATTATGAGCCCTTTCTACAGCAACATGCCCTTAAGCATATGTTAGCCACGCTGATAGACTTGTGGGAGCAGTGCTTCAAGGGTGTTGGACCACTAATTATCTATGACATACGAGACAGAGTTTATGCTGCAGATATGGCCCGAGTGAGGTTTTCAGCAATGTATCTACACTGGTAGCTTACCGAGGTAGGTCACCCCAGAAGGTTCCGATGCTACGAACACAGCACCCCATGAGGGAAGTCCACCCCATCTACCATCCTGAAATACCCGAGTTGCGTGACTCCACGGACACTGTAATCAGACCTCGAGTCGATGATTGTTTTCAAGAGCAATGGATCTACACCCCTTGGAAAAGGAGTGAGGTCCTTTCCCTAAAAACCTGCATATTATAAGGAATTGACAGAGGCGGCCTCCTCAACAGGGATGACATTGGCTGATATAGAGTTATTTTTT
Organism: Lissotriton vulgaris; assembly: GCF_964263255.1. Classification (NCBI taxonomy): domain Eukaryota; kingdom Metazoa; phylum Chordata; class Amphibia; order Caudata; family Salamandridae; genus Lissotriton; species Lissotriton vulgaris. The sequence goes on from NC_141696.1 coordinate 47,414,058, forward strand.
GGCTTGCTGGTGCCAGTAGATATATGGAGACAGGTCCATATACAGGGCCATGCATTGGAGATGGGAGGCACATGGGATGAGATCTGTCACACTTAGGCGATAGGCTGTTTGCACGGGGAATGAATGTGGGACTTCAACTCCCAGAATACCTGCAGCGCATTAGTCCTACTACTCTTTCTCTCCCTATCTAAACTCCCTCCTTCCTCTGTCTGGTGCTTGTCACCTGTGGCCGTTAGCGGAAGTTCCTGGGGAAGAGTTTGTTCCCTCGTTTCCTTTACTTTCTCCTGGATTGGATTTCTCGTGTCCCGCTTTGGATTTTGACCTACCGGGATTTGCTTTGTCTACGCGTTCGCGCTGGTGCGCAACCGCGTTAGTTGCCCCGCAGCGGAGTTCGCTTTGTTCCAAAATCGTGCTATTTTATTTGTTTTGTTCTCGGGATTCTAGAACAGTGGTGCCCTTTCTGTGTTTGCGCCGCTGCAGACTGAAACTCTCTGAATTAAAGAAGCCTAGCTCAAGCTGGAGTGCTGCAGATGGATTAGCACGCATCAAAGGCTGTGGACTAGAGGAGAGAGGACGCGCTGGAGCGCAAAATACATCAGGGTTTATTTTTTCCAATTTTTGAGCCGGTGAGAGGCTCGGATAGACAGTAGACTACTTTGGTGCTCATGAGTGTTCATGTCGAGTTGGACTCAAAGCAGCTTGCTCACATGGATCTTCTCAGCAGGCATTATTGAGACAGCTAAGTACTTTATTCTTTTGCTTCATTCGTTGTCCTTACCTGGAGGGTTGGGCCCTCGATTGAGAGCTCTATCTCAGTCCTTGACAGAAGCTAAAAAACCTTGTTTATTTTAATTCCTTTATTTTTACCTTTTGTGTCTTTTTGCTTGGAGTGATTGTGGCAGCCTATAAATGTAAGTGAGGTGCATATATATATATCTTATGATGACCAGTGTATATGCATGAGGGAGGGGCAGGGTTCCAATCACAATATGTTATGTTGTGTCTTATTTACAGGAAACATGGGGGGAGTAGAAAAGTGAAGACTACAACTTCAGATTGCACGCCACTAAGTGTTCTTGCTGCCACAACCTTATTGTTTCATTTGTCCCTTTTTACCCTTTCCCCAGCTGTGGTATAATCTGTGGAGTTTAATATATACTCGCAGGTGCTGCCAAATAAAGGGGAAAAAGGCACCTTAGCATCGGCATCGCTCCTGCTGTATCCGGCTTCAAGGTTAGTGAACCTTTTACTCTGTGACAAGATCAGAGCATGGGACAAGGAGCGCAAGTCCGGCGAGAAGCCAAAGGCAGAGCTATTGGCTTTGCCAGGGCACCCTGAGATATCCTGCAGACCCAGGTTTAAACGGTCCATCCGGTATGCCAGTTCTGACATGGAAGTATGTGCCCATTGGTTGACCACCATTAAGTGTGCTGCCAAGTGATAGCTTCAAATATTTGGGAGGGCTATCCCGCCATCGTACCACCCCTTAGTGAGTTTATTGAGCGCTATTCCTGGAGCCCCTCCCATCCCATAACAACCGTATTATATCTCCCTGAATTGACTTGGAATACCTATCCAGGATAGAGAAAAGTGTATTCTGGAGGACGTACAGGAATCGCGGCAATGCCATCATCTTGAAGAGGGTGTTCCTACCCAACAGGGAGAGTGCGAGCGCTCTCCAGTGCTGTACATCCACCCTCATATGAGTCAATGAGTCAGATTTTGCATTGTGAACAATTAAGGGTTTGTGGTTACAAATATCCAGAGATAGCAGAATCCATCTGACACCACCTTCACCTCACAATCTCTTGGCAACACCGGCACCCCCCCCATGCAGGATGAGGATCACCGACTACGACCAATTGATCGTATAGCCGGAGTATTGACGGTAGGTTGAGGAAATGTTTAGGATTCTAGCAATCGAGTATCTGGGCGACTCCACATAAAGGAGGATATCATCGGCATACAATGATATTCTATCCTCTCTGTCCTCTGACCACCGCAGGCCCCTAACAAGAGAGTGACCTCAGATCCAAGAAGTGAGCGGCTCGAGAGCGAGTGCGAACAGCATGGGAGACAGGGTCTCCCGATGCAGCCAGAACACTCTGGATATCCTCCCATTTCTCTTTACGTGCGCTAGGGGAGCCATGTACAGGAGTTATACCCATGCCCGAAACCTCGGACCCTCCCACATAAGTGCCAAGGAAGGGCCACTCAATCATGTCCAAAGCCATGCGTGGGACAATATCACCGTCTCCTCCTGAATCCTACTTGCAACACCCAGTACCCAATGTAATCGCAGCAGGTTTTAGGGCAGTATTCCTGCTCAGGATGAACCCAGACTGGTCTGGGTGGATCAGTTTAGTAATAACAGGTAACAAGCAACGTGCCAGAAGTTTGGCGAGTGTTGGACTTGGCCCATTTTCCCAAATTTTTTCGCTTTTCACCCCCCTATTTTAGGATGTCTCCCCCATGGTAGAAAAATGTATAGGCCATGTGAGGTGTGAGATGCCCTAGTAAATGTACGGCAATGGTGTGCGCACTTGTTAACCCCTCATTGTAAGAATATACCCTGGTAACATGCTGCGTTTAGAATGGGTGCCATGGCTGTGTGTGGTGCCACCTGACTGCAGTGTTAGCGGTCTAGATGTTCGCTTCCCAGCCATCCCAGCTTTTGGAGGGAAAGCCTGGCACCCAGGGTGCTCTACTCCTCCCCTGAGCCAGTTAGAACCAGTTCTTCAGAGGCTTCTAGAAGCTTCTGGCACTGCCTGGTAGGTGGGGTGAGGGGTGTATAAGTAAGGGGGCTGTGCCACCATGTGCTCAGACAGAGCAGGGACATGAACGTGAGGGGACCTGCTGCCAGGGGGTACCGCCACTTGGGCCTGTGTGCTGGACCCTGCACCCTACTAAAACCCCTCTGCTGTCCCCAGGGCTAGCGGAAGCCCCACTGTAGGAGTACAGGCTGCTGTACAGGAGTGCCACGCTACAGTGGAGGATGGTTAAAGCCTACCGCCTTGATGAGTACCCACTGACTGCTGACATTGCCCAGTAGTGCCTTCTGCTCTGCTACCGGCCCCTGAAGAAGGAAGGAGTGCTACTCCAGGGCCCTGACTGTTGGCAAGCGCCTGGAAAAGAAGAGCGCTTTCTCTGATTGCCAAGGAGCACCTTCGCCTGTGCCCAGAAGGAGGTGAGAAGCACTACCTGTCCTCCCCAAAGCCCTGGTGGGACTGAGCCCCTCGCAAGCGCTGTATTAAGGGAACTGGGCCACCCCCTGCGCTGTGTAGCCTTCAAGTGCCGCCTGCCCAGGACTGGGAAGAATTGCTGCCTGCTAAGCGCTCTGTTGCAGAGACTGGCCCCTGTGAAGCAGCGCTGTGCTACCTGGGAAGCGCTGTGAACCCCTAAGCGCTGTGGGGTCGGAGAAAGCACTCGGCCCAAACGGGATCCCAGTCAATCTCTACAAAATAACGGCATCTCGCACAGTGCCCTACTTGTTAAACATGTTCCGGGAGAGCTTGATTGCCGGCCAACTGCCCCCGGAGCAAAGGCTAGCTTCGATAGTTGTAATCCATAAAGAAGGGAAAACAAGACACCAGTGTGAACCGCCCCATTCCTTTACTGAATGCAGAATCCAAGATTCTCGCTGTTAGAAATGGGGTATCATGGTGATGAGCGGGCAGGCCAAACTTCTGAGGACATGTGTGAAGCATCGACGCAGTACACATGGACGACACACAAGGCACACCACAAAAAGAGACCACACCAGATTAGATGGAAGGAATAACTTTTGTATTGTAAAGAACATACAAGAGTAACCACGTATGTAACTACAGTAGTCTCTAGACTGCGCCAACTGGCGCCAGGGCAATATATACAAGGGGGATTATTTACAGGGTAAATGAAAAAGGTAAGTCGCTCAGTTTCGACGCTGTAATAAAAACATAAAGAGTTATCATTTGGCATAGAACATCAGGCAGGAATATCTGCAATAAAACCTCTTAGCAGGACGTTCACCCTAAGCCCAGAACATCAAGATGCGTAATCAAGTGGCCACCGGCATCCACATTAGGCAGAAACTCCATTAACAATGAGCATAACCTTAGCAACCAGTATCAGTATCAGTATGAGGAGAAGCATTAGCATAACCACATGAGCACAGGCATCAGGTAGCATGAAGCCTGAGCAACACCTTGAGCATGTCATAGGGCATCCACCTTATGGAAAAACACATTAGGTACATTAGTATAACTGAATCACCTTGGGGCTACACACATTAACATAGGGCACATTCGCCTGCAACATAAGCAGTAGGCTTAATACCAACGGCATAATGACTAGGGCCTGGGGCGCATTAGACATTCTATCAGCATGCTTGAAACACGAGGCGGACCCACATGGGGCAGGAGACACCTTATACCAAACATCAGTAGTGCGTCATGGGAATTCCCCCAGGGTGTATAACCCGCCATGGGTCTCAAGCCCTATGCCCCTCGTGGCAGCTGTTTGGGCTCTCACCGGGAGCTGGCCTTAGTCAAGCACTGTCAGTAAAGAATAAGGGACACGGGAGCCTCTCCTCTTGTACTCCCCTCAAAACAGTGGTCCCCAACACTCTGTGGGGTGCAGCCCCACTCCGGGCCTCTTCTGTTGCAGCTGCCCACTGTCCAGCGGGGCAGCTGTGATCAATGAATCAGGCCGGGCAGCACAGCTCACGGGGGAGCCCCTCCCAGGATTCTAAATATGAAAATGGCCCCAGACGTTGTAGGACTGTAGTAGCGGCCCTGTCCAGAGATACCCACACATACCCCCCCAACCACCACACAGCTGAGCCCCACTCACCGGGCTCCATGGGAGGACTCGGCTTGTCTCTGGTCTCCTTTTTCTCCTGCGGGCTGGCGGCAGGTGTGGGGCTTCCCCGTTTCCACATAAGGAGCCCCGCTAGCAGCAACACCTTCTGGGCAGCTGGTACTTCACCGCAGAGGGGGCAGGCACCAACAATGGGGATCTGTCAGGGTCTCCCCGTCTGCCGTTTGTATAGCGGCCACCCACCGATTTGCCCGCTCTTTTTATCGAGCCAGGCAATGAGTTTCCCTGCTTTATCACTGTGCTCATAGACTCTGTATCTTGTTTCCTCGAGTGAGGCCCTCTCTGCATTCACCATCAGTTTCTTTGTTTTTTTTTGTTTTTTATATAAATATTTTTATTTGCTTTTTTACAATGCTTAAACACAACTAGCATGTCACATAAATCCATCATCCACCACCCGTCGTCTCCCCCCATCTTCCCCCCTTCTCAAAGACCATATGTTCTGCCTCATGGCCCTCCAGCGTTATATTGTTTCTCCAGGGATCACAAGACAGTGGTGTAGTCCCCCCACATAAATCCATTTCTTAACAGAAGTAGGCAAGCTCTCTTCCACTCTGGCTCACAATCCTCCATCTAATCCATGGTGTCTGCGCCACTTCCCCCACACCCTATTAAACTTCTTCGGGCACCCCCTCGCCTTATACGTAATCCTCTCTGCGGCCATATACAAGTCCATCCCCCTTCTCCATTCATCGAGCCCTGGCGGGCAGGGGCCCCCCACTATTTCGCCACATCTCTCTCCGCTACCACCAGAGCCAAAGCTACAAAGATCAGGAGTGTGCAGCTCAAGTCAATATCGTTTGCAACCCTGAGCAGGACCAGTTCAGGATCCAGTGGTAGGGTGACTTCCAGAACCTCACTCAATTCCCTCAGGACCTTTGCCCAATACTGCTGTATGTTGGTGCACTGCCAGATAATATGGTAGAAATCCCCACTCTCTTGTCCACATCTGAGGCATCGTGTGTCGCCGGCCCGTCCCATACGCTGTAGGTGCACCCTATCGTAGTAGGCCCTATGCAGGATCTTAAACTGAATAAGCCGTAAGCGGGACTTGATGGCCACTTCCCTTGGGTACATTAGGGCCATATCCCAGTCCACCGTATCCATTTCCCCCACGTCCTGCTCCCATGATTCTGTAAGTTTTACAAGTGCATCTGGTATATAATTGATCAATGTTTTATATGTCAGAGAGACTGCCTTGCATGGGATGTGTTCTTGAAGCAATCGCCCCTCCAATGGTGCATACTCTGGTAGGGGTCCCACTAGAGTCCTTTCCGCCCGCCATGCATGTCTCAGCAGTGCATAGCGATAGAACTGTGTTTGATGCAGGCCAAATTCCGCCCTCAAAGCTCGGAAAGACTTTAGTTCCCCTTTCTGCTGCAAGTCCCCCTGTGTGGAGATACCAATGTCGTCCCATCTCTGGAACACACGCAGTTTGTGCAGCTCCTCCATCCAAGAACAATGCCATATCGGGGTCTGTTTTGTCGGTGTATTCTTCCAGCCTATTACCCTGGTCGCCCTCTCCCAAATCCCCAGCGTGACCCTAGTGGCCGACAGCAGCCGGTCCCTCCCCTTGCCCTCATATATATATAGTAGAGGCAGTTACGTCGCGCCATAGTTCTCCTCTCTAGTACGTAGGTGGGATGCTCCTCTGGGGCGTGCAACCATTCATTGATGGGGGCTAGATGTTCCGCCAAGTAGTAGGCTTCGATGTTTTGGCAGCAAAATTCCAACATTGTACTGATTCCGCTGCAAGATTCCCATTGCGGGCCTGGACTGTTTTCCAAGCCACAGAAAGGAACGCAACTCTGCATTTATATCAATAAAAACCCGTCGGGGGAGAGGGAAGTATTTGTTCTGAAGGGCGTACAAAAATCTTGGTAATGTTATCATTTTAAACATAGCTGCACAGCCCAGAATCGTGAGGGGCAGCGCCTTCCACCTAGCTGCATCCTCGGAAAAATTGTCCAACACACGCTGGACATTCTTCAGGTTTCTATCTAGTGTCATATACACCCCCAAGTACACAAATCCCTCATCCGTAATTTTTAGTGTCCCCGGCAGGTTGGACCAGTCCTCTCCCCCCTGGGGTCGTAGAGGATGGGTTTATGCCAGTTCATCTGATAGCCGGCATTGGCACCATATCGGTCTAGTACCTCAAACAAGGCCCAGATTGTGGTGGCTGGGTGGGAAATATATAATAGAACATCGTCCGCATATAATGATATTTTCTCTTCGTTGGAGTCAGACTGGTCAATCCTAAAACCCTGAATATTCTTATTCTGTCTGATCTCACAGGCCACCACCTCTATAGTCAGGGCAAAGAGCAACGGAGACAGGGGGCACCCCTGGCGGGTCCCCCTCCTTATAGTTAAGTCCCCAGATAACACCCCGCTGACCCTGACTCTGGCTCTCGGGTTCGTGTACAGTAGCCGCACCCACGTCCTAAACTTAGGCCCGAACCCGAACTTGGACAAAACCCCTTCAAGTAAGGGCCAGTGCACCGCGTCAAATGCCTTTTCAGCATCCAGGGATAGCAGTAAGTGAGGGTCCTGACGAGCATGCACTTCCATCAACCAATTATGGGTCCTTCTGAGATTCAGTCTGGTCGCCCTATCTGGCAGAAAGCCGGTCTGGTCTAAATGGACCAAGTTAGGGATCACCCGCCGTAGCCTCAGGGCTAAAATCGTTGGTAGGAGTTTGACCTCTACGTTTAAAAGTGATATGGGGTGGGACGATGGGCAATCCTCTGGGGGTTTACCTGCTTTATATATTGGAATAATTGTGGCCATGCGTAGGTCAGGTGGTAGCATACCCTCCTGAGCCGCTCCCTCAAACAGTGCCAAAAGGTGGCATGCAAGGAGATCCGCTGTTTTCTTAAAGAATTCAGCCGGAAACCCGTTAGGGTCAGGGGATTTTCCCGGGCGAAGTCTGGTCAGGGCCTCCTTAATTTCATCTATGGATATTCCCCCCTCTAAATCCCGTTGATCTTCGGCCGAAAGTGCAGGGATGTCGATTTGGGACATGTATCTTAGCGCATCCTCTTGCGTACCTAGATTTCTTGCCTCATTAAAGGGCCTATAATACGCCTCGAAGGCCTGAGCCACCTGTGTGTCCGCCCACTTCCTTTTTCCCTGTGCATCTCTCACCTGCTCTACCCACCGGGTATCTCTCTCTTTCTTGCTCAACCATGCCAGGAGTCTCCCTGACTTATCCTCAACCTCATACAGCCTATGGAGAATTGCAAGCGCCTGCGCTTTTACCTCCGCCGTCACCAGGTCCTTATATTGTAGCTGCGCATCCCGAAGCCTCCTAAGGGTTCGAGAATCTTTATGCATCACTTGATCATGTTCCAGGTCCAAGATCTGGGCTTCCAGGGTCCGTACTTCCTCCTGTGTTTTCCGCTTTACCCAAGCTAGCCTCTTTTGCGCCCTGTCTTGCATAACCACCTTAAGTGCTTCCCAAAGAATCACACCGGATGATACAGAGCCCACATTGTCGGCTAGATAGACCTTCACATCCGCTCTCAGGCCATTCAATAGATCCTTATCCTGCAAGTCCCTGGACGTTATCCTCCACTTCTTTGCCCCCACCTTTCGGCGTCACCCCATCCTTACCAGGAGTGGCGAGTGGTCTGATATACCTCTGGCTCTGTACTCCACCGTGTCCTCCACACTCAGTGTCTGCCTGGGTACAAAGATAAAGTCTAGTCTCGAGTACACCCCATGGACCCCGGAGAAATACGAGTAGATGCTATTGTCTGGATGCAGCCACCTCCACACGTCCACTAGTCCCAAGGTGGAGATAGTTCTAGCTAGAGGAGTCAGGGCTGCATCCCTAGGTCTACCTCCTGATCTGTCCTGCACAGAAGACATGACATCATTAAAGTCCCCTCCTAACACATGCAGGGTCTCTGAGGAGTACAATAATATGTCTGCAATACCTGACATTGTCCTGGCTTGTAGTTTCGGTAGTACATATACGGAAACAATCGTGAGCTCCAGTCATCCCCATGTGCCCCACACCCCTACGTAGGTCCCCAATGTGTCCGACCAGGTCTGTGCAATCACAAAAGGGGGAGACCTATTATTCAGGATAGAAACCCCTCTGGAACCCATCGTATACCCTGCATGTGCCAGCACTCTGTATAGACCCCTCGCCAAGAAGCCACACTTGTTACCTCTAAGGTGCGTCTCCAGCAGCAGAACAACATCAGGCCCCACTCGTCTCACATAGGCTTGTACCAAACCTCTTTTGACTTTACTGCCCAGGCCATTCACATTCCATGTGAGAACTTTGATCCCCCCTCCCGTATGGGACTCCATCCCTGAACTATCTATAGGCATTGTATCGCTGAACTACGATTGCAGAGGGAGTTAGGCTCCGGACTCCTAGGTGTGAATGGCGGTCCCAATTATGACATGCTGAAACAAAACCCCCCCTCCCCTAACAAACAACTCCTACTGTAGTGCAGACTCTTCCAGATCCACCTTCCCCCTCAATCCCAAGAAAAAAGTAACTGACCACCCCACACCCCCTCCCACCCCACTTCCCTCTCCACTCCAGTCCGTTCGCCATCACACGACAGAGAATAGGCCTTCCAGGTGAAGGAGGTCTGTCGCCCACCCAATGTAACCCCTCTGAAAATCCTCCCTGTGGTCGTTAAACCAGAAACCTACCCAATTATACGTGCAAGCAAACGTGAACAGTAAAAAACATTAGACCAAAAAAACAGAGTAGATTATAAGGGGTTGTCCAACTTGCGTGCTCTCGGGCCACTTAGGCCATACTCGGTCTGCCCACCGTGTCCTATTTTCACAAATGTGAGTCCGGGTGTTCCCCCTGGACGTCTCGGCTTCCTGCGCCGGGTCCTGTTCCATTTTGTTGATTGCCACTACCAGGGGATGGAAAGATTGTTCGTCCGTGGCCTCACCCTCCAATGAAGTACCACCAGGCTCTTCCTCCACCTCCATTTGTGCATTCCCAGCAAGGCAGTGGAACCTAGAGCCCGTCGGCCGACCGGGGTCCAGGAAGGCTGCCGCCGCCAAACTGATCCTTTCCCAGAGTAAGGGGTCGGCATTGCAGTCCTACTGCCACGCGTTTGCCTCAGTCTCTGCGGCTTTGGCGACCCCGTCAAGGTCTCCATGGATTTCCTAGAATCCGATACCCTCCGAGGCCCTCCCGCGTCTCGTACCAGGGAGGGACGCTCCTCCAGCAACTGCCAGGCATCATCTGGATGTGAGAAAAAGTAAGTTCGCTCTTTGTAGATGACCTTTAACTTAGCAGGGAAAAGCAGCATGTACTGAATGTCTAGATCCCTCAATTTAGCCTTCACCGCATCAAAGGAGCGCCTCTGTTTCTGCACCTCCTGGCTATAGTCCGGGTATATCATGATTTTTGTGTTCTCCAGGCAGATGTCCCCAAGCTTCCACGCATCCAGCAGGATCATGTCTCTGTCCACAAAATTCAGGAAGCGGGCAATGACAGGACGCGGTCTGGCCCCCACCTGCGGTTTTGCCAGCAGTGCCAGATGGGCCCGCTCAATCACAAAGCAAGTCGAGAACTTGTCTTTCGGGGAAAGTGCGTAGCAGCCAGGATCTCAGGAACTCCGCCATATTGTTTCCTTCAATTCCTTCCCTAAATCCCACAAAACGCAGGTTATTACGCCAGGCTCTGTTTTTTGCGTCGTCCACCTTCCATTGGAGCTCTGTATGTGAGGATTGGAGCTCCAATAGGCCCTTCTTCAAGTCCTGAATAGTGTCTTTGGCCTCACCTAGTCTTGTCTCTGCCACAGTCACTCGCTCCGTCAAATTTCGGAAGTCCTGCCGCAGGAGCGTGACCTCAGAGCCTACCTCCCCGATCTTGGATTCCAGGGCCACACAGGATGCCTGTATGTCCTCTTGGGATGCTTGTATGGCCCTCATCAAATGTGCAGTGTCCTTCCGCACTCCCTGTGAGTCAGTCTACTGGGGAAAAGGCGCTGTGGTGTAGCAGTCTAGGGTCCCCTGCCGGGTGGCCCGGAGCTCTCTATCTTTCTTGCCCATATTGTATCGTCCACTATCTGTTCTGCGGCTGGGTCCGTGCTGTCCCCTAAATCCCGTTGTCCTCACCCCTCCCCGTCCTCGTCGCTGTCCCGCCGCAATGTAACTCTCAGTTGCTGCTCTTCACCCAGTGGCTCCCGCCGCCCGTCTCCCGTCCAGTCCAAAGATCCCATAAGAGAGGAGGAGGGAGGGGGGAAGATGGGGCATAACAGGCTGTTCCAAGCTCTGGGGGGAAACAAGAGGCTCATCCGCTCAGCCAATGTCCAACTCAGAGGTCCCCGGGGGATGTTGACTAGGCAGACCCCCTGTCCATCCCCCTCCCTCACACTCATGTGCCAGTCAGCGCTCTCCTGTTGATGCCCCTCTTCTTTTGCCAGCCACTATCCCCTCACCAGATCTCTGTGTCTTCACAGAGTAAAAAGAAGGGGAAGGTGGGCGCACCGTGCAGTCCTTTAATCCTGCCCAGTCGCTTCCTCTGCACCTCGAGTCGGCCCAGTTCCACACTCCCCAGGCAGTGAACAGCAGAGGTGAGGGGGGGGGGGGGCCGGTAGGGATCACCGTCTCCTCCCCTGCAGGGGCCCTTCAGTGTGGGGCTGCTCCTCGTGACACCCTGGGCCCGGTCGGGCCCAAAACGGCCTCCGCTGCCGTTGAATGGGGCAGGGGGGGGCCATCCGCCCGTGTCCGATGACAGGCCGGCCCCGGGCCGGCACTCCATGCGTCCGTCTGCAGCAGGCAGTCGCCCCGGAATCTACTGCGGTTCCTCTGCTGGCCCGCTCCCTCACCCGGCCGCTCCTACCTCAGGCCTCTGCAGCGCATCTCAGGACCATCGGGCCCAGTCGAGTTCTTCTGCCAGCCTCAGTGGGACCGCGGCTGCTGCGCTGCAGGGCCAGATCGAGGTGCGTCGTCTGCTGTCCGTTATCGTCCTGGGCCCTCGACGAGACTGCACAGCAACCCAGCCATTGGCCGCAGCGTCTCTTGCACGGCTTATCTGCAGCCGGGTCACCTCTCCCCACCACCACAAGCTCCGGCACGCCATCCGCAGACTCTGCGCGGGAAATATTCCTATCCCTCCTCTCCTGGTCTTCCCTGGCAGCCCCCAGGTGTGTTGAAATTTTGTATCTGTCATTTCTGGCATTGTAGTTCGTCAACGTTATGAATGCATTTTTGTTTTCAGCATGACCCACATAAATGCGTCATTTTTTTTCTCCAATTGTCTTTCGCCCCTCTCTCGCTTTTGTTGCTTGGCAAACAAAGCATCTTGTTAGTTATTTATTTAGGAGGGCCCAGCAGCTGTGATCTTTACTGGTTGACGTGTTTTTTTTCTTTGTACATTGTGTGCGCTTTTCCCCTTTTTTCACAATTTAATTAACCGTCCACCATGTTTGAATGGTAAATGTCCACTAATGTGCCATGGCACATGCACAAGCACACATCAAAAAATAGACATGAGCATGCATCACAAAGCCTTCGTGCACAAAATGCAGTTATCTTACGATAGGCTTTCTTCAAAAGAAAACCCATATCAAGACTGATGACCATGTGTGCGAGCGCCTCCTCCTTGGGATGCAGCTGAAGAAATAAAACCCATTTGCCTATTTTTTTTAGGTGCACAACTGTGCGCTAGAGACTTGTGAATGGCAGCTTGACCTCTGTGCGGGAATTAATCCTATCCCTCCTCTCCTGGTCTTCCCTGGCAGCCCCCGCCCCTCCTCTCTCCTCCCCCAGCACCCACCGGCCCGTGCGCCTTATTTCTCAGAGCCCCGATCAGCATGCTGCCGTCCGCTCATACACTTCAGCAGCTCCGGGCTCTCACCCTCTCCTTCCCAATTTCCTCCTTCCCACTCTCTCCAGGCCGCCTCCCTCTCTCCTCTCTTCCTCACCTCCTCCCATTTATCTGACCTGCTTCCCCATACTGACGTTTTCTCCTCAGTCACCTCTCACCCTAGTTCCCTCCCTTCGTCTCCTCTTTAGGCTTCCTCACACATACAGAGACCCCTTTCCCAGACCCACGATAAACCTCACGCAGCAGCGCCTCCTCCTTGTTTTTATTTTTTATTTACATCTTAAATAATGACGGTCAAGCATCTAGCCCTGTGCAGCTTGTTTTAAATTTCTCACACTCTGTTTGTGATCTCCCTCCTCCCTCTCTTTCCCCCCGCACTTCCCTCCTACTATTTACCCCCCAGGACGAATGTTATCTCCATCTCTGACGGTGCCAGAGACTCTCGAGCAGACTGTAACATCTGGGCCAAGCAGGCAGTAGCCCTCCCTTGGGAAAACTGAGCCCCTTCTCCGAGCCGCAGGCCCGACCCTTCACAACCCCCCAAAAACACACACAACCCCCCACACACACACAACCCCCCCACACACACACAACCCCACACACAATCAATCAATCAATCAATCATTGACACTTATAAAGCGCGCTACATACACGTAGGGTCTCAAGGCGCTGGGGGGGGGGGGGGTGCCGCTACTGCTCGAACAGCCAGGTCTTCAGCTTCTTCCTGAAGGAGAGGTGGTCTTGGGTCAGGCGCAGGTCGGTCGGGAGGGAGTTCCAGGTCTTGGCGGCCAGGTAGGAGAAGGACCTTCCTCCTGTAGTCGCTCTTCGGATGCGGGGGACGGCGGCGAGGGCGTGGTTGGCTGATCGGAGGTGGCGTTTGGGAGCGTAGAAGTTGACTCGGCTGTTGAGGTAGCTCGGGCCTTGGTCGTGTAGGGCTTTGTGTGCGTGGGTGAGGAGGCGGAAGGTGATTCTTTCGTTGACGGGGAGCCAGTGAAGGTCTCTCAGATGTCCGGAGATGTGACTGGTTCGTGGGATGTCGAGGATGAGTCTGGCTGAGGCGTTCTGGATCCGCTGGAGTCTCTTCTGGAGCTTGGCGGTGGTACCGGCGTAGAGGGCGTTGCCGTAGTCCAGTCGGCTGGTGACGAGGGCCTGGGTGACGGTCTTCCTGGTCTCGGTGGGGATCCACCAGAAGATCTTCCTTAGCATGCGTAGGATGTTGAAGCACGCCGAGGAGACGTTGTTGACCTGCCTGGTCATGGAGAGGGAGGAGTCCAGGATGACGCCCAGGTTTCGTGCATGGTCTGTCGGTTTGGGTGCGGTGCCCAGGGCGGGAGGCCACCAGGAGTCGTCCCAGGCGGAGGGTGAGGAGCCCAGGATGAGGACCTCCGTCTTGTCCGAGTTCAGTTTCAGGCAGCTGGTCGTCATCCACTCGGCTACCTCTTTCATCCCTTCGTGCAGGTTGGCTCTGGCGGCGGCGGGGTCGTTGGTCAGGGAGAGGATCAGCTGGGTGTCGTCGGCGTAGGAGATTATGCTGAGGTTGTGTTTGCGTACGATGGCCGCGAGGGGGCTCATGTAGACGTTGAAGAGGGTGGGGCTCAGAGATGATCCTTGGGGGACGCCGCAGATGACTTCGGAGGCCTCTGACTTGTACGGTGGTAGGCGGACTCTCTGTGTTCTTCCGTCGAGGAAGGAGACGATCCATTCCAGCGCCTTGTCCTGGATGCCGATGTTGCTGAGGCGCCGTACTAGGGTGCGGTGGCAGACCGTGTCGAATGCCGCGGAGAGGTCTAGGAGGATGAGGGCCGCTGTTTCTCCATTGTCCATCAGGGCTCGGATGTCATCGGTGGCGGCGATGAGGGCGGTCTCGGTGCTGTGGTTGGCTCGGAAGCCGGACTGTGAGGGGTCGAGGGATCCGTTCGTCTCGAGGAAGGCGGCCATCTGCTTGTTGACGGTCTTCTCGATGACTTTGGCTGGAAACGGGAAACACACACAGACAACCCCCCCACACACACACCGACAACCCCCACACACAAACACACAACCCCACACACACACACAACCCCCCCCCACACACACACAACCCCCCACACACACACAGACAACCCCCCACACACAAACACAATCCCACACACACAACCACACAACCCCACACACACACGACCCCCCCACACACACAACCACAACCCACACACATACAACCCCACACCACACAACCCCCCACACACACCTACAACCCCACACACACCAACAACCCCACCCCCACAACCCCCCACACACACAACCCCATATACACAACCCCCCCACACACAAAGACGCAACCACACACACGCAAAACACCACACACAACCCCCCACACACAACCCCACATACACAACCAAACACACAACCACACACACAGCCACAAACACACACAGCCACACACACAACCACACACACACACACAAACCCCCCCCCACACACAACCACACACACAACCACACACACAACCCCACAAACACACCACACACACACAACCACACACACACACAACCACACACAAACATTCCCACACACACACATACCCACACACACCCACACAAACACACACAACCACACACACAACCCCACATACACAACCCCCCACCCACAACCCCACACACACACACAACCCCACACACATAACCGCACACACACACAACCACACACACACGCACACAACCACACACCAAAATAGCAAAACATAGCATAGCAAAACAAAACATAGCATAGCATAACAAAACATAGTATAGCATAACAAAACATAGCATAACAAAACGAAGCATAGCATAACAAAACGCAACAAAACATAGCATAGCATAACAAAACATAGTATAGCATCAGAAAGCATAGCATAACAAAACATAGCATAGCATCACAAAACATAACATAGTATAGCATAACAAAGTAAAGCATAACAAAACATAGCATAGCATAACAAAACACAACAAAACATAGCATAGCATAACAAAACATAGCACAGCCTAACAAAACATAGCATAACATAGCATAACATAGCATAGCAAACAAAACATAGCATAACAAAACAAAATCTAGCATAACAAAGCATAGCTTAACAAAACATAGCATAACAAAACATAGCATAGATTAACAAAGCATAGCATAGCAAAACACAACAAAACAGCATAGTTTAAAAAACACAACAAAACATAGCACAACAAAACATAGCACAACAAAAGAAAGCCTAGCATAGCAAAACATAGCATAGCATAACAAAACACAACAAAACATCGCAAAACAAAACCTAGCATAACAAAACAAAGCATAGCATGGCATATCATAACAAAACACAACAAATCATAGCACAGGATAGCATAACAAAACATAGCATAGCATAACAAAAAAAACGAAACATAGCGTAATAAAACATAGCAAAACAGCATAACATAACAAAGCACAGCATAACAAAACAAACCGTAGCATAACATACAACATAGCATAGCATAACAAAACACAACATAGCATAGCATAACAAAACATAGCATAGCATAACAAAACATAGCATAGCATAACAAAACACAACAGAGCATAGCATAACAAAACATAGCATAGCATAACAAAATAAAACAAAGCATAGCATAGCATAACACAACAAAACACAGCACAGCATAGCATAACAAATCATAGCATAACAAAACACAACGAAACATAGCATAACAAAAGATACAATAGCAAATAAAAAATATAGCATAGCATAACAAAGCACAGCATAACAAAACAAACCATAGAATAACATAAAACATAGCATAGCATAACAAAACATAGTATGGCATCAGAAAGCATAGCATAACAAAACATAGCATAGCATCACAAAACATAACATAGCATAGCATAACAAAGTAAAGCATAACAAAACATAGCATAGCATAACAAAACACAACAAAACATAGCACAACAAAACATAGCACAACAAAAGAAAGCCTAGCATAGCAAAACATAGCATAGCATAACAAAACACAACAAAACATCGCAAAACAAAACCTAGCATAACAAAACAAAGCATAGCATGGCATATCATAACAAAACACAACAAATAATAGCACAGGATAGCATAACAAAACATAGCATAGCATAACAAAATAAAACAAAGCATAGCATAGCATAACACAACAAAACACAGCACAGCATAGCATAACAAATCATAGCATAACAAAACACAACGAAACATAGCATAACAAAAGATACAATAGCAAATAAAAAATATAGCATAGCATAACAAAGCACAGCATAACAAAACAAACCATAGAATAACATAAAACATAGCATAGCATAACAAAACATAGTATGGCATCAGAAAGCATAGCATAACAAAACATAGCATAGCATCACAAAACATAACATAGCATAGCATAACAAAGTAAAGCATAACAAAACATAGCATAGCATAACAAAACACAACAAAATATAGCATAGCATAACAAAACATAGCATAGCCTAACAAAACATAGCATAACATAGCATAGCATACAAAACATAGCATAACAAAACTAAATCTAGCATAACAAAGCATAGCTTAACAAAACACAACAAAACATAGCATAACAAAACATAGCATAGATTAACAAAGCATAGCATAGCAAAACACAACAAAACAGCATAGTTTAAAAAACACAACAAAACATAGCACAACAAAACATAGCACAACAAAAGAAAGCCTAGCATAGCAAAACATAGCATAGCATAACAAAACACAACAAAACATCGCAAAACAAAACCTAGCATAACAAAACAAAGCATAGCATGGCATATCATAACAAAACACAACAAATCATAGCACAGAAAAGCATAACAAAACATAGCATAGCATAACAAAACACAACAGAGCATAGCATAACAAAACATAGCATAGCATAACAAAATAAAACAAAGCATAGCATAGCATAACACAACAAAACACAGCACAGCATAGCATAACACAACAAAACACAGCACAGCATAGCATAACAAAACATAGCATAGCATAACAAAACACAACAAAACATCGCAAAACAAAACCCTGCATAACAAAACAAAGCATAGCATGGCATATCATAACAAAACACAACAAATCATAGCACAGGATAGCATAACAAAACATAGCATAGCATAACAAAACATAGCATAACAAAAAAACGAAACATAGCGTAATAAAATATAGCAAAACAGCATAGCATAACAAAGCACAGCATAACAAAACAAACCGTAGCATAACATACAACATAGCATAGCATAACAAAACACAACATAGCATAGCATAACAAAACCTAGCATAGCATAACAAAACATAAAAGCATAAAAAGCCTCTGGGATGCGGAGCCCCGCAGGGATCATCATTGAGCCCGACGCTATTTAACGTCTACATGAGGCCACTGGCTGCGATCGTCCGTCCGTATGGTATTAAGATTGTTACCTACGCGGACGATACTCAGCTGGTGGTCTCCTTGGCACAGGCAGGGGGACCTTCGGCTAGTGTAGATCTTGCTGGTTGCCTGGAGATGGTCAAGATCTGGATGACCAAGTCTTGTCTCAAACTTAATGGAGACAAGACCGAGCTCATGCTCTTGGGTCACACTGCACCATCTTCCATAGACACTCTCTGGCCTTCCAGTTTAGGTCCTGCCCCTGTTCCCAAAGACGCCATTAAGAGCCTCGGTGTCTGGCTCGACAGGTCCCTGTCTTTCGATCAACAGGCAATAAAACTCTCTGCCATCTGTTTCGGCATCCTGAGAGTCATCAGGAAGATCTTACCTCTACTCCCCTTTGAAGCAAGAAAAACCGTGGTTCTGGGCCTGATCCAATCATGGCTGGACTATGGAAATGCATTGTATCTCGGAGCTCCTGACTTCACTTTACGCAAACTGCAATTAATAGAGAACTGCGCAGCACGAACGCTTTTACAAATCCCCCGCAGATCCTCAGTAAAGTCCGGACTAAGGAAACTCCACTGGCTTCCCGTAAAGGAAAGAGTAAACTTCAAATCACTCTGCATTGCACACCAGACCTTCTGGTCTCTAGGCCCGGCAATTAATCTCCCTCTCATCACACCATATCTTCCCACCAGACAGCTGCGCTCTACCTCTGCAAATCTAGCCATTGTGCCGCAAATAAAGAAATCAAGGTCCGGAGGCCGCTCCTTCTCTTACAATATAGCCAAGAGGTGGAACGCCCTTCCTCAGCATCTAAGATCCAATCCCGACATTCTCTCCTTCCGTAAACAGCTGAAAATGCTCCTGTTCACCACATAAATAGTGGAGCTGACACTTCCTTTTCCTGATTTTAACCTCAGTTGGTATTCTTAGCGCTTGGACGCCTCAGGGCAGCTATGTGCGCTCTAGAAAAAATCTAAATTCAAAAAACATAACAAAACATAGCATAACAAAACATAGCACGGCATAACAAAACAAAGTATGGCATATCATAACAAAACACAACAAAATATAGCATAACAACTATTGCACTCTCTATCGCCATCACTCTATCTATCTATCTATCTATCTATCTATCTATCTATCTATCTATCTATCTATCTATCTATCTATCTATCTATCTATCTGTCTGTCTGTCTGTCTGTCTGTCTGTCTGCCGGTCTGTCTATCAGCCTCCCTCTATCTATCTGTCTATCTATCTATCGCCATCACTCTATCTATCTGTCTATCTATCTATCGCCATCACTCTATCTATCTGTCTATCTATCTATCGCCATCACTATTTATCTGTCTATCTATCTATCGCCATCACTCTATCTATCTGTCTATCTATCTATTGCCATCACTCTATATATCTATTTATCTATCGCCATCACTCTATCTATCGCCCTCCCTCCCTCTATCTATCTATCGCCCTCCCTCTATCTATCTATCGCCCTCCCTCTATCTATCTATCGCATCACCACCGCATCACTCAGGGGCACCACAACATCACTATGCGCTTCCACAGCATCACTGAACACCACAGCATCACTCGTCGCCACCACAACATCACTCTGTGCAACCATTCAACAACAACTGGTTCAAATATGTTCTCTCAATGTTTCAAGATTTATTACAAATAACACAAAACAATGTTAATATTTCACTTCTGTTCTTGGATTTTCGTCACAATAAAATACTCTGAACATAATCTTCACAAAAGTTATTTACAAAAGTTTAAGCTATTGCCATTATAAATTACAATAACTTTTATTTAAGTATTTAGTCTTTAAAAAAATTAAAAGCCATTGTTATTTGTAATACCAATACAGCTAAGTCATGTAAATACAACACATATTGCCTTACAAATGCTATAGGTGTCACATTTGCGAAAGTTATAACTATTGGCATTTTAAATGACAAAGCTATACATTTCGCTGTTTTCAAAACCAACACATAAATTACAATACTAATAGCTCAAACTTTCCTAATGCGAGACCTATTGCATTGCAAATGCTTGTTGCAATGTTTCATTATTCTATACTGTTTGCTACATGGTGATGTTTTTAATAAATTGAAACAATAAAATCTATCTATCTATCTATCTAGCTGGTGGGAGAAAGCTCAAATAAAGTTGTTTAATCTCTCTTGGCAGTCAGTATTCCTGCATTTTCACAGGCCGTCTTAACTCTTGTTATATTTGACGTGTACTTTTTCTAGTGGCTGTAACACTTTGGCTGGAACGCTTTGTATGGAACACAGCGCTGAACAATGAAAGCCAAACGCAGCTCATATCATTTCCCTCGGTCCCTGGGTTACCAATCCTTCACTGTAATCCTTCAGCATCTGCGATCGAGTTGACAGATCTCTGTGCGGTGTAATATCTGCAGGATTAGAGCACAGCTGTGCAGGGAAGCAGCAGTGTCACCTGCCGCCCAGATAGAAGCAGATGAAATAGATTTTATAAAGCCTCATGTTTCGTTCTTTCCAGCACACACATGTTGCTATCATATTTGAAGTCACATGCACGCACGCACGCAGGGAGCTGTGCAGATATGTGGCACCAGTAAGTGAAATGACAAGTGCGTGGGGGACGTTGTGGGAGGATTCAAATCTATACTGCACACACAGGCTGGTGTTGGGGTGGTAGGAGGAAAGGGGAAGGTGCTGCTGGGTCCCTGGGACTATCCAGGGGCACAGAAGTGTCATTAACCTCTTCCTATTCCTTCCTCTCCCTCGTCCCACGCCTTCCTGCTGAGGCTCTAGGAGCAGCGCTCGGGCATTCATATCTCTGCTATGGGATAGGAAGAGCGAATCTTGGAGAGGTACAAGTACGAGGCGAGCCGGTGGAAGGAGAGATGCCTGAGGACTGGAGGATGCGCACCTAGGGGGCAGCACCCGTTGTCTTTGTACACAAGGACGCAAAGAGCAATGCATGCCGAAACTGAAGGACTGCAGGCTCTTCCACGTCCCGGGCCCAGGGCACAGCACAAGCCTTCTCTGCACACCCCGGACCTAGGGGACAGTGCAGAACATCTCTGCACATACAGGACCTAAGGGGCAGCACACGCCGTCTCTGCAAACCCAGGACCTAAGGGGCAGCACACGCCGTCTCTGCACACCCAGGACCTAAAGGGCAGCACACGCCGTCTCTGCAAACCCAGGACCAAAGGGGCAGCACACGCCGTCTCTGCACACCCAGGACCTAAAGGGCAGTACACGCCGTCTCTGCAAACCCAGGACCAAAGGGGCAGCACACGCCGTCTCTGCACACCCAGGACCTAAGGGGCAGCACACGCCGTCTCTGCACACCCAGGACCTAAGGGGCAGCACACGCCGTCTCTGCACACCCAGGACCTAAGGGGCAGCACATGCCGTCTCTGCACACCCAGGACCCAAGGGGCAGCACATGCCGTCTCTGCACACCCAGGACCTAAGGGGCAGCACACGCCGTCTCTGCAAACCCAGGACCTAAGGGGCAGCACACGCCGTCTCTGCAAACCCAGGACCTAAGGGGCAGCACACACCGTCTCTGAACACCCAGGACCTAAGGGTCAGCACACGCCGTCTCTGCACACCCAGGCCCTTAGGGGCAGCACACGCCGTCTCTGCAAACCCAGGACCTAAGGGGCAGCACATGCCGTCTGTGCAAACCCAGGACCTAAGGGGCAGCACACGCTGTCTCTGCACACCCAGGACCTAAGGGGCAGCACATGCCGTCTCTGCAAACCCAGGACCTAAGGGGCAGCACACGCCGTCTCTGAACACCCAGGACCTAAGGGGCAGCACACGCCGTCTCTGCACACCCAGGACCTAAGGGGCAGCACACGCCGTCTCTGCACACCCAGGACCTAAGGGGCAGCACACGCCGTCTCTGCAAACCCAGGACCAAAGGGGCAGCACACGCCGTCTCTGCACACCCAGGACCTAAAGGGCAGCACACGCCGTCTCTGCAAACCCAGGACCAAAGGGGCAGCACACGCCGTCTCTGCACACCCAGGACCTAAGGGGCAGCACACGCCGTCTCTGCACACCCAGGACCTAAGGGGCAGCACACGCCGTCTCTTCACACCCAGGACCTAAGGGGCAGCACATGCCGTCTCTGCACACCCAGGACCCAAGGGGCAGCACATGCCGTCTCTGCACACCCAGGACCTAAGGGGAAGCACACGCCGTCTCTGCAAACCCAGGAACTAAGGGGCAGCACACGCCGTCTCTGCAAACCCAGGACCTAAGGGGCAGCACACGCCGTCTCTGAACACCCAGGACCTAAGGGTCAGCACACGCCGTCTTTGCACACCCAGGCCCTTAGGGGCAGCACACGCCGTCTCTGCACACCCAGGACCTAAAGGGCAGCACACACCGTCTCTGCAAACCCAGGACCTAAGGGGCAGCACACGCCGTCTCTGCACACCCAGGACCTAAGGGGCAGCACACGCCGTCTCTGCACACCCAGGACCTAAGGGGCAGCACACGCCGTCTCTGCACACCCAGGGCCTAAGGGGCAGCACATGCCGTCTCTGCACACCCTGGACCTAGGGGTCAGTGCAGGCCATCTCTGCACATCCAGGACCTAAGGGGCAGCACACGCCGTCTCTGCAAACCCAGGACCTAAGGGGCAGCACACGCCGTCTCTGCAAACCCAGGACCTAAGGGGCAGCACATGCCGTCTGTGCAAACCCAGGACCTAAGGGGCAGCACACGCTGTCTCTGCACACCCAGGACCTAAGGGGCAGCACATGCCGTCTCTGCAAACCCAGGACCTAAGGGGCAGCACACGCCGTCTCTGAACACCCAGGACCTAAGGGGCAGCACACGCCGTCTCTGCACACCCAGGACCTAAGGGGCAGCACACGCCGTCTCTGCACACCCAGGACCTAAGGGGCAGCACACGCCGTTTCTGCACACCCAGGACCTAAAGGGCAGCACACGCCGTCTCTGCAAACCCAGGACCTAAGGGGCAGCACACGCCGTCTCTGCACACCCAGGACCGAAGGGGCAGCACACGCCGTCTCTGCACACCCAGGACCTAAGGGGCAGCACATGCCGTCTCTGCAAACCCAGGACCTAAGGGGCAGCACACGCTGTCTCTGCACACCCAGGACCTAAGGGGCAGCACACGCCTTCTCTGCAAACCCAGGACCTAAGGGGCAGCACACGCCTTCTCTGCAAACCCAGGACCTAAGGGGCAGCACACACTGTCTCTGCAAACCCAGGACCTAAGGGGCAGCACACGCCGTCCCTGCAAACCCAGGACCTAAGGGGCAGCACACACTGTCTCTGCACAACCAGGACCTAAGGGTCAGCACACGCCGTCTCTGCACACCCAGGACCTAAAGGGCAGCACACGCCGTCTCTGCAAACCCAGGACCTAAGGGGCAGCACACGCCGTCTCTGCACACCCAGGACCGAAGGGGCGGCACATGCCGTCTCTGCAAACCCAGGACCTAAGGGGCAGCACACGCTGTCTCTGCACACCCAGGACCTAAGGGGCAGCACATGCCGTCTCTGCAAACCCAGGACCTAAGGGGCAGCACACGCCGTCCCTGCAAACCCAGGACCTAAGGAGCAGCACACACCGTCGCTGCAAACCCAGGACCTAAGGGGTAGCACACGCTGTCTCTGCAAACCCAGGACCTAAGGGGCAGCACAAGCCGTCTCTGCACACCCAGGATCTAAGGGGCAGCACATGCCATCTCTACACACCCAGGACCTAAGGGGCAGCACACGCCGTCTATGAACACCCAGGACCTAAGGGTCAGCACACGCCGTCACTGCACACCCAGGACTTAAGGGGCAACACACGCCGTCTCTGCACACCCAGGACCTAAGGAGCAGCACATACTGTCTCTGCACACCCAGGACCTAAGGGTCAGCACACGCCGTCTCTGCACACCCAGCACCTAAGGGTCAGCACACGCCGTCTCTGCACACCCAGGACCTAAGGGTCAGCACACGCCGTCTCTGCAAACGAAGGACCTAAGGGGCAGCACACGCCGTCTCTGCACACCCAGGACCTAAGGGCCAGCACACGCCGTCTCTGCACACTCAGGACCTAAGGGGCAGCACACTCTGTCTCTGCAAACCCAGGACCTAAGGGGCAGCACACACCGGCTCTGCAAACCCAGGACCTAAGGGGCAGCACACGCCGTCTCTGCACACCAAGGACCTAAGGGGCAGCACACGCCGTCTCTGCACACCCAGGACCCAAGGGGCAGCACACGCCTTCTCTGCACACCCAGGACCTAAGGGGCAGCACACGCCGTCTCTGCACACCCAGGACCTAAGGAGCAGCACACGCGGTTTCTGCACACCCAGGACCTAAGGGGCAGCACACGCCGTCTCTGCACACCCAGGACCCTGCCACCGCTGGGGCTCGTCTGGGGTCTACAGATTGGCCGCTTCTCAACTCAGGTGGTTGACTTTCTGTACAAGCCCAGGATGCCCGAGCTGGATTTGTTGTGCCCTGGCTGCTGCTGGCCCTGGCAGCACAGAGGGCTCTAGGCAATGGTGGGTGAGCCAAACATGCACATGTGCAGTTTGTGCGGGCATGTTCCATTGCTGCCCACATGTATGTCCTCTATCGGGTGAGGGTCACTGTGGGGGTTCAAGCGTTGGCAATATTATTAATATTATTTCAATCTTTATTTCGATCAATTAGATCATTAAAGATATACAAACAAACACAATCATTATAATTTATACAGCTCAATAAAAACATTAGTTATAAAAATGAGACTAAAACATGTGAGTCAGATCATTCTCAAAGGAGCTTAAAATCATTAATTGGTTAAAATTGTTAAGAATCCACCTCCGCCTTCAAAAGGCGGGTGCGAATGAACCACATTGCTGTGAGATACTTTACCACTGCAAACACAATTGGAGGTGACACATTAGTCTTTAGGATTCTGTAAGCGGGGAAGAACTGTCTGAAGCCCAAATTTTTGAGGAGGGGGACAAGCCAATATTTCCTGATTCTATGGTAGGCTTTGCAGAAGAAGACCACATGTAAATCATTTTCTTGGGAATGCGCACATGGCGGGCAGTGCTCTGTAGTTGGAGGCGCAGACCAAGAGCTAAGAAATGACCTGAGGGGTAATGTGCCATATCTCCACTGCAGAAATAGCTTCCTAGTTAACACGGGGGTCATACCGTCCAAAACAGATTCCAGGAGGTAGAAGTCTTTGCTTTGAATAAATAGGTTTGTCAAGGAACCCTCTCTATCTAGAGCAGTAGTAAGCTTTAGATCGTAGTAAGCTTTTGACAGTACTTTGCGTGGGATCCTGCTGCTTGCATTTGCTGCATCAGTCCAAAGTTCTGGGAGGCCCAGACTCTCACATAACCGTTTTATATAGCTTAGCCATGGGATGTGGGTGACATTTGGGAGAGTTAGAAACTCCTGAAGCTCGGTCCTGTATTTGATGAGTTCTTGGCTACTCCGTAATCTACGCCAGAAAGTTAAAGGTTTGAGACCCAGTTCTTCTACAATTGGTCTGACTCCCAAATCTAGTCTCAGAGGGAGTAACGGCGTGCTTGATGGAAGAGCTACCAACTGCCTGATGAATTTATTTACCGTGATCATCAGGTTTTAGGCAGAGGTGTGGCCCCACAATTCAGCCCCATAAGTGACTGCCCCCGTGCCTGTGATTTATAAATTTGAATGACAGGGCCAAGTGGACGATATATTGATTTGTTCACCATCCTGGAGATACCACCCACTATCTGAACCAGTTTCATGTTTGCCTTGATCTGGGGTGTCCCCATGTCATATTCTCGTTTGAGGTTACTCCTAAATACTCAAATGTAGAGACCCTCTCTAATCGCACTAAACCAAGCAGGGGGATTAGGACGTGTTGAGGGGGTTGGGTTTAGGATCATATTTTTTGTTTTGGAAGCGTTGATCTCAAGGCCCCTCTCCATACAAAATTTCAAAAAGCCATCGAGTATCCATTGGATTCCCATGGGGGATTTTGACAGCAGCAGGGTGTCGTCCGCAAACATAACAGCGGGGATGGGTGACTGTACAACGCGTACCGTCACAACGCGTG
Source organism: Lissotriton vulgaris (assembly GCF_964263255.1). NCBI lineage: Eukaryota > Metazoa > Chordata > Amphibia > Caudata > Salamandridae > Lissotriton > Lissotriton vulgaris. The sequence continues at coordinate 47,440,213 of NC_141696.1, forward strand.
CTGTTACAACGCGTCCCTTACAATGCAAGTCGTTACCACGACTTGCGTTGGGGGCGCGGATATCGAATAGTATAATTTACTATTCTAACACCAGTTCCCGTGGACACTAGGGAAGGTGTTGGAATAGTAAATTTACTATTTTTAATCTTCTAGCGCCCTCCAGCGCAAGTCGTGGTAACAACCTGCGTTGTTACGGACGCGTCGTAACAGCACCGCGTTGAAACATCCGCGTTGTAACGGTTGTTTCCCTAACAGCGGGCACCCTGCTGCCATTCAATTTGGGAGCATCAATATCGTCAATCCTGGTCAGGTGGTCGATTACCCCATTGACAAAGAGGCAGAACAGGGTCGGTGCGAGCACACAGCCCTGTTTCACCCCTCAGTCAACGGGGAATTGTTCCGTTAAATTACCATCTCTACCACACCTGACATGCGCAAAGTTATTCCTATGCAATTTCATCAGAATGGCCAGAATGTCTGCCGGGACCCCTAAGTCAGCGAGCACACTCCATAATTTGGATCTTGGCACCAGCTCGAAGGCGGCTCGCAGGTCCACGAATACCGTGAACAAGCTACCCCCTTCGATTAGTGCGGTCCTCCAATAAATAAGGTTTAGGCGGAATATCTGATCAGTTGTAGACACCCTCCTTCTGAATCCCGCCTGATACGGGCTCAGAGTGGCAGTTTCCTCAAGCCAATTTTGGAGGCGGTCTAATATAAGCCTACCAAAAAGCTTCTGGAACACATCTATTAGGCTGATGGGCCTGTCGTTGGCTGGGAGCAGAGGCGAGCCCTTCTTGAATATAGGGACAACCTCTGCGCCCAGCCAGGTACTAGGGACCTCCATGCCCATCAAGACAGCATTAAATATTGTCAATAGATAGGGGGCCCATACATCAGGCTCTTGTTTGAACAGATCGCCTGGAAGGCTGTCCAGCCCGGGAGCCTTGCCTGATGACAGTCCCGCAATAGCGGCTCGCACCTCCTTTTCTGTGAAGGGGTCCCCCTGGGGTTGGCTAAGTGTGGTTGAGGCTGAGTAAGATGATGATGCCTCAACTTCCTCTGTATAAAGGGACTGAAAGTGCTCTTGCCAGACCCCTGGCGCAATATTTGGTTCCACTGCCGGAATTAAATGCTCAGATCCCGTGTTAACAATTTGCCAGAACTTGCGGTCGTCCCTGGTGGCTAGAGAACTAGAAAGTTCCTCCCATTTATCCTGGTCCCATTCAATATTGGCCAGGGTAACCTGTTTCTTGTATTCCCGTCTTCTGGCCTGTATCTCGAGTCTGCTTTTGCCCTCCTTAATGCTGGACAGGAGATCTCCCTTCGCCTTACGGCATGCGGCATTGTACCATGTATTGCGGTATGACCCGCCACCTCTGTTTTGTCCCACAGAAAAGAGATCTTTCGCTGCGGTCCTAAAAAGATCCTCATGTGCCAAATGCAATCATTTGTGAGTTCCCTGGGTGCTGGATTCCTCACTTAGGGTGCCCACTTTTTTCCAATATTGGAATAAGTCTAGCATAGAGCCTGGGAAGCTTCTCTCTACTAGTGGCTAATTTTTCCCACCTTATTCTCCTTCAGTTATTTTCAAGGAGAAGCCCTTGATTTGCCACCGCCGTAGCGTAGTCCCTACCCTCCTGGCCAGGGGGAGCATAGTCCAGTTCTAGGGCGTTGTGGTTGCTATCAACTCTTTCTATCACCCTGAAGTCGTTGATGTGCGACCACAAGGACAGTTGTACTAAGACGTAATCCAGTCGTGACTCCATACCTGCTCTATTATAGTGTATTTGCTGGGGATATCAGATTTGGTACGCCCATTTAAGCTCTGACACCATGTTTAAGTGTTAGGGCAGTAATCTGTAGGGCAAGTGGGGTCCAAGCTCTGGGCGGAGGTGCCACTGTGGAGGGAACTGACCACCTTGCGTCCTCTTCCAGGGAGGGCCCATCCAGAAGGCCTGCAAGGGGCTTGAAGTGTGATATCAGGTCCCCACCCACCACAAATGGGATCCCCTTGGGAATTTCGCTGAGGAAGGCTGATAATTCCTCAATGGTAGGTGATTCCCGTGATATGTTTACCGGCCTTGAGTATACATTCATCACGGCAAGTCTACGGGAGTTTGTCCATTCCAGCAACACCACTAATATATACTCAGAAGCCAGGGGGAGACGTACAGCCTGACAGCCCAGGTGGGTAGCCACCCAGGTTGAGAGGCCTCCAGAAGGGCGGCCCCTGCCCCCCCATTTTGCAGGGATGGAAAATGCTGCGAAGCCCTGGCGAGAGTGTTCTTCCCCCGCCCAGGTTTCTTGAAACAGGCATGTATCTTTGGAATCAATAAAAGCAATCCATTCCTGTTGATCCAGCTTGTTGCCCAGGCCAGCCACGTTCCATGAAATTATCTTCAGAGATAGCGGCCTTACGTTCAAAGCTGAGGTTGGAGAGGGGTCGTTATCAGTTGCACTGCCCAGGGGCCTTGTTTTTGGGATCAAATCTCCTATTGCTTCCCCTAATTCCCTAATTGTAAGGGGCGGGTCGGCAGTGGTTTGGTTATCCGCAATAATGTGTGGTGGAACATCAGGCTGCCCAGTCTCTACCATTAAATCCTTTGTAAATCTGGGGGATATAATATCTGCCTCCACACCCTCCCTGGGATAGCAGTAATGCTCACTAGCATTGCACTTAAACTTTCAATCTAACATGTCTAAGTGGCTGTACCTATTGGATGTAGGGAAATACGTGGGGTGGTGGACCCTGGGGCGGCAATAGTCTCCTATCTCTCTACCCCTCCAGGCGCCTCCCCTCCCGTGGCAAATTTCCCAACCCTCCTCCTCCGTGTTTGGTGTGAAGTATGCTTGTTGTTGACATCTAGGATAATGAAAGTCTCCTCTCCCTCTGGCATCCCACCTACCCACCCTCGCCGGGAGGCTTCCCCATCCCTCCTCCTCACATGCGTATGTCAGCCGAGGGTAAAGGAAAGAAAGTGGTAGGGACTGAATATTGCTCTCCTGCTCATCGGGAAACCATCCACAGATGTGGGAGACGGTCATGGGATCTCTGAAACTAATCAGGACACAGTCTGCTTTGATGGATTTTCTTGAACTGTCCACCCATGGGACCCTTCTTACCATGAGGACCTCGCTCGTTATACCTTCCGGGAGGGGTCTATACATAGATAATCAATTTACCACCTTATTCTTTAAAGAGGCGGTAGATTCTCTAAAAGTGGTTTTTAGCTCAGAAACCCCCGCTAAAATTACTGTGTATGGACTCGCCTCCGCCGGTAAGTTCACTACTCTTAACTTATTAGCATTGCCTGATGTCACGTCTGTTGGCACTACTGCTTTATGGGGCTGGCTAAGAACTGGAGTATTATCCTTAAGCTGCTTGGACGTAGTTTGGGGAGGGAGCGCTTCTGCTTGTTGAGCTGTTGGCTGGATGGGGATAGCAGCATTGGTTTTGGACTGCGTGGCCATGCCTTGGGAAGGGGTTGGTTTGGCCTGTTGGACTAGGGGTACTGCACTATTGCCCGCCTTGGTGGTAGCTGGGACACCTCTGTTATTCTTTGTCTCTGCCCCCCCTCTACCACCCATGCTATCTAGTTTGCTGTCTACTTTGAAGTTGTCGGCTAGTTGCACCTTCGATTTCTCTATGTTCACTAGCCTGGCTTCCATCTTAATCAGCCGTTGGCAATAAGGGTTCTGCCCCCTGGAATTGGCCCAACCGGGGGCTTTGAAACAAAGATGCATGGGAGCCTTTGTGTCTTTTTTTTTATTTGTCGCGGGTCCTCCTGCGAATTCACAGCAAATTTAAATTATCATTATTTTTTACTTTTTTTGTGGGACTTAGCTGCAAGTCACGTTTCAAGATGGCATCCAACACTTCCTGGTTGAAGAGTTGACAATCAATCACATTTTAGTTGGACCCGCGAGTCCACTGCAAGGACTTGCGGCCCTAGATATCGTAGGGCCAGATGTATCAAGATACCGTTTTGCGAATCCTAAATAGCGATTTTTTGCGAATCGCTATTTAGAATTAGCAAAACGGTATGTATGTACAAAATCGCAAATTTATTGCGATTCCTTATTATTCTTTATTTGCGATTTCGCATTTTGCGAATTCGCAAATAAAGAATAATTTTCAATGCATTCCTATGGGCCAGGAGGCAATAATTCTCAAATTGCGAATTCGCAATTTGCTAATCGCAATTTGAGAATTATTTCAAGGGTGCAGGGGTGTCTCAAAGACACCCTGCTGCACCCCTCAAATTTACATGTGTGTGCATGTGGCACACATACATGCCCTATGGGCATGTATGAGTGTCACATGCCACCCTTACAAATGCCAATTAGGGCATTTTTAAAAGAAATTGCAAATTACCACCAACTACAAGTTGATGGTAAAATGCGATTTTTTTAACACAAATTCGCAAACCAAAAATGTGTCCTACATATCATTTAAGGAATCGCAAAAAAAAATTTGCGATTCCTTAAATGCTATGGCAAAATAAGGAATCGCAAATAATTGCGATTCCTTACATTGCGATTTTTTCTTACATATCAAAAATCGCAAAACGTCCGTTTGCGATTCGCAAAGGCCGAAATTCTGCGATTTTCAGCCTTTGCGAGTCGCAAAAGCCTTGATACATCTGGCCCTATAATTTTTAAAGTTTAATATTTCTGAAACTACTGAACTGATTTACACCAGATAAAAAAAGCACATATGCACATATTAATTACTGGCGGTCACCAGTAGGTAGTTATAGTTAGGATCTTGTTTCCATAGGAAAAGTGTTTTTAGGTCTCGCCTACTCATGCGAGGAGGAGACCTAATGCCATCGGCAGAGCTTTTTCAGCAAAGAAGTGCACGTGTTACATTGCTTGCACATCTAGTCCATTTCCTTTCGGGAGTGCGCTGCGCCATATGGTGGTGCCATATAGTCGCACGCTCCCGAAAGGAAATCGCCCATGCCCCCTTCCATTGCTGCCACTTTCACTGCTGCGCAGCTTTACTGCCGTGCGGCCAATGCTTGTTCTTTTTTATTTCACGGACGCGCCGCTCGGCCAATACTAGTTTGATTCTGTTCAAGAATACTTCTTGACTTGCTCATGTAAGAGTCGCTCAAGATAACCTTTGTCGCCAGTGCGTTTTATGGCCCAGGCCCTGCTTTCCATTAGGCGGTAGGAAGGAATCCTTGCAAGAGAGAGAGACGTCAGCGGCCGCCCGTCAAAGCCTGAACGCTTCATGCTGGTTTACTATGGGTTTTGGAGCAAGTCCCACATAAAACTGCAGGGTACTGAGAGACTGCTGAGAACGCACACAGCCCTCTCTCCTACAGAGATGGCAGATTGGAAGCCGGCCCCAGAACCATGACAGCGAACACCTGGCCCTGACAGCCAATGGCCGCGACAGGAAGACACATAACATCCTTAAACTGAAGCAGATTAGATGAATGTGTAAGCAGCGCATCATGCCTCACTCCAACACATCCATTCCCTTGCCCTGCGTGGAGTTTCAATAAATATACAATTTATGTCCCACCCCTGCGGAGTGCAGGCTAGTTTCTCGCATTCCAATTTTCTCCCCGGTACTTCCTTTATTGCGGCCTCGCTCCATGCCTGTATATAAATTCTACCTTAATAGCCTCATTATGTCAAGGTTTTGGCTTTGAGTAGTCTATCTTTAGGTACACTAGGCCGTGGGAAACGTTTCCCAGCACCACCTCAACCAGCGAGGCCGACGGATGCAGCGCGCTGTCAAGCTCCGGATTAACTTTTTTTTAAGATTCACAAAGCTGTCCCACACTGTCAAGCTCCGGATCAACTTTCCTTATTCAAGATTAACGAAGAACTTGACTTAATTATCCCCAGACGCCCCCACGCTTCTCTTCCACACAGCGGTGCTTCCCACGGCCTGATGTACCTACAGGATTGACCCTGAATAGGCCTACACTCTACATCTGACCCCTACTACAGAATCACAGATGAGGTTACCCTGTGAAGAAAAACAGTTTAACAAATTGTACTGTACTTGACTGTGCGTATAGGGGTAGGCCTGAATATCACAAGGGAGACCATTTCAATTTTTGCTGGATCCCACATGTTAAAATATTTGAATTTCTGAATGCAACGCCAATTGTTTCTTCTTTTCCTTTCTATTTTTTCACATGAGCACTAAACTTTCACACACCTTCTTTCTTCCTGATGATAACCGTGTGGAGACAACATTGTACGTTATGTTTTGAATCAGTGAATCTTTTGAAAGAACCCATATATGACTGAATAAATGTAAGTTATCAGTCTTTTGGCAGTGGCCTTGAAATTTCTTTTGCCTGTAATCATATGTGCCTAAATGAATATCTGTATACTCATTTAATGATACTGTTTTGAACTCAGGCCGCAAAAGTCTAGGACCACTGTTTTTCAATACGGACAATACCCAGCTCCTTTGATTTTACTGGATTACCCCATTTGTTATAATGGTGATTTTTGTTATATATGAAAAGTAACGGGGCGATTTGTCAACTGGGGCTAAGAAAAAGTACCACTCACACACCCATACAACCACTCACACACCCAAAAAAGCACTAACAAACCCATTCACAGACCCATAACGCTACTCACACACCCACTGACACCTAAACAACCACTCACACACCCAATGAAAGATCCATACAGCCACTCACACACCCATACAGCTACTCAGACATCCACTCACACACTGATACACACTGATATAGATAAACAGCCACTCAGATAGGATTGGTTAGAAATATAAAGAATAGCAATTTCACTTATGCTGTAGCTTAATATATATATCTTTAAGTCTCAGAAACGTTTATAGTTAGCTCAGGTAACTGTAACTGCTGGGTGAGTGGTTGTGTTGGTGTGTGAGTGGGTTTTCAGTGGTTGTATGGGCCTGTATGTGGGTGTATGAGTGGCTGTATTGATCTGTGAGTCGGTGTGTATATATACAAACACACACGTCATAAGAATGTTCTAGAGAAAAGAAATTGTTCTAAAGACACGTCAATAGGGCGGCCTAGGGATTAACACCCTTGCCGAGTAGTTATTTTTGGGTACAGTTCGTGATTGGTTCAAATACTTCTTAATTGACTGCTCTCATGCTGTGGCCTTCCAATTCCCCATCCCCTTTCCATTTAAAGAACTGGGGATAGATATACAAACTACCAATTTGCCACCCGCAAATTGCATCGCATTTGCGACTCGCAATTTGTGACTCGCAAATTGGGATGTATAACAGTGTCTCAGACACTGTTCGCGATTTCCAATGGGGTCGCAAATTGCATGCCTCATGAATATTAATGAGGCAGGCCCAATTTGCGACCCCATTAGAAATGGCTAGCAGTCTCAGGGATGGTGTCTGGGACTGCTTTTAAATAAAGCACACATTCTTTTTTTAAATGCAGCCCGTTTTCCTTAAAGGAAAACAGGGTGCATTTAAAAAAGAAAAATTTAACTTTTCAGTTTCATTTTTCTAAGGGCAGGCAGTGGTCCCTGGGACCACTGCATGCTCTTAAAAATATTTTCTTACATACTCACAAGGGGAAGGGATACCCCGAGGAACCCTTCGCATTTGAGAGTGGTTTACCACCTACTTGAAGTAGGTGGTAAACTGCAAGGGTTTTGCAGCCGCAAATGGGGGCGAAAAACAATCGTACATGGCATGGTGACTCGCTATTAGGAAGGGACGTCCATTCCTAATAGTGGTTGTTGTAAATGCTATTTTGCGAGTCTGTGACTCGCAAAATAACATTTGTACATGCTATTACCCTTTTTTGCGGTCGCAAACTGGAGGATCTCCCGTTTATGGTTGCAAAAAAGGTTTGTACATCTGCCCCAAGTCCTAAGTGGTGGTAATCTGAAAAGATCCATTCTTTCTTGTTTGTTTTAAACATATACATGCAGCCCCTTGCACTACTACTCCGACATGCAGAGGTCTAAATTTGTATGTATGCAGGTGACACTCCGCTTTCTTTCACTTTGCCATATCCAAAGCTCAAAAAATGCTCAAACCAAGGTACTGGCACCCTGACGGACAAGTTTCTTACCTTCGGTAACACCTTGTCTGGTAGAGACATTATCTAGCCGCAGATTCCTTACCTTTGAACTTCCAGGCGTCAAGCTTGGTCCAGAAGATTTTATTTAGCAGTACCCCTGCACACTGGTAGGTGATCAATTAGAACATTTATAGAGCAGCCTACTCACCCGTGAGGGTCACAAGACGCTAGAGGGAGGGGGGGTGAAGCAGCTACTGATCGCACATCCAGGTCTTGAGAAGTCTCCGGAAGGTCAGCAGGTGGATGGGGAGAGTGTTCTATGTCTTAGCGGCGAAGTGGGAGAATGATCTGCTGCTGGTGGTCATTCGGCGGATGTGTGGGATGGTGGTGAGGGAGAGGTCAGCAGAGCAAACCTGGCGGTTTGGGGTGTAGAAGGTGAGTCATTCGTTGAGGTTATCTGGTCCGGCGTATTGGAGTGCTTTGTGGACGTGGGTGAGGAGCTTGAAGGTGATCCTCTTGTTGACCAGGAGCCAGTGCAGGTCTTTTAGGTGGGTGGTGATGTGGCTGTGGCGAGGGATTCCGAGGACGAGGTGTGCGGAGGCGTTTTGTATGCGTTGGAGTCTTGGCGTTGGTTCCCGCATAGAGGGCATTGCCGAAGTCCAGTCTGCTGCTGACGATGGGCTTGGGTGACCGTCCTTCTGGTTTCGGTAGGGATCCATATGTAGATCTTGCGGAGCATGTGAAGGGTGTTGACACAGGAGGAGGAGACAGCGTTGACTTGATGGGTCATGGAGAGCGTTGAGTCCAGGATGAAACCCAGGTTGTGTGCGTGGTTGGTGGGTGTCGGGGCAGCTCCCATCGTGGCCGGCTACCAGGAGTCATCCCATGCGGAGGGGGTGGAGCCGAGAATGAGAACCTCAGTCTTGTCAGAGTTCAGTTTCAGGTGGCTGGTCTTCATCCACTCTGCAACCGCCTTCATTCCCTCTTGGAGGTTGGATTTGGCGGTGGCAGGGTCCTTGGTGAGGGAGAGGATCAGATGGGTGTCGTCGGCGTACAAGATGATGTTGAGGTGGTGTGCTCGGACGATGTTGGTGAGTGGTGCCATGTAGATGTTGAAAAGGGTCGGGCTGAGGGATGATCCTTGGGGTACGCCGCAGGTGATCGCCGTGGCTTCGGATCTGAATGGGGGTGACGGACTCTCTGGGTTCTGCTGGTGAGGAAGGAGGTGATCCAGCTCAGAGTTTTGTCATGGATCCCTGCATCGTGGAGGCATGTGCGTAGGGTGTTGTAGCAGATGGTGTTAAAGGCGGTAACGAGGTCCAGGAGGATGAGGGCCGGTCGCTCCTGATTTTCTTGAGCACTCTGAGGAGGAGTGGTAAGGGTGGAAAGGCATATAGAAGGCCTGAGCTCCACTTGTGGAGTGAGAGCCGCCTTGGATACTCAAATGCAAAAAACTGCTGACATTGCCCATTCTCTATGGAGGCAAACAGATCTAATCAAGGCTCTTCCCACTACTGTAAAAGATATTGCGCCACCTCCGGATATAGAGGACACTCGTGATCCGCAAGGCACCTTAGGCTGAGTTTGTTTGCTCTGGTGTTCAGAGAACCGGTTAGATGTCGAACCACCAGGGAAATGTCTTTTTGTTTCAGCCAAAGAGGCACAGTGCCTCTTGACAAAGAGTCCACGACCCCATTCCGTCTTGTTTGCTGCAGTACCACATGGTGATAGTGTTGTCAATGAACACCTGAATTGGGGAACATCTGGAACAACGCCTCTGGAACAACAAGTTTTGAAGTCACGCAAGCCAAACAACGACTTGCCCGAACAACGACTTAGACTTAACCACGCACATGCATGGTTAAGACTAAGTCGTTCTAGTGTTCGAGAACGGCGGGGGTGGAGTGTCCGCCAAGAAGAGAACATGTAAGAGGAGTTTGTGGTCTTTTTTCGGGGTGGGAGGGGTTTAGGGTAGTTTTTAGGAGGCGGGGGTTTGGGGTGGTTTTTAGGGGGTAGGGGCATCCGTCAATACTGCGAGATCTGTTTGGGGAAAGGAGAGTGGTCTGCCTCTGACATAATCACCGTTTGTTAGCCACCACTGCTGGTTTTTCGCAGTGCCCTCCAAAATCTGAACCAGGTACGTTAGATTTCCTCAATGCTGTGCCCATTGGAACTTCAGGTTCCAATGCAGAGCCCACATGCGCCACTGTGCATGGTCCACCAGCAGATGCCACGAGGCCCAACAGCCTCATAGTCATTCTCACCAAAATCCAGGATAGAGGCTGAAACAGCCGTATCATACCCTGAATGTCCTGGACTCGCTGCTCAGGAGGATAGGACCGACTCTACAATGTGTCCAGAACAGTCCAGAGGAAAGGGAGCGTCTGAGAGGGAGCCAGGTGTGACTTCTGCAAGTTGAACCCCTGCGAATGCAGGAGGTTCTCCATAGTCTGGAGGTAGGAGATGACTGCTTGGGACGAGCCCGCCTTCAACAACCAGTCATCAAGATGAACAAGTTACTTACCTTCGGTAACACATTGCTTTGTAGAGAGTCCATCTAGCTGCAGATTCCTTACCTTTGAATTTCCCAGCCCTCAGGCTAGATCCAGAAACTTTTGCTTAGCAATACCCCTTGCTTGCGCCTTCGGGTGGGTCCATTCAGTGGGCCCATTTGGCTCTGCGTGACATTGTCGGCATTGGTAGCGTCGGTTATGACACTGCCCTCAAAAAGCAGAAAAGGACCATTTCTCGTTGGGTCGTTCTCTGCAATAAGATCTGCTATGGCCTGGCAAAGAAGCAGCCCTGTGAGGAATTAAGGCCGCATTCCACCAGGGGAAAGGCTGCGACTATGGCCTTGGCTCGATTTGTCCCAGTTTAAGACATCTGTCAGGCGGCAACATGGGCATCATTGCACACGCTTGCAAGACAGTACTGTCTGGATGGTCAGGTCCGCAGGGCCAGGCACTTTGCCCGCTCGGTCCTGCAGAACTTTCTAGTTTACGATATTGGTCCAAGGCCCTCTGCTGGGATGGTATGGCCGGGGTGTATAATTCAAAGGTGAGGAATCTGCAGGTAGAAGTCTCTATCAGAGGAACAAGTTACTTAGCTTTGGTAACGCATTATCTGGTAGAGATTCTATCTAGCTGCAGGTTTCTTACAACCTACCTATGCCTCCCGGCCTTGCTGACTAATATTGTAGGGCTTCGGTTACTCCTCCTTTCAGGGCCTTAGTGTTGCACACGACGGTGTCAGTTATTTCATGGCTCTGTGCTTCTGGAGTGGAAAAAACAAAAAGTACTGACGTCCACATGCCTGGGTGATGCCTATATAGGCACCGAAATGTCATAACCAACGCTACAGACAACATCAAGCAGAGCAAAATGGAGCCAAACGGTGGCACGACTAACGGGTATTGTTCAGCAAAAGTTTCCAGATACAGCCTGACTCCTGGGAAATTCAAAGGTAAGGAATCTGCAGCTTGAAGTCTCTATCAGATAGGGGAAGACTGGAACCCCGATCTCTGCAGATGGACTGCAACCACTTCCATCACCTTTGTGAACACCCGAGGGTCACTGATGAGGTCGAAGGGGAGCACAGCAAATTGAAAGTGCTTGTTGCCCACCGTTAACCATAGGTAGCGACGATGGGCAGGCAGAAATGAACAATGAAAATATGCATCATGCAAGACCAGTGCTACCATCCAGTCTCCTGGGTCCAGGGCAGACAGGACCTGAACTAGGGTGAGCATCTAGAACTTCTCCTTTTTGAGGAAGTAGTTGAGGGCTCTGAGGTCCAAGATAGGATGAAGGCATCCATCCTTCTTTGGGTCCAGTAAACAGTGAGAATAACAACCACCACCTATTTCTGGCCCAGGAACTCTCTCTATAACTCCTTTCGCCAGAGTCTTGACTTGCTCGTGGAGTAGAGCAAGGTGATCCACCATCAGCAGATCGTACACTAGGGGCATAGATGGAGAGGTTGTCTGGAAGGGGCAGAAGTAGCCCCTTCATACTATTTGCAACAGCCACCTGTCCAAGCTGATATTTCTCCAGTGGTGGAGATGATGCCATATTCTGCCATTGTCTGGTCGTGAATGATCCTGGAGGATCGGACTAGAAATGCTTTGCGGTGGAGGAGGGGATCGTAGCTTGGCTCAACATCTGGCCTCCCGACTCACTGAGCCGGGGTAAACCGCTTCCACGGCCTCTCAGAGGCAGCTGAACTTGTCAGTTTCTCTGGCTGGAATAGGGTTGGCGCAGTTGGTAGTCCGTCCCGTAGCCATTAAAGGAGCAAAAAGCAGATTCAGGCCGGGACGTTGTGGTGAGGTCCAAGAACTTTGCCGTAGCTCGCGTGTCCTCATCCAGGCGTGGTGACATACATCCACCGTTGTGGAAAGAGATCTGCCTAGTGAGTCTGTTGTGTCCAAGCCACATCTATGGTGAACTTTGCAGCATCTCTCCCATCAGAAACGGCTTGGGAGTGTAGGATCCGGTTCTCCTCCAAGACCCTGCGCAACTGTGTCCCATATCGAATAGGAATAATGCCCCAAAAGGCATGCAGTGTTTACCAACTGCAATGCCAGACTGGCAGAAGACAAATGTTGCTTTCCAAAGCTTTCCAGTCTCTTGGATTCCCTGTCCGGAGTTGTGGAAGAGAATACGCCATGAGAAGTGAAAGCTTGAACCAACAAGATTTGTGGGGTGGGGTGGGCGGTGAGGAAAAATGGGGAACCCAGTGCAGGGTCATGGTGGTGGGCAATCGTCCTATTCACAGAAGCCTCTGTGCTGGGCTTGGACCAGGTGCACAGAAGGATGTCCATTAAGGCCTCATTGAACGGGAGCAATGGTTCTGAGCTGGAAACGCCAAGCTGCAGGATCTCTGTCACGATGTTTGTCTTAGATGCCACCATAGGGAGGTGCAGGTCCAAGACCTCCGCAGCCTTAGGCACCACTATAGCAAATGATGCCCCCTGATCCATAGCCAGGTTAGGTGGAGACAGCATGCCAGCATCTGTAGAGGTGTCCAGGCCACTGGCATCACCCAGTTCCTCATACCAGTCCATGTCTTGGGATTGTGGGATTTCTACAAGATCCTGCTTCCCCCTCCCAATCCTCCTTATCCATTCCTAACCCTTCCAAAATAGGGCAGGAGGAACGGCATGAAGCTGTACGGCTCCGTCAGTACTGGCCTCGGTGTCAGAGGATGCCCGATTGGCTCCGTGTCATGGGGAAGGGCACAGGAAACACCAAGGACTTCAGCGGTGGATGTGGCACCACGGAAGGCTGCTGCGAGGTGTGGCCTGCACCCGTCCGGACCTGAGAACAGCCACAGTTGGAGGCCATGGCCAGAGACAAAGGCGTAAATCCCAATGGGACTCCTCCATTATCTGAGCCAGCGGGGGCAGAAGGTACGCCGGCAGGGTCAGGCCGCCAACATATGGTGCACATGGCGTCATAAAACTCCTTAAGTTGGGCGGGTGTCACTCCTGGACCTGGGAAGGCAGGGAACTGCAGAGCCGACCCAGGAGCCTGATCTGAGGTGCAGGGCCTAAAGCGGAGCACGACTTTGTATCATGGTCACATTCCAGATACCAGAGATACACTAAGTGGGGTCTGTGACCGGCATGGCACGGTGCAAGGCACTGTTCGGTTTGAACTCCAAGGTTTTCTTACTAGACATCTGTAGGATTCTGGTTTCAAAGTGAATTGAGGCTGACACAGCATAAAGTTGTAAAGGAGCTCAGGTTTATTCCAGGAAAAGGAGACACATCCAGATCTCATCCAAGTGCAGAGCAGTAACAGTCTCTGCTTCAAAATATACATTCTAGTAACTGTGGTAACAACATAGAATCAATGACATCACACAATGCACTCCACAGGTAAGCCTGAGAGTGAAGGATGCTACAACATCCTACACACCACAAGGAGTCGACAAGAAGTTAAAAAAAGTCTGTCAAAAAATCACAGGGAGTAGCTCTCTTCGACAGGTCTGCTCTGGCTGAATTGGAAAGAAAAGAAATGACATCTACAGGCTAGAGGGGCGGTTGTTTTGAAGATGCAGACTTCACAACGATGATGAACATGAGGCTGATGACAACATGCAGAGTTGAGCGTCGCGCAGGGGTACTGCTAAGAAAAATCTTACGGATCCAGCCTGATGCCTGGAAGTTCAAATGAAAGGAATCTGCGGCTAGATGTCTCTATCAGATAGAAGTTTTATAAAGTGTCCAGTGGTAGATTACCACCAATTTCCTGAAGTTAAAGCCATCAAAAACTGAGATTGTGCTACACAGAAATAAAATGTTAAAATGCTTAGTAGAAGCCACTTTCCAAGGAAACGTCAAAGATCTTTTCCTTAATGGCTCGACAACAACTCAATGGATTTACACCAAATTACAAAAAAACACACTTTCTGTACCACAATCTAGCTTCCTGCCAAATCTGGTGAAAATGTGTTCAGCAGTTTGGGCAGTAGCTGTTTGTGAGAAGTTGGCCCGATATGCAACGTTCGCTATTCTAGCGACCGCTATGTATCGTTCCAACGACCCTTATGGTGTTTGGTTGTAAGTCAACCTATAGACCAGCTATCCTAGTAGCGTGGATACGAGCAGTCTAAGGCTAAAGACTCGAGAGGGCGCGTTAAGCCAGCTGTTTACCACACATGTACCCCTTGAACACCCAGTGAAAGGACACCACACAAGTGTTATGAAAATAACAGTATATTTATTAAGAATCACAACAGCCCTGTACTCTTTATGAGGACAGGGTACTAAGCACACACCAAATCTCTTTAGCAAATACTTCAAGTGCACAGTTTAAAACAAGTGTCCGGGGACACGGAAAGGTTAAGGCAAGTCGGAAGCGAGGGACTCGGGACCCTAGAGTAAGGAGGCTATGCAGGCACCGAAATGCCGAGTTACCTAGCCACGAGGGCTGCGGCTGCAAGTCTTACAGGCGTCGGGGTCTTCGCTGACGAGCCAGGAGCCGGAATAAAAGGAGTTGCTGGCCGGCGACCAGTGATGAATAGTTCGTAGAGATCCAAGCCTGGATCGGAGATTGATGAAACCTGAAAGCAGAGGGGACCAAGTTCGTACTACTAGCCAGTAGTCAGAGGGTACCAGGGAGGCACCGGTTGGCCGTCACCTCGACCAGGTGAGTGGGCGACGCTAGGCTCTGCAGTCTCACGGACCAGGAGGCGTTGTCGGCGACCACGGTGGAGGTGCGAGCTGTCCCACGACGGATGTCGCTGTCGCGTCTTGAGTGGACCAGGAGGGTCCGGGGTGCTTCTCGAAAAGATGGAAGCAAGGGCCAGTCTGGAGCAACCAGATCGGCAGTGTTGATTTTCGGATGTCGTCACAGAAGGACACAAGCCAGCGGCTAGTGACCAGACAACGTGCTGAGCAGCGAGCAGAAGGGCCCCACGCAGATCGTGGAGATGCTGGGAGACTGCACTTCGGTGCTGGAGCGGCTCAGGGTTGGGGCTTCTCGGACCCCAGAGCACTCACCAGAGAGTTACCTCGATGGTCGTGCTGGTTTTTAAGAGCGTGCAGGTTCTGATGATGGCCGGTCCCTCGAGGTCTCGTCGCACCCACAGATCACAGCTGAGCTGATGACGTGGGTAGAGGTCAGAGTTGCCTGGGAAGCCGGTTCTCGTCGAGCTGGGCCGTCGGATTCCTTGAGGAAGGACTTACAGCAAACCGCAGAGTTCTTAGATGGTGCCCGCTGATGCAGGGTGACTACTCCTTAGCCACAAGGGAGAAATCTTGAGAAGAGTCTCGAATGTCCTTTCGTAGAAAGTAGTTCTTGATTCAAAGATGATCTAATTTGGAAGGGTCCCCGCTCCGGCCTTTATCCTAAAGAAAGGGGTGGGTACATGACTAGGTCCTGCCCTAAGGGTGGGACCAGGAAGGGGGGTAGTTACACCCCTCTCCCCTGCCGGACTTTCCCCAGGCCAGGGCTGTCGCCCCTGGAACTGGTTCTAACCGGCAGATGCGTAGTGAGCACCGGGGTGCCACTCCGCAGTCACCTTCTCGCAAAAGCCCTACCTACCCAGAATACACAAACCCTGTCTGGGACGGTGCGAACACCGCCCTTGACAGGAAACCCTTTGTCCAAGTGCTCCTCGCTGGAAGGACTCCCAGCAGCAGGAGGTCAGACTCGTGTCTGTGGTGGCAGCATCCATTTTGTGGAGCTGAGGCTTTAGTTAACTTTAACCGGGGTTCACAGTTACGTACATGTCGTGTCCCTCTAGAAGGGCGGAATGCTAACCTCGTCGCCAGAGTTGGTGAGAGGGCAGCATCCCGATTCGTATGACACCTTACTCGACATGTCTTGATAACGCGACACCGAAGTTACCGATATGGTACGCGTTATCATGGAGCAGCCATTGGGTCTTGATTCCGCAAGCTGCAACCGGGCTCGGCTCGGGCCAGAGCTTAGTTCACACGAGCCCATGCACTCTGCCTTCAGGATTGTCAAGGCCTGCCATAGGAGTGACTGATAGGAACTCGGGTGTCCATGGGAGGGTTAGATATAGGGCTACTATATCTAAAGCAAAGGGTGATTACACGACTTCGCCCCAGCTGTCATGCAGCCAGTTGTGTCAAATTTAGGAGGCCAGCCAGGGGTGGCATAATACATGCTGCAGCCCCTGGCGGCCCTGGGTACACCTATGCCCTGAGTTACAGGGTCTGATAAGGTGGCCCAGTACCAATCGGTAAATGCACCTAGGGTACATCTCGTAATTTAGAAAGAGAACAGCCAGGCTGTGGGTCTGATTGGCAGGCCCACAGCCAGAGAAAGTCGTAAACCAGTGAAACAAAAGCAAAAAATCTGGGTGATCATAGGATTGCAGACCCTACTCTCCTACATGACCCCCCCCCCCAAACGTCGGAACAACTAGCTAACCTTGACCAGGTGAGTCTTCTTGTTCTAAGTGGAAATATCTGGAGAGCCCATCGGCATTGCCATGATCAGTACCAGGTCTATGTTCCACTGTGAAGTCCATCCCCTGTAGGGAAATGGACCACCTAAGCAGTTTGGGGTTTTCACCCTTCATCTGATTTAGCCACAAGAGGGGCTTATGGTCGGTCTGAATTAAGCATGGGCGAATTTTGCGAATCTCGCGTTCGCGAATTTTGCGGATTTGCGAACTCGCAAATCCGCAAAATCCGCGAATTCTCGCGAATTTGCGGATTTTTTTTTTTTGTGTGTTTGCGCGGGTTTCTGCGAGTTCGCGAGGGTTTTGTACAATGTCGCAAATTGCGAACTTACCTGTCGGGTCGCAAGTTTCGCGAACTTGTTGTTTCTACTTGTCCAGCCTGTTTGGGACACTCTTCTTTCATCACTGCCACTCTCTGTCACCACTGCCACTCTGACTACTCATGCCACCCTCTGGCCCACCCATGCCACCCTCTGTTTCATCACAGCACCCTCTGGTTGTCCAGTCAGTGTACGTTATTGTGGCAACAAGCACACCTTCCCTGCCTCAAGTGACCTGAATTAATTTGGGGCTGATTAATGTGTCACAGAATATTTTTTTAGCTGGCACCTGCTTCCTTAGTGCTTCCTGATTAGTGATCTTTTGAACTTGCTAAGTGCTTTCATTGTTGCAAAATTAGTTACAACACCTGCCCTGCCCCAACTGACAATAATGAATTAGGGGATGAATAATGGATTTGAACCTCCAGCCTGGCTCCTGCTTGTCTCCCTTAGCTGTAATTCAGGACCTTTGTGGCATATGTGTAACTATTCTGAGGTTCAGAGCAGGGTCACATAATAGTTGCAACTGGCAACTGAACTCTAGAGGGGCCCCTCAGGATGCACTACAGGAAATGGCTACTAATGATGAGCCTGAACTTTTGAACCTGGTAAGTAGTTACTTTCAGTTTTGCTAAGAGCGTATTTCTGCAATTTTGCACTTATTCGCGGGGCGCGAACTCACGCGAACAGCGCGAGCAGTGCGAGCCAAATCCGCTGCTCGCTGATTTGCGGATTTTGCGGGAGATTCGCGAATCTCGCGGATTGCGAATTTCCCGAAAATCCGCAAAATCCGCGAGCGAAACGGATTTTCCGCCCATGCTTAGTCTGAATCTTGAAGTGAGTGCCAAACAAGTATGGCCTCAGCTTCTTCAGGGCCCAAACCACAGCAAAGGCCTCCCTCTCAATAGCTGACCAATTCTTCTCTCTAGGGGTCAGCCGTCTGCTTATAAAAGCAATGGGCTGGTCTTGACCATCAAAATTCAGTTGAGAAAGAACAGCTCCCACACCCAACTCAGAAGCATCTGTTTGGACAATGAATGGTTTGGAGTAGTCCGGACTCTTGAGGATAGGCGCCGTGCACATGGCCTGCTTTAGATCATCGAATGCTTTTTGACAGCTCGCTGTCCACTGAACCTTTTTTGGCATTTTCTTACTTGTCAGTTCATTTAATGGTGTCACGATGGAACCATAGTTCCTGACAAACTTCCTGTAGTAACCAGTCAGGCCCAAGAAAGCTCGAACCTGAGTCTGGGTGGTTGGTGGAGCCCAGTCCCTGATTGACTGTATCTTGCTCTCCAGTGGCTGAACCTGACCTCCACCTACAAGGTGGCCCAGGTATACAACCTGTGTCTGCCCTATCTGGCACTTGGTGGCCTTGATGGTGAGACCTGCTGCTTGCAGTGCCTCTAACGTCTTCCGCAGGTGGACCAGGTGATCCTCCCAGGTGGAGCTAAAGACAGCAATATCGTCAAGATACGCCGCACAGAAGTCATCCAGCCCAGTAAGGACGTGATTCACCAACCGTTGGAAGGTGGCAGGTGCATTTTTCAGACCAAAGGGCATCACCACGAACTGATAATGCCCACCAGGGGTTGAAAACGCGGTTTTAGGCTTGGCGTCCTCAGCTAACCTGATTTGCCAATACCCAGCTGTCAGGTCAAACGTACTTAAGTAGTTGGCCGAAGCCAATCTATCGATAAGCTTGTCTGCCCTTGGTATTGGGTGGGCGTCAGTCTTAGTGACTGCATTGAGACCCCTGTAGTCTACGCAAAACCTCATCTCTCTCTTACCACCCTGGGTGTGAGGTTTCGGCACTAGAACTACGGGACTAGCCCAAGGGCTATCCGAGGGTTCAATGACTCCCAGCTCTAACATTTTCTGCACTTCACTTTTGATGCAGTCTCTAACGTGATCAGGCTGCCTGTAGATTTTACTCTTTACGGGCAAGCTGTCACCAGTGTCGACCTCATGGGTGCACCAATCGGTCTGACTGGGTGTCAGAGAAAACATATGTCTGAACGACTGAAGAACCTGTTTACAGTCGCTCTGTTGATGTTCGGAGAGGCTGCCACAAAAGACAACACCATCTACCGAGCCATCGTCAGGATTCTGAGAGAGCCGGTCGGGGAGAGGGTCACTCTCCTCTTCCTGTCCCTCATCTAGGGCCATGAGCAAACTCATGTCCTTCCTGTCGACATATGCTTTTAGCCTGTTGACATGAAGCACCCTGTGGGGGCTCCGGGGAGTTCCCAGGTCGACCAGGTAGGTGACCTCTCCCTTTTTCTCCAGGATGGTGTGGGGCCCGGACCATTTGTCCTTGAGTGCTGCTGGGGCCACTGGCTCCAACACCCACACCTTCTGTCCGGGCTGGTAAACAGTCAAGACAGCCTTTTGGTCATGCCAAGCTTTTTGGAGTTCTTGGCTGGCCTTAAGGTTTTCGGATGCCTTCTCCATGTATTCAGCCATCCGCGAGCGGAGGCCGAGCACATAGTCCACTATGTTGGTTGCAGGCTTTTTGAGAGGTCTCTCCCATCCTTCCTTCACCAAACACAGGGGTCCTCTTACAGGATGCCCGTACAAAAGTTCAAAAGGGCTGTAGCCAACCCCCTTCTGTGGGACTTCTCTGTAGGCGAACAAGAGGCAGGGGATCAGGACGTCCCATCTACGCCGAATCTTTTCCGGTAGTCCATGAATCATCCCTTTTAGGGTCCTGTTGAATCTCTCAACAAGCCCATTGCATTGTGGATGATAGGGTGTAGTGAACTTGTAGTTGACACCACATTCCTTCCACATAGCAGTTAAGTAGCTCGACATAAAGTTTGCACCTCTGTCGGAGACGACCTCCTTAGGGAAGCCCACTCTGGAGAATACTCCAACTAGGGCTCTTGCCACAACAGGTGCTGTAGTGGTCCTAAGGGGAATAGCTTCAGGATACCTGGTGGCATGATCCACTACCACCAGTATAAACTTGTGCCCTGATGCTGTCGGTGGTTCCATGGGACCGACGATGTCGATCCCCACCCGTTCAAAGGGCACCCCAACCACAGGCATTGGTATAAGGGGGGCCTTTGTCGTGCCACCTGACTTACCACTGGCTTGGCAAGTGACACAGGAGCGGCAAAACTCCTTGGTATCTTCGTTCATGTGAGGCCAGTGAAAGTGCGAGACAAGCCTGTCCCACGTTTTCGTCTGGCCTAAGTGACCTGCTAAGGGAATCTCGTGGGCCAAGGTAAGTAGGAAACCACGCTGAGACAAGGGGACGACCAACCTCCTGGTCATGCCAGGCTTGGGGTCTCTTGACTCAGTGTACAGGAGTCCATCTTCCCAGTATACCTTGTGGGTACCTGTGGCGTTCCCAGCAGCCTCAGCAGCAGCCTGCTGTCTGAGGGGTTCAAGAGAAGGGCAGTCTAACTGGTCCTTCCCCAGATCTTCCCTTGAGGGTCCCCCTGAGCCCAAGAATTCAACTTGATCAAGTTCGAACTCTCTCGGCTCAGTTTCCCTCAATTCCTGTAGGTCAGCCTCCTCTGAGACTTGATCCTCGACCTGGGGCAAGGGGGAAGGCGCAGCCTTAACCCTACTGCTCTTTTTCTTGGGAGGCGTCTGGTCCGTTGTTCCAGGATCCAGCACCTGTTCAGTGGGGCATTTCCTGACCTGTGACCTAGTCACAGCGAACACATGTGCTGGCAAACCTAACATTTCCATGTGAGTCCGGTGCTCCACTTCTGACCATTGTGACGACTCCAAATCATTGCCCAACAAACAATCCACTGGGAGGTCTGGACTAACTACAACCTTCTTTTGGCCAGTTACCCCTCCCCAGGAGAAAGCTACAATTGCCATACTGTGATTGGTAGTGACATTGCTTGCATTGGTCACCAGGAATTCTGTACCTGGCATGATCTGTCCAGGGTCCACAAAGTTAGGCGTCACCATGGTGACGCTGGCACAAGTGTCCCTATAGGCCTGAGCCATCTTTCCATTTATGAAAGGCGTCTGTCTGTATTTGCCCAAAGTATTGGGGCTTACGTCAGGGGATACGTCCACGTCCCCTGTACTGACAAGGACAGCCTGAGTGAGTGTGCCAACTAAGTTGTCACGCCCCTCAGAACCCAGGGTTAACCCTACTAAACCCTTGGGAGGCGCACTACCACTGCTGACTGTACTAGGGGGCACAGGTGCCTTAGGGGCTGCAGTGGCAGGAGTCTGCCCTCCTCCTTTCTTGGTGCACTCACTAAACCAGTGAGATTTACTTTTACAGTACTGGCACCATCGTTTGGATTGGCCTTCTTTCTTCTTTTGGGGAGCCTGACCCCCACCCTCTTTGGGTTGTTGGGGACCTGTCGAAGACTTCTGGTCATTTTGTTCCCCCTTAGAATCTTTACCCTTCTGGTCTGCTTTCTTCTGACCACCTTGATTCTGGCCCTGGTTCTGTTTAACTCTCGTACGAACCCATTTGTCTGCCTTCTGCCCCAATTCTTGGGGAGAGGTCAGATCCGAGTCGACAAGATGCTGATGCAACAACTGGTTCTGACAATTGTTTAAAATTTGTTCTCTCATCATCAAATTGTACAATCCTTTGTAATCAGTAACCTTACTGCCCAGCAACCAGCCCTCAAAAGCCTTAGTGGCACAATCGACAAAATCAGACCAGTCTTGAGTCTGCGTTTTCTGGGTATCCCTGAACAGCACCCTGTACTGCTCAGTGGTTAGGCCGAACCCTTCAACGAGTGTATTCTTCAAGACTTGGTAATTGTTAGCGTCCTCTACCCTTGTGGTGAGAAGCTTGTCTCTTCCTTTACCTTCAAAGGAGAGCCACAAGATAGCTGCCCACTGACTCTGGGGAACACCTTGCACAGTGCAGGCCCTCTCCAAAGCAGTAATCCATTTGTGGATGTCGTCCCCTTGTTTAAAGGGGGGCACTATCTTCCCAAGGTGTTTCGTATCGAAACTCTTTTCCCTATTACTAGGTACATTGCTGCCACCAGTGGGGACTGCCCCACTTAACTGTTGCTCTCTAGCAAAAGCAAGCTTTTCTTTGGCCAGGGCAAGTTCTTCCCTTTCGATCCTCAGATTAGCTGCCCTTTCCTTAGCTTCGTACACTCTCCTCTGAGGGGACGTCATCCCTCTTTGAGAAGAGTTGCGAGAGCCATTGGTTCGAACGGATCTGTTAGAGCCTCTTGATAGAGACCTAACTCGTCCATTCCCAATGTTAAGCGCACCTGACAGTAGCGCCGGGGGTCCCCCAGTACCACTATCATGTCTGCTTAAGTTGGACCGTGTCAGTCTGACGACTTCTACCTGTCCCTTATCTGCCTCGTCCCCAGAGAGATCCTCATCCTCATCCTCCTCGCCATCTTCGTTCTCAGTTGCGAGGTGAATGAGGTCAGGATCGTCCCGGGTTCCCTCGAGGGGAGGCATGCCTCCTTCTGGATTAGAAGGGCTAAGAAGCTTCTCAGCCTTTCTGGCATCATAAGTCTCTAGGAGACCAATCAGAAAGGAGGTGGTGGGGTTAGCCCCTTGCTTAATCTTCCTAGAGGTACATACTTGTCGTAACTCATGGAAGTTAAGCGCAGTATATCTTGACGGGATGACCTGTGGAGGGTCAACTGACACAAGGGGAGACTCAGAGTTTCCTCCTTTGTCCGACATACTGCTTCTAGTGTGGTGTAAGTGATGCACCTACCTACACTATGTGTTTACCTACTTTTCCCTTGCTAAGAGCTGTAGCCAAGGTGTGCTAAGCCTTGAGGAGCTACAACAGCTGGTTCAGTAGAACTCAGAGTATTCTAAGCTTTAGTTATATGTACTAACAGTACTTGTGTGATCTTTCAACAAGATATTCTTAGGATACGTGTGGTAAAACAACAGCAAGCTCAAATCCCAACCGCTGCTCACCAATGTGAGAAGTTGGCCCGATATGCAACGTTCGCTATTCTAGCGACCGCTATGTATCGTTCCAACGACCCTTATGGTGTTTGGTTGTAAGTCAACCTATAGACCAGTTATCCTAGTAGCGTGGATACGCGCAGTCTAATGCTAAAGACTCGAGAGGGCGCGTTAAGCCAGCTGTTTACCACACATGTACCCCTTGAACACCCAGTGAAAGGACACCACACAAGTGTTATGAAAATAAACAGTATATTTATTAAGAATCACAACAGCCCTGTACTCTTTATGAGGACAGGGTACTAAGCACACACCAAATCTCTTTAGCAAATACTTCAAGTGCACAGTTTAAAACAAGTGTCCGGGGACACGGAAAGGTTAAGGCAAGTCGGAAGCGAGGGACTCGGGACCCTAGAGTAAGGAGGCTATGCAGGCACCGAAATGCCGAGTTACCTAGCCACGAGGGCTGCGGCTGCAAGTCTTACAGGCGTCGGGGTCTTCGCTGACGAGCCAGGAGCCGGAAGAAAAGGAGTTGCTGGCCGGCGACCAGTGATGAATAGTTCGTAGAGATCCAAGCCTGGATCGGAGATTGATGAAACCTGAAAGCAGAGGGGACCAAGTTCGTACTACTAGCCAGTAGTCAAAGGGTACCAGGGAGGCACCGGTTGGCCGTCACCTCGACCAGGTGAGTGGGCGACGCTAGGCTCTGCAGTCTCACGGACCAGGAGGCGTTGTCGGCGACCACGGTGGAGGTGCGAGCTGTCCCACGACGGATGTCGCTGTCGGCGTCTTGAGTGGACCAGGAGGGTCCGGGGTGCTTCTCGAAAAGATGGAAGCAAGGGCCAGTCTGGAGCAACCAGATCGGCAGTGTTGATTTTCGGATGTCGTCACAGAAGGACACAAGCCAGCGGCTAGTGACCAGACAACGTGCTGAGCAGCGAGCAGAAGGGCCCCACGCAGATCGTGGAGATGCTGGGAGACTGCACTTCGGTGCTGGAGCGGCTCGGGGTTGGGGCTTCTCGGACCCCAGAGCACTCACCAGAGAGTTACCTCGATGGTCGTGCTGGTTTTTAAGAGCGTGCAGGTTCTGATGATGGCCGGTCCCTCGAGGTCTCGTCGCACCCACAGATCACAGCTGAGCTGATGACGTGGGTAGAGGTCAGAGGTGCCAGGGAAGCCGGTTCTCGTCGAGCTGGGCCGTCGGATTCCTTGAGGAAGGACTTACAGCAAACCGCAGAGTTCTTAGATGGTTCCCGCTGATGCAGGGTGACTACTCCTTAGCCACAAGGGAGAAATCTTGAGAAGAGTCTCGAATGTCCTTTCGTAGAAAGTAGTTCTTGATTCAAAGATGATCTAATTTGGAAGGGTCCCCGCTCCGGCCTTTATCCTAAAGAAAGGGGTGGGTACATGACTAGGTCCTGCCCTAAGGGTGGGACCAGGAAGGGGGGTAGTTACACCCCTCTCCCCTGCCGGACTTTCCCCAGGCCAGGGCTGTCGCCCCTGGAACTGGTTCTAACCGGCAGATGCGTAGTGAGCACCGGGGTGCCACTCCGCAGTCACCTTCTCGCAAAAGCCCTACCTACCCAGAATACACAAACCCTGTCTGGGACGGTGCGAACACCGCCCTTGACAGGAAACCCTTTGTCCAAGTGCTCCTCGCTGGAAGGACTCCCAGCAGCAGGAGGTCAGACTCGTGTCTGTGGTGGCAGCATCCATTTTGTGGAGCTGAGGCTTTAGTTAACTTTAACCGGGGTTCACAGTTACGTACATGTCGTGTCCCTCTAGAAGGGCGGAATGCTAACCTCGTCGCCAGAGTTGGTGAGAGGGCAGCATCCCGATTCGTATGACACCTTACTCGACATGTCTTGATAACGCGACACCGAAGTTACCGATATGGTACGCGTTATCATGGAGCAGCCATTGGGTCTTGATTCCGCAAGCTGCAACCGGGCTCGGCTCGGGCCAGAGCTTAGTTCACACGAGCCCATGCACTCTGCCTTCAGGATTGTCAAGGCCTGCCATAGGAGTGACTGATAGGAACTCGGGTGTCCATGGGAGGGTTAGATATAGGGCTACTATATCTAAAGCAAAGGGTGATTACACGACTTCGCCCCAGCTGTCATGCAGCCAGTTGTGTCAAATTTAGGAGGCCAGCCAGGGGTGGCATAATACATGCTGCAGCCCCTGGCGGCCCTGGGTACACCTATGCCCTGAGTTACAGGGTCTGATAAGGTGGCCCAGTACCAATCGGTAAATGCACCTAGGGTACATCTCGTAATTTAGAAAGAGAACAGCCAGGCTGTGGGTCTGATTGGCAGGCCCACAGCCAGAGAAAGTCGTAAACCAGTGAAACAAAAGCAAAAAATCTGGGTGATCATAGGATTGCAGACCCTACTCTCCTACACTGTTCATGTGGAAAAATGAATGGGGAAACACATTTTGGGACCCTCCTTTTTTCCCAGCCCCAACTTGTCCGATTACCTGATACTTTTCAATTAGGAGCTGAAGTGGAAAGTTTTGTGATGATTTATCAAAGTTCTTTTCCTGATTAGGTATGCGTTATGGGTCCAGCAATAACTGGATTTTGGTACCTTGACACTTTCAGTGCTCTTCCTTAAGGTCCCGATTCACAGAACTAACTTAAGACAAAATCCTAAACTTACTACCATTTTGGTATTCACAGAAGACACTTCCTCATTTTGGTATTCACAGAAGGCACTTACTCATTTCGGTATTCACAGAAGTTAGGAGTCCTAACTTTAGGACTCCTAAATGCTTTCTGTGAATACCGAAAGTCTTAAAGTTAGGATTTTTCTCAGTTTAGGAGTAATAAGTTAGTATTTTTCTCAGTTTAGTAGTCCTAAATTTAGGACTCCTAAAGGCCTTCTGTGAGTACCGAAAGTCTTAAAGTTAGGATTTTTCTCAGTTTAGTAGTAGTAAAGTTAGGACTCCTCACTTTAAGACTCCTAAATACCTTCTGTGAATACCGAAAGTCTTAAAATTAGGATTTTTCTCAGTTTAGGAATCCTAAAGTTAGGAATCCTAACTTTACTACTCCTAAACTGAGAAAAATCCTAACTTTAAGACTTTCGGTATTCACAGAAGGCATTTAGGAGTCCTAAAGTTAGGAGTCCTAACTTCTGTGAATACCGAAATGAGTAAGTGCCTTCTGTAAATACCAAAATGGTTGTAAGTTTAGCATTTTGTCTTAAGTTAGTTCTGTGAATCGGGCCCTTGGGGCCCGATTCACAGAATGAATTTAAGACTAAATCCAAAACTTACTACTATTTGAAATTCACAGAATGCACTTACTACTTTCGGGATTCACAGAGTGAACTTACTACTTTCGGGATTCACAGAATGAACTTACTACTTTCGGTATTCACGGAATAGATTTAAGACTACTAACTTTACGTCCGCACTCGAGCCGGAAATTCCGGCCCTGAGGCAGAGCTTCCAGCTTGGGGGCGGAGCTTACAGCCCAGAGGCGGAGCTTCTGGCCCAGAGGTGGAGATTTCAGCCATGGCTAAATCCCCACCTCCGAGCTGGAAGCTCCGCCCTCAAGCCGGAAGCTCCACCTCCGGGCCGGAATTTCCAGCCCGAGTGCGGATGTAAAGTTAGTAGTTACGGCACGGACGTAAAGTTAGTAGTCTTAAATCTATTCTGTGAATACCGAAAGCAGTAAGTTCATTCTGTGAATCCCGAAAGTAGTAGGTTCAATCTGTGAATCACGAAAGTAGTAAGTGCATTCTGTGAATACCAAATAGTAGTAAATTTAGGATTTAGTCTTAAGTTCATTCTGTGAATCGGGCCCTCTGTGTCTATTCACTCAAACAGAGCACACCCTTTGTGACAAACACACACACTGAAATCCTGTTCTAGCCATTCAGATTAATGTGAGTGAAGATACATCATCTCTGGTGTAGTTTATAATCAATTTGTTTTTTCCAAACAGTTCCGACTTCATAAGACAAATAGCATCATGTCTGCACAAGGCAGTACAGCTGCAGCGGATAGAGACTACTCTGGAAGGCTGAAAATATTAGGACCACTGTAAATGTAGAAAGAGATTCTGCGTTACAATGTTGTGTATGATGCACAGAGTAATAGAAGCATCTCTGAAGTAGCAAGTGAGTGTAAATATGAACACATTTGGAGTGACAACAAACACTACTAGTGTCATGTCAGGGCGAATATACCTTGTGTTGCCTTGACTATGTCCTACTTTGAATCTTTTGACATGTTGGGTGGATATGTGAACTTTATACGAGAAGGAGCAGAAGTAGAGGTGAGAATACTAGAGAGCAATGTATAGAGAATGGAAAAGATGCAAAGGGAGCCCTGGCGTGAGAAGAAGGGCAGCAATAAGAAGACAGAATAAAAATAGTAGACAACACACGCAGTTCATATTGGGTCCTTGCCTAAGAAACAGATCAGAAGAGCAACATAGAGAGACACAGTTAAGGAATACAAAAGAAAGTTAATTAAAATGTTTTATATGCCTGACTCACCTGAACATGGCAATCAGAAGGTTTAAGAGCAGAATGTTGGCAAACAGCAGGTACAGACAGAGTAGAATAATCGTCAGCCACTCTGGGAAGCGGGCAACTCCATCCAGGGTTTCAGCACATTTTGGCTGAGTTGGGACTGACCCATCAGCTGTACATGTGCTGTTATTAAAGTTTAACTCTTGAAAAAAGAAATACAGTCATGTGACAGTAGTAAAGTCTCAGCCTTCAGAATTCTCAGTCCTGCCTATGGTACTAAGCACTTATAATTCAAGAAGTTATAAACATATTTACATTTTTATACATCACGCAACAATTTATTAACAATCCATTATCAACATTATAGACAAAGGCTGCGGGGTTCGCGGAAGAGTTGGCTAGAATAACAATCAGAGCGGTACAGGCTCACAGTCAAGAAAGGGCACTTAAAATGGCACAAAACACAATTTCACAAAACAGGGGCATCAATTTCAGCGATTCTCTCTCACAGAGGAAGACCTGCAGTGTCCCACATTTGGATTCCTTCAGTTCCATAGTTGATGCAACTGAAGGAATCTAAATGTGGGACGCTGCTGGACTCTCATGAATTCAAATATAAAAGCAGTCTGTTCTAGTAAATTAAGCATGGACCCCCTTTTCCTCATCAACCATCAAGTGAATATCAACATGCATAGGTATTGACAATTGGAGAGGTATGCAGTTTGCAGAATAGGATCTCGAGATCTATAATCCATTATGTCCGTATAAAATCTCCACTCATTCCTAAATTCCTAAAACAGGCGTCCGCAGAAAATTTTCCAGGGGGGGGCAAAATGTTAACGTCTTCACCATCCTCCGACATGATGTGCGCCAGGTGGGGCACACGAAACACTGGGGCGCAGAACTAGGATAGACTCAATTAAATGCCAGGAATCCAGGACATGTGACTGACCCTGCCACGGGCAAACAAACACCACCTGTAGGTAAAGCACTAAACTTTCTGACAAGGTGCTTTATCTCTGTCTGCTAGGTGTGCAGACTTCTGGGTCCTCGATCCAGCACCAATCAAGGCTGTCTTCAGCATGATTCGATTTTTATCAGAATACTTTAAAACAGCCTATGATTATAGCACCAGATTAAATATACTGTATGCACAGTGTATGTTAGGGATTATTTGTAGCACACATATTTACCAATATTGGCTTCTTGGTGCTGGAATTCATAATACCTTTTATCCAAAGTTAAAGCACAACGTCAAAGTTAGTAATAAATAATGCAGCAATCACAAACGCTAGTGAATTGACAGTGGGTGCTCCGTTTACTAGAATTCCCCAGGCATTGCTAAATTTTACACACATTCAATTAATTTATACAAAATAAAATGTATAGGTCCAAATGTTAGCTATATTTTTTAAAAGAAACTTAGAGTCACTCTACGTGTAGTCAATGTCAAACTGACATCTTGCGCACGTTTAGGGATACAATAATGGCCAGCTCCCTTATGCGGAAGCCCGGCACCATAAATGTGTGGCACACGCGGCGCCCGCAGCTGCGCCTCATCACAGGTTCAGGGATGCTGAGTCTTCCACAGTGGTCAAAGTTGGGGAAAAAAAAGTAGGGGAACAGTGGGCGGAGAATCAGAGGGCAGGAATAACCCAAGGATTGGATCTTTGGGTGGAGCCAGAGGTGTGTCTAGAATGCGCAGACATCCCAATTTTTAGTATTTGTTTGGCATTTCACTGCTCAGTTTAATCAACCAATGGATACACATGATTATTTAAGGTTATAATGAGTTATTGACATTAAAATATATTCACAAAATGGGATATGCTTCTAATCACAGAATGTACCAAATATGATAAAATGTGGAAATACAAGCACTTTGTCTCCGAGCCATGGAGTTTCTGTCATCAGCACTTCACCCTTTTTTAACAACAGCAGTTAAAACATGAATGGCAAAATATCCTAGTTTGCAAATGTTTTCTCTAAAATTATGGCTCTGCCATATTTGCCTCATAATTCAAGATCTGCTGCATGATCTGACCATTTAAACTAATACATTGTTTGTAGCTCAAACATATCAAAAGTTAATATAAAATGTGACTTGTGTTGCTGCGGAGTGGATGGCCTATTGTAAAGATTGACTAGTCACCCTTCTCACTGCTGCGGTACAGAGCAGGAATATCGCCGCAAAAATATCGCCTAACATAAATATCGCCGCAAAAATATCTACAGGAAGAAATATCGATGACAAAAATATCGTCTGACCAAAATATCGACAGACAGGTAAGTAATATCGTTAACATTAATATAGTTGTAATAAATATCGTTTACAAAAACATAGTTTACAATAATATCGTTTTTTAAATAATTATAAGTAATGTAGTGTTTTTAATGATTATTTTTAGTCAAAGTACTATTTTTAGTAGTATATTATTATTTAATAATGTATTTTCAGTTGAATTTAGTATTAATAGTTCCGTAGCGGGTTGTGGGTTTATAGGGGAGTAGGGTGGGAAGTAATTTAAATATAATGAAATAATACATTAATTAATGTTTTAAATGAATATAAATAGTGTAATAAATAATAGTTAATTAATTTCAATTAGTTAATTGAATAATAATTATGTAATTAATTATGTTAATTTTTTAATTATTTTTAGGTGTGTGTACAGGATTTTTTTAGTGAATGTTTTTGGGTAAAGGGGTATTTTTAGGGTTCAGGGTCAGTTTTCAGTTTTTGGGTAAAGGGGTATTTTTAGGGTTCAGGGTCAGTTTTCAGTTTTTGGGTAAAGGGGTATTTTTAGGGTTCAGGGTCAGTTTTCAGTTTTTGGGTAAAGGGGTATTTTTAGGGTTCAGGGTCAGTTTTCAGTTTTTGGGTAAAGGGGTATTTTTAGGGTTCAGGGTCATTTTTCAGTTTTTGGGTAAAGGGGTATTTTTAGGGTTCAGGGTCAGTTTTCAGTTTTTGGGTAAAGGGGTATTTTTTGGGTTCAGGGTCAGTTTTCAGTTTTTGGGTAAAGGGGTATTTTTAGGGTTCAGGGTCAGTTTTTAGTTTTCGGGTAAAGGGGTATTTTTAGGGTTCAGGGTCAGTTTTTAGTTTTTGGGTAAAGGGGTATTTTTTGGGTTCAGGGTCAGTTTTCAGTTTTTGGGTAAAGGGGTTTTTAAATATAATGAAATAATAGATTAATTAATGTTTTAAATAAATATAAATAGTGTAATAAATAATAGTTCATTAATTTTAATTAGTTAATTGAATAATAATTATGTCATTAATTATGTTAATTTTTTTATTAATTTTAGGTGTGTGTACAGGATTTTTGTAGTGAAAATGTTTTTGGGTAAAGGGGTATTTTTAGGGTTCAGGGTCAGTTTTGGGTTTTTGGGTAAAGGGGTATTTTAATTATATATATGTATTATTGTTGTTATATAAAGTAATGTGTAAAATTAATTTATATGTCCACATTTATTAAGTTTATAATTAAAAAGTGTAGTAAATTTGTTTGAAATAGTTAAAAAATAAAAGTAATGTAATGTATTTTGTTAATAGTACTTATATTTATTTATTATTTAATGTAATTTTAATTATTTTAAAAAGTCGATATTTTTTACATCTATATTAATTACAACGATATTTTGGAGTCGATATTTATGTACATACCTGTTTAAGTATAGGGTGTCGATATTTTTGTAAACGATATTTTTGCAACGATATTTATGTCAGCTATATTTTTGTTATCGATATTTTAACACCCTACCCACTGCTGCATTTGTATGTTACACTGGTACTAATAAGGCAAAATCGTTCCAGAGACTGTTAGCATGTGTACACACGGCAAAATAATAGAATATCTGAAAATATACTGCATTACGCTGCAGCCTTTTTTTAATGCATAATTTAGTCAACACTATGGCATAATGTTGTCATCCTTTGCTGCAGAATTAATTCCAGTGGCCCTACAGCAGGCAGCACATGTTAAAAGTGCTTGTGAATGAAGCAGGGAGACTGTGAAGTTTGCAAACTTAGTTTGGTGTGTGAAAATCCTGCATTGCCAATCCCTGGTGAATTGCAGCTACTGCTGCTGAAACAAGGCCAATGGAGGTACCTTTGGGTGAGGCAGACTGGCCTCAATGGCAGGGCCAGCCATAGCACTGGTGGTGTCCTGTGCAGTAATGTTTGTTAGTGCCCCCCAAAGACCACCTCTGCCCAAGGATTCCCTCACTACCACCCTTAACTGTGCCCCCCAAGTCTCCATAACCACTCTCTCTCAGATGCATTTAATTTGATTTACAGCGCCACTCACACCATTGTAGGGTGTCAGAGCACTTACATCACACACATTACACAAAGACAATCAATATGTGTGTAAATCACTGTATAGAAAATGTTACATAAGACTAAGGACTACAAGGTGTAGGAGTCACATGACAACCATACTAGTAGCCCATATAGTTTTATAGTGATTTGTCTGGAGAAACACAATACCCGGAATTTAAAACTTAATACCATGGTTGGGGGTTCTCCTTCATAATCAGAATTGATTTCCGTCCAAAAGAACACTTTTTGGGACATTTGGATAATCAAAGATTGGGGGACGGGGCGGGAGCATAACGCTCACATTTATACCTTGCAGTTTGTATGCAGCTCTTAGATGACAGTTAATAGCTCACTGTTCTAAGTTAGGATTTTAACTTATAAACTGCAAGTAAGAAAAGGATCTCTGACAAAAGCAGTAGCCCACTGACCTATTTACATTATGTGCACTTCGTGATCTGCATGGCGCATGTTCTTTGCAGCCGGTACATTAACCATCTGAGCTACCTTTCCATGAGTCAAAACTTCCACTAGACAAAATTCTGATCTCTCTCTAGGAAGAACATTAATCACCAGAGTCATCATGACATTTTTATTGTTGCAGAAAATTGCTGGAAGCCAGGAAGGAGGCAGCAAGCGTTTTTAAAACCATAATATACTTGCAAACATGATGCCTTCACCTAAAGTCAGCACCCGGTGCGGTCACATTGGTTGCACCGCCCTAGAGCTGGCCCTTCTCAAGGGTCCTGTGACCTCAGTGACTGTTGTTCCAGGGTGTGCTGCTTCATAGGCCGGCCCGCAAGACTGGAGGTGAACTTCAGTATGCATAGTGGTGGACAAGCCTTGAAGGTTAACCTACACTTGTCATGCTAGGGTCCACCTGCTGGTACGTAGACACCAGGACTTCTAAGGTGTTGCGAAGCCGTCTAGGATGTGATTGTGCTCTCGCAGGAGAGTGGTCTGGTGGGCTGGTTATTAAGGCTGAACCTGGTTCCCAGTTCCAAATTCAGCAGCTCTGACCATAGTGCCACATCCTCTCCCCCACTGAACACCATACTGCCCCACTGAGAAAAACTTCCACTGTTTTCAACTACAACCCAATTGTTGTTAGCTATAAACACCTGAATGCGCAATTTAAATTACCCACTAGACAAGATCAATATGCGGTCTACAAAAAAAAAAGGAACATCATCCTGGAAGAAGCAAACACTTATAGGGAATGCAAAATTTAACAAACCATGGGAAATGTAAGCAGGAACAACATTGTTACCTTAATGCTTTTACGCACACTATTGAGAAATCAGTGAGTGCTTTTGCCTGAAAAGTTAAGGACACAACGTCAGGGCCCTGAATAGACCCATTTCAATGGCCATTGCTTATATCCTTACAAAACGTAACCAGTATGGTAAAAAGACCACATCCCTGGACGCCGAGCCGCAGCACACATTTTGTTTTCCAATCCACACATTTTGGTACCTCCAGGATTGGTGCACTAGTTCCAAGTCCAGGGAAAACAAAGACAAGAAAACAAAAATACCGCTTCACTGGCAAACTCTGTAAAAGTGGCGCTAATGTGTTTAGGTGTGAATAAAATCAGTTTGGCCAGTTTGCTACCACTCTGTCTTACTTTATTTAGTTATTTATCGATTTTTCATATTTTTAGCCTTTTATTCTCAATGCTGCACTTTGGAATTAAAATGTCAGAAAAATACTACATTTCCAGCAAAAGCGTCTTTCTTTTTTGGATCCATTTCACAGGGAAGCAAATAAAAGAAAGGAGAGGAAAGAGAGTGAGAACCCGTCTTGAAGTCACGGTTTTCATGGGCGTCCGCAGAGGGGGCAAGGAGGGTCGCTCCAGGGGGGGGCAAGCGCCCCTCCTTGCCCCCCCCCCTGCGGACGCCCATGCAAATGTATCCCTGTTTCAACTCGAATGCAAACACAAATCACCCACCTGTGCTAGCCAACCTGAGCAGCATTCACAGAACTCCCTTTAATCGATTCATGTGGGTTATATTTCAGTTAAAATGTGAAATCCTCTAGCAGCCCCGAGAGCGAACGACACTCAGCTACTATATGATAAGGAGCGAAAGGCCTTTCATGTGGTATCATAAAATCCTTCAAACAGATGCTGTGGCTTTGTTTTTGTATGAGGTCTGGTGTAAAGGCCCCAGTAACAGTCGGTCATTTTTTAGATACCTTTCATCTTGAAGCAGTCGATACTCCCAATACAAGAACTTTCATAGAAATCATAAACACATTGAGACTAACACAACAGACAAAGGGGTCCACACATTGTGCAGGACATACCCTTGACGGGATATGTACAAATGCCGCTAATCTAATTGTTACCCCTCCAGTTACAATCACTTGGTCAGACCATAGGCTAATTCCCTTCACATTTGTCTATGATAATGTCCAATTAGAAAAATATCCCAGGAAATCGGCTTCACACGGAAATGGAACAGCATGCTCTCAAATCCCAACTTACGGAGCATGGCAAAAACTACAAAACCTATCCTCACCGGAAACCCGGAGACTGACAATAATTTATTTAATGAATGGATGTTGTCATTAGTCAATACTTTAGCTCAGCTAAAGAAAAACACCATCAACAAAAAATCAGCCCCTTGGTTTACCCCCCAATTGAAAGTTTTAAAAGGACATTGTAGACAAGTGGAAAAACAATGGAGAGAATACTATAAAGTTGAAGATCGGAGCTTTTTAAACTAGCACTCAGATCATACCATCAACAAATTAGAACAGAAAAAAGACACACTATTCGAATTTATTAAATAGGGAAGACAATCAGAAAATTATTTTTAATATAGTGAAATATTTCACTAATCCTACAAGCCTAGACCAAGAAATTCCTCCTTCACAGGACCTATGCGATAGAATCGCTGGGCTTTTTGACAATAAAATCAAAGATCTAAAGAAAGATTTCACAAAGATATCACCCCTGGCAAACAAAGCCCAAGCATTAGGAACAAAAAGGGAACTCACATGTTTTAAGGAGATACATTTAGAACAATCCAGGCAGGTCATCCTCTCTTGTAGGTCAGGTTCACCTTTCGACCCATGCCCCCTAAAAATCTTACATGCATTGGTGGATACTGTAAATCCCGCTACCAATCAGATCATCAATACCACCTCTAGACTAGCAAAAATCTCTGATACCTGGAAAACTGCTGCTGTGACGCCACTCCAAAAAAAGAAACTTTTTTGGGGGGGCGTGGCTAAGCACGAGCAGGCGATGGTCGTGTAAGAAGAGGGCTCCGTCCTCCGGCCCAACCCACGGCAATCCTGAGAGATAATCCGTTATATCCCTCGATAGCAATAGTGATCGGAACACGGGGGGAGCCCATCCCGCCGGTTCCGAGGTTCGGAGGAGACCCAGAGGAGGAGTTACGGCGCCCGACAATGCCGGCCTCTGACTGGGCCTGAAGCCGGGGCGTCCAGTGGGGAGTTTGCCCACAGGGGAGTTACGGCCGGCACCCGGGAGGTTGGAGGTGGCGCCGCAAGCCGCGGAGCTGTCGCCGAATCCTGTGTGGCGTCTAACCCTGGATGTGGACGCTGCTGCTGCTCGGCGCTGAAGACTGCGGTGCCGGGGGGAGGGTGCCGTGGGGGAGCTGGTGCGAGGTGGGGCGAGCCGGCCGTGAAGAGCAGGATGGTGGCGGCTCGTCCCTGAAGTTGGACGTGCTCCGGTGCCCCCCACCACTCTTGGCCCTCCCTGGGGGTACTGGTGTTGGGCCAAAGGCCTGTGGCCCCCTACTGACTGTGGCCCTCAGGGTGCCAATACCGGCGAAACCTGTGCGGCATTTGACCCTGGAAGTGGAGGCTGCCGCTGCTCAGCGGTAAAGAGTGTGGTGCAGGGGAGCCGCGGGTGAGCTTTGTTGCGGAAATAGATGTTTGAAACTGGGGTGAGGTGGGGCGAGCCAGCCGCGAGGAGCAAGATGGCGACAGTTCGTCCCTGAAGTCGGACGCGTTCCAGTGCCCACCCCACCACATAGACTCTTGGCCTTCCCTGGGGGTATTGGTGTCGGGCCGTTGGCCTGAGGCCCCCTACTGATTGTGGCCCTTGGGGTGGCACCCCCGGCAAGACACAAAAAGCACGGCAGTAGCACAATTGCCAAGCCCGCTGCCCTACGCCAATTGCGAGATTCTGTGAGCTGCGGGGCCGCTGCCGTGAGCCCGCATTGTGGTGCCCGGACTGCTGGTGGGGATCGCTTCTTCCAGGTCCTGCCTGTGGGACCTTGGGCCAGTGGAGCGGGGTGGACCTAGAGGCGTGTGAGGCCTGGTGCTGGCTGTGGTGCGGGGCCCCCGAGTGGCAATACAGACGGTGGTGCCGCTGCCGGAGAGCCTGGAAACCAGCCATGAGGTGTGGGGCTACGCGGTCTTCCGTGCAGGACTTTTCAGTCGGCGCCTGCTTGCTGCACCCAGGAGGTGGCAGTGGAGCCAGCTGTGGAGACGGAGCCCGGTTGTGGAGAGACAGGGGAGCGGCGGAGTGCAGGGTGGTGAGCGAGGATGTGATACCGTCTTTGGAGTGGTCAGAGGCGGCGGCGCTTCCCTGATAGTGAGGACCACCCTGCGCGGTACTTGGCTCTGTCTTTTCTGCCTGGCCGCAGGGAGAGTCTCAGTGTTCTGCCTATAATCAACCCGCTGCACCTATGGCTCAGCTGGATGAAGCGGTTCGAAGCTAGTCGAGATGGATCGCAGCAAGACCTCGGGGGCCCGTGGCTCCAAGTCCCCGCAGTACAGCAAATTGGACTAGTATACTGTACCTAAAGAGGCGCCACAGGTCAGGATGCCCAGGGACCCTGGTTTCAGGGGACTGGGCGAGGAGGAACCGGAAATATCACTCAAAGATGTCATGACCGCCATTACGGGAGCTAAGACCTCTCTGGACACGGTGGCTGTCGAGGTCAACCTCATCCACGCAGACATGGGCAAGCTCAATGAAAAAGTCAAGCAAGTGGAGCTTACAACGGCTATCCTGGTAGACGATGTTTCGCAGCTCCAGGGTGCGCTGAGGGAGCTTCAGGAGTGCCGCAGGCTTACGATCTTAAACTGGATGACTACGAAGGCCACTTGCGCCGGAACAATCTGCGCATTCTTGGGCTTCCGGAGAAGGCGGAGGGTCAGGCACCGGACCTTTTTGTGGAAGACCTAATTTTGAAACACCTGCAACCAAAAGGCCTGAGCAATTTCTTTGATGTTAAGCGTGCCCACAGGATCCCGGGCGGCTGTCCCAAGCCGGGCGCTCCCCTGCCGCCCATGTTGGCGCGGGTCCTCAATTACCGCGACAGAGATGTCATCCTTCAGTAGTCCAGAGCTGGTGCTCCCTTGTGCTATGAGAACTCGGATATTTCCTTTTTTTCTGGACTTTACCCAGAGGGTGCAGAAACAGAGATGGCTGTTTATGTCGATCAAGAGTGTTCTTCGGGATCAGGGCTTAAAATACTCCATGTTGTTCCTGGCCTGCCTTCGGGTTGAGGCGGATGGCGTGCATGGTTCTTTGAATAACCCGAGGCGGCGGCAGACTGGGTCGAGAAGAGAGGTGCAAGGAGCCCGGCGGGACGAAGTGGAGGTGTGGCCGGTGATAGTCAACCAGCCTGGGAGGACGCTCGCCCAGGTGTTGGACAGTATTGTTTGCAGTGTATGGGAACCTTCCAGTGGTCAGATTAGCATTGTTCGTAGTGTGGGGTGGGTGATGAGAATGGGTGGGGTCTCCTTTTGGACTTGAGGTCGAGTGGGGAGTCATTCTAAAGAGATCTGGGGAATGTGTTTAGTAGGGGTATGACGCAGACCTCCCGGGCTCGGTGGGACAGACCCCGCCTTCCCCCCTATAGGTTTTTTTTCTCTTTACTTCCTTGAATTTTTTGAGGCGACAGGCACTTTGCCAGTTTTTTATGGGCAGTTCTAGACCCAGAGGGCAGGGCAGCGGAGTGGGCGGAGTTGGGAGGGTTTGTTTAATTTTTGGGTTGTAATTTGGTTTGCATCAGCAGCGGATATGGATATATCAATTGGGGGGGCAACATTGTTTTTTGTGCTGTTTAACAAACTTGGAGATGGCATTGGTTGGGGGCAGTGGGGTTAAATTAATGAGTTGGAATTTCAACGGTCTGGGGGACAAGATCAAGCGCAGTGTTGTCCTTCAGTGCATTAAGCGCCAGGCACCTGAGATTGTCCTTCTGCAGGAGACTCATTTGATCAGAGGCACATGTAAAGTGTTGCACAGGGGGGGGTTACGTTCTGTTAGCTCACGTAGGATTCACCACTGGCTCACGGGGAGTTGGTATATTAATGAAGAAGTCCTTCCCTCTTGTGGTGCAGGATACTTGGTCTGACGCAAGAGGAAGGTATGTGGGGATCTCAGGCACGTGGGAGGGCCGTTCTATCACCTTCCTTTCAATTTATGTGCCGCCTGGCCTTAAAGCCTCCACTTTCAGGGACTTGGGTACGTTACTGTTGGAAATCCCTGATGGCCTTTTGGTACTGGGTGGGGACTTTAATTTGGTGGTCGCTGGAGATCTGGATCGGTATCCCCCGCGGGATCTCCCCCGTTTGCACCACCGGTTGCCCGAGTTTTTAGATTCTATGGGGTTGGCGGACGGGTGGAAGGCTTTTCATCCTGATTCCTCCCAATATACTTTTCATTCTGGGGTTCACGGGAGTCTATCCAGAATGGATTATTTCCAGTTGCCTGCTTCGCAACTCTCACACATTCGGGAGATACGCCATTTAGCCAGAGGCATCTCTGATCACTCGCCGCTATGGCTCCATCTGACGCTCGGCTTCCAGCAGGAGGTGCATGTGGCCCCCATCAATGCATGGTATCTGCGTGATCCCCATATCCGGGGGGAGCTCCTTAAAGCCATTGAGAATTATTTCAATGAGAATGAGGGCTCTGTTGTGTACCCCCAGGTGCTTTGGGAGGCATTTAAGACGGTGATACGGGGTCAGGCGCTCTCTCTTATCTCGGGGAAGAAGAAGAAACAGCACAAAGAGTTGGTGGCGCAGGAGACAGAAGGCAGATTTGGAGTCGGACGTCACACCCGACAAACTCCATCTTCTCAAACTCAAGCAACAGGAGTACAGAGCATTAGCGACGGACCAGGCAAGGGCAATTTGCAGAGCAGTTCAGGGGTGAATATATTAGGTAGGTGACAAGGCCGGGAAACTCTTTGCCTGGTTGGACAAAAAGGAATGGTAAAGTAGACTTGTCCCGGAACTTTGCGAACCTGGGGGGAACTCCCTGTCGGATCCACAGGTTATAGTGGACTTGTTCACAGCCCACTTCCAAGATGTTTAAACCTCGGTTTCTCCCTACCCGTTTGAAGACTCCCGCTGGCTGCGCACTGACATTGCTTTACCCGAACTGTCAGGGGTCGAACGCGACCTCATGGATATTGACTTAACTGGCGGCAGCGATCCGTGCTCTCAAGCCGGGCAAAGCCACGGGCCCTAACGGGTTACCGATCGAATTGTACAAGTTTAAACCAGACAAATTGGCCCCGTATCTTAGAACCATGTACGAGGACTCAAGACAGTCGGGCTCCCTCCCTTTGGACCAGCGTACGCCCACCATAGTTACCATCCACAAGGACGGTAAGCCCAAGACCGAATGTGGCTCTTATTTGCCAATATCTCTGCTCAATGCAGAGCCTAAAATCCTGGCAAAGCTTTTCGCCACCCATCTCCTGCCGGTAATTGGGACCTTGGTTCATCCGGATCAGTCAGGTTTTATACCACACCGTAACACGGCACTGAACTTGTGCAGAGTGCACGGGTGTTAAGTAGGGCATCAACGATACTGGAACCGGCAGTCATAATCTCCCTAGATGCAACTATGGTCTTTGACACTATTGAGTGGCCATACTTATGGGCGGTGTTGGAGAAATTGGGCTTTGGTCCAAAGTAAATGTAAATGTAAATGTATTTGAGCTTATATAGCGCACAGCTACCCATAAAGGGTTTCCTGGCGCTTGCTTAGGGAACCTGTCCTGGTATTCCCCTGTGAGATAACCCCGACAGGGTATCCACAAGGTGAAAGCCAGGCATCCCGCCGTGAGGGGCCGTTGTGGAGATTAAGCAAGCTATTGCCCAGAGTCGCAGAGTGTGAACCCGTGAGTTGAAAAGGCACCGGAGCGAGAATTATCGAGTCCGTGGAATTGTTTGAGCCCAAGACCTGCCGAGGCGGGGAATTGAACCCTGGTCCAGGGCCGATCTCAGCTTCCGGGTCTGCCGCCTCTAACCCCTGAGCCACACTTCTCCACATTCAGTGGGTGCAATTACTTTACTCCCTGCCTATGGCTCAGGTAGTAGTTAACAACACGAAGTCAGCTGCCTTTCTGCTGGGCGGAGGGACCCGGCAGGGCTGCTCCTTGTCCCCTCTGCTGTTTGCCTTGGCCCTGGAGACACTGGCAGCCTGGATTCGTCAAGATTTGATGTTTCGGGGTATGAGTTGGTCCATGGAATCAGAAGATCGGATCTCCCTTTATGCAGATGATATTCTCCTGAATTTGACCTCCCCTAGAAAGTCCCTGAGCGTGGTTTTAGACATTTTTAAAATTTTCGGACGGTACTCCGGTTATTCCATAAACTGAAGAAAGTCTCTCATGTTTGTGGTGGCGGGCAAGCCTCCGATTCCACCGAGGGGATGCCCGTTACAAACTCGCATGGATGGGTTCACGTATTTGAATATCTTCCTCTCGCTGGACCCTTCTCTCCGTTATTATCGCACTCTCCTGCCACCACTGCTCCAGCTGCGCAGAGATATCGCCCGGTGGAAGACTCTTCCCCTTTCACCTTTGGGAAAGGCTGCTTTGTTTAAGATGATGTCTCTGCCCAGATTTCTGTATGCGCTCCAGAACGCTATGGATCTGGTACCTGCGTCATATTTTCGGGAGGTGGAGAGCCTCCAGCGGGATCTTCTGTGGAATGGTAAGCCTCGTACTGCCCTTGCCAAACTGTCACTGAACTGGTATGACGGGGCATAAGCCTCCCAGACATAAAACTTTACTACTGGGCATCACACCTGTCCTTCATCAACCAATGCACATATGCGCAGCCAGGCAACCCGGGATACAATATGGATAGGTGGCTCCTTTCCGGTGGGACCTTCAATAGAGCTCTCTACTCTAGACCCCGGCGTTATCCCCTAAACATGTAGTACATGTTTGGCACACTGCTACCTCCCGTTTGGGTTGGCGATGGAAGCTAAAGCTAACAACACCACTATGGGATTCCGAGCAGTTGGGCGACTTGTGGAAAACTAAGGGGTTCGACAGATAGGATCCTATAGGTATCACTCGCATAGGAGACCTGTGGGACAAAACTAATATTAAGCCTTTTGCAGCACTGCAGCACCAGTATCACATGGCTGACTCAGAGCACTTCTGCTATATACAGGTTTGACACAAACTTCACATACATTTTAAGCCTGGGACCGCTCTACCGGAGTCATCCCCTTTGGAGGATAGAGTACTAGATGTTCATCTCCCTGATAGCACTATCTCCCTGATATATAAAAAGCTTGTCAATAATCTC
Organism: Lissotriton vulgaris; assembly: GCF_964263255.1. Taxonomy (NCBI): domain Eukaryota; kingdom Metazoa; phylum Chordata; class Amphibia; order Caudata; family Salamandridae; genus Lissotriton; species Lissotriton vulgaris. Next base: position 47,481,725 of record NC_141696.1, read on the forward strand.
TCAGACCCTCTTAATATAATCAGAGGGAAATGGCTCAGGAATGGCATAGAAATGGATGATGAGGAGGTCCAGGAAGCAGTCTCCTGTCCCACAGTTGTGGCTATACCGGCCCGCCTCCTCCTAGTCAAGCTCAAACTTCTTCATCATATCTATGTAACAGGGCCCCAACTGGTGCAAATGGGTAGGGTAGATAAAGGCGCTTGCAGGAGGGGATGTGGCCAGCTGGGCACATTTTTACACATAGTTTGGGAGTGTACTTGCATCCAACCCTTTTGGCGCGCGATCCATGACTTTATCAATACTGTTCTGTCCGTGCAGCTTCAAGTGGAGGCCCGCAGGTGTCTCCTGAACATTTGGGAGCCAACTGATTTGAATATTTGTTAGACACAGTGGGTAACGTTGGGGCTAATGCTGGCCAAGAGAAATATTGCCCAGCGGTGAGGTGCGTTGGACCCGCCCACGGTTCAGGGTTGGGAGAGGGACTTGGATTGGGCAATGTTTCGAGAAAAGACTGTGTATGTAGCATGGGGGTGCCCTAAGAAAAGGTCTCGGGTGTGGGGCCTCTGGAATTCCTACTGTGGAGAAATATGTCAGCCTCCTATAGCCACTGAAGTGGACGACCCCTCGACACCCTAGACGTTCCATTCAGGAGTTTAAATATTTCTGTGTATTTTCTTGCTGTACCAATGATGCAGATTGTGATGTTCCCTTTGAATTGTGATGCTTTGCTGATGTTTGTTACTGCTGCTCCACACCACTGACACCCTAAAGTTTGCCTTGGACCAGGGTAAGGAGGCTGTACTGGATCTGTTGGATTTACCTGCGGCGTTCGATACTGTCTCTCATGACATCTTGAGAGACAGTCTGGAACACAGCGGAGTCAAAAACAAGACACTGGCCTGGATTACATCTTTCCTAGATAATAGACATCAGATTTTAACATTGGGGAGTTAAAATCGGGAGAAAAATGGTTGTCATCGGGGGTTCTCCAGGGCTCATCCCTGAGCCCAATCCTGTTTAATCTTTACATGACACCACTTCTCTCTCTGATGGCCACCTTTGATGTTGAATCCATTGCATATGCAGATGACACTCAGCTGAATCTCACTCTTGACAAAAACTCCCCAGTGAGAAGTTTCACCACTCCCGGGAGGGGAGTGTCTATAGGACACCACACACTCGCAGGTCAGCATTCTAGTTGTTCTCAGGCTCCATAAAATCAGATGCCCCCCTCAACGCGCAGCGGATGCGTTAGAGGACGAGTCACTCTGCCTTAAATCAGCAAGCAAAGCTCCTGGGAAAGGGCTTCCAGCCATGTACTTGATTTACTTCTAAAATCACCAAATTGTTAACATTTTTGCAGCAACTGTATTATTGTGCTGCACATTGAATTTCACTGCTTTTAAACATTTTTAATTCAACTCATCCCCTTACCTGTGCACTTTGCTCCTCACTACCGTTCGCCGAGCGCCTTTCCCTGGTCCACCACAGATTTTTCCGCTTGAGTGGAGGGAAATCACGGCACAGACCGGAAGGGGAGTGTCTATAGGACACCACGCACTCGCAGGTCAGCATTCTAGTTGTTCTCAGGCTCCATAAAATCATATGCCCGCCTCAACGCGCAGCGGACGTGCTAGAGGACGAGTCACTCTCCCTTAAATCAGCAAACGAAGCTCCTGGAAAAGGGCTTCCAGCCACGTACTTGATTTACTTCTAAAATCACCGAATTGTTTAAATTTTGGCTGCAACTGTATTATAGTGCTGCACTTTGAATTTCACTGCTTTTAACAATTTTTAATTCACCTTATCCCCTTACCTGTGTACTTTGCTCCTCACTACCATTCGCCGAGCGCCTTTCCCCGGTCCACCACAGATTTTTCCGCTTGAGTGGAGGGAAATCACGGCATAGACCGCAAGGGTAGTGTCTATAGCACACCACGCATTCGCAGGTCAGCATTCTAGTTGTTCTCAGGCCCCATAAAATCAGATGCCCGCCTCAACTCGCAGCGGGCCCGCCGCTGGCACCGTAGGCGCGCTTAAGGCAAGCCCGTCTGCTCCCGTCCGCGCCCGGCCCTCCCATAGTAGCTACACACCACCCGCTGATCTCCTACTCCAGTTTCCAGCGCAAAAATATCCACCTCACTGCTAAAATATACACCTGCTCGCGCCTACACCCATGCTTACTAATTAATAATTCCTCCTTCAGCTGTCCCAACTGTACTTTTAAGCGGAACACGCGAATCAAGAAAAAACCTCCCATCACCCAACCCAACCCAGGAGCACTACGATGACCTACAGCTAGCACTCATAACGCTCACTCCCCAAACATAAACATGAGATAGCTGACTTTATACTAAATCAGAGACTAGACATTTTATTCATCACAGAAACCTGGGTAGACTCAGCATTCGGCACTGCTACTCCGGAAGGATACTGTACCTTCAGACAGGACAGAAACACAAGAAAAGGAGGAGGACTCGCGATTATTTTCTGAGACAAATACTCAGTAAGAACAGAAACAATCCCCACCACAACATGTGAAGCTACCACATTTACCATTACACTTAAGCACTTACAATCCTTTAAAGGAACACTCCTATACCGACCCCCAGGTCCCCGACTCAACTTCCTCTCTGCCCTAAGCACCTTTCTGGAGCCCCTTGCTGTGGTACCAGACTTCACCTTTCTGGGTGACTTTAATTTTCACCTAGATTCCCTTGACGACAACAACACTCATACACTCATCACCGAAATGGAGGCAGTAAATCTTTGCCAGATAGTACATGACTCCACTCACTCAGCCGGCCATACGCTAGACGGGCTGTTTACCAGCAACAACCACCTATCATCAATAGAAACTTTACCACTCACATGGTCTGACCACCATCCAGTCCTATTCAAATTTCAGACAAATTCTGCCAACCACCATTACAATACCCCAACCCCTCCTACACAATTTAAAGCTTGGGGTTGCCTGGACCAGCAACTCCAAAACACTTATCTTGAATCAACCAATTATGACTTCACGCCAGACCCCTCACTCGCCTCAGAAAAACATTCTGATTGGCTCAACAATACCTTTGATCTCCTTGTACCACAGAAAAATGTCTCAAAAAATATAACAAATCCTTCAGCCCCTTGGTTCACTGAGGCCCTCAGGCTAGAAAAACAGCGCTGCAGGAACCTAGAGAAATATTACCGCAAAAACTACACCACCCTGGATGAAGCCAAATACAAGGAAACTATGTCCAAATATAAGCACCTTATTACTCAGGAAAAAAGCAAATGCTATCTCAACCAGATTGAGTCAGCCCAAAATTCCATCAAACAACTCTTTCTAAATGTAAATGTAAATGTAAATGTATAGGCATTTATATAGCGCACTACTTACCCGTAGGGTCCCAAGGCGCTTCGACCGCTGCGAAACCCTTCCTGGCTTCCCTGAGAGATGGTCCTTTAATGGGTATCTCCAGGGTGAGACCAGGCATCCCCGGCGGTCTGGTGGGGCCGTTAGTGAAGATGAGGCAAGCTAATGCCCAGAGTTGCCGAGTGTGATCGCTGATCAGAGTGGGCACCGAGGCGAGAGAATTATCGAGTCCGCTGACCCTGGTCCAGAAACCTGCCGCGCCAGGAATCGAACCCTGGTCCCGGGCCGTCCTCTGCTCTCGGGTCTGCCGCCTCTAACCAGTGAGCCACACTACTTCACTAGAGGTCTTCTACTTCTAGAGGTCTACAACTGTAATGATCTGCCAAAAACACCCCCCATTGCTCCCACGCAAGAACTATGTAATGACCTAGCAAAATCCTTTTTAGACAAAGTTAACAACATATATGCTAACTTCACCACCCCGGCCAATTCTGACCACTTAACAGTCTACTCTGGAACTAATGAGCACAACCCTTCCTTCTCTAAATGCAGCCAAGTGTCACCAAAGCAAATTGAGGATCTCATTTTAACCATTAAGTCTGGATCTCCTACAGACCCTTGCCCCGCGTCTGTTTTAAAACCTTTTCCCGAAATCCTGGCCCCAAACCTAATGGACATCTGCAACACTATGTTCAACACCGGCAATTATCCAGCCACATGAAAAAACTCTTATCATTAAACCACTACTGAAAAAAACACACCTTGACCCTCTGGATACAAAAAATTATGGACCCCTCACAAGCCTTCCTTTCCCTGCCAATATATTTGAGAAACTAATGAATACACAATCGGCCAACTGCATTGAAGACAATAACCTTTTGGATGACACTCAATTCGGTTTCAGGAAAGGCCACTGCACGGAAACAGCCCTCAGCAAAGCAGCAGATGAAATTAGATCCATCTTAGACCAAGGGGGTACGGCAGTGCTGGTACTATTGGATCTGTCAGCAGCCTTTGACACGGTCGATCATTCCACGCTGATCGACCGTGTCTCAAACATATGTATCAAACATAAGGGCAAAAAATTACTGAACTCATTCCTCGCTAACTGCACACAACTAGTGAGCCTCGGCACCTACAAGTCCCCCCTTTTACCGCCACAAGGATCATCCTTGAGTCCGACACTCTTTAACATCTATCTGTCGGACCTGCCCAAGGTCATCGAAACCCATGGGATGAGTCAATTAGTGCTAGCAGTAAATAATAATGGAGGCGAAATTGCTGCCAAACTCCAAAGTGGCATGATCGCAATTAGCACCTGGATGGCCCAAAACTGCCTAAAGTTAAACTCGGATAAGACTGAGGTCTTGATATTCAGCAAGCTCTATCCGGCATGGTCCCCCATCTGGTGGCCCACTGAATTAGGCCCACCACCTCCCCCGGTATCTAAGGTCAGAAACCTAGGTGTTTTATTCGATGACAAACTGAACTTCACCCCACACGTCAATGCAATTGTCTCATTCTCCTTTTATACGCTAAAAATGATTTAAAAAACTTTTACCTTTCCTTCCACCTAATGCTGGGAAAACCCTCATCAACACATTAGTGTATGTATGTATGTATGTATAGGCATTTATATAGCGCACTACTTACCCGGAGGGTCCCAAGGCGCTTCGACCTCTGCGAAACCCTTCCTGGCTTCCCTGAGAGATGGTCCCTTAATGGGTATCTCCAGGGTGAGACCAGGCATCCCCGGCGGTCTGGTGGGGCCGTTAGTGAAGATGAGGCAAGCTAATGCCCAGAGTTGCCGAGTGTGATCGCTGATCAGAGTGGGCACCGAGGCGAGAGAATTATCGAGTCCGCTGACCCTGGTCCAGAAACCTGCCGCGCCGGGAATCGAACCCTGGTCCCGGGCCGTCCTCTGCTCTCGGGTCTGCCGCCTCTAACCAGTGAGCCACACTACTTCACTGATTAGTCATGTCCAAAATCGATTATTGTAACAGCCTGCTAATGAACGCCCAGAAAAAGGTTACTAATAGACTCCAGATGGTGCAGATCGCAGCCGCAAGACTGATAACAGGCACCCCCAAGTACCACCCAATCTCAGCAATAGTTCGAAGCCTCCACTGGCTACTAATAACAAGCCGGATCAAATTCAAGGCCCTCTGCCTGGACTTTAAGTGCCACAACAGCGGACCAGACTTTCTGAGGAAAGCCTTAAGTGGATACACCTCCAGCAGAACCCTCTGTTCCTCAACGGCCAACCTTCTGCAGATCCCCCTCACCAAGAAAGTAGCCTGTGGTGACAGAAGATTCACAGTTGCTACCGCTGAACTGTGAAACACCTTGCCCCAACACATCAAAACATGTCCAACCCTACTTGCATTCAAGTAGCAGATCAAAACTTGGCTTTTTAAGCAATAAGACAGCTCATTATTAAACCCTTCCTCTACCAAGTCCGCAGCGCCGAGACACCCCAGGGTATTTGTGCGGTCTATAAATCGCTAAAAATAAAATAAATAAAAAAATAAATGAAGCTGAATCATCTTAAATGTAATAGCTCTAAAACAGAAATAATCCTGTTTGGAAAGTCCAAAGTATTTAGGCCCAATCAGTGGTGGCCCTCACCTCAAATGTAGATGCTCCGCCCACAACAGCAGAAACAGTCAGAAATTTAAGAATACAATTTGACCCACACTATCTTTCCACAAACAAGCACTTGCTATGGCAGGCATGTGTTTCCAAACAATAAAAACTCTCAGAAAATTCTTTGACCTACTCCCGGTGCCTGCTAGGAAGACGGTTGCAGCAGCCCTAATTTTATCTCGCTTAGACTACTGCAATAGTCTTTATGCAGGAACTAAAAAGACGGTCGTGAAAAGATTGCAGCGGGTCCAGAATGCTGCAGCGAGACTAATACTAACCTGTTTCTTTCAGATGCACAAGTTACTTACCTTCGGTAACGATATATCTGTACGAAACAGTAGTTAGTATTAGATTCCTTACCGCCCCCCCCCCCATCCTCCCCGTTCTGCGAACCGATATCTAGGGTTAAGGCCATCCCCTTTCAGGACCCTAGTTTCATGGCACCAGTGTTGGTTTTTATCATGGCTCTGCGTTTCTGGCGCGGAAAAGCTGTGTATAAGAACTGACGTCAGCGCGTGAGGGCGGTGTCTAAGTACTCCGGCGACGTCATCCTGGCGCCATGGACGTGGAGCCACAGACAACGCCTACCGACGTGCAAGGGTACTGCTACACAAAAGTTTCCGGATCCAGTCTGACGCCTGGGGATATTCTAAGGTAAGGAATATAATACTAACCTGTTTCTTTCAGATGCGCTTCACTGGCTACATGTTCATAAGAGGATTCTCTTTAAAATCCTGACCATCACATACAAAGTCATAATCACAACTGGACCAGAATATCTAAGATCCAGAATCAAGCCATACACCATCAAACGTACTCTGCGGTCTACTTCAGAGAACTTGTTAACAGTACCCGATTTCAAATTGAAAACCAGAGGTGGAAAGACTATGGCAGTACTAGGGACAAAAGCCTGGAACGCTCCGCCCACTCAGCTCAGGCACACACCAATGGAATCTACCTTCAGGAAGCTTCTAAAAATGTGGATATTTGCTACCCCAGATCACCTGACGCTATATCTTATCTAAACGCCACCACTTAGTCATCCTCTCCTCCGTGAAATCTCTTAGATGCCCTTTCTCCGCTAAGCGCCAAGATGCTCCTTGGAGTGAACGTTGAGCTATACAAAAACTATTTCATTCATTCATTCATTCATTCATCGGATATGGGTTAAGAATACTTTAGTGGTAGATAATTATCTGACAGTTTTTGTTCTTCGTTGCATTTGAAAAATACACGTCACCACCCTTTCCCTGTGGTAAAGTGATTAATCAATACTCTACTTGTGAATAAGTTGGACTATTATGTACAAGTCCTCTAAGAGACAAGCTTGTATTGGTGTCAGAGCAATTATAACAAGATGTATTATCTGATATCCACAATAGTGAGGATGAGTGAGAGCCATACATGACACTGTGCTATTACTTTCTCATAGGTCTTCCTTGTTGCAGACCTTCCTTTGTCAGGTTCTGTCCTCAGAAATGAACAGGACTTATCAACCGATGGAAACTTTATACTTTTCTTTAATTCTCTAGACAATAACTCACCTTCCTTAAAGTTTGGCTCAAAAATTGTGTTAAAGAGTTGAGCTTCCTATTTTTCTTTTAGTCTGAAGACATTGATATTGCTAAAATGAAGCAAGAACAAGTTACTTACCTTTGGCAATGCCTTATCTGGTAAAGACTAAGAGGCCGATTAATAGTTTGGTGATCCGACATAAAAGTTACTTACCTTCGGTAACATTATATCTGGTAGAGAAACAGTCTAGCTGCAGATTCATGAACTTATTATTTCTCCCCAAGCGGCAGTCTGGATCCGAAAAATTTCAGCAGTGTCTCTGCTCACTCTGTGAGGGTATTGACTCCGGTCATGACATCGGTGGAGCCATATAAGTCCCCTCCAGTGCGCGAACCGTCAGTTTCTTCTGTGAAACCTTCCGCGCCAGAACTCAGAGCCACTACAGATAATGGCTGTGGAAACAGTGTGCCAAAAAGATCAAAATACTTTGAAACATTAATAAAGAAGCAACATCAAATGGTATGTTAATACCAGAGATGGGTTTTATGGAAAACCCCAAAAGAATCAAGGAAGCACAGGACTACATGAAACCCTGCACCTCATGTAAGGGAATAAAACCTTACACTCTATAGACCATTCAATGGTAATGAATGGCATAGCAATAGCAAAACAAAACCTATAATCACACCATTACATGATATGTTGATAGTGCCAATACAAGGCATGAAGATACCAACAAAACTTGTTGCATGCAGCGGTAACAGGCGCTATGCAAGCCCACTGGGGAGAGGGGTTGCAGGAGCCGAGCATTTCTATGGCCTGTCAATACACAATGATGGCAGCGGGGACCTTTAAGGCTGTCACTTGCTTGTACTCTAGGATGCAGCGGGAGGCCTTGCAACCACTGACGGCCCTGAAGGCCAAGTGGGAGCTGGACCTGCAAGTGGAGATACCTGATACGACCTGGGGCCAGTTACTTAGGCGAGCACGAAAGAGCTCGAGAAACGCCAGGTTTCAATTAATCCACTTCTATGTCATTCACAGGGCATACCTCACACCGGGGAAAATACAACAGTATTTCGGGGCGGATAATGCTGCTTGCCCCAGATGTCATACAGTCGGGGCAGACCTGGGTCACATGCTTTGGGATTGCCCCTCACTGGGAGACTACTGGCAGGAAGTTGGGCGGGCCCTCAACAGCGCGACGGACAGAGATATACAGTACACTAAAGCGGTTGGCATCCTCCATTGGTTCCCGCACACGCCTAGGAACAAGACAACTAGTAAATTTATACACTTGGGACTTATCCTGGCCGAGCGGGAGATTACGAGGAACTGGAAGCCGAGAGTGGGGCCCACATATAGAAGGTGGTATGGGGAATGTCTGAGGTGGGCCGCATGTGAAAGTACCTTGAGATACCAGGTGGCATGGAGGATGAATGACGAGAAGGCTCTGGAGAGGGCAACTGCATGGGAAATGATGGTGCAGGCGCTCCGCGACATGGATGAGGAGGAGTCGGAGGACGAGGATGTGCTAGATGGAACAAGCCCTGTCACTGTACAGGAGAGCACACATTAGCGAATGTTTGTGTCCTCCTACCACACACCAGGCACTTACATACTGTTACTACAGCACAGAGCGACCACGGGGGAGGGTGGGAAGGAAGCTGGAATTGGCGGGTTGTTGGGGTACCGAAATCGGGGGTGGGGGAGGGGTGAAAATTGTAAAAGCAACCCTGAAATGTTTGCCTATTGCCACAGACGGACAATGTAAGGTGACACAGGAACTGCCCATGGATGTGGTCTCCCACACCGGAGGAAAGGACCTCCCGGATAATTGAAAGACTGATTGGTGCTGCTCTTGTACACAGTGGAATATTATTGCTGAGTATCTTGTCTGTACAATTATATTGGTGTTGCAATAAAAATGATGTTAAAAAAAAAATAAAAAAAAATGAAGATACCAACAAAGACTTTCATAGAAAGAACAAATAAATCAATACTGCCCACTGGTGTCTAATCTAATGTGAAAGAGAAAAACACTCCCCACTCTACCGACCTCACACATTTGGAAATGGATGGTATGGTAACATCTAAGTGAAACCTTTGTGGCAAGGCCAAGTGGTCTGTTGAGTTCCAACATAAGTTGAGATAGTGATCACCTGTCTATAAAAAAACAGCAGTTAGAAGATACTACATGTTATGTCAAGTTACAGGGCAACCCCATTGGTGAAGCATCTACACTGATTAATGGCAGATTGTACTCATGGAAGGAGGAAGATCTATTAGATGAAGCAGAATGCAAATATCTTAAGATCAGTAATCCCACCCATCCTTTCATTTACATTTTACTAAGCATGGGCGGAAAATCCGTTCCGCTCGCAGATTTTGCGGATTTACCGAAAATCCGCAAATTCGCATGCAGCGGATTTTTTTTCTTGGTGATACAATATTGCAGCGTGCGGCGTTCACTTACCGTCATTCAGCGTTTGCCGAGTTGTTTTTCTCGATATTTTCAGAGTGCTGCGCCATTTTGGATCTTGCTGCGGGATCCCGCGGGAGTTTGGCGACAACGATTACGTAATCGCGGCTTGCCACCTTGCACAGCACGCATCGCGAGAGTTCTCAATTGCGAACACGTAGAAGCGGCGGGCAGCAACAATCTCGCACTCGCGAAATGCAGAATTTGAAATTCTGCACAAGAAATGCACCAGCAAGCAGCATAAACCTTCTAAAATGATGATTTTTATCAGAATAACTCCTCAGGTTGACATTTGCCTGCACTTTTTTTTTGCAAGGAGTCCATTTTGGGGGGGGGTGTGGGAGGAAGGAAGTGCCCCACAGTCTTCAACTTCCTGTTCCTGTCCAGCAGGCTCCTCCCAGTGCTTTCTTCATGTGCTGGTCACTTTCATTCGGATTCTTGACCTGGAAGGATTACTTTTTGTGGATGCTGCTGGATATTTGGATTTGAGGCCTTTTTGACTTTCTTTGGATCACTTTTGGATTAGAAATTTCACAAGTAAGTTTGTTTGGGGCAGTACAGTTGCTGCAACTACAATTTTGGAATTTTCGATTTTTGGGCTGTTGTTGTGGCCTTTTGACCAGGGGTAGTGAGTGGTGCATGGGCCTAGTCTTTCTGTGGGGTGTCTTGAATTAAAACATCATGGAGGGCATGGATAGCATGGGATTGTGCTGATTTTTCTGTGTTTTTCGATTTTTTTGGGGGTGTTCATGGGGACAGGCCATGTGGGTGGGGGCCATTTTGAGTGCTGGTACAGGCAGGCCCTGGCCATGTGCTGGGAGGCAAGGGGCCATTTTGAATGCAGGCAGTGTTCTTAGGCCTGCAACCATTTTGCCTAGCTTTCAACCATTATGCCCAGGGGTAGTGGTGCATGGGCCTAGTCTTTCTGTGGGGTGCCTTGAATTTAAACATCATGGAGGGCATGGATGGTATGGGATTGTGCTGATTTTTCTGTGTTTTTCGATTTTTGGGCTGTTGTTGTGGCCTTTTGAACAGGGGTAGTGAGTGGTGCATGGGCCTAGTCTTTCTGTGGGGTGTCTTGAATTTCAACATCATGGAGGGCATGGATGGCATGGGATTGTGCTGATTTGTCTGTGTTTTTCGATTTTTGGGCTGTTGTTGGGGCCTTTTGACCAGGGGTACTGAGGGGTGCATGGGTCTAGTCTTTCTGTGGGGTGTCTTGAATTTAAACATCATGGAGGGCATGGATGGCATGGATGGCATGGGATTGTGCTGATTTTTCTGTGTTTTTCTATTTTTGGGCTGTTGTTGTGGCCTTTTGACGAGGGGTAGTGAGTGGTGCATGGGCCTAGTCTTTCTGTGGGGTGTCTTGAATTTAAACATCATGGAGGGCATGAATGGCATGGGATTGTGCTGATTTTTCTGTGTTTTTCTATTTTTTGGGGTGTTCATGGGGACATGCCATGTGGGTGGGGGCCAATTTGAGTGCTGGTACAGGCAGGCCCTGGCCATGTGCTGGGAGGCAAGGGGCCATTTTGAATGCAGGCAGTGTTCTTAGGCCTGCAACCATTTTGCCTAGCTTTCAACCATTATGCCCAGGGGGAGTGAGTGGTGCATGGGCCTAGTCTTTCTGTGGGGTGTCTTGAGTTTAAACATCATGGAGGGCATGGATGTCCATGGGATTGTGCTGATTTTTCTGTGTTTTTCGATTTTTGGGCTGTTGTTGTGGCCTTTTGACCAGGGGTAGTGAGTGGTACATGGGCCTAGTCTTTCTGTGGGGTGTCTTGAATTTAAACATCATGGATGGCATGGATGGCATGGGATTGTGCTGATTTTTCTGTGTTTTACGATTTTTGGGCTGTTGTTGGGGCCTTTTGACCAGGGGTACTGAGTTGTGCATGGGCCTAGTCTTTCTGTGGGGTGTCTTGAATTTAAACATCATGGAGGGCATGGATGGCATGGGATTGTGCTGATTTTTCTGTGTTTTTCTATTTTTTGTGGTGTTCATGGGGACAGGCCATGTGGGTGGGGGCCATTTTGAGTGCTGGTACAGGCAGGCCCTGGCCATGTGCTGGGAGGCAAGGGGCCATTTTGAATGCAGGCAGTGTTCTCAGGCCTGCACCCATTTTGCCTAGCTTTCAACCATTATGCCCAGGGGTAGTGAGTGGTGCATGGGCCTAGTCTTTCTGTGGGGTGTCTTGAATTTAAACATCATGGAGGGCTTGGATGGCCTGGGATTGTGCTGATTTTTATGTGGTTTTCGAGTTTTTGGGGTGTATAACTGAACTGATGTTCCTCTGTCTTCCATTGCTTTTAGGTGCACAAGACTCAAGAGAACCACCAGTGCCAGGAAGAAGTCCTGCAGCGGTGTGTGTGTGCAGCATAACGTCATGAGACGTCACGTCTGGCCACAGACAACTCTGCTGTTCTGACCTCTGAAGAAGATGGCCCCAAAAAAAGTTCCCCGTAGCTCCTCTAGCAAGAAAGTTGCCAGTAAGGAGCAAAAGAAGCGAGTTACCAAGGAGACTGGTGTGCGGCCCGCCACATTTTTTGGGAGTAAAAAAAAAGTACGCCTGCAGCAGCAGCGGGATCTGCTGGGGACCAAGCTGGGAGCAGCACCCCCGCACCATTGGGCTCAGTGCCACCACCACCACGCCAACTTAAGTCTAAGCCCTTGAGTGCTGCAGAGGCACTTAGTCTAGTTGTTCAATCACCATCGACCAGTGATGTTGGCTCATCGCAGGAAAGTAGCAGCAATGTCCCTCAATCAACACAGGTTGTTGTAACTCATCTGACGAGTGTTGAACAACCACAGCCTCAACAACAACCACATGTGCAAGTACAAGCCCAAGTACATGTGGAAGGAGAGGCAGCGCAAGGAGATGCGCAAGCAGAGGTGCATGGAGGGTAGGAAGTGCCCACAATAGTTGTTCCTCCCGAAGTAGGGGCACATCAGGAAATCGACAATCAAGCCGAGGTATCATTTGAGGAAGCCACTCCTACTGATGATTCATTGTCTTCCAGATCCCTAGCAAGGAAAAGATCAAGGGTGGTGTCTACATCTTCTTCAAGCCCACCTCCTTCTGATGATACGGATCAGAATTGGGAACCAGCACCATTGCCGTCTGAGAGTGAGGCACACCATGATCTGACAAAGGTAGTTAAGCGTAAAAGGAAGGTCGTCGAAAGTCTCATAGGACTGGAGTGTGATGAGGCTCAACAAGAAGTGGCGGATACTCCTGCTGATGAAGACTCTCACGACGATGACGCATTCATCATAGGCTTCACTCCAGCCTCAGCGGGCATGCAGCAAACAGACATTTTGACCCGAGCCCGAGAAGCTGCTGAGCGTGATGATGATGTTGTCGACGAGGAGGCAATGGAAACACCACAATCATTGGAGTTAACTAGTACACCAACACCTACCGCTTCCATATTTCTTCCTCGCCAGAAGGGACCTCCATCCACCTCGACCTCAATTAGTGGTGGTGAAAGTGCACAATGTAGTAAAGTTCGGCAATCCACATCCTCCACTTCATCTGGCATTAGCAGCATGACCACCACCAGTATCGCTGCCTCCTCCGGCCCCCAGAGACATTTCAAGTCCGCAATTTGGGACTTCTTTAGTGTTCGCCCAAAAAAGGAAAACTTCGCCATTTGTAGCATTTGTAGGCATGCAGTTAGTCGTGGTAAGTTTGGTACCAACTATGGTACCAGAGGCCAGAGAGGTCATCTTAAGAGACAGCACGCTGTCCAATGGTTTGCGCACCTAAAGGAGATCAAGGAAGCCCGAATTGCAAGTCAAGAAAACGTTGATGTTTCATCTGATGATGACGAGGAGGAAGAAGTGTCAAACACTTCACTTACACCCAGTACCCCTGTCAGCAGCACACCCCCTTTGAGCCACACTAAGATTGTGGGAGAGAGTGAGACACCAATGCGAAAAAGTTCATCAGCGAGCGTAACTGGGTCGAAGAAGTCATCATCATCATCATCCCGTAAAAGCATGGTCCAGGGCAACATTAGAACCATGTTGTTTTCAGCAGCGCCATATGATTGCAACCACCCACTGACGCGTCTGTATAACACTAAGCCGGCTAAAATGCTAGCTCTGGACCTTCTCCCTTTTTCTTTTGTAGAAGGGGTTGGTTTTCTAGAATTAATGCAGCGCTCTGCCCTGAATGGAAGGTTCCTATCTGGTTCTATTTTGCCAGAGTTGCGGTTCCAGCACTACATGAAGATGTGCTGGAGGTGATTAGGGCAGCTTTGCATAAGAGTGCTGTTCACACTATACATCTGACAACAGACATGTGGACCAGTGGCGCAGGCGCTGATTACATGTGCATCACTGCACACTGGGTCTCTTTTTCAGGGGTTAAAGCAAAGCAAAGCCAAACAAGGTGTTGACCCGGACCAAGACCACGTTTTTAAAGCTGCTCGGAAACATGCAACACTAGCCATGTTTGGCTTGGAGAAACGTCATACAGCAGAAAACATTTTGAATGAGTTTAACACAAAGGTCTTTCACTGGCTGTCCCCCCAAAAAAACGCCAGATTGGTTATGTTTCCACGGATAATGGCGCCAATGTAGTTAAGGCCCTGGATCTGGGTCACTATTTCAGAGTGTCGTGTTTGGCACACTGTATAAACCTGGTTGTTAAAAAATTCTTGAGTGATGAAGACAGTCCAGCGTGCGAGTTAGTGGCCACCTGTCGAAGAATGTCCCAGCAAAAAGTAAGCAAAGTGGAGGAACCTTGGAGGACCTTGAGTCGATGGTGCAGGACTATCTGAATGACTCAACAGAGGTCTATGTTAATGCTGACCCATTGGCGTATTGGCATGGGAAAAAAGAATTGTGGGCACTGATCTCCAACCTGGCTATAAACTACTTGTCTTGCCCACTCGCAAGCGTGTCCTCTGAACGTGTTTTCAGTGCTGCTTTTGGCATTGTAACTCCCAAACAGACCCGCCTCTCGCCCAAAAATGTGGAGAGGTTAACAATGATCAAGATGAATCAGCACCTCATACCACCAGATTACAAAGTACGAGAAAACACACCGGATGAAGACGAGGAGGACAGCAACTTAGATGAGGGAATTTGTTCTCTGTTAGGTGACACTGACCTACTCCTGCCTGAATTCGCAGAGTGAAATTGAGCCAATGAATCAATAACTTTTTCGTCCTTTTTCACTTTTATTCCTGTGTCTGTCTTTCTTTGTTTTGCACAGTTGATATCATTAAAACTTAAATCACCTAATCACAAAAACAAGCCCATCAGCAGAACTGTCTTCACTTGTTTGCTTATTGATTTGAAGGTGCCGCAGCCTGCATTCCTCAGGTTCACAAGTTCACAAGAACATGCTCCTCTATCCTCCTCCTCCAGACTCCTATTTCCCTCAAAGCAGAGGGCTGGATTACGCCCAATGAAGAAAGACTCTGCACTTGTGGGGTGTTCTACTTCTTTGCGGGTGAGTTGGCGGGTCTAGGGGCATTGCTGGGAAGATCTAATTCCGGATAAAAGTGGTTTGGACCAAATCTGAGGCAAAACATTTTTGGCTCAGCCTTTGAGGTGCTCTTTGGGGGGTTCCGGGTGTTTGTGGGTGGGTTTTGGGGTCTGGGAACACTGCTGGGACAGTCTAATTTTGATTGCATTTGCTTTTCAGGAAATCCGTGGTGGAAAACGGGAGTTATGACCTAGCTGCACAGCGCGTTTGGACCGAAGTGGTTTGGACAAAATCCATGAGGAAAAGGTTTTTGCTATTTCTGACATTTTGCTCACTGTAGCGTTTTTGGGGGCCTGTTTGGGGGGCTTCCTGGTGTTTGTGGGTGAGTTTCGGGGTCTGGGAGCACTGCTGGCTATCAATACTTTTGATTGCAAGAGGTTTGAAGCAAATCCATGGTGGCAGAGGGGAGTTAGGGCCTAGCTGCAGAGCGTGCGCGGAGTGATTTTGGAAATGGCCATGAAAATGACTACGTCCTCCTTTTTGTACTTTTGCTTTTTGGCTGTTTGGGGTCTTCTACTAGTTTTAGCCTGGGTTGACAGCTCTGGGGCCATTGCTGGGAAGCTCTAATACCGGATAAAAGTGGTTTGGACCAAATCGGAGGCAGATTTTGTTTTGCGTTTTTGCTGACTTGCTTGCCTTTGAGGTGCTCTTTGGGGGGGTTCCGGGTGTTTGTGGGGGAAATTTGGGGTCTGGGAGCACTGCTGGGACAGTATAACTTGGATTGCATTTGCTTTTCAGGAAATCCGTAGTGGAAAACGGGAGTTATGACCTAGCTGCACAGCGCGTTTGGACCGAAGGCCGATAAATATTGTAAGTATGAGATTTTCCTTTTTGGCTGTTTGGGGGTGTTGTCCTTTTTAGCGGGTGGGTTGGCGGGTCTTGGGGCATTGCTGGGAAGGTCTAATACCGGATAGAAGTGGTTTGGACAAAATCAATGAGAAAAAAGTTTTTGCTATTTCTGACAAATTCGCTCTATGTAGCGTTTTCGGGGGCCTGTTTGGGGGGCTTCCTGGTGTTTGTGGGTGGGTTTCGGGGTCTGGGAGCACTGCTGGCTATTGATACTTCTGATTGCAAGAGGTTTGAAGCAAATCCATGGTGGAGAGGGGAGTTAGGGCCTAGCTGCAGAGCGCGCGCGGAGTGATTTTGGAAATTGCCATGAAAATGACTGAGTCCCCATTTTTGTACTTATGCTTTTTGGCTGTTTGGGGGTCTTCTACTAGTTTTCGCCTGGGTTGACGGCTCTGGGGCCATTGCTGGGAAGCTCTGATACCGGATAAAAGTGGTTTGGACCAAATCGGAGGTGAATTTTTTTTGCGTTTTTGCTGACTTGCTTGCCTTTGAGGTGCTCCTTGGAGGGGTTCCGGGTGTTTGTGGGTGAGTTTTGGGGTCTGGGAGCACTGCTGGGACAGCCTAATTTTGATTGCATTTGCTTTTCAGGAAATCCGTGGTGGAAAATGGGAGTTATGACCTAGCTGCACAGCGCGTTTGGACCGAAGGCCGATAAATATTGTAAGTATGAGATTTTCCTTTTTGGCTGTTTGGGGGTGTTGTGATTTTTTGCGGGTGGGTTGGCGGGTCTTGGGGAATTGATGGGAAGGTCTAATACCGGATAGAAGTGGTTTGGACAAAATCCATGAGGAAAAAGCTTTTGCTATTTCTGACATTTCGCTCAATGTAGCGTTTTCGGGGGCCTGTTTGGGGGGCTTCCTGGTGTTTGTGGGAGGGTTTTGGGGTCTGGGAGCACTGCTGGCTATTGATACTTTTGATTGAAAGAGGTTTGAAGCAAATTCATGGTGGCAGAGGGGAGTTAGGGCCTAGCTGCAGAGCGCGCGCGGAGTGATTTTGGAAATTGCCATGAAAATGACTGAGTCCCCATTTTTGTACTTTTGCTTTTTGGCTGTTTGGCGGTCTTCTACTAGTTTTCGCCTGGGTTGACGGCTCTGGGGCCATTGCTGGGAAGCTCTAATACCAGATAAAAGTTGTTTGGACCAAATCGAAGGCGATATTTTTTTTGCGTTTTTGCTGACTTGCTTGCCTTTGAGGTGCTCTTTGGGGGGGGTCCGGGTGTTTGTGGGTGAGTTTTGGGGTCTGGGAGCACTGCTGGGACAGTCTAATTTTGATTGCATTTGCTTTTCAGGAAATCCGTGATGGAAAACGGGAGTTATGACCTAGCTGCACAGCGCGTTTGGACCGAAGGCCGATAAATATTGTAAGTATGAGATTTTCCTTTTTAGCTGTTTGGGGCTGTTGTGCTTTTTTGCAGGTGGGTTGGCGGGTCCTGGGGCATTGCTGGGAAGGCCTAATACCGGATAGAAGTGGTTTGGACAAAATCCATGAGGAAAAAGTTTTTGCTATTTCTGACATTTCGCTCAATGTAGCGTTTTCGGGGGCCTGTTTGGGGGCTTCCTGGTGTTTGCGGGTGGGTTTCGGGGTCTGGGAGCACTGTTGGCTATTGATACTTTTGATTGCAAGAGATTTGAAGCAAATCCATGGTGGCAGAGGAGAGTTAGGGCCTAGCTGCAGAGCGCGCGCGGAGTGATTTTGGAAATTGCCATGAAAATGACTAGGTGCCCATTTTTGTCCTTTTGCTTTTTGGCTGTTTGGGGGTCTTCTATTAGTTTTCGCCTGGGTTGACGGCTCAGGGGCCATTGCTGGGAAGCTCTAATACCGGATAAAAGTGGTTTGGACCAAATCGGGGGCAATTTTTTTTTTGCATTTTTGCTGACTTGCTTGCCTTTGAGGTGCTCTTTGGGGGGGTTCCGGGTGTTTGTGGGTGAGTTTTGGGGTCTGGGAGCACTGCTGGGACAGTCTAATTTTGATTGCATTTGCTTTTCAGGAAATCTGTGGTGGAAAACGGGAGTTATGACCTAGCTGCACAGCGCGTTTGGACCAAAGGCCGATAAATATTGTAAGTATGAGATTTTCCTTTTTGGCTGTTTGGGGATGTTGTGCTTTTTTGCGGGTGGGTTGGTGGGTCTTGGGGCATTGCTGGGAAGGTCTAATACCGGATAGAAGTGGTTTGCACAAAATCTATGAGGAAAAGCCTTTTGGCACTTTTTGTTACTTAGGCTTCATTAGGGTTAGCCCTAGCAGCAGGATTGTATGTGTTTCGGGGTGTTCTAGATTTTTGAGTTCTGGGGACATAGAGCACTCGTGGGAATGTGTAATTTTGGTTGCAAGTGATTTGAAGAAAATCCATGGTGGGAAATGGGGGATTTGGCATAGTTAAAGAAAGCGTTTGCCACTATTCTTAACTTAGGGCTCGTTAGTGTTAGCAGTATTTGTATTGCATGTGTTTGTGTTTGGGTGGGGGGCTGTTTGTGGGGGGGTTTGCGAGTCTTGGAGCGATGCTGGGTATGGATACTTTTGTTGCTTGCAAGTGGTTTGAATACAATCCACGGTGGGTAAGTGGGTATTTGGGCCTACTTTTACTTTCAAAGTACGTTTTGTCACCAGTTTTCTACTAGGCCTCGTTTTTTGAGATCTGATTGGGGGTCTTTTACATTTTTTCGACTGGCTTTAGTAAGGGTCTGGGTGGGAGCACTGCTGGGAAGGTCTAATTTTCTTCTAAAACACAGTTTACAGAACACCTAGCTTGAGGGGAAAGATCCTCTAAATTAATTTGCCCATACTTATTTATCCTTCAAAAGGAGATTCAGACAGAGTACGCACTTTCAAAAATATTGTACTGTCTATTAGGAAACTCAAAGTGTGACTTTTTGCACTACACGGCGTACGTACCTTATATTTATTTATCAGTGGTGTTCTAATATCACTTCCTTTTTTTCCATCAATAATTACAGGCCGGGTTTCAGTCTGTGCAATGGGAAAAAAAGGATGAAGTCAGGCTTCACATTAGTGAGCCTCAATTCAGCATCCGCCAGGCAGGCAGTGGAGAGGGTGTCTTCTGGTCACCAACATTGATGGACGAAGCGTCAGCTGGAATAGAGGAGTGCCGCTAATAAGAGGAATGGTTTGATGCGTGCAACTTACTTACCAAATTCAACAGGACAACTACAACAACATACAGATACAGTATCCATTGTTTTCAAATTATTTTTTAAGTAATGTTATTGCTGTGAAATTCTATGAGTGTGACTCAGCATTTCTTGGATCTCTCTCTTCTTCTAAATTGATCCCTACAGCCATTCTATAGGTTTTACTTCGGCTATTTTTTAAACTTAATTTAATGTAAGAATTGTTTCTCAGTAACAATGCATGCAGTAGTGCATGCACTTCCTTTATGTCACTTAAAAGATTTATGGTTAGCTTTGTACCCAAAGATTTCTTTATCTTCAATTATTGTTTGTCCATGCTGTGCTTTTTTTTTCTTCTCTCAACAAAACTTATTCAAAAAGAAACCCCTATTCCCATCCATTTTCCAAACCCTAACCCTCTTCCCCCGGGCTGTGTGGTTTTGATTGATGTGTGACTAAATGACAGCAATAATTCCACACACTTGCAGGGGAGGATAAGGTCATAGCAACAGGCTAGTGAAGGAATCTGAGGATATATTCTAGACTTACTCAGCTTCAGTACTATTTCTTGTAGTAGTAGCCAATGTCAAAGAAATTCAACGCAAGTACTAGTTATACTTTCAATACTTTACCATTTGTTAGGCTACATTGTGGCACTGTTCTAGTGTACTGTCACCTTCTATATTCTCTATCGTACTGTTGTAATGCTCCAGTAAGGACAAAGCAGGTTTCATTTTCTTTTTTTCCATAGGCATGCAACTGCCACTGTGTCACACCACTAGTACCACCGCAATGAGGACATTTCATCCGCCCAGGATTGCTAACCTTAATCACCATTTCCCGTGGAGCCAGCCCTGGGCCTAGCTCTACTTTCAAACACAAATTACAGGTAAGATAAGCGTTTGGTGGGAGGTAGTATAATGGAGTATTAGGAGAGACGAGAGATTGACGGTAGTACTACTAAAGTCCTAGGACTCTTGAATTCACTTACTCTGTGAAAGGCACTTAGTGTTGAAAACATTTAGCCATTAACACTTAAAGGAAGAAAATAACACAGACTTAATTTTCAGGAAAACAAACTTACTGTTAAACCCCCACCCACCAGACTCAAAAGCAGTAAAAAACAGGTATGCTCAGATAAAGTTTCAAAAAGTATATTTGTGTAGCCCTAACAAAATAATCTCCCGCAAGACCCTCCCTAACCCCAACGATTGTCCTTCAAAAGTCCCAAAAACAACCCAACTCCCAATTCCCACCCCCCAAAAGTCTCTAAAAAAGGGGCAAGGGACACTACGGCAGGATGCTGTTCACTTAAGCGGCCAGGGCATCATACTCCTTGCAGAGGGTGGCATGGTCGGAGCGGAGGCCTTCCACCAAGGTCTTATATGTTATGTCTCAGAGTGTCCTACCTGGAGCAGGAGGTCCTAAGTGGTGCTGGCGTGCCTTGCAACTCCTATGGTGGGCAGCTGCTGTCTTTGCTGCTCCGCGGTGGCGATTGGCTTTGGTAGCCCGGCTCCGTACCACTGGAGCACTGCGCTGGCTGGCAGCCCCTGTGGGCATGGAGGAGGATGCAGCTGTCCCAGTGGATGTACCAGTAGACTGCGTGTCCTGCTCCTCCAGGGCCACCAGCCGCCGATATTCGGCGACAGTGGCATCCAGCCTCCGTTGCCGGGCCATTCGAGCCCGCTTAATCCTTGTTGTTTTTTTTGATTTGGAAAGAGCAACTATGTGAAGAAAGAAAGACATAGTCTGTAACCAATGCTCCTTAAGATTAACACAAAATGATTGAGCAGAAAGTTGTGTCACAGTACAAGTAGCAAATTGAAAGCACAGTACATAACTATTGAGGCCAGTATCTATCTAACCTCCCACTTCTTCATCCTTGCTCTAACATTAGTGGGAGTTTAAGGAACAAATTCTACGAGCACTATGGACTTCCATTAGAGTCGACTATGACAGTACGCCAGTCTTATTCTTATTCTTCTCTCTTGTTTAGGAAAATTGGTACGTTATCTTATGCAAGCCGGCATAATGCCAGCGCAGTGAACTTGCACCCGAGAAAAACAGACGCACACCATGATGAGTGAGACAGACTTGCGTTACTGTACAGGTCCAGTACATGCAGGTGGTGAAGCTCTTACTTTTCTATTATGGGTGGCACTAAGAATACTCTGTTAAAAGGGCTACTGCTTAATTAATTTAACTTTCACCCTACAGTGGAAATGAGTACTAGAAAAGGAAAATGAAGAAGCTAAATAATCTGATTATCTATCACTTCACATGGTGTGGCGATTATCAGGACGAAAGGGCTGCCTTCCAGCTATGCGAGGATAACGGGGAAGAGACAATTAACTACAACTCCCAGACTGCCGTGGGGGAGACTCGTTTGTACTAAGCCCCTCCTTCCCCAGAGAAGGGTGCTTGTCAATTGTTTGTTCAGTGCGAGTCAGAGGAGAGGCGGAAGGTGTTCCCCGCCGGATTTCAGCGAGAAGAATTGCAGCATCTAGGAGGGTACCGTTGTACAGCGCCAGAGGGAGAAAACGGAGAACTCCAAACGGACCGTGTGGCAAGTAAGAAGGAGTGCGGGCTCGCCTCCTTCCTTATTGGAGATTTGTGTACTTGGACTCCTGCAGGCGAGTCGCCTGTTAGCGTAGCCACGGAGTTTCGCTTAGCGCATCTAGCGCTAAGGAACCCGTGAGAAATACAGGGTGTATATTAGCGCGCGTGAATTCAAACGCGTGCAGTGTACCTTCTGGTAGAATTTAGCAGGATTAAGGATTCCGCGCGGCCGCGCTCGTAAAGTCCTGACTAGAGTCCGAGTGTTTAAGGAGTAGTGTCTATTCCGGATTGGATTCCTGTGACAATTTCGAACTGCTTTGTGGGACGTGTAGTCCTAGTTGTGCTCATAACAACTACAAGGAGAGAAGCTTTAGCAGAAATCGGTGTTCAGCCTTATGTTTTGTTTACTTTTGTTTAAGTGTGGAGGAGTCACACTACTATGACTTTGGGAAGATATACTCTTTGGTAAAGGGAGACGTGCAAGGGAAAAGAGAGACAGCGTTCCCTTTTCTTAAGGCCCTGTATGCAGAAAGTGTGGTGAGTGAAGTTATCATTCCCCTTATTAGCATAGTGAAGCAGTATATGGTCGTGAGAGGTAATCGTGTGTTTATTTCCTTTGTAGATACCTGGACAGGTGTTACAGAGACGTCCCTTAGGCTCAGACCATTCCAGAGAGAAAGAGAAACGAAGATAGAAAGACCACATTCCCGCTCTCCTCCAAGGCTTCTTCTCTCCTTTCTTCCCTTCGGTGCACGCAGTCAGATAGAGGTATATAGTTCCTCTGTTGGGGGGCGTGTATTGAAGGGAGTGAAGGATCTAGCATCTGATCTCGTCTCTGCTGGGAAAAGACAGAAGGTTAGTGGCGTGAATGTTTCTTGTGCTACTGCCGATCTTGACAGATTGACAAGCCCAAGTAATAAGACCCAGCCCGGACGATGAATGTGGAAAGTGTACTAAATTCTGTAGTGGAAAGCCTTGCGGCTCTCCAATAGGAAGTTACCACGTCTCGCACCGAGAGTCAGGTCCTATATAAGGAACTAGGGGTGCTTAGAAAGGAGATGTCCGAATTGACCATGAGAGGGGGCAAAGGGGCTTCGTACATCAAACCAGCCACCTTACAACCTCCATCTTCCACCGTGTCTCCTGTGTCACAGGGGGCTGAAGGGGGTGGGTTCACTGTGTCATCTCCCTCCACACCCTCCTCTTCTGATGCAGTTCCCACTGTCCATGTCATACAATATACCGGGATCCCACTTGCCCCTCCTGAAAGGTTCTATGGGGACCCCCGTAAATTTGAAACGTTCTTAAACCAATGCCGATTACATTTTTTGTGCAAGCCGGGGGTGTTCCAAGAGGATACAACTAAGACAGCCTTTATGATGTCATACATGGGAGGCAATGCAGCGAGTTGGACAATACCTTTATTGGAAAGAAATGATCCTGTGTTACACGATTTTGATGAATTTTGTTTGGAACTGAGACAACTGTTCGATAGAAAACTCCATATGTTATCTCTGGATAGAGAGTTGTTAACTCTACGGCAAGGGTCTCAAGATCTGCTATCATACATAACTTCCTTCAATCGACTTGTGGTCGAAACAGAGTGGCCTACGGCAAAGAGAATATCTATTTTTTATCAAGGGCTCCGAGGGGAGCTAAAGGACGTCCTGGCTCAAGTGGTACAACTTCCCACCTCTTGTGAAGAATTGATCGACTTAACTGTTCAATTGGACCATCGCCTATTGGAACGAAGGGGTGATAGAGGCAGAGGAGACGGTCGCTTCTTCTATCCACGTCTTCGAGGTACTATGGAAGATCATCCTAAGACGCCAGAGGGAGTTGAACCCATGCAAATAGGAGGGCTTCGGGGACCCCTGTCAAAGGAAGAGAAAGACAAACGAAGAAGACTGAAACAGTGTCTATACTGCGGAAAGGGTGGTCATTTTGTGAAAGATTGTCGAGCCAGAAACGCTTTTCCTGGAAGATCATCGGCCCCCCCTTCTCAGGCTGTCATACAAACGGGAAGACCGGCGGAAAACTAACATGCCCAAATCAGGAGGAGAACGCTGCCTTGGGTTGTTCACCATTAATGATCTCACCTACACTTGCAAATACATTACATCCTGCAGTGGCTCACATGAATTTAAAAGTGACTTTATGGGTAAATACCCGTGACGCTATGGAGATTGATGCTCTGTTAGATTCCGGAGCCACTGGTAACTATATCGACCAAGAATACGCCATGAAGATTGGGATCGTATGCGAGAAAAAGGATAAACCGGAGCTGGTCAAAGCGGTGGATGGGACGGTTTTGTCATCTGGCCCTGTTTCTTACCATACCCAAGCATTGTTGATGCAGACAAATCAAAATCATCAAGAGATGATCCAATTCGACTTGATTGATGCCCCTCAATTCCGTTTATTATTGGGGATGCCGTGGCTGACTCTTCACGATCCTCAAGTCAGTTGGGCAGCACGTACCATTACCTTGTCCTCGGCGTTTTGTAAGGCCAATTGCAGACAGGATGTGTCTGTTAAGGAAGAACAATCAGCTACGCCGTCAGTCTGTCTGGCTTCTGGATGTTCCATAGGACCATACTGTTGTGCCACCGCTCTTCCTGACGAGTACCAGGAGTTCAGTTCCTTGTTCGACAAACAAAAGGCTACTGATTTGCCTCCACATCGCGTCTACGATTGTAGAATTGACCTTGTTCCTGGTGCTGATATTCCCTGTAGCCGAGTTTACGCTCTCACTGAAAAAGAGTCAGTGTATTTGCGGAGTTACCTAGATGACAATTTGGCTACGGGGTTCATTCGTCATTCCACCTCGCCAGCTTCCTCGCCGATGTTTTTTATTCCTAAGAAGGACTGCGAGGAATTGAGACCATGCATCGACTACAGGGCCATTAATCGAATGACAATCAAGAACCGGTATCCACTACCGCTTATACCTGTACTCTTGGATCAATTGAAAGGGGCTCGTTTCTTCACTAAACTCGATCTCAGAGGAGCGTACCATCTTGTTAGAGTAAAGAGTGGAGATGAGTGGAAGACCGCGTTTAGGACAAAATTTGGATTGTTCGAGTACCTTGTGATGCCGTTTGGGCTCTGCAACGCCCCTGCAGCGTTCCAATATTTCATGGACGAAGTACTTCGCGGGTGTCTGGAGACATTCTGCATCGTGTACATAGATGATATTTTGATCTATTCATCTACACTTCACGAACATGTGGATCATGTAAAGGTGGTGTTGGGGCGATTACAGCAGAATTCCTTGTATGCCAAGCTAGAAAAATGTCTTTTTCATGTGAAGGAAGTGGCCTTCCTTGGTTATATCCTCTCGGCCCAGGGCTTCCAAATGGATTCCAGTAAAGTGGAGGCTATTCTCGGATGGAGTACACCCAAGAACGTGAAGGCGGTACAAAGTTTCCTTGGGTTCGCCAACTACTACCGCCGGTTCATAAAGGATTTCTCCAAGATCATTCAGCCGATATCCAGTCTACTGAGGAAGAACACTGTGTTTGAGTGGACCCTTGAAGCGGAAAGATCATTTCAATATCTCAAGGAACAGTTTACACAGGCTCCTATTCTACGCCACCCTGATTCGCAGTTGCCTTTTGTCCTGGAGACTGATGCTTCCCTGTATGCTATCGGTGGGATATTATCACAACGACACCCCGAAACAGGCCAGTTGCATCCCGTGGCCTATTTCTCAAGAAAACTTTCTCCTTGCGAAACAAATTATTCTGTCACGGATAAAGAGCTTCTTGCAATCAAGAGGGCATGTGAGGAGTGGCGCCACTATCTGCTGGGAGCAATGCACACTGTCGAAATCTATACCGACCACAGAAACTTGCTATTTTTGAAAACAGCCAAGGCCCTTACTCCCAGGCAGTTGAGATGGACTTTGTTCTTCTCGGACTTTGATTTTGTTATAAAATATAAACCAGGACCACAAAATGGTAAGGCTGACGCCCTATCTCGAATCGGGGAGACGGCGGAACAGAAAACAGAGAGTGAAGAGGAACCTCCACTTATTCTCCAAGAGTCCAGCCACCCCTCTCCTTTCATCGCCTTGGTGTCTACTCCTGAATTCTTGGATGATGTCCGAGTGGCTCTTGCAGATATGGATATACCGGAATGGGTGAAAGAGGATCCTGAGCATCGCACAGTGAAAGATGATCTTGCCTATCAGGGATTAGCCATCTATGTCCCTACTGAACCCTTGCAACGGAAGGTGTTGAACTGGATCCATGATTCACCTTTAGGTGGCCATTTAGGTATCTACAAAACTATTGCAGGTGTGGAACGTAGCTTTTGGTGGCCAAAACTGAGAGCAACAGTAAGACACTATGTGATGAATTGTGCCGTATGTATACAGGGGAAGGCAGTGCATGTTAAGCCGGTTGGCCTTCTCAGACCTCTCCCGATTCCTCCGAAGCCTTGGCATACGGTGTCGATGGACTTTATTGTTGAAATGCCACCCTGTGAGGGTAAGACTGTGATCTTAGTGGTCGTAGACCATTTGACAAAAATGGGACATTTTATTCCTCTCAACGGCCTGCCTACTTCTGTTGAATTGGCGCAGGTGTTCTTGCAACACGTCGTCCGTGCCCATGGGATACCTTGTGTGCTCATCACCGATAGAGGCACTCAATTCACCTCTCGCTTCTGGAAGGCCCTCTGTCAGACCTTGGATGTTGATGCACGACTCTCGTCATCTTATCACCCCCAGACGGACGGCAAAACAGAGCGCCTGAATCAGACGTTAGAACAGTACCTTCGCTGCTTTGCCTTGCAAAACGATACTGAATGGACTACCTTGATCTGGATGGCTGAATTTGCTTACAACAATGCCATTCATTCCACCTTGGGCTGTTCACCTTTTTTTTGTCTTTTTGGTTTTCATCCTAATGCCCTACCCTTTGAGGTTCCTGTTCACTCCCCGGTGCCCAGCATACACGAACACCATGCACATTTGAGAGCAGTACTAGTGGGGGCGCGACATAGCTTAGTGGACGCGCAGTCTTCACAGAAACGTTATGCTGACAATAGAAGGTCTTCTGCTCCTGCATATGCAGTGGGGGATAGGGTGTGGCTTTCCACAAAAAACTTACATCTGAAAGGAGAGAACAAGTTGAAGCCTAGATACGTGGGGCCTTATAGCATAGAGAAAATCATTAACCCTGTGGCGGTGCGGTTGACCCTCCCTGATACTTGGAGGATTCATCCCGTCTTTCACGTTTCCTTGCTCCAACCCTGTCCCGTGAGTACTAGGTTGTCTGATAAACCCCTTCCAGTGGATGTTGATGGGCATGAAGAGTATGAGGTCCATTCGATCCTTGACTCCCGTATGGTGCGGGGGCGGATTCAGTACTTGGTTGAGTGGAAAGGGTATGGCCCTGAGGAGCGGTCCTGGGAACCTGTGGGTTATCTCCATTGTCCTGAGTTAGTTGCACGTTTTCATGACTTGTATCCTGGTAAGCCTGGGCGACCGCCGGGACGGCTGTCCTCGAGAGGGGGTTCTGTGGCGATTATCAGGACGAAAGGGCTGCCTTCCAGCTATGCGAGGATAACGGGGAAGAGACAATCAACTACAACTCCCAGACTGCCGTGGGGGAGACTCGTTTGTACTAAGCCCCTCCTTCCCCAGAGAAGGGTGCTTGTCAATTGTTTGTTCAGTGCGAGTCAGAGGAGAGGCGGAAGGTGTTCCCCGCCGGATTTCAGCGAGAAGAATTGCAGCATCTAGGAGGGTACCGTTGTACAGCGCCAGAGGGAGAAAACGGAGAACTCCAAACGGACCGTGTGGCAAGTAAGAAGGAGTGCGGGCTCGCCTCCTTCCTTATTGGAGATTTGTGTACTTGGACTCCTGCAGGCGAGTCGCCTGTTAGCGTAGCCACGGAGTTTCGCTTAGCGCATCTAGCGCTAAGGAACCCGTGAGAAATAAAGGGTGTATATTAGCGCGCGTGAATTCAAACGCGTGCAGTGTACCTTCTGGTAGAATTTAGCAGGATTAAGGATTCCGCGCGGCCGCGCTCGTAAAGTCCTGACTAGAGTCCGAGTGTTTAAGGAGTAGTGTCTATTCCGGATTGGATTCCTGTGACAATTTCGAACTGCTTTGTGGGACGTGTAGTCCTAGTTGTGCTCATAACAACTACAAGGAGAGAAGCTTTAGCAGAAATCGGTGTTCAGCCTTATGTTTTGTTTACTTTTGTTTAAGTGTGGAGGAGTCACACTACTATGACTTTGGGAAGATATACTCTTTGGTAAAGGGAGACGTGCAAGGGAAAAGAGAGACAGCGTTCCCTTTTCTTAAGGCCCTGTATGCAGAAAGTGTGGTGAGTGAAGTTATCATTCCCCTTATTAGCATAGTGAAGCAGTATATGGTCGTGAGAGGTAATCGTGTGTTTATTTCCTTTGTAGATACCTGGACAGGTGTTACAGAGACGTCCCTTAGGCTCAGACCATTCCAGAGAGAAAGAGAAACGAAGATAGAAAGACCACATTCCCGCTCTCCTCCAAGGCTTCTTCTCTCCTTTCTTCCCTTCGGTGCACGCAGTCAGATAGAGGTATATAGTTCCTCTGTTGGGGGGCGTGTATTGAAGGGAGTGAAGGATCTAGCATCTGATCTCGTCTCTGCTGGGAAAAGACAGAAGGTTAGTGGCGTGAATGTTTCTTGTGCTACTGCCGATCTTGACACATGGGATGTATTTGATTACATATGGGATGACTTTAGGTGCTTTGCTTTTTATTGAGTGAACAGTGATACACCCACACATGAATGACGTACTACTACTAAACTAAACTTATTAAGCGAGGTAGGGAGTGTCCACCGTAATAACCAGATATATGCTGTGCTTGCAGTTGCAATACAAACTACTGCTACTGTTCATGGTAGTATTTGGACAAAATTACAACTTCTTTTCCTTGCCTTTCCTACACTGGAACAGACGTGCGGGTGCGGTGTTACATGCTCTTCATAGTAACACTTAGTTCATCCAGTGACGTCTACTCTCTCTAGATACACATTTGCTATCTAAGAGTCAGATAGTACCATGATCCAGGCATCCATCCATTCAAAGTATATGCACACATACAGTTTCTGTTTCACCCAACCAGGCTGTTCTCCTTCCACCCATCCTTGCTTCATCATTCACCCAGCCATGCACCATACCATATTCTTTCCTTCCCAGCCACCTCGGGGACCAAGCAAACACATATCATTCTTCTTTGCCAGTCATCATTAAATTTCTCGTCCTTCCACACCGACTTACACCCTTCTATCGCTTTTCGTTCATCCCATCCATCAAGTTCATCTCAGATCTGATTGGGATTCTTCTCGCCAAAAACTTCACAGCTAAGTCGAAGTACATTTAGAGGAGGCTACTACCTGGTTGATTTATAATACACCCATGCAGAAAGCACACTCTGCAGTCTTCAATCTCAATAAGTAAGGAATATATAGCTTACCTCTGCCCGGCACCACCGTGTGAACCCTCACAGGCACATTGGTGTCGTCCGGCACTTGCACCGCCTCCTCCCCAGAAGTGACCTCCTCGTCCAGCAACACCACCTCCGAGCTGGCCCCGCCACCAGATGTTCCACCTACAAAGTACATTTAAGAATGTTAGAATACACCACTCACTACTATATAATATTTGGTCTAGAAATGAAGAAATGTGAAAAAAACAGAACACAATGTAATAATTTGTGACTGTCTACTCTAAAGTAAAAATGTCCCTTTTTCTAGGGAAGGCTATTGTCTTGCCGCACTTTTTGGCACAACTGATGAATGCTTGCTTTTTATTTTTAACACGCACCACTTTTTCTCTTAACAGACAGAAGCTTGACTTCTAAGAACACGAGCAAGATCAAGTTAAAACCAGGTGAGAGCTCGGCTCGACCACAAGAAATGTGTTCAATTAATCGTCAGCACTAAGCACTTTTCCATTTTCAGTTAAACGTTTAGTTTTATGATAACTTGATTTTAATAAATGTGTTTACTTTTATTAAAGCTTTTAAACTTAAATAGACTCTGTGGTTGTGGTTTTTGGTCCTCCAGACTAGAGTGGCTGAGCTAAAGGTTTTGCAATTTTTGCAAGCATGAGTCCGTGCCGCTGACACTTCTTGACTCTGACTCCGTACTCTTGTCCTGCGTTGGATAATCATCATTGGGGATCAATCATCGGTGACTTTGGGAGCTAAATTACTCTGCCAGACTATCTAGTCAGTAAGGAGATTGGGGGTTCAACTACAAAGTCTGTTATCACTAAGGTATGTGGAAAGTCTAACAGCGCCTTTTATAATTGATAAGCTAAGCAATGCATTATTTAGTGTCCATAGTTCTGTTTGTGCAGATTTGTCCCTGCAACAGTAGTAGAATGGATTGTCCTCCTATCCAAACCAAAAGTAAAGTAGTATCTTATTCTTTCTTGGTGGTCATTCACCTTTTTATTGTTGGCAATTGTCAAAGCATAAACATTTAGAAGACTTGAAAAGACATTATGGACAATCCCAGAGGACTACACTCAGTGCATAGAGCTATTGCTGACTAGAATGGGAGTCCAATGGAATTGCCAAATGTGCAATCTTAGTTAGCTACACAGACAGACTAATAAGAATAATCTAGTAATACCACAGGGAGTCATAGTCGAGGCAGGATAAGAATTTAAATACAGTCTACAAGAAGATCAAAGACGATTTAGAAAAAATTGAATGAGGAACGCTAGGAAAAAATAGGTACTCTATATTAAAATTAAAACTTACCGGGGCCAGCAAAGGAGCCCTCGCCTGACCGATCCTGTTCAGCAGCAGCAGCAGCATCAGCAGCAGCAGCCTCCTCCAATGCCCTCTTGCCCCTGGGGGAAGCTGATGTACAACATGAAAGAAAGAAAGACCAGAAAACATGGATGATATTTGTCAACCAAATCAAACATTTCAATAGAACAATAACAAAATATTTTGGCGAAATAGCAAACAGACAAGTATTCCACGGGATATATTGACCTATCTCATGTGGTCTACTACAATATTAGTATTGCTTGATTTGCGGACCGTCGACTTATAAAGTTTTGTAACTCACTAAACAAACTACTAAAAAGGTTCGCCTAGGACTGGCAGGCAGCAGTCCGTAGCACGCGAAGTGACAGACAAAGTCCATTGTGATTGCAGATCAGCGACAACACTAAAAGGTTTGCTACTACATTAACCAGTCATTAAAATACTCAAACTATCAATCCACCACCACTATTTCTTGTTATTGCCAGGTGTACAAAGGAAGGACTGGACTTGAGTCTGTAGGGGCTGATTTAGAAGCCCCTTGCGGCTCTTTTGCTCCATTGTTGCGTGACTTTTGTGATGCAGTGGCAGAGCAAAAGAGGCGCCATGGTGCGGCGGATATTAACAACGTGACGCATATGGGAGATGCATCACGTTGTAAAGCCCTGCGCCATCAGGGGGCGTTCCGGCGCAAGGGAGGGCGTTCCTGCGCAGGAATGCGGTGCACAGACAAAATATCGACTCCAAAATATCGACTGGACATAATATCGAGTTTTAAATATAGACTGGACAAAATATCGACTGGACATAATATCGACTACAAAAATATTGTTTTTCAGGTAAGTGAAGTAATATCGACTGTATAAAATATAGATAGCAAAAATATCGAATTTTTAATAATATATAATATTTTATAGTGTATTTTTATGTAATAATATGTGTGAAAAGTGTGTATTAATGTTATAAAATTTTTTATTAAATGAATTTTGTTTTTATAATAATTGCGTAATGTAATTCTGTAGCGGGTTGTGGGTTTATAGGGGAATAGGGTGGGAAGTAATTTAATAATAATTAATTAATTATTATATGTTTGTAAATATTTTTAATTAATAATTAATTGATAATTAATTAATAATAATTAGTTAAATAATTATTATAATTTTGTACATATTCTGTATTAGTAATTAATTGGTAATTAATTAATTGTAATTAGTTAATTACATTAATTAGAGTACATTTTAATATATATAATTTTGTGTTATTGTTAAGTAATTAATTGGGAAAAAATAATATTAATTATTAAAATAATTACAGCTAATGTGCTAATATAATTACTTTATTGTTATTGTTAATTAATAGTTATTTGGTAATTAAATAATATTGATAAATTTTGGGTAAAGGAGTATTTTTAGGGCTCAGGGTCAGTTTTCAGTTTTTGGGTAAAGGGGCATTTTTAGGGTTTTGGGTCAGTTTTCAGTTTTAGGGTAAAGGGGTATTTTTAGGGTTCAGGGTCAGTTTTTAGTTTTTGGGTAAAGGGGCATTTTTAGGGTTCAGGGTCAGTTTTTGGGTAAAGGGGCATTTTTAGGGTTTAGGGTCAGTTTTCAGTTTTTGGGTAAAGGGGTATTTTTAGGGTTCAGGGTCAGTTTTCAGTTTTTGGGTAAAGGGGCATTTTTAAGGTTCAGGGTCAGTTTTCAGTTTCTGGGTAAAGGGGCATTTTTAGGGTTCAGGGTCAGTTTTCAGTTTTAGGGTAAAGGGGTATTTTTAGGGTTCAGGGTCAGTTTTGGGTTTTTGGGTAAAGGGGTATTTTTAGGGTTCAGGGTCAGTTTTGGGTTTTTGGGTAAAGGGGTATTTTTAGGGTTCAGGGTCAGTTTTGGGTTTTTGGGTAAAGGGGTATATTTTAGGGTTCAGGGTCAGTTTTCAGTTTTTAAACAATATTTTTGCTAATCGATAATGTGACCGTCGATACTCTTTGGAGTGGGAATAGTATTTTTTACACTTCTGGTATTGTACGGTAATATAATAGTATCTTATTTAATTATATTATGTTACTATATATATATGTTTTAACAAATAAGATTGTAAAAAATTATTTTTATTATTTTCATTTATTATTTAATTATAATTTAATTTAAGTATTTTTAAGTATATTTTAGTAATTAAAATGTAATATTAATTTAATTTAACACTGTTTTTAATAAAGTCGATATTTTTTACATCTATATTATTGTAAACGATATTTTGTACTCGATATTTTTGTACTTACCTGTTTGTAGATACAAACTCGATATTTTGACTGTCGATATTTTGTCCACGATATTTTGGCAAGTCGATATTTTGTCCCTCGATATTATTTCAGTGATCCGCAGGAATGCATCCTAAAAGTGGCTGAGGGAAATCTACAAGATTTCAATCAGTCACTTTGAGGACAATGATGCGTGACTCAAACCCTGTGCCTGCTTGAAGAAGACGAACAGCTTGACGCAGCATTGGGGAGATAGGGCACCCCAGAGCATTGCTGGAGCTGCACCATCGTTGCGACGCAACTCCAGCAATGCGCCGCCTTTACGGCACAGATGCGTAACGCTTCAGTGACGTTTTGGGCCCATGGTGCGTCGCATTGTAAATACGGCGCACCATGGGTGGTGGTGGCGTGGCGCACAATTACTGGCGCATCCCTGCTACTTTGCAGGGATGCTCCGGTAATTCAAAATCTGACCCTTAGTGTCTAGCAGCATTACGCAGTTCTTTAAACTACACTCATACATAATTTCACAGGCCAATGAAATGAACACAAAATAGAAAACAAATAAGCATAGTAACAACGCTACTGAGAAGGAGAGCAGTGCACCTGAAATGCACAAAAGATTTTGAAATATAATTTACCTACAAAGTAATCAGCAGCATTATTGCTCTTGGTTAAAAACAAAAATTTGCAATTTAATAACACACAGAGCAGGAGAAAACAGAGTAGTAAAGAAATAGCTACTACTACTCACCAAGCCCGGGGATCTCAAGGCCGAGCAGGTCGAGCAGATCGCGCTCCTGGTCCAGGAGATCCGTCCAACAGTGAGTGGCCTGGTTGTAGGTGCGCCGGACCCGAGAGTGTTGGTACATGGCCCGGCACACCTTCTCCCACCGCTTCCGGAGCCCGGAGCCGCTTGCGATCCTGCCGCCTGCCATGATGGTCCTGGGGAGGTGGCGCTGAACATTATAAACTAGTGCGCCCACCTCCTCCAAGCTGAAGATCTCCCGGGCTGTGACCTGCTCCCCCTCAAACGCCCGCACTGGAGCCGGGCACGGGCTGCGGGACCCTTCCCCTTCTCAGGGTGCTTCCCGGCTCCCTTTACCATGGTCTGGGCAGAAAGGAAGCTAAATAATAAAGAAGAAATGGAATAGGGAAGAAGAAAAGAAAAGAGTTTAAAAAAGTAGTTTAAAATCAACCAAAAGTAGCACAAAAATATAGAGCTAGAAAAATAGAGGGATAGATGTAAAAGAGATCAAAAAAAACTTCAAAGAAGCAAAGGATGGCAGAGAGTCAGAGAGGATACAGAAAGCATGCCCAGAACCATAGCAATGAACGAGAAGCAAGATGGCCGCGCCCGTTCACGACAGCGTGGGTAAGTTCGCGCGAGATTTTCCTAGTGATCACACGCGAAATTGTACTAGTGAGCCGCACACTTTGCGAGATTACACATCGCGTCCGGAAACGGAAATACGTCATACAAACAAGATGGCCGCACCCGTGAACGGCCGTGAGGGTAACTTCGCGCCGTTGCGCTACAAGCGGCTCGCTAAAACGCACAAAACCTTGCGAACTAACACACCGCAAAAAAACAAATCGCATATTCGCACGAATTTGCGGCTTCCGAATTCGATCTTGCGCAAGTTCGCGCCCGACGAATCCAGCGAAATTGCAGAAAAACGAGTTTTGCAAAACTGAAAGCACTCAGCAGGTGCAAAAGTTCAAACTCATCATTAGTAACCATTTCCTGTAGTGCTTCCTGACTGGGGCCCCTCCGGAGTTCAGTTGCTAGTTGCAACAATTCTATGACCCTGCTCTGACCCTCACAGCAGGCTCATAGAATAGCTACAAGTAGGCCACAAAGGTCCTGGAAAAAAATGCACTGCAACAGAAAGCAAATTACAGATAAGGAAGCAGGTGCCAGACTGGAATTTTAAAACAGTGACACATTAATAAATCAACCCCAAATTAATTAATGTCAGTTGAAGCAGGGCAGGTGTGCTTGCTTCCCCCCCCATAATTTACAGTGATGAACCAGAGGGTGGCATTGATGTACCAGAGGGTTGCATGGGTGAAACAGGGTGGCAGTGGTGAAACAGAGGGTGCTGTGAACCTGTGATGATGAACCAGACGTAGAAACAACATAGTCGAGACCGTTGCGAGCCGACAAGTAAGTTCGCAATTCCGAACTGGTACAAAACCCTCGCAAACTGGCAGAAACACTTGCGAACACAAAAAAAACTAAAAATCCGCAAATTCGCGAGAATTAGCGGATTTTGCGGATTGCGAGTTCGCAAACACGCAAATTCGCGAACGCCAGATTTGTAAAATTCGCCCATGCTTACATTTTACCTAAAGTCCATAAATCCAAAACCAATCCACCGAGTAGACTTATTGTCTCCGATATTGGCAGCATGACAGAGCATTTGCCTGAATTTGTAGACACATTTTTAAAACCCTTAGTGAGCAACCTACCCTCTTATGTCAGGGACACGATGGATATCCTCAATATATTAGAGGATGTTATTTGGGAAGATGGATTCACCCTGGTCGTGTTTGACGTTGTAGGGCTTTATACTTGTATTCATCAAGACAAACGCGTATAAGATTTGAATCATTTTTTGGGAAGCAGAAGTGCGAGCTTGAGGGATCACTCGAAGATGCTGGTTGAAATGGCTGTTTTGATTCTGACCAAAACATTTTTTCTATTCGAAGCTACTTGGTTCCATCAGATATGGGGAACTGCAATGGGTTCCAGGTTTGCTTCCTCTTATACCAACCTTTTTATGGGCTTGTTTGAGAGGGAGCATGCCTGGAGTCACAATGCAAGTGACTGGACGGATCATATTCTTTTTAGGACACGCTTTATTGATGATATTCTAATGATAAGGAGGGGGACACAGATGGAATTGTTTGAATTCTTTGACTATCTTAGCAACAATGATTTCAATGTGGCCCTACCTTTAAATCATAGTCAAACATGCATCGTTTTTCTAGATGTTGAACTGTTTGTGGAAGGTGATCAGATTTTGAGAAAACTGTACAGAAAGACAACAGCCACTAACTTTATACTTAGAGCTGACAGTCATCACCAAGTGTCAGTCATTCGGGGGATCCCGTTTGGAGAAATGATAAGAGCGAGACGTAATTGTAGTAAGGACGTTGACTTCCATTCTGAACTTGATACATTACAAAACAGGCTAGTGCAAAGGGGTTACAAAAAGCAGGACTTATGGAAGGCAAGAGCAAGAATAATGAATGTGAGTATACAATCCACTTTAACACAAAAAACAGAAAGACAATTCGAAAGAACACTTAGCATTTGTCACTAAATATTGTGCACTGAAAGATGGTATATTCAAAGCCCTGGATGAAAATTGGAACCTATTGAAAGGTGTACCAGGCCTGATGCCTCTCATTAAAGACAAACCTGAGGTGGTCTTTATGAGAATTCCCACGATCAAACAAATGGTCACTTGCAAATATTTGATGCCCAACTGTGCGAATGCTGCCAACTGGCTTCCGAAACCACTGATGGATTTTTTTGTCTGTGGCTCCTGCAGTGTATGCAGTTTGGGATTGAATAAAATGAATGAATTTGCTTTTAATACCAAACAGATTTATACAATCAGAAAGTACATTAATTGTAAGAGCATAGTAGTGGTCTATGCAATCATTTTTAAATGTAATAAGGTGTACATAGGCAGCACAAAGCGGATGCTAAAACTCAGAATACAAGAACACAACAGATCTATCATCAATCATGATGAAAGATCGCCATTGTATCAACATATTCAGGAGCACCATAATTTGCAGACCAGGATTAAGTTCCATGGTATTCGGAAAGTAAAACCACGAAAACGGGGAGGAGACTGGGAATTAGTTCTCAGACAGCTGGAAGCTAAGTGGATTAGAAGGTGTAGCACGGTCACCGCTGGGCTTACTAGTGATAATGAGTTACATTATTTTCTCTAATGGAACTGATTATTAGGCACTTAGATTAGGTGTCAGTTTCTTTACGTTTTCTTTCTGACTGTTGGCATTTTACCAGTATGAAGCACATGATGAGATTCTACTGTTGAAATTTAGGATTTACTCTCTGGCTATATACAATTTTTTTTTTTTCGTGGTACATTATTTGCCGCAGATCTCATCATATGTATGATATCTGGACTCATGAATAGATTTTTACATCTTGTACCGTTTCTATGCTGGAATCAGTTAGGCTTTTACAAGACGGTAAGAACAGGGTTGCCTGGATCAGGGGTTCTCCTGTGTCAGGTGAAATGCGATATCACTTCTACTTTTTACCTATTGAATAACTGCGTTCTGATCCATACTATGATAATTATCTTGGGAAGTTCATTGCAACACTATAGAGGGAGGTAACACGATTCTTTCATTTCATTATTGTTCATTATGTTAATTTTGGACGTCCGTAGTAGTACTTTTCAATTTTTATATACTTGCCATGAAGCGCGTCTATATTCCCGTTGAACAAGTTACTTACCTTTGGTAACGATATATCTGTAAGAAACAGTAGTTAGTATTAGATTCTTTACCTTAGAACAGGGGTCTCCAACCGGTCGATCGCGAGCTACCGGTAGCTCGCCGAGACCCTGTGAGTAGCTCGTTACACTTGCTGCTCAATTTAATAGCCCTTTGGTGTTGTTTGGGCTTTTTAGGCTTTTTTCAGGCTGCGTTTCCCGACCTAATCCAAACCAGCAGCTCTGATTGGCTTTGAGTTAGCTGGGGTGGGTTGGGCCGAAGAGGATGACGTTCCTCTTCTACGTGGAGATCAGCGTCTCGACTATGCGCCCCCTTCCTTTTCCTCCATAGCACCACGCTGTTCATTGTTGGAATCACGAGCGTGAAAGGTGCTAGTGTGGAGCAGAAGCAGGCATGGCAGGGCAGACCATCTGGTTTCGCGGTCATGCAAGCAGTATAGAACTGCCGAGAACCGCGCCATCTGCTCATTACACCAGTGCAGCCAGCCACCTTATCGATCATCAGCAGCAAGCAAGACGTGAGAGCACACCTTGGGGCCTGGATCCACAACACTTATGCGGGTAAAAGTAAATTTTACATATAACGCTAGGATAATTACAGCTTCTTTTCATGTGCGTGCCTAATGAAAACCTCAGTTGTGCCTTGGTTTTGCAGTTAACCTCTGGCAGTGTTACTGTACAGCACGCGAGAAAATGTCCCACAACATCGTATTCCACTACAGATGCTGCAATTACACAACGGACACCAATTAAAGTCCCTTCAGTTCACATCATTAGTGCGATCTCTCAGCCAGGTGGACGCCTCTTCTGTGCCTGCCAGGTCTAAGGAGGCAGGTCTACATACAGTCCGTTATCTGTAAAGGGAGGCAGAGGCCCCGGGGTGCCCGGGGACAGACGGAACAGTTGTTCCTGCAGCGCAGCTGAAAGAGGCCTGCTGTACGTGCACAAGGTGTAGGGGCAAAGTCAAAGGGCACAATCTTTATTGATGACCAAATTCCTGCTGACAGACAACACAGTAACATTCTAAAGTAAAATTAATTTTGTGTTGTGTTTTATAGCGTTTTACTTTCCCACTACTAGCAGTTTCTTCTCACTTAAACAAAGGACACCAATTCAAAGCTTCTCTTTTGTTTAACGTTGTGCATGAAACAGAATGACTACACATCATGCCAATGTGCACTGTATCATCGTGCACACTTTTAGAGTAACATAGCTCGTTGATGGAACCTCGTTAAGTCCTGTGACAGCTCTCATGATGCGCAATGCCACATCTTCAAGAAAGCATATTAAACTCAAAGCAATTTTTTCATGGTGTGCAGCTTGAAAAGAGCATTGAAGTTATGGAACCAGGTACACACCGATTGATATTCAATTCCAGACGTCTGTAAACATCCATGCCAGAGCGTCTTGATAAGTGGGCTTGAAGGAGCAGGACTGCTCTTGAAGCCCTGGTGTCAGAAATGAAAGGCGAGCATGAGACTTCAGTGAAGCAACGTGAAAGCAATAATTAGCTTTTGCTGTCTGCCACCAAGCCCCTAACCGCCCCCAAATGAGTGGCACCCTACAAAGTGAAGGGGCACCATGTGGCCTGGTGTGATGTCATAAATCACACAGTCCCAGAGCCGGACCTGCGTTGGTTGCATTCATGCATGACCAACAAAGAATTAACAGAAGAGTCCAGCATCTGATCGCTCAGGCATGTGACAGCTGTATGTATCGAGTCTCAAAATAACAGAGCCCTCTACATAGGTCAGGAGGTGAAAAGGGAGCCATTATCTCCAGTGTGTCATAGAAAGAAACCCAATCCCTGGGCTTACTATATTTCAGGTCTGCAATAGTAGCCCATTACTTGGGCCCCCCATGTCCTCTCTTGCCCTTTGTGTACTAAACCCGGCTTGCCCAAACTCAATTAAACTGTCAGCATAGGTGGACCACATCACCTCTGTAGTGCCTCAAGGTTACAGTAGTAGAGACTATTTCAGGCAGGCCTCCAATTAAGTTGCAAGGTGTGAGTTCACAACATATGCATACAACTGTATGCCCCCTGCCTTTCCCCCCCTGGCACCACGCTTTTCATTGTGCTCAATAACTGCTTGTGCATGTGGTACAAGTTGTATTGAACGGCCAGATCACCTGCCTTTTCAGTTGTCACCTTTTATATTTAATCAGAAAAGCAGGTAAGATGGTATCTACAGTGGGTTATATCACAGAGATGATTGGGTAAAAAGAGTAGTTTTTAAATTTAAACTAACTTTTCCTCACCTATAATGCCCTGACAACCCTGCCAGGAGCCAGAAAAGTATGTCTGTTTGTAATATGCACTTTGTATACGGCCACAATTATTAAATGTGCAACATTATTGACTATTAAACCATATGTACATGGTGGGACTGACGCCATTTGATAGGACTGCACTTGAGAGGTCATTGGGGTGGGAATGTCCTACAGGTGAACCAGGCCCTACCCGCAGAGCTGGCCTGACAGATCAGTGAATTGGTTGTTTGAGCCGTTTGTGGGCCAATATTTTTGGCTGGTGGTCTGTGCCAATGCTTGTCTGTGTTTTTTTGGCTATTTGTGGGCTGATGTAATTGACTGGTGGGCTGGTTTTTATTGTTAATTCTTCTGATATTGCCAAATATTGCGTGCTACAAGCACAAATAGACTAGTCTTCATACCTTGAAAAACATCTCCTACTATTCAAAATGTCTTTGCATTACAGTTTAAAACCTAATTTGCAAATGTTGCCCACTTTTTAGCTATTAGATTTGGCGTGGGGGAGTCCCTCGGACAAATGTGCGAGTTGCTTGGGGTTTAGTAGCTCACCACAATTTTCACGGACCAGAAGTAGCTCTCACTACACAAAAGGTTGGAGACCCCTGCCTTAGAATATCCCCAGGCGTCAGACTGGATCCAGAACTTTTTGCGTAGCAGTACCCTTGCGCGTCGGGAGGCGTCATCTGCGCCTCCGTGTCCGTTGTCGGCATCGTGGGCGCCGTAGTACTTAGACGCCGCCCCCGCGTGCTGACATCAGTTCTTAGACACAGCTTTTCCGTGCCAGAAACGCAGAGCCATGTTAAAAACCAACACTGGTGCCATTAAAACTAGGGCCCTGAAAGGGGGTGACCTTAACCCTAGAAATCGGTTCGCAGAATGGGGAGGAGGGGTGGGGCGGTATGGAATCTAATACTAACTACTGTTTCTTACAGATATATCGTTACCGAAGGTAAGTAACTTGTTCATCTGAAAGAGACAGGTTAGTATTGGATTCCTTACCTTAGAATAGATAACCAAGCAATACCAACAACGGTAGTGGGTCTGCGAACCAATAATCACACCAGAAAGTCCTGGAGGACGGAACGGCCAAAGAAGCCATCCCTCCGAACTTGGCTGCCCAAGCAGTAGTGTCTTGCGAATGTGTGCAGCGAGGCCCACGTAGCTGCCTGACAGATGTCCTGCAAGGGGACTCCCCGGCCCAGGGCAGTAGAAGCCGCCGTGGACCGAGTGGAATGGGCCCTCAGCCCAACAGGAGGCTCCTTCTTCGCCAACGAGTAACAAGCCTTGATACACAAGACGACCCACCGAGAGATGGTCCGCTTGTGCACCGCCCGTCCCTTCTTAGCGCCCACGTAACCAACAAAGAGTTGGTCATCCACCCGGAACTGGCGTTTGCGATCTAGATAGAACGAAATCGCAAGTTTTGGGTCCAGACGGTGGGGCCGCTCTTCCTCTTTTGAGGGATGCGGTGGCGGAAAGAAGGTGGGCAAGGTGATAGACTGCCCGATGTGGAAGACAATGACAACCTTGGGCAGGAAAGAGGGTCTAGTCCGCAACACAACCTTGTCCGGATGGACAGAAAGGAAAGGGGGTTTGGACGAAAGAGCCTGGAGCTCACTCACTCTCCTGGCAGAGGTGATGGCAACCAGGAAAGCAGTCTTCAGAGTAAGAAGGCGTAGGGGACAGTTGTGAAGTGGCTCAAAGGGAGCGCACATCAGATAGGTAAGAACCAGGTTCAAGTCCCACTGAGGCATCACAAACGGAACAGGGGGGAACATGTGTGTGATGCCCTTCAGAAAACGAGTTACAATAGGGGACTTGAACAAAGATGGTTGATCAGGCAGCCTTAGAAAGGCTGAAAGGGCAGAAAGGTAGCCCTTGATAGTGCCCAGAGCAGAGCCCTGCTGGGCAAGAGAAAGAAGGAAGAGAAGAACCTCAGAAAGAGGGGCAGAGATAAGATCCACAGCCTTTGCTGTGCACCATGCCACAAATCTGTTCCACCTGCAGGCGTATACTGACTTTGTGGAGAGACGCCTGGCTGCCAGAATAACA
This sequence comes from Lissotriton vulgaris, assembly GCF_964263255.1. Lineage (NCBI taxonomy): Eukaryota > Metazoa > Chordata > Amphibia > Caudata > Salamandridae > Lissotriton > Lissotriton vulgaris. The sequence continues at coordinate 47,523,629 of NC_141696.1, forward strand.
TTACAAACTAAGCAAGTTAAATGGCCTCAACTGTCACCGCTCAATCTCCAAGCATGGAGGTGGAGACTGGACAGGTTCGGGTGGTGGATCGTCCCCTGCTGCTGCGACAGAAGGTCCTCCTGAAGAGGCAGACGAACCGGAAGATCGACTGACATACTGAGTAGCTCGGGATACCAGTACCTTCGTGCCCAGTCCGGAGCCACAAGGATGACTTGGGCCCGGTCGTGTTTGATCTTCTTCAGCACTCTGGGCAGAAGTGGTATAGGTGGAAAGGCGTACAACAGACCGCAACTCCACTCGCGCCGAAAAGCGTCTTCGAGCGAGTGCCGCCTTGGAAATTCCAACGCGCAGAACTGATGACATTGCGTGTTCTCTTCTGTAGCGAATAGATCTAACCAAGGCTCTCCGCACAGATGAAAGAGGCCTTGCGCCACGTCCGAGTTCAGACGCCATTCGTGATCCATCATGCACCGATGGCTGAGTTCGTCCGCCCTGGCGTTCAGGGAACCTGCCAGGAGTTGAACCCCCAGGGTCACACCCTGATGCCCCAGCCACTGCCAAAGACGCAGAGCCTCTTGGTAGTGGGTCCACGACCCCACTCCGCCCTGTTTGTTGCAGTACCATATGGCAGTGGTGTTGTTCGTGAATACCTACACTACACTCCCCCGAACAGAGGGAAGGAATGCCCTCAGTGCTAGATGAATCGCCCGAGGCAAAAAAAGGTTGATATGGAGCCGAGACTCCGTCAGAGACCAGAGGCCTCTCATCTCCGCCTTTCCCTTGTGGCCTCCCCAGCCCTGGAGGGACGCGTCCATCACAACCACGTGCTCCGGTTGGGGAAGGGAGAGGGATCTGCCGCTGACCCAATCGCGGTCCGTGAGCCACCACTGCAGCTGTCTCGCAGTGCCCTCCAAGATCAGGACATGGTCGGACAGGTTGCCCTGATGCTGGGCCCACTTAAACTTCAGGTCCCACTGCAGAGCCCGCATCCGCCAATGGGCCAGATGCACCAGAAGAATGCAGGAGGCCATCAGCCCCAGAAGCCACAGCGTCAACCTGACCGAGACTCGGGATAAAGGCTGAAAGAGTGAATCAGAGCCTGAATATCACAAACCCGCTGTTAGGGAGGGTAAACCCAAAACTGCGCTGAGTCGAGAACCGCTCCAATGAAGAGGAGCTTCTGAGAGGGGCACAGGTGTGACTTCGGCACATTGATGGAAAACCCCAGCTGGTGCAGGAAGTCTGCCGTTGTCTGGAGGTGGCTAACGACTGTCTGGGGCAAGCCCGCCTTCAACAACCAGTCGTTGAGGTAGGGGAAGACTGAAACCCCTAACCTGCGCAGATGAGCTGCGACCACCGCCATCACCTTCGTGAACACCCGTGATGAGGTTACGTGGTTTTCGACTTCGCTTTGTATCTAGCCGCCATTTTGTATTTAACCGCCATTTTGTGTTGCCTCACTCAGACAGCACGGCGGACGTGGTGAACGCGATGTTTTTGCTTTTGCAGCTGCTACGTGTCCTTCCCGTTAAAGAATAACTTCTGCCTATGTTTATAAAACCGATGTCAGGGTCTCCCGAGTTTCGTACATCCATGTCTAGACTGATTAATCCATGTCTTACTCCACTGTTTGGGTCCTACCATTCTTTTTGACTTTATCTTGTTTAACTGGCCTTCGCTATTCTCTTCGTGTGTTCTCTTGTTACATAGACTGTCCTTTGTAGCATTCAACATGTTCTACCACCTGCAAATTGAATTACGGGTACTACTGTTGATTAACCTGGAGGGAGTGGAGCACACAGGGTCTGAAAGGAGGGTGTGTTTTAGACATTCGATAACTTGTTTTCGAACTATTCCTATTCGTCAATTTTGTATGTTTTGGGAGTTGGCATTGTAAGCTTGTGTACTATAATAGTTTGTGCGCCACGGAATGAAGTGGCAGTCTCCTGAGAACCTACCATTGGTGTACTCAGCGATCCCCGCCCATCCGTATCCTGCATTGCCATCGAGCAGCCAAACCAGGAATGAGACACGTCCGGTCCGGTCTCCTATGAAGAGGCTTCCTTGCCCTGGTTTGGACATTAATCGAGTAATATGCTCGGAAAACTCATCAACTCGCCCCGTTTGCTTTGATTCTAAAGCAACGGCCCCAGTAAACAGACAATTGTCTGGACCATAACACTGGCCACACAAACTGTTTAAAAATTTTCAAGACAAGCACATTAACTCTTTGTCCTGAAGATGATGCCATTTATCTCTGTATAGGCATAAAAACGTCGTCGACATAACAGCGTCATAAGTATCTTGTAAATGAGAAATTGTATACAATGATGCTTTGAAATGTATTCTTGTCTGTCCACTGAACTACTAGTACAGACTGCCCTTGTTTGCGTTAAGTTTACCCCCCTGTTTTGTCTTGTCCCCTGTGGGTTACTGGATGTACCCACTTTGTAAAAAATTCCTTTTATGTTATCAAATCTCTTCAATTAAAAACCTGTCCGGCTGGACAAAGGTCATACTCACTATTTAGCGTATGTCTATTACTTTGCTAAAATCCCTGAACTGCTAGGGACCACTGTCTTTTGAAATACGGAATGAAGTGGCAGTCTCCTGAGAACCTACCATTGGTGTACTTACAGGATCACTGTGCTTAGCTGCAGCTAATAAATCTGATTTTCTACGCCTAACAGAGTGTCACGTGTCTCTGTCTGCCAAAGCAGGTGAACCCGGTTATCTTAGGCGTGCCCTGCGCCCCTGGCCCGTGAGGGAAGGTTCTCCAATTGGCGCCCAACGTGGGGCGACTTCAGCTGTAGTAGTTTTGCCCGAAGGTCGTGAGGAGCTTCGCAAGAAAATTCCAGAGGATTTCGCGAACCACGTGAGCGACCCCTGTATGTCGAAGTGGATCGAAGGTCTTTTGAGGCGCGGCTACTCCTTCCCGACGGCTGCTAACAACTGCTGCCTTGACTGTCGCCCTGCTTTGGCCCCTGGTGATGATTTGTATCGCGAGACGTTAGACGGACATCTGTTGGCGAGAGAAAACATTTAGTTAAGTATTCGTGGGTAGCGCCCACCTTTTATTTTTTTTTTGGTTTTTGTTATTCGATTAGTGCACTAACCGAAGCCAAGGGGTAAGTACGTTTGTGCTGTGACTATATTGTCTAAAATCCCTTGACGTTTGTAAGTAGTCCAGTTCGTTACGAAATGCCTGGATTTAGTAAGTTTAGGAAACGTTGTTGTTTTGGTTGTATTAGGGATTCCCGGGTAGAGGATTCGTGTCCGATTCCTCCGGTTGGAACTCCCACTTATGAGCTCTATTCAAAACATGGTTTAGGTCCTATTATCTTTAATGAAACATGGATTTGGTATACTAAAAAAGATGGTGTTTTACAGTGGCCACAAAATGGTACCTTTGAGCCTGCTATATTAGACAATTTAGAAGCGATTCTATTCAAGAGAAAAGCCCGGCCGGCAATGTTTGACTCTTTCCGCCTCTGGCGTAAAAGAATCTAAACAGAAAGAAATTAAGCAAATGAAGAAAGATAAGAAAGAGCAGGATATGACGATTTTACCGGCTGCCCAACAGTTTAAAGATGACGAGGCTACTAAGATGGTTGAGGTTTCGGAGAGACAACATCATATGGCAATAGACAGATGTTATCCTGTGTTACCTACTGCCTCAAAAAGTAAGGGTCCTGACGAAGATCCTTTTGTGTCCCACCTCTTGATGTTACCTCCACCGTATGTGTCAGGCGCTAATGCACCTCCATTACAACCTGTTGTTAATCCAGCTGTTCTGGTTCCTGCACAGTTGCCTCTTCCTGTGATTCCACCTCCACCTCCTTTGCCACCGACTTCTGTACCCAAAACTCCTGTGCTTCAGTTTCCTTCACCCTCTGTTGCTACTGGTTCTTCTCCTGCTGTACAGAATACATGGTCTCCTGTTTTATTTTCAGATTCCCCTACAGCTCGACATCGTTTAGTTGAAACTGTTTCTGGTCTCTTGTCACCTTTTCTTGGACCTCTTTTCTTTTCTCCTGCTTCATCTCGAAGACAATCTCGTAGTCAGATCCCAGATTTGGAAGAATGGACTAAGTTGAATTCTCTTGCTCGTAATTGGATTACGAGTAGTTTACAGTATAGTGTGCGTGATATTTTAGACACCTTTCTGCAATGGAATGCGCCTACGGAGAGGTATGTTTTTAATATTATGTGCAACACTCTTATCAAAGGGTGGGAAGATATGGATTTGGATTCACTTCCTCAGGGTTTATTCGAAATACGAGATCAATTTGATAAGGGACTTATTGTGGGTCCTTATGTAGAATCTGCTGTTCAGAAGCTTGTTACTTTCCGATCTTCCTTCTTTTCTCAAACCCCTCTTGAGCCTGATCCTGCGGTTCATCGTAAAATGGCACAGTATCCTATGCGAGAAGTTCCTCCGATATGGAGAGAGGCAGACCCGAACGCTAATCCAGCTGTCCCCGCTCATTTTCAGCGCATAAGGGTACATGATCCTTGGAAAAGATCTGAAGTGTTGGCACTTAAGCAGTCCTTACCGGACCCTCATAAGAATCCTGCTGGGTATTATAAAGAATTGTCTCAGACTGTCAACGCGTGTATTATGAATTTGGCGGATATTGATTTACTCATGGGAAATGTAGTCCCACAAGCTCTATGGGCTTAAATTCGTAGACAAGACCATGATCAAGCTTCAGGTGGTAATTGGGCTGCTATTGCAGCCGCAGAGGCAGGACAAGTAGGTGGTGCTAAACCTGACGATCTGATTATGGAGTTGCCTGGTAGAATCATAGACCTCATGAAAACGATGATGCCTGTGGTACGCGTTAACTGGGATAAGTTAGCAGCATGCAAACAAAAGATTTATGAGAGTGTCTCCGATTTCTTTAATCGTTTTGAAGAGACTTTCATCGACCTTAGTGGTCAAGATATGAGTACTGAAGGTGGACAGTGATTATTTGTAGATACATTCGTTTTTAATTTGCTTCCAGACTTATCGCATAAATTGAAACAATCTGAGAGTGCATGGGCTGTTTCCTCACCTGCCCAGATATTGGCTACTACTCAATATTATGAGAATAGGGATAAGGAAGACAAGGAGAAAGCGGAGAAGAAAACTAAAGAATTAAAAACGAAGGTTCTTCTGCAACAGGCTTATTCTCCTCGTTCTGCTCAGTTCCAATTTCAACAGCCCCCACAGTTTCAGAAGCTGTTGCAAAAACATTAGTCTCCAGCTCCGCAATTTCCATTGGGTCCTAATCAATGTGCTTACTGTAAAGAGGATGCACGATTTTGTTACAACGTTACGGCGGATCATAGCCACGGGTTTGTGGCGATTCTAGGTCAGTATCCAGAGGTCGAGGGCGTGGTGCGTTGTCTCAGGACCGACGTCCCTCTCCCCCTCAGGACTCTGCAAATTATTTTGACCAGCGGAATTCTCAGTCTGCACAGTATTACAATGACGATTATTGCACAGATGGCGAGAATGCTGATTTCCTCACTTGCTAGGACAGCCATAGACAGAGTAAGGGAGTCGTATCAGTTCCAGTGGATCAGGAGGGACCTTATGTTAATGTTGTAAAGTTGGGTGTTACGGAACCATTTCTTTTGGATACCAGTGCAATGAGAAGTTCTATTATGCACTCTGAACTCCCTGGGGCACCTTTGTCTGGCTTAACAAATGTTTCGGTAGGGTTCTCTGGCGCCCCAGTTAGCAACCCTGTTTCTTGTCCTTTGCCTATTTCCATTGGTCCGTACGATTTAGAAGCTCCACTTCTTTTGACGACGGGTTGCGGAGAGAATTTGTTGGGTTTGGATTTATTGAAACGTCTGCATTGTATTGCTCACCCTCTGGTCTACATCTTACTTTAGGTGCTAAATTGACTTCTCCGATGTACTTATCTAAAGACCAACTGCCACTCGAACTACGTTCGCTCCCTGCTACTACGCTTTGGGCTATGGGTCCGAATGATGTTGGTTTGCTTCAAATTCCACCTTATGTGATTACTGTGAAGCCTGATGTTAAGTTACCACGCATTCCACAATATAAAATATCTAACGATGGTGAGAGAGCGCTGTTGGCTATTGTTAATGACCTGGTTGAGAAGGGTGTGGTCGAGGAGACCAGAGGAAATGTTTGTAGTAGTCCTGTTCTACCTGTTCTAAAGCGTACTGATCCTTCTCAGCCACCTGTGTATCGTTTTGTGATAGATCTTCGAGAGGTCAACAAAATTGTTGCACATCAGTTTCCTGTTGTTCCAGACATTACTGCCTTGCTTACTATGGTTCCTGCTTCGGCAGCTTGGTTTTCGGTTATTGATCTCAAAAATGCTTTCTTTAGCATTCCCATTGCTGAGGAAAGTAGGGATCTCTTTGGTTTCTCTCTTGGAGGCCGAAGTTTCCAATTTAAGCGTGCACCTATAGGCTATTGTGAGAGTCCCTCCATCTACAGTCAAGCTTTGAAGTCTCAGCTTGACACTTTGTCTTTGCCATCAGGTGCTACTCTTATCCAATATGTGGATGATTTGTTAGTGGCTGCCAATTCAGAAGATATCTGTAAGGATGCGACTGTGTCGCTTCTGCAACACTTGTCTGATCTACACCACAAAGTTTCGCTTTCTAAGTTACAATATTGCCGACAAGAGGTTACCTACTTGGGTCATCTCTTTTCGAAGGAGGGAAGGCGATTGAACCCAGAACGTGTCCAAGCAATTGCGCAAATGTCTGTACCATCCACATAAAGAGAGGTGCGTGGTTTCTTAGGCATTACCTCCTATTGTAGACAATGGATTCTGAACTTCTCCCTACTAGCGAAACCTTTGCTGGCACTCACTCTGAAAGATACGCCCCAACCGTTTCCCTGGACTGATGAATGCCAAAAGAGATTTTCTGATTTACGTACTGCTTTGTGTTCGGCTCCTGTGTTGGGTACTCCAGATTACAGCAAACCTTTTCACACTTTATGTTCATGAAAAATAAGGTTGTGCATTATCAGTTCTGGCACAGCAATTCGGAGGCAGACAAAGGCCATGTGCCTATTTTTCGGCAATGTTAGATCCAGTTGCTAAAGCGTTACCTAGCTGCCTTAGAGCAACAACGGCAGCAGCGATTTCTATTTGTCAATCTGCTGGATTGGTGTTGGATCATACTCTTAATGTTATGGTGCCACACGCAGTAGATACTCTTTTAAACAGGACAAAAACCCAGCACTTAACGAGTGCTCGTTTGTCAGGATATGAGTTGACGTTGTTAGCAAGTCATTTACATATCAGGAGATGTAATGTTCTGAATCCAGCAACATTGTTGCCTATTTTAGATGAGAAAAATGTACAAGATCAGCATGATTGTTTTCTTCGGACGGAAGAAGAAACTAAAGGTCGAGTTGATTTGAAAGATACACCTCTTACGCATCCGGACTGGATCCTGTGGGTAGATGGGTCCTGTTTTAAGCTTCCTAATGGCGAGACGACAGCAGCTTATGCTGTTACAACTTTACATACGATAGTGGAAACTGCACGCATTTCACAGCATTCAGCGCAAGCTGCAGAGTTGATTGCGTTGACAAGAGCATGTGTGTTGGGGAAAGGAAAAAGAGTGACTGTTAACACAGATAACCAATACGCCTTTGGTGTTGCCCATAGTTTCGGCCGTTTGTGGAGAGAGAGAGGATTCTTTACCTCCCACGGCACTAAAATACAGCATTGTCAGTTGGTGAGTGACCTTCTTGAATCGCTTACCTTGCCCACTCAAATAGCGATTGTGAAGTGTAGTGCGCATCAAAAGATTACTGATGACGTGGGTCGGGGAAATGCATTTGCGGATGAAATAGCGAAAGAAACGGCACGGAATGTTGAGAGTCGAATGTATGTTGCAGGACCGGCAAATTGGGTCCCAGATTCTGGTATGTGTGAGGATACAGTTGAAAGCGTGAAAATGATTTAGAAAGAAGCAACTGAGAAAGAATTGAGTATGTGGAAAGAAAGTACGGGAATGTTGGATACGATGGGATGTTGGACGGAATTGTCAGAGCATCAGAGATGGTTGTTACCAGATGCGTATGTACTACCTGTGGTCACTATGGCTCATGGACCAGCTCATATTAATTCAAGGGGTATATGTAAACTCTTAGCTCCAGTATGGTAAAATGAAAATATTCCTAAATGTGCAGAAAATGTAGTGAAGCATTGTATTGTTTGCTTAATGCATAATCCGGGAAAGGGAACTCTAACTCCAGCAGGTCACTTTGCTCCCCCTATGTATCCTTTTGAGGTACTACAAATAGACTACATCCATATGGAGCGTTTCAATAACCTTAAGTATGTCCTGGTGGTAGTTTGTGCCTTTTCTCAGATGGATAGAGGCCTACCCCCTAAAGGACAATACTGCTTTGTCCACTGCCAAAATCCTTCTGAAAGAGTTTTTCCCGAGGTTTGGTTTGCCGTGCATTGTCTGGAGTGACATTGGGAGTGAAATTGTAGGTCAGATTATGCAGAAAGTATGTGTGGGTCTTGGAATTAGACAGAAATTTCATGAGGCAAACCATCTTCAGTCAGCGGGTTTGAAGAGTGTTATACTGGCACTCTCAAACTTAAGTTAGAAAAGATTCAGACTAGTACAGGCCTCTCCTGGCCTGACGCCTTGCCCTTGGCATTTCTCTCAACAAGAACGACTGTCCATTCTCGTTTGGCACTTAGCCCATACGAGATTGTTTTCGGGCGCCCAGCTAACGTCTGGGGAGTCCCTCGCCCCAAAAAGTATTCAGACATTCCGTATCCATTGTTGGTTGACTATTTGCAGGACCTCACCACTAAATTGCGTGTTATTCGTCAACAGGTCCAAAACGCTTTGCCAGAGGCCTCCTCAGATCCAGGACACTCCATCCAACCTGGAGACTGGGTGTGTCTGAAAAATTTCCAGAGGAAAAAGAATCTGGAACCTCGTTGGGGGCCGCAGAGACAAGTCCTACACACCACCCGTACAGCAGTGACGGTCATTGGAAAGCGAAATTGGATCCACGGCGTGCACTGTAAGCGGGTACCATTGCCTTTACCCCACGACCAGTGGGTCCGAGAAGGCGTTGGTGACATTGAATGTGAGAAGGTACCCAAATTTGTACTGTTTAGCAGTGCATGCCTGGATTGGACTAGTTCAGAGAAAGAGGACGACAACGTTTTACAGTAAGCTGTACCTCCACATCTTCGACTAAACACGTCGGATCCAGAAACATTGTTCAAGGACCAAACAATACCTGGCAAGACATGATACAACCTGAGAGAAAGGTTGTCTAGAGACAATTAAAATTGTGTGTGTTCTAATTCTTGCCTTGTGTTAAAAAGTGAAAGATTCCTTTTCCACTATCCATCAAGTTGCAGGGTGACGGTAGGAGTCTTAGGCTGTGACCTGAATAGTGACTAGGTCAACAGGACTTGCAATGTCATAGGACGGCTAACAATCACAGCGAAGTGATTAAGGAAGATTATCGTGAGCAACGCCTTTAGAGTAATGGATAGCGCAGGAAAAGACAATGATGTAAAAACAATGAAAAGAAAGCAGTATAAGAAATTATTATTCAGTTGTTGTGGCGTAGCACTATGTATTTCAGTATGTTTATACAGTTTATTAGCATGTATAGGATGGATTGTACACAGTATGCAGCCAACACCTGTCTCTACTTCTACTTCTTTGATTCCCTCTACTACTATTTCTCCACATACATTTTATGCACTCCCAGACCATGAGCAGATGAGAAGAATGGAGTATTTTAACAATTCATTTATTCAACTCTTGCATCAACATCAATTGGTAGTGAATACTACTGATTGTTGGGTTTGTGGGCTCATACCACATAACACAGAGAGAGGGATGCCGTATTTGGTTCTTCCATTCACGTACGAAGCTTCCGCTTGGGCTTATCTGGCTATGTTCTCTAATGCAAGCCAGAACCTACTCCGATATCCTCCTGGTGGGTCCTATAATGGTGGAGTGGATTTCAGTCATAGCTCTTTGATCAAGGGAATAGTGACCATGGCAAAAATCGCTGATATTATTAAAATTCCCAAGGATGAGAAGAGAGCTTATGATGGATGGAACGTGACCCGGTATGTCACTAGTCTCACTGACAAGATTAAACAGAAGAAATTTGCACCAATTTGGGTTTTACCCCAGAGAGGTAATCTGTGTTTACAAATAAATGGTCAGAATACAAAAGTTAAGCAAGAAAGGAGTAATTGTTCCCATATATACGTCTATACACCCCTGACTCCTTCACCGTTAGTTCCATCACAAGGCACATATTTTATCTGTCATGATAAAGCTAATACATGGCTTCCCACACATTTTTCGGGGACATGTTATATAGCTTTCCTTCTCCCTCCGACATATACTGCTCCTGCAGATCACCATAGAAAGAGATTGGTTTGAGGGATTATTGATGCGGAAGATACGGCTGGACAAGAAGGAGTAGATTTCCTGAAAGGAATTCTTCCTTTTTGGGGTCCAATGGCAAATAGTAGAAATATCAGACGCTTGGTTCGTGTGGTCGATGCTACCATAAATATAACTTCTGGAGCATTGAATAATTTGACAGCTGAGCTTCAGGCGGATCGCCTTATGACTTTGCAGAATCGAATGGTTCTAGACATTGTCTTGGCTGATAGAGGCGGAGTCTGTAAACTGATTGGGTCCAGTTGCTGCGTTTACGTTCCAGATAATGCCCCTACGGTATACCAAGCCATCTCTAAGCTACATGTCATCTCCGAGTCAATTCATCAGAACACTGGAGATTGGTCTGTGATGAGATGGTTTTGGGGACTACTGTCCACATGGGGATGGAAGGTGTTAACTTTCCTTGGAGCGATTCTGGCAATTATCTTTTCCTGTTGTCTCTGTTTACAGTGAGGTCCAGCTATTTGTGGACTTTGTGCCACTGTGTGTGCTTCTAAGCCGGTACCACCGGAAGCAGAGAACATCAGAATGATGTTGCAGCAACACCTTAATGACCTCATGACCATTGATATAGATTCAGACTATCATGAGTCTTTTTTGCTTTGCCTGAGTATGGCAAAAGGAGGGTCTGAGGTTATGTGGTTTTCGACTTCGCTTCGTATCCAGCCGCCATTTTGTATTTAAATGCCATTTTGTGTTGCCTCACTCAGGCAGCACGGCGGACGTGGTGAACGCGATGTTTTTGCTTTTGCAGCTGCTACGTATCCTTCCCGTTAAGGAATAACTTCCGCCTATGTTTATAAAACAGATGTCAGGGTCTCCCGAGTTTCGTAAACCCATGTCTAAACTGATTAATCCATGTCTTACTCCACTGTTTGGGTCCCATCATTCTTCTTGACTTTATCTTGTTTAACTGGCCTTCGCTATTCTCTTCATGTGTTCTCTTGTTACATAGACTGTACTTTGTAGCATTCAACATGTTCTACCACCTGCAAATTGGATTACGGGTAGTAGTGTTGATTAACCTGGAGGGAGGAGAGCACACAGGGTCTGAAAGGAGGGTGTGTTTTAGACATTCGATAATTTGTTTTCAAACTATTCCTATTCGTCAATTCTGTATGTTTTGAGAGTTGGCATTGTAAACTTATGTACTATAATAGCTTGTGCGCCACGGAATGAAGTGCCAGTCTCCTGAGAACCTACCATTGGTGTACTTACAGGACCACTGTGCTTAGCTGCAGCTAATAAATCTGCTTTTCTACGCCTAACAGAATGTCACGTGTCTCTGTCTGCCAAAGCAGGTGAACCCGGAGATCTTAGGCGTGCCCTGCGCCGCCTGGCCCGTAAGGTCAGGTTCTCCAGTGGGGCGCTGGTAAGGCCGAAGGGGAGCACTGTAAACTGAAAGTGCTTGTGGCCTACCGTGAACCGCAGGTAGCGCCGGTGGGCCGGCAGGACGGGGATGTGGAAATAAGCGTCCTGCAAGTCCAACGCTACCATCCAGTCTCCTGGGTCCAGGGCAGCTAAGATCTGAGCCAGTGTCAGCATTTTGAACTTCTCCTTCCGGAGGAAGCCGTTGACGTTCCGTAGATCCAAGATAGGGCGTAGGCCCCCTTTGCCCTTCTTGGGTACCAGAAAGTAGTGGGAGTAGCAACCACACCCTACTTCTGGCCCAGGAACGCGCTCGATGGCCCCCTTGGCCAAGAGGGCTGTAACTTCCTCCTGCAGAAGTCGCAAATGATCCCCCGATATGCGGTGAAATTGCGGTGGCATGGCTGGAGGAGTCACCTCGATGGGGAGGAAGTAGCCCCTTCGGACGATTTGCAGCACCCACCTGTCCGATGTGACAGTGTGCCAGTGGAGGAGGTGATGGCGAACCCTGCCCCCCACTGGTATCACGTGGGCCTGAAAGCACGGACTAGGAGGGTTTTGAGGTTGATGCTGCGGGAGATGCGGGGATTTAGGCCCAGATCCTAGTACTGGGGTGAATGTAAGACATTGATCTACATTCTGTCCATCAAATTGTTTTTTGTAATTTTCTCCGCGGGAGGTGTGGACTGGCATCGCCGTTGTCCCCGACCGCCTCCACAGTCGTTTCCACGGCCGCCATCGCGATGGATGTTAGTCTGCGGGGCGTGGCTGGCAGCACGTGTGAGGGCGCCCCTCACTTGGCCACAAAAGGTGCGAAAGGCACCCGTTTGCTGGCGCGGGGCCGAGAGGCCCAAGGACTTGGCCGTAGCCCTGGAGTCCTTAAAGCGCTCAAGCGCATGGTCTACCTTGTCGCCAAAAAGGCGACGGCCATCAAATGGCATGTCCATGAGGGTATTCGGGACATCCGCTGAAAGGTTGGCGGACCTCAAGCAGGCGTGGTGACGAATCGCCACCGTCGTTGCCATCGCTCTGCCCAGTGAGTCGGTGGTATCCAGCCCGCACCGGATGGAAAAACGCGCTACATCTCGGACCTCCGCAAGGGCTTGGGCGAGTTTAGCCTTGACCTCCGCCGGGCATTGTGGCAGCACGTCCGCGACCATGTCCCACAGGGAGTGGGTGTAGCGGCCCAAGAGGCATGCAGTGTTGGAAGACCACAGTCCGAGACTAAGGGAGGAGATTACCTTCTTGCCGTAATTCTCATACCTCTTGGATTCCCTATCAGGTGGAGCCGACGGGAATGCGGTCTGGGAGTTTGAGGTCTGGATGACCAGGCTCTTGGGGGTGGGGTGGGTGAAAAGGAAACAAGGGTCGCCCGGGACCGGGCAGTGGCGTCTGGCCACGTTCCTATCTACAGGCTGACCTGTAGCGGGCTTGGACCAAGTGCCCAAAAGAACATCAGTTAAGGTCTCATTAAACGGCAGCTGAGGCTCAGCTGAGCTTGACTGCGGTTTAAGGACCTCAGTGAGGAGGTTAGTCCTCACGGCCGCGATGGGGAGCTCAAGTTGGCCGCCGGCATCAATACCACACTGAAGGTTGCCCCCTCCTCTGTAGCCACACTAGGAGGCGAGACAAAACCAGTGTCTGGTGAAGTGTCCAGACCACTGGCATCCCCAAGTCCACCTGTCCAGTCCTCCTGGGACTGACACTCACGTGTCAGAGGGTCCTTGGACCCCTCCCAATACTCCTCATCACCCATCTCCTGATAATCAGGGTTGTCAAATGATGAGGCCGGTTCATCGAAGTAAAACTCCCCAAGCGGCGTAGAGAGCGGGGCCCAGTTGTGCCGCTCCGGTGCCGGAACCGGATCGAGGGAGGCATCGGGGACGGCGCCGCCCGAAGACGGCGCCGGAGGTGACACCTGAGGGACCGGCGCCGGTGAGGAGGTTAGGTCAACCGGCAATGACCGGGATCCAGAAGTGGATCCAATGGGACCCTGCGGCGCCGCGCCCGAAGGCGCCGGCAGCATCAGGCCAAAGCACCCGCCGGCGTCGGGCCAAAGCACCCGACCCGCTAGGGCAACCAGACGGGTCCGCTTTGCCAAAAGGCGCTGCGGAGCCCGCCGGAGGAGTGAGGGACCTCATGGCCATGAGGACGCGCTCGATCTCCTCCGGCATCGCTTGCTGCCCAGGGACCGGAGGGTATGGGGCAGGTCGTGACACCTGTGACTCCGACGGAGCCGCGTGGCCCCGTGGATGGTTCCTGGGATGATACAACGCCCGAGGACTGAGGTGGTACGGTTGATATTATAACCGACAACCAGGCGGAGAACTGCTTTTTCAGCTGGTACGAGGGAGCATAGCTGAACAAGGCTTCCTGTTTAAAAGATTTTGGAAGAGCGTGCAGCAACAAAGTATTAACCCTGATGAATTTGCCATAAAGTTATTGGGCATTGAAATATGTTGGTTGCAGGTAGTGGTATGCGACATTAAGCTACCAGCCTTTTTATTTCAACTGAGCATTCCTCAATTAATAATAAAAGTAGTTTAAGAGGTTGGACTGTTGATTTTACTTTTCACTCTGTTATGTTTGTTTAAGGAGTTACGCTCTAAGCTCCTTGCTTTGCACCGCCTCTTTACTATTCTCTTTTCTTCACTCACTCACCAAATTCTGGAATAGGAATGATCACCTATGATGAGAAAGGGGCCAAGTCTCTGGTAAACATCTGACCAGATCGCCCCAAGGATGTTCACCCGTGAGGAGCCTTCCTCTCCGCCACACATTTTTTCTGGACTAATCTGTGTATGTGTGGTTATATGTATGGTCTTATGTAGGGCTGACGTATATAAAAGAATTTATTTAGGTTGCGCCGAGTTGAAAACATACTGCACCCCCCACAATCAGTAGTATTTACCAACCAGATTGTTTATTTGGGACAGTAGGGCATTAGAGACAACGAACACCTAAATACAGAAATGAGAATAGGTGTTGTCTGTAATCTCACGATTAAGAATTTAGGCGGATAAGGATCTCGTGCCTGCTAGATAATTACTAACTAGAGTCCTGGTTGACTAGGATCTTGTCAGTCCCAATGCCTGACCATTAGGGAGAGGGCAATCCTTATATTTTACAATATAATTGGGCTTGTTTGATTCAGTCAATTCTAATCAGACTTTGATTCAGTAACTACTCGATATTGATTTGTAATTAGGAATTTCATGACTTATATAGATTTACTTTATTATTGGTTTACATTTAGTTTTTTCATACTTTTTCAAGATTTAGAATAACACAGCCAGATGAGATAACTGTCAAATTTGTGTGGGGATCGCGGTGAGGATCAGACGTTCTGGATATTATATATAAAGTACACGCCACTGCAGCATTGATCTGTTTTTATTTTTGTGAGGTATGTTATTGCAATGATACATTTTGTCTATTTAATTGACTGTAGGCTCTAATGTTCAATTCTCAAACATTGTGAATTACACTGAATGGATGTGAGTCCGATCTTTGCAATCAAGAATAATTTTTGTAATAGGTTCTAAAAATGCAATTACTAGAATGGTATATAGGCAGGTTAACTGAGAGTCTGGAGCGATTTGATTTAATTGCGTGCATGTTTTTATAATGGATGTATATTCTGTAGAGTAATTGTTCCCTACCTAATGGATTTTTCTGTTTTTATTTGTTTGGAATTAATTTACAGCCCTGATGATGTCCATACTGGACGAAACGTGTTGGCTGTTATAAGTTATCATTTTGGATCACAAAACATTGATGTGGATGAAATTAGGTTACTGAATCCATATGTAATTGGACACTTGTTCTGTTTGAACAAAACTTTTGTTGCAGACATTGGGTTCATTTTCAATAATAAAAACTTTGGAATACAGCACTGGAGTGAAGACTTTTTGTGAACACGACACTCTTTCCATCAATCTTCATATGCTTGGATTTTGTGTGGCCTTAACGGTAGAGCTCGGGAAGAAGAGCGCGCAGATTTTTTACAGTTTATTGTTATGTTTTTTGTCGATTTTCTCCCTGTGCTTGTCGAGTCACCCTTACCGTTGTGTACTTAATCCTATACAAAACCAGTACTGAAAAAATGTATACTCCTTTCCTGATAGGTCATTCGCAGAGTGTGGAGGATGGGCAGGGAGGTAATGAATATGTGGTTAGACTGTGTCTCTTCCAGATATTACGTTTGTGAAGGTAAATAACTTTTACATCTGATAGAGACATCTAATCATAGATTTCTTAACTTTTAAATCAAATACCATGGACATACCCCCTGGAAGAGGATCTGCAAACAAATCCTACAAAAGTTCTCAAAGAGAACCAGCTGGTCATAACTAACAACCAAATGTACGTAGGAATAGCAGAAGAAAAGCCTGGCTCTTAATTGAATTCATGATCACTGTCACAGAACATATAAATAATAACTCTACAGGCCCGAAGGAACCTGCCTTTGAAGGAAAAAGGGGGAAAACCCCCCTAAAGTACCAACTGTCAGTTTTCAGACATTCTCCTCTATCTCCAAAGGGGAAAAAGCATGAGTTGACCAAAACGGCAGAGTGCAAGACAAAAGTAATGTAATGCGCATTCTTCGTGACAATAAAGAGATATCAGAGAAAGAACTGTCCTGATAAAATCCAAAGAGGGACTCTTAGAACTCTTTCCCTTATACCAAAATGAATGAACACCAAAAGAAAGATGAACAATAATACCTCCATGGTATGAAGATTTTTTGTTTGAACAAATTGACCACTCTTAGGTTACATAATGAACTGTAAAGAAACTAATATGACACCACATAGATTTAACTCCAATATAGATATTCATCAATTATGCCAGTTGTTTATAATTTTGCCACACAAATGTATTATATGGACATATACAACATTCATAAAAATTTGTGTCAAAGTAGACTCCGAGTGGTCCAACAACAAACATAATTTTGCAGGCCAATATTTACTGCCGGACCGCAAGTATCTACAAGCCTGCCCTCGCATGACCTTCAGTGTCATGGTCCAATAGTCTGAACATGACTGCCGTGGGCATGCTCAAAGTACCAAGGCAAGCAAGAAAAAGAAGCTACCACATCTCACATTAAAAACTCTTTCTGTCGAGGGGACGCCCTTCCGACGGGTGAGAGAGGTGGCCCCCGGGAGAAGTGGGGGACCCGGCCACCGCGGAAACGCCACAGCAGGCGGAGACGCCGCTCTGAGACTGCGGCTTCTGAGAACCCTAGAGTCACGGTAGGAGAGGATGGGGCTATGCTTATGGCACCACTGACCGTAGCAGGTGGCTTGGGGTTCCCGAGCCCATATGGGTCTGAAGATGTCCTCGTCCCGGGCACGCTGCAGACTACAGCGCCGGACATGATCCTCACAGCCCCGGTGATCCCGGAGACCGGGGAAGCTGTATCTGCAGACGGGACGGTGCCCCCCTGACGTCTTCTATGGGCTGACTGTAAGGGGTGTCAGGCTTGTGAGGCCCTTGGGACAACTTTGGTTCCACGCTAATGGCCGGAAAACCATGAGCCTTGTTCCCTTGTCTAGCCGGGTGGGGCCGGAGGGCTACATCTTACTATATGGAGCGTGTGTGGGTGAGGGAGGGTAATTGTGCACAGGAGCTAGGCCACCCAGTTGAGCCTGGCGTTCTCCACACTGACATTGGGTCGCATAGGGAGCTGGAAGGGGGGGGTTTCTTGTTCTCGTTTTTGAGAGTGAGGGTTGTGTGCGGTGAATGGGGTGGCTGTGTACGTCCTGGCACCAGCAGGGGGAGGGCAGGGTGGCATATTTTGTTGTTGCTATCGTCTTGCTCGTGGGTGGGGGCGGGGGGCTAGTTCTACGGGGTTTGGAGGGATGGGTGGGTCGGGTGGGTGACGCTGTTGGGGGGAATTGTTGTAGGCATCAAGTGTATTACAGTTCGGGCTCAGGGGTGGCAGACTGTAGGCGTTGGAGCTGGATTCCAGACTGGGTGCCACCAACAGTTATGGGATACAAGTTTCTAAGCTGGAACGTGCAAGGGCTGGGCACGTGTACTAAGAGACACAGGGTCCTGTCCTTCCTCCGACGAGACGAAGTCTCCATTGCGTGCCTGCAGGAGACTCATCTGAATGATGAGGGTGCTCAAAAATTGAGCAAAAAATGGCGGGCCAGGTGTTCCACTCCTCTTTTTTCACTTATGCGAGGGGGGTCTTGATCTGGATGGCCCCTGGGGTTCCCCTCGCCATGCAGTATGTCGAAGCGGATATTAATGGCCGATACCTGCTCCTGCGTGGGAAGCTGGATGGGAGGGATATCTCGTTGCTGAACTTGTACGTGCCCAATGTAGATGACCCTCACTTCTATTCACATCTCCAGGAGGTCCTTCTCTCGGACCTGGACGCCCCCATCCTCTGGTTTGGGGATTTCAATTGTGTATTAGATCCAGTTCTGGATAGGCACCCGCCCCACACGGGCACAAACCAAGCATGACAGCGGGATTCCGGGAGTTGATGCAAAACATGGGCTTCGGAGATGTGTGCCACCTAGGTAACCCAACACAGAAGCTGTATACATGTTATTCTCACACACACAACACGCAAAGTCGACTGGAAAGGGTTCTTGCACCCAATGTTGACGTGTCTCTTTACTTGACGGTCACGCATCAGGCCTGATTCCTGTCTGACCACTCGCCAGTGGCATGCGTTGCACACTGGGAGTCCCAGCCCGCCCGCCCTCGACATTGTAGGATGCCGGTGGACCTCTTGCAGGACCAGGTGGGGAGGGATCGCGTGGACACCGCCCTGACCAATTACTTAGAGCTGAATTGGGTGGGGGGAGACCTTGCCTACTCTACTAAATGGGATGCCCTGAAAGCGGTGATACGCGGCGAATGTATGGGCCTCACCTATGGGGTCCGGAAGTAACTCCTGGGTGAATTGCGAGTAGCAGAAGATGGCCTTCTGCGCAGGCAAACGGTGGTAGATCCTAACGACTCACATCTGGAGTCGGAGCAGACAGCCCGAGCATGTGTGCACGATATCTTAAATCGCCTGGACAAATACACTCTTGGTCAATATCGCTAACGTCTCCACCGTGAGGGGGATAAGTCGGGCCGGTTGTTGGCCTGGATTCTTAAGCGGGAGTCTAGCCCGGAGAGGATAGTTGCCCTGAGGGGGCTTACGGGAGGCATGGTACACTCAGAAGCAGGTGTTCTCCGAGTCCTCCAGTCCCACCTGCAGACGGTCTACGCCGCAGATCCTTCGGTCACGGAGGCTTCCTATCTGCCTTATCTTCAGGGGTTGACTCTCCAGACCCTCCCGAAGGAGACCGCGGAGGAATTGGACGAAGTCTTGTCGCTCCGAGAGGTGAGGGAAGCGATGGACAGCCTGCCGAGAGCTAAGTCCCCGGGGAGCGACGGTTTCCCCTATGAATTTTATCAGACGTTCGGAGATGTCCTCGCTCCCCTCCTCTTACAGGTGTACCTTGAGGCGCTTCAATACGATTCCCTCCAGCCTACTATGAACCAAGGCGAGATTTGTATGATCCTAAAACCGGGTGGGGACAGCTGCAATCCGGCGGCGTTCCGGCCCATCACCATGATTAATACGGACGTGAAAATCCTGACCAAGCTCTTGGCCACCCGGCTGGTGCCGCACATGGGCCGGCTGGTGCACCAGGACCAATGCGGGTTTATACCGGGCCGCAATACCGCCATGAACTTGAGGCGATTAAGCCACATTCTCCACGAGGTACAGAGTAGGGAGGATCAAATGGTACTGGTGTCGATTGACCTAGCTAAGGCGTTTGACACCGTTGACTGGGGGTACCTGTTGGAGGTCCTCCGGTTGGTGGGGTTGGGCCCCCTCTTTTGTCACTGGGTCCGAATCCTATACAAGGCCCCTCGGGCCGGAGTTCGGCTTGGATCGGCGCGGTCGGCGGAATGGTCCTTGAGCAGGGGCACTCGGCAGGGGTGCCCCCTCTCACCACTCCTTTTTGCCATGGCGATTGAGCCCTTTGCGGTCTCCATTCGAACTGAAATGGCACAATGGGTGATCACGGTGGGGGACACGCACAACGTGGTTTCCTTGTATGCTGATGATGCCCTCTTTTACCTGACGACCCGTTGGAATCATTGCCTATATTACTCCTACATTAGGACCGCTTTGGTGCCGCGTCAGGTCTGCGAATCAATCCCGGGAAGTCCTTGATCTTCCCCCTGGCGGGTTACGACACGGGCCCGCTGGTGGACCTGCCGAGTCTGGGGCTGCTCTGGGAGCTAGATGCCTTCCGGTACCTCGGGATCCGGGTGGCTCCGTCTGATGCGCAGTTGTTGGCTCGTAACATTGACCGGGTTCTCCGGTCCCTGCTGCAGTCCGTGTCCTTCTGGAACTCCTTGCCACTCTCCCTTATGGGGCAGCTGGCTGTCGCCAAAATGGTGATGCTCCCAAGGACGTCCTGCAAAATTCCTTCTACCCGGTTCCTCTGCGAGTATTCCGCACGCTCAACACACTGCTCACCTCTTTACTCTGGGTGGGCCGCTGCAGCCAGGTTACCCTCCAAACGACTGTTCGGAGCTGGGAGGAAGGATGTCTGGAGGCGCCGAGATTCGATCTGTATTGCTATGCGGCACAGCTACTGCCAGCTGCGCGGTGGTTTGTGGACACAGATAACTGGGAGATGCAACTCCTGGCCATCGGGGCGGACGGGCGGGCATTACAGGTGGCCCTGATGCGGGGGCGTGGAGCGGACGGGCCCTACCGTATGTGGTGCGCCACACTGCAGGGGTCTGGCAGCGGTTTGTTGAAAAGATCTTGCAGCGGGCCCCCTTTCATAGGGAGTTGCCGGTGTGGATTTTGGCCCCCATAGTCGACATGGAGAGCCACATGTCCTTTCGGGACTGGCGCGCGGGAGGCTGCGATACTTTAGCAGACCTTTATCCCGGCGACTCCTTTGTGTCCATTGAGCAGGCCACGGCGGCCTTTGGGCTAGGAGGAGGGCAGTATTTGCACTATAGAGGCTTCCAAGGGGTGGCGAGAGAGACTTGGCCCCAGTTTCCGGAGGCGCCCCAGATGTCCCGTACCCTAAACTTTCTTCTCTCCTGCGGTAGAGGACGGAGACTTATATCTCTGCTGTATTCGGCCATGAGACGGGACTCGGTCCCGCCGGTCCCACCTTCCTGGGAGGCTTGGGAGACAGACCTTGGGGTCTCCCTAGACCCGGGGCAGCGCAAACGTATTGGAACCCTTACGCGCAAGGTGTCATTCAATGCGCGGTTTAAACTTATTCATTTTAATTTTATGCATCGTACTTATCTGACCCCGGTCTCTTTGCGGCGCATTTCGGAGAAGAGAGGAGACAACTGCCCCAGGTGTGGAGAGGGGGGAGTGGGGTTCCTGCATCTGGCCTGGGATTACCCAATGGTCGGGAGCTTCTGGAAGGCAGTGGTTGATCACGCACGGGCTGTTACTGGTCTCCGACTCGACTTGACCCCGCTTCATTGTCTATTAGCCCTAGTCCCGAAGCCTAAGAAGAGAAACCTCTCCTATAAAATGTTGCAGCTATTGCTAGTGTTGGCGAGGCGAAGGGTCACAATTACCTGGATGGGGCAGAGGGCTCCTGAGATGTCAGCCTGGCTCAGAGATGTCAGGGAGTGGTCTCTGGCCGAGGAGACACATATGCAACGCACAAGCAGGGACGAGAAGCTGCTGGAGGATTTGATTGCCTGGTGAGTCATATATGCTACGGGGTTGTCCAACAGTGATTCAGAGGGCACGAGTGCAGAGCTATTTCCCTCTGAGGTATCGGGGTCTGATGGGGAGGGAGAGGTGAGTGGGGTGGATGGGTCTGTTCAGAGTTAGTGCCCGGCTGGGCTTGCACATGTACTTCCAGCTGCAATAGAGAATTGCTGTTGCAATAAAAAACTGAAAATAAAGTTTAAAAAAAAATAAACTTCTTTCTGTCCTCTTGTTTTTTTTAAATGAAGACCAAATATGTATATTTAAAAGGGAATGCACCCATTAGTGCATACCAAAATATAATATATGGAAACATTAAAAGGAAATTCATACATAAAAATATCCTTGTTAGCAACAAGCACATGCACCAACACTTGTGATACGAAACACAATTTGATTGTAAGCCCGCCTCAAGAAGTAACTGCCATGATTTACAACGGACTTGTAAAACACCGATAAAATAGATACATACCCAAAAAGACAGGTAATATATATAATCATAACAGATGCAAAAAACATTGCGGAAGAATGACAAGAAGAGCTTCCTATAAAGCCAAAAATCTCCAACCATAAATTGTATGACCGAAAACAGGTAAGGAAAATGCAGCTTGAAGTCTCCATCAGATTGTTTCTGACACTACAAGGTAAGATTCAGAGTTCACCCCATTAGGTTCTAGAAATGAACAAATAAATCACCTATCACTTCCACAGAGGAGAAGGCAACTAACTACAGTCTTCCAAAGAATACACCATAAACTCTGAGTTTACTCTCACAATCCTCCAAAAAGTGAAGCTCATAAAATAAAAAGGTAAATATGTAGCCCACTAAGAAAGAGAAAACAACCTGCACTCTAAAACACATACTGCCACATGCATCAAACATGTAATTTGCGATTCCTTATTAGCGAAAAATAAGGATTCACTAATAAGGAATCGCAAAAGCCTGTGCATGTAGGAATCGCTAACAAATTGCGATTCCTACAAATTCCTTAATTGCGAGTCGGAAATTGTGAGTCGCAATTAACACCTACGCATCTGCTGACAAGCTTTGCTCGTCATGAGCCATGGTGCTCGTGTGCTCATGACGAGCTGAGCTCGTCATGACCTTTAGAACACTTGCATGCGGGGATAATTCCCCTGCTGTGCGAACGTTCTAAAGAAACGGGTGTGGTCATGACGAGCTCAGCTCGTCATGAGCACACGACCACCGTGCACACAACCACCGTGGCTCATGACGAGCTGACCTTGTCATGAGCAAGGGGGCGCTGTGCGCGATCCCCCCACCGCCCCCCAGCACAGCAGGGGAATTTCCCCAGCTGCGAAGGGGTTAAGGAATGACTTCCCATTCATTCCTACGGGCCTACAGGCCTATAGGAATTAATGGAAAATTGCATGCGCAATTTGTGAGTACCAGTATGTTCTGGCAAATTGCTCATGCAATTTTAAGGGTGCAAGAGTGTTAAAATGACACCCTGGTGCACCCCTGAAATTGTGATGTGCACCCATGTTGCGCACACAAATGCCCCAAGGACATGTGTGTGTGTGTAACCTAAAACTGCATTTTAGTGCATTTTTCATAGTTTTTGCTAATTATAGACAAGTTTGATTTGTCTGTAATTTGCGATCCCAAATTGCAAAATCGGAATCGCTATTTGAAAGTGCTTCTAGCATTGCATTTAAGGAATCACAAATTGCGATTCCTTAAATGCAATCCCAATTTAGGAATTCGCAAATAATTGCGAATTCTTAAATTGCGCATAGGAAACACTTTTATGCATCTCCAAAAGCCAATTTGAGATCGGAAATGGACGATTTTTTCGAATTGTACCGTTTGCGATCGCAAAAAACTTTGATGCATGTGCCCCAAAGTCTGAGAGGATTTTAACAAATTATGAACCACAAGAACATTTATTCAAAAGAATACGAAAGGTAGGCCCTGTATCTATCAGCACCATAATAAATATGCACACCACAAAAGTAGTGAAAACATACTGTGCTGATTACTCTAACGAGTAAAGACCAGAGCATCCCTATATACCTGTCTTACCACTGGGATACCAATATGTCCCTAGAAGGGGCAATGAAAGGTCGAAACCATACACATTTTAGCATACTGAGTTGCTTCAAAGAAGCGTGAATCAGAAAATCTTCCCTACAAAAAGACACGTCTCTTGACAATAACCTCCCGAGCACCAAGCTCATCCTCGGAGGCTAAGGGACAAAGGGAAAAATCCCTAGGTCATCTAAAACAATACTAGCCTAAAATATGGAAAAAGGGGCACTGAGATTACAACATCTGCTCTCACAGGACACCAAGTGGTCAGACCAGCAACAGACATGTAAAATGCCCTAATAAAGCTTATTTGCTTATAAAGAAATAGTCTGCATCTCGTGTATAAAGACAAGTTACACCAGCAACAAACAACTAAAAACTGTGACTCTGAAGACCTCTGTATTTCACGGAAGCGTCTTAACTTGCTTAAGCTTGACTTCCAAAAAGATGGGCACCATCAAATGGCATGACGACCAAAGTCGACTAGACAGCCTCCGAGAAACCTGACGTTGCCACCCATGCCTGACGCCTTAATGCCACTGCTGATGCCATAGCTTGACCTATAGAGTCCGTAGTGTCCATATAACACCTTATGGTAAGCTTAGCAGCCTGCTGACCATCTTTAAATATCATCAAATCACCAATGCCCGAGCAGAGATTATCCGGAATAGATAGTAACACATTCTGTTGTGAGTCCCATAAAGCATGGGAATGTCACCTCAGCACACAAGATGTATTTATAGATCTCAAAGCTGAGCTTGCCGAAGAAAAGATGTGTTTACCACATGCATCACAACTCCTAGACTCCTTACCCACTGCAGGTTTAGGAACAGAATGTATACCCTGTGAAGAAGTCGCAACCTGAGTCACAGGTGGAAGAGTGTCAATGAAGACAAACAGGGTCCCCAGGTGCAGGCAGGTATCTACTTGCAATATCTCAGTCCACTGAGGCCTTGACTCAGGCTTGGCCCAAGTACCTAATAAAATATCAAAAATGGCCTCCCCAAATGGAAGAACAGGTTCTTCCCATGTCTGTTCCTGAAAAAGGACCTCAATCAAAAGGTATGTGGAGCTTTGCACTGTAGGAAGTGACACGTTTAAAACTGTAGCCACTTTTCTTAGCATGTCTGCAAAGGAGGAACTTGCCTCGGAAGCAAAGCCAGGGGGAGAAGGCATCCCTGATGCTGGTGATGAATCCAGGCCACTAGCCTCTCCCAGAGCAGACAACTAGCTCTCGTCCGTCTGAGGCATATTAATGTCAGAAATGAGCTGAAAGGGCCCTACCTCAATCGACCCAGGATGTCTTTCTATAGCCACTTCCTGAGAAGGAATCAAAACCTAAATATTCCCCTCATTCTAAATAGTTGACTCCGCATTCAAAGGTGTACGATGCCTACAAGGAGGAGGAGAAGCGACTTCGATGGCCGTCGCCGACGTCAGTGTTGGAGTCAGCTGATCAAAGACAGGCGTCCTAAGTCGAGATCCCAAAGGACTGTCGATCAAAGTGGCGCCAGCCGACGTCGACCAGCGCCAATCCCTGGACTCCAGCGGCTCAACCGTCCCCAAGGGCAAACCTTCTGACGGCATCCCACTCAACTCCTCAGGGCCTAAAGGCATTCCAGAGGGAGATAAGATGCCAAAGAGGAGGTAAAAGGAACTATAATATTCACTCATCCGTGGGGTGGAAACTCTGAGGACACGGTACAAAGTCGCGTACGAGCTCCTCAACCATCGAAAAGGGAGGAGCCATGGGAGATGGAGTCTCCTCGCTGTGAAGTCAGGGAATGGCGCAACTTCACCCTCTTACCTTTTGACTTTCCCGGAGAACAACTTCCTCCAGAACGGCTTTGGATCCTAGATTGATCCCGCAAATGCTCTTCTCGAGAAGATGAAGACCAAGGCGAGGAATCCCAGAGGATCGCAACACATGTGTCTCCATCAACTTCAAACACAGCTTCTGTAACGACTTGAGCTTTACTTTTCTGGCACGAGCCACAATCTTCAGCGTTGTGTTGCTTGCGTAAACACCACATACAAATCAAATGCGGGTCCGTCACTGACATATGTCTGCTACAAGACCCACAAGGTTTGAAACCTGTAGACGTTAGACCAAGTCACACTGTTCCTTGGACACCAAGTGTCGAAGCAGGTCATAAATCAATCCAAGGGACCATTTCTCCGGATCCGCATTACAGCGCTGGGAAGAAGAAACTGACATCCCTACGCAAGAGGGGAGTTATATGTCTCCACTAATGTGTTGACCGGAGTCAACGTGATCCCAGAGTCTTACGACACCATCACCCTGTGCGCAGAGGTACTGCTGAAGAATTTACGGATCCAGACTGGTGTCTGGAGAGAAATCAAAAGTTAAGGAATCTGCGGCTAGATATCTCTATCAGATTGCTGCGGCCAGGTCCTCCAGGACACCGCAGCGCCGGCAGTCTTCCGCCCGCGCAGTATGAGTTGTGCAGCCAGAAAGACCACCGGTGGTGTTGCTGCCGGGCCCACGGCAGTCTACAATGTTGGCAATGCGGACTCTGATGCCATCAGGGCTGTAGTTGTCCTGCCGAGCCTATTACAACAACTCAGTCATTCTGGAGATCTCCCTTAACATCCCTATGGGCCCTCCAATCATTTCCCCTTGTTGTTGGTCAGACCATTCCCTCATTTCCTTCACAGCTAATCTCTGACGACCACCTAAACCCCCTCTGCCCAAAAACATCTGGGCCAGAAAGTGGGATAAGGCGGCCCTTCCGGCGGTCTGCTCCTCCCTAGAGGCTACTAGCCCGGAGCTTAACGATTTATCCACTCCCTCCCAGCTCTCAGCCATTAACAACTGGCTGCTAAAGGCGTGTAATTCCATCGTTCCCCTTAAGAGAGTGACTGTTAAACATGCCCACGGGGCCAACCGATGGTTTACTCCCGCCCTCAGGGGGAAAAAACTTGCGACCCGCAGAGCAGAACGCGCCTGGCGGCGCACCTACGGCCCTCTCCTTAAGGCTAATTACTGCCTGTCCCTAAAAGATTACAAACGTGACATTCTAAAAGCCAAAACGGAGTATTTCTCTTGCAGAATCTTGGCAGCAGAAAACCAACCGAAGGAGATATTCAACACCATTCATGAGTTGGCGGCCTCCGACAGGGCGGTCTCTAAAATTCCCCCGTCCCAAACACTTTGTAACTCCCTTAACTCTTTTTTCTTTGAGAAGATTGCCCTCATTAGGGCCAACATTCCTCCCCCACCCACGGTACCTTCTGCTGTCCCTCCACCCCCCCCCTCCCCCCTCCTTCACTCAGTTTCCTCCCCTCACCCGAGACTCTTTGCTTCCTCTTCTAACTCGGATCAAATCAGGCTCCCCTCGGGACATTGGTCCTGCTTTTGTCCTAAAAGAGCTCTTTTCTAACTGCTATTCTCCACCACTTACTTTCATCAATCAATCCCTCAACTCGGGCATTGTTCCCCTTGCCCACAAATCTGCAGTCATCATCCCTATTTCGAAAAAGCCTGGCATCGATCCCTCTGCGCCCGCCAATTACCGCCCGATTTCTCTTCTCCCATACCTCGCAAAGGTCTCAGAGGCTCATATCACCAGGTCCCTGAGCTCCTTTGTGGAATCCACAGGCTGCCTGGCCGCCCGTCAAGCGGGCTTTCGCCCGCTGCATTCTACCGAGAAGGTAGTCGTGTCGGTGATGGATCAATTAAGAGAGGGTATTGATATTGGCCGGCCACAGGCTCTAGTCCTGTTAGACCTGTCCGCCGCGTTCGACGCGGTGGACCATGACATCTTGTTGTCCCGTGTCGAAGCGGCGGGCATTGGGGGCTCGGCCTATGCTTGGCTCCGTTCGTTTTTGACAGACAGGGAACAGGCTGTTCATCTTGCCAACTTCACCGCTCCTCCTAGGAGGGTGACTTGTGGAGTTCCCCAAGGCTCTTCCCTGTCCCCCTTGCTTTTCAATTTATACATTTCACCCCTCATTTTTACTTTACAGCAGATGGAGGTCTCGGTGTTTAACTACGCCGACGACCTCCAACTTGTTTTCAACCTTTCCTCTTCTCCTTCCTCGGCTTCTAATTTCCAGAAGGTTATGCTTTTTATCCAAGGGTGGATGAACTGCAACCACCTCAAACTGAACCCGGACAAGACCGAATTGGTCCTGACGGGGGGTGGTTGCAGTCCCTGGTCTCCTTCCTTCTGGCCCTCTGCCCTTGGCCCTTCCCCTCTTCCTGTTTCCAAGGTTAAAACCTTGGGTATTTTCATCAATCCCATGCTTACCCTTCATACGCAGATCAATGCAGTTGTATCTGCTTGTTTTTTCTCCCTGCGGATTATTCGAAGGGTCGCCCGCTTCTTCTCAACTGCTGCACTCAAGCTCATCCTCATGGCCATGGTGCTTTCGCGCCTTGACTATGGGAACGTCATCTACAATGGTGCGCCGGCTTATCTGCTCCGCCGGCTTCAACAGATTCAGAATCAGGCGGCTCGCCTGATCTACGGACTCCCCAGGTTCAATCATACGACCCCTCTGTTGCAATCTCTCCATTGGCTCCCAGTGAGGGAGAGGGCCCTTTTTAAGCTTGGATGTATCACCTACCAGGCCAGATCAGGGACCGCTCCCGTTTTCCTGTGTGAACCATTTCCCCTTACCTTCCTCCCCGAGAACTCCGTTCCACTCATTTGGCCTTTCTGTCAGTCCCTCGTTTTAGAAAACAGAAGTCCGGTGGGGCCAGATTTGCAGTGCTGGCTCCTTCCTTCTGGAACTCACTCCCATTTACTCTTAGGTCGTCATCTTCCTACCTGGAATTTCGCAAACATCTTAAGACCTTCTTGTTCTCCAGATCTGTAGCTGTATAACCCTTTCCTCCGCACCCACTGGTCTTCTGCCATTTAGCGCCATGAAACCGATTCCGGTATAAGAGCGCTCTATACATATTTAAAAAAAAAAAAAAAAAATGGCGGTAGACCACTGCGTATGCTCGCAGCAAAGCACCAGAACATATAAATGAAAAAAACTACACAGCTGATGAGCTTTTGCTAAGTGAACACACCTTCAAATCACACCACAAAACACACCCAATCCCTGACCAGGATCCTTTGCTTCCCATCTACAGCACAAAAGATAGGAGATACCGTTCTGACCAAACGCAGACCCCTTTTTTCTCATACCTCACCATTTATCACTCTCCATCGCCTTTAATTCTTTTTTCTGCACTTTTTCACCAAAATCACTTGTTTCTTTTTCCTTTCATATAGTCAGTTTTTTATCATTCCTGGCTCCAAAAACTCACAGTTCACTGAGGCTGAGTTGACAATCATTAGAGTAGAACCCCTAATTTGTGGTTCCCAAGTCCAGCATACTCATTTCAGTAGGAAAATGGAATTTGGGGACAGGATAGCAAACAGTTTGAATGCTGTTGGTCCCACCCTGCACACACAGCAGGAAATTAGGAGGAGGTGGAAAAACCTCAGGTTGAAGATGCGTACCTGGTTCAACAACCACCACATGGAGACCCAGAGGAATGGCGGTGGCCCTACCAGCGCCCCATTACTATTCTTTTCCTGTGAAGAGAAGGTCTTTCTGAGGGCTTGACAGGAATACCTGGGGAGTGGAGGCTGGTAAGGTACACTTCACTAACTCTCATAATGCTAAAGTGTCCTTTTGCTGTAAACTCTGCTTTTGTTATTGTTTGTTCTCTACTTTTCTACAATTCAATACTCAAAGTATCACACATGTTGGGTTGTCTGTTTCAATGTGTAGTGTTGCATATAAGAGCACACAAATCAATCTCCATGACATGCAACATGTTGGAATGATGTCTTTAAGCGGATTACAATACAAATATCATCCCAGGACCCATGAGATGTGTAAATATGTAAATGTATGTTCCATCCCAAATGCATGTTGCCAACAGGTATGTTACACTAACCATTTTACAAGTGTTGGTAATGTGAGATTGGAGTGACTACAATTACCAAATAGGCCGGTGACTCTAACCAAGATGCTATACTCCTTTTGCCCCATCTCACTTGTCTGCCATGTTATAACTGATGGTCACTGATTATGGAGGTCACCATTTGTCAAGTGTTGGTAAGTCTCCATAGATTACACTACAACTCCCATGAGGACCTGTGACTAACTCTAACCAAGATGCTAGACTCTTTTTCTCTCTTCTCATTTGTGTGCCATTCTACAACGGATGTTCACTTTTCATGATGTTTACCATTTGTCAAGGGTTGGTAAGTGGCGATAGAAAAGCTACAACTACTACCTTTAGGCCCTTTGACTGTAACTCTAACCAAGATGCTATACTCCTTTTGCCCCGTCTCACTTGTCTGCCATGTTATAACTGATGGTCATCGATGATGCAGGTCATCATTTGTCAAGTGTTGCTAAGTCTACATAGTTCGCACTACAACTCCTATGAGGCACTGTGACTAACTCTAATCAAGATGTTATACTCAGGGCCGGCTTTAGGGCAGTGCAACAGGTGCGGCCGCACTAGGCGCTGACCTATGGAGGGGGCACCTACCTCATGGGGAGGTGCTGGGTTTAGCAATAACTTATGAATGGCACATATGCCTGGTGGTAGTGAGAGAATCTGAGGAGGCAGTCAGGGGATGGGGGGGCACCAAAAATGATTCTCGCACCAGGCGCCACCAGCGCTAAAGTCCGCCTTGGCTATACTCCATTTGCCCCTTCTCATGTGTCTGCCTATGTGAGAGGCTGGCTTAGTATATGGTGCACTCACTAATTTAAGTGTAGCACCCTGCACTAATACAGACAAACCTTATGGTGATTTCATGTGTTTTCTCCTATCCGGAGATATAACAAGAATGCACACATACTTCGGAAATAGAGCACGTAAGTAGCACAAATACACAGTGCTATCCAGTGGGAGACAAACCATATCCTCAAATAGTGGAATGTGAAACACGACTCAAGTCAAGAATGGACCCAGAAGACGTAGAAGAGCCAGGGACCCAAGGAACTACCATAGGGAAGTATCTAGAAACCCCGCAGATGTCATGTGCAGTGTGGGAACACAAGCTCGTGCTCAATGTTAGTCATTAAGTAAGTCGCTGGTGCAATTTTAAAGAAGAAGGAGCCTTCTTAGTGGAACCCAAAGAAACCCCATGACAGATGGAAGGTTGGATAGTCACCCCACCAGTGGATACCCCAGGACCCAGGATACCTACACCAGGGAAGCCGAGTGCATATGTGTCAAGTGACGTTGGAAACCGCCGTAGACCACAATGGAGAAATATGGCGCTGGAGGTGAAGACAAAGGAGTCTGATGGAGCCCAAAGGCAGATTCAAGATTAGAGGTACCTGCAGAGTCTGGGAAACAACACTTACAACACAACTTTTACGCACTACCTTTACAACAAAACTTTTACAACGCAACATCCATTACAACGCATACCTTTACAACGCAACCATTACAACCCATTTCACTACAACGCATACCACTACAGCGCATGTCATTACAACGCAGTCATTACAACGCATACCATTGCAACGCATACCACACTATCCAACACTTACCCTACTGTTGCACCCCCTGGAGTTAGAATAGTAATTTTTACCCCTACACTATGCAATACTTACCCTACTGTTGCACCCCCTGGAGTTCGAATTGTCATTTTGACCCCTACACTATCCAATACTTACCATACATGCATTGTAATGGTATGCGTTGTAAATGTAGTATGCGTTGTAGTGGAATGCATTGTAATGGTAGTTTCAAAGAATTTGTTGTAATGGCATGCATTGTAATGGAATGCGTTGTAATGGATGTTGCGGTGTAAAAAATGCGTTGTAAAGGTATGCGTTGTAAAAGTATGCGTTGTAACGACATACATCTGCAGAGTCTATACCACTCAGGAGTGACCAGGAGGCAAGGAAGATGAATGCCCACCAATGTCGGAGATGCAGGAGAGTTTGGCGGTGCCCATGTAGTTGCAGCTGTGTGGACCAGGCGTTTCTGTAGAAGACCAGGAGTCGTTCACGAGCTGTCCCAGGTCAGATGTCAAGAGCCAAGAAGTCAGTGTCTGGCAGGGGCACAAGCAAGCCTTGACAGCGGCAAGCAAAAGAGTTGACGAAAAAGGTGCAGTGTTGGTACCAGCAAGGTCAAAGTGAATCACAACAAGCAGGTAAGTCAGAGCAGGCCCTGAGCAAGCAGGGGAGACCACTGAAGCCCAAGAAGACCCTCAAGAAGACTCACAGGCTGAAGCCACATGAGTTGCAAGAGGACCTCGAGCAGTCCACAAATGAAGAAGGCCCACGGTGCAGAGGAAGTTGTGAGGGTGAAGATCAGCAGACCAGTCAGCAGCGTTGCAGTGTCTGTAGATGCAGGAGAGTGACTCCTTCACTCCAAGGGAGATTCCTTCGGGTGTCTTGGACGTCCACAGGCCTGGTGAAGAACCTGTATGAAGCACTGGCCCAGCCATAGCAGAAGACCAGCAGGACGATAAGACCAGGAGCAGCAGGAATCTTTCCTGTTGCAGACTCGGTTCCCAAAGCACAGTCCAGAGTGTCCGGACATTCTAAATTGAAGTGGTGTATGATCTGAATCTTGTCCCACAACAAATCTAGGGACACACCCACAGGTAAGCCCTTAAGTACCCTTAGGAAAGGTTTGGGACGATTCATGGACCCCTCCCAGGGGAGGGCCTGGACAGTGGGGAGGATTCTCCCATGTCCTTTGTCCAGTTTCACACCAGAGAGGGAGCCAATGGCTCCCCGAACTGGTTAGAACTGGAGCATGCACAGAGGGCAACAAATGTGCCTGTCAAGTAGTCTCAGTGGAGCTGGCTTGCACGCCCACCATGCCCCAATACACATAACCCTGTCTGGGAGATGGTCACACTTCCTTTTGGCAGGATATCCATTGTTCTACCTTCCCCTACTCAAGCTTGGCTCAGCAGCAGAAAGGCAGAAACATGTCTCTGGCCAGCAGCAGGCCTGTCTTGCTGTCCGATTCTTGAAGACTTGAACCGGGAGGACTGAGGGCCTCCCGGAGAAGCATTACAGTGCATGATATCATACCTTCCACACCGTTTACAATGTGTGGGGATACGAATCCAACATATTTGACACCAAACATGACAGTGTTCGTTACAGCCAGTTTAGAGTTCATCATTGTGTAATGACGCATGGCCACTCTATATGTTATAATGGTTGCTGCCCTTACAGCCCGGGAGAATGGACTCTGAGGATTGTAGGGGTGTTCCGCTCATGCAGGGGCACCCTCACACATAGAACCGAGCACCCTGGCTTCAGGATTGAAAGCCTGCCTTAGGGGTGACTTATAGGTTACAAGTACAGTGACCTCAGATATAAGAAAACGTATATCGGTCATAAGGGGTGCTAGCACCCACTTATTTAGGCTGCAATGGCAGGACTGTGGTCCCAATTTGAGTGGTCTCTCATGGGTGGCATAATACATGCTTCAGCCCATGGTAGACCCCTGGTGCACCTATGCCCTCTTTACCTTAGTACCATTTACTAGGGTACACCAGTAGCCAGTCTGAAGTGTACCTAAGTACTCACCATGTTCAATTTAGGGAAGAAGCACAGAAACTAGGGTCCTGATTAGCAGGATTCCAGTCAGACTAGTCAGAAAAACATAATGACACCAGCAAAAAGTGGGGGTAACCATGAAAGCCGGGATAATTTGTGGATATCATGCCTTTCCCTAAAGACAACAAGCCACATATCAGCACATCTAATGAGCTGATGAAATTTTCAAATGTCTAGTAACCAACTTTCCCTCCACACAAATAGATGACATTTCCTCCATATCTACCATATGTACTCTTAATCAGTTTGAGACCATTTCACTTGCCAACACAAACAACTTATTGCTAGCAGCAAAATCAGTCTGACCGGCTGATTTATGCCCGCCCAGCATAATGGACCTTCTCTCTCCAACATGTGCTCCTATAATTAAAAAAATTCTGAACTCTTCCATTCTGACCGGCCTCATCCCGAGCACCTGGAAAGAGGCCTATGTACCCCCCATCCTTAAGAAACCACCGCAGATCCCCAGGTGTAACCAATTTGGGAAGGAACGAAGGACATGTCCTGAGCACCACTTTGTCCGGATGCATAGAGAAAAAAGGGGGCTTAGAAGAAAGAGCTTGGAGCTCACTCACTCTGCGAGCAGAGGTGATGGCAACATGGAAAGCTGTCTTCAGAGTGAGGAGGGTGAGAGGACAGTTGTGAAGAGGCTCGAAGGGAGCGCAAATAAGAACCAAGTTCAAGTCCCTTCTGTTACATGATGAAGGGAGAAGAAGGAAAGAAATGAGTAATGCCCGGTAAAAATGTATGTAAAATGGGGGACTTGAACAAAGATGGCTGATCTGGTAGCCGAAGAAAAGCAGAGATGTCCGCAAGATAGCCTTTAAGAGAGCCCAGGGCAGAGCCTTGCTGGGCCAAAGAAAGTATATACAACAGCACCTCTAAAAGAGGGGCAGAAAGGAGATCCACAGCCTTTGCTGTGCACCATGCCACAAACTTGTTCTATCGACAGGTGTATACCGTCTTAATGGAGGGATGCCTGACTGCTGTGATGACGTTACAGACTTCGGGAGGAAGGTCACAAGCTGTCAACTGTTGCCACTCAATCGGTGGCGAACAGATCTAATCAAGGCTCTCCCCACCGCTGAAAGAGACCTTGCACCGCCTACGAGTGAAGATGCTATTCGTGATCCACCAGGCACCGGTGGCTGAGTTCGTCTGCCCTGGCGTTCAGATATCCTGCCAGGTGTTGAACCACCAGGGTCATGCCCTGATATTCCAGTCACGTCCAGAGACAAAGAGCCTCTTGATATAGGGTCCACGACCCCACCCCGCCCTGGTTGTTGCAGTACCACATGGCGGTGGGGTTGTCTGTGAACACCTGCACCACTTTCCCTTTGAGAGGGGGAAGGAATTCAGTGCCAGACGAATCACCCAGTGCTCCAGCAGGTTGATATGGAGCCCGGGACTTCGCCGGAGACCAGACACCTCTGATCTCCGACTCTCCAAAATGGCATGGAGGGAGAGGTACTCTCCATGGGGAGGGAGTAGGCCCTCCGGACTATCTGCAAAACCCACCTGTCCCATTGGATAGTTCATCAGTGGGGGAGGTGATGGCGAATCTGGGGGTGGTGATGGCGAATCCTGCCACCCACTGGCTTTTGATGGCCGTGAAAAGGTCAGACTAGGAAGACTTGGAGGCTGCTGAAGATTGGGAAGGGTGTGCTGTATTGCCTGCTGGCACCCAGACCTACATCGCTGGGTCCCACTTCCTGAAACTGGACAGCTTGCTTGAACCGTTGGCTGGTTTGGGCTGGACGTGTTGGGGTACCCCATCCATAGCCAAGAAAGTGTTGAAATGCAGACTGAGTTGGACGAGTCGCCGCTGCAAGGCCCAAAGATTTGGCCTTAGCTCAAGAATCCTTAAAGAGCTCCAGCGCCGAGTCTCCCTTGTCACCAAATAGGGAACGGCCATCAAAGGGCATGTCCTGCAAGGTGGCCTGGACATCCCCCAAAAAGCCAGACGTCCTCAACCAGATGTAGCGCCGAAGGGCTACCAACATTGCAATCGTTCTGCCCAGTAAATCGGTGGTATCCAGTCCACATCGAATCGTGAATTTGGCTGCGCCTCTCCCATCCGCCACTGCCGGGGAAAGAATGGCCTGGGCCTCCTCCGGGCACTGAGGCAGCACCTGTGAAACCGTGTCCCAATTGTAATGGGAGTATTGTTCCAAGAGGCATGCAGTATTCACAGACCGCAATGCCAAGCTGGAGGAAGAGAACATGCGCTTCCCAAGATGATCCAGCTTCTTAGATTCCCTATCTGGGGGAGCTGATGGGAATGCGCCCTCAGAGGAAGAGGCTAGGATTACCAAGCTCTCTGCAGAAGTAAGTTGGTTAGGGTAAACTGTGTCGCCCGGAGAGGGGTGGTGGCAGCAGTTGATCATCCGTTCCACAGAACCCCCTGTCCTGGGCTTGGAACAGGTGCCGAGAGGGACGTCAGTGAGGGCTTATTTGAATGGCAAAAGGGACTCAGAAGACGTCACCACCGGTTGAAGCACCTCCATCAGGACATTAGTCCTGACTGCCACGAAGGAAGCTCCAGGCCCAGGGCCTCAGCTGCCCTTCACACCACCACAACATAGGACGCTCCCTCCTCCGGTAGGAGGAGAAATCATGACAAGGTCTGGAGAAGTATCCACACCACTGGCTTCACCCAGGTCCTCTTTCTAGTCCAGCTCTTCTAGCTGGTCTGCTAAAGAGTCGGAAGACCCCTCCCAGCCCTCATCACCACCTTCTAGGCGATAGGAAGCACAAGGGATGAACAGGGAAACAGAAGTACCCTCCAGCGTCCATCTCGGGGATGAGGGTGGGGACGACATTGCCTGGGGGCACAGCCGGCGCCAGGGCATCTTCACCAGGATCAGCACCGGGGAAGGTCGAGTAAGGTCAAACGGCGTCGATCCGGATCCAGGCCTGGACCCTCTGGGGTTCTCTGGTGCTGGGGCCAGAGCCGCCCGCTTCGAAGACCCAGAACCCCTACCGGCTCCACTGGGACTGAAGGAGCGCCGGCGGAATCTAGCTGCCCAAAGATGGAGTGAGTGCTTCGTAAAATGCACAAAGCTGGGCAGGAGACACTCTGGCTCCTGGAAAAGGAGGGAGGTGCTGAATCATCCCGGAAGGTGCCACCGAAGATGGAGCCTTTGAGCGAAGACGCTTCAGGTCTCGTATCGCATCAGCCGACTGACTGGGAGAAGACAAAGAGAGACTGTGCTTCTTCACCTTCTTCTTGTGCTTCAACTTACCTGAATACTTGGATGACTTGGAGTGCGACGAGGTGTGGGGGCTCTATGAACGGTCTCGAGCTGGACTGTGAACGACGCAGAGCCGACCGCCAGGCCTCCAAAACCTTTAGGACCACTCCGTAAAGACTTAGGATTCATGGCCCGACAGTTGGAGCACGACTTCGGGTCATGGTCGAACTCCAGACTCCAGAGGCACAGGAGGTGCGGGTCCGTCAAGGACATCAGTTTGTGACAGGCCTCGCAGGGCTTGAAGCCAGTTCAACGATGGGACATCCCTCGCGCACCAGGAGTAGAAGACTCAAATAAGTAGTCACCAAAAGTTGGAAAAAAACATAGTCAAAAAGTGACTAAAGAGGTAGCTATCTCCGGATCTGCACAGCTGGGAAAAAAGAATAAACTGACGTCAGCGCGCAGGGGCAGAGTCTAAATAGACACCACAACCTCATCCCGGCGAACACGACACCGATGATGGACATGGAGCCGACCAACGCCACCTACCGACGCGCAGGGGTACTACTAAGAAAAAATTCTCTGGATCTAGTCTGACGCCCAAGGGTAATTCTAAGGTAAGGAATCTATAACTAACAGTCTCCGACAGATTCACAGTTACTGCATATGTGCATTGTACAGAAATGAAAACAAAAAATAGAGAGGCCGTAGGAGTATAAGAGCTGGGGCCATCCTCCAAACACGATTCATAACACACAAAAAAGGCATCCAACAGATTTAAGGAAAGTTTAGTTTGCGCCTAGGAGAAAACACTAGGTTTTCTGTAAAACCCTCACCCACCAGGGTTACCCCTTGGTGGCATGCTTCATCATAGGGTCCTTCCCATTCCACTGCAGAATAAGGCATGCTGTGATCTACGGCTTACGCTGGAGCACTTTTTAAGACTACAAAAGACAAGATGGTATGTGAGGGAGGAGTATGGAAGGAGGGACAGAAATAAATCTTTAAAAATACCTGGCTAGTGGGTTATGATTATTTTATTCCGAGCCATAGTCAGTATGGTCAAAAAGCAGGGGAGCCTGTTGGTGCCGGCATTCCGGCGTCGTGTCCACATCAGGGCTGATACCGGGGACGATATTGGCCGTGGGCACAGACGACGTCGGCAGTGGTGCTGGTGAAAGAGGTAGCCGAGTGGATGACGACCAGCCGCCTGAAACTAAACTCGGACAAGACGGAGGTCCTCATCCTGGGTTCCTCACCCTCCGCCTGGGACGACTCCTGGTGGCCTCCCGCCCTGGGCACCGCACCCAAACCGACAGACCATGCACGAAACCTGGGCTTCATCCTGGACTCCTCCCTCTCCATGACCAGACAAGTCAACAGCGTCTCCTCGGCGTGCTTCAACATCCTACGCATGCTACGGAAGATCTTCTGGTGGATCCCCACAGAGACCAGGAAGACCATCACCCAGGCCCTCGTCACCAGCCGACTGGACTACGGCAACGCCCTCTACGCCGGGACCACCGCCAAGCTCCAGAAGAGACTCCAGCGGATCCAAAACGCCTCAGCCAGACTCATCCTCGACATCCCACGATCCAGCCACATCTCCGGGCATCTGAGAGACCTTCACTGGCTCCCCATCAACAAGAGAATCACCTTCCGCCTCCTCACCCACGCACACAAAGCCCTACACGACCAAGGCCCGAGCTACCTCAACAGCCGAGTCAACTTCTACGCTCCCAAACGCCACCTCCGATCAGCCAGCCACGCCCTCGCCGCCGTCCCCCGCATCCGAAGAGCGACTACAGGAGGAAGGTCCTTCTCCTACCTGGCCGCCAAGACCTGGAACTCCCTCCCGCCCGACCTACGCCTGACCCAAGACCACCTCTCCTTCAGGAAGAAGCTGAAGACCTGGCTGTTCGAGCAGTAGCGGCTCCCCCCCTCCCCAGCGCCTTGAGACCCTACGGGTATGTAGCGCGCTTTATAAGTGTCACTGATTGATTGATTGATTGATTGACGTCTTTGGAGGTGTCACGAGGTCAACCAGGGCCGGGGCGTGAGGCAAAAGCGATGCCAGAGCTGCCAACAATGAAGAGCGAGGGCCCCCCGTCGGGCCGGGGGTACCGCTCTCTCTGAATCTGTGCTTGGTGGAGCGGAAAAACAAAGAACTGACGTCAGCGCGCGAGGGCGGCATCTAAGTAGCTGTCGCAACGTCATCTCGGCAACCACAACAGCAATG
This sequence comes from Lissotriton vulgaris, assembly GCF_964263255.1. Taxonomy (NCBI): domain Eukaryota; kingdom Metazoa; phylum Chordata; class Amphibia; order Caudata; family Salamandridae; genus Lissotriton; species Lissotriton vulgaris. Next base: position 47,562,253 of record NC_141696.1, read on the forward strand.
ACGGACGCAGAGCTGCCCGACGCCACCTTCCGATTAGCAGGGGTACTGCTGACGAAAACTTTCCAAGTCTAGTGTGACGCCTGGGGGTAATTCTAAGCTAAGGAATCTATCACTACGTGTTTCTTTCAGATACTATCTTTTAACATCAAACTTTCAGAAGGGTCTTTCCCGGTAACTCTAATATGCTCGCTCCAACAGAGTGTGACTATAGACTTCACTCTCCGCAGGATGAACCTTGTGGGCATTAGCTGAATATTACATATGTACGTGGTGTGTTTTGTCTCTGTCTGTATATAGGTTTTTGTGTGTTAAAAATACTTAAAAACATTTCGATCACTCATACATTTTCTCATTGGGTTTCATACTGGATGTGCCACTGATTGCCACTAGTTTGCTGATAATGAGTCACGAAATGTTTTGCCTCACCCTGAAGGTGCTCACTGATGGTACAGAGTATTACATGAATTGGGGGTTTTATTTATTAATTTTACCCCTTACACCAGGAAAGTTATATTTTCTCCCTATTTATCTTTGCAGAATTCAATAGTATAAACAAAAGACAGGTGGTACGAGTATAAACACCTTCCTAACAGCATGCAGGTTTAATGATTGTTCATTGAATGACAACAAGAGTGGAACCAGGTGTTTTAATGAATGTAGAACATAATGAATAAGCTAGGTCCTGAAGAATAGGCAATAGGGGTATGGCTAGAAACATTTTGACAATTAGGAAATAGGAACATCATTCACCCTTTTTCCTAATATCCCCTCTGCTTTTTAACCATATCAACTAGGGGTCGAAATAAAATAATCAAAACCCACTAGCCAGGTATTTTTAAAGATCTATTTCTTTCCCACCTTCCCCACTCCTCCCTCACAGAACATCTTGTCTTTTGTAGTCATTAAAAGTGCTCCTGTGTAACCAGTAGGTCGCAGCAGGCCCATTCTGCAGCGGAACGGGAAGGACCCTATATTGAAGAATGCCATCAAGGGGTAACCCTGGTGGGCGAGGGATTTACAGAAAACCTAGGGGCAGATTTATGTTAACTGGCGCATCCCCAGGGATGCGCCAGTTAACATGCGCCACAGTGCGCCACAGCTCCGCCAGCCATGGTGCGCCGCATTTATAATGCGGCGCACCATGGTGCAAAAACGGCACAGATGCGTGATGCATCTGTGCCGGAAATGTGTCGCATTGTTGGAGTTGCGTCGCAAGCGCGACGCAGCTCCAGCAAGGCTCTGGGGTGCCCCATTTTAACAATGCTGCGTCAAGACCTACGCCTGCTTCAAGCAGGCGCAGGCTTTTGACGCAGCATTGGCTTAAAAGTGACTGAGTGAAATCTCATAGATTTCACTCAGCCACTTTTGCGAGGCGCACCTGCCCCGGAACGCCCACCCAGCGCCGGAACGCCCACAAGCGGCGCAGGGCTTTACAACGTGACGCATCTGCCTAGATGCGTCACGTTGTAAATCGTTCATAGGGATGCGCCACGTTTACGCCGCCTTTGCGTGACGCAACAGCAGCGTAAACGTGGCGCAAGGGCCTCATAAATCTGCCCCCTAGTGTTTTCTCTTAGGCGCAAACTAAACTTTCCTTAATTCAGTTGGATGCCATTGTACAGAAATGGACGTGTTTACAACTCATTTTCAGTGATAGTGATGTGTGCATCAAATTGTGTGACACCACACCACCTCCTTAACATCACCCCATCAATCTCCCTAAGTCCCTCACAATGCAAACATCCTAGGTCCTACAGTGATATCAAATATACATCTGTATGGAGGTGTCACAAAACTGAAACACACTGTAGGAACGTAGGATCTGCTTGGTGTCAGTATGGTTTTATTGTTAAACTGTCCATATTAAGTTTGAAAAGGTATTCTTACAAAATCAATGATTTATCAAGCCAACAATTACAGATTGCTAATGACAATTTCTGATTATCAATAGATTATCAGCATATAGCAAGTAAGATCATACAGCATTTCTGCAGTAATAATATTGAGGAACAAAACAAATACATTTAGAAGCAATTTAGTAAATAATACCGTCAACAAAATATGCATGGCAGGGTACATCATACAAATAGAAAATCTCAGGAGATTGCAATATTCTCCCGGGGGTACAGAGGGGATGACAAACGTGGAGTGAAGGGAAAGGGCTGGGACTGGGTTAAGTCTGAAAGAGATGAAGTGCTGTTATTCGGGATTGACAGGAAAGGAGGGGACCCCTCATTGAAAGGAACTGCACTAACAGTCCCCAAATAAAATAAAATCCCTTTCTTATTTTAGCCAGTATGTCCACCATGTGTTCCATAGCAAGAGCTTGCCAGAGACAGGAGTGCCACTGGGAAGTAGATGGGGCGTCTGGTTTCTTCTTCGCTGCGTCTACGGCCATTTTGGCTGCCCCAGAGAGAGACATAAAATAGATTGATCTCCCAGAGTCTGGTGTTTCAGTAAGGGATGTCGAAGACCCAAGAGGATGCAATCTGGACTGTCAGGGATCGTGTAGGTCAATATCACCCTTATCTGCGACAGAATCTCTTTCCAATAAGGTTGGATGTAGTGACAGCCCCACCAGACATGCTGAAAGTCACCCAACATCCCACATCCCCTCCAGCATGCGTCTGACCTATTGGGAAATATATTGCTTAATTTTTCAGGATAAAGATACCAGTCATATCAAGGATCTTATATTGTGCATCCCGTCAGTACGTTTTTGATGGTAGTCTGCTGGGATCCTGCTAATCAGGACAACAGCAAATGTGCTCTCTCCTAAATTGGCTCTGGTAAGTAATTTGGTACATCCACAATTGGCAAATGGTGTACCCTTATAAGTTCCTAGTATACGGTACTGAGGTACCCAAGCTCTCAGCACCGCCCGCCACAATGCTAAAAATCCATTCATGCATTTGCATTAACAAAGCGGCAGCACCGCGCGGTGCCTGCCGCTTTGTTAATGCAAATGCTGGGGGGTACCACAGGTACCCCCCGTGTGCACCCCCACTTGTCATTCACTTAGGGGGCCCCCAAAGTGAAGACCGCATTGCATCTGCTTTTACCCATCCTAATATGGCTGGCCGTGTCTAATAGACACCGCAACCATGTTAGGCATTTTCTGCCCCGGTCGCCTTGCGGCCGGGGCGGAAAATGCCTAAAAAGGTCTTTCTGTACACCGCAGCCCCCCGCCATCCTAATATGGCGGGGGGACTTTAGGGCAAGGATGGCGGGCGGATTGCCCCTGCCAGGCCGGCGGTGGCTACCGCCAGCCTGGCGGGACTATCTGCCCGCCATCCTAATGGCCCCCTTGGACTTCGTTGGACTTCGACTGGAACCAAGACTGCATCAAAGAAGACTCCTGCTGCTCCTGGTCTCGCTGTTCTTCAAGTCTTCTACCTCCTCTGCGTCTGTGCTTCATCCAGGTTCTCCAGAAGACCAGTGGGCATCAAGGACATCCAAAGTAATCTCCCTTGGTGAGAAAGAGTCACTCCCTTGCAGGCAACATAACAATGCTGACCGGTCTGCTGCTCCTGATGTCCTATTTTATTTATTATAAAAGTTTTATATAGCTCTAGCTTGACCCGTAGGTATCAGAGCGCTTTACATACATACAGTAAAAAACAGAAAGACATTACCTTACATAGTATGCCGGCAGTAAGGAAGCAAACCACAGAGAAAAAAAATAATAATACAGCATGGGAAATAAATATGCAGTGCAGCGGAGGGGGAGGGAACAATAAGAAGAGAAAGGTGAGAATGACAAAATCCGGTCACCTACTGTCCTTGAAAGTCCAGAGAGAGGAGGAAACTTGGATATGGAAGACTAGGTTAGTTGACGTTGGTCAGGAAAGTATTTATTAGGGGAAGGAGGGGTTGCATCTGAGGACTCCTGGGAGAGCGTTCCATATCCTGGGAGCGTTGCCAGAAAATGATCGGTATTGAGTGTTTTTCTTTTTCAGTTTCGGAGGAATAGGAAGGAGTGAGTTAGTGCATTTCAACGTTCTGGATTGACCTGCTCTTACCAGTTTGTTATTTAGGTAGTTGGGGGCAGGAGAGTGAAGGGTTATGTGTGTGATGCAGGCCAGCTTATAGATACATCTCCCTTCCATGGGAAGCCAATTGAGGCATTGAGAGCTGGAGTGATGTGTTCAAATCTTTTAACTCCAGATACGAGTCGAGCGGACATGTTCAGCACTGCCCTTAGAGGGGCTAGGTGAGCTTTTGGAGTCCCTGTAAGGATGGCGTTCCCGTAGTCGATTTTAGAGAGACCTAGGGATTGGACTACTGTCTTGAGGTCATCGTGGGGTAGAAAAGGTTTCAATTTCTGAAGGTGTTTTAGAGAGAAAAAAGCACTTTTTGCAGAGTTTTTGATGTGGGCCTCCATTGATAATTTCTTGTCAAGGGTGATGCCTAGAGACTTAACTGAGTCGGATAGGGTAAGGGGGCAGTTTAGGGTAACCAGATTCTTTAGCCTCTCTTGGATTGGACGATGGTTTCTTTTAGGAGAGAATAGGATTAGTTCCGTTTTGTCTGGGTTGAGTTTTAAGTGGTTAACGTAGAACCAGGTTTGGAACTCAGTTAGGGTGGTATTGAGGAGTTGGTTGTCGCTGGGAGACTTGATCCTGAAATAGATTTCGGTGTAATCTGCGTAAAAGTGGTAATTAACTCCAGCTTTTTTCAATATGATTGTGAGGGGCTCCATTAAGAGATTGAACAGGGACGGGAAGAGGATTGAGCCTTGTGGGACCCCAAGTGTGACTTTTGTTGGCTTTGAGAGACAGGAGTTGATTTTAATTTGTTGCGAGCGGTTTTGAAGGAAGGAGGTGAACCATTTAAGTATACTGTGCCATTGATGCCGGAATGCTTCGACAGGGTCTCCAAAAGGGCTGGATGGTTTACTGTGTTGAATGCCGCAGATAGGTCAATAAGGATGAGTAGGCAGGCATCACCTTCATCTAGGGTCTTGTGAATGTCGTCGGAGACGTTGAGCATAGCTGTTTCTGTGCTACAGCCTTTTCTGAATCCAGATTAAAAGGCGTTGAGGAGGTTGAACTCATCAATGTGTTTATTGAGTTGGTGGAGAACACATTTCTCCAATGTTTTTGCAAGGAATGGGAGGTTAGAGATAGGTCTGAGGTTGCTAAGATCATTAGGTCCGCCCCAGGTTTCTTGAGAATAGGTGTAATTTGTCCTAGTTGAAGGGACACAGCCTGAGGAGAGAGAGGCGTTGATGATTTTTGTCCAGAAAGGGGAAATGGTGTGGTTGAGTTCTTTGATAATTGTGGATGGGAGGGGGTCCATGGTGTGGGAGGAAGGTTTTAGATTAGAAATCATATTGAAGACCTTGCTTATCGACATTAGCTCAAAGTCGGACCAATAAGCATTGTTTTTTAGCTGGAGGTAGGTCTGTTTGTGATTGTTAAGAACTCTTTCTGAGTGGTCAAGGGTGGTTGAAGGGGGACAGGTTAAGGGGGAAGGAGGGTTAGCAGATTAAAGGAAGGATTGGTCAATTTTAGAGACTTTATTAGTGAAGAAGGTGGCAATTTCTTCACACCGCTCATTGGTGGCTTCGATTTCTTGAGAGGGAGTGCAGTTAGTTTGGCTTTTAACAATGGTGAAGAGTTCTCTTGGTCTGTTTTTCGCCCAATCTAGTTGGCTGCGGAAAAAAGATGCCTTTTAACTGAAGGTGTGTTTTTTGTATGACCGCCGAACAGAAGTTGTGTTAGTTGCAAGGTCGAGGGGTTTTGTCTACAAGACCTTTCCGTTTGTCTGAGTTGACGAGGTTCACCATTCAGCTCAACGGTAAACCAGGCTTATGATTTGGTTTTCCTCAGTTGTTTGAGTTTGAGAGGCGCTACTTGGTCTAAAACCTCTGTTATCAGCCATCCATTTAGAGGGATGGAGTTGCAGATGGGGATGAATCTTGGCTTTAGGTTCGGATAAATGTATTTAGTTGATGTTTCTGGTCAAGAGTTTAGGTTTGACAACACAAATAGGTTGGAGGCTGGCAAGTGTGTCAATCCTGAACAGAATGAGGTGGTGGTCGGACCAGTCAATGGGAAAAATCTTTCTCAGGGAGACCAGTTCGTTGTTGGTTATGATCGCACCTTTGATGTGAGTTAGTTTATTGCAGAGTTGCCTGAGGTTATATATTTCCAGAAGGTTGGATAGGTTCAGGACAGTGGAGTCTTCTGGGTCGTTCCAGTGGATATTGAGGTCACCCAAGAACACATCTTTGGTGTCTGTCAAGGAGTATTGTGTTATTCGGTCTGTTAGTTCTTCGGGGGAAAAGGGTACGCTCTCCAGGAGGATGGTAGATGGTGTGGAATTTGATGGGAAGGGTGCCCTTGATAGTGAGTTCAACGCCTAGGTATTCAAAAGATAGGTATTCTGCAGGTTTGAGTTTGGTAATCTGTATTCCAGCTCTATGAATGATGACTAGTCCCCCCCAGTCTTTTGATCGGCCTGTCTTGTCTGATGATGTTGTACCCTGGAAGGGTGAGAATGTCAAGAATGGGGGTGGAGTGGACATTGAGACAGGATTCTGTGACAAAAGCGATGTCAATTTCTTCAGCGAGAAGAGCTTCAGCAATGTCAGTAGCGTGTTGTACTGCTGATCTGTAGTTTATGAGCATGCAAGAGAGAGGACGGGGAGCCTCGATGATGGGGGGAGTTAGGAGGATGGAGGTATATTGAGCAAGGGATCTAGGTGAGTGGACAGAATTCGTGATTCTGTTAGTGCTGATAATAACAGGGTTGTGGGAAGGTGTTGACTTCTGGTACAAAGCGAGGTGAGAATTGTAGAGCTCATCAGGTTTCGGTACCGAGGCCCAGCAATACAGGTAGTGGCTCTGCAGCCCCTTAGAGGCCTGACCAATCTTCTCTGCAATTTTGAGGATAGTATCACTCGTCAGAGCTGTTAGGACCCACCCCCTATGCACTGTGTTGACTTGCCATTTCCAAGACTTCTTGGCTCTGCACTCCACAGATCTTCTGGCTACAAGAAGCTCCAGCCTCCAGCACCTCACCTTTCAAAGATTAGAGTCCTCACTACATCCCTTGCACCATGGGTATCCGTCATTGGAAAGCTGCCTGGGGTCCTCTTTCTACTCCTGTGCCTTTAGCCTGTGAGTCCTTTGGAGGGTCTTCTTTTGCTTCAGTGGTCTCCCATGCTTGCTCTGGACTGATCTGACTGTCCTACACTTGGTAAGTCCCCTAGAACTTGCTGGTTCCAGCGTTTGCATCTTTTTGCTTTCCACGCCAGTTGCGTCTACCAAGGCTTGTGGGAGCTCCCGCTGGACACCCACCACCTAGATACCGACATCCCACATGGGACAGCTTGTGGTACGGTTGCTACCTCTCTTAAGATTCCTAGATGCATACAGGGTCCTGAGTACCTGGAACTTAAGACCACTGTACTTTTGCAGGAATTCCGCTCATGCACAGAACTATGCGCAGGAAACCGGGACATCAGTGTATTGTGGTATACCAAAAAAAACTCACCTCAGTGCCCAGAACCCCGATCCGACCTCATTCGTTCTCTGTGCTACAGCAAAGCTACCAATGATTAGACAACCTAGAACATGCGACTTATGAAAGTTCTCAGGAATAGTGGGAATCAAGAAGACTCTTTCTTTCTAGCACTCATACCAGTCCACAACAGGAGTAATCAGAGACACAGTATAGTTTAAAATGTTTATTTTAACCAACGTGCTCTAAGATGCAGTACTTTTGCCAATATTAACAAACAGATGCATAAGAATATTACGATCAGCATTACAATTCCATACAACACAAAAGGGGAAATCATATCATAAATGACAGTGGAAACAGGATTATAGTGCAGCTACCACCCTCCCCGTGCTAGGAGCTAGTTTTAATTAATATTAGAAGAAGACCTCTAGGCTTTGACAGGGTACCCCATACCTCCAAGATCAGATGGAATGAATCACATCCCACGACAATAACAGCCCCTCGATGCTGGAAAGGTTGTCTCCAATGCATCCTCATGCATGCAATGCAATATTAAAGGCTCCCAGGTTTGAGCAGCTGCGTTTTCTGTTATGTCTAATGTGCATGGGACTGATCAACATGAATTAACAGCTTACATTGTTCTTCGACCTTGAACGCGCTGTGCAGACTGAGGGCAAAGAGCGCACCCAGATCTGTGAAAAACAGACCGCTCTCATTTGAAAGAGCACATCAGGTTATTTACGAGAGCCATCTAGTGTTGTGTGCAAAAGCAGCAAAGAACAAGTTACTTACCTTCGGTAACGATGTATCTGTAAGAAACAGTAGTTAGTATTAGATTCCTTACCGTAGAATATCCCCAGGCATCAGACTGGATCCGAAAATGTTTGCGTAGCAGTACCCTTGCGAGTCAGTAGGCGTCGTCTGCGGCTCCGCGTCCGTCGTCGGCGTCGTGGACGCCGTGATGACGTCGTCAGAGTGCTTAGACGCCGCCTCCGCTTGCTGACGTCAGTTCTTAGACACAGTTTTTCCGCGACAGAAACCCAGAGCCATGTTAAAAACTAACACTGGTGCCATTGAAACTAGGGCCCTGAAAGGGGATGACCTTAACCCTAGATATCGGTTCGCCGAACGGGGAGGATGGGTAGGGCGGTAAGGAATTTAATACTAACTACTGTTGCTTACAGATACATCGTTACTGAAGGTAACATCTGAAAGAAACAGGTTAGTATTAGATTCCTTACCTTAGAATAGATACCCCAGCAATACCAACCCCGGTGGTGGGTCTGCGAACCAATAATCACACCAGAAAGTCCTGGAGGACGGAACGGTCAACAAAGCCATCCCTCTGGACATGGCTGTCCAGGCAGTAGTGTCTTGCAAACCTGTGCAGCGATGCCCACGTAGCTGCCTGACACATGTCCTGTAAGGGGTCTCCCCACGGCGGCTACCACTGCCCAGGGCAGTGGTAGCCGCCGTGGCCCGAGTGGAATGGGCCCTCAGCCCAACAGGAGGCTCCTTCTTCGCCAAGAAGTAACAAGCCTTGATATACAAGACGACCCACCGAGAGATGGTCCGCTTGTACACCGCCCATCCCTTCTTAGGGTCCACGTAAACAACAAAAAGTTGGTCATCCACCCGGAACTGACGTGTGCGATCTAGATAGAATGAAATCTCACGTTTTGGGTCCAGACGGTGGAGCCGCTCTTTCTCTTTTGAGGGATGCGGTGGCGGAAAGAAGGTGGGCAAGGTGATCTGGAAGGCCGTGACAACCTTGGGCAGGAAAGAGGGTCTAGTCCGCAACGCAACCTTGTCCGGATGGACAGAAAGGAAAGGAGGTTTGGATGAAAGAGCCTGGAACTCACTCAAACTCCTGGCAGAGGTGATGGCAACCAGGAAAGCAGTCTTCAGAGTAAGAAGGCGGAGAGGACAGTTGTGAAGTGGCTCAAAGGGAGTGCACATCAGATAGGTAAGGACAAGGTTCAAGTCCCACTGAGGCATCACAAACGGAACAGGAGGAAACATGTGTGTGATGCCCTTCAGAAAACGAGTTACAATAGGGGACTTGAACAAAGAAGGTTGATCAGGCAGCCTTAGAAAGGCTGAAAGGGCAGAAAGGTAGCCCTTGATAGAGCCCAGAGCAGAGCCCTGCTGGGCAAGAGAAAGAAGTAAGAGAAGAACCTCAGAAAGAGGGGCAGAGAGAGGATCAACAGCCTTTGCTGTGCACCATTCCACAAATCTGTTCCACCTGCAGGAGTATACAGACTTTGTGGAGGGATGCCTGGCTGCCAGAATAACATTACAGACTTCAGGAGGCAAGTCAAATGGCCTCAACTGTCGCCGCTAAATCTCCAAGCATGGAGGTGGAGACTGGACAGGTTCGGGTGGAGGACCATCCCCTGCTGCTGCGACAGAAGGTCCTCCTGAAGAGGCAGACGAACCGGGGGATCGACTGACATACTGAGTAGCTCTGGATACCAGCACCTTCGTGCCAAGTCAGGAGCCACAAGGATGACTTGGGCCCGGTCGCGTTTGATCTTCTTCAGCACTCTGGGCAGAAGTGGTATAGGCGGAAAGGCGTACAACAGACCGCAACTCCACTTGCGACGAAGAGCGTCTCCGAGTGAGTGCCGCCTTGGAAATTCCAACGCGCAGAACTGATGACATTGCACGTTCTTTTCTGTGGTGAATAGATCTAACCAAGGCTCTTCCCACTGCAGAAAGAGACCTTGCGCCACGTCCGAGTTCAGACGCTATTCGTGATCCATCATGCATCGGCGGCTGAGTTTGTCTGCCCTGGCATTCAGAGAACCTGCCAGGTGTTGAACCACCAGGGTCATGCCCTGATGCCCCAGCCACTGCGAAAGGCGCAGAGCCTTTTGGCAGAGGGTCGACGACCCCACCCCGCCCTGATTGTTGCAGTACCACATGGCGGTGGTGTTGTCCGTGGACACCTGCACTACACTTCCCCAGAATGAGGGGAGGAATGCCTTCAGTGCTAGATGAATCGCCCGCAGCTCCAAAAGGTTGATATGGAGCCGGGACTCCGCCGGAGACCAGAGGCCTCTGATCTCTGCCTCTCCCATGTGGCCTCCCCAAGCCCTGGAGGGACGCGTCCGTCACAACCACGTGCTCCGGTTGGGGAAGGGAGAGGGATCTGCCGCGGACCCAATCGGGGTCCGTGAGCCACCACTGCTGCTGTCTCGCAGTGCCCTCCTAGATCAGGACATAGTCGGACAGGTTGCCCTGATGCTGGGCCCACTGAAACTTCAGGTCCCTCTGCAGAGCCCGCATCTGCCACCAGGCATGATGCACCAGAAGGATGCAGGAGGCCATCAGCCCCAGAACCCTTAGCGTCAACCTGATCGAGACCCGGGCTAAAGGCTGAAAGAGTGGACTCAGAGCCTGAATATCCCGAACCCCCTGTTCGGGAGGATAAACCTGAAACTGCGCCGAGACGAGAACTGCTCGGATGAAGAGGAGCTTCTGAGAGGGGCACAGGTGTGACTTCGACATATTGATGGAAAACCCCAGCTGGTGAAGGAGGTCTGCCGTTGTCTGGAGGTGGCTGACGACTGTTTGGGGCGAGCCCGCCTTTAACAACCAGTCGTCGAGGTAGGGGAAGACTGAAACCCCTAAGCTGCGCAGATGAGCTGCGACCACCGCCATCACTTTCGTGAACACCAGTGGGGCGCTGGTAAGGCCGAAGGGGAGCACGGTAAACTGAAAGTGCTTTTGGCCTACCGTGAACCGCAGGTAGCGCCAGTGGGCCGGCAGGACGGGGATGTGGAAATAAGCGTCCTGCAAGTCCAACGCTACCATCCAGTCTCCTGGGTCCAGGGCAGCTAAGACCTGAGCCAGTGTCAGCATTTTGAACATCTCCTTTCGGAGGAAGCCGTTGACGTTCCGTAGATCCAAGATAGGGCGTAGGCCCCCTTTGCCCTTCTTGGGTACCAGAAAGTAGTAGGAGTAGCAACCACACCCTACTTCTGGCCCAGGAAGGTGCTCGATGGCCCCCTTGGCCAAGAGGGCTGTAACTTCCTCCTGCAGAAGTCGCAAATGATCCTCCGATACGCGGTGGTATTGCGGTGGCATGGCTGCAGGGGTCGCCTCCAAGGGGAGGGAGTAGCCCCTTCGGACGATTTGCAGCACCCACTTGTCCGATGTGACAGTGCGCCAGTGGAGGAGGTGATGGCAAACCCTGCCCCCCACTGGCGTCACATGGGCCTGAAAGCACGGACTAGGAGGGTTTTGAGGCGGATGCTGCTGGGGAAGGTGTGGACTGGCCTCGCCGTTGTCCCCGACCGCCTCCACGGCGGATTCAACGGCCGCCACCGCATTGGATGTTAGTCTGCGGTGCGTGGCTGGCAGCATGTGTGGGGGCGCCCCTTCCTTGGCCACGAAAGGAGCGAAAGGCACCCATTTGCTGGGGCGGGGCCGAGAGGCCCAAGGACTCGGCCGTAGCCCTGGAGTCCTTAACGCGCTCAAGCACATGGTCTGCCTTGTCGCCAAACAGGCGACGGCCATCAAACGGCATGAGGGTATTCTGGACATCGGCCGAAAAGTTGGCGGACCTCAACCAGGCGTGGCGACGAATCCCCACCATCGTTGCCATCGCTCTGCCCAGTGGGTCGGTGGTATCCAGCCCACACCGGATGGAAAACCGTGCTGCATCTCGACCCTCCGCAAGAGCTTGGGCGAGTTTAGCCTTGACCTCCGCCGGGCATTGTGGCAGCATGTCCGTGACCTTGTCCCACAGGGAGTGGGTGTAGCGGCCCAAGAGGCATGCGGTATTGGAAGACCGCAGTCCCAGACTCAGGGAGGAGAATACCTTTTTGCCGTATTGCTCATACCTCTTGGATTCCCGATCAGGCGGAGCCGACGGGAATCCGGTCTGTGAGTTTGAGGCCTGGATGTCTAGGCTCTCTGGGGTGGGATGGGTGGACAGGAAACAAGGGTCGCCCGGGACCCGGGCGGTGGCGTCTGGCCACGTTCCTATCTACAGGCTGATCTGTAGCGGGCCTGGACCAAGTGCCCAAAAGAACGTCAGTCAAGGCCTCATAAAACGGCAGCAGAGGCTTAGCCGAGCTTGACTGCGGTTTAAGGACCTCAGTGAGGAGGTTAGCCTCACGGCCGCGACGGGGAGCTCAAGGCCCAAGGCCTTGGCCGCCCGCGTCAACACCACACTGAAGGTTGCCCCCTCTTCCGTAGCCACGGTAGGAGGTGAGACAAAACCAGTGTCTGGTGAAGTGTCCAGATCACTGGCATCCCCAAGTCCACCTGTCCAGTCCTCCTGGGACTGACACTCACGTGGCAGAGGGTCCTCAGACCCCTCCCAATACTCCTCATCACCCATCTCCTGATAATCAGGGTTGTCAAACGATGGGGCCGGTTCATTGAAGTAAAACTCCCCAAGCGGCGTAAAGAGCGGCGCCCAGGGGCGCCGCTCTGACGCCGGAACCGGATCGAGGGAGGCATCGGGGACGGCACCGCCCGAAGATGGCGCCGGAGGTGACACCCGAGGTACCGGCGCCGGTGAGGTCGTCAGGTCAACCGGCGACGACCTGGATCCAGTGGGGCCCTGCGGCGCCGGGCCTGAAGGTGTCGGCGGCGTCGGGGTCGAGGCACCGCCGGCGTCGGGCCGAAGCACCCAACCCGCTAGGGCCTCCAGACGGGTCTGCTTGGCCGGAAGGCGCTGCGGAGCCCGCCAGAGGAGTGAGGGACCTCATGGCCATGAGGAAGCGCTCGATCTCCTCCGGCGTCGCTTGCTGCCCAGGGACCGGAGGGTATGGGGCAGGTCGCGACGCCAGCGACTCCGACGGAGCCGCGTGGGCGGTGTCACCCGAACCCCCGGCCACATCGCGGGAGCGTCGGGGGGAGTCGGAAGAGCAATGATGTCTCTTCGACTTCTTGTGCTTACCTGACGACTTCGAGCCTGAAGAGTGATGGTGACTCCAGGAGGTATGATGGTTCCGCCCCGCGACCGGTCCCTTTACCTCCGTCTGGACCGGGACCTCTCACGGAGCGGGGCCGACTGCCGGAGCTCGAGCCGCTTGCGGGACCGCTCCCGCCTAGCTTTCGATGTTAGGGCCCGGCAGTCGGAGCAGGCCTTGTCGTCGTGCTCGACGCCGAGACAGTAGAGGCACCGGTGGTGAGGGTCGGTGACCGACATCAGTCGGTCGCAGTCCTCACAGGGTTTAAAACCTGGCATCCCTACCGGCACCGTTTGGAGTCGAAGACACAAAAAATGATCAAAAAGGATCGTAAAAAGTTTAATAAAAAAATGACTAAGGTACCACTTTTTCCAGATCTGCGCTGTTGGTGTGGAAAAAAGAAAAACTGATGTCAGCGTGCGGAGGCGGCGTCTAAGTACTCCGACGACGTCATCACGGCGCCCACGACGCCGATGACGGACGCGGAGCCACAGACGACGCCTACCGACGCGCAAGGGTACTACTACGCAAAAGTTTCCGGATCCAGTCTGAAGCCTGGGGATATTCTAAGGTAAGGAATCTAATACTAACCTGTTTCTTTCAGGTATGGCGTTTAAGCATATACTTCACTTATGCTAACATAGCAATGTCTGCAGTGGACCCATATCCTAACTACACACCCCCCTTGATAGGGCCAAGGGACACAGGACTCAATAGAAGGCAGAGTTCAAGTTTGAGTGAGCAAGAAAAAAGTTCATCCATGTCAAATGGGTAAAATAGAAGGGAAATGAAAAAAGGGAATGTGATGGAGACACATAAATCCAGTGCCCATTCGAAAGAACAATCTAGTCATTGGAAAACAGGTTACCCGCAAGTGAAATATGCGAATCGAAAAGATAATCCATAAGCCACGCCTAGAGTGGCTAGGGGCAGAGTCCCGTAGCATTGAAGCATACGACTACGAAGTTGTATCATTCGGTCTAGGCTATTTTGTGCTACAGATCGAGCAGCTATTCCAGAACAGGCAGAATAACAGCAGCACCCTTGCAGACAAGGTTAGTATTAATGGGAAGCCGCCGAAGATGCTGGAAAAAAGAGAATGAAAAAATGCTGGTATCTCACCAAATATTGGGCTAGATGTAGGTAATAGGAAATTACCGATTCTAAAATACCGAATTTTACTGATTCGGTATTTTATAAGCATGGGCGAATTTTGCGAATCTCGCGTTCGCGAATTTTGCGGATTTGCGAACTCGCAATCCTCAAAATTCCCGAATTCTCGCGAATTTGCTGATTTTTTTTTGTGTTCGCGCGGGTTTCTGCCAGTTCACGAGGGTTTTGTACAATTTCGCAAACGCGAACTTACCTGTCGGGTCGCAAGTTTTGCGAACTTGTTGTTTCTACTTGTCCAGCCTGTTTGGGACACTCTTCTTCATCACTGCCACTCTCTGTCACCACTGCCACTCTCTGACTACTCATGCCACCCTCTGGCCCACCCATGCCACCCTCTGTTTCATCACAGCACCCTCTGGTTGTCCAGTGTACATTATTGTGGCAAAGCAAAGCACACCTTCCCTGCCTCAAGTGACCTGAATTAATTTGGGGCTGATTAATGTGTCACAGAATATTTTTTTAGCTGGCACCTGCTTCCTTAGTGCTTCCTGATTGGTGATCTTTTGCACTTGCTAAGTGCTTTCATTGTTGCAAAATTAGTTACAACACCTGCCCTGCCCCAACTGACAATAATGAATTAGGGGCTGATTAATGTGTCACTGGATTTGAACTTCCAGTCTGGCTCCTGCTTGTCTGCCTTAGCTGTAATTCAGGACCTTTGTGTAACTATTCTGAGGGTCAGAGCAGGGTCACATAATAGTTGCAAGTAGGCAACTGAACTCTGGAGGGGCCCCTCAGGAAGCACTACAGGAAATGGCTACTAATGATGAGCTTGAACTTTTGAACCTGGTAAGTAGTTTCAGTTCTGCTAAGATCGTATTACTGCAATTTAGCGCTTATTCGCGGGGCGCGAAGTTGAACTGGGAAGCCGCGAACTCACGCGAACAGTGCGAGCAAGCCATAAAATCCGCTGCTCGCGGATTTGCGGATTTTGCGGGAAATTCGCGAATCTCGCGGATTGCGAATTTACCGAAAATCCGCAAAATCCGCGAGCGGAACGGATTTTCCGCCCATGCTTAGTATTTTAGAATCGGTAACTCCTATGTAGATAAAAATTCGGTAAATAATACCGAATCGGTAAGATTCGGTATTTACCAAATCGGTATTTACCAATTCGGTATTTGCCATTGATTCCTATGGGCCTGGAGGCACATTCATGCATTTACATAGGAATTCCTTATTTACCACCAACTAAAATTTTACCGATTTGGTAAAATTACCGATTTGGTAAAATTACTGAATCTGTATTTTGAGATTCCCTACATCTCAGTATCCAAATACCGGTCGGTAACAGCCGAAAATTGGTATTTTCGGCCGTTACCGACCGGTATTTAGATACCTACATCTAGCCCATAGTTTGGAATGAAGTCACAAGGCCGGAGCCCACACGTTTAAAAAAATGGGACAAGCCAGTTGTACTAGACACATTGAAAATGGTATGTATCAAGGCACCAAAATGAAGTGGGAGATCAGTATTTAAAAGCCCCTACACCTCTGTGCGGGTGTTGGCCACATGAAGGAAGAATGTTTCACTGGAAGATGTGAGTGCAACTTCTTTTTGGGACAATAGCGCCCTTATTCTGCTCAATTTATAGAACTCTGCTTTCTTTTTTTATTGGAAATCAGGTAATACTTATTTACATTATCCAATTATTCTTAGATTTGTTTAACATCTGTAGCGGTGTTCTCATTGTTAAATTCATCTGCTTTGACAATGTATGACAATCTTTACATATTTACACATATTTACACAGCATTTTATTCTACTATCTTTTTCTTCCAGGTCCTTAATGGATCCTATATTTTCATTCCTTTCCGCTTAGCTTTAAAGCCTTTACATTTATGCAGAGGCATTTCCTGCTGACAGATATTCAATATCCTATGCATCTATTGTTGATAGGCAGGCGGTTCCTTATCTCTGCAAACCGTGGCAACCAACAATCTTCCCACTACAACCGTTGTAAATACAAAATCTCTCTGTGGAGTGTCTAATTCCATCATGTTGTCATAGCCTAAAAGTATCAGCGTTGCGGTAATTTTTATTTCTTTATTCATTACTTGAAACTAAAAGTTCTCTATACCTGTTTTAAGCTCATCCAGTTTCCCATTCGAATAAAACATATGAATAGTATCTACCTGTCTACTTTGGCATCTTGGGCATTCATCGGTCTGGCTCTTTCCCCAGCCAAACAGATTTGCTGGGGTATAATAGAGATCATACAAAGTTTTATATTGTTGCGCTTTCAAATTTGATGACAGCAAAACCCTGATCACAATCTTTATTATCATATCCACATCTACCTCCCGTGCGCCTGAAGCCATCACACCGGGCCAGACAGCAGCGGCTCCTCACCCGATGGCAGCACTGGGCGGGTGCGCCGTGGGCCCTGATTGACAGGCGGGCACCTGAACTCCCCACAGCATGGACGGTGGCAGGGAGAGGCGGGCGTCCTGACCCGCATACGGCTGTCAGCACCAGAGGAGGGAGCACTGAGGTGAGGCGCCCGTGCAGGGCCACGGCTATGGCCTCTTCAGGGAGGCTGGGGCTGCTTGACTTCCACAGGGCGCCCGGCGCAGAGACACAGACTGATGCCCCCCTGAGGACTGGACGTGGGGGTCGGCGGCCACAGTCACAGGGAGAGCGTAGAGTGGTGGAGGGGGACCCCACTGGGCTGCCTGATACCGGGGGGCGCACTCGACACCCCCTCCCCACCAGGGCCCACCAGAACTCTCGCCAGACCCCCCCAATATGGCGACGTGATGCATGACCCAACACCTGAGCAAGGAGCTACACCTACCGGCCGCCACCAGTTCCCCGAGCCTGGGGGAGCCACACTGGTCCGGACCCCACCGGCCCACCCGTTGGCAGACTCTTTTAGCACGGAGGGGGGAGAGAGGTACAGCACCCGAGGTGACGCTGCCCCGCGACCAGCCGCTAGTGCTATACACCATGGGGCGTGCACGAAAGGGGGCAGCCCCCCTAGACCTCCACGACCGGAGCACACACCACGCCTGATGGCTCTGAGGGGCGTCGGCGCTGGGCTAGGGAGCCTTCCGAAGGGCCACGATTGGCGCGAGACGCCTTGGGCAGCAACATCCGAGGCATATTGCAGCCACAAGATGGGGGAAACCAGAAGAACGCAGCCCACCCTGGTGCCAGAGACAGCTCCAGAAAATATGTCGCACCCCAAGACCGGAACTCAGTCGACCATAGCCCCGCCGGACCAGACTATATCGGACAAGCTGAACCGCATCCTGGCCGCGATCGAACAATCCAGCGTGTCCATTGAGGAAAGGCTGGGCACTCTCGCGACAGACATTAACCTTGTCAAGGACGATCACCGGAAGCTGGCGGACAAGGTCAGTGAAGGGGGGAAGACCATAGCGGACCACCAACCGATGGTGAAGAATCATCTCCATGCGATTAATGATGTCCTAACCTGCCTGTCAACGTTGGAGAAGCGCATGGTGGATTTGGAAGGGGGTTCACGGAGCTGCAACATTCAAGTCCTGGGGCTGCCGGAGGGAGTCGAGGAAGACGACCCGGTGGGCCATATGGAGGCATGGGTGAAGTGTTTCACCCCAGAGGCCGACCGGTTCGCATTCTTTCCATTAAACGGGCCCACCGAGTCCCAGCGCGCCGGCCCGACCAGGAGAGCCACCTCGTCAAATGCTAGCCAAATTCCTGCACTTCAAAGACCGAGACGTGGTGCTCTGGGCCGCGAGATGATCTAGCCCCCTCCGGGTGGAAGACAAGCAGGTGATGGTCTTCCCGGACCATGCACCGGACGGTACAGCAACAGAGGTCGTATTTTATGGAGGTGAAGCGGCTACTCAGAGCTAATGGCATTCAAAACTCCCTGCTCTTCCCCGACAGACTTTGGGTCATCTTTAAGGACACCACATTATTTTTTACGTATGCGTAAAACGCAAGGGACTGGGCAGGCCTGCACTATCCGCGCCCCCCCCATGCCCGGACCTGGACTGGAGCGGAAACGCAGGACACCTCGCCCCAGGAAACGCAGTCGCAACAACGGACGGCACGGCGGTGTAGCCCCCAGTACGCGAAGCCCTACCAGCGGCTCTCCAGATCTGGAACAAATAATACAAGAAGGCCGGGAAGTCCTGCGCACCGTTCAGTCACTGCAGGCCTCACCACGTTCGTACGACATTGACGGGGCCCCCGACTATTCTCCTCTGCGGGGGAGGAAGACAAAGATGAAACATCGTCCAAGGGAGACTCGGTCACCCTGCCGCGAGTCACACCCCAGACTGCAGACCTTATAAGCTAAAGAACGCGCAGCACCACAACAGGGGGTACACCCTCCCAGTAGAACTTCATATCTCCGGCGCTCAGCAGATAGATCGAGACTCCCTCTTTAAATATTTACAGATCACCCAGGGTACGTCTATCGCACTACTTTACACCTACAAGGAACTACATGACGCACACTAATCCTACACAAACCCGTCCGAGGACCGCCCTTGCGCGCACGCACCGCCACCCCATAGTTGCTAATCGGTAGTTGACGCTCTCCCCCTCAGGAGGGGTAGTTTGGACGTACCGCTCTAGGCGATAGGTCCTCTGTATTGGGACAGTTTCCCGACTCCCATGACCTCGTGTTCTCCCTAACAAGTAGGGCAGGGCCGTAACTCCATTGCATTACACAGCTCCGCACGGCACGTTCATCCACAGGGGTGGGGAGGCCACACTCCAGCGGGGACTGAGCACCCCCAGGCCCCTATACTGCACCTGTCATGGCCGACACAGATGTAAAAGTTCCTGACCCTCAATGTGCGCGGGATGCATTTGGCCAGGAAGTGCTATGCGATCTGTGCGTACATTAAACGGCAGCAGGTGCAGATCATTTCCCTGCAGGAGACGCATCTCACAGGGGAGGAACTGGGCAGACTCCAAAGAAAATGGCGGGGCATTTTTTGCGGGGCCACTTACTCCGCTTTTGCAAGAGGCGCACTGATCTGGATCCCTTCTGCGAACTGAGCAGGCGTGTTGACCCAGAGAGCCGCTATGCCCTGCTGGAGGGGTTATTAGATGGGCAGCCACTCCTTGTAGGCAGCATCTATGCCCCGAACATAGATCAAACAGCATTCTGGGGTACTCTGACACACACCTTGGCGGGATTCACGCGGTCCCCGTGGCTATTGGGAGGGGACTACAACTGCTTCTTAGACCTGCCATTAGATAGGTAACACACTCCCCAGACCATGCACACACAGCCGCATTTCGAGCCTGGGTGGCCCACTGGTCCCTCTCAGATGCTTGGCGACATCTCCACCCGGCCTCCAAGATATATTCCTTCCACTCGATACCACACAACTTGCAAATCCGCCTAGACCGTTTTTTGCGCACATGATCCCTCCTACCGCGCATTGGGCACTCCGATTACTTGGGTGGTGTCGGATCACGAGGCGCATGTAGTTACCCTCGCATGGTGCCCACCCTTGCCACCATTCCCCACATGGCGCCTACCTAAACACTGCCTCCAGGATCCGGTGTTTAAGAATGAGCAGGCAGATACCATCCAACACTACTTTGCGGAAAATGGGGGCACTGCAGCGACTAGGTCCCTGAAATGGGATGCATTCAAAGTGGTCTTAAGGGGGGCTTGCATTAGACAAGTTGCGGGGGTGAAACAGACCTTGGAGAGGGCGGTACGCACTGCAGAACAGCGGGTGGCGCAGCTTTCTAAGGCGGCTAATCAGCAGGAGGTCCCCCCACTCATCTAGCGGAGGCCAAAGCTAAGTATGCAGAGGCCTGTGCTGATTTGAGGCGCTATAATTTTCGCGCCTACGCCACTAGAGCCCATAAGGAGGGAGACCGGGCTGGTACACTGCTTGCATGGCTCATCTGTCAGGACATACATGCACAACTGGTCACTGGTATACGCGACGCCACGGGGGAGATTGTCTACGCACAGGCAGACATTCTAGCGGCCTTTCATGATTATTACGCTGGGCTGTACCGGGAACCCACTCCGGACAGGGTGATCCACATTCAGCAAATACTGCACACAGACACTATGGCCCACCTCACGGATGAAGACCGTAAATCGCTTGATGTTCCGATTACGGTGGCGGAGATCAAACTTGCTATCCGTCGTCTGGCTACCAACAAGGCGCCAGGCCACAATGGTTTCCCGATAGAGTTGTACGCCACATTCTCCCAGCAGCTTTCCCCCCAACTTAACACGGTCTTCGGTGAGGCACTGGCAGTAGGTTCACTCCCGCAATCGATGCGCGCGTCTACACTGGTGACATTCCCCAAGCCCGATTGGGACCCTCTGCTCCGCTCTTCTTACCGGCCGATCACCCTGCTGACCGAAGATTGTAAAATCCTAGGGCAAATATTGGCAGATAGACACGCAGACCTCCTACCCCGGCTAATCCACCCGGACCAGTGCGGTTTCGTCCCCGGGAGAAATACCTCCCAGAATCTGCGCCACCTGTTCTAGTTCCAGGACGGGGTGCGGGATAGATTTTCGCGGGCAGCGTGCCTGGTGTTGGACCTGGAGAAAGCGTTTGACACCTTGGCATGGCAGTATCTCTTCGGGGCGCTACAACGGGTGGGCGTGGGACCCCATTTTCTCGCCTACACGTGGCTACTGTATATGGATATCACTACTAGAGTGCGACTGGTCCGATCAGTCTCCCCCCCCATACAGATCGAGCGCCGAACCTGCCAGGGGTGCCCCCTGTCCCCTGTCATTTTTGCCATCGCTATGGAGCCACTTGCGGCGCGGCTGCAGGAGATGGAGCAACACTGGGGCATCCCGATAGGGGAGCGTACGCACTGCGTCTCCCTTTATGCGGATGACCTTCTCATCTACATCAGGGACTTCACCACGGACCTCTCCACAATCTGGAACACACTCTCGGATTTTGAGAGGGCTGCGGGATTACGAGTCAACTGGGAGAAATCCTCTCTCTACCCCCTGCACCCACACACTCCACTCACCGAAATCCGGTTGGGAGAGGCCTCACTGGCATGGACGGGAAACCCCTGCATTATCTGGGAATTTGACTTATCACAAACCCTGAGACCTCCTAGAGGGCAATAATTACCGAGCCCTCGGGCCTCAAGGACCAGGTCAGCTTCTGGAGGTCTCTACCCTTGGCTCCCATAGGAAGACTTGCCTTGTCAAGAACCATCAAAGCGGCAATGAAATTACTTTTTAATTTGCATCACCCTGACATCTGTTTTTATACGGCTAGTTATTTACTCAAGGCAATTAGTTCTAGGAAAAGCATGAATTTTTAAAAAAATAATTTTTAAAATAATTTATCCATTGGAAACTTTTTAAAGTGTGTTATTTGATTTGTTATATGTATCATACTGTATTTTTTTGCGGATTGCGATTGTAAAGTGTATTTTCTTTTAACATGTATTATATGTATGTACTTTTATGGACATGATTTACATGTCTCCGAATAAAGTTTTTGACTTGACTTGACTTGCCTTGTCCAAAATGATTATGGTGCCTAGGCTCCTTTACTATTTTGCAAACATCCCGGTAGTCCTGCCGCGCCCCTTTTTTCAAGAGGTGAATTAATTACTAATCTCCCTGGTCTGGGGGTGGGGCCGTAGCAGAGTTGGCCTGTCGACTTTGCAGCTGCCTCGTGATAGGAGAGGGTTGGGGGCCCTGTCCTTTGAAGCATACTTCCTGGCGGTGCAGCTGCAGTGGCTACTGCTGTGGACGGTGCAGCGTAACCTGGGAGAGGCAGAGACCCAAGAAGGACAGCTGACAGACCCGGCGCTGATCCGACTTCTACTGCCAGGCACGAGGCCCAATCAGGCCCGTCCTCAGCTGGTGAGGGTGGCCAGAGCATGCATGATGAGGATACATTGCATGTCCAAAGAGGCGCCCGTATATTCCCCACTGCTGCCCCTAGCGGGGCTTCCACGGGGCTCTGGGTACTACACCGCGGGAGAATTGCAGGTCTGAACAGATCTCCAGCTCACAGAGGCGGAGGTCTTGTTCTCAGAGAGCCAACTGACCCCGTTCGTGGGACTGACCGAGGAGTGGGGGCTACCGGCCGGCCAGTTCACAGACAGCTGGTGGCCGATTGTGGGCAGACGTGGGATCTCCGGAACGGGGAACCTGCGACCCACCCCGTACTACACACGATTCTCCACTTGGGAGCGGGCAGGCATCTTGTCACGTGGATATACAAATCTATCAAAGAACTCACTCAGGTATCATTATCTAGCTTGCGCCTGCGCTGGGAAGAGGATATAGGACGACCCCTTCATGACAGAGAATGGTTGAAGGCCCTAGAACTTCACAAAAAAGTATCCCACAGCCAACGGTTTAAGAATGTCCAATTTAACATATTGCACCGGCCCTACCTCAACGGCACGGCTGAAGCGCTTCTACCCGACATCTCAATTCGCTTGCCCCAGATGTAGTGCGCCTGATGCCCCTTTTCTTCATATGTTTTGGACATGCCCCACACTGCAACCCCTCTGGGCGACAGTGCATTACACGCTGCGAACAGTCACCGGCCTTACAGATCTTCACACGTGGGAGGCTTGCGCTCTGGGTATCTACAAACGTAACAAATACAAGAAGGTAGAGACCAAATTTGCGCTACTGGCCATACTATTAGTGAAACGCAGCATAGCAATGCACTGGCGCGCGCCGGAAGGACCCCCGATTGCAGCATGGTGGGGGGCAGTACAGAAGTGGGCTGCCACAGAGGAAGACCTTATTCGCCAGGAGGAGGCCAGCAGCAAATACACCTGGCGGAAACAGACCCATGGCAGGGCCTGCGAGCGACGCCGGACCCGCACGCCCCTGTCTAGAACAGGCACGTTCTGCCCCGCTTAGCCAGTCCCTCCATAGGCCACCCCCCTTAGATGCGCTGCAACGTCAGGTGCGGAATGCAGTGTCTGGAATCAGTTGCATGACACGGGCCACCATCACACAGGCCCTTTTGAGCTGCACCCCCTAGCCCTACCACCCCTGCCCCTGTATTTCCCCAGTTTAGAGGCCCTTAGTTCCTGTTAAGACTGGATAACCATTTCACGATACACACTGCAAGGGACATGGAACCGGAGACTGGTGCCCAACCGCAAGAACAGTGGTCTTTGTATTACTGACAGTCCTTTGTATCCTCCCGGACACAGCTGGCAAGGAGACCTCCTCTCTATCGCTTACGGAGCCATTGCCCAGATGAACGCTTCCTCCGCGGCTGGTCCGTATGTTAGAACTCTCTGCATGTAATTCCTCACTGATGTGAATGTATTTGTATTGCATGTCTGAAATGCAAAATTCAATAAAAAGGTTTATAAAATCTACCTCCCCATCTACAATCTTTTCGCCCATCTCATCTTTATTTTCTCCATGTCATCCGCTAGTCTCTGTGACAAATCCGCATAAAAATCCATGTTCCTACTGTCTCGGTGTTTCATTACTCTCAGCAGTGATACCTCCTCCACTTTAACAGGTCCCTTAGTGAGGCCCTTGATGTATCTGTATATATTTGAAGCATGAGCTTCTGCTTAGCCCAAACCTTTGAACAAGCTCCAGAAAGGTTATTTATTCTTGATTATTAAATGTCGTTCACGTCGGCGCAAAGCTACAAAAGAATTTCCGAATGTTGCTGACGCAGGAAGATATTCACAAGGTGAGGAATCCACTGGCAGATGTATCCATCGGAAGTATACTTATTGCATCTAGAGATTTGACAGTGCCTCATCCCCTTTTCCCAAACTTTTATTACCCCCTGGACACACTTATATCAAATTATTTTACTATAGCTAGATTCAGATTGCCTTTGAAAGAGACCTTCTGCCTCTTTCCCCAACACCAGCTGATAAATATTAGGTAACTTAGATCCTTCATCCCTATCAGTTTCAGAAAAATACAATGTGCCAAGGTGTTGTAGGGCACAGGCCCAATATTAAAATAATATATTAGGAGCACTCCACCCTCCCCCTCCTTTCTATGGGCAGAGTCAAGAATTGATATGCCCGTCGTATCTTTTTATAACCCCATATGAACTTTGAGAAAATAACCTCGATTCTTTTTATTTTGCTCCCAGGTAGTTCTAACGGTATCGCACGCATTAAATATAAAATCTTGGGGAACGTCCGCATTTTTAATACATTGTTCCTGCCTATAATCGTAAGATGTAGCTAATCCATTTGTCTAATTTCTACACCTATTTTCCCCAATACAGGATCTATATTAACGTCCCACAACCTATATATCTGTGATATTAAATTAACCCCTAGATACATGGCCTTCTCTATTACCCGAGGATCCTGCAGATGACATCGGGAGGAGCATGGAATTTGCGTTTTCTCTTTATTTAACAAGTAGGCAGGCTGCCTCCCAAATTCTGTTGCCATACTTTCAATTTCTTTAATTGTCCCTTGTGGGTCTGTTTTAACTATCCCAATATCATCTGCATAAGCAAGGATCTTTGTCTCATACCCTTGTGTAATAATTGGTTTAATTGCACAAGTTACTTACCTTCGGTAACGATATATCTGTAAGAAACAGTAGTGAGTGTTAGATTCCTTACCTTAGAATATCCCCAGGCGTCAGACTGGATCCGGAAAGTTTTCGTCAGCAGTACCCCTGCGCGTTGATAGGGTTCGTCTGCGGCTCAGCGTCTGTCGTCGGCGTCGTGATCGCCGGGATGACGTCGTCGGAGTAATTAGACGCCGCCCTGGCGCGCTGACATCAGTTCTGTACATAGCTTTCAGCGTCAGGAACGCAAAGCAATGATAGAAACCAACACTGGTGCCATGAAACTAGGGCCCTGGAAGGGATGTCCTTAACCCTAGATATCGGTTTGCAGAACGGGGAGGATGGTTGGGGCGGTAAGGAATATAACACTAACTACTGTTTCTTACAGATATATCGTTACCAAAGGTAAGTAGCTTGTGCATCTGAAAGAAACAGGTTAGTGTTAGATTCCTTACCTTAGAATAGATACCCCAGCAATACCCACCCCGGTGGTGGGTCTGCGAACCAAGGTCACACCAGAAAGTCCTGGAGAATGGAACGGCCAAAATAGACATCTCTCCGGACTTGGCTGTCCAGGCAGTAGCAAACGTGTGCAGCGAGGCCCACGTAGCTGCCTGACAGATGTCCTGCAAGGGGACTCCCCGACCCAGGGCAGTGGTAGCCGCCGTGGCCCAAGTGGAATGGGCTCTCAGCCCAACAGGAGGCTCCTTTTTCGCCAAGGAGTAACAGACCTTGATGCACAACACGACCCACCGAGAGATGGTTCGCTTGTGCACCGCCCGTCCCTCCTTAGAGCCCACGTAACCAACAAATAGCTGGTCGTCCACCCGGAACTGGCGTGTGCGATCTAGATAGAAAGAGAGCGCACGTTTTGGGCCCAGACGGTGGAGCCTCCCTTCCTCTTTTGAGGGATGCAGAGGCGGAAAGAAGGTGGGCAAGGTGATGGACTGCCTGATATGAAAGGCTGTAACCACTTGGGCAGGAAAGAAGGACGAGTCCTCAGAACAACTTTTTCCGGATGGACAGAGAGGAAAGGAGGTTTAGAAGACAGAGCCTGGAGCTCCCTCACTCTCCTGGCAGAGGTGATGGCAACCAGGAAAGCAGTCTTAAGAGTCAGAAGACGTAGAGGACAGTTATGAAGTGGCTCGAAGGGAGCGCACATCAGATAAGTCAGTACCAGGTTCAAGTCCCACTGAGGCATCATGAAAGGAACAGGAGAAAACATGTGCGCGATGCCTTTCAAGAATCTATTTACAGCAGGGGACTAGAAAAGAGAAGGCTGGTCAGGAAGCCTCAAAAAGGCTTAAATGGCCGAGGGGTAGCCTTTAATAGTGCCCAGAGCAGAGACCTGCTGTGCAAGAGAAAGAAGAAAGAGGAGAACCTCTTAAAGGGAGGCAGAGAGTGGATTCGCAGCCTTTGCTGTGCACCATGCCACAAATTTGTTCCACCTGCAGGCGTATACCGATTTTGTGGAGGGACGCCTGGCTGCCAGAATCACATCACAGACTTCAGGAGGCAAGTCAAATGGCCTCAACTGTCGCTGCTCAATCTCCACGCATGTAGGTGGAGACGGGACAAGTTCGGGTGGAGGACCGTCTCCTGCTGCTGCGACTGAAGGTCCTCCTGAAGAGGCAGACAAATCGGGGGATCGACTGACATGCTGAGTAGCTCGGGATACCAGTATCTTCGTGCCCAGTCCGGAGCCACAAGGATGACTTGGGCCCGGTCTCGCCTGATCTTCTTCAGCACTCTGGGCAGAAGTGGTATAGGCGGAAAGGCGTACAACAGACTGCAGCTCCACTCGTGACGAAAAGCACCTCCGAGCAAGTGCCGCCTTGGAAATTCCAACCCGCAGAACTGATAACATTGCGCATTCACTTCGGTGCCGAAAAGATCTAACCAAGGCTCTCCCCACTGCTGAAAGAGACCTTGCACCACGTTTCAGTTCAGACGCCATTCGTGATCCATCCTGCACCGGCGGCTGAGTTTGTCTGAACCTGCCAGGTGTTGAACCACCAGGGTGATGCACTGATGTTCCAGCCATGTCCAGAGGTGCAGAGCCTGCTGACATAGGGTCCACGGCCCCACCCCGCCCTATTTGTTGCAGTATCACATGGCGGTGGTGTTGTCCGTGAACACCAGCACTACACTTCCCCTGACTGAGGGAAGGGATGCCTTCAGTGCAAGCCAGATCGCCAGCAGCTCCAGAACGTTGATGTGAAGCCGGGACTCCTCCGGAGACCTGAGGCCTCTGATCTCCGCCTCTCCCATGTGGCCCCCCCAAACCAGGAGGGATGCATCCATCACAACTCCATGCTCCCGTTGAGGTAGGGAGAGGGATCTGCCGCTGACCCAATCGCGGTTCGTGAGCCACCACTGCAACTGACTCGCAGTGCCCGCCAAGATAAGGACTTGGTCGGACAAGTTGCCCTGATGCTGTGCCCACTGAAACTTCAGGTCCCACTAGAGAGCCTGCATCCGCCACCTGGTGTGATGCACCAGAAGGATACAGGAGGCCATCAGCCCCAGGAGCAGCAGCATCAACCTGACCGAAACTCAGTATAAAGACTGAAAGATCGGAATCAGAGCCTGAATATCCCCAACCCGCTGTTCGGGGGGATAAACCCGAAAATGCGCCAAATCCAGAACTGCTCCGATGAAAAGGAGCGTCTGAGAGGGGCACAGGTGCGACTTCGGTACGTTGATGGAGAACCCCAGCGAATGCAGGATGTCGGCCATAGTCTGGAGATCGGAGACGACTGTCTGGGGCGAGCCCGCCTTCAACAACCAGTCATCGAGATAGGGGAAGACTGAAACCCCTGATCTTCGCAGATGAGCTGCGACCACCGCCATCACTTTCGTGAACACCCAAGGGGCGCTGGTAAGGCCGAAGGAGAGCACGGTAAACTGAAAGTGCTTGTGGCCTACCGTGAACCACAGGTAATGCCGGTGGGCCGGCATGACAGGGATATGGAAATACATGTCCTGCAAGTCCAACGCTACCAGCCAGTCTCCAGGTTCTAGGGCAGCTAGGACCTGAGCTAAAGTCAGCATCTTAAACTTCTCCTTCCGGAGGAAGCCGTTGACGCTCCGGAGGTCCAAGATAGGGCGTAGGCCGCCTTTGCCCTTCTTGGGTACCTGAAAGTAGTGGGAGTAGCAACCACGTCCTACTTCTGGCCCAGGAATGCGCTCAATGGCCCCTTTGGCCGAGAGAGCCATAACTTCCTGCTGCAGAAGTTGCAAGTGATCCCCCGACATACGGTAGTACTGTGGTGGCATGGCTGGAGGGGTCGCCTTGAAGGGGAGGGAGTAACCCCTTCGGACGATTTGCAGCACCCACCTGTCCGTCATGATGGTATGCCAGTGGAGTAGGGATGGCAAACCCTGCCTCCTACTGGTGTCGAATGGGCCTGAAAGCACGGACTAGGAAGGCTTAGAGGCAGATGCTGTGGGGGTGGATGTGGTCTGAACCTGCCTCTGTCCCCTGGCACCGCCATGGCGGTTACCACGTCCGCCACTGTGTTGAGGTTGGTTTTGCGGCCTGTGGCTAAACGAACATGTGGGGGCGCCCCTTCCTAAGCCACCAAAGGGGCGAAAGGCAGAAGTTTGCTGGCGCTGGCCCGACAAGCCCAAGGACTTGGCTGTAGTCCTGGAGTCCTTGAAACGCTCAAGCTCACTGTCTGCCTTGTCGCCAAAAAGGCGACGGCCATCGAAGGGCATGTCCATGAGTGTGGCCTGGACATGAGCCAAAAAATTGGCGGACCTGAGCCAGGCGTGACAGCGAACCGCCACCGTCGTGGAAATTGCTCTGCCCAGCGAGTCCGTGGTATCCAGTCCACATCGTATGTATCCCGCCCCTCAGCAAGGGCCTGGGCGAGCTTTACCCGGGCCTCCTCCGCAACCGTATCCCATAGAGAGTAGCTGTAATGGCCCAAAAGGCAAGCGGTGTTGACGGACCGTAGTCCCAAACTCAGAGAGGAGAACAGTTTCTTCCCAAACTGATCATACCTTTTGGATTCCCGATCCGGTGGGGCGGTCGGAAATGCGGTCTGGGACGTCGAGGCCTGGATAACCATACTCTCAGGGGTGGGGTGAATGGACAGAAAGCAGGGGTCGCCCGGAGCCGGGCGGTGGCGTCGGGCCAAGTTCCGATCCACAGGAAGGCCTGTAGAGGGCTTGGACCAGGTGCCCATCAGAACATCGGTGAGGGCTTTGTTAAACGGCAGTAGAGGCTCCCAGGAGCTTGCCTGCGGTTTGAGCACCTCAGTGAGAAGGTTAGTCCTCACGACCGACACCAGGAGCTCAAGAGCCAAGGCCTTAGCTGCCCTAGTCAACACCATGCTGAAAGCAGCCCCTTCCTCCGTAGCCACGGAAGGAGGAGAGACGAATCAAGTGTCAGGCGAAGTGTCTAGACCACTGGCCTCCCCCAGCTCATCTGCCCAGACCTGGCTCAAATAGCACTGCTGTGCCAGAGGGTCTTCAGACCCCTCCCAGTCGTCCCCGTCATCCATGTCCTGAAAATCAGGCAAAAATGATGGAGCCAGGTCGTAGGTGAATTGCTCACCCATCGGCGCCGGAGATGGCGCCGAGCAGCGCCGCTCCGGAATCAGACTCGGACCGGGGCTGAACCTGGGGCGCCGTAGTCGGAAGACGGCGCCGGGAGCGACACCCTCGGGGTCGGCACCAGCTAGGAGTCGTGAGGTCGACTGGCGACAACCCGGATCCAGGCCTGGATCCTGAGGGGCCCTGCGGGGTCGGGACCTAAGTCGTCGATGGCGCCGGGGCCGTATTTGGATATTTGGATATTTGGAGGGGTATTTGTAAAGCGCGGCGTTCGCTCCGGAGGGAGCATCATGGCGCTGAAAAATCCTGAAAGCCCGTGTCAGGCGGAAGGCACGGGGGGGTCTATATGGCGGCTCTGGTACAGTCGTCGGGGAGGTTGAAAATCTAAATTTTAAGGAGCTTTCTGAATGGCTTCTCTAAGGTCTGCTGTCTCAGGTGTTTAGGCATGCTGTTCCACGCCTTGATGGCCAGAGAACTTAAAGTTTTTCCGCCTTTGGACTTTAAGTTGTACCTGGCGGAGGACATGAGATTGTCTTGGGCAGAGCGAAGGGAGCGACTCGGGCAGTAGTGTGGGAAACGTCTGGTGATGTATTTGGGACCAGTGTTGTTATAATCCCGAAAGGCCACAGTAAGTATTTTGAAGAGTATTCTTTTATGAAGGGGTAGCCAGTGCAGGGTTTTTAGGGCAGTAGAGATTGAGGATTTGCGTGGTAGTTTCAGGGCCAGGCGGGCGGCCGTATGGAGGACGCTTTG
Organism: Lissotriton vulgaris; assembly: GCF_964263255.1. NCBI lineage: Eukaryota > Metazoa > Chordata > Amphibia > Caudata > Salamandridae > Lissotriton > Lissotriton vulgaris. Next base: position 47,592,644 of record NC_141696.1, read on the forward strand.
TAGTTTGGTCAGAGTGGATTTTTGGTCCCAGCCAGGAGGGCGTTACAGTAGTCAACGCGTAAGATAATGAGAGCTGCTGTTACAGTTTTGCGTAGCACCCGACGGCGCCAGGGCCGGAGCCGTCGGCCTGCTAGTGCCCCCAGTCGGATCCGTGGGGCCCGAAGGGGCCTCAACAGAGTCCGACGGAGGGAAGTGAGCCCTCATGGCCATGAGGAAATCCCGTATCTCATCCTTCGTCGCGTGCAGCCCAGGGACCGGCGGGTGTAGAGCTGGACGCGGCGCCTGCGGCACCGGCGGAGCTGGGCAGGCGGTGTCGCCCGCACCCCCGGCGGCGTCACGCGAGCGTCGGGATAGTCGGAAGATCGATGACATCTCTTTGACTTCTTTTTCGAATGCCTCGACTTACCGGAGGACTTGGAGCCCGACGAGTGATGGTGACTTGACGAGCGGCGTTGACTGCGGCTCCGCGACTGGTCCCCTCAACTTCCTCCTTGACCATGACCTTGAGCAGCGCAGAGCCGACTGCCGGAGCTCGAGGAGCTTACGGGACCGCTCTCGTCTAGCCTTCGAGGTCAAGGCCCTGCAGTTGGGGCACGACTTGTCGTTGTGGTCAGCCTAGAGACAGTAAAGGCACCGATGGTGGGGGGGTCGGTCACCGACATCAGGCGGTGACAGGCGTCACAAGGTTCAAACCCAGGCATCCCTAACGGCACCACGAGTCGAAAGCAACTTGAAAAGTGATCAAAAGAGATCAAAAAAGTTAGTCAAAAATTGACTAGAGTACTGCTCTTCCCGCATCTGCGCTTACTGGTGCAGAAAAAAGAAGAACTTGACGTCAGCACGCGAGGGCGGCGTCTAAGTACTCCGATGACGTCATCTCGGCGATCGCGATGCCGACGACGGACGTGGAGCAGAAGACAACGCCTACCAACGCGCAGGGGTACTGCTGACGAAAACTTTCCGGATCCAGTCTGACGCCTAGGGATATTCTAAGGTAAGGAATCTAACACTCACCTGTTTCTTTGAGATGCCTGATTATTCACAATTCTTACTATAAATGGATCAAGATAAAATGCAAATAAGATAGGGGAGCAGTGGCACCATTGGCGTGTTCCCCTAGAAATCTCAATCCTCCTAGATGTGTTCCCCATCAGTTGTATCTGTGCATACAGTTTAAAATACATGGCTTGAATACCCCTCAAAAACCCAGGACCGAACCCTCTCTCACCCAAAGTGCCCCACAAAAATTGTCAAGACACTCGATCAACAGCCACTTCCATACCCTCTGCTTCTGAAATATCTAATATTGATATAACGCATCTTGTGTGGTCTGTGGTCCGCCTGCCAGGAACAAAACCATGTTGCCAGGGTGATACCACTGGAATAACTATTCTTTGCAAACGAGAGGCCATTATTTTAGAATATACCTTTGCATCCGCATTCATTAATGAAATTGGACGATATGAAGATGGTAATTCTAAGACTTTACCCTTTTTAGGGAAAACTACTATATCTGTACCCTGCCATGATACTGGTGGGACCCCGCTATATTGTATACCTAGATATAGATCATGTAAAATAGGGAGAATCTGTGTGGCTAGCAATTTATAGACTTCTACCGGTATGTTATCGGGTCCAGCTGCTTTTCCTGCAGAGAGGAATCCAAATGCCTTCTGAAGCTCTTGCATGGTAATGTCCTGCTCTAATTCCTGTACTGTGTCTTCTTCCAGTTTAGGCAAGGTAAAATTCCTATCCTCTGTCTCTGCCGAATCAAGCACAGTATCCGCCTGATATAATCTTCCATAAAATTCCTCAAAAACTTCCATTATTTTCTCGGAGCCCTCCACTATTTGATCTTTTTTATTCTTAAATTTCAGGAAATTATATCTGGTACTTTTTTGTCTTATCCTATATGCCAGTGCTTTTTCCTATTGTCTCCCCGTATTCATAAATTTCCCCCTATACGCTTGATACAATTGAGCCACCTTCTCCTGGAAATGCGTATTAATATCTGATTTAGCTACAGCTAGATTTAGCATATGCTCCCGTAATACCTCTTCCGCCCCCCTTTTTTCTTTTTATTACAACATGCTCAGTTTCCAATTCTGTCAATTTCCGAATCAATTGATCCGTTTCTGCTTTCCGCTGCTTTTGGATTCAAGCTGCATATCCTATAACTGCACCCCTAAAGGGGGCTTTAAAAGTATCCCAGGCCATTGAGTGAGCTGCGCTATATATGTTACAATCAAAGAATTCCACTGCCCATTGTTTAATATAAGAGCAAAATCCCTCGTCAGCTAATATTTTTTATCAAAAGACCATGAGCTCTGTTTTTGCCTAACAGCCATACCTCTTATTTCCAACACCAAAGGATTATGATCAGCAAAAAGTTGGGGTAATTTCCTAACATCTAGCTGATCCATCAGCTGACTAGACACCAAAAAATAATCCAGCTTAACGGAATTCCTATGGGGATGAGAAAAATACGTATACCAAGGCTCTTTTTGTTTCTTTTCCTTCCACACGTCTATCAATCCATGAGTATCTTTGAATGTGTTTATTGCTCTTTATATTTTTGGTTTGCTCCCTGAGTATTTCTGACTCTGCGGTTGTGCATCCACTTCTATATGTATAATAAAATCTCAACATATTATCAATGATTGTCACCATGTGGCCAACTCAACCTCCAATTCTTCCCAAATGGCTTCATCATCTAAATTAGACCCGTATATGTTAACCACAGTTAGCCCCATACTTAGCTCTATTATAGCCCAACGTCCCCATTTATCTGCCGCTGTGCGGGTAACTCCCCGAGCGCTCTGTTTAACATATATAACCACTCCCCTTATCATGGTTGTTTGTGTGGAACACACTGCGAGATTATACCCCCTAATTTCCAACAGATCCTTATTCTTCCAGGGAATGTGTGTCTCCTGGAGACAGATTACATCTGGGTTTACCATTCTAAGAATCTGAAAAACCCTTTCTCTCTTTTTCTTGTCGTTCAAGCCAGCCACATTAGATGTGCATATCTGCAACCTATCCATCTATGTTTATCTTATTTCTTTTGCTTTTGCTCACCATTGCTTATATATGTCATTGTCCCTTCTTTCCGTTTATCGTTATGTACTCCTGATTTCCATATTTTTACAGTTTTCTCTTCCCAAAACCTCCCCACTTGCCCCCCCTAAGCCCTCCTCCAACCCTATCCCCCCATGCCCTCCCACACCCCCTCATCCCAGCTGCCCCCCAAACCAGCCCCATGCTCCCATCCCACGCCACCCCCCCACCTTTTTCCTAATTCACCGGCAAAAGGGCACACAGACCTTGCGATGGGAAGAGACTCGCCCTTCAGACCCCCCTCACTCTTATCAACTTTAAATAAACATTTTATTCAAGCAAATGGTTACAGTTAATAATGATCCTTATAAATACATACTAAACATTCCTTAAATTAAGATTATACAAAAATCTCTATACTATTTGACTTCATACTTCTCCCACAAGATTTAGAAATCTACCCTATAGTTGCTCAAATAGTACCCAAAAATTATTTTCCTGAATTTCTGACACAAAAAATGTGTTTGACCCTTGTTTACCACTTTCAGAGTTGCAGGGTTCAATAGGAAAGCAAGTGCTCCTTTGCTCTGAAAAGGGGTTATTTTTCAAAAGTGTGATGGAAGAAATCGAGCATTACAAAGAAGTGTATCTCCTTTCCCATTGGCTTCCTATCGGGTCGGGCGATATCATACATGGCCTGACATGCTCAAAAATTATTTAAGCATATCAAAATCGCCCTAGGTCTGATTGTCCCCTTTTTGCAACAGCCTACTTAAACGGGAACCTACGGGATCTTTGCACCTCACGACCCCAGTCCCATACTGAAAGTTCAGGAAACACTTCTGTGAATAATTCCACCACAAATTTCCGGACATCCGCTCCCTCCAAACCTTCCGGTATGCCCAATATCCTGAGATTATTCCTGCGTGATTGATTTTCTAAATCCACCAATTTATGCTGAGTATTATCACGATGAGAGGTAATAGCGTTCATAGTGACTTTGCATGCGGACATTTCATCCTCCAATACCAATATGCGACCCTCCGCCTCTGTTATTCTCTCCGAAAATTCATTACAAGTTTTGGCTATCCTCCTGACGGTGTTTTGCAACTTGCGCCACTCTGTGTGTGTCTTGAGATTCTCTGTGCGGGTTTTTGCTCTATGTTCTATTATAGATTGATTTATTGAAGCCAATGATATTTCCTCCGGTTTGACAGTTGCAACATCAGCACTTTGGTCATCTCCTTTATCCCCTGCAGCGGTAATTTCCGGGGAGAGTGAAATCTCACACATAAGACTCCTGGCGGTCCAGGCTGTATTGTTCTCGCCTTCTCTAGATTACGTTCCTTCTTTTGCACCATAGTGATATCCAGGTTTGGCTCTTCTAGATTGGACAGATTAAGTTCGCTGCCAAGGCTCACTATTGACTCATCCTGAGACCCTGCTTTATTCCTCCCACTTGAGCTTCATCTGATGAGTCTGAAGGTTCTGAGAGTGAAAAGAATTTCTCTCCAGGATCACTCCCTCTACTGCCAAATACTTTCTTTTCTTCCTCCTCTCCTTTTTCTACGTTTTGCCCTGCTTGAGGATCAAACTTCAATATCTCCTGACCGCTATCTCGTTCTAATGCTGTTAGGGACACTTCTGGATCACTCTGAGGTTGCTCTTTCTGTATTTCTGCCTGGGCTGCCACCATAGGAATCAGTTGCATTGATACGCTAGTACTCACACCTTTATTCGCTCGTCATCTTCAGGAACACTGCTTTGTAAAGAACTCTGCTTTCAAGGTCGTAATGGAAGGCCAAGTTGAGATTTCGAACCTCCCTCCCATGTGTGTGTGGAAAAGCAAAGTTTTACAGCAACTACACATTTTGAGACAGTTACAACGTAAGGGAAGCCAGCAAGCATGCCGCAGCAAGCATCATTATTTAAAAGTAAATAGCTACCGTTAGCAAGCAGTGTCAATGTAGGTGTTATAGCTGGCACTGGATTACCCTTTAAAATACAAGCTAAATGTGGTGCCTGTAGGTTACAAGCGCCATGCATTTGTATATTCTTACACACAAGAGAGGGATCTGGAGTGGATACGCATGATTCCCCAGTCAAGTACACTTCTTTGCCATCCAGAGGCATCTGTATGTGAAAGGCAAAGACCACACTTCGTGGAGATATGCACCACCCAGGGGTTCAGATCCTAGTGCATAATGTTTCATACATGAACTACATTTAAACAGGGAAAATGGTAAAGGTATCACCCCATGGATAAGCCAGACAGCCAAATCAGTTTCAGCAACTGAAAAAGGTAAGGGATCTAACTTTTCAATGTGTAACATACTGTATGTTGCATCCTTCATGGACATAAATTGTTGTTCATATAGTCCCAAGGAACCTTTCCCATCTTAAGTGTTTGTAATATCCAAGCAAACTGCATGATGGAACACAATTGATTCTGACCATGGTATAATACAGCGACTTCATCATGAACAATATCCACAACAGATAAAACAATATTATCTAGTGTGTAAATGCGGGAGGAAAGAGAGTTGATGCTATTGTCAACGGCAGCAAGCACCCTTTCAATATTTGCTTGGTCTATTGCTCTTAGATGTGAAGCTGCTTCAATTTGGGACTGGTTCCAAACTTCATTGTAAATAGCATACAGAAATCTTTTCGATCTAGCACCTGCGGGGCCTTTAACAAAATCTGTTAAATCAACATCTTCAGTTAATAAAGACAAATGGTGTTTAACTGACGTTTGGGTATCCCTTTAACAACATGTTGTATATCACCTTCAATTAAAAATAGTATGTCATATAGTCTGTCAGGGGGCAAGTCCAATTTCAGAGGGATAGGGTTCCGGATATCTGTGATTTCAAAGGGAGCAATATATATTTGATATAGTTTGCGTGTCCCTAAAATTTTAGATTCTTCAAAACCAAACTTGATCTCCAGTTTTATATATGGGTGTCTGAAGTCTGCATTTATCAGTTTGCTGCTTCATTCTTTCTTTGCCCTTACTTAAACATGCTCTAGCTTTTTCCTGACTATCGTGTTGTTGTGATAAACAATCTTGTACTGCTGGGACTAATGAGGTGTATCAATAGGAAATGGTGAGGCTATTGGGTGGTAACCTGTGAGAAAATAGAAGGGAGTACATTGAGTGGCTGTATGTAAACTATTATTGTACTCAAATTCTGCTAACGGTAACAACTCATCCAATGACTGGCGGTTGTAGCTAGGAGACAACAAAGGGGTTGAGTAAGAACCTGATTAACTTTTTCTGTTTGACCTTTGGTTTATAGATGGTAAGCAGAAACAGAGCTTCTTCAATACCAAGGGCCTTACATAGATTTTTCACAAAACTAGATATAAATTGACTACCCTGATCAGAAATAACCTTAGATGGGAGACCGTGTAACCGTACAACTTGTTGGATAAAAATTGTCCTAGTATCTTTGGCTCAGGGTAATTTCTGTAAAGGAACAAAATGAGCCATTTTCAATAACTAGACTACAATGACTAAAATTGTAGTATATCTGTTAGATGGGAGCAAATCTGTTAGAAAATCAATACTCATGGTATGCCGAGGACTAGGTGGTAGAGGTAATGGTTGTGCAACACCTGCTGGAGCTTGAGGCCTACTTTTTTGTCAAGTACAAACAGGACAAGAGGTTATGTTTTCAAAAACATCTTTTGCCATTTCATGCCACCAAAAATACTTCTTGCAATTTGTTGAAGTTTTGTACACCCCTGGATGTCCAGCAAGTGGGAATCATGATTCCATGTTAATTCTAACTTTCTGCGATCAGAGGTAGGTAGATACAATTTATTGCCATGGTAAAAGTAACCATCTTTTATGCATTGTTTATTTTTGGATAGCCAATCTTGTGAATGTTCTTTTTTACAAGTAGAACTTAGTAGGGGGAAAAACATATTTTTTTGTTTTGGTGGCTACAATCTTATTATCAGGTACTATGGTTGGGCAATCGTTGACTTCTGTGGGATTTGCAGAGTAACCAAACCATGATAAACATTGGATTGTAGTTGTTTAGTGCCAGGGCAGTAAGTGATGATGAAATTTAATTGATTAAAAAATTCAACCAACGCATTTGTCGTGGAGTAAGGGCCTTGATAGAACCAAAGAACTAAGTTCTTATGATATGTGAATATGTTTACTAGATCTTTTGCTCCCAAGAGATAGTGTTGCCATTCTTCAAACACTTGTTAAATGGCGTGTAATTTCTGTTCTGACACCATATAATGTGCTTCTGCTGGGAGTAATTTTTTAGAGTGAAATGCAACAAGATGCAATTGCCCAGAAGTAGGATTTTTCTAGGACTAGACGCCTCCTACTTTGGGAGCCTCCTCTTTGACAAAAAAAAATGATGTTCAGGATCTGGGTGATGTAATACTGGAGCTGTGGTGAATTGTTCTTTCAATTTCATAAAAGCTTGGGAAGAAGCAGTAGTTTATAAAAATTCCTGTCCTTTGCGCAATAACTGGGTAAGGTTTGCTAGCAATTCTGAAAAATGGTTTATGAAGCGTCGATAGAAATGTGCAAATCCCAAAACCCGTTGTAGCTCTTTTATGTTGGTAGGAGCTGGCCAGGAAAGTATTGCGTCAATTTTCTTCGGTTCTATAAGGATTCCTTTTGGAGAGAGAATGTAGCTTAAAATGTTAACCGTGGTAGCATGAACAACGCATTTTTCTAGTGTCAAAAAGAGACTGTTGTCAAAAAAGTCGCTGTAAAACTGCTTTAACATAGTGTACATGTTCTTCGTCATTTTTGAATAAATTAAAATGTCATCTATATAGACAATGACAAAACCATTGAGGAAATCTTGTAAGACCGCGATAATAAAAGATTTGAAAGGCCACTGAGGTGTTGCATAGGCCGAAGGGCAATCCGGTATATTCGAACAAACCAAATTTTGTGCGAAATGCTATCTTCCACTCATCACCTTCTTTGACCTTGACAAGATGGGATGCCCTGGGAACATCCAATTTAGTATAAATTGTTGAGTTTCCTAATTGAGCTAAAGGGACTGGAATCTGTGGTAGGGTTATGGTGGCTTTGTTCAAGGTACGGTAGTCAATACAAGCTCTGATACTGCCATCCCGTTTCGGGACAAAATAAATGTGATGAGGAAATAGCTGAAGGGGAATGATGAATGTACCCAAGATGGAGTAATTTGTCTGAATGCTGTCGTAAGTATTGTTTTTCTGATTCAGTAAGGGTGTAGGCCCTACTGCTAAGTAATGCTGCTCCTGTTATCAAATCAATTTGACAGTCAAACGTTCTGTGTGGGGGCAATTGGGTTGCTTGCACAGAGTCAAACAAGTCCCGATAGGTAAGTTAAATATGTGGAATTTTTGGTGGAAATGAAGCATCAGCCACCCACTCAGGAGAAGTTTCTTAATAGAATTTTTGTCTAAAGCCGGCAGAGTCTAAAGTCACAGTTCTGAGAACCCGGTCTATCTTTGGATTATGTTTTGCTAACCATGGGACTACCAGAATAACTCTGAAAGTTGGGGTGTCTATCAAGTTAAAAGTTAAAGTTTCAGTGTGCCCATTGTCACAAACAAGAATCAAGGAACTTGTTTGAAACGTAATGAGGCCAGAGGAGAGTTCATATCCAACCACTGCACGGACAGGTTCTGTTTTTCTTCCCAGATTTTTGGAACTTTAATTTCTTAGCGAGTCTAAGGTCAAAGAAATTACCTGTCGCTCCAGAGTCGAGTAATAAAGGAAATGTGGATCTAACTTGTGACCCCAAGATGATAGTCACATGAATAGTGAAATGTTGGGGAATGTCTGTTGCAGTATTGGCCAGATATTGAGAGGTATGTAAACCTTCTGTTGAACAAGCGACCTCCGTTCCTCTTGAGATTGTTAGTTGTCCTGTGGTTCTGTTGTTAAATTGGCCGCTATCTTTTCAGGGTTTTTTGGACGGGTAGGACAATCTTTAGCAAAATGCCCAACTATCCCACAGTACAGGGATAACTGTAATTAAAGTCTTCGATCTTTTTCTGTTGCAGACAGGGAACCCCTAACCCTCCAATATGCATGGGTTCTGTGTCTGTTTTGTTGTCTAGTTCTTTTTGTTCTTGTTTTAATAGGGGAAATTTAGTAGCTAGCCAAGCTTTTTCACCCTTGCGTTCACCCAAGCGATGGTCCAATTTGACTAACAAATCAACAAAGTTAGAATAATTGTCCGGTAAATCTACTATGTGGGAGAGCATCTTTAAGATCATCCCTCAAACCACACTAGAACAAAGACCCTCTATTTTTTGTCTGGACATCTTTTTTCTGCCAAGAGTCGGTTAAAGTTAGTATTGTACGTTAAGAGATCCTTAGAATCTTGCTGCAGGTTGAGCAATTCATGATCGCTAGACTGCACAAAAACATGTTTAGCAAACAACTTTGTCATTGCTGCCTTTAAAGTCGACCAGTTATATAAAAGAGGTCATTATTATCAATTAAACAAAGGGACGAATAGGCCACTACTCCGCCAAAATATGATAAAACAAAAGCCACTTTAGAGCATCTGTGGGAAAAGACTGAGGCGTACATATAAAATGCAGCTGGCACTGACTAACAAACATTGCAAACTTGCTACTATCTCTCAAAAACCGCTCTGGTTTGGCAAAAGGTACTAGTGTGGTTACTGCTACTGTCACCTGCATGAGAAGGTTTATTTGGTCCTCAACTATCCCAGAAGGAGAAGGCGTAGACTGTATTTTAAAAGTAAAAGGAAGCTTTGGGAATCTGACTAGCGTATCCCAAGGAGACTCTGAGTGTATAGCAAATTAATTCATTCGTTATTTCTTGATTCTCTTCCTTAAGTCTAAGCATTTCTGATTGTAGGTTCTGTATGGTTTTGCTTAAAGGTGTATCCTCAGATGTGTCTTCCATGAGGGCCTGGGACACGACAGGATTAACTCTCTGTGACAAGACCACTCACTTGAATGCCAGGATTTTCCTTTAGGGAGAGACAAGAGATTCCAATGCCTCCTGCAGCCTCTTTTGGTTACAGTGAATCTAAACACTGTGCCCAAAAAGACCTCAAGGGGAAGGGGGAATGGGGGGAGAATCAGAACAAAAAGGAAAACAGAAATCGCTATGGACTCACAATGTTGCCGTCGAAGAGTGACGTGATTTAAGGCTTGAGTCTTGCCCCACAATGAAGCTGAGGACCCACCCACAGGCAATCTCTTTTATACCATAGGAAAGGGGTTAGGATAGCAAAGGGGTCTCCATCAGAGGAGATGCTAGACAGATGGGAATATACTCTAATATCCTTTGTCCAGTTTTGCGCCAGAGCGGGAGCTAATGGCTCCCAGAACTGGTTCCTACTGGAGTATGCGAAGAGGGCACTAAATGTGCCCTTCAAAGCAGTCTGGTGGCACTGACAAGTATCCCCACCCCAGCCCAATAAACTAAGTCATATCTAGGAGGTAAGTAAGTAAGTACATTTTATTTGCATAGTTAATTAAAACTGTTGCAATACAGAAATATATATATATATATTCAATACAAAATCTGTCATGTACATGAATAAAACTTGTTCCTTCATAATGCTTATGTCTTAAAATCATGCTAATAAAGCTGCTAGTTTTGAACAACTATAGCAGCATGATAACTTATCAATTTGTATCTCCTAATTTATAAGTTAAAAATGTCTACAGAGCTGTCTCAGAAACTTTTCTGCTCTGCAGTTCAATTGTGGATCACTAGATGCAAAGCATGCCAACAGGGTTTGCCTCCTTGTTTGAATCTCTCGTAGATTAAACATTTGTTTCAACAGTTGTTTTCGTTCTTTGAGGAGTTCTTTACAGGAGCATAGTAAATGCAGCAGGTCTTTCTGAGCTGTTCGACATAATCGGCACTGAGAGCCTGCTTTATTGCGTAGCCAAGGTGGAAGATGCTGGATGCATGGGAGCAGACCAAATCTATATTTCATAAATGCAATTTTTATATTTTTGTCATTTCCCAGATTGAAATAAGCTTGAGCACCCGGCTTCGTGTATGTGTTCAAAGTCATCCATCAATGGGCTCTCTGTAAAAGTGCTGCCTTATCCCCCAGCCATGACAGTAGTTTCACCGTTTTCCATTCTAATTTTTTGAAGATTAGGGTTGTTGTCAATGTTTCCCAAAGTTGATTTAACCCTAATTTGTGTAAGCTGCTGTGAAGATATTTCGCAGCTGGTGATGTAGTGTGCGTTTGTAGCTTTTTCCACAGCAGTTTGTTTTTAACGTTCCCCGAGGAGTTTTTCACACTTTATCCCATGCAGTGGCGAAGGTCCCTTGTCTGGCAATTGTTAGTTTCAAGACGGCAAACTCAAGTCTGATGTGTGCAGGTGAGGTATATTTCGGAAGTCCAAAAATGACCCTGTACGCAGTTGTTACAGTGGCATTGAGTATTTCCGCGTCCCTGCCACTCTGTACCGCGCTACCGTAGGTGATTGTTGGTAGAAGTTTTGCACAAACTACCTCTGCTAGTGGCAGGATAGATGGGCCAGATAATTTAGAATTTAAGGTTTTCAGGGAAGTTGCTATTATTAAACCTTTTTGCCTTATGCTGTTCTTCTTCGCCAGGTAATGACCGCCGGAATCCAGCTTTACGCAGAGATATTTGTATTCTGTTGTACCTTATATTCTGGTCTCTCCCCAAAACTAGGCTGCAGTTTGTCGCCTTTTATTATCGATTATCATTGTTCTTGTTTTGTCCAGGTTGATCGTTAGATCATTTGCTTGTGAGAAGTCCCGTGTTGTATTTAGGAGATGTTGTAGCCCTACTTTTGTTTTGCTGATCAGGACTATGTCATCTGCATAAAGAAGACAGGGAAGTGCTGTATCTCCTAATTTTGGGTCTTGTGAAATACAGCCGATTAGCAGAGGAACTAAATCAGCTGTGTACAGATTAAAGAGAGTGGGTGCCAAAACACAGCCGTTTCAGGCCTTTTTCCGTGGGAATGCGTTTTGACAGGAAGGTTCCATTACCCAGCTTCACCTGTAGCCACGTGTCCATATGCAAGTTTATGATCAGGTTGAGTAGGGGCTGAGGAAGCCCCCAGAGATGTAGTTTGGACCAAAGTCTGATGCAGTTAACATGATCAAAAGCGGCCTTGTAGTCGATAAAGTAAAGGTATAGTGACGATCGTGTAGCTGCTGTCTTGTCCATAAGCATTGCTATGCTTAATATATTAGTTGTTGTCCCCACTGATTTTGTGAAGCCAGTCTGTTGGAGAGGAATTGCAGATTTTTCTTTCACCCAAGCCTGAAGCTCCTCCAATAATAAGCCTGCAAAGAATTTTGTTTTGTTGTCTAGTAGTGCCACTAAACGATAGTTTTGAGGTTCCAACTTGTCACCAGATTTATGGATTGGGGAAATGATTGAACCTCTCCATGAGCTAGGCAAGATGTTCAATGATCTGATTTCTCTGAAGAGTGGGTTCAGTGTTTCTGCCCACAAAGTTGCCTCCTGTTAGTAAAGTACTGGTGGTGTTCCGTTTGGGCCAGGAGCACCTTCTCTTCTCCCCTTTCCTATCTGCCTTTTGATGGCGTCAATTTGAATCGTTTGATGGCCATTATTTGGTGGATCTGGCCCTGATTTCCCGGAGTCAACAAGATTTATTTTGACCTGGGCCTTGAGTGTCGTTTGGAAGTCGGGTTCATTTTGACAGGCTTGGCTCTTCTCGCTTTGTTCAGTGCCTTGTCGAAAGTGTGACCCGAGGTATTTTACCCAGGCTTCTTCTGTGATGTTTGTGGAAACGCCGTCATGATTGTGGTGAATGAACTGGTTTATGGTACCCCAGAATCTGGTGCTATTGTTTTGTTTGACATCTGCATGTAGTTTAACCCATAAATCCTCCTCCATAGCTCTATTCGCATCCCTTTTTAGTTTTTTGAGGACTGCTCTTTGTTTCTGTAATTCTTGTAAGTGTGGTCTGAATCTTTGGAGGTTTGGTGGTTCGATCTTGGTTGCATGTACCTCCATCGCTAATAGGAAGTTTCTCCATTTCTCCACTTCACCCTCTCCGAACCTCGCAGCGTAGTGTTGTTTTTGCAATTTCAAGCATCTTGCTTCCTGCGGCTATCTTGAATTTAATTCTTCTTAAGTTGATGGTGGCAATTAATCCCTGAGGCTCCTGGCAGCGTTCAAATATTAGAGTGACTGTTCTATTTCTTGGGGCCAATGATCACTATCTTCTTTGTTACCCAGCTGGAACGATGCAATTTGTTGAAAGAGAGCTAGGGAGACGAAAGTATAGTCCAGAATCAAGCTTGTTTTTGTGGAACTATATGTCGTCACAGGTGGGTTGTCTTTCAGTGATCTACCATTTAATGCCCTTAGATTAAGATGTTCCAAAACCTACATAGTCGTTTGTCCTATTTTGGTTTGTTTGCACGTGTGAGGTTTTCCTTGCTGCGGGATATTCCAGATTGTATTTTGCAAAAGCACTTCTTCGTCCACAGAGGATCCCATTAAATTGTGGTTTAAGTCCCCAGTTAGGACAAGATCACTTGTGGGCCCCTCACATATACATGTTTCCATAAAGTTGCACATTTCCTTGACTAGTTTAATATTATTTTTAGGTTGGAAATACACCTTTAGCAACATGATATTAGAATCCAGTTTATTTAATGATGGTGATGAGAAGGAAATAGTGACTGTGAGAGTTGACTGTATTATGGAACCAAACATGCGAGCAGAATAGGCGACTGTATTAGCGACATATGTGGCCAAGCCTCCTTGCAGATGGCCGTATTTTGCTCCCCTTGTGACATTTACAAAGAAGCGCAGAAATCCTTGGAAATGAGGCCGGTCTGTCACCCACGTTTCTTGTAGTGCCACTATGTTGAAGGCCCTGATATAGGTGACAAAGTCCAAATCCGCTAGTTCGTTGGCAAGTCGTTTTACATTCCAGGAGCAGAGCCGTAATGTCCCTAATGTGTTTGCTGTGTTTAGTGGACAAGCATCTTGTCAGTCTCTTGTGGTATTTATGGTTCTCGCGAACCATCTTGTGTCTTCTTCCCAAGCTTGCGGTGTGAAGGTGTCATTGCGGCTTCTTTAATTCCTCGGGTTGGTGCTTCTTGTCGCCATTGCAGTGCCCTATGGCCCCTCTCAGCACTGATGTAGTTGGTCTGCCAACGGCCATCTCAGGGGCCCTCAGGGGCTCTGGGATTAACAGATTGGGATAACCGGATAACCTTGCTTAAAGTACGGGGCAATGGTTATCCCCCAAGACTTTAGGATGTCACTTTCTTGGAGGATTTTAAGTGCTATTGTCAGAGAGGCCCAAGTTGCTCTTGGTTTTTCGCCTGCCTTTAAGTCCCCGCAATTAATGAATTCTATTGACTATAAATCTGTCGCCGTTATATCTGCCAATGAGGTTATGTGAGATAGTAACCGCAGTATGTTGCCTCAGTTGAGTCCAACATGTTTTATACCAAACATGCCCATGTGTGGCACAGCCTCTATATAGTTAGCCACTGCGTACTGACAGATGGGCACCATATGTATCAAAATGACTGGCCACACGTACAAAGCCTGGAGAAATTACTCTGTGGTTTGTAGGGGTGATCTGCTCATGCAGGGGCATCCACAAACTTATAACCCAGCACCCTGCCTTCAGGATTGAAAGCCCTGCACTAGGGGTGACTTGTACGTTTAAAGTGCAGTGACCTCTGAAATAAGGAAACTTATATCTGTCTTAAGAGGTGCTTTGGCAATGGCGGGCCTGTAGTCACAGTTGGAGTGGTCTCTCATTGATGGCACAAAACATGCCGTAGCCCATGGGAGACCCCTGGTGTACTTATGCCCTGGGTACCTCAGTACCATATACTGGAGATATATAGGGGTGCACCCGTAGCCAATAGTGGAGGTACAGAAGGAAGGACTTTCCAGACGATTTTAGGAGTGAGAGCACAGCTTCTGGGGTACTGATGAACAAGTTACTTACCTTCGGTAATGCTTTTTCTGGTGGATACAGTATCTGCCTGTGGATTCCTCTTCTTATGAATATCTCCTGCGCAAGCCTACTGCGGAAATTTTTCGTAGCTCTCAACGCCGACGAGGTTGTCATAGCGTCATGGCTCCGCACGCGGCTCTGCATGATGTCACCGGAACCATAAGAGGACCTCGTCAATGTGATGACGTCAGTTCCACCCATTTTTTCCGTGCCACCGAGGCAAAACGGGCAAACCGACCATAGAGACAATGCATACATAGTATAAAAAATTCACACAAATACACTGTATTGAATGAAATAAGAAAGCTTGCATTTTAAACAAGACAACAATAAACCAATAAAGGTAATAAAGTCTTGAGTACACAAAAATACATCAAATAACTAATGCCTCAATTTTTATGGTATAAAAGGGTGGACAATGGGGAGAAAGATGGGTCAGTGTGGAATCCAGAGGCAGATACTTTATCCATCCAAAAAACGTTACCGAAGGTAAGTAACTTGTTCTTCTGATGGATACATCTGCCTGTGGATTCCTCTCCTTATGAATAGAATACCATAGCAGTTCCACTCCCGGAGGAGGGTATCCACCCTTCTATACCAAAGAGTCCTGCAAAACAGAGCGCGCAAAATGCCCATCCCTCCTCACTTCGGGATCTAAACAGTAATGCTTCGCGAAAGTGTGGAGGAAGGCCCAAGTTGCATCTTTACAAATGTCCAAAACAGGAACACCTCTAGACAATGCAGAAGAAGACTATTTAGCTCTCATGAATGAACACTAATGCCTACAGGAGGCTCCTTTCCAGCCAGAGAGGAGCATATCTTGATACACAAGATGATCCATCTTGATAAAGTACATATCCAACAAAGAGCTGGTCATCTTGCCGGATGTCCTTTGTTCTGTTCAAAGAGAAGTTAATCGCCCTTTGGATCCAAACGATGAAGCCTCTCCTCCTCTTTGGATGGGTGAGGACGAGGATAGAAAGTTGGAAGGGTAACCGACTGGAAGGGAGTCACCCCCTTATACAGAAAAGCAGTCCTGGTCCTAACTAACATCCTTTCAGCATGTATGGTCAGAAAAGGAGGCTTTGAACTCAAAGCCAGGAGCTCACTCACCCTCCTTGCCGCAGTGATAGCTACCAGGAAGACCATTAAAAAAATTAACAGTCTCAACGGACAACTATGCATAGGTTCGAACGTAGAACCCATTAAAAAAGATAACACCAGATTCAAATCCCACTGGGGCATAATAAAAGGAGTGGGAGGAAACATGTTTGTCAGCCCTTAATGAATCTTAAGACCATTGGAGACTTAAAAGGAGAAGGCTGATCAGGCAAACACAAAAATGCTGACAATGCGGACAAATAGCCTTCAACAGTAGCCACAGCACAACCCTGCTGGGCCAAATGAAGAGAAAAACAAAGAACATCAGAAAGATGAGCTTGTAAGGGATCAATAGATTTCTTTCCGCACCACTTAACAAATTTAGACCACCTGTAAGAATAGAGAGACTTGGTGGAGTGTCACCTGGCCGATAGTATAACGTCCACCACGTCAGGCGGGAGAGGAAAAAATTCAAGTTGCCCCGTTCAGTAAGCATGGGCGAATTTTGCGAATCTCGCGTTCGCGAATTTTGCGGATTTGCGAACTCGCAATGCGCAAAATCCGCGAATTCCCGCGAATTTGCGGAATTTTTTTTTTGTGTTCGCCCGTGTTTCTGCCAGTTCGCGAGGGTTTTTACAATTTCGCAATTTGCGAACTTACCTGTCGGGTCGCAAGTTTTGCGAACTTGTTGTTTCTACATGTCCAGCCTGTTTGGGACACTCTTCTTCATCACTGCCACTCTCTGTCACCACTGCCACTCTCTGACTACTCATGCCACCCTCTGGCCCACCCATGCCACCCTCTGTTTCATCACCACACCCTCTGGTTGTCCAGTGTACATTATTTTCGGCAAAGCAAAGCACACCTTCCCTGCCTCAAGTGACCTGAATTAATTTGGGGCTCATTAATGTGTCACAGAATATTTTTTTAGCTGGCACCTGCTTCCTTAGTGCGCCCTGATTAGTGATCTTTTGCACTTGCTAAGTGCTTTCATTGTTGCAAAATTAGTTACAACACCTGCCCTGCCCCAACTGACAATAATGAATTAGGGGCTGATTAATGGATTTTAACTTCCAGCCTGGCTCCTGCTTGTCTCCCTTAGCTGTAATTCGGGACCTTTGTGGCATATGTGTAACTATTCTGAGGTTCAGAGCAGGGTCACATAATAGTTGCAACTGGCAACTGAACTCTGGAGGGGCCCCTCAGGAAGCACTACAGGAAATGGCTACTAATGATGAGCCTGAACTTTTGAACCTGGTAAGTAGTTTCAGTTTTGCTAAGATCGTATTTCTGCAATTTAGCACTTATTCGTGGGGCGCGAAGTTGTACTGGGAAGCCGCGAACTCACGCGAACAGTGCGAGCAGTGCGAGCAAAATCCGCTGCTCGCGGATTTGCGGATTTTGCGGGAGATTCGCGAATCTCGCGGATTGCGAATTTCCCGAAAATCCGCAAAATCCGCGAGCGAAACGGATTTTCCGCCCATACCTACCGTTCAGTCTCCAGGCATGAAGGTGCAGGCTCTGGAGGTGGGGGTGTAAAACCTGCCCCTCCATCTGCAAGAGGAGGTCTGCCCTGAGAGGGAGACGGAGCGGAGGGTGTGCCAGAGGTGAAAAAGGTCCGTGTACCACACCCTTCTTGGCCAATCTGGGGCGATCAATATAACTTGGGCCTGGTCTTGGCAAATCTTCCTCAGAACCCAAGGAATCAAGGGTATGGGAGGAAACGTGTAAAGGAGTTGCGAACTGAAACACGTCCCCCAATGCTCCCTGCATCGGAAGATGGAGATTGCAGAATGACGGGCAGTGTGCGTTCTAGAGAGTGGCAAATAGGTCCACCCGAGGAGTTCCCTAAGTCTGGAAGATATATCGAACTACCACTGGATGAAGCCTCCATTCGTGGTCGGTGGAGAACTGCCGACTGAGACTGTCCGCATACACGTTCAACACCACGGCCAGATGATTTGCCCTCAAACAAATTTGATGGTCCTGAATCCAGGACCGAAACCGCAACGCCTCTCTGCAGAGACGGTACGACCCTACTCCTCCCTGTTTGTTGATATACCACATCACGGTAGTGTTGTCCGTCAGGACTTGAACCGACTGACCACGGATGGAAGGGAGGAAGGCCTTGAGCGTCAAACGTATCGCCCGCAATTTCAGAAGGTTGATGTGAAGCAACCTTTCCTCTGGAGACCAAACACCCTTGATCTCCAGATCCCCCAGATGAGCACCCCACCCTAGGTTAGAGTCATCCGTTATCACTGTGGCCACAGATGGAGGACGATGAAAGGGCTTTCCTTGAGACAGATTGCAGAAAAAAGTAAGGAGGCCCCCTTTCTAGATTGATCTGGGACCAGGGGAAACAAGGAAAAACAACAAAGGGTGTCCCTCAGTACAAGCAATGAGCTATCTTGTATGGTCATAGTCACTATACTTCTAGTAAAAAAGTGTCATAAGTTTAGGGCAAATGTACCTACAGATTGCCCTCCACGCTCCACCAAGACAGATCCGCTGCAGCTTATCTGGAGATTCTGAATGACTCCCTGAGATCTCCGTTGTGCTGGTACCACTGCTTGTGGAGATACCACTGGAGCGTCTCATGTGCCAGCGTGCATGGTTGACCAACAGAATGCAGGAAGCGAATAGACTGAGCAGACGAAGGACCTTCAGAACTGGAACAACCGCTTCATTGTGGAATAAAGGGATCATCTCCTGAATATTGAGAATTCTTTGTGGAGGAGGTAATGCTCAACACACAGTAGTGTCCAGTACCGCCCCTATGAACAGGTTAAAATGAGAGCCCACCAGGTGAGGTTTGAGCACATTGATTGAAAAACCCAAGTCGAACAACAGTTGAGATGTTACCCGGAGATGATGAAGCACCATCTCTGGCGACTACGCTTTGAGCAGCCAGTCGTCCAGATAGGGGAAAACAGGAATCCCCGACCTTCTGAGATGAGCTCCCACCACTGCCATCACCTTTGAGAAGACTCAAGGTGCAGTAGTAAGACCAAACGGGAGGCCCACAAACTGGTAGTGCTGCGAACCAACCGTAAAACGGAGATACTTCCTGTGAGACTTCAGAATAGGAATGTGAAAATACGCATCCTGTAAGTCGATCGACACCATCCAGTCCTCTTCCTGCAGCGCCAGAAGAACTGTGCAAGGGTTAGCATCTTGAATTTCTCCTACTTCAGGTAAAAATTCAAGATCCTGAGGTCCAGGATCAGATGTAAACTGTCGTACTTTTTGGGGAACAGGAAATATCGAGAGTAGCATTCCTGACCCCTTTTCTGCTCTGGAACCACCTCTATCGCACCTTTTAGAAGTAAAGCAAGAACCTCCTTCTGCAGAAGAAGCAAATGGTCCTCTGAACAAACACCTTGGTAAGGAGGAGGAAATTACCGAAAGGGAAGGGCGTACCCATTCTCCATAAGGTTTAAAACCCACAGGTCTGTTGTGACCGATTTCCAACCTTGCAGAAAGTGAGACAGCCGACCCCCTGCAGGACCCACATGTTCCAGGATGGGGGATCTAGGGCTGTTTTCCTGCTGTACCAGAAGGTGCGGGGGAGGCAGAAGAGGAGGAGGAGAGATTGTGAGCAGAACCACGTTGGCGACCTCCAGCTCTTCCTCTTTAAGATTTATAGAGTGGATTTTGCTGCAGCTGCTGAGGTTGACGGAAGTTGCGAAATGAAGACATTCCAAAGCCTTGATATTTCTTGTAGCCAATACCTCCCGACTGGGTCTGCAATCCCAAGGATTTTGCAGTGGCTCTGATATCTTTAAACCTCTGTAAGGCCGAATCTGCTTTTGCCCAAAGAGCTTCGAACCGTCAAAGGGAAAATCAACAAGAGTGGCCTGGACATCAGGGGAAAATCCATAAGAACAAAGCCAAGCCTGCCTTCTTGTAGCAATGGAGGAGCCCATAACTCTGTCTACAGAGTCAGCCGTATCCAGACCTGATTGAATAACCTGTCTAGCTGCAGCTAGAGCTTCTGACAGAACCTCCATAAAGTTACCCCTCTCCTCATCCGGTAACTTGGGGGCCAATTGTTTTGCCGAGTCCATCATAGCATGTAAGTAACGGCCCGACAGACAAGTGGCATTGGTCGATTTCAGAGCCATACTAGAAGAGGAGAAGACCTTTTTAGCTGACTGTTCTATCCTCTTTGAGTCCCTATCAGCTGGGGCCTGTGGAAAAGCACCTGAAGATTGCTTGGAGCAGGATGCCTGCACCACCAAACTCTCTGGAGATGGATGAGAAGAGAGAAAACCTGGATCTCCTAGTGCAGTCCTATACCTTCTAGCCACAGCCTTAGAAATGGCAGGCGAAGAGAGTGGTTTACACCAAACCTTGAGGATAGGATCCAGCAAAGCTTCATTAAAGGGTAACAAATGTTCAACTGTTGAGGAAGGTGAATGCAAATCCTCAGTCAATAAGTTTGGTTAATATTCTGCAGTTGGCAGCTGCAAATCCAAAAGCTCCACAGCTTTCCTTATCACCAAATGGTAGGCAGCTATCTTCTGAGGTGGTGAAGCCCTTGTAGAAGAGAGCTCCCACTCTGGAAAGGTATCCAAACCACTTACCTCCTGAATTCCCTTGAATTCATCCAGAGACTCTTCCAACTCGCCTTCTTCTACCTCCTCTCTAACATACTGCTCCTCTTCTAAAAACCTCTGAGCCTCTCTCTATGAACGAATACGCAGTCTGTGGGGTCGTACGCGGCGCCGACAGCCACGGAGCCGGCGCCGAAGGAGGCTCAGAAGGAGGCACGAGATCCACACGAGGCCAAGAGGAGGGCTCACCAGACAGCGTCGAGGATTCCATCAACGGCAATGAGCCTCTTGGCGCTGGAAATTGCCATGACGGCACCATCGGCATGAAAGGCATGAAGGGTGCCTGGGCATAGTGCTGGGGCACACCCAAGTTGAATGCCAACGGACCCACAGGACCAGAAGGTGCTCTAGATGGGAAAGCCGCCCTTGTAAAAACACTGTACATAGCATTTAAAAAATGCAACGGATCTGCTCCTAGAGCGGGGAATTGTGGATATGGATTTGAACCAGTATCCATACGGGGAGAGTTTGACGTTGGAACATTCGGATCCACTGCCAAATCCACCGGTTCAATCTCAGGCGCAGGAGAAGATGGAACATCCTGAACCGGCTCTGGGTCTGAAGCTGGTGAATCTCTTGGCGCCGGAGAGTGCGCCGGAGGACCTATAGGCGAAGGAGCCTTCTCCGGAGTCGCACGAGGAGAAGGTGAGGGAAAAGGATACAAAGTCCGTACCGCAACGTTGAGGGGCAGGCAAAGGCGACCTCGAAAACTTACCCTTAGAGGAGCGGCGCCGAGATCCATGTTTTCTTTTATTCTTGTGCTTCCTCGACCTCGATGTATGTGAAGTCGATGACTTCCACCTATCACGCTTACGCCCTCTATCTTCTTTCTTCACCTTAGCCAGAAACAACTTGGCTTCCCTTTGTTTAAGTGCTTTAGGATTCATTTTCCTGCAACAGAAACAATCCTCCACATCATGATCCGAAGACAAGCACCATAAACAATCTTCATGGGGGTCAGTGATGGACATGCGACCCCCACATTCCCTACAGGGTTTAAAATCAGACTTCCTTGAAGACAACATCACTTCTAGCAACAGTTAAAGCAGAAGGAATAACAAAGTAACTCCACAAAATATGGAGAGTGCTAGAAAACCGTTACGCGTCGACGGCATGGGAAAAAGGGAACTGACGTCACCACTCTGACGAGGCTCCCTTATGGCTTCTGTGACATCATGCGGAGTCACGAGCGGAGCCGACGTCCTCCTCTCGTCCGGGGAGAGCTAGGAAAAAATTCTGCAGAATGCTGGTGCAGGAGATATTCATAAGGTGAGGAATCCACAGGCAGATGTATCCATCAGAAATTACGAATACCATTTTCTAAATTGAGATTCTTACTGAATCAAAATTTGGAAATCGCAATTCCTAACATAGTAAAGGATCTATTTTTTAAAAATCATGAATTTAAATGAGGTAGGTCACAATTTGTGTCTCACTAGAAGTCACAGGGATGGTGGCCTGCTAAGGCCATGAGAGCAAAATGTCTGTGATCGCTTTTTAATAAAGCAAACTTTTTTTCTGCAAAAAGGAGCCCGTCTCCCTGAGAGGCACGCAAAATGCATTTCAAAGGAAAAATTCAACATTTAAGCTTCTTTTTTCAATTCCTCAAAGGGAAGGGTCCCATGGGGACTCTTTCCCTTTTGCAAATGGTTACCACTACCTTTCAGTAGTCTGTAAAAAATTAACATTAATACATACCACTGTGAATGGGTACTTGGAAGGGATGCCTTAAACACACCCCTTCCAAATACCATATCATAAACCTAAACTGCAATTCCTTAACAATGTACCAAATTACAATTTATCTTTTGTACATTTAAAGTTATTTTTTGTGATCGCAAATGGCCCGATTCGGCGAATCAGACCATTTGCAACCTCCCAAATAGCTTTGCCATTAGACGTTTAATAAACATTTAGCTGAGTCTTTGTTTTCCTGATATATCTAAGTACAAGTGGTTTCGTTTTTCTGTAATTGTAATTGTGTCTCACTTACCTTAACAGAATCCAATTGTAGGATGTTGGCTTAGTATATGGTTCACACTTATTCAAGTTTTGCACATTGCACTAATCCAGACAAACCTTATGGTGATTTTGGTGGTCTTCGATACCCATAGAAAGGAATCAAAGAGGTAGCTGTGGAGAGAAGCCTTCAGGCTTATCTAGGAGGAGTGTAAAGCAGCTTGTTTTCTCAACTTTAACCAACAGTGTAAATTAAATGAAAAAGAACCTCTTACTGTTTATGTAAAAATAAGTCTTTTTACTAACAACACAATCAGTAAACCATAAATATATATCCTCCCCGGAGATATCAATAGCACACACAAGGGTACTTTGAAAAACACACAGGAAAGTAACACAAAAAACAGTGGTCAACAGGTGGAGACCAAACCATATACAAATATAGTGAAATGTGAGCTGCAAAGGGGAATTGGATTTGGAACCCAAAGACCAAGAGGAGCCGGTACACAAGGAACCGCCCAAGTTAGGTACCCAGGAACTCCATGGAGGCTGTGTGGTGTAAGCACAGCCACGTGTGCAATGGAAGTCAATCTAGAAGTCGCTGTTGCAGTTTTAAAGTAGCACTTTTTTTATGAAGGGCCCTGAAGAAACCCTTTGGAAGGCAGAAGGTTGGAAAGGCATCCAACCCGTGGATGCACCAGGAACTAGGTTACCTGCACCAGAGAAGCCAGGTGCTTAGAAATGAAGTGACGTCAGAACCTGCAGTAGACAACAATGGGAGACTTCGAAGAAGATGCTTCTGGAGAAGACTGAGAAGGAGTCCGGTGGAATCCATGGGTGGATTCTTGAAGTGAAGAACCTGCAAGCAGAGGACAGAGGCTATGCCACGTGGAGGTGACCAGGAGGCACGGAAGCACAATGCCCACAGATGTTGGGAGGTTCTGAAGAGATTGCATGACCTTGTCAATGACGCTGTGAATTCCAGGTGATGCTGAGGAAGACCAGGAGGCGTGCACAATTATTTCACCTTCAGGTGTCAGTGTGTAGGGGTCGGAGTCCAGCAGGAGCACCAACAAGCCTTGGTAGCTGCAACTAGAGTGGATAACAAAAAAGGAGCAAATGTTGGGACCAGCAAGGTCTAGGGGTCTCACCAAATGCAGAAGAGTCATAGCAGGACCCGAACAAGCAGAGAAGCCCACTGAAGCAAAGGAAGACCCTCAAGAGGACCAACAGGCCGAAGGCTCAGTAGTCGCAAAAGGACCTTAAACAGCTCACCAAACTCGGAGGCCCACAATGCAGGAGATGTGTGCAGGACTGTTTTTCATGAAGTGAGGTGCTTGAGGCTGGAGCTTCTTGTTGCCCTGATCTGCGCAGATGAGCTGCAACCACCACCATCCACTTTTGTGAACACCTGAGGGGTGCTGGTAAGGTCAAAGGGGAGCACAATAAACTGAAAATGCTTGTGGCCTACTGTGAACCGCAGGTAACTCCTTTGGGCTGGCAGGACAGGGATATGGGAATATGAGTCTTGCAAGTCCAGTGCTACCATCCAGTCTCTGGGGTCCAGGGCAGACAGGACCTGACCCAACGTGAGCATTTTGAACTTCCCCTTCCGGAGGAAGCGGTTGAGGGCCCTGAGGTCTAAGATAGGATGAAGGCCTTTGTCCTTCTTGGGTACCAGAAAGTAGTGGGAGTAGCAACCATGACCTACTTCTGGCACAGCAACCCATTCAATAGGTCCCTTGGCCAAGAGAGCTGTATCTTTCAGGTGGAGAAGGGCCAAGTGATCCTCGGACATTCCATGGAATGACAGTGGCACGGAGGAAGGGGTAGTATTGAAGGGGAAGGAGAAGCCCCTTCGGACTAACTGCCAAACCCACATGTCCGATGTGATGTTTTGCCAGTGGGGAGGTGATGATGAACCCTGCCGCCCACTGGCCTCTGGTGGCCCTGAAAGTCTGGATTAGGAGGATTTGGAGGCTGCTGCAGGGGGATTATGGGTGGACTGGTCCATCCGCTTGCCCCCAGGCCCGGGTCGATGGATCCCAGGGTTGGGGCCATGCATAGGCTGGGCAGCTTGCGTGACCTGGTGACTTGACTGGGTCGAACGTGGTGGGGCACCACTTCTGTACCCACAAAAGGAGGGAAAGCTACCTGCGTGGGGTGGGAGGTAGCCGCGGGGTCCAAGTATCTGGCCGTAGCCCTAGAATCCTTGAAGAGCTCGAGGCGGAGACGGCCTTGTCAACGAACAGGTGACGGGCATCAAATGGCCAGAAGGGTGGATTGGACATCTCCAGAGAAACCAGATATCCTCAACGAGACGTAGCGCCTCAAGCCTACTGACATGGAAACTGTTCTGCCCAGAGAGTTGGAGGTATACAGCCCACAACTAATGGTGAAATTAGCTGAGTCCCTACCCTCTGCCACTTCACGGGTGCGAATGGCCCAGGCCTACTCCAGACACTGTGGCAGCACTTGCGCAACCATATCCCACACTGTATGGGTATAAAGGCCCAAGAGGCATGCGCTGTTCACCTCAGAGCTAAGCTGGCAGAAGACAATATCTTCTTCCCAAGGTGGTTGAGCTTCTTGGATTCTCGATCTGGGGGAGCAGTAGGGCATGCACCCTTAGAGGACGAGGCTTGGACCACCAAGCTCTAGGGGGTCGGGTATTGGGAAAGGAAAAGTGGGTCACCTGGGGCGGGGTGGTGGCATCGAGCAATCATCCTGTACAACAGGAGCCCCTGTGATGTGCTTGGACCAGGTGCCCAGAAAGGGCGTCGGTGAGGGCTTCATTAAAAGGCAGAAGGGGCTCCGACAAGGCCACTGCTGTTTGAAGCACCTCTGTTAGATTAGTCGTGACTGCCACCATAGGAAGCTCCAGGCCCTGGGCCTCAGCAGCCCTATGCAAAACCACTGCGTATTAAGCTCCTTCCTCCATAGCCATGATAGGGGAGGGAGAGCATGCCAAGGTCTGGGGAGGTATCCAAACCACTGACATTACCCAGTTGCTCTCGCCAGTCCGGCTCGTCAAGCTGGTCAGCCAAAGGGTCCACAGACCCCTCCCAGTCCTCCTCACCATCCTCTGGGTGCCACTCAGGTCTGAAAAGAACACCAGGAATGACCAGAGGTACAAATGTACCTTCTGGTGCCGGTACCATCGTTGAGTGCCGTCGGTCCGTCAATGTATTCAAGTCAGGGGTGAGGCTAGGGTCGGCACCAGGTAAGGGTGCAACTGGCACTGGGGGCGTTCTCACGGTACCGTCCCCAACGCCAATTCCAGTGACGTCGGCCGGCTTCAATCCAGATCCAGACCTGTATCCTCGGGGGCCTTCTCGCACCAGGGCTGAAGCCGCCAGCATCGAAGGCCCAGCGCCCCCAGCGGAGTCTGCGTTAGCCGAAGGCGCACCTGCGGAGTCGGGCTGCCCAAAGATCCCGTGAAGTGCTTCATAGAAAGCTCGAAGCTGGACAGGGGACACTTGGGTTACGGGAATAGGAGGAAAGCAAGGAGCCGTCCCAGAAGCAGGCTCTGAAGAAGGAGCTGGAGAGCAATGACGCTCCAGGTCCGTGTCGCGTCTCACGATGGACGAGGAGAAGGCAAAGAGTGACGGTGCTTCTTCCCCTCCTTCTCGTGCTTCGACTTACCCGAAGAGTCCAAAAATATAGATGATAAATGGTGATGGTGGCTCTGCGACTGGTCCGAAGACCTTCCTCTCGACCCAGACCTCAAACGATGCCGGACCTCCAAGAGCATTCAGGACTGCTCCCACAAAAACTTTGAATTCATGGCCCGGCAGTTGGAGCACGACTTTGGTTCCTGGCTGCGCTCCGGACATCAAAGGCACAGGAGGTGGGGTCCGTAACCAATTTCAGGTGGTTAAAGGCCTCGCATGGCTTGAATCCGGTTCAGTGATGTGAAATCCCTCATGCATCAGGGGTCGAAAGACTCAAAAAGATGTCAACAAAAGTTGAGAAAAAGCTGGTCAAAAAATGGAGAAAAAGAAAGAACTGACGTCAGAGCACAGGGGCTGCGTCCGCGACGCCATCCCAGCCAACACGATGCCGACAACAGACCCGGAGTCGACCGACGACACAACCGACGTGCTGGGGTACTGCTAAAGAAAGAATCTCGAGATCCAGTCTAACGCCTGGGGTAATTCTAAAGGTAAGGAATCTATAACTACAGTCTCTTTCAGATTTGTATATCACACTCTGCACACATGCATTTTATTTTGCAAGTTGTGGAATCAAACAGTAAAATGAAAAGATGGTAAATGTGCCAATCCCACGAGGTGTGTAGTCTGGGAGAAGGCATCAACATACCTAGATATTAATCCAATAGCAGAGTAACCAAGTTGGACACCAATTTTTATACATGTCTATGAATTTTCTTTTACGTTAATACAACTACAATTTTTATAATTATTGATTTACAAATTCTAAGAATTCTTAAAAAGAGGATCTGGAAATCAAGCAAATATGACTTTACAGTTAGCCAAACAAATATTTAGTGATAATGTTAAGTCTGTTGCTAATAAAAAGTCCACAGGAAGTTAAAAGTTTACTGGTACTTTCTAAAAACAAATAACTGTAACTAATAACATCTAAATGTAATGGTCTTTGGACAACAGTAGGATTAACTCAGACACAGTTAATCTATATTTTACAAATCTTTTTAGGATATAATTTGTTGCATTGATCCTACCTCACTGTCAGTGATCAATGTCTAATGTGTAATTAATACAACATATAATTGTATCAAGTTTAACTGCAAAAAGAAACACTGGTTTAACACATATAACTTTCAGTAAATTAAGTAACGTATTCTAACTCAGTGAGCATACCAGTGAAATTCTTCAGAGGTGATATGCTTTAAAGTTGTCCATGCTATTCAAATATTTGCATTTAATATGTGAATAAATGTAAACATTATTAGCTGAGCTGCTAATAGTAAGTTTCCTCATATGTACGACACCAATCTTCACATTAATAATTGCTTTGCTGTTGTTCTTAAACTTTGCTGTAATGTAATGTGACTGGCCCAACAAACATAAAACACTTTGAGAATTCCCACAGACCACCAAAGCACACTGATAATATTGTCCTCCATAGAGAGGATGTTAATGACTCTGTGTGGCATCATCTTTTTGAAATAACAATACTTTTTCAACAGGCTTAAAGCACCATTGCCGATGCCCCAGGGGGTGTGTAGGAATTGCAGAAGGTGAATTAGAAAGAATTAAAGCACGTGACATAAAAACAAAGTGGTTCCTTACTGTCCACATCAGCAGGTATCTGCCCAAAGAGTATGAGGTAAGGCTCATATATCGTACTTCGGAAAATCCAGCCCAACCGTTGCTCATTGTGCACACGGATCGCATGCTTAGATACCCCAAATGACACTATCCAAATAGCCAACAGAAAGAGAAAGAAGAAGAGATCCTTTACCTGAAATAAAAAAAAATTATGTCACACAGTTAGCAAAGAACAAGTTACTTACCTTCGGTAACGCTTTTTCTGGTGGATACAGTATCTGCCTGTGGATTCCTCAACTTGTGAATTTCCCCTGCGCCAGCAGCATTCGGATATTTTTTGTAGCTCTTCACGCTGACGAGGACGACGTCACAGAAGCATGGCTCTGCTCGCGGCTCCGCTGACGTCACCGGAGCCATAAGAGAGCCTCGTAGGCGTGATTACGTCAGTCCGCCATTTTTTCCGTGCCTTCGAGGCACACGGATGGACCGACACAAATATATACAGGATAAAGAGTATACAGTATTTAAACCAACACACACAGTCGGAAATCAATGCATTAACACAAAAAGAATGATAAACTTCCATTAAAAGTAACATATAGAAATTATCACCATTGCAGGTATACAAGGGTGGACAAACGGGGAGGTGGGTGGGTCAGTGAGGAATCCACAGGCAGATACTGTATCCACCAGAAAAAGCCTTACCGAAGGTAAGTAACTTGTTCTTCTGATGGATACATCTGCCTGTGGATTCCTCACCTTGTGAATAGAGTCCCGCAGCAGTCCTCACGTTCGAAGGAGGGTGCCCACCCTTCTATACCAAAAAGTCCTGTAGGACTGAACGTGCAAAGTGTCCATCTCTCCTCAATTTGGAATCTAAGCAGTAATGCTTCGCAAAAGTGTGGAGGGAGGCCCAAGTTGCCGCTCTACAAATGTCCTCCACAGGAACACCTCTAGATAAGGCAGATGTAGAAGACTTTGCTCTGGTAGAGTGATCTCTTATACCCTCTGGAGGATCCTTACCGGCCAAAGAGTAATCTTGATGCACAAGATAATACACCTGGAAAGTGTAAACTTGTGCACCGCTCTGCCTTTCCTGCAGCCTATCAGCCCACGAAGAGCTGGTCATCCACACGAAAGTCTTTAGCCCTATCGAAGTAAAAACTCACCGCCCTTTTAGAGTCCAAGCGGTGAAGCCACTCCTCCTCCTTGGAAGGGTGAGGGGGATGAAAGAAGGTAGGAAGGGTAATGGATTGCCCAGATGGAAGGGAGTTACCACCTTAGGCAGAAAAGCAGCCCTGGTCCTGAGTACCATTCTATCTGCATGAATGGTCAAGAAAGGGGGTTTCAAACTCAGAGCTTGAAGCTCACTTACCCTCCTCGCCGAGGTAATGGCAACAAGAAATACTGTTTTAAAAGACAATAGTCTCAAGGGACACTTGTACATGGGCTCAAAGGGAGAACCCATCATGTAGGTTAAAACAAGATTTAAGTCCCATTGAGGTACAATAAAGGGAGTGGGCGGAAACTTGTTAGTAAGGTCCTTAATGAACCTTAACACAATGGGCGACTTGAACAAAGACGGCTGATCCGGCAAGCAAATGAACGCCGACAAAGCTGATAAATAGCCCTTCACAGTAGCCACAGCAAAGCCCTGCTGGGCTAGAGAGAAAGCAAACTAAAGGATGTTGGATAAACAGGCCCTCAAAGGTTCAATAGATTTCTCCCCACACCAAATGACAAATGTGGATCACCTATAGGAATAGATAGACTTGGTGGAGAGACGCCTGGCAGACAAAATAACGTCCACCACATCAGGTGGGAGAGAGAAAGAATTCAGGTTGCCCGTTCAATTTCCAGGCATGAAGGTGTATGCTCTGGAGGTGGGGGAGTAGAACCTGCCCCTGCGATTGCGAGAGGAGGTCTGTCTTGAGAGGGAGACGGAGCGGAGGGAAAAATGAGAGGTGAAGAAGATCTGTGTACCACACCCTTCTTGGCCAATCCGGGGCGATCAATATGACTTGGGCCCGGTCTTGGCGAATCTTCCTCATTACCCGAGGACTCAAGGGTATGGGAGGAAACGCGTAAAGAAGTTGAGACTCTCAACTCAACTGAAACGCGTCCCCCAAAGCTCCCTGCATCGGATACTGGAGACTGCAGAGTGACAGGCAGTGAGTGTTCTCGTGAGTGGCAGACAGGTCCACCGGAGGAGTTCTTCACGTCCGAAAGACGTGACGTACCACCTCCGGATGAAGCCTCCATTAGTGGTCGGCAGAGAACTGCCGACTTAGACTGTCTGCACGCACGTTCAGAACTCCTGCCAGAAGATTTGCCATCAGACAAATCTGATGGTCCTGAACCCAGGATCAGAGAAGCAGAGCCTCCCTGCAGAGACAATGCAAACCCCACTTCTCCCTACTTGTTGACATAACACATCGCGGTAGCATTGTCCATCAGGACTTGAACTGACTGACCACAAGGGGAAGGGAGGAAGGCCTTGAGCGCCAAACGTATCGCCCTTAGCTCTAGAAGGTTGATGTGAAGCAACCTTTCCTCTGGAGATAAAAGACCCTTGATCTCCAGGTCCCCCAGATGAGCACCCGACCCTAAAGTGGATGCATCCGTTATCACTGTGGCCACCAATGGAGGTAGATGGAAGGGCTTTCCTTGAGACAGATTGCCCTCCACACTCCACCAAGACAGATCTGCTGCAGCTTCTCTGGAGATCCTAACTGACTCCCTGAGATCTCCATTGTGCTGATACCACAGCCTGAGGAGGCACCCCATGGAGAACCTTCATGTGCCAGAGTGCATGGTTGACCACAGAATGCATGAAGCAAACAGACTGAGCAGGCGAAGGACCTTCAGGACTGGAATGACCGCTCCATTGTAAAACAAGGGAATCATTTCCTGAATGTCGAGAATCCTTTGTGGAGGTGGGAATACTCAACACACAGTAGTGTCCAGTACCGCCCCCATTGAACAGGTTGCGCTGAGAGGGCACCAGGTGAGACTTGGGCACGTTTATCTAGAAACCCAATTCGTACATCAGCTGAGTTGTAACCTGCAGATGATAAAGCACCTTCTCTGGCGACTCAGTCGTCCAGATAGGGGAAAACTGGAATGCCCGACCTCCTGAGATGGGCTGCCACCACTGCCATCACCTTGGTGAGGGCTCGAGGTGCAGTAGTAAGTCCAAACGGGAGAACCGCAAACTGATAATGTTGCGACCCTACCGTAAAACGGAGATACTTCCTGTGCGACTTCAGGATTGGGATATGAAAATACCCATCCTGCAAGTCGATCGACACCATCCAGTCCTCCTGTTGCAGCGCCTGAAGAACCTGCGCTAGGGTGAGCATCTTGAACTTCTCCTGCTTCAACAAAAGATTCAAGATCCTGAGTTCCAGGATTGGCTGTAACCTGCCATCCTTTTTGGGAATCTGGAAATACCGGGAGTAGCATCCCTGACCCCTTTCCTGCTCCAGAACCACCTCTATCGCACCTTTTTTTAGTAATGCAAGGACTTCCTCTTGCAGAAGAAGAAGATGGTCCTCCGAACATGCCCCTTGAAAAGGAGGGTAATTTGGAGGGAATGCCCGAAAGGGAAGAGCATGCCCATTTTCCACAAGATCTAGAACCCAAAGATCCATAGTGACCGATTCCCACTCTTGTAGAAAATGGGTAAGCCGACCCCCCACCGGACCCACATGATCCAGAATGGTGGATCTAGGGCTGCTTTGCTGTGACAAGAGGGGGGGGGGTTGAAGAGGAGGAGGAGGAGGGCTGATGACCTCGAGGACGACCCCTGTTCTTGCCCCTATATGATACAGGGTATTCTGCTGCTGCTGCTGAGGCTGCCTGTAGGTCCGAAAGGACAACCTTCCAAAACCTCTGTATCTTCTGTAAGAGGAACCTTTAGGCTGTACCTGTAGGCCCTGAGACTTGGCTGTGGCTTTGCTGTCTTTGAACCTCTCTAAAGCTGCATCTGCTTTCATTACCAAACAGCCCCGAATCATCGAAAGGGAGGTCAAGAAGAGTTGCCTGCACATCCGGAGAGAACTCCGATGACTTGAACCAAGCACTTCTCCTCGTGGCAACCGAAGATCCATAATCCTGGCAACAGAGTCTGCAGTGTCCAGGCCACTCCGTGTACCCTGGCATGCAGCTGCTTGAGTGTCCACCAAGACCTCATTAAAATTCTGTCTGTCCTCCTCAGACAACTTAGAAACAAGCTGTTCTGAGGAGTCCATGTGAGCATGAATATAACAACCCAAAAGACAGGTGGCATTTGTCGACTTCAAGGCCATACTTGCTGAGGAGAACACCTTTTTAGCGAATTGATCAAGCCTTTTAGAGTCTCTATCTCCAGGGAGTTGAGGAAAAACCCCAGAAGATTTCTTAGAACAGGCAGCTTGAATCACCAGGCTCTCAGGAGAAGGATGAGATGTTAGAAAGTCTGGATCTCTGGGAGCCGCCCTATACCTCCTATCAATAGATTTAGAAACTGCTGGAGCTAAAAAGGGCTTATGCCAAACCTCCAAAACCGGTTCAGTGATGGGATCATTAAAAGGCAATAAAGGCTCTGTGACAGTGGAGGGAGAATGAAGAACCTCAGTCAAAATATTGGACTTCAATTAAGCTGTTGGAAGCTGTAGGTCTAAAAGCTCCGCTGCTTTCCTTATAACTGTGTGGTAAGGAGCCACATCCTTAGAAGGAGCGTCTCTAGGAGGAGAAAGCTCCCACTCCGGGGACATATCTAGGCCACTTGCTTCCTTCAACCCCTCAAATAAGTTCCTCCATTTCTTCCTCAGCACAATAACGTTGCTCCTCCAAAACTCTTTGCGCCTCTTGCCTGGACCTCATCCTCGGAACCGACGTTGGCGGCGTCAGACAAGACTCTGATGGGCCGAGCGAGGTCGAGCTGACGGCGCCAGAGAAGAAGGAAACGGAGTCAATGTCCTCAGCGCTGGCAAATGCCAGGATGGGGCCGCTGGAAGAAACGGCATAAAGGGAGCCTGAGCATAAGCCTGAGGAACTCCCAGGTTTAAGGCCATAGGACCCATGGGACCTAAAGGCGCTCCAGAGGGATACACAGCTCTTGCAAAAACTCCATACATTGCATTTAAGTAATGTGATGGATCTTGACCTGGACCAGGGAAAGGTGGGTAAACCCCAGGTACAGACTCAGGTTGAGGCATTAGCGGACTCGGGCTAACCGGCGCAGACGGTGGAGCCACTGGAGTCGAAGACTCATCAGGTACTGGAGCATCTTCCACCGGAGCAGGAGACTGAACCGACATCGGAGATCGAGCTGGCGTTGGAGAGCGTGCCGGTGAAGCTTCAGGTGAAGCCGAACGAGCAGGAGTACCCTGATTGGAACCTGAAGGAGATGGAGAGATATAGTCCTTAAGACGTCGAGGGGCTGGAAAAGTCGACTTCAGAGACGCGTCCTTATCTGAACGGCGTAGAGAGCCCTGCCTCTTCTTCTTCTTGTGGTTCTTAGACTTCGAAGTATGACCCGACATCGACTTCGAACCTGACCTCGACCTTGATCGGGATCTCAACCTTCTTCGACCTCTCTTCTCTTTTCTTATCTACGCCATGAATGGCATGGCTTCTCTCTCCTTTAATGCCTGTGGGTTAATCTTACGACAGCAAACACAACCCTCGACATCGTGATCCGATGACAGGCACCAGACACAATCCTCGTGGGGGTCCGAGATGGACGTATGGCCCCCACACTCCCTACAGGGCTTGAAACCGACTTCCTTGAAGAAATCTTAAAAAAAAAAAACAAGAGAAGCAAGCCAAAAACACAATGTAGCAACAAAACCACAAAGAGTCCCAAAAAACCGTTTGCGGCGACGGCGCAGAAAAAGGGGAACTGACGTCATCACGCCGACGAGGCTCTCTTATGGCTCCGGTGACGTCAGCGGAGCCGCAAGCGGAGCCATGCTTCTGTGACGTCGTCCTCGTCGGCGTGGAGAGCTACGAAAAATTTCCGAATGCTGCTGGCGCAGGGGATATTCACAAGGTGAGGAATCCACTGGCAGATGTATCCATCAGAAAATGTACTACTTTTTTGTACAGAGAAAAATATTTACAAAGTGTAATGTGGTAATTGCATCATCACTTACGGAAAGTAACCAAAACAAGCCTTGCATCCTTTACATCCTTGTAGGAAAATAAGATCTGCTTTTATGGTTACCCCCACTCTGTTTTCTGACTACTCTAACTGGGATCCTGATAATCAGTACCCCAGTCACTGTACTCTCTCCCGAAATGGGACTATGGTATGAACTTTGGTAAATCCCAATTGGCTATTGACAGACCCTTCTAAGTGCACAAGTTACTACTTGTGTAACTATATATCTGTAAGAGACATTAGTTAGTGATAGATTCCTTACCTTAGAATATCCCCAGGCGTCGGACTGGATCCGGAAAGTTTTGCGTAGCAGTACCCTTGCGCGTCGATAGGCGTCGTCTGCGGCTCCGTGTCCGTCGTCGGCGTCGTGGGCGCAGTGATGACGTCGTCGGAGTACTTAGACGCCGCCTCCGCGTGCTGACGTCAGTTCTTAGCCACAGCTTTTCCGCGCCAGAAGCGCAGAGCCATGACAAAAACCAACACTGGTGCCAAGAAACTAGGGCCCTGAAAGGGGATGACCTTAACCCTAGATATCGGTTCGCAGAACGGGGAGGATGGGTGGGTCGGTAAGGAATCTATCACTAACTAATGTCTCTTACAGATATATCCTTACACAAGTAGTAACTTGTGCATCTGAAAGAGACACGTTAGTGATAGATTCCTTACCTTAGAATAGATACCCCAGCAATACCATCCCCGCGGTGGTGGGTCTGCGAACCAATAATCACACCAGAAAGTCCTGGAGGACGGAACGGCCAAAGTAGCTGTCCCTCCGGACTTGACTGTCCAGGCAGTAGTGCCTTGCAAACGTGTGCAGCGAGGCCCACGTAGCTGCCAGGCAAATGTCCTGCAAGGGCACACCTCGGCCCAAGGCAGTAGTAGTGGCCGTGGCTCGAGTGGAATGAGCCCTCAGCCCAACAGGGGGTTCCTTTATAGCCAAGGAGTAACACACCTGGATGCACAAGATAATCCACCGAGAGATGGTCCGTTTGTGCACCGCTTTCCCTTTCTTAGAGCCCGCGTACCCAACAAAGAGTTGATCATCCACCCGGAACTGTTGTGTGCGATTCAGATAAAATGAGAGCGCACGTTTTGGGTCCAGACGGTGGAGCCTCTCCTCCTCTCTCAAGGGGTGCGGAGGCGGAAAGAAGGTGGGCAATGTGATGGATTGCCCAATGTGGAAGGCCGTGACCACCTTAGGCAAGAAGGAGGGCCTAGTCCTTAAAACAACCTTGTCCGGATGGACTGAAAGGAAAGGAGGCTTACAAGAGAGAGCCTGGAGCTCACTCACTCTCCTGGCAGAGGTGATGGCTACCAGGAAGGCAGTCTTCAGAGAAAGAAGGCGAAGAGGACAGTTGTGAAGTGGCTCAAATGGAGCGCACATCAGAAACGTTAGAACCAGGTTCAAGTCCCACTGAGGCATCACGAAGGGAACAGGAGGAAAGGTATGAGTGATGCCCTTCAGGAATCGATTAACAATAGGGGACTTGAACAAAGAAGGTTGGTCAGACAGCCTTAGAAAGGTTGAAAGAGCTGAAAGATAGCCCTTGACAGTGCCCAGAGCAGAGCCCTGCTGGGCAAGAGAGAGAAGGAAGAGGAGAACCTCAGAAAGAGGGGCATTGAGGGGATCCACAGCCTTTGCTGTGCACCATGCCACAAATCTGTTCCACCTGCAGGCGTATACCGACTTTGTGGAGGGACGCCTGGCTGCCAGAATGATGTTGCAAACTTCAGGAGGCAAGTCAAATGGCCTCAACTGTCGCCGCTCAATATCCAAGCATGGAGGTGGAGACTGGACAGGTTCGGGTGGAGGACCGTCCCCTGCTGCTGCCACAGAAGGTCCTCCTGAAGAGGCAGACGAACCGGGGGATTGACTGACAAACTGAGTAGCTTGGGATACCAGTATCTTCGTGCCCAGTCCGGAGCCACAAGGATGACTTGGGCCCGGTCGCGCTTGATCTTCTTCAGCACTCTGGGCAGAAGTGGTATAGGTGGAAAGGCTTACAACAGACCGCAACTCCACTCGCGACGAAAAGCGTCTCCGAGCGAGTGCCGCCTTGGAAATACCAACACGCAGAACTGATGACATTGCGCGTTCTCTTCGGTGGCGAATAGATCTAACCAAGGCTCTCCCCATCGCAGAAAGAGGCCTTGCGCCACGTCCGAGTTCAGACGCTATTCGTGATCCATCGAGCACCGATGGCTGAGTTTGTCCGCCCTGGTGTTCAGAGAACCTGCCAGGTGTTGAACCACCAGAGTCACGCCCTGATGTTCCAGCCACTGCCAGAGATGCAGAGCCTCCTGGCAAAGGGTCCACGACCGCACTCCGCCCTGTTTGTTGCAGTACCACATGGTGGTGGTGTGGTCCGTGAACACCTGCACTGTGCTCCCTCGGACAGACGGGAGGAATGCTTTCAGTGCCAGACGAATCGCCCGCAGCTCCAACAGATTGATATGGAGCCGGGACTCCGCCGGAGACCAGAGGCCTCTGATCTCCGCCTCTCCCAAGTAGCCTCCCCAGCCCTGGAGGGACGCGTCCGTCACAACTACGTGCTCCGGTTGGGGAAGGGAGAGGGATCTGCCGTTGACCCAATCGCGGTCCGTGAGCCACCACTGCAGCTGCCTCGCAGTGCCCTCCGAGATCAGGACATGGTCGGACAGGTTGCCCCGGTGCTGGGCCCTCTAAAACTTCAGGTCCCACTGCAGAGCCCGCATCGGCCACCGTGCGTGATGCACCAGAAGGATGCAGGAGGCCAACAGCCCCAGAAGCTGCAGCGTCAACGTGACCGAAACTCGGGATAACGGCCTGAAGATCGGAATCAGAGCCTGAATATCCCAAACCCGCTGTTCGGGCGGATAAACCCGAAACTGCGCCGAGTCGAGAACCGCTCCGATGAAAAGGAGCTTCTGAGAGGGGCACAGGTGTTACTTCGGCACATTGATGGAAAATCCCAGCTGGTGCAGGAGATCCGCCGTAGTCTGGAGGTGGCTGACGACTGTTTGGGGCGAGCCCGCCTTCAACAACCAGTCGTCTAGGTAGGGGAAGACTGAGACCCCTAACCTGCGCAGATGAGCTGCGACCACCGCCATCACCTTCGTGAACACCCGTGGGGCGCTGGTAAGGCCGAAGGGGAGCACGGTAAACTGAAAATGCTCGAGGCCTACCGTGAACCGCAGGTAACGTCGGTGGGCCGGCAGGACGGGGATGTGGAAATACGCGTCCTGCAAGTCCAACGCTACCATCCAGTCTCCTGGGTCTAGGGCAGCCAAGACCTGAGCCAGTGTCAGCATTTTGAACTTCTCCTTCCGGAGGAAGCCGTTGACGTTCCTCAGATCCAAGATAGGGCGTAGGCCCCCTTTGCCCTTCTTGGGTACCAGGAAGTAGTGGGAATAGCAACCATGTCCTACTTCTGGCCCAGGAATGCGCTTGATGGCCCCCTTGGCCAAGAGGGCCGAAACTTCCCCCTGCAGGAGCCGCAAATGATCCCCCGATACGCTGTGGTGTTGCGGTGGCATGGCTTGAGGGGTCGTCTCGAAGGGGAGGGAGTAGCCCCTTCGGACGATCTGCAGCACCCACCTGTCCGAAGTGACTGTGCGCCAGTGAGAGTGGTGATGGCGAACCCTGCCTCCCACTGGCGTCACATGGGCCGAAAAGCACGGACTAGGAGGGTTTAGAGGTGGATGCCACGGGGGCAGATGTGGAATGACTCCGCTTGTTCCCCGACCGCCTCCACGGCGGTTCCCACGGCCGCCGCCGCGCTGGACGACAGTTTGCGGCGAGTGGCTGGCGGCACGTGTGGGGACGCCCCTTCCTTGGCCACGAAAGGAGCGAAAGGCACCCATTTGCTGGCACGGGGCTGAGAGGCCCAAGGACTTGGCCATAGCCCTGGAGTCCTTAAAGCGCTCAAGCGCGTGGTCTGCCTTGTCGCCAAAGAGGCGACGGCCATCGAACGGCATGTCCATGAGGGTGTTTTGGATGTCTGCCGAAAAATTGGCGGATCTCAGCCAGGCGTGGCATCGTACCGCCATCGTCGTAGCCATCGCTTTGCCCAGTGAGTCAGTAGTATCCAGTCCACACCTGATTGAATACTTGGCTGCGTCCCGGCCCTCCACAAGGGCTTGGCCGAGTTTGGCCCGTACCTCCAACGGGCACTCTGGCAGCACTTCCGCCACAGTTTCCCACAGAGAGTGGGTGTAACGGCCCAAGAGGCATGCGGTGTTGGAAGACCGCAGTCCCAAGCTAAGGGACGAGAAGATCATCTTACCATAGTTCTCGTACCTCTTGGACTCCCTGTCCGGCGGGGCCGTCGGGAAGGCGGTCTTGGAGTTAGAGGCCTGGATGACCAGACTCTCGGGGTGGGGTGGAAGGACAGGAAACATGGGTCGCCCGGGGCCGGGCGGTGGTGTCTGGCCACGTTCCTATCTACAGGCGAACCTGTAGCGGGCCTGGACCAAGTGCCCAAAAGAACGTCCGTCAAGGCCTCATTAAACGGCAGCAGAGGCTCCATGGAGCATGACTGCGGCTTAAAGACCTCAGTGAGGAGGTTAGTCTTCACGGCCGCGACGGGGAGCTCAAGGCCCAAGGCCTTGGCAGGTCTCATCAACACCACACCATAGGTAGCTCCCTCCAACGAAGCCACGGTACGAGGAGAGACAAATCCAGTGTCTGGAGAGGTGTCCAGGCCACTGGCCTCCCCAAGGTCTCCTGTCCAGTCCATGTTAGACTGGCACTCTCTGGCCAGAGGGTCCTCAGACCCCTCCAAATCCTCCTCATCCCTCATCTCCTGAGATTCAGGGTCGTAATTGAATGAGGTCGGTTCATAGAAACTAAAATCTCCAAACGGCGCCGATAGGCATCGTCCCGACGTCGGAACCGAATGAAAGGAGGCATCAGGGACGGCGCCGCCCGAGGACGGCGCCAGAGAGGACACCACACGGACCGACGCCAGGGGGGTCGTAAGGTCCACCAGTGACGATCCATCACCCGAGGAGGGTCCAGCGGCGTCCTGCGGCGCCGGACCCGAAGGCGCCGACGACGCCGGGGCCGCTGTACCCTGCGGCGCCGGGCCCGAGGGCACCGGCGGTGTCGGGATCGTCAGGCCCTGCGGCGCCGGGCCCGAAGGCGTCAGCGGCGTCGGGGCCAAAGCACCCAACGGCGTCGGGGTCAAAGCCCCCGACCCACTAGGGCCCCCAGACGGGTTCGCTAGGCCGGAAGGCGCCACGGAACCCGTCGGAGGAGAAAGGGAACTCATGGCCATGAGGAAACGCTCGATCTCCTCCGGCGTCACTTCAGCCCAGGGACCGGGGGGTATGGGGCCGAACGCGGCGCCCGCGACTCCCGAGGAGCCACGTGGGCGGTGTCACCCGAACCTCCGGCCGCATCGTGCGAGCGTCGGGGGGAGTCAGAAGAGCGATGATGTCTCTTCGACTTCTTATGCTTCTTACCTGATGACTTGGACCCGGAGGAGTGGTGCCGACTCCCGGAGCTGTGACGGCTCCGTCCCCGCGACCTGTCCCTCGACCTCCCGTGGGACCGGGACCGGGACCTCACACGGCGCGGGGCCGACTACCGGAGTTCGAGTCACCTGCGGGACCGCTCCCGTCTGGCCTTCCTCGAAAGGGCCCGACAGTCGGAGAAGGCCTCGTCGTCATGGTCGACGCCCAAACACGTCAGGCACAGGCGGTGGGGATCAGTGACCGACATGGTACGGTCGCACTCGTCGCAATGCTTGAATCCGGGCATCCCTACAGGCACCGTCGGAGTCGTACAGACTTCGAATTGGATCAAAAGATCACCAAAAGTTAGTCAAAAAGTGACTAGGGAACTGCTCTTTCCAGATCTGCGCTGACTGGCGCCGAAAAAAGAAGAACTGACGTCAGCACGCGGAGGCGGCGTCTAAGTACTCCGACGACGTCATCACGGCGCCCACGACGCCGACGACGGACGCGGAGCCGCAGACGACACCTACCGAATCGCAAGGGTACTGCTAAGCAAAACTTTCCGGATCCAGTCTGACGCCTGGGAATATTCTAAGGTAAGGAATCTATCACTAACGTGTCTCTTTCAGATCCCTAGTTTATGTTACTAAGATACCAAGGACATAGGTTCACTAGGGGTCTCCCTTGGGCTGCCGTATATATTATGCCACCCAGGAGAGACCAGACTCAACCATTAAACTATGTCACTGTACAATTGTCTGGACAGTTGGACTTCATTGGACTTCGGCTGAAACCAAGACTGCATCAAGAAGACTCCTGTTGCTCTTGGTCTAGCTGTACTTTAAGTCGTATGTGTTGTCTATGTCTGTGCTTCATCCAGGTTCTCCAAAAGTATAAACATGTTGGAATCCTACCCCAACACTGATTCCAGTGTTGGATCCCATGTACTGGGGGGCTCCCCTAGGGAGCCCCCCTGTATTTCTGGTACCAGCTTTTCCGGGTCTAACAGCTAGCTAGTGCTGCTGCCGACCAAATATATGATGCTGCTGAGCCGAGCTCAAGCAGGGTAAGGTAGAACAATAGGTTTTTGTCATAGAAGGTGTGACCACCTCCCTGATAGGACTTAGTGTAATGGGCTGAGGTGTGGGCACTTGCCAGCATTTGGTGCCCTCCTTGCATACTACAGTTGGAACCAGTTGACGGAGCCGTTGGGTCCCACTCTGGTGAGAAACTGGACAAAGTATCCTCCCCTCTGTCCAGCCCCTCCTCTGGGAGGGACCCTTAATCATTCCAACCCTTTTCTTTGGGTACTTTAAGGACTTACCTGTGGGTGGCTTTTCAGATTTTCCATGGTGTAATGATGTATAAATGACATCATAAAGTGAGATGTAAAAGAATGTCAAAGATAAACAATGTTCAGGGGACATTCATTGGATGTACCAGGACAGATATGGAAGCTGATTTACAAGCTCCATTTAAAAGATATTAATGAATTATATTTATTGCGTCCAATAGATTTCTTTACACATGGGACAAGATTCATATCCGAAACCACTTCCACTTCAAACGTCTGGGCACTTTGGACTTCGTCTGGAACCAAGACTGTAACTAGGAAGACTTTGGCTTCTCCTGGTCTCGTCGTCCTACCAGTCTTCTGCGTTTTCTGTGCCTGTGTTTCATCCAGGTTCTTCTTCTGACCTGTGGACATCAAATACAACCTAAGTAATCTCCCTAGAGTGAAGAAATCACTCTCCTGCATCTGTAGGCACTGCAACCAAGCATACTGGTCTGCTGCTCCTGAGCTCCCTCGGACTTTGAAAGGCTCAGCAACACAGATGGTAGTTACACAACTTCCTCGAGGCATGCACTGTCTTCTCACCAAGTTTAAGGCCAGTACCCCTCGCCAAAGCTTGCTGACTCTGTCCTTCAGAGATCTTCCGGCTACAAGAAGCTCCTGCCTCCAGCATCTCCTCCTACCAACTCTTCATCCTCACTGCACCCTCTGCACCTTGGGCCTGCATCTTTGGTGAGCTGCTCGAGTTTCTCTTGCGACTCCTGTACCTTCGGCTTGTGGGTACTCTTGAGGGTCAGCTTCAGTGGGCTCTCCTGCTTCCTCGGGGCTTGCTCTGACTCTCCATCACTTGGTGAGTCCCTTGGGCCTTGCTGGTCCCGGCACTGCACCTTCTTTGTTTTCCACATCTGCTGCTGCTGCCAAGGCTTATTGGTGCTCCCGCCAGACACCGACACCCTGATTCTTGATTTTTGATGTGGGACAGCTTGTGAACGGCTCCTGGCCTTCCACAGCGTCGCCTGGTCCTCATAGCGGCAACAACAAGGTCACCGTCAACTCTCCTGCATCTATCATTATTGGTGGTAATTGGTCTTCTGTGCCTCCTGGTCACTCCCGAGTAGCATAGACTCTGTACCCTCTGCTTGCAGGTATTCCTCTTCAAAATTCCACCAGACTCTTTCACCTACTCTGCCAGTGGAATCTTTACTGAAGTCCTCAATTGTAGTCTACAGCGGTTTCCGACATCACTTTGCACTGATGCACCCGGCTTCCCTGGTGTAGGTATCCTGGTTCCTGGTGTATCCACGGGTGGGGTAACTCTCCAACCTTCCATCTTCCACGGGGTCTCTTTAGGGTCCTTCTTCTCGAGAACTGCAACTGAGAGTTTCTCATTGACACTGCGCACAGCCTCCGTGGGGTTCCTGGGTAGTTGCCTCGGGTGGTTCCTTAGGTACCCTGCTCTTCTTAGTCTTCTGGTCCAAGTCTGGACTTGGTCGCAGTTTGCATTCCACTTTCCTAGTATATGATTTGGCATCCCCCGGAGACCACTGTATATTTGTGCTTACTTACCTGTTTCCTCTTGAAATATTTTGTGTATTGTGTTGCTATCTACAGGTAGGAGATATACCAATGTTTTAGTGAGGTGTATAATAAAAATAACTATTTTTATAACTACACTGTGTGGGGGGGCGAGGTCTGGCAAGCCAGCATGGCGAACACTGCGTGTGCTCCATGCAGTCAGGTTGCATAATTCATAATCATCCTGCCCGGGGGGACATGAGCCAAGTGTCCAGACACAGAATGGGACCAGGAACAGTTGTGGCATATTGTGCAGCATGCCAGGTCGCTGCAACCGGCGTTTAGCGGAAGATTGTGCCAGACTGCATGGGCCACTGCTGTACCGATGAGTGGCTTTGCCAGGCCACTGCTCCTGCCGAAGAACCCATGCCACCCTGGGAGAAGAGACATCCCGGGAGAAAGAGTAGGAAGCTCTATTGCTTGAGGGCCTACCCGAGGCCTTGCACTGTCCCCGAGTGGCGCCCTGATTTGACGCATGTATGGGGACTGCTGGGGGGAACTCAGGTACTTACCGCCAACAGCCCCAAGCGGAAAACCTCAGGGCCGTTAGGCGTCTGGAGTCCCTGAAATCGAAGGATGCAGGGCAGGGTGCGGAGCCGGCCCGGTGAAGAAGAAGACTGGCGGAGGCCTCTTGGGCTGGTGGAAGGTTGGCCCGCTCAGCGGGACCCAGGGAACGTCTCGAGGGTCTCCCCACTACAGGAATAAATGACCAGTTCCTTAAGTGGTTAATTAGAGGAGGCCCGCTGCCCAGACTACAAGTTGTGGGGCTGCTAGGCTTGTATCTACTGACTATCCCGGAGCAGCACCCTGATTTGACACGTGGGCCGTGGCCATTAGAGGAGGCCCGGGTTGCTGCGGCTCCTTGATCGCAGCCATTGGGGCCCGGAGCCCAACTAGATTTACGTCCATTGCCAGTCCCAGGGAAGGGCGCAGAGCTGGTTCGGAGCAATGGAGGAGCAGCTGAGGCACCTCAAGCTGCAGAAAGGTAGGCCTGCTGGCGGGACCCAGGGGACACGTCATGAGCCTACCCATCACAGTTCCTTAAGGGGCAACCAAGGGGAGTTACACTGCCCCATGCACAAGTTGTTGGGACTAAAGAAACCGCTTTGCATCTGGTTACACAAGTGCTGGGAGGTGAGCCAGGAAATGACTGCCGCCTGGTGTTTGCTGGGCCGGAGTGTTTCATTTTACTGCAGGAAGGCACTGCAGTTTGGCTGCAGGAATGTTTCAAAGCTGCAGGGGAGGCTCCTGCACACACGCCTGTGGGCTTGCTGTACGTCCGAGGTCCTGGGCGCAGGCCACATTAAGCGGTGCGCGTTGAGGCAGACCCTAGTGCTGCAGAAGCATCTAGGCTAGGCCCGGTGCGGCTTGAGGTCTGGGATAGGTCTAGCCCATGAGGCTGGCCCCCTGCTCTCTGTCCTGGACGCGAGGTTGAACTACAGACCGCCCCAGTAGATTTTGGACCAGCACGTGGATTTAGAGACCATCACACAACAAGTCAGAATGTGCCCCTCTGCTGTCACCATAACTAAAGATAACCATACCGACTCGCTGACAAAGCAGAGCACTGTGGATCACTACACAACTGGCAATATGGGAGCAACTGATGATGCCGAGGCAGGGCAGGTCAGTTCCAGACAATGCAGCACTTCTCGCAACCATTACAAAAATTCATAGATTTGCTTGGATTGGAGCAGTGAGTTTGGAGGTCTCCCTGCTTCAACAAGTTCTCCGCAAGGCAGTAGACCATATAATGGAGGCAGAGACCAGGATATCCACACTGGAAGACTCCGTGGCCTCTCTACAGCAGAAAGTCAATAAATTGATGATGGTCACACAGGAGTTGGCAGCTCACATGGAGGATGCAGAAGGGCGCACCCAGCAGAATGACCTGCGATTCGTGGGGCTCCTTGAGGAGTGCGAGCATGACTCAATGGAGGAATTTTTATCACAATAGTTGCACTCCATCATGCCTACAGAATCCTTGTCTACCTGCTTCGTGGTAGAGCGAGACCATTGGGCTCTGATGAAGAGGCCTCCCCCTGGTTCCAGGCCCTGGCTGATGTTCGCTAAATTACAGAATTACCTTGATCGTGAAGCTATTCTTAAACATGCCAGAAGCCAGGAGAAGATAATATATGACTCACACACTATCATGATCTTGCCCGACTATACAAGACTGGTACAGAAATACCGCCATCCTTCATAGCATCATAGAAGAGGTTGTGAGAACTTAACATTCAATGCATGCTGCTATACTAAGCACAAATGAGGGTCATATTCAAAGTCCTTATTCTTCTATACCCACAAAGCTCTGTTTGAGCTGGCAGATGAAACAGTGTCCCCTAGGCCGCCGCTTAAGCATGAGCGAATTTTGCGGATCTCGCGTTCGCGAATTTTGCGGATTTGCGGATTCGCAATCCGCAAAATCCGCGAATTCCCGCGAATTTGCGGATTTTTTTTTTTTTTGTGTTCGCCCGTGTTTCTGCCAGTTCGCGAGGGTTTTGTACACTTTCGCAAATTGCGAACTTACCT
The DNA here is from genome assembly GCF_964263255.1 of Lissotriton vulgaris. Lineage (NCBI taxonomy): Eukaryota > Metazoa > Chordata > Amphibia > Caudata > Salamandridae > Lissotriton > Lissotriton vulgaris. The sequence goes on from NC_141696.1 coordinate 47,637,605, forward strand.
GTCGGGTCGCAAGTTTCGCGAACTTGTTGTTTCTACGTGTCCAGCCTGTTTGGGACACTCTTCTTCATCACTGCCACTCTCTGTCACCACTGCCACTCTCTGACTACTCATGCCACCCTCTGGCCCACCCATGCCACCCTCTGTTTCATCACCACACCCTCTGGTTGTCCAGTGTACATTATTTTCGGCAAAGCAAAGCACACCTTCCCTGCCTCAAGTGACCTGAATTAATTTGGGGCTGATTAATGTGTCACAGAATATTTTTTTAGCTGGCACCTGCTTCCTTAGTGCGCCCTGATTAGTGATCTTTTGCACTTGCTAAGTGCTTTCATTGTTGCAAAATTAGTTACAACACCTGCCCTGCCCCAACTGACAATAATGAATTAGGGGCTGATTAATGGATTTTAACTTCCAGCCTGGCTCCTGCTTGTCTCCCTTAGCTGTAATTCAGGACCTTTGTGGCATATGTGTAACTATTCTGAGGTTCAGAGCAGGGTCACATAATAGTTTCAACTGGCAACTGAACTCTGGAGGGGCCCCTCAGGAAGCCCTACAGGAAATGGCTACTAATGATGAGCCTGAACTTTTGAACCTGGTAAGTAGTTACTTTCAGTTTTGCTAAGATCGTATTTCTGCAATTTTGCACTTATTCGCGGGGCGCGAACTCACGCGAACTCACGCGAACAGTGCGAGCAGTGCGAGCAAAATCCGCTGCTCGCGGATTTGCGGATTTTGCGGGAGATTCGCGAATCTCGCGGATTGCGGATTTCCCGAAAATCCGCAAAATCCGCGAGCGGAACGGATTTTCCGCCCATGCCTACCGCCGCTGTAATTGGACTTTTCCCATGGAGATAGACGCAGTCGTCCAAAAAAATCAAATTGAAATGCCGGCATCATTCTCAGTCCAATTGGGAGAATCAACCACAAAGAGACAATGCACAATCTGGCTGATATTACTGTGGATCAAGCGGAATGGGGTGACTGTGGTCTGGATACCTGCCTGCAATCAGTCCAGGACTTTGGTCCATTTCAGCCATGGGAGAGTCTTCTGACCTGAGTGCCCCACCCCTCCCCCCTGGAAGAGAGTACCTGAAGCTTCCAGACACCTATGTTTAGGGGAATTATAAGTTTGGGGCACTTTTAGAAATGGGGATCTCTAGTTGGCGCCTTTGTCCAAATAGGGTTTCTTCTTCCTAAGTCAGAGTAAGAGGGCTACACCATATGATAACCCCTGCTCACCCCTGTGGTAACACAAGCAGACAGGCCTATCTCAGAGACAGTGTGTGAAGCATTTATGACCATACACAATAACACAGTGAAGACACTACAAAGGGGTACCACACAAGTAGTTATAGAAAAATAGGCATCTCTATATAGGCTTAACGCAAGACTCAAAACGACCAACAATCTACAATATGGGTGAATAGGCATTCTCTTAGAATGCTGGTAAATTATTGAAAAGCGTGTAAATCGAGTTCCAATCAAGGCAGGGGTCTATGCAACCCGTTTACGCACAATGTACCTGAATTTAAGAAGCACAGAAGAACAACTTCGCGAAGAAGCTGAAGTGATGAAATGTGGACTCTCAGCGGCCACAGCTCTCGACTGCAGCGGCCCAAACCCCTGTGCGATCGTGATGCTTCTCAGGCGGGATGGAAGAGGTGGGCGCTAAGCAGCGCAGCGTGGAGCATCGGAAAGTTGCTCCCAGCTGCAGCGGCCCACCCATAGGGTGCGTTCTCAATGACTCTTGGAATGCAGGCACTCAGCGGCAGATAGCGATGATTCCCTCTGTGCGATGTCAAGGCAGGCACTCAGCGGCAACAGCTCCCAGCAGCGGCAACAGCTCCCAGCAGCGGCAACAGCTTCCAGCTGCAGCTGCCCACAGATAGCGATAACAATGGCTTCCTTGATGCGAAGAAAGTGCAGGCACTCAGCGATAACAGCTCTCGGCTGCAGCTGCCCACAGATAGCGAGGATTTCCTTGATGCAATGAAAGTGTGGGCATCAGAGGCAACATCTCTCGGCTGCAGAAGCCCACAAATAGCAATAGCGATGGCTTCCTTGATGGAATGAAAGTGCGGGCACTCCTCAGGCAACAGCTCTAGGCTGCAGTGGCCCTCAGATAGCGATAGCGATGATTCTCAGCCTGCGTCACCGTAGTAAACCAGAGGCCCTGGAATTCTCAACAGGAGCCTCACCTGCAGTTAGAATCCCTCTCACAGGAATTCAGAAGACTGGTGGGTGAAGTATGATATCCTTGAGACTACAGATGAAGGCAAGCTCAAATCAAGCCCTAGGGTAATTGCTTCAGCAAGATTGATGAAAGTGCAATTCTTTTCCCTCTTCTAAAGTCCAGTGATAACCGCTGCAGTCCTTCAGCTTCCTTGGTTACACGGACAGAGGTTTGTCTTGACATCCAGAAGTAGTACGAATTGTAGGGGTTTCTGCACAGATATTTATACCCCAAAAGTCTTTGTACTCAAAAGTCACAAGTCACTGAACACAGCCAGAACCAGTTCTGTGTGGTCCTGGAGCACTGTGTTTACAAGGCTGCATCCTGCCTTTCAGAAAGAGGGGGTCTGCCATCAGACGCACAGTGGGAGGTGGAGCCAGCATTTACCATGCCAGGCACAGCCCCATTCAGGTCAAGGAGTCACCCCTACCCATACTCCAAAAGCAGATATCTCTATTCAACCTAGGTCTGACTCAGCCTGCCATGTCCCTCCAAAACCAGACAGCCAATACACATAACAGCAGAGCACACTGAAAGGCTTAGGCAAGAAAATACCTACTTTCTAGAAGTGGTATTTTCAAACACAGAATATAAAAATAATCTTCACTAAAAGAAGCACTTTAATATTCTGAGGTCAGGCATACTACATTTGACTTTTCTATCATGTTCCTTGTGTCAATTAGGATTATAGAATGTAATAATCAAAGTGCCAATCCTGGCCTAAGGGAACAGATACACTTGCAATAGTGAAAAACGAAATGGAGTGTAATTCACTATCAGGACATGCTACACAGACCAAGGCAAGTCCTACCTTTCACATACAATGCACCCTGCCATAGGGGTGACTTACATGATGCCAAGGAAAGGTTTAGGGACTAGGAAATGGGTTCACTTCTGTAGGAAGGTAGCCCCTGACTATGGTTGCCCCCAACTTTTTGCCTTGTGTTTTAGCTGCTTTTTGACATAGTTGGCCTGGGACCCTGCCAAACAGGACCCCAGGCCTACTGCTCTCTCTGTAAAATGGATTCCATGTACCTTAGGTGCATTTACCAATTGGTACTGGGCCACCTTATCAGACCCTGCAACTCAGGGCATAGGTGCACCCAGGGCCTACCAGGGGCTGCAGCATGTATTATGCCACCCCTGGCTGGCCATCTAAATCTGACACAACTGGCTGCACGACAGCTGGGGCAAGGTGGTGTAATCACCCCTTGCTGTAGATATAGTATGGCAGGCCTTAACAATCCTGAAGGCAGAGTGCTTGGAATCATGTGAGATGGTGCTCTGGCATGAGCTGAGCCCGTTTGCAGCTTGCGGAACTAAGTCCTAATAGCTGTTCCATGATAACGCATACCATATACTCTTAAGTGCATTATAATCCTTGCGGTTATATGCCAACTCTGATATCGCTTTATCAAAACATGTCGAGTAAGGTGTCATACGAATTGGAATACTAACCCCTCGCCAATTCTGGCGACGGGGTTAGCATTCCACCCTTCTAGAGGGACACGACATGTATGTAACTGTGAACCCCGGTTAAAGTTAACTCGAGCCTCAGCATCACAAAATGGATGCTGCCACCACAGACACAAGTCTGACCTCCTGCTGCTGGGAGTCCTTCCAGCGAGGAGAACTTGGACAAAGGGTTTGCTGTCAGGGGCGGTGCTAGCACCATCCCAGACAGGGTTTTGTGTATCCTGGGTAGGCAGGGCTGAATAGGAAGGTGACTGCAAGTGGCACCCCGGTGCTCACTATGCATAGGCCGGCTAGAACCAGTTCCAGGGGAACAACAGCCCCTGAGCTGGGGAAAGTCCGGCATGGGAGAGGGGTGTAACCACCCCCCTTCCTGGTTCCACCCATGGGCAAGACCTAGTCCCGTACCAGCCCCTTTCTTTAGTATAAAGGTGGGAGCGGGGACCCTTCCAAATTAGATCATCTTTGAATCCTGAAACTACTTTCTACGAAAGGAACTCAAGACTTCTTCTCAAGATTTCTCCCTTGTGACTAAGGAGTAGTCACCCTGCATTTGCGGGCACCAACTAAGAACACTGCGGTTTGCTGCACGTCCTTCCTCCGGAACCAGACCAACCAGCACGACGAGACCCGGCTTCCCTGGCACCTCTGACCTCTACCTACATCATCAGCCCAGCTGAGATTCGTGGGTATGACGAGACCTCGAGGGACCGGCCATCTTCAGAACTGCACGACGCTTATCCAGCACGACCGCCGAGGGATCCTCGAGTGAGTGCTTTGGTGTTTGAGAAGCCCTAACCCTGAGCAGCTCCAGCACCGAAGTCCAGCTCCCCAGTATCCACGAGATTTGCGTGGGGCCCTTCTGCTCTTTGCTGCTCACCGCGTTGTCCGGCCACTTGCCTGCTGGCTTGTAGCCCTCCTGACGGCAAACGACGACATCTCCATCTCTAGTCTGGTTGCTCCCGACTGGCCCTTGCTCCCCTCCAACAGAGGAGCACCCCGGACTCTCCTGGTCCACTCCAGACGCCATTTTGAGTCCACCGCGTGGGCTTGCATTTGCCAAGAGTTGTTGCCCCAATCCTGGGTCCAGCGACGTCGACAGCAGATACCTTCGTGGGACAGCTCGCACCTCCATCCTGGTCGCCGACAACGCCTCCTGGTCCGAGAGACTGCAGAGCCCAGCGCCGCCCACTCATCCTGGTGCCCATCTAATCACTGGCTAGTGATTCAGAACTTGGTCCCCTCTGCTTACAGGTATCCTCCATCATCGATCCAGGCTTGGATCCCATCGAACTTCATCACTGGTCGCCTGCCAGCAACTTCTTCTTTCAGGCTCCATAGACTGCAACGAGGATTCCCGACGTCTTTTCAGCCCTATGCAGCCGCAGCCCCTGGGCTAGGTAACCTGAGCATTTCGGTGCTCCAGCATAGCTTAACTATCTAAGTGTCCAGATCTTTTTTCGTTTCAGCTCTATCTAGTCGGATTCGTCCGATAACACTAACTTTACGAAATCTAGCATCCATAGACTTTGTCCCGCATCCCGCGTGAGAGTGCACACTCTGCACCCGATCTCCCTAGGCCTACTGCTCATAATATGAAGGCTCAGTAGTCCAGTCCTACCGATCCTAAAGCCTTTGAGACTAGTTACTTACCTGCTAGTATTTTGCATTCCACTTTGTAGTATATGGTTTTCCGTGCCTCTCGGGCATTTGTGTAAATTGTGCGACTTTCAGAATTTCTTCAAGAGCTTTGTATTTTGCTTAGAGCCATGTCCTCATAAAGAGTCCAGGGCTGTTGTGTTCTAAATATCCTTTTATTTTCATAACAACTTGTGTGGTGTCCTTTCACTTGGTGTTCAAGGGGTATATGTGATGGTATAACAGCTGGCTTAACACGCCCTCTAGAGTTTAGCCTAAAGACTGCTCTTGTCCATGCTACTAGGATAGCTGGTCTATCAGGTTGACTTACAACCAATCATCAATAAGGGTTGTTTGGACTGATACATAGTGATCACTAGAATAGTGAGCACTGCATATCAGGCCAACTTCTCACAACTTCACAGTCAGAATGGCAGTTCTGGACTGCACATAGATTCTGCAATGGCAGGTCTGGGGCACACTTTACAAGCTGCTTCTGTGGGTTATGCTATCAGCGCTGCAGGCCCACCAGCAGTATTCAGTCTACCAGCCCTGGGCACGCATGGTGCACTATACTAGGGACTAACAGGTAAACCAAATGAGCCAATTATGGGAAAACTAATTCATACAGTCAATTCTTCAATAGGGAGCATTCGCGCTGTGGCACAGAATGGCAGTGGCACAGCACCCAGAGCATCTAACACCAGCAGAAACAGAGGAGACAAAAGCGAAAATTGGAAGGGAGATCCACGTCTATGGTGTCAGGTCTAACACTTGTCCGCCCTCCAACTGAAATGTGGGGAGAACAACCCACCCCCTTGGGAGTTCTCATCACTAAGGCGGAATAATCTGGACAGACCATCAGCATTGGTGTGTTCTGCGCCAGGGCAGTGTTCCACTGTAAAGTCCATACCCTGTAGGGAAGGGAAACAGCCATTACCACGCAACTTTTACAACGCACTACCATTACAACAAAACTTTTACAAAGCAGGATCCATTACAACTCATGCTATTACAACGCATCCCATTACAACGCAGATGCTATTACAATGCATGCCATTACAACGTAAGTATGGGTAAGGATTTAATTAACATTAATCTGATTTTAATTTAATTTAATTACATGGTGATGTAGAATTCTCACTTCAAGAAATCACCCATGCAATTAGAGGGCTAACTTGAAATAAAGCACCAGGGCCTGATGGCACTCCACCTGACCTCTATTTAAGCAATATAGACCTCTGGGCCCCTATCATGACCAGGGTATTAAATGCTGCTATTAAATCTGGTCTTCCCCGATCTTGGTCTACAGCATTGATTGTCCCTATCTTTAAAAAAGGTAGTAGGGACAATCCTCAATGCTATAGACCAATATCGCTGATAGATGTATCAGCGAAATTGCCAGGTAGAGCGATTTTGAATCGCCTGATGTTGTGGACTGAAGAGCACAATATAATAGCAGACACCCAATACGGGTTCAGATCAGGCAAATCAACAATTGATCAATGCTTAAATGTCTAACTTCTAGCTGAAAAATATAAAAGGGTTAGTAAAGGAACGCTCTATATGGGCTTCATGGACTTGGCAGCAGCCTTTGATAATGTAAATAGGGGTAAACTCTGGGAGTTAGTGAGCAACCTGGGGAATTGACCCTGGACTCATCAACATCCTTAAGGAGTTACATTGGAACACCACTGCCAAGGTCCCCTATAACACGGGGGGGGAGTACTGATCCCTTCCCATGTACCAGGGGAGTGAGGCAGGGATGTATCTTGCACCATTTTTGTCCTCCCTTTACATTAACGATTAGGAGAAAAGTCTGGTTGCCTTAAGTGTGGTTTGTCCCAAAGTAGGAAAGCGTCATATACCGGTCCTGCTTGCCCACACAGCCCTGAGCTTACAACATCTAGTAGATGGGTTTGTGGATTTCATGGATGAGCTAGATCTCTCTGTGAACCTGAGCAAACCCTACGTGATGGTAACAGGCAAGAAACCCAGCAGGAAATTTGTGTTCAAAATAGGGTCCCACAAATTAGAAACTGCAAGCTCCTTCTCCTACCTGGGCCTTCTATTTGACAAGGACATAAAGTTCGACCTTTTAATTGAGGATAGATGTAGGAAGTTGGTTTGTGCAAATGGGGCAATCTTAAATTTTGCTCGTTGACTGGGTCGGTGGTCTCCAGAGCAAGTGATGAATTTATACATAGCCGTAAGTACTGCTAAAGCTCTATACGGTGCACACGTTTGGGGCTTTAGGGATGTCAGGCTCCTACAACTAGAGGAAGACAAATTCCTACGGAGGATTCTGAAGATACCCCAGGCTACCCCAGCAGGAATAACACACACTGAGCTGGGGATCCCATATATTTCAGACCTGGTGAAGGTGAGACCCATAACAACATGGTTTAGGATATGGGTGAACCCGGAGGCGGAATTAAGTAGGCAAATAGTCAGCGACTGTTTGCAAAAAGAAAATCATGTTCAAATTCCGTGGCTGAAATATATCAAAGAGACACTAGAATCCATCGATCAGACAATACTCTTTAGTGACCCGACCTCAATAACCACCTCAAGCAGATACCAAATCAAAAGAGAACTTCTAGATAAATTTGAGTCACAAAGATCAAACTCCGACTCAGGAAAAAATTCAGTGGTGGCTCATCGCCTAGTAAGTAATGGAGTTGGTATGGAGCCCTATCTATATTTAATGCACAACCATCAAGATAGGTTTTTATTCTGTCGTTTTAGGCTCAATCTGTTACATCATATTTGAGCTTATCCTTTAGGTTTTACTGTGACAATTGAGCAGAAGGGTGCCTACGGCTGCGACAATAGGTCTCCGCAGGACACCCTTCATTTTGTACTACTTTGCCCTTTTTATCGAACTCCCCGTCGCAGATTCCTTGTTGATATTTTAAAAGAGGCTAAAATCCGCCAAGCCAAGACCGCCCTAATCTTTTTACAAAAGGCTACTGATATGCGTACCCTATGCTCTATTGTAAATTTCTTGAAAGTAACTGCAAGACTGAGAAAAACCAGAGATTGAGTAATGATGCATGAATTGTGATTTATTTTTATTCTGTTTTAAACTGATTTTAAATTGTTTTTTTTTTTAAAGTGGATCGGTTCAGAAATGTAAATGTAAATAATGTTTTTGTATAAATGTATTTTTATGGTGACTTTTGGTCATCGAAATAAAGATTTAATGAACTGAACTGAATTACATTTTAATAAATTAATTATATTACATTTAAATAAAATGTAATACTTTTTAGTTTAATTTATTTAATTTTAACCCTTACACCATCCAACACTTACCCTACTATTACACCCCCCTGGAGTTCGAATAGTAATTTTAGCCCCTACACTATCCAAAACTTACCCTACTATTACACCCCCCTGGAGTTAGAATAGTAATGTATACCCCTACACTATCCAACATTTACACTATTATTACATTACCATTAATTTTAATAAAAAAATACTTACCCATACTTACGTTGTAATGGCATGCGTTGTAATAGCACCTGGGAATGTAATGGCATACGTTGTAAAACCATGCGTGGAATGGATTTTGCGTGAAAGTTGCGTTGTAATGGTATGCGTTGTGAATGTATGCGTTGTAACGTCATACATTCATAGGGAAATGGACCACCTCAACATCTTTGTATTCTTACCTCTCATCTGGATCAACTATCTGAGGGGCCTGTGGTCTGTCTGAACCCGGTAGTGAGTCCAAAACAGGTATGGTCTCAGATTCTTCAGTCTCCAGACCACAGCAAATGCATCATGCTCAATGGCACTCCGCCTCTGTTCCTGTGGAAGCAACCTCTTACTAATAAAGACTACTGGTTTATCTAGGCCTTCTTCATTGATCTGTGATAGAACAGCCCCCACACCATGCTCTGAAGCGTCTGTCTGGACAACAAATTATTTTGAAAAGTTGGGTGCCTGGAGTACAGGTGCTGTGACCATGGCAGTCTTCATGGCGTCAAAAGCTTTCTGACAGGTGTCAGTCAAGTTCACAATCTTTGGCTGCTGTTTAGAAGTCAGACCAGTCAAGGGTGCAACAATGTTGCCATATCCTTTGACAAACATCCTGTAATAACCTGTGAGTCCTCAAAATGCCCTCACCTGCGTCTGGGTCTTTGGGGGTTCCCAAGCCAGAATGGTTTCAATCTTGGGATGTAGGGGCGCCACCTGGCCGCTCCCAACCTGGTGACCGCAGAACCCTGCCCAATCTGGCACTTACTTGCCTTGATTATGAGGCCTGCCCTCCGCAGCACTAACAACACTTCCCAGAGGTGGCTCACATGGTCCTCCCAAAAGGAACTAAACACTGCAATGTCATCCAGGTAGGCAGCACTCAAATCTTCCAGCCCAACCAACAGCCTCTTGACCAACCTCTGAAAGGTAGCAGGGGCATTCTTCATCCCAAAGGCCATCACCTAGAACTGGTAGTGCCCATCTGGTGTGCTGCATGCTGACCTCTCCTTGGCCCCATCAGTCAAGGCGATCTGCCAATACCCAAATGTCAAATCAAATATGCTGAGGTGCCGTGCAGCCTCTATCTATGAGCTCATCAGCTCTGGGTATGGGGTGCGCGTCAGTCTTGGTGACTGAATTGAGCCCTTGGTAATCCACGCAGAACCAAAATTCAGGGGTGGCACCCGGAGCAGCAGCTTTTGGTACCAAGACCACTGGGCTGGACCAAGGGCTGCTAGAGGACTCAATCACTCCTAGAAAAAGCATTTTGGAGACCTCCTCATTAATGTAAGCCCTAACCTGGTCAGTAACTCGGTAAGCCTTGTGCTTGACAAGAGGACTGTCCCCAGTGTTCACTTCATGGACACAACAATCAGTGACACTAGGCACCAGGGAAAACAAATCAGAAAATTGCCCCAACAGCTGACGACAATCATTCTGTTACTCAGGGCTCAGTGGGGTGGAGAGGACCACACCCTCCACTGACCCATCTTGCTCCTTTGCACACAGGAAAACAGGAAGAGGCTCACTCATCTCCTCCATCCCAGCATCTGTGGCCAGGAGCATGCCCACGTCGGCCCTCTCAAAGTGGGGCTTCTGGCGGTTAACATGCAGGACCCGCAAGGGGTTCCGGGGAGACCGCAAGTCAACAAAGTAGGTAACAGGACTCTTGCACTCCACCACCTCAAATGGTCCGGTCCACTTATCTTGGAGAGCACAGGGCTCCACTGGGGGCATGACCCAAACCTTTTGACCAGGCTGAAACTCGACTAGAGTGGCATTCTGATCGTGCAAACGTTTCATCTCTTCCTGGCAGGCTTACAGAGTTGTGTCAACAAGCTTTCTGAAATGTAGGGTCTGGTTCCTGAAGGCCAGCATGTAGCTAAATTCATCCTGGGGAGGGTTCCTGGGAAATTACTCCCAGCCTTACTTGACCAGACTCAGAGGCCCTCTTACCGGGTGACCATTGAGGAGTTCAAAGGGGCTGAACCCTAGGGACTTCTGTGGGAACTCATGGTAAGCAAACAAAAGGCATGGCAAGAGGACATATGTGAATAGCAAGGACCCCCTGGGTAGTAGCGATCTATAGACTCCTAGGGCAGGGTAGCAACATGTGTACAAAATTCTAGGACGTCTATACTAGTCAGTGTACAGATACGGCAAGGCAGCTATCAAGGAGGAACAATAGGAAAGAGTTAAGGTAGGTATTATAAAAAGTATATTTTTATTTTATATATTTAAAAATCATATTAGAAATGACAGAGGGTCAAACCAATATGACAGATCTAAAAATAGCTTTTTCAAAATTACATACAATAATCATAACATATCAAAATAAAATTCATAAAGCATAAGATACAAAAACATATATATATTGGCAAAAGCGTACAACAAATCACATTAATAATAAAACAAATATAAGAACTCGACGCGCGTTTCGGCGAAGGGACGCCTTCTTCAGGAGACACAATTTCTATTCCTGAAACACAATTTAAAAAAATATTCATGTTATCTAAACATCCATGTATAGAGTTGTTATTATGAAATACATTTGCATTAAAACCTACATTCCTAACAAGAGAGCTGACCTTGACTATTGTTATGTACACTTACAGCCTTTGATGAGCGCAATATTATTATTACAATTGTACAGTATCTGACTCGGACGTGATTATAAAGGGCTTGGACCTTTTCCCAATCGAGCTAACCATGGGTCTCTATTTGGGACAATTATAGGCTACTTCAAAATGAATCTTTATATTTCATTGTATATGATCGATTCAAGACATATCGTTCCAAGAGTTAATTTCCAAGAGGATACTTCAACATTACAAAACTGAATCAACAACGCTCGATTCATTGAGTATACTCACACAGGTAGATTTCTATCCGTATAGCAAAAAAACATCAAGGTGGAGTCTTCATAAGATGTACGATGTATATATAGAAGATTTTTCAATAGGGGGATTCCTAATGATAAAAATTTCATAATTAAGGACTAGATATACAAACTAGTGCTCCTTATTGGCCAACATAAATAGCATAGCACATTGCTCATGACATGTGGAAAGCACTATACAATTTAACTATTTCAAAAATGATGGAATAGAGCTTTTAGTTAGTTTGTTTGTATACCAACCCCTTGGTGGCTCTATCTTAAAATACTGATGGCATGACATGAAAAAAGATCTGATATCTGGATTGATAGCCATAGAATTACTTATTTATATATTATATTATCTCTTCTAGGGGTTTGGGCGTATGAGAGAGAGGGAATGGATGTGGGCAACCTACATCACACTCCCAGTAAAATTGCTGATATATTCTATACTCTCCTCTGTGAAAAGGAACAGATAAGGAAGAAGGAAGGGTGGCAAATGCCGACCTACATGGCACTTCCATGTGATAAAGTGCATTGTAACGCACGAATGTTTATAATAATAATTAGGTACCTCAGAGTTTCATATATGATGGATGAATATTGCTGACGGAGTAGTAGATTAGGACGGTATTTGATGGGCCATATTCAGGTACTCCTAGTGCAGTGTATGTCAAAACGCACTATGGGAAAAGAAAGATGAGAACGTAAACTCTTTCCTCGTATATTATTGGCAGTTTCACTGCAGAAATGACTACAATGGTCAAACATATGCATATATACCAAGATATAAATAGAAGTGGTTACCTATGTTTTGCGTCTACAATGGATGGTAGACTTAACGTATGTAACGGGGATGCTGTAGATGGCACCTTATCGTTGTTGGTCTAATAGGCTCTGAAAAGGTGAATAGCATATATATAAAAAAGTGCTGTTAAGCTGCATCTTTAGGGGTACTACTTTACAAATTTCTGTGTGGGGAAAGTTCTACTAACTTCTCCACAGGTAATATATATTTTTATTTTAGGGATTACCTTGATATAGCAAAGGACGAGGTGCTGCCTGTATTCGGTTTTAAAGTACCGCTTCGATGTATGCAAAGATAAGGCACTCTGAAAGATATAAATTCAGAGAGCTTCGTTAGTTGGTATTAACTTAATATCAGCAAGTCCCTGCACACTGGAGGGCCAAAGGCGATCCGAATGTGCTACCGAGCTTGTCTTAAATACGCGGCTTTACCTTGGTGTGGTTCCGTTTTTGTAGACAGCACGATGTAGCTGCTTCGTCGTCTTCGTATTCCGGCGTATGGGGGCCCGTCTTCCTGTGTGATACAATGTATCTTGCGTCAGGAAACTCCCATATTTAAAGGAAGTGATTGGCGCGCGAAACGGTCACGTGGGGTGCCGATAGTCGAAAGGAGGTAGGACTATATTACCAAGAGATCAATCCTGTTTAAAGATGGCGCTTATGAAACGTGCAGCCTTTGTTTTTAAATTTCGGTAACTTTAGTTTAAGTTTTATTTTATAGTTAATAGAGACGTTGCTATGGATAAGCCACGTTAAGAATGTATGCGGGTGAAGAAAGCGCACTGATAATATAGCATGGGCTATTAATTTCCGTATCGAGTATTTTGTTAAAAATTATTATTTATTATTCTTACCATGGTATCTAATTTTACTATTAAGATGACGAGACACTACTGATGTTTTTATTAGCACACTGACAATATAGCATGTGCTATTGATTTCTGTATCGAGTGTTTCAATCGAGGAAGGACTATGTTCCTTGAAAGTAATCCTGTTACAAGATGGCGCTCGAAGGAGGGCGCAAACAGTATCTATAGTTCCACAATATCTTAATATTTACTACATAGTTCCGAAACAGAATGTAACCTAACGAATATATATGCATATCAGTACTGGCGAGATCGTATGATACAACGAAGAGCAGTAGTTGCTATGGAGAGTTTGAATAATTCAAACCTTATTCTAAGTATTAGTAATTATTACTTCAAAGGCATATGATTAGGTTGGCAAGGGCGGCACTATATCCGTTATTGTGTATATTTCCATAGCTATACATTTCAGATATCTAAGATTTGAACCGATATGGTCTAACTAGAATTATTAGATATAGAATTTGCACGATATGTAGTCTATAACGTATATAATGTAAAAGTGGGTATAAAGGTTACTGTGGTGACATGTTTAACTGGAGATCTCCTAATGTATTCTTACATTATATAGTATATATCTTAAAGGTGGTCTAAGAGTAGGGGAAACACAATCTAAGATTCTATAGTCCCTATAGAAGGTACAATCATGCAAGCTGATACAGAAAAAAGAGATACAGTCTCTAAAGGATGGCATTCTCCCAGGGGATCTCAGCATTGAGGCCTCGTTTGAAAGTCCCAAGGGAGAAGATCCAGAATACTTCCCTCTTTTTCCTAATTTGGTCACCTCCTTTACTACTGGGGAGTCGGATTTTCTCCAGGATGCGCCATTTGAAATCATCTGGGGCATGATTTTTTTCCTTAAAGTGTTTTACTAAAGGCGCTAGCTGTTTGTTAGTCCGGATGGCTGACCTATGTTCTGTCAGCCTTGTTTGCACGGACCTCGAGGTCTCACCTACGTAGCCTAACTGGCATGGGCACAGGATGAAATATATACAGTTAGTCGTCTTGCAGTTCCACATGTCAGTAGCAGAAGTGTGGCAGCCATTATGTTCGAAAGACTCACCTTGTATGATGTTGCTACAGGATTTACAGGCTGAACATTTAAAGGTACCTCTAATAGGATGGTTGTTGTTAATAGACCTCTGTATAAATTCTGACTGTGGATTGGTGGTCGTGAATCTTGAGTGGACAACCAGATCTTTAAGATTTTTATTCCTCCTGTGTGCAAAGATTGGTTTCTCTATTTTCTCACTGGAGGGATTAGAATTCAGGCAAGAGGACATCCCACTTACGCCGCATGGACTCTTCTAGGCCAATAATCATGCCTTTAGGGTTGAATCTCTCAACCAGCCCATTACCTTGGGGTGGAAAGGGTTAGTAAACTTATAAGTTACCCCACGCTCCTCCCAGAGAGACTTCATATATTTGGAAATGAAGTTAGTACCCCTATCAGACACCACCTCTCTGAGGAACCCCACATGGGAGAAAATCCCTATCAGTGCACGTCCCACGACGGGTGCCATCACTGTCCTGAGTGGGATGGCTTCAGGTTACCGGGTGGCATGGTCCACCAAGACCAGGATGAACCTGTTGCCCATGGCTGTCTTGGGGTCTAGAGGCCCCACAATGTCAATGCCCACATGCTCGAATGGGTTACTCACAACTGGAAAGGGCTGGAGCGGGGTTTTGACCTTCCCCGTACTCTTCCCACTTGCCTGGCAAGTTTCACATGTCCTGCAGTTAGCATTTGAGCTCCTGCGCATCTGAGGCCAATAAAAGTGGGTGGCAAGCCTTTCAAAGGTCTTTCTCTGCCCCAGATGCCCTGCCAATGGCACATCTTGAGCCATCCCCAGTAGGAAGGCTCTGAAGTCCTGGGGTACCACCAGCACACGGGCTGACCCAGGCTCAGCAACCTTAGGCTCGCTGTAAAGGAGGTCATTCTCCCAATAAATCAGATGTCACCCCGACTAATCACCTGCTGCCTGGGTTACAGCCTGTTGCTGCAGTCCCTCAAGAGAAGGGCACATTCTCTGCTGCTCACTCCCTGGTGGGCCCTTCTTCGTGCTGCCAATGGGTCAGCTCAAGCAGGTCCCCCAATGTGGCTACTTGCTCCCCTGTAGTTTTCAGGGCATCCCCCTCAAGGTTTGCTCCCTTCTGGGTCGTGGGAACTACGGGGCCTGGTTTCCCACACCCCCTTCCCCTTCTCTTTAAGGCAGGGGCCTGGGCCATACTTTCAGGCTCCAGGTACTTCTGAACATCCCTCTGGGCTGCCATGGACCAAGTGGTCGCACACGCCCACTAAGGCAGACCCAACATTTCCAAATGAGACTTTCTCTCCACCGTAGCCCACAGGAATTTCTCGAAATCGTTTCCCAACAGTCTACAGGCATGGCTTTTCTCACAGCTACTTGAAGAGTTCCTGAGACCCCCCCCCCCACTTGAAGAGAACCTGAGCCACCTCACACTCGCTCCCAGAGTTGTCGGCGGACACTACTGGGCAGAATGCATGGGGGACAACCTGCTCTTGGGACACCAACCGGGAGCTGACAGCAGTCACACTAGCTCCTGTGTCTCTAAGAGCCTCCACCCTATGGCCATTGATGGTCACCCACTGCCTGTATTTTTTTGTGTTATCAGGCAGTGTGGGCTTAGGTACCACCTCAAAGTCTCCTTGCGAGGCAATGGTCAATTTTACCGGATCCCACCCTTCTTGGGCACCCATCTCCTCCCCACCCAAGGCTACACTGGCAATCTGGCAGGGTGGTGCGGTGGAATCCCTCTGGGGATCATAATACTGATGGCTGACTTGACCACACTTAAAACAAGTAAGGGGCCCCCTCAGAACAGGCCTACCAGTCGGGGGCACCAACTTCTTCTCAGGGGAGGCTGGGAAACCACTCCTCGGTAAGCTGGGCATAAAATCCGTTTTGAGGGTGAATTTGCGGATTTCTGACGATTTCGCAATCCGCGAATTGCGCAAATTTACCCAATAACACGCAAATTCGCGAGCTACGAATTATTTTGCTTGGTCTCGCTTGAAAAATACAATATCGCGCGTGCGGCGTTGTCTTAGCGTGATTCTGAGTCCGCCGAGTTGTTTTTCTTCAGGTTTTGCGTGAGCTGCGCCATTTTTGATCCTGCTGCATGATCGCGCAAGAGTTTTTCGAACACAATTATGTTATCGAGGCTTGCCATCTTGCACGGCGCGAGTTTAAGAACGCAAGTATGTCATAAAAGCCCGCAACAGCGCGCAGCTGACTTCCGGCGGGAGATTTGAACAGCTTGGGTTCCCGAAACTGCAAAAATTGCAATTCTGCACAAGAAATCCACCACAGGAAGCATAAACCTTGTGAAAATGATGATTTTGATCAGAATAACTCCTCAGATTGACATTTGACTGCACTTTTTGGTGCAGGAGTCCATTTTTTGGGGTGGGGTAGGAGGAAGGAAGTGCCTCAGAGTCTCCAACTTCCTGTTCCTGTCCAGCAGGCTCCTCCCAGTGCTTTGTGCGTGTACTGGGCACTTTTCATTTGGCTGTTGAGCTGGAAGGATTACTTTCTGTGACTGCTGCTGGATTTGTATTTGAGGACTTTTTGGACTTTGGATCACTTTTGGACTTGAGATTTTACAAGTAAGTTGGTGTTGTTTGTTTGGGGCATTGCAGTTGAGGCAACTACAGTTCTAAAACTTTTTTTCACAACTTTAACAAAATATATATTGTGGTGGGTAGCCACAGTATCCAGTAGGCCCATGGTTAGTCATACAACTGTTTCTGTGATTTGTTTTTTAACTTAATTCTCATTTATGTCATGGAATTTTAGCTCACTGTTATATGTTGATTTTTTTTTTTTTAATGGGGGTGCCTGTAAAGCCTCACTAGCCAGTAGGCCCAGGTGTAGTGAGTGGTGCATGGCCTAGTCTTTCTGTGGGGTGTCTTGAATTTAAACATCATTGAGGGCATGGATGGCATGGGATTGTGGTGATTTTTGAGTGTTTTTCGACTTTTTGGGGTGTTGTTGAGTCCTGGCCATGTGGGTGGGGCCATTTTGAGGCCTGGTACAGGCAGGGCCTGACCATGTGGTGGGGGTCAAGGGGCCATTTTTAGGAAAGGCCGTGTGCTCAGGCCTACACCCACTTTGCCTTGCTTTCAACCATTATTCCCAGGGGTACTCAGTGGTGCATGGGCCTAGTCTTTCTCTGGGGTGTCTTCAATTTAAACATCATTGAGGGCATGGATGGCATGGGATTGTGGTGATTTTTGATCGTTTTTCGACTTTTTGGGGTGGTGTTGGGGCCTGGCCATGTGGGTGGGGGCCATTTTGAGGCCTGGTACAGTCAGGGCCTGGCCATGTAGTGGGGGTCAATGGGCCATTTTTAAGCCAGGTAGTGTGCTCAGGCCTGCACCCACTTTGCCTTGCTTTCAACCATTATGCCGAAGGGGTACTCAGTGGTGCATGGGCCTAGTCTTTCTCTGGGGAGTCTTGAATTTAAACATCACTGAGGGCATGGATGGCATGGGATTGTGGTGATTTTTGAGTGTTTTTCGACTTTTTGGGGTGTTGTTGGGGCCTGGCCATGTAGGTGGGGGCCATTTTGAGGCCTGGTACAGCAGGGCCTGGCCATGTGGTGGGGGTCAAGGGGCCATTTTTAAGCCAGGCAGTGTGCTCAGGCCTGCACCCACTTTGCCTTGCTTTCAACCATTATGCCCAAGGGTATTCAGGGGTGCATGGGCCTAGTCTTTCTGTGGGGTGTCTTGAATTTAAACATCATTGAGGGCATGGATGGCATGGGATTGTGATGATGTTTGAGTGTTTTTCGACTTTTTAGGGTGGTGTTGGGGTCTGGCCATGTGGGTGGGGGCCATTTTGAGGCCTGGTACAGGCAGGGCCTGGCCATGTAGTGGGGGTCAATGGGCCATTTTTAAGCCAGGCAGTGTGCTCAGGCCTGCACCCAGTTTGCCTTGCTATCAACCATTATGCCCAAGGGGTACTCAGTGGTGCATGGGCCTAGTCTTTCTCTGGGGTGTCTTGAATTTAAACATCACTGAGGGCATGGATGGCAGGTGATTGTGGTGATTTTTGAGTGTTTTTCGACTTTTTGGGGTGTTGTTGGGGCCTGGTCATGTGGGTGGGGCCATTTTGAGGCCTGGTACAGCAGGGCCTGGCCATGTGGTGGGGGTCAAGGGGCCATTTTTAAGCCAGGCAGTGTGCTCAGGCCTGCACCCACTTTGCCTTGCTTTCAACCATTATGCCTAAGGGTATTCAGGGGTGCATGGGCCTAGTCTTCCTCTGGGGTGTCTTGGATTTAAACATCATTGAGGGCATGGATGGCATGGGATTGTGGTGATGTTTGAGTGTTTTTCGACTTTTTGGGGTGGTGTTGGGGCCTGGCCATGTTGGTGGGGGCCATTGTGAGGCCTGGTACAGGCAGGGCCTGGCCATGTGGTGGGGGTCAAGGGGCCATTTTTAAGCTAGGCAGTGTGCTCAGGCCTGCACCCAGTTTGCCTTGCTTTCAACTATTATGCCCAAGGGGTACTCAGTGGTGCATGGGCCTAGTCCTTCTCTGGGGTGTCTTGAATTTAAACATCATTGAGGGCATGGATGGCATGGGATTGTGTTTATTTTTGGGTGTTTTATGACTTTTTGGGGTGTTGTTGGGGCCTGGCAAAGTGGGTGGGGGCCATTTTGAGGCCTGGTACAGGCAGGGCCTGGCCATGTGGTGGGGGGTCAAGGGGGCATTTTTAAGCCAGGCAGTGTGCCCAGGCCTGCACCCACTTTGCCTTGCTTTCAACCATTATGCCCTGGGGTACTCAGTGATGCATGGGCATAGTCTTTCTCTGGGGTGTCTTGAATTTAAACATCATTGAGGGCATGGATGGCATGGGATTGTGGTGATTTTTGAGTGTTTTTCGACTTTTTGGGGTGGTGTTGGGGCCTGGCCATGTGGGTGGGGGCCATTTTGAGGCCTGGTACAGGTGGGGCCTGGCCATGTGGTGGGGGTCAAGGGGCTATTTTTAAGACAGGCAGTGTGCTCAGGCCTGCACCCAGTTTGCCTTGCTTTCAACCATTATGCCCAAGGGGTACTCAGTGGTGCATGGGCCCAGTCTTTCCCTGGGGTGTCTTGAATGTAAACATCATTGAGGGCATGGATGGCATGGGATTGTGGTGATTTTTGAGTTTTTTTCGACTTTTTGGGTTGGTGTTGGGGCCTGGCCATATGGGTGGGGTCCATCTTGAGGCCTGGTACAGGCAGGGCCTGGCCATGTGGTGGGGGTCAAGGGGCCATTTTGAAGCCAGTCAGTGTGCTCAGGCCTGCACCTACTTTGCCTTGCTTTCAACCATTATGCCCAGGGGTACTCAGTGGTGCATGGGCTTAGTCTTTCTCTGGGGTGTCCTGAATTTAAACATCATTGAGGGCATGGGTGACATGGGACTGTGGTGATTTGTGAGTGTTTTTTGACTTTTTGGGGTGGTGTTGGGGGCTGGCCATGTGGGTGGGGGCCATTTTGAGGCCTGGCCATGTGGTGGGGGTCAAGGGGCCATTTGTAAGCCAGGCAGTGTGCTCAGGCCTGCACCCAGTTTGCCTTGCTTTCAACCATTATGCCCTGGGGTTAAGCATGGGCGGAAAATCCGTTTCGCTCGCGGATTTTGCGGATTTTCGGTAAATTCGCAATCCGCGAGATTCGCGAATCTCCCGCAAAATCCGCAAATCCGCGAGCAGCGGATTTTGCTCGCACTGTTCGCGTGAGTTCGCGGCTTCCCAGTACAACTTCGCGCCCCGCGAATAAGTGCAAAATTGCAGAAATATGATCTTAGCAAAACTGAAACTACTTACCAGGTTCAAAAGTTCAGGCTCATCATTAGTAGCCATTTCCTGTAGTGCTTCCTGAGGGGCCCCTCCAGAGTTCAGTTGCCAGTTGCAACTATTATGTGACCCTGCTCTGAACCTCAGAATAGTTACACATATGCCACAAAGGTCCTGAATTACAGCTAAGGGAGACAAGCAGGAGCCAGGCTGGAAGTTCAAATCCATTAATCAGCCCCTAATTCATTATTGTCAGTTGGGGCAGGGCAGGTGTTGTAACTAATTTTGCAACAATGAAAGCACTTAGCAAGTGCAAAAGATCACTAATCAGGAAGCACTAAGGAAGCAGGTGCCAGCTAAAAAAATATTCTGTGACACATTAATCAGCCCCAAATTAATTCAGGTCACTTGAGGCAGGGAAGGTGTGCTTGCGTTGCCACAATAATGTACACTGCCTGGACAACCAGAGGGTGCTGTGATGAAACAGAGGGTGGCATGGGTGGGCCAGAGGGTGGCATGAGTAGTCAGAGAGTGGCAGTGGTGACAGAGAGTGGCAGTGATGAAGAAGAGTGTCCCAAACAGGCTGGACACGTAGAAACAACAAGTTCGCGAAACTTGCGACCCGACAGGTAAGTTCGCAATTTGCGAAATTGTACAAAACCCTCGCGAACTGGCAGAAACCCGCGCAAACACAAAAAAAAATCCGCAAATTCACGAGAATTCGCGGATTTTGCAGATTGCGAGTTCGCAAATCCGCAAAATTTGCGAACGCGAGATTCGCAAAATTCGCCCATGCTTACCTTGGGTACTCAGTGGTGCATGGGCATAGTCTTTCTCTGGGGTGTCTTGAATTTAAACATCATTGAGGGCATGGGATTGTGTTTATTTTTGGGTGTTTTATGACTTTTTGGGGTGTTGTTGGGGCCTGGCAAAGTGGGTGGGGGCCATTTTGAGGCCTGGTACAGGCAGGGCCTGGCCATGTGGTGGGGGGTCAAGGGGACATTTTTAAGCCAGGCAGTGTGCTCAGGCCTGCACCCACTTTGCCTTGCTTTCAACCATTATGCCCTGGGGTACTCAGTGGTGCATGGGCATAGTCTTTCTCTGGGGTGTCTTGAATTTAAACATCATTGAGGGCATGGATGGCATGGGATTGTGGTGATTTTTGAGTTTTTTTTTAACTTTTTGGGTTGGTGTTGGGGCCTGGCCATATGGGTGGGGTCCATCTTGAGGCCTGGTACAGGCAGGGCCTGGCCATGTGGTGGGGGTCAAGGGGCCATTTTGAAGCCAGTCAGTGTGCTCAGGCCTGCACCTACTTTGCCTTGCTTTCAACCATTATGCCCAGGGGTACTCAGTGGTGCATGGGCCTAGTCTTTCTCTGGGGTGTCTTGAATTTAAACATCATTGAGGGCATGGGTGACATGGGACTGTGGTGATTTGTGAGTGTTTTTTGACTTTTTGGGGTGGTGTTGGGGCCTGGCCATGTGGGTGGGGGCCATTTCGAGGCCTGGCCATGTGGTGGGGGTCAAGGGGCCATTTGTAAGCCAGGCAGTGTGCTCAGGCCTGCACCCAGTTTGCCTTGCTTTCAACCATTATGCCCAAGGGGTACTCAGTGGTGCATGGGCCTAGTCTTTCTCTGGGGCATCTTGAATTTAAACATCATTGAGGGCATGGATGGCATGGGATTGTGGTGATTTTTGAGTGTTTTTCGACTTTTTGGGGTGTTGTTGGGGCCTGGCCATGTGGGTGGGGGCCATTTTGAGGCCTGGTACAAGCAGGGCCTGGCCATGTGGTGGGGGTCAAGGGGCCATTTTGAAGCCAAGCAGTGTGCTCAAACCTGCACCTAGTTTGCCTTTCTTTCAACCATTATGCCCAGGGGTACTCAGTGGTGCATGGGCCTAGTCTTTCTCTGGGGTGTCTTGAATTTAAACGTCATTGAGGGCATGGATGGCATGGGATTGTGGTGATTTTTGAGTGTTTTTCGACTTTTTGGGGTGTATAACTGATGTTCCTCTGGCTTCCATTGCTTTTAGATGCACAAGAGAACCACCAGTGCCAGGAAGAAGTCCTGTAGCGTTGTGTGCAGCACAACGTCACATGACGTCATGTGTGGCCACAGACAGACAACTCTGCAACTCGTACAACTGCGGCCTGCTGTTCTGACATCTCAAGAAGATGACCCCAAAAAAAGTTGGCCGTAGTGCCTCAGTGAAAAAAGTTGATAGTGCCACTGCCAGTAAGAAGGAGCAGAAGAAGCAAGTGGCACCACGTACCAAGGAGACTGGTGTGTCCACCGAAACCTTTTTTGGGAGAAAAAAAACTACGCCTGCAGCAGCAGTGGTGTCCGCCGGGGACCAAGCTGGAAGCAGCACCTCCGCTTTATTGGGCTCAGTGCCACCACGCCAAGTTAGGTCCAAGACCACCATGAGTGCTGCTGCGGCAGCCACTTGGTTGTTGAATCACCATCGACCAGTGATCTTGGCTCATCACAAGAAAGTACCATCCAATCAACGCCGGGTGTAACTCAGTTGACGAGTGTTCAACAACCACAGCCACAAACACAGGTGCAAGTAGTACAAGCGCAAGTACATGGGCAAGGAGAGGCACAAGTACAGCCGCAAGGAGAGGCGCAAGTAGAGGCGCAAGTACAGCCGCAAGGAGAGCCGCAAGGAGAAGGGCATGGACAGGTGCATGGAGAGGTGCGACTAGAGGTTCATGAAGCGGCACAACTGCCTACAACGCTTGTTCCTCCAGAAGTAGGGGCACATCAGGAAATTGCTATTCAAGAGGAGGTATCACCCGAGGAAGCCACTCCTGATGATGATTCATTGTTTTCCAGATCCCCAGCAAGAAAAAGGTCAAGGAGGGCTACTACTACTACAAGTTCTTCTTCAAGCCCCCTTCCTTTTGATGATCTTGATGTTGATTGGAACCCACCAATGCAGTCTGAGAGTGAGTCATGCCATGATGAGTCAACAAAGGTAGCTAAGCCTAAAAGGAAGACTCCTGCAAAGCTTCGACTTATGGCTGATGACGACGAACAAGTAGTGGTGTCTTCTGCTGCTGATGAACAGTCTGACGATGACCCAGTCATCACAGTCGTCACTCCAGCCCCAGCAGGCATGCATCAGGCAGACATTTTCACCGTAGCGCGAACGGCTGCTGAGCGGGATATGGGCGGCGTGGCACTGGTACCACCACCGTTAACTACAACACCAACACGACCTACAGCTCCCATCATTTTTAGTCAGAAGGGCCGGCATGGACCTCCATCCAGCTCGACCTCAAGTAGTGGTGCTGTAAGTGAACAACAGAAACTAATTCAGCCACGCCCATCTTCACTTCATCTGGCATTGTTGAAAGTCAAAGTAGCACATCCACCTTCAGCAGACATCACCAGTCCCCAGTTTGGGACTTCTTTACTGTTAGCGCAAAGGGGGAAACCATGGTTGTTTGTTCGATTTGTAAAGCATGCGTTAGTCGGGGTAAGCTTGGTACCAACTTTGGTACCGGAAGCCAGAGAGGTCATCTCAAGGAACGCCACACTATCGAGTGGGAAGCACACATGAGGTAGATCGAGGAAGGCAAAACAAAAACAAATCCAAATGTATCCCTTGATATTGCATCTGATGATGACGAGAATCGCCCTCTACCCCTGAAACATCTATGAGGCACACTAAGAGTGTTGTAGAGACACCAATGCGAAAAACTAAATCAATGGGCCTAACTGGTTTGAAGACGTCATCATCATCACTTAAAATTGATCCTGCCCACCATACGCGGATTGTTCAGGTCGGAGGTGTCATTTGAACGCAACCACCCAACGGTACGTCTGTATAACGCAAAGCTGGCTAAAATGCTAGTGCTGGACCTTCTCCCTTTTTCTTTTGTGGAAGGAGTGGGGTTTCTAGAATTAGTGGCAACAGTCTGCCCTAAATGGAAGGTTCCTAGCCGGTCCTATTTTGCCAGAGTTGCGGTTCCAGCACTACATCAAGATGTGCTGGATGTGATTGGGGCAGCTTTGCAGAAGAGTGCTGTTCACATTATCCACTTGACAACAGACATGTGGACCAGTTGCCAAGCCCTTGATTACATGTGCATCACTGCACACTGGGTCTCTTTTGCAGGGTCTTTTGCAGGGGTTAGAGACAAGTCAAGTGCAGTTGTTGACTGGGACACAGTTTTTCAAGCTACTCGGAAACATGCAACATTAGCCAAGTTTGCCATGGAGAAAACTCATACTGCAAAAAACATTTTGGATGAGTTTAACAGTAAGGTCTCTGAATGGCTGCAACCAAGAAATCACATAGTTGGTGATGTTTTCACGGATAATGGCAGTAATATAGTTAAGGCCATGCAGGACGGGGAATATGTGTGTTTGGCGCACTGTATAAACCTGGTTGTTCAAGATTTCTTGAAAACTGAAACCCAAGTCAAAAAGTTACTGTCTACCTGCCGAAGAATCTGCACACATTTCAGCCATTCTTTTAAGGCCCGGAAGCAGCTGAGAAGCATTCAACATGTAGGTAAAGTGCCAGTCAAAGGACTCATCCAGGAGGTGGCAACACGTTAGAACTCAACCTTTTACATGCTTGAGCGTCTGTTTGAGCAGTGCATGGTAATCAATGACTATATCTTTACAGTAGGTTCTATTGACCTGAGGCTAGTTGGAGGAATGGCAGCTAGTTAAAAGCCTGACAGACATGCTTCGTCTTTTTGAAGCCTTCAAGCATGAAGTCACCAGGGAGGACTGTTCTTTCAGCAAAGCTATCCCATTGTTGCGCATGCTAGAGCACCAACTGAAGGCGGTGTCTTCAACGTTGAGCGATGATGGTGGAAAGCAAGCTGCATATCTGTTGGCAGAGAACTTATTAAAGGCTTCAAAAGATACATACAGAACATTACATTTGTGCCACTATTCTGAATCCACGGTACAAAAAGGTAGTGGCCAGCAAAGCATTCATTCCTTTTTATGAGGCAGATGTTTCAAGTACAAACATTGGATAGCTGTGTCAGCCAGATGGTTTGAAAAAGATCGGCAGAAAATTCAAGGAGCCGTCAGAAGTTCAACTGAATCAGCAGGCGATCCAGCGTCAAGTTCCACTTCTGAATCTGTGAGCGAAGGGAGTAACTTTCCCTCACAGCCGTTAACGACACCAGCAGCGACCCTATCTTCATCCTCACCTGCACCAGGCCCAGCCATAATATTGTCGGAAGCGGATTGGCTAACTCATCAAGGGTTTGTTCGTTCCAGTGCAGAGAAGGCCACAGATGGTACGCAAAGTGGAGCAACCGTGGAGAACTTTGAGTTGATGGTGCAGGCCTATCTGGATTAGCCAACACAGGTCTTTGTTCATACGAACCCATTGCTGTATTGGTACAGGAAAATGGCTCTATGGCCACTGATCGCCAACCTTGCTCTAAATTATTTGTCTTGCCCACTCGCAAGTGTGTCTTCTGAACGTGTTTTCAGTGCTGCTGGTGCCATTGTAACTTCAAAAAGGTCCCGCCTCTCGGTCAAAAATGTGGAGAGGTTAACACTGATCAAGGTGAATCAGCCCTTGATACCACAGATTACAAAGTACGTGAATGCACGCAGGAAGAAGAGGACACCGACTTAGGTGACAGATATTCTTCTCCATGTTACCTGACCTACTCCCGTCTCAATTCATGGAGTTGGAGGACAAGCTATACTTCCCTGACACCGAGCCCTGAAAATGACTTCCTTTTTTTCCTCCTTATTAACTTTTGTTCCTGTGTGTCTTTCTTTGTTTTGCAACTTTTACCACAACAAAACTCTAATCACATAATCACAACAAGTCCATCAGCAGCACTGTCTTCATATTATATTCCTTATTGATTTGAAGGTGCCGCAGTCCGCATTCCTGAGGTTCACAAGTTCACAACTCAATCATGCTCCTTTATACTCCTCCTCCAGACTCCTCCTATCCATTTCCCTCAAGGCAGATGGATGGATTACGACGAGTCCCCTCAAGTGGAACTGAAATTACTGACTGACTACATGCTTGCTGATTGCTGACAGAGTTACTTTTGATATTGACAGGAGAGGCTGCCCTGTGGGCCCTCACTTTCTGAAGAAGATGCGGACAAAAAGTAGAACAGGTAATGAATAATTGAGAAAATGGCATGCACTGGACAGCAGTGGCTGTCTGGCTCTGATGAAACCAATTGCTGTTTGTTTTTTGTGCATGAAATGATGATTCATATGTCTTGTCTTAGTTATTATCTAATCTTTCACACAGTAATTGTAACTCATGTCAACAACGGTTTTTTTAACCTTGTTTAATTAAAATTGTACTTCAAATTCAGGGGCCACTATATTGCATTTCACAAAATATGCAAAATGTCCTTGGAGCGGACTCACTTGCCAATATACCATGATGATTGATTAAATAATATATATTTTTTCTTTACAGTCACTCACTGGGATGGATGGATCATCAGCGTCAATTTACGGAAGAACTATGGCCAATTCGTGAGTGGCAAACAGGTAAACCAGTCTACAACAACTACTACAGCAGGACTACATGTCTGTCTATTCGTGGTATGTATTGGTCGAGGGCAAGGCAGTGTACTGTTGTTGTTATACCAGGTAGAGTCCACTCCAGACAGCAGTTCATGTAAAATTGGGGCTATGTGGCTTGCTGCATACATTTAGATATGCTTTGTCTGTCTGACAAAGAGCCTAGGTATGCTACATCAGGTTGCTTCACTCAGTGGTGCCTGCCTTGACCCTCTGCATGTTAATGCAGGGTTGGGGAGCACTCCGTTCACCGTATTTATCCTCAATTTTTTCAAAATGGTGCTGCGGTTACAGGGTTTGTCAGTCCCTTGTTATGAAAATCTTGTTTATGTTGGGTATGTCGGCCCAACGAACCGTGCACTATCCACTTGGTGCTATGCACCTAAACTAATTTTGTTTATTCAACAAATAATAAACCTTATGTGTTCTCAGTTTCTTGTTTTTATTTTAACTCTTTTTATCTCTTTTCATATTGTGTGTATTTTACCACATAGTATTGCATTTCAATAATTCATATTTCATTCACAGTCAAAATAACAATAACATTTCATTTCATGTTATGATTTACAGTGCCATATATTGTACATTTTTTGAAAGTGCCCAATGCATTTCGGCCCTACCAAAGTGCCTTCATCAGGGGCGAACCTGTAAAGAATAAACAAAATAACCATGTAATTGCAAATATAGGATGCCCATGTGTTGTTGTTCTGTGTGTACTTTAAGTGTTGTCGTACCTTTGTGCGTTGTACTCAATTCTCTAACCTGTGTGGACAAAATGTAATATTTATGAAAACCTGCTACCCAACTCCTTGCATCAAATTAATCCATACCATTCATGAACTGATCAAATTAAAATTCAAGCGATCAGCTTACCGCTAATGTTGTACCTTCAAAACTCCCTAAGCGATAAACAAGAAACATATTCAGTAACCTTCTCACTGCTACTAAGTGACTGCGAGTATTTCAAAAGCTCCTATTGAGTGTGCATACCTGATTATCCAGCACTATAACGTTCTGCAAAACAAAATGACAAACCACATATCCAATATTAAAACTTCAACCTTATTAACCGCTAGTCATTTCTCGTCATCTTTGGTTTTACGCGCCCGCATACCTGTTAAATCCGACTGCTATGCGTTCTCTGTAGTGAACAAACAAAAAACAAATCCGCTATCAGTACCACACCTAGCTGCCAAAAACCGGATCACAACTGTGTATCTAACTGTATTCCTGAGATCCGTTCTTACCTTAATTTCAAAATATCCACTCCGTTTCACAATAACCTGCTGTTCCTCCCGTGAGTGTGTCAACCTCTACCGGCGTTACCGCTTAACATATCAATTCTCCCGCGAGTCGGCTAAGGTTACTAACACAAAAAACGGACTACAAGGCTACTAACCAAAAATGTTCAGACGCCATCTTTAAACGGGTATCTTGTTCTAAATCTCCGTTCACACAAACTACGTGTCGTACTCAAAAACAATGTGAGGCACTTGTATGTGTTGTCTAGTCAGTGTGTTCAATATATTGTAATATTTGTGCCGAAAATGTCTGATCAGATTGGAAAATATTATTAGACCCAATGTGTTTTACAGTAAAACACCATGTGCGTGATCGAATTGGTTCAACTTCATGGAAACATGCTTAACAAATACAGTTATATTGTAATCGCAATTCTTAATTTTAATTGACAACAATTATTAAAGTTCATCATGTCTAGTAACCCTAATATTTGTTGCTATCCTGCTTTATAGTTGATTTGAGTAAGTTGTACTGATTCATTTGTTTTCAGTTTCCTCCATTAACCTAAAACCTTAAGTATACTGTCTTAATTGACTAATGTGTTAGAGAACCCTGTGTAACAGGATTGGTGTCTAATCGCAGTGGTGGTGTAGTTAGTTTCGGATCTCAGTATTATGTTATTTTTGGTTCTTATTTTGTGATCTGAGGAAGAAGTGTTGGTTTATTTTTCTTCATGTGGTTATCCAATTTATTATGTGCTCATAAATAACAAGATAAGTCGTATTTGTCATTGAGACCAATCGGAACCAACGTTTGCAAGTATTTAATCCAAAATAATTCTCTTTGCAATAATCTTTGATGGTTATTGATCCCTGCCTTCATTTGTTCTTGTTCTATGATGGAAAATCGTAGTTGAGAGATTGTATACGATGTGTCCTTCCAATGGGCTGCTAAAGGTGATGTCATGTTCAAGTTACGAATTCTGCTCTTGTGCTCTGTGATTCGAACCTTTATCTTACGTTCCGTCTTGCCTACATAAAGCTTACCGCATGGACATTTTATTCCATACACTACGTTTGCTGTGTTGCAGTCACTATTATGTCTCAGATTTATAACTTTTCCTGTGGTAGGATGAGTGATGGTGTTACCTATTATCACATTATTGCAATTTTTGCAATTCAAACATCTACCCATTCCTTTTTAGGATACTGTTGGGGATGTTGGTGGTTTCTGCTTCAATCTTTCCCGCAAATTTTGCCCCCTGGTGTATGCATGCACCGGTAAGTCTCTGAATAATCCTTTGAAGTCTGGTTCATTCATTAGAAGTTCCCACCTGGTGTTGATTATTCTTTTGATTTCTTTCGATTGGGTGGTATATTTTGTTACAAAAACTATTTTTTCTTTGGTGCTTCTCTTCTTAGGTTTCAATAAATCCGTTCTGTCTAGTGCCATCACTTTTGCCATGCTCTCATCAAGTTCCTTCCGAGGATATCCTCTGACTTCATATTTAGTGGCCTGTTGTTGGATAGTGCTTATTGATACTTGGTTGTCGGATCATATTCTTTTAATCCTTATGAATTGGGATTTTGGAAGATTTTTAATTAAGCTCCTGGGATGAAAACTAGTGTATCCTAAAGCATTGTTCTTATCCGTTGGTTTTGTGTATAATTGTGTTGAAAAACCTGATGCATCTTTGATGATTCTTACATCCAGGAAGTCTATTGTTTGTGAGTCTATCTTATGTGTGAATTTGATCCTGGGATTAATTGAATTCATCATCAGGATTAACCTTTCTAAGTGTTCTTCAGTGCTGTCCCAGATCAGAAAAAATTTCGTCTACAAAACGACATTACATTTTCACATGTTTCCAATCCACATTACTCATGATATTTTCAGCTTCAAACTAGGCCATAAATATATTGGCGTAGGCCGGCGCTCCCGCAAATCCCATAGACGTACCAGTCAGCTGGGCGTAGTAATGTTCTTTCCAAAGGAAATAACTGTTGTGTAAACAGAACTTTAATAGATGCAGCAAAAATACCTTATGTGTTGACAGTTCTCCCATTTTCAAGAGAGCCCATTCGATTGATTCAAGGCCTGCTTCATGTGGGATCGACGTATAAAGAGCCACTACGTCTATGGTACATAAAATCCACTCTGGCTGAAAGCCCTGTTGTGTCCCTGTCAATTTATTTAGAAAATCTGTAGTATCACGTATGTATGAACCCCAGTTCTGAACGAACTGCTGTAAAAAGTGGTCAAGGAATCAGCCGAGGGGATCAAACAATGATCCGCACCCCGACACGATCGGTCTGAAGGGTGGATTAGTGAGATGTTTGTGCACCTTGGGAATCATGTATAACCTCGGGGTTCTAGGATACTTAGTTGTCAAATATGCTCTCACTTTTTGGTCAATCCAGTGATTGTCTTCTGGTGCTTGTAGTATATCATCTAGCATTTTTTGTAATTTGATAATGGGATCAGATGGTAACCGTAGATATGTGCCTTGGTCAGAAACATGTTGATCAACTTTGAAATCATAAAACTGTGCATCCATTACCACTAGGGCTCCCCCTTTGTCTGCTGGTTGAATCATTATCTCTCTGTTGTTGGATAAGTTCTGCAAAGTGATTCTTTCTGGGGTGCCGCTCGCAGTGGAGTGTTCTGGTGCCTTTGACTTTTGGAGCCTTTGACTTTTGTGACCCTGCTGGGAAGTCGTCGCTGGAAGGGAGATACTGCGCCAGGGGAAACAGTTGCGGAAACGGAGGACAGGACTGCGAGGCCCACCAGGCTGTGCGTGGATCACCTGGCACACCTGCCGCCTCTTCCCGTGGCTCCTCCCCTTTTCCATCATCTCTTATAAGTCCTGGTGCTGCAACGCGTGAGCGGGACGAGTGTGCGGGACATATCCCGGGACAAAGCCCGGACTAAGGGCGGGCCCTCTTAGGCCCACATAGGCCAGATTAGGCCGGGCCGGGCATACTTTCCTGTTCATTAGTTGTTTTGGTACTGGTTTCTACCTAACCCTTGTTGTCCAAGAAATCCCATTTACCTATCATGCCTTCACCAGCTTTGGACAAATCTATAGTGAAGCTGGGGGGGTCCAAGATTAGAACCCTGGATACATATTTTCCACGCTCTTTGGCGGAGGAAGAGGGAGATTTGGATACTGCCCTTGCAGAACGCAGGGTTGAGCGCCGTCGCTCTATCGAAAATCTGAAACGTAGACCCCTGGTAGATACTCTAGACGGTGGCTCACCGTTGATTGTTAGTGAGGAATCTCTTTCACAGGAAGGAGTCCCTCTTTTGTTGAGGGAATGTACTGATAGTCCCTGTCAACCTGCTGTCCAGGCTCCGAAGCCTACCCCTTCCACTAGCCTCTGTTGTACGGCTATTGATCTTACATCTCAACCTACCCATATTTCTAAATCAAGGAAAGCTAAGCCTAAATTAGTTACAGTGGCCGAGTTGCACGGCCCTCCCCCTAATAAGCGTAGAAGGAAGACGAGGGGAGGTAAGGGTAAACCCAAACTTTCCCACTCCGATTTTGGAAAACCTACTAAGTCTGTTCCAGTTCCCGGTAAGTCTAATGAAGCTACGGGTCCTGCTCCTCTCCTTATAAATAGCCTGCCTACTCTATTGCCCCCAGTTGTTCCTGAGGGGAACCTAGAATTCTTACTCAGATCTCTGCTGCAGCCTATTAGCGAGAGTATTAAGAGAGTGGAGATCAGACTAACTATTCTTGAGGCTACATTAAGTAGTTTGAATTCGCAGGTCAATACCCTTGGAAGACCCCCTGAGACTATGTCCCCTCCCACCCTACCCCCCACCTCACAACCTCCCTTAGCTATCCCAGGACCAACTGTGGTGACTTCTGCCACCCCTACTTTGCAACCCCTCTTGGCCAAACCAGTTCCTCCATGCCATAGTAAAACTATCATTCCCCCACTACTATCCGCAGGTACTACTCCCCCTGTTGTAAATCCCAATGGGACTGTAAATGGTGACGGTATTCCACCCCCATTACCAGAGAAACCTGCCCCTAGAGTTCGGAGACCCGACCTTCCTCCCGAAGCTAACGATCTTATTGTAGTTATGGCCGGGGTTCCTCCCTTGGAGATGGGGGAAGGTGAGAATTTCTTCTCACTAAAAAATCAAGTAATTAAATGGTTGAACTGGAATAGACCTCTTCCAGCATATTTTAATAATGAAATTGTGATGGTAAGAAGGGTACCCTGGCTGGGTAAGACCAGGAAGTCAATAGTAGGGGACTGTATTTTGGTGAGCTTTAGAGACCCAAGGACTGTTCACTACATCTGCTCGGGGTCGAATAGATCATCCGAATCCGCCATTCGGACCCTGCCTGTATCTTTTTTCTTCCCCCCTGTACATATGCATCGTGACCAAACTCAGGACAAATGGACAAGGGTTGATCGGAGGGGTAGATTTTGTGGGTATCCAGCCCAACCTGTTTTTCAACCACCTCTGACACCCTTCCATAATTATAATCGTTTTAATTGTCTGAGTGGCCTCAATGGTGTTGATTGACTGCCCACTGCTGTAGACCCCACTATGTCTTTTGATAAAGAGCCAACGGTAATGCCCGACAGTAGCCCTATTCCTATTCAAGATCTTGCAATGTCTCAAACTGCCCCGATAATCCCTGTGGCTTATCCAGTATTATTGGACCCTCTACCTGTCAATAATGTTCTAGTTACCACGGTACTAGTGCCTATTCAACCCCCCACTTGTTCCCCTGGGCTGAAGTTTGTTACCTGGAATGTTGCAGGGTGGAGCAGGCAATCGGCCTCTCTGGGGTGGAATGAGATCCTTACCGACTTTGATATTTTATGCTTACAAGAGACCTGGGCAACTGATGATATTGAACTTGATGGGTTTGTGTCGTATAACAACCAGGCTATAAGGACAGGTATGGGTAGGGCTAAAGGGGGGTTAGTGATTTTTACATCAGTTAAACTTCCATTATGTCTGACTTCCTACCTCCCTGTGGGACACCACTCCCAAATTTTAATACTAGAACATACTAAGGGTCATGTTTTAGTGGTGGTTAACCACTATAATAATCTGTTTAATGCCTCAGACACCTCGGTGGCAGAGGAGCTGGGTCCTATTTTGAGGAACTTGCGCTACGATGTCAGTAATCCAATTGACATTATTTGGGGTGGGGACTTTAACCTCCGTACTTGCCCATATTCCTTTACTAGAATTTGTGGTTATGATGGGGATAACGGGGAAAACAGAGCACATTTTGTACATACTTCCCATGGTGACTCCTTTAATTCCCTCGTGTAGAACCTGGATCTTATGATCCATTCCCCGGCCTTAGATGCGGATGGTAAGCCTGTTCCAACTTTTGTAGGACCCAACTCGTCTTCTGCCATTGATCACTTATTGGTTTCTACGCATCTTACTCCTCATTGTACGGTTCCCGTTGTTACTGATTTTGGAGGTAGTGATCACCATGCGATCACCATGCTTATTTCTGCATGGGGGCCTAGTGTTAAGAATGATTATTTGGTATTAGAAGATGTTACCCCATGTAGACAGAATGGATTCCGTATAAAGTGGAATCTGGATAACTCCGAAAAATTGCAAGCTAGAATCATTAAAGAGGGGTTCGCGGAAATTTATAGTTGCCTTAATCCCGAGGCCCCTAACGGGTGCATTATAACTAATTTTGTGTCACTCGGTGATGCTGTAAAAAGGTGCCTTATCATTACTAAAGCCCGAATTAGGAACCAAAACGTGGGCTGGTTTGATAGCCTATGTACTCGATCCCTGCGGGAACTCAAGCTGGCCTTATCAAAATTCCTGAGAGATAGGGAGGCCGTCAAATTACTTAGGCTTACCTATAAAAGCAATCTTGTACGTAGGAAGCAGGAACTCAGGGAACTTGCCTGGGATGCCCTGAACCAAGCATCGGTGCTATGGGACAGTAGGCTGTTTTGGTCCACGGTTAACAGCCCTTTCCTTGTCAATGAAGAGTTTCCCAAATTGTCAGCGCAGGTCAGCGAAGCCAATTGAGTCTCCCATTTTTCTGGTATTTTTAACTCACCCGGGGGAGACTCTGACGGTCCTACTATTTTGACGTCTGAAACTAGGATACCCTTGGATATTACCCTATCAGAGGTGGTTATCTCCCTAAGTCAGAGCAAAGGAGGAAAGGCACCGGGACCCGATGGGGTCCCGGTAGATCTGTATAAATCTAACCCCAGTCTCTGGTGCCCACTCCTGACCAAGGTGTTTAATGCATCAGTCCTGGAGAATACCCCTCCTACTTGGAGTGAATCCCTAATTCTACCTATTTACAAAAAGGGAGATAGAGGCGAGGCAAAGAACTATCGCCCTATCTCCCTTCTTGATTCCTCCCTGAAGATTATGAGTAGGGTTCTCCTTATAAGGTTGGAGGAGTGGGTCGAAGAAAACAATATCATGGCTGAATCCCAATTTGGTTTCCGCAAAGGCTTAGGGACTACGGAGCAGTGCCTTAACCTTGACCTCCTTATAGGGAAATATACGAGAGCGAAACAAGGTTCCCTATTTCTCTGTTTTGCCGACCTTTCGAGCGCCTTTGACCTTGTGGACCATGAACTCTTGTGTTGCACTTTATTTGCCATGGGCGCCCCCCCGGCAATCATTCACTTTCTGGCTCGTCTCTATAATAAGCTTTCGGCCCAGATACGTTTTGGTCAGGCGGGTGAATGTACGGAGAAAATCAGGGTTAAGTCAGGCATAAGGCAGGGCTGTGTACTGGCCCCCCTGCTATTTTCCCTCTTTATCAATTCTATTGAATCTGAACTCAAAAAGGTCCAGGCTGATTCCCCTCAAGTCGGTGGACTTCCCGTACCAGTTCTGCTTTATGCCGACGATACGGTGCTTCTCTCGCGTACTCCAAATGGGCTACAGAAACTTATGAATACTTTTTATAATTTTATTAATGAGAGGAAATTGAAAATCAATAACACCAAGACCTTTATTATGGCCTGTGGTAAACGGATGAAGTCTGTTATGCTGTTCCATTTTAACAATCATAATATTGAGGTAGTGGATAGGTTCTGCTACCTCGGTGTTACCTTTAACAATAAGGGGACATGGTCCCAGGAGATCTCAAATGTTAATGGTAGAATGGCCAAAAGCTCATCTGGTATTTTTCGTTTTGCTGCAAAGCTAGGAAGCCGTCGTATACCTGATATGGTAGACATTTACAGGCATAGATGTGCGTCTATTGCTCTGTACGGCTCTGGTATTTGGGGCTATAGTCAGCATAGGGCACTGCAAAATACAGAGAATGGGTTCCTTAGAAGATTGCTTTGCCTACCTCCCTCAGCACCTACTGTACTGTGCCATAGTGAGGTTTGGTTAAATTATCTGACTGATCTGATGGGATTAAGACCTCTCATGGTATGGAGGTCAATATGGACTAAAGAAGAGACTACTTTTTCTAGGAAGATTATCACCGATTGTTTGAAGTTGGACAAAGTCCTTAAGATTCCCTGGCTAAGCTATGTCTCGTCTACTTATGGCGAGGTATTTAATTTTGACATCATTAAGGATCCTTATTGTGCCGTTACTGGATCGAAAAAGGAACTTAAAGATGTTTTCATCCAAACTAAGTCTGATATGCGTAGGTTAAAGTGTACTATAATGTCTACCTATGTATTTTATCACACCACTAAACCTGAAGGAAAGGGCATGCCTATGTACCTAAAATTCATAACCAAGCAGTCCCATCAGTTTGTTCTGACGCGACTCAGACTTGGTATTGTACATAACTTAGTTGCCTTCCCCGAGATGAAACTTCCTAGCCGTTCTCCCTGTCCTTGCGATGGTCAGACTAGGCAAAGTACTCGGCATTTCATGCTTATCTGCCCACTCTATATGCATCTTCGCCGTCTCTACCTCAGACCTATGTTTTTAAGATTATCAGTGTATACTATTACCCAAGCCATGGAATTGTTATTTGCACTTGACTCTGCAGACACCTGTTTTTTTACTGCTACTTTTTTACTCAAAGCCATTTCTCATAGGAAAAGTCTGGTGTTTTAAATCTTCGAAATTCTTCATTTCTGAGCTATTGTTTTATTATAATGTTTGTATTGTGTTTTATTGTACGCTTTTGTGATTGTTTTTAATAGTCGAATAAAGCTTGAAAATTGAATTGATTCTTTCTCTTTTTGTCATGTTGTTGTGCTTAGGTTTGTTGTAGTCCAATTTTTGTAGATCTTTTTAACCATTACTTCGAAAGTGTCTAACATTTTATGTGTGATAGGAGGTTGAAACACACTTTTTGGTTTGAATTTCTCAAGTTGGCCTATAGAGGTTGTGTCTGTCAGTTCAAGTGGTTCCACTACATTGGTGAAATAGTGCCGTAGCCTGAGTGTTCTCATGAACCTGAAGAAAGCTCCCTCTGTTTCCATTTCGTTGGTTTGTGTAGTAGGTACATATGTAAGTCCTTTGTTAAGCACTGTGATTTGTTGATTAGTAAGTTTAATCGATGATATATTTATTATCAAATCACTTTCCGTCCGCTCCGTAAGGCCTTTCCTGCCTCTTACTCTCCTTGTTTTGCATTTGCTGTTGTTAACTGCTGCGTGGGCGGTCGGTCTTGGTGTTGTACCTGTGACAAAAAAGGTGCGCTTGCACTGCTTGTAGATTGATCCGCTATTTCTAGTGTGACTGATGTTCCCTCTGTGGAGACGCGGACCGGTCCCCTCCGTATTGATGTTTCTTTATCCGTGACTATGCTCTCTTCAGATGAGTGTGTTGTTAATGTCGTTTTTTTGGGAACAAATTGTCGTCGGGCATAGATGTCGGCCCAAGTATAAACTTCATTTAGCTTGTAATCTATAGTGTCCCGTTTATACTTGCGCAGTTTCCCCTCTTGTAATTCCTTTTCGTACTTATCCAGTTTCTGATTAATCCCTTCTAAGTTGAATTTCCAAGTATCCGCCTCCAGTCTCATTTCCAATTCTGTTTTTAGATTAAAGATTTCCTCCTCGAGCTCTCGGATTGTCTTTGCCAATTCTTCGATAATAAGCAGAATAAGGTCTAATGAGCACTTATTCAAGATGCTGTACCATTTTTCCATGAACTTTGCGTTCAGATTTAAGCGAAATAACATTGGCTTGATTGCTAATCGCAGTCCCCTTGGTATTCTCTTGGCTTTATGGTATTGGATCAACGTTGACGCGTGCATCCTTTGGTTTAATTGTCGTCGTGTCAAATATTCTAGTTGTTTCAACTGTTGGCTGATTGAACCGCCATGGGCATCCATGTTTCTTACTTCCTTGATTAAAGAATATATTTCGTCAGCTTGTTCAGTGGTGTAAGCCATGACTGTGGCCCTGTTTTCCGTTATGCCAGTAATATTATCAAACTGCATCTTGACCTTTGTCTTGGGTGCCTCCCTTAGTTTGACAGTAAATATTGTTAGTTAATGCAGGGTTGGGGAGCACTCCGTTCACCGTATTTATCCTCAATTTTTTCAAAATGGTGCTGCGGTTACAGGGTTTGTCGGTCCCTTGTTATGAAAATCTTGTTTATGTTGGGTATGTCGGCCCAACGAGCCATGCACTATCCACTTGGTGCTATGCACCTAAACTAATTTTGTTTTATTCAACAAATAATAAACCTTATGTGTTCTCAGTTTCTTGGTTTTATTTTAACTCTTTTTATCTCTTTTCATATTGTGTGTATTTTACCACATAGTATTGCATTTCAATAATTCAAATTTCATTCACAGTCAAAATAACAATAACATTTCATGTTATGATTTACAGTGCCATATATTGTACATTTTTTGAAAGTGCCCAATGCATTTCGGCACTACCAAAGTGCTGAAACACAGCAAAAGTAGTGTATGGAATAAAATGTCCATGCGGTAAGCTTTATGTAGGCAAGACGGAACGCAAGATAAAGGTTCAAATCACAGAGCACAAGAGCAGAATTTGTAACTTGAACATGACATCACCTTTCGCAGCCCATTGGAAGGACACATCGTATACAATCTCTCAACTACGATTTTCCATCATAGAACAAGTACAAATGAAGGCAGGGATCAATAACCATCAAAGATTATTGCAAAGAGAATTATTTTGGATTAAATACTTGCAAACGTTGGTTCCGATTGGTCTCAATGACAAATACGACTTATCTTGTTATTTATGAGCACATAATAAATTGGATAACCACATGAAGAATAATAAACCAACACTTCTTCCTCAGATCACAAAATAAGAACCAAAAATAACATAATACTGAGATCCGAAACTAACTACACCACCACTGCGATTAGGCACCAATCCTGTTACACAGGGTTCTCTAACACATTAGTCAATTAAGACAGTATACTTAAGGTTTTAGGTTAATGGAGGAAACTGAAAACAAATGAATCAGTACAACTTACTAAAATCAACTATAAAGCAGGATAGCAACAAATATTAGGGTTACTAGACATGATGAACTTTAATAATTGTTGTCAATTAAAATTAAGAATTGCGATTACAATATAACTGTATTTGTTAAGCATGTTTCCATGAAGTTGAACTGATTCGATCACGCACATGGTGTTTTACTGTAAAACACATTGGGTCTAATAATATTTTCCAATCTGATCAGACATTTTCGGCACAAATATTACAATATATTGGGGTGTGAACACACTGACTAGACACCACATACAAGTGCCTCACATAGGTTGTGAGTACGACACGTAGTTTGTGTGAACGGAGATTTAGAACAAGATACCCGTTTAAAGATGGCGTCTGAACATTTTTGGTTAGTAGCCTTGTAGTCCGTTTTTTGTGTTAGTAACCTTAGGCGACTCGCGGGAGAATTGATATGTTAAGCGGTAACGCCGGTAGCGGTTGACACACTCACGGGAGGAACAGCAGGTTATTGTGAAACAGAGTGGATGTTTTGAAATTAAGGTAAGAACGGATCTCAGGAATACAGTTAGATACACAGTTGTGATCCGGTTTTTGGCAGCTAGGTGTGATACTGATAGCGGATTTGTTTTTTGTTTGTTCACTACAGAGAATGCATAGCAGTCGGATTTAACAGGTATGCGGGCGCGTAAAACCAAAGATGACGAGACATGACTAGCAGTTAATAAGGTTGAAGTTTTAATATTGGATATGTGGTTTGTCATTTTGTTTTGCAGAACGTTATATTGCTGGATAATCAGGTATGCACACTCAATAGGAGCTTTTGAAATACTCGCAGTCACTTAGTAGCAGTGAGAAGGTTACTGAATATGTTTCTTGTTTATCGCTTAGGGAGTTTTGAAGGTACAACATTAGTGGTAAGCTGATCGCTTGAATTTTAATTTGATCAGTTCATGAATGGTAATGATTAATTGGATGCAAGGAGTTGGGTAGCAGGTTTTCATAAATATTACATTTTGTCCACACAGGTTAGAGAATTGAGTACAACGCACAAAGGTACGACAACACTTAACGTACACACAGAACAACACACATGGGCATCCTATATTTGCAATTACATGGTTATTTTGTTTATTCTTTACAGGTTCGCGCCTGATGAAGGCACTTTGGTAGTGCCGAAATGCATTGGGCACTTTCAAAAAATGTACAATATATGGCACTGTAAATCATAACATGAAATGAAATGTTATTGTTATTTTGACTGTGAATGAAATATGAATTATTGAAATGCAATACTATGTGGTAAAATACACACAATATGAAAAGAGATAAAGAGTTAAAATATAAACAAGAAACTGAGAACACATAAGGTTTATTATTTGTTGAATAAACAAAATTAGTTTAGGTGCATAGCACCAAGTGGATAGTGCACAGTTCGTTGGGCCGACATACCCAACATAAATAAGATTGACCCTCTGCATGGCACTGCCTCAAGCTTGGGACAAACATCCGTTATGTTTGCAAAATTAACTGCTTTTCGGTATTTCGCAAATCTCGCAAAAGTACAGAAAAATCACAAATTCTTGAGCGGAAGGGATTTTTGGCCCATGCTTGCGGCAGGGTCATGCAGACGGTCAAGGCAGGCACCACTGACTGAAGCATCCTCCTGATGTAGCATATCTAGGCTCTTTGACACAGACAGACAAAGCATATCTACGGTTTAGGGTTCAGTGCGTTTTACTAGGCTTTTTGGGTTTAAGTTGGTATGGTTCATGCTGATTCTAGGGCTCGGGCCCGATGCAGGCTCGTTCATAATGATGTTGGCAATGTTTTAGGGGGGTTTGGTGTTCTTTGGCCCAGAATTGGCAGAATTTTGGCCTTTTCGGGTGTTTTGCGGACCCGTGTGTTTGGGTGAAAAACTAGGTGAAAACTAGTCGTAGACCTTCTTCTCCTTCTTCTTCAAAGAGCGCAGTTGTTCGATTTTGTTCTGCCTTGCTCAGATTCTTGTGAATCGCTGGAACAAGTGACTGTCCAGGTGAGTTTCAAGAGGATCAAAGTAGTGGAAGTGCTGAAAACAGCAATGTTTTGTGAGCAGCGCAATTTGCCATGTGTTGAATATACCAGTATTGCATGTTTTTGGGGGGCTGTTTAGGGGTGTTCTAGATTTGTGGGGGAGGGTGTGGGGGACTGGGGGTCTGGGAGCACTGCTGGGATAGCATAATTTTTATTGGTAGTGATCTGAAGAAAATCCATGGTGGGAAAGAGGAGTTAGGGCCTAGCTGCAGAGCTCATTTGGATCGATGTTGACTGGTTGGCTGAAAACGTTCTAAGTATGAGTCATTGCATTTTTGCTTTTGCCTGTTTAGGGGTGTTCTGCTTTTTTTGCGGGTGGCTCTAGGGGTCTGGGGGCATAGCTCGGAAGGCCTTATATTGGAATCAAGTGTTTTGGACCAAATCCATGGTGAAAAAGTTTTTGCGTTTTTGCTCACTTGCCTGTCTTTGGGGTGCTTCTTTGGGGGGCTTCCAGGTTTTTGTGGGTGGGTTTTGGTGTCTGGGAGCACTGCTGGCACAGTCTAATGTTGCTTGCATTTGTTTTTCAGGAAATACATGGTGGAAAAGGGGAGTTAGGGCCTAGCTGCACAGCATATTTGGACTGAATTGAAGGTAGGCCCATTTTTGCTTTTTGCCTGTTTGCGGGTGTTCTGCTTTTTTGAGGGTGACTGCAGGGGTCTGGGGGCATAGCTCGGAAGGTCTAATACCGGAATCAAGAGTTTTGGACCAAATCCATGGTGAAAACGTTTTTGTGTTTTTGCTCACTTGCCTGTCTTTGGAGTGCTGTTTGGGGGGGCTTCCAGGTTTTTGTGGGTGGGTTTTGGGGTCTGGGAGCACTGCTGGCACAGTCTAATGTTGATTGCATTTGCTTTTTAGGACATCCATGGTGGAAAAGGGGAGTAAGGGCCTAGCTGCACAATGCATTTGGACTGAATTCCAGGTAGGCCCGAAATTTGCTAAGTCTCACTTTTTGCGGTTTTGCTTTTTGCCTTTTTGCTTTTTAAACTTGTTTCCGCCTGGGTTGACTTGTCTGGGGGCATTGCTTTGAAGGTCCAAAGTGCTTTGGAGAAAATCGGAGGTGAAAAAGTTTTTCAATTTTCAGGAATTTCGCTCATTTTAGTGTTTTTGGGGGGGCTGTTTGGGGGGTTCCTGGTGTTTGTGGGTGGGTTTTGGGGTCTTGAAGCAACGCTGGGTATGGATACTTTTTATTGCAAGAGGTTTGACGGAAATCCATGGTGGCAAAGGGGAGCTAGGGCCTAGCTGCAGAGCGCGCACGGAGTGATTTTGGAACTGAAATGAAATGAAAGCAATCTTATATTGCGCAACTAAGCCCAAAGGGCATCAATGCGCCTAGCAATGAAAATCATAAGGACCGGGAACCAGATTACCGGTATGCCTTGGCAAAGAGCCATGTCTTTAATGCCTTCCTGAATGTCAGGACGGAGTGTTGGGTTTTGATTTCAGGGGGAAGGGTGTTCCACAATTTAGGGGCCAGAGACAAAAAAGCCCTTCCTCCCCATTTAGCTCTTCGAAAACGGGGAACTGACAGCAAGTTCTTACTGGATGAGCGGAGGTTTCTGCAAGGAGCATAAGGAACCAGCAGAGCCTTCACCCCCCCTGCACAGTCGCCGGACAAGGCCCCATAAGTCAGGCAAAGGGTCTTAAAGGAGATCCTGGCCTGAATCGGGAGCCAGTGCAGGCTCTTCGTAGCAGCTGTAGTGGAAGAGAGCCTAGGAACATGGAGCACAAATTTAGCGGCCGCATTCTGGACAGTCTGCAGGCGTTGCACGAGGCCCTTATTTATGCTGCATAGAGAGCGTTGCAATAGTCGAGCCGCGAGGCGACCAGTGCAACCACAATCTGTTTGCGAGCTTGCAGGGATAGGTAGTGCTTAATTTTCCTAAGGATCTTAATAATGCCCCAGCAGGTAGCAACCATCCTATTTACCTGCTGTGTCATGGAAAGAGAGGGGTCAATCATCACTCCCAGGTTGCGAGCAGAGTCTGTAGGTGTAGGGCAGACTCCGAGAGATGGTGGCCACCATTCAGTTGACCAAATGTCCTTATTTTCACTGAAAACAAGGACCTCAGTTTTCTCTCCGTTCAGCTTTAGTGAATTGAGAATCATCCACTGAGAAACTGCCTCCATGCAGTTCCTGAAGCTGAGAGAGGAGGTACTGACCGAGTGGGAGAGGGACACCATGATCTGGGTGACATCAGTGTATGAAACCACCTCCATCCCATAAGATCTTACTAACCTGGTAAGTGGGGCCACATAGATATTGAAGAGGGTCGGGCTTAAAGCCGACCCCTGTGGAACCCCACATTGCACAGGAGTGGACGGAGATAAGTACTCTCCCAATTTGACCTTCTGTTTCCTCTGATCAAGGAAGGAGGCCAGGAGACTCAATGCCGAGCCTTCCACCCCTATCTCCCTAAGGCGAGATGTTATAATAGAGGGAGATAGGGTATCAAAGGCGGCTGTCAGGTCGAGCAGAACCAGAAGAGTGGTATGGCCTTGGTCGACCTCAGTGCGGATGTTGTTTAGCACTACTGTGAGAGCTGACTCCGTGCTGTGACACCTCCGAAAGTCATGTTGGGACAGATCCAAAAGACCCGAAGTGTACAAGAAAGCTGCCAGATGCTGATTTAGATGAGTCTCCAGCATCTTTGCTGGTGCCGGAAGCAAAGAAATGGGGCGGAAATTCTTGAGAGTTTCAGGGTCTAAGGTTGGCTTTTTTAGAAGAGGCTTACCAGAGCACTCTTCCACGAAGATGGAAAAATACCCGCCAGCATCGCCCGATTCATAATGTTCAGGAGAGGGGGCAATAGAACTTCCCTATAGTCTTTAAGAACTTTAAGAGGGCATGGATCCAATGGGGATCCCGACCTGGTCTTACTTAAAAGCAAATCTAGTTGCTGAAGGGTAAGAGGCGGAAAAAACTAGGGCTAAATATTTCTAAGTCCCCGTTTTTGTATTTTTGCTTTTTGCCTGTTTGGGGGTTTTAAACTTGTTTCTGCCTGGGTTGACGGGTATGGGGGCATTGCTATGACGGTCTAATACCGGATAAAAGTGCTTTCGAGAAAATCGGAGGTGAAAAAGTTTTTCCATTTTCAGGCATTTTGCTCACTTTAGCGTTTTCCGAGGGCTGTTTGGGGAGTTTCCTGGTGTTTGTGGGTGGGGTTTGGGGTCTTGGAGCAACGCTGGGTATGGATACTTTTGATTGCAAGAGGTTTGAAGAAAATCCATGGTGGCAGAGGGGAGTTAGGGCCTAGTTGAAGAAAGCGTTTGCCACTATTTTAAACTTAGGGCTCGTAAGGGTTAGCAGTATTGCATGTGTTTGGGGGTGTTCGAGATTTTGGCAACTGGGTTCTGGGGTCTACTCTTGGAGCACTTGTCGAGAAATGTCTAATTTTGGTTGCAAGTGGTTTGAAGAAAATCCATGGTGGGAAAGGGGGGATTTGGGCCTACTTTACTTTCAAAGTACGTTTTGTCACCATTTCCCACTAGGCCTCAGACAGGTAGCAGTATTGCACGTTTTTTGTGGTCTGATTGGGGGTATTCTACATTTTAGCGTCTGTGTTTAAGGGTCTGGGAGCACTGCTGGGAAGGTCTAATTTTGTTCTAAAATCGTAGTTTACACTACACCTAGCTTGAGGGGAAGATCCGCAATATTCGCCCATACTTATTCATCCTTCAAAAGGAGACTCAGAGTACGCCCTGTCGAAACTATTGTACTGTCGATTCTGAAACTAAAAGTGTGACTTTTTGCACTACACAGCGTACGTACCTTATATTTTTTTCTCAGTGGTGTTTTAATATCACTTCCTGTTTTCGCATCAACATTTACAGGGCGGCTTTCACCCTGTGCAATGGAAAAAA
Organism: Lissotriton vulgaris; assembly: GCF_964263255.1. Taxonomy (NCBI): domain Eukaryota; kingdom Metazoa; phylum Chordata; class Amphibia; order Caudata; family Salamandridae; genus Lissotriton; species Lissotriton vulgaris. The sequence goes on from NC_141696.1 coordinate 47,681,916, forward strand.
GGATGAAGTCAGGCTTCACATTAGCGACCCGCAATTCCGCATCCGCCAGGCAGGCAGTGGACAGGGTGTCTTCTGGTCACCAACATTGATCAACGGAGCGTCATATGGAATGGAGGAGTACCGCAAATAAGAGGAATGGCTTGATGCATGCAACTTCCCAAATTCAACTGGACAAGTACAACAACATACAGTAACAGTATCCATTCATTTCTACTCAACTTTTAAGTAATGTTATTGCTGTGAACTTCTATGAGTGTGACTCTGCATTTCTTTGCTATCTGCTTCTAAATTCATCCCTCCAGCCATTGTACAGTTTTACTTTGCTATTTTTCAAACTAATTTAATGAACAAAGTGTTTCTCTGAGTGCTGAGATAGGCAAAAACGCATAATTACTGCAGGCCTGTAATGTCGCATTCTTGCATTCATTAGAAAGTACTACTTAGTTTAAGTAACCTAACCATCCATTGAGCAATCAACTTCATACCTGGAGAAGTGCATGCACTTCCTTTATGTCCCTTAAAATATTTAAGGATATCTTCGTATCTAAAGATTTGTTTATCTTCATTTGTTGTTTCTCCATGCTGTGGTTTTTTTTTCCTCTCTCAACAAAACATTCCCAAAAAACCCCATTCCCATCCAATTTCCAAACCCTAACCCTCTTCCCCCGGGCTGTGTGGTTTTCATTGATGTGTGAGTAAATGACAGCAATAATTCCACACACTTGCTGGGGAGGATAAGGTCATAGCAAATGAAAATACATTACATTTCAAGGCTGGTGAAGGAATCGAAGGATATATTCTTACTCAGCTTGAAACAGACCCATGACTATTGGCAAATCAAAAAGCAGATTTTCATGGACGCCATCAACTGGATTGATCATGAAGAACATCCTCCTCCTACACGTGGCAAATGATTACGCTGCTGTGTCCTTCACCTTCAGTACTATTTCTTGTATTAGTAGCCAATGTCAAATTCCACGCAAGTAGTAGTTATACTTTCAATACCTTAGCATTTGTAAGGCTACATTTTGGCACTGTTCTAGTGTACTGTCACGTGCTATAGTATCTATCCTACCGTTCTAATGCTCCGCTCAGGCCAATCAAGATTTCAATTTCTTTTTTTTCATATGCTGCAACTGCCACTGTGTACCACCACTAGTACCACCGCAATGATGCCATTTCAACCGCCAGGATTGCCATCCTTAATCGCCATTTGCAATGCAACCAGCCCTGTGCCTAGCCCTATTTTCAAACACGAATTACAGGTAAGATAAGCGTTTGGGGGGAGGAAGAATAATGGAGTAGTATGAGAGACGAGAGACTGGCGGTAGTACTAGTAAAGTCCTAGGACAATTGAATTCACTGACTTTGTGAGAGGCATTTACTTTTGTAAACATTTGGGCAATTACTTACACAAATTGAATCAAGAAGCCACTTAAGTTTCAGGAAAACAAACTTACAGTTAACCCCACCCCCTCCAGCCTCAACTGCAGTAAAAACACGTATGCTATGTTTAAGTTGAAAGTAATAAATATTTATATCCCTAACAAAAATAAACTATCCCGCGTGACCGACCCACCCCCCCGACCTAACCCCAACGAATGTCTATGAAATAAAAAGTCCCCAAAGTCCAAAAAACCCAACTCCCAATTCCCACCCCCCAAAAGTCTTTAAAAAAGGGGCAAGGGACAGTCTCTCCTTCTCTAATGCCGCCGGCGACGTACTTTTTGGGCCAGGTGGTCATGCTCCTTGCGGAGGATCTTGAGCAGGATTCTCAGTTTCTTTTGCTCCTGCTCAAGGTAGGACACCCTGAGGGTTAGGCGCTGCACCTGCTGTGGGGGGCAGCTGATATTCTTGCTGCTTGGCGGTGGCGGGTGGCTGCAGTACCACGGCTCCGTACCGCTTGAGGCCTGCGCTGACTGGCTGACCCAGGGAGCGCTGAGGAGGATGCAGCTGTCCCTGTGGATGTTGTGGTCGACTGCGTGTCCTCCTCCTCCTGGGCCACCAGCCGCCGATATTCGGCGACAGTCGCCTCCAGTTTCCGTTGCCGGGCCCGTCTAGCCATCTCCTTCATTGACAGTTTGGAAGGAGCATCTATATGAAGAAAGAAAAACATAGTCTGTAACCAATGCTCTTTAAGATGAACACAAAATAATTCAGCAGAAAGTTGTGTCACAGTAGAACTAGCAACTTGCAAGCACAGTACATAACATTTGTGGCCTGTATCTATCTAACCTCCCACTTCTTCAGCCTTGCTCTAACATTAGTGGGAGTTTCAGGAATCAATTCTATGAGCACTATGGACTCAGTACATTCGAGTCGACTATGACAGTACACCAGTCTTCTTCTTCTTCTTCTCACTTGTTTAACAAAATTGGTACGTAAAATTCCGGAAACCGGCATAATGTCAGCGCAGTCAAATTGCACGCCATGATGACACAGGCTTGCGTTACTGTACCAGTCCAGTACATGCAGGTGGTGAAGCTCTTACTTTTCTATTACGGGTGGCACTGAGAATACTCTGTTACAAGGGCTACTGATTAATTCATTTAACTTTCACCCTACAGTGCCAATGACTACTAGAAAAGGAAAATGAAGAAGATAAATAATATGATTATCTATCCCTTCAGAGGATATGTATTTGATTACATATGGGATGACTTTAGGTGCTTTTTTTTATTGAGTGAACACTGATAGGACACACATGAATGACAGAGTTGTACTAAAATTATTAACGGAGGTAGCGGGTGGCCCCCGTAATCGCCCGATATATGCTGTGATTGCAATACAAAGTACTGCTACTATTCATGGTAGTATTCGGAAAAATTACAACTTCTTTTCCTTGCCTTTCCTACACTGGAAACGGACGTGTGGGTGCAGTGTTACATGCTCTTCAAAGTAACACTTAGTTCATCCAGTGACCGTCTACTCTCTCTACATACACATATGCTATCTATGAGTCAGATAGTACCATGATCCAGGCATCCATCCATTCAAAGTAAATGTCAATCATTCATCTTAATGTCTCCAGTGGACAAACATTACTTTTTCTCACGGGAAAAGAACATTTTAATTTTATTTTGGGAACCGCAAGCCATGCATCCGTGCTTTACTTGCTTTTGAATTTCAACCAAATGATATATTGCGCACACATACAGTTTCTGTTTCACCCACCCAGGCAGTCCTCTTTCCTTTCTCCTTCAACCCATCCTTGCTTCATCATTCAACCGGACATGCATCATATTCCCAGCCACCTCGGGCAGCATTCACAAACACGTATCATTCTTTGCCAGTCATCATTACTTTTAACTTGCTCATCCTTCCACGCTTACTTACACCCTTCTTTCCCTTTTCATTCATACCATCCATTAAGTTCATCTCTGATCTGACTTGGATTCTCGAAAAAACTTTCACAGCTGAGTTGAAGTCAATTTAGAGGAGGCTACTACCTGGTTAATAAAAACGTAGTTCTAAATTTGTATGTCTTTCTAACAGTATAGTATACTTGTACTGTACAACATATACTACACCCGTGCTGAGAACACACTCTGCAGTGTGCTATCTCAATAAGTAAGGAATAGAATAGCTTACCACTGTCCGCCACTACCGTGGCATCCCCCACAGCAGCTTCCGCTGGCTGTTGCACCGCCTCCGCCCCAGGAGTGCCCACCTCCGCGCTGGCCCTGGCACAGGTGGATGGTTGTGCCGATGTTCCGCCTAGAAAATACATTTCAGATTCTTAGATGCCATATACACCACTCCCTAGTATTTTGTCTAGGAATGAAAACATGTCACTACAACTACACAAACAAATGTAATAATTTGTGACTGTCTAGACAAAACTAAATATTGCACTTTTTTCAGGGAAGGGTGTTGCTACACTTTTTGGCATAACTGATGAATGCTTGCTTTTTAACATGCACCGTTTTTCTCATAACAGAGAGAGGCTTCCCTTCTAAGAACAAGAGCAACATCAGATCATCATCAGTAGGGCGGAGTCAGCAATGATTCAGCACCACAAGGAAGATTTGAAGTTCAAACCAGGTGAGGGCTCTCCCACAATTAATGTGTTAGATCACTAAGCACTTTTCCATTTTCAATCCACCGTTTATGTTGTATGATGAACTTGATTTTAATAAATGTTTTTACTTTTAATAAAGCTTTAAAACTTACATAGACTCTGTGGTTTTTAGTCATGAGTGAGTGAGCGAAAGGGTTTGCAATTTGCAAGCATGAGTCCGTGGCTCTGACAGTTCAGGACTCTGACTCCGTAGTCTTATGTCTTGGGTTGGATAATCATCATTGGGGATCAATCAACAATGAATTAGGGAGCTAAATGACTCTGTCACACTAGCTAGTCAGTAAGGAGATTGGGGGTTTAAATTCTGTTATGACTGAGGTATGTGGAAAGTATAACTGCCCCTATTATAATTGATAAACAATGCACTATTTAGTGTCCATAGTTCTGTTTGTGCAGAATTTTCCCTGCAACAATAGTAGTATGGATTGTCCTCCTATCCAATCAAAAAGTAAACTAGTATCTTATTCTTTCTTAGTGGTGATTGACAGTTTATTGTTGGGAATTGTCAAAGCATAAACATTTAGAAGACTTCAAAAGACATTATGGACAACCCAGAAGACTGCACTCAGTGCATAGAGCTATTGCTGAATAGAATGGGAGTTTCGTTTAACACCTTTTGCCAACTGTGCAAGCTTAGTTAGCCACACAGACAGACTAATAATAATAATCTAGTAGTACCACAGGGAGTCATAGTAGAGGCAGGATAACAATTTAGAAACAGTCTACAAGAAGATCAAAGACGATGTAGGAAAAATCGAATGTGGAACGTTAGTAAAAAACAGGTACTCTAAAAGAAAGGGAAGTATAATTATTAATATTAACATGAAAACTTACTGGGGCCAGCAGAGGAACCCTCGTGTGACCGATACTGGCCTTCCTGGTCGTCGTCCGCCAGCGCCGCTACCTCCTCCTCTTTCCTCTTGCCCCTGGGGGAAGCTGATGTACAACATGAAAGAAAGACCCAAACATGGATGATTGTTGTCAACCAAATCAAATATTTCAAAAGAACAATAACAAATTATTTTGGGGAAATAGCAAATAGACAACAATTGTACTACATTTATTGACCTATCTGATGTGGTCTACTAGGATATTAGTATTGCTGGATTCGCGGACCGTCGACTTGGAAAGTTATTTAACTCACTAAACAAACTACAAAAAGGTTCGACTAGGACTGGCAGGCAGCACTACGTAGCACGCAAAGTGACAGACAAAGTCCATCGTGATTGCAGACCAGTGAGAACACTAAAAAGTAAGTTTCCTACTACATAACCAGTCATTAGAATACTCAAACTATCAATCAACCACCACTATCTCTTCTTAGTGGCAGGTGTAAAAAGGAAGGACTGGACTTGAGTCTCTAGGGGTAGATTTACAAGTCCCTTGCAGCTCTTTTGCTCCATCGTTGCGTGACTTTTCTGATGCAGCGGCAGCGCTAAAGAGGCGCCATGGTGCGTGGTATATTAACAACATGACGCATCTGGGAGATGCATCACGTTGTAAAGCCCTGGGCCATCAGGGGGCGTTCCAGCGCAAGGGAGTGCGTTCCTGCGCAGGAATACATCCTAAAAGTGGCTGAGTGAAATCGACAAGATTTGACTCAGTCACTTTTAGGCCAATGCAGCGTCACTCAGTCAAAACCCTGCGCCTGCTTGATGCAGACGTACGGCTTGACGCAGCATTGGGGAGATAGGGCACCCGGAGCATTGCTGGAGCTGCGTCGTGGTTGGACGCAACTCCAGCAATGTGCTGCCTTTAGGGCACAGATGCGTGACGCTTCGCTGTCGTTTTTGCCCCATGGTGCGCCGCATTGTAAATGCGGCGCACCATGGGTGGTGGAGACGTGGCGCACAATTACTGGTGCATCCCTGCTAATTTGCAGGGATGCTCCAGTAATTGTAAATCTGCCCCTTGGTGTCTAGCATTACGCAGTTCTGTAAAGTACACTCATACATAATTATTCAGGCCAATGAAATGAGCAAAAAAAAAATCGAAAACAAATAGGCATAGTAGCACCGCCACTGAGCAGGAGAGCAGTGCACCTGAAATGCAATCACAGAACATTTTGAAACATAATTTACCTACAATCTAATCGGCAGCATTATTGCTCTTCGGAAAAAACAAAAATTCGCAATATGGTAACACATAGAGCAGGAGAAAACAGAGTAGTGATTAAATAGCTACTACTGCTCACCAAGCCCGGGGATCTCGACACCTAGCAGGTCGAGCAGGTCGCGTTCTCGGTCCAGAAGGGCGGACCACCAGTGCGTGACCTGGTTGTAGGTGCGCCGGACCCGAGAGTGTTGATACATGGCCCGGCACACCTTCTCCCACCACTTCCGACGCTACCGGAGCCCATATCCTCTAGCGATCCTGCCGCCTGCCAAGATGGTCTTGGGGAAGCGGCGCTGCACATAGTAAACCAGTGCGGCCACCTCCGCCACGCTGAAGATCCCCCGAGCTGTGACTAGCTCCCCCCGCAATCGCCCGCATGGGAGACGGGTACGGGGTGCGGGACCCTTCCCCTTCTCCTTCCTGGCTCCCTTTGCCATGGTCCTGTACAGCAGAAAGAAAAAAAAGGAAAGAATAGGGAAAAAGTAAAGTAAAAAAAAAAGTTTTAAAAAGTAGCTTTAAAAGTAACGAAAAGTTGAAAAAAACACAAAATATGCATCTAGAAAAAAAGAGGGATAGAAATAGAGTAGAAAAGATTTTAAAAAGTCTAAAGAAACAAAGGATTGCACAGATGAAATGAGAAACAGAAACACGCAACGCGCACAAGATGGCAGCGCCGATGTACGACCGCATGGGCAACCTCGTGGTCGGTGCGCTGCAAGCGGTCTGCGAACAAGCAAAAAATTGGGCGAACACGCAAAAAAAAGAAATCCGCAAATTCGCACAAATTTGCGGATTGCAAGTTCAATTTTGAGCGAATTCGCGCTCCGCGAATCTCGCGAAATTGCAGAAAAACGAATTTTGCAAAACTGAAAGCACTTAGCAGGTGCAAAAGTTCAAGCTAATTTGTAACCATTCCCTGTTGTGCTTCCTGAGGGGCCCCTCCAGAGTTCAGTTGCCTACTTGCAACTATTCTCTGACCCTGCTCTGACCCTCAAAGCAGGGTCAGAGAATAGTATGGCACAATGCTCCTGTAAAAAAAATTAAACAGCAACAGGAAGCACTTACAGCTAAGGAAGCAGGTGCCAGACTTAAAGCTCAAATTCAGTGACACATTAACCAGCCCCCCATAATCTACAGTGGTGAACAAGAGGGTGGTAGTGGTGAACCAGAGGGTGCTGTGATAAACCAGAGGGGGACAGTGATGATCCAGAGGGTGGCAGTGGCAAACCAGAGGGTGGCAGTGATGAACCAGAGGGTGGCAGTGATCAACCAGAGGGTGGCAGTGGTGAACCAGAGGGTGGCAGGGATGAACCAGAGGATTACAACATGCAGTGAGGAGCGACATTTCACTCCCAATCCAGTTGCACAGCAAAAAGCGAATTGGCAAAGTAGCTCCATTTTTTTACTATCTTTTATCCATTTACTCCATGTTTTATTCACATTTGTTTGAAAATCTGCTTGAGCATCTTGTCGCCACATGCAGGGTCGCTCCTCACTGCATGTTGTAATACCCGTGTGCCACCTGGGCAAGGCACAATTCCAGTATGCACGCACGCACGCACACTTGGATGAGTTTCTTGGATTAAAATGTACAAATGAAGAATCATGGTGTGCATCCCTTCACTTTTGCTGAAGTATTTATAAATCGTTGCCCTACCGACGGTCTGCACCCAACTAAAAAGAAGAATAAAAGATATGGTTCACAAATGAAGGCTTACCACATGCATGGTGAAACATCTCGTCTACTCAGCTATTTAAGGTTACCAAAACTTTGCAACATCTTTAAGACCACTACAATTTGAGCACTGACAACATTGCCTGTGTACAGATGTCGAACTGTTCTCATTGGTGAAAGTTTAAGCAACGTAATTTTAGTTCAAGAGTATTTGTTATTTTAATTTGGGAATCTAATGGATGCTGGGAGTCGTAGTTTTAGTTGCAGTTTTGGTTAACAACCAGAAGAGTGAGGATCCGGTGATTAATTAGCACGTACGAAAGAGGGAGGGGTTTTGGTGTCAGTTGATGATTGAAATACGGGTGGTTTTGTGGGGAGAAAAGACTTGCACGAAAATGGACGCGGGATCGCTGGTGTGCAGTAGTTTTGGCAGGTATGTGAATAGATGTGACTGAGGTAACGGGAGGATGGAGGTATAGTTATTTACAAGATGTGTGGGTATGTCAGTTGGGGAGAGAATGAAGTTAGATTGTGTCAAGGTCGAGCTGGGGAGAGAGCAGAGCGGTGTGGGTAATTAAGGAATAATTTGGAGAGGTTTGAGTGCGTGATCAGGGAGATTAAAGAGTGGGAATTTAATGTGCTGGATGAGGGTCGAGCCATGTGGTTAGAGATGACTTGTGGTGAAAGAATGAGCATGATTAGGTTTGTATGAATGAGGGTAGATGAATAGTGTACGAGGGTAAGGAAAATGTAGCAAGTTTATTTTGAAGAGGGGGTTGATATGTGAGGTGTGAGTTTAAAATGCAGAGTGTGAATGATGAGATGAATAAGAGAAGTATAGGTGATAGCAGGGATTATCAAGGAATACCGAGTTTTGTCAATTGGGGTGGTGAGGGTTTAAACGCACACAAAGAGGACAGTATTAGTTTTTCGAAATGTGTAACAAATTAAGTACAGTGAAGTAATGGTGATTTTTGAATTGTTGTTTGCAGTTACCCCCGAAGAAGGGCGTGTTAAGCCCGAAATGCATTGGGTTACAATAAAGAACACTGCGTTGGATGAATCATACGTTTCTATCGTGTTCTTTATAGAGGCCTGGATGGGCACATTCTGAGCATTAGAAGTTGTTGAAACAGTATGATACCCTGCATGTGGCGACAAGATGCTCAAGCAGATTTTCAAACAAATGTGAATAAAACATGGAGTAAATGGATAAAAGATAGTAAAAAAATGGAGCTACTTTGCCAATTCGCTTTTTGCTGTGCAACTGGATTGGGAGTGAAATGTCGCTCCTCACTGCATGTTGTAATACCCGTGTGCCACCTGGGCAAGGCACAATTCCAGTATGCACGCACACTTGGATGAGTTTCTTGGATTAAAATGGACAAATGAAGAATCATGGTGTGCATCCCTTCACTTTTGCTGAAGTATTTATAAATCGTTGCCCTACCGACGGTTTGCACCCAACTAAAAAGAAGAATAAAAGATATAGTTCACAAATGAAGGCTTACCACATGCATGGTGAAACATCTCGTCTATTCAGCTATTTATGGTTGCCAAAACTTTGCAACATCTTTAAGACCACTACAATTTGAGCACTGACAACATTGCCTGTGTACAGATGTCGAACTGTTCTCATTGGTGAAAGTTTAAGCAACGTAATTTTAGTTCAAGAGTATTTGTTATTTTAATTTGGGAATCTAATGGATGCTGGGAGTCGTAGTTTTAGTTGCAGTTTTGGTTAACAACCAGAAGAGTGAGGATCCGGTGATTAATTAGCACGTACGAAAGAGGGAGGGGTTTTGGTGTCAGTTGATGATTGAAATACGGGTGGTTTTGTGGGGAGAAAAGACTTGCACGAAAATGGACGCGGGATCGCTGGTGTGCAGTAGTTTTGGCAGCTTTGTGAATAGATGTGACTGAGGTAACGGGAGGATGGAGGTATAGTTATTTACAAGATGTGTGGGTATGTCAGTTGGGGAGAGAATGAAGTTAGATTGTGTCAAGGTCGAGCTGGGGAGAGAGCAGAGCGGTGTGGGTAATTAAGGAATAATTTGGAGAGGTTTGAGTGCGTGATCAGGTAGATTAAAGAGTGGGAATTTAATGTGCTGGATGAGGGTCGAGCCATGTGGTTAGAGATGACTTGTGGTGAAAGAATGAGCATGATTAGGTTTGTATGAATGAGGGTAGATGAATGGTGTACGAGGGTAAGGAAAATGTAGCAAGTTTATTTTGAAGAGGGGGTTGATACGTGAGGTGTGAGTTTAAAATGCAGAGTGTGAATGATGAGATGAATAAGAGAAGTATAGGTGATAGCAGGGATTATCAAGGAATACCGATTTTTGTCAATGGGGTGGTGAGGGTTTAAACGCACACAAAGAGGACAGTATTAGTTTTTCGAAATGTGTAACAAATTAAGTACAGTGAAGTAATGGTGATTTTTGAATTGTTGTTTGCAGTTACCCCCGAAGAAGGGCGTGTTAAGCCCGAAATGCATTGGGTTACAATAAAGAACACTGCGTTGGATGAATCATACGTTTCTATCGTGTTCTTTATAGAGGCCTGGATGGGCACATTCTGAGCATTAGAAGTTGTTGAAAGAGTATGATACCCTGCATGTGGCGACAAGATGCTCAAGCAGATTTTCAAACAAATGTGAATAAAACATGGAGTAAATGGATAAAAGATAGTAAAAAAATGGAGCTACTTTGCCAATTCGCTTTTTGCTGTGCAACTGGATTGGGAGTGAAATGTCGCTCCTCACTGCACGTTGTAATACCCGTGTGCCACCTGGGCAAGGCACAATTCCAGTATGCACGCACACTTGGATGAGTTTCTTGGATTAAAATGGACAAATGAAGAATCATGGTGTGCATCCCTTCACTTTTGATGAACCAGAGGATGCCAGTGATCAACCAGAGGGTGGCAGCCTTGAACCAGAGGGTGGCAGTGCAGAACCAGAGGGTGGAAGTGATGAACCAGAGGGTGGAAATAAGGATCCAGAGGGTGGCAGGGGAGTACCAGAGGGTGGCAGTGGTGAACCAGAGGGTGCTGTGATGAACCACAGAGTGACAGGGTTAAACCAGTGGGTGACAGTGGTGAACTAGAGGGTGCTGTGATGAACCAGAGGGTGGCAGCGGTGAACCAGAGGGTGGTAGTGGTGAACCAGAGGGTGGCAGTGGCGAACCAAAGGGTGGCATTAATGAACCAGAGGGTGGCAGGGATGAACCAGAGGGTGGCAGTGGTGAACCAGCGGGTGCTGTGATGAACCAGAGAGTGACAGGGTGAACCAGAGGGTGACAGTGGTGAACCAGAGGGTGCTGTGATGAACCAGAGGGTGGCAGCGGCAAACCAGAGGGTGGTAGTGGTGAACCAGAGGGTGGCATTGGTGAACCAGAGGGTGGGAGTGATGAACCGGAGGGTGGCCACGATGAACCACAGGGTCGTAAACAGGCTGGACAAGTATAAACAACATGGTCGCAACCGTTATATAGATCTAGAAAAAAAGAGGGATAGATATAGAGTAGAAAAGATAAAAAAAGTCCAAAGAAACAAAGGATTGCACAGATGAAATGAGGATTAGAAAGCATGCAGAGAACCATAGCAATGAATGAAAAACAATATGGCCGAGCCCATTGAGGACCGCGTGGGTAAGTTTGCACGATTTTTCCCGTACGAGTACGCAAAAACACGTGCGAACTGGTAATAGCGCGCCACACACAATGCAACATTGTCAATAGCGCCCGGAAACAGAAATACGCAACGCGCACAAGATGGCAGCGCCCATGTACGACCGCATGGGCAACCTCGCGGTCGGTGCGCTGCAAGCGGTCCGCGAATAAGCAAAAAACTGGGCGAACACGCAAAAAAAAGAAATCCGCAAATTCGCACGAATTCGCGGATTGCAAGTTCAATTTCTAGCAAATTTGCGCTCCGCGAATCTCGTGAAATTGCAGAAAAACGAATTTTGCAAAACTGAAAGCACTTAGCAGGTGCAAAAGTTCAAGCTAATTTGTAACCATTCCCTGTAGTGCTTCCTGAGGGGCCCCTCCAGAGTTCAGTTGCCTACTTGCAACTATTCTCTGACCCTGCTCTGAGCCTCAAAGCAGGGTTAGAGAATAGTATGGCACAATGCTCCCGTAAAAAAAATTAAACTGCAACAGGAAGCACTTACAGCTAAGGAAGCAGGTGCCAGACTTAAAGCTCAAATTCAGTGACACATTAACCAGCCCCCAATAATCTACCGTGGTGAACAAGAGGGTGGTAGTGGTGAACCAGAGGGTGCTGTGATAAACCAGAGGGGGACAGTGATGATCCAGAGGGTGGCAGTGGCAAACCAGAGGATGGCAGTGATGAACCAGAGGGTGGCAGTGGTGAACCAGAGGGTGGCAGGGATGAACCAGAGGATGCCAGTGATCAACCAGAGGGTGGCAACCTTGAACCAGAGGGTGGCAGTGATCAACCAGAGGGTGGCAGTGATGAACCAGAGGGTGGCAGTGGTGAACTAGAGGGTGGCAGTGATGATCCAGAGGGTGGCAGTGGTGAACCAGAGGGTGCCAGTAATGAACCAGAGGGTGGCAGTGATCAACCAGATAAGCTCCCCGAGGTCCCTCGCTGATACTAATTGGGGTCCCCTTGTTGTTTTAAATAGATCCAGAGGGTGGCAGTGGCAAACCAGAGGATGGCAGTGATGAACCAGAGGGTGGCAGTGGTGAACCAGAGGGTGGCAGGGATGAACCAGAGGATGCCAGTGATCAACCAGAGGGGGGCAGCCTTGAACCAGAGGGTGGCAGTGATCAACCAGAGGGTGGCAGTGATGAACCAGAGGGTGGCAGTGGTGAACCAGAGGGTGCCAGTAATGAACCAAAGGGTGGCAGTGATCAACCAGAGGGTGGCAGTGATCAACCAGAGGGTGGCAGTGATCAACCAGAGGGTGGCAGTGATGAACCAGACGGTGGCAGTGATCAACCAGAGGGTGGCAGTGGTGAACCAGAGGGTGGCAGGGATGAACCAGAGGATGCCAGTGATCATCAGAGGGTGGCAGCCTTGAACCAGAGGGTGGTAGTGCAGAACCAGAGGGTGGCACTGATGAACCAGAGGGTGGCAATAATGATCCAGAGGGTGGCAGGGGTGTACCAGAGGGTGGCAGTGGTGAACCAGAGGGTGCTGTGATGAACCAGAGAGTGACAGGGTTGAACCAGAGGGTGACAGTGGTGAACTAGAGGGTGCTGTGATGAACCAGAGGGTGGCAGCGGTAAACCAGAGGGTGGTAGTGGTGAACCAGAGGGTGGCAGTGGCGAACCAAAGGGGGCATTAATGAACCAGAGGGTGGCAGTGATGATCCAGAGGGTGGCAGGGATGAACCAGAGGGTGGCAGTGGTGAACCAGCGGGTGCTGTGATGAACCAGAGAGTGACAGGGGTGAACCAGAGGGTGACAGTGGTGAACCAGAGGGTGCTGTGATGAACCAGAGGGTGGCAGCGGCGAACCAGAGGGTGGTAGTGGTGAACCAGAGGGTGACAGTGGTGAACCAGAGGGTGCTGTGATGAACCAGAGGGTGGCAGCGGTGAACCAGAGGGTGGCAGCGGTGAACCAGAGGGTGGTAGTGGTGAACCAGAGGATGGCAGTGGCGAACCAGAGGGTGGCAGTAATGAACCATAGGGTGGCAATGATGATCCAGAGGGTGGCAGGGGTGAATCAGAGGGTGGCAGTGGGGAACCAGAGGGTGCTGTGATGAACCAGAGAGTGACAGGGTTGAACCAGAGGGTGACAGTGGTGAACCAGAGGGTGCTGTGATGAACCAGAGGGTGGCAGCGGTGTACCAGAGGGTGGTAGTGGTGAACCAGAGGGTGGCAGTGGCGAACCAGAGGGTGGCAGTGGCGAACCATAGGGTGGCAGTAATGAACCAGAGGGTGGCAGTGATGATCCAGAGGGTGGCAGGGATGAACCAGAGGGTGGCAGTGGTGAACCAGCGGGTGTTGTGATGAACCAGAGAGTGACAGGGGTGAACCAGAGGGTGACAGTGGTGAACCAGAGGGTGCTGTGATGAACCAGAGTGGCAGTGGTGAACCAGAGGGTGGTAGTGGTGAACCAGAGGGTGACAGGGGTGAACCAGAGAGTGACAGTGGTGAACCAGAGAGTGGCAGTGGTGAACCAGAGGGTGCTGTGATGAACCAGAGGGTGGCAGTGGTGAACCAGAGGGTGATAGTGATGAACCAGAGGGTGGCATTGGTGAACCAGAGGGTGGCAGTGATGAACCGGAGGGTGGCCATGATGAACCACAGGGTCGCAAACAGGCTGGACAAGTATAAACAACATTGTCGCGACCGTTGCGACCACACAAGTAAGTTCGCGTTCCCTAACTTGTAAAAAACCCTCGCGAACTGGCAAAAACAGCAAATTCGCATGAATTCGCACATTTTGCGAATTGCGAGTTTGCTTTCACACGAATTTGCGGATCGCGAATTCGCAAATTTCGCCCATACTTACTCCTTGGTTCCCTTGGGAATTACTTTGGGGACCTCTCTGGAACTCATTCAGTTTACCCCTGTCCCCCCCACTTCTCTGCTGGGGACCCTGCCCACCTTTGGCGAAGTCTCCCACAGGACCCTTGCGAACCCAGGTGCTCACCCAGTGGTCCACCTCCTCAGCAAGTTTCTTAGGGTTAGTCATTTTGCTATCAATAAGGTGTTGGCGTAGCTCTGGAAAACAATTACTAGATAAATGCTCCCATTCAAACAGCTGCTCTTAAGTTTCCACTTTGCTACCCTTTACCCAGCGATACATTGCTCTGCAAAAAAATGACACATATTCAACCCAAGTGGTACCCTCTAACTTCTTGCAGGTTCTAAACCTCTGCCTTTACGTTTCAGGGGTTAAACCATATCTTGTCATCAAGGCCTCTTTCATGTGGGCATACACCATTCAGGAAGATCCAACAGGGTATCCTTCCCATCACTCACAAAGTGTCCCCACAATCCCGCTTCCCTAATCCTTCTCTAGAACCTGGTGGGACACCATTGCTATCTCATAGGCAGCAAACCATCCAATATCCTATCTCTTATGGAAATGTTAATGTTAATGTTAATGTTATGGGGCATTTGTACAAGCGCACCGCGACTCCAAGGAGTGTCCCGGAGCTAAGGAGAGAAGAAAAGACCCTGGAAAGAGCGACACCGTAATTCCCACTCATACATAGATCACATTATTGCTGAGACAGCCAGGTCTTAAGTTGGCGTCTGAAGCTCAGGAGCTCTGTTTCTGGTCTCAAGGGTAAATGCAGCAAATTCCATAAGCTACTCTCTACCACCTGGAAGGAGCGTCCCCCCTTCCTTAGCCTACAGAATTTAGGCATTAACAACAGATGTTGGGTTGATGACCTCAAGGTCCTAGCTGGAGTGTAGGGCATAATTCTTTTTCTAATATACTGTGCCCCACTGTTGTGCAGCGCCTTAAAGGCCAACACCAAAGATTTAAAATCAACTCTGTTTTTACTGATAGCCAGTGCAGTGATCTCAAGTGACTCGCCATGTGTGTTCATGGCCCGACCATAGAAATTGCTCTAGCGGCCGAATTCTGAACAACATGAAGACGGCTCAATAAGTACTTGGGGATTCCTAATTAAAGCACATTCACATAGTCCAGCCTAGACATTATCAAGGCTTGGACCACTGTCTTTCTATTGGCCAGTGGCAGCAGTGGGAGGAAATTCATCATAATTTTTAACAGCCTTGTTGGAGACGGGACCCTGGCCGGCCAAGACTCGCGTCGAGGTCAGTCAGGGATCGCCATTTCCAAAGTCAGGGCAAGGGAGTCACACGCCAAGATAACCCCTCACTCGCCCTCTAGGTAACGTGGCGCGAGCAGTCAAGGCTAAACTTGGAGGCGATGTAAGTTAAGTATTTGCGCACGCACCCCAGCAACAACACCCAAGGCCCACCACAAAGAAAACACTCCACACAAGGTTATATGAAAATAGCCTTTGTATTATAAAAATATACATCAGATAAAACACACATCTTATTACACTGTGCCAACAGCACGGGCGGAATTTACAAGGGATATTTGTACAGGACAGGGCCACCTGAACCACTGTCAAGGGTATCAACACTTTTCGCAGCAATACTTTCAGTAATAAAGCAATACCTTCCGTAAGAAAGCAATACTTTCAGTCATAGCACTTTAGCAATACCTTCAGTAATAAAGCAATACTTTCAGTAATAGCACTTTAGCAATACCTTCAGTAATAAAGCAATACGTTCAGTAATAGCACTTTAGCAATACCTTCAGTAATAAAGCAATACGTTCAGTAATAGCAATACAACCAGTAATCACTGGTAACAGGGCCTCACTAGCACCACCTGTACTAGGGAGGAAAACAACCACCTACACGTCACACTACCTGTAGGGGTGCAAAAGCAACACACATGATGTCGTAACATTCAGAGGTGTAAAAGGACAAAGAGAACACATGATGAATAATCTACCCATTCAGAGGTGTAAGCAAAACACATGATGCCGTAACATTCAGAGGTGTACAATCACTAACAATTCCCCCAAACTCACTAGTCACCACCTGTGACTGTCCCGGTGTCCCAATGTCAGGGCCTAAACGTGGCAGTTGTCCACTAAGTGCTGGACAACTGGAGCAGGGAATGTTAGCGCAAAGTTGGAGCCTCTCTGGGCTCAAGGAACCACCACTGTGGCACTGGTGAGCCTCTCTTAGGCTCTCTCACCAGTAAGGGGGGGCTGCTGAGCCTCTCAGCCGGGGGCCCCAACCAGACGTGGCAGGCTCTACTCCTTCTCTCTCGTCCCGGGGCTCCCCTCTCCACTCGGGGAGCCTCGGGGACTCGGCCGGCAGCTTCTCGGCTGCGAGGGGCGGGACTTCCGGGTTGCTGGTCTCGGGCCGCGCTGCAATTGGTCAGCCGGCCCAGTGCTTCCGGGTCGCCGCGGGCAGCGCGGCGGCTCGCTTCCTAGGCAGGCAGGCGGCTTCCCAGGATCCGAGGAGTGGGCTCCCTCGTGAATCCAATAAATCACGGACCTGGGCAATGCCGGGTGGGCACCGGCCTTCACGAACAAAGCGCTCCCAAGCGCTATAAAGGCCAGTGAAGCGCTCCCAGCGCTAAGGTGGCAAATAAAGCGCTACTAAGCGCTGGGTCACCACAGAGCGCTCTCAAGCGCCAAAAAGGCAATACAAAGCGCTCCCAGGCGCTGGGGGTAAAATCCAGCGTTTCCAAGCGCTAGGCAAGAAGTCCTCAGTGCTCCCCAGCACTGGAGGACAGGGCAGAGCTCCAGCAGGGCTGGAGGCAGGCAGGGGGGCAAGGCTGGGCCAGAGCCAGCACACTGGGTCTCCAGGCAGGGAGACTCCCCAAGTGGCGGTCCTTCTGGCCCCAGCAGCGGCACAAGCCCCCTCTGGCAGGATTCCAAAAGAAGAACAAATTCAGTGGGGACACAGCCCCTTCTTATACTGTAAATTCCTTTGTTACAATGTGCAGGGTGGGGGGAAAACCAGTCGCAGCTGGTTCTGGAGCACTCTTGATGGCCCAACCACCCATTTCATTCACTGGGGAGGCTAGGGTCGTTAGACACACCACAGGGGGGCGGAGCCAGCATTGTGTGGGGAAAACCCAGCCCATCCAGGACCCAGGTACACTCCTCCCACACATCACTCATGCTAATCTCCCACTCACCACCGGGCAAACCCATCTAGACTTCCTGGAGCCTGGCATGCCAGCCAGCTCCAGCCAATCACGCTCCAGCACCCTCACAGCACATGCACACATATCTCAATGTCCAGAAGTAGCACTTCCCAACTAGACACACACATGCCGCAGACACCATCTCGCAGCATTCACTCTCACGAATTTATACATACTAAACTCGAGCCTGTACTCCCCACGCATCAGGAACTACTAGGGACACACACATTCCCCATGCATTCCTATGGAAGGGCAGGCCAGCCATACTACACGCAGGCACTTTCACTCTGGGACTCAGGGGAAAGTGCGCAGAGACCCAAAAATCACTGACACAGGGTCACAAATAAGGCAAAAAGTCTAGGGGTGAACCTGCCCTGCGGGCCAAGTCCAACACAACCCCCTTCCAGCCAAAACGCAGGGGAGAACAATCACCACCGTGATGGACTTCCCTGCTTGGGGCGATAGAACACGGACGCAGGCCCGCCACTGCCGGGACACTCTCCTGTTCTATGCCACGGTGAACCCCTAGGGTTCCTTCTAAAGCTACTGTAAGGACCAGCTGGGCTACCCCACTGGTACTCCTCAGCTGTCCGCGGCCAGGACCAGGCCCTGGGCCACCCAGGTGCCACCGGTCCTTGCCAATTCGCAGAGCGGGGGGTAGTAACCCCTGGCACATAGTGTCCATTCTCCACTCTCCCTGTCTGCAAGACAGGACTAGACTGCCACTGGTTCACCAGCCTTTGGTCTACAACCTCAGGCGGACCAGGAGTCTCAGAGAAGGCTCTCCTTCCCTTACCTCGTCTTCCAGGGTTCCTCCTCCTCCTGCGAGGGGTACCCTTGCAACGCCACTCCAACCCAGAGCTTAACCCCTCAGGTTGCGCCGGGGTCAGAGGTGGGCTTTCCCACCCTCTGCACCCCCTTCCAGAGGTCTGCCCTCTCCCAACTGGAGAAGTTCCCCTGGAAGAATCGGTCAGGACACTGCTTACAGTCGTCCTACCCTTCAGGTCAGGCCGAACCTGCACCTGGCCTCCCAACCTCCGGTCTAAAACCTTTAGTGGAATAATTGCCTGGCACTCCAGGACTTCTGGGGACTCACACGCAATCCCCCTGAGGCTGACACATGACCCATGTGTCGTGTGACGGTCCGTCTGGCGCAGATCTCCCGC
Source organism: Lissotriton vulgaris (assembly GCF_964263255.1). Lineage (NCBI taxonomy): Eukaryota > Metazoa > Chordata > Amphibia > Caudata > Salamandridae > Lissotriton > Lissotriton vulgaris. The sequence goes on from NC_141696.1 coordinate 47,700,650, forward strand.
CTCCTGTCCACCTGACAGGGCGCAAAGATCCCCCAGACCAGAAGTGGCGCCACCCGGGTCCACCCAAGACCTAGCCCCACTGGCTAGTCTCTGGTCCACTGGTGCATCCACTGGGAAACTCGTCCCCCAATCACTCCTCGCTTCGGACTTCTGTGCCCTCCCAACTGGAGCGACACTGCCGGACACTGGAACCCCTGGAGTTCTGGTTACAGACACTCCAGGTTCCCTAGACACTAGGAGATCCTCCTCAAGTGTACTCACAGGACAGCCTAGGTCCCTAACCTGGTGTTCCCTCAAGAAACCACCCAAGTTCTGAGACAGGGCTTCGGGCCTCGGGGTGCTCTGAGCCACCCCCTGACTCCTGCTCCACTGAGCCAGGCAGTCAGCCCCTTCACCCTTCTCACTATACTGGGACCTAGCTGGGCTACACTGAGCCTCTTCCACCACGCTGGGCTGGAAGCTCCCTGTACCACTACTGTTGGACTCACTTTCTAGCGACTCTGCAGAACCTCTGGCGCTTTCCCAGCGGTCTGCTTCAACTGCAAGCTCACACGGGTCCGACAATCCACACCCCACCAGGTGTTGTCGCAACCCTGGGGGACAACAACTGAGCATCTGCTCTCTGAGAAACACATCGAACAATATGTCCCAATCACATTTTGTGGGCTCCTGTACCCAATCACACAGGGCCACACAACAGTCCTCCTCAAAGTCTACCCAAGACTGGTGAGGCAGCTTCCTACTGCCCCTGAATTTCAACCTCTTCTCCTCTTCTGGAGAAACAGGAACCATACTCTGGGAACTGGGAGTGGGACTGTCAACATCAACACTTAAAAAGCTGCCACCACTGGACTCCACCCTCCCTGGGGGATCCAGAAAATTCGGACTGCGGGCAGGGGATAACCTACACTCTAGGGCTATCTTCTCCCTGGCCCAGGCCCTCTCAGCCTCTGCAATCCGCTCACTCACACCCAGCTGCGCCATCTTCCAGGCATACTCTAACCTGAGCTTCTCCATGGCCAGCTGGTGCTCCCTCTCCTCCCTCCTATCCACCCACTCCTCTGGGGACAGGGAAAGGGATGGGGTGCTACATCTGACACTGGACCCAGCAAGGGACTCCCTATCTAGGGGGTACTCGCTCTCTGCTGACGCCCATCCACTGTCAAACTCACTCTCCACATCAGACTCTTCAGGGTTCCCCTCAGACCCACCACCCTCATGGTGTGCGGTCCGGGCCCTCTCCCTCTCACTGTGCTCACGCTCCCAGTCACTCTTCTGCCACAGGATCATGTTATCCCTAAGCTTGGACTGGGTGTCTGACTCACTCACTGGGATGTCTCTCTCCTTACATAACCGTACCAACTCATGCACACTGTACTTAAACAGGCTACAAAGGTTAAAAGGAGATTCCATCTTGACAGGATGCTCACAGACACGTGCAACACAAGGGAACTAGCAATCTGAAGTAGAAGTACACAATTCCAAAACTTCCACTCTCCTTAAAAAAGAACTCACTCATGCGTCCAGGGAAATACACCATTCATCCACACACACCCTCCCCTCGGATCGGTAAGGCAGTTTCTACCACCCCTGACTTCTCAACCTGACCACACGTGACACAGGTACCAAACTCTGGAAGCAGGGCGGGGGACAAATGTACTGAACACAATTATCAAATTACACTCTTCAGGAGAAGAAATAATGGAACTTCACCAAAACACAATAATCCCCAAAAAATGTGGTCATCTAAAATGCAGAGCTTTGTAGTGGCCAGTTGCTACTGTGGTACAACGCAAACACAAATTCTTATCCTCACCGCTTGCCGCCAATGTTGGAGACGGGACCCTGGCCGGCCAAGACTCGCGTCGAGGTCAGTCAGGGATCGCCATTTCCAAAGTCAGGGCAAGGGAGTTACACGCCAAGATAACCCCTCACTCGCCCTCTAGGTAACGTGGCGCGAGCAGTCAAGGCTAAACTTGGAGGCGATGTAAGTTAAGTATTTGCGCACGCACCCCAGCAACAACACCCAAGGCCCACCACAAAGAAAACACTCCACACAAGGTTATATGAAAATAGCCTTTGTATTATAAAAATATACATCAGATAAAACACACATCTTATTACACTGTGCCAACAGCACGGGCGGAATTTACAAGGGATATTTGTACAGGACAGGGCCACCTGAACCACTGTCAAGGGTATCAACACTTTTCGCAGCAATACTTTCAGTAATAAAGCAATACCTTCCGTAAGAAAGCAATACTTTCAGTCATAGCACTTTAGCAATACCTTCAGTAATAAAGCAATACTTTCAGTAATAGCACTTTAGCAATACCTTCAGTAATAAAGCAATACGTTCAGTAATAGCACTTTAGCAATACCTTCAGTAATAAAGCAATACGTTCAGTAATAGCAATACAACCAGTAATCACTGGTAACAGGGCCTCACTAGCACCACCTGTACTAGGGAGGAAAACAACCACCTACACGTCACACTACCTGTAGGGGTGCAAAAGCAACACACATGATGTCGTAACATTCAGAGGTGTAAAAGGACAAAGAGAACACATGATGAATAATCTACCCATTCAGAGGTGTAAGCAAAACACATGATGCCGTAACATTCAGAGGTGTACAATCACTAACAATTCCCCCAAACTCACTAGTCACCACCTGTGACTGTCCCGGTGTCCCAATGTCAGGGCCTAAACGTGGCAGTTGTCCACTAAGTGCTGGACAACTGGAGCAGGGAATGTTAGCGCAAAGTTGGAGCCTCTCTGGGCTCAAGGAACCACCACTGTGGCACTGGTGAGCCTCTCTTAGGCTCTCTCACCAGTAAGGGGGGGCTGCTGAGCCTCTCAGCCGGGGGCCCCAACCAGACGTGGCAGGCTCTACTCCTTCTCTCTCGTCCCGGGGCTCCCCTCTCCACTCGGGGAGCCTCGGGGACCCGGCCGGCAGCTTCTCGGCTGCGAGGGGCGGGACTTCCGGGTTGCTGGTCTCGGGCCGCGCTGCAATTGGTCAGCCGGCCCAGTGCTTCCGGGTCGCCGCGGGCAGCGCGGCGGCTCGCTTCCTAGGCAGGCAGGCGGCTTCCCAGGATCCGAGGAGTGGGCTCCCTCGTGAATCCAATAAATCACGGACCTGGGCAATGCCGGGTGGGCACCGGCCTTCACGAACAAAGCGCTCCCAAGCGCTATAAAGGCCAGTGAAGCGCTCCCAGCGCTAAGGTGGCAAATAAAGCGCTACTAAGCGCTGGGTCACCACAGAGCGCTCTCAAGCGCCAAAAAGGCAATACAAAGCGCTCCCAGGCGCTGGGGGTAAAATCCAGCATTTCCAAGCGCTAGGCAAGAAGTCCTCAGTGCTTCCCAGCACTGGAGGACAGGGCAGAGCTCCAGCAGGGCTGGAGGCAGGCAGGGGGGCAAGGCTGGGCCAGAGCCAGCACACTGGGTCTCCAGGCAGGGAGACTCCCCAAGTGGCGGTCCTTCTGGCCCCAGCAGCGGCACAAGCCCCCTCTGGCAGGATTCCAAAAGAAGAACAAATTCAGTGGGGACACAGCCCCTTCTTATACTGTAAATTCCTTTGTTACAATGTGCAGGGTGGGGGGAAAACCAGTCGCAGCTGGTTCTGGAGCACTCTTGATGGCCCAACCACCCATTTCATTCACTGGGGAGGCTAGGGTCGTTAGACACACCACAGGGGGGCGGAGCCAGCATTGTGTGGGGAAAACCCAGCCCATCCAGGACCCAGGTACACTCCTCCCACACATCACTCATGCTAATCTCCCACTCACCACCGGGCAAACCCATCTAGACTTCCTGGAGCCTGGCATGCCAGCCAGCTCCAGCCAATCACGCTCCAGCACCCTCACAGCACATGCACACATATCTCAATGTCCAGAAGTAGCACTTCCCAACTAGACACACACATGCCGCAGACACCATCTCGCAGCATTCACTCTCACGAGTTTATACATACTAAACTCGAGCCTGTACTCCCCACGCATCAGGAACTACTAGGGACACACACATTCCCCATGCATTCCTATGGAAGGGCAGGCCAGCCATACTACACGCACGCACTTTCACTCTGGGACTCAGGGGAAAGTGCGCAGAGACCCAAAAATCACTGACACAGGGTCACAAATAAGGCAAAAAGTCTAGGGGTGAACCTGCCCTGCGGGCCAAGTCCAACAAGCCTAAAGCATGTACCAGCCACAGACTGTATCCTGTGACTTCATAGAAAGATCAGAATCCAGCATAACTCAAAGATTTTTACCAGTAGTGACAGGGCTGGAAGGGGCCAGTTGATCCTGAGGCCACCACTTCTGCCATTCATCATCCAGGATATGTCAGAAAAACATAATTTCGGTCTTGGCGGAGTTGCAAGATAATTGATTCTGCCGAAACCAGTCAAACACAGTCTTCAGACATAAATGTATTTGGCCTTCATTAAACTGCACATATTTTTCATAGGTAAACAGCAGTTGGGTATCGTCTGCGTAGGTAAGAACCTTGGCCCCAAGATTCTCCGCTAAAGATGCAAGAGGTGCTTTATACATATAAATAAAGATTGGGGCTCAAAACTGAGCCCTGAGGCACTCCAACATTTTGCGGAGAGATGTCAGCTGAATAAGGTGGCGCCCAGACAGATTATTGATGGCCTTCCAAAAAGGAAGAAAACCACTTTAAGACCGTGCCCCGCAGGCCGCATTCCCCCAGCCTCTGAAGGAATCGCCCATGGGACACGGTATCAAAGGCCGCCGAGAGGTCTAGCAGTACTAAAACTGCCTTGCCTCCTCTATCCAGGATGTCTTTGATACTTTCTGAGACCTCGAGTAGGGCTGTTTCTGTACTATAATTGGCTCTGAAATACGACTGACTCGGGTGGAAGGCATTGGTGGCTTCAATAAAATTCGAGGTGACCTTATATACATGCTTCTCCAAAGTCTTAGCGAAGAAAGGGAGCAATGTAATTAGCCTATAGTTACTGGCTATGGTTGGGTCAGAAGAAGGTTTCTTCAGAAGAGGTAAGATTTTACCCTGTTTCCATCTGGTCGGGACCGGCCCACTAGACAAGGAAAGGTTCAGGACTTTATTTACGGCAGGGTTTAGAACTCCCGCAACAGATCCTAATATATATATTTTTTTTCCAAAACCTTTATTGCACCTTACAGTCTTACACAGCTTCTGGCCTACAACCCAGAGGGCCCGCCGCTATACCATTGCCACAATAGTTTAATTATTGGAAAAGTCCGTACATTTGCTGCTATTTTTAGGGTTTGGCTATTTCGCAATACAGTAAAGGCGCATCAGTCACAAGTAGTGTACTAATCTGAATAGGTTTGTTTTTTTGTTTTTTCAACAATAAACAACGTAAAAATCAACAGAGAAATCACAGTTAGGTCGTCATGTGTAGAAGTAAATCCGCATTCATCCTGCCATGATAAGTTTCTGAGAAATTAATCTGCACGTAAGTTCGCAAGGTCATACGTAGTGTTCATTACTAAGGATTAGTGTATATGGAAATTACTGCTGTGTACCTGCCCTATTTGTCCCTCTGGCTCAACCGTCCTGACTTCCATGGTCTCCCCCAGTTCCTACCCCTACCTCCACTCATCCCCTTTCTAAGTTCGCTACTCGTCCTCCCCTTCCTCATCAGATGTTATTGGATCGTCTTCCGGTAAGGGTTCACAAATGTCACCCCGGTATGTGTTCCACGGGGTCCAGATCTTGTTCCATTTCCTCGGGCAAGCTCTGCTAGCATACACCTCCCTTTCCGTGATCATTGCCCTGTCCATATTCTCACACGATTGTGTTCTCGTCGGCACCTCTACTGCCCCCCATGTCTGTGCTATGTCCCTCTTAGCTATGGCCATGCCCAAGGTGACCCATTGCTGGCCATGTCTGGACAAATCGTTGGGCCCCCACACATTAAGTATGCATTTTCGTGGCTTAGGGACCAGGGAGGTCCCCAAAGTCTGGGATATTGTGCGCAATATTCGTCTCCAATATTCTTGAAGCACAAGTTACTACTTGTGTAACGATATATCTGTAAGAGACATTATTTAGTGATAGATTCCTTACCTTAGAATATCCACAGGCGTCAGACTGGATCCAGAATTTTTTTTGCGTAGCAATACCCCTGCGCGTCGGTAGGCGTCGTCTGCGGCTCCGCGTCTGTCGTCGGCGTCGTGAGCGCCGGAATGACGTCGTCGGAGTACTTAGATGCCGCCCATGCGCAATGACGTCAGTTCTGATACACAGCTTTTCTGCGCCAGATATGCAGAGCCATGATAGAACCAACACTGGTGCCATGAAACTAGGGCCCTGAAAGGGGGATGACCTTAACCCTAGATATCGGTTCGCAGAACGGGGAGGATGGGTGGGTCAGTAAGGAATCTATCACTAACTAATGTCTCTTACAGATATATCGTTACACAAGTAGTAACTTGTGCATCTGAAAGAGACACGTTAGTGATAGATTCCTTACCTTAGAATAGATACCCCAGCAATACCAACCCCGGTGGTGGGTCTGGTAACCAATATCACACCAGAAAGTCCTGGAGGACGGAACGGCCAAAGAAGCCATCCCTCCGGACTTGACTGTCCAGGCAGTAGTGTCTTGCAAACGTGTGCAGCGAAGCCCACGTAGCTGCCTGGCAAATGTCCTGTAAGGGGACTCCTCGGCCCAGGGCAGTTGTTGTTGCCGTGGACAAGTGGAATGAGCCCGCAATCCAGCAGGGGGCTCCTTTTTCGCTATGGAGTAACATGCCTGAAAACACAAGATGATCCACCGCGAAATGGTCCTCTTGTGTACCGCCTTTCCCTTCTTCGCACCCACATAACCAACAAAGAGTTGGTCATCCACCCGGAATTGGCGTGTGTGATCTAGGTAGTAGGAGAGCGCACATTTTGGATCCAGACAGTGGAGCCTCTCTTCCTCTTTCGAGGGATGTGGAGGCGGAAAGAAGATGGGCAAAGTAATGGACTGCCCGATGTGGAAGGCCGTGACAACCTTGGCAGAAAGGAAGGTGGTGTACGCAACACCACCTTATAAGGATGAACAGATAGGAAGGGTGGAGTAGAAGAAAGAACCTGGAGCTCACTCACCCTCCTGGCAGAGGTGATGGCGACTAGGAAAGCAGTCTTCAAAGTGAGAAGACGGAGAGGACAGTTATGGAGCGGCTCAAAGGGAGCACACATCAGATAAGTGAGAACAAGATTCAAGTCCCACTGGGGCATCACAAAGGGAACAGAAGGAAACATGTGTGTGATGCCCTTCAGAAATCTATTTACAATGGGGCACTTGAATAAAGAAGGCTGATCAGGGAGCCTTAAGAAGGCGGAAAGAGCAGAAAGGTACCCTTTAAAGGTGCCCAGAGCAGAGCCCTGCTGGGCAAGGGAAAGAAGAGCAGCACTTCTGAAAGGGGTGCAGAGAGAGGATCCACAGCCTTTGCTGTGCACCATGCCACAAATCTGTTTCACCTGCAGGCGTATACCGACTTTGTGGAGGGACGCCTGGCTGCCAGAATGATATCACCGACTTCAGGAGGCAAGTCAAATGGCCTCAACTGTCGCCGCTCAATCTCCAAGCTTGTAGGTGGAGACTGGACAGGTTTGGGTGCAGCACCGTCCCCTGCTGCTACGACAGAAGGTCCTCCCGAAGAGGCAGACGAATCGGGGGATAGACTGACATGCTGAGTAGCTCGGGAAACCAGTATCTTCGTGCCCAGTCCGGAGCCACAAGGATAACTTGGACCCGGTCGTGCCTGATCTTCTTCAGCACTCTGGGCAGAAGTGGTATAGGCAGAAAGGCGTACAACAGACCGCAACTCCACTCGCGACGAAAAGCGTCTCCGAGCGAGTGCCGCCTTGGATATTCCAACGTGCAGAACTGATGACATTGCGTGTTCTCTTCTGTGGCAAATAGATCTAACCAAGGCTCTCCCCATTGCTGAAAGAGACCTTGCGCCACGTTCGAGTTCAGATGCCATTCATGATCCATCATGCACCGACGGCTGAGTTTGTCTGCTCTGGCATTCAGAGAGCCTACCAGGTGTTGAACCACCAGGGTCACGCCCTGACGTTCCAGCCATTGCCATAGGCGCAGAGCCTCCTGGCATAAGGTCCACGACCCCACTCCGCCTTGTTTGTTGCAGTACCCCATGGCGGTGGTGTTGTCGGTGAACACTTGCACTACACTTCCCCGAACAGAGGGGAGGAATGCCTTCAGTGCTAGACGAATCGCCCGCAGCTTCAACATGTTGATATGGAGCCGGGACTCCGCCGGAGACCAGAGGCCTCTGATCTCCGCCTCTCCCATATGGCCCCCCCAGCCCTGGAGGGATGCATCCGTCACAACTACGTGCTCCGGGTGGGGTAGGGAGAGGGACCTGCCACTGACCCAGTCGCGGTCCGTGAGCCACCACTGCAGTTGTTTCGCAGTGCCCTCCGAGATCAAGACATGATCGAACAGGTTGCCCTGATGCTGGGCCCACTGAAACATCAGGTCCCACTGCAGAGACCGCATTCGCCACCTGGCGTGATGCACCAGAAGGATGCAGGATGCCATCAGCCCTAGAAGCCGCAGCGTCAACCTGACCGAGACTCGGGATAATGGCTGGAAGATGGGTATCAGAGCCTGAATATCCCGAACCCGCTGTTCGGGTGGGTAAACCCGAAACTGCGCCGAGTCGAGAACTGCTCCGATGAAGAGGAGCTTCTGAGAGGGGCACAGGTGTGACTTCGGCACATTGATGGAGAACCCCAGCAAGTGCAGGAGGTCGGCCGTAGTCTGGAGGTGGGTGACGACTACCTGGGGCGAGCCCGCCTTCAACAACCCGTTGTCGAGGTAGGGGAAGACAGACACCCCCTGCCTGCGCAGATGAGCTGCGACATCCGCCATCACCTTCGTGAACACCCGTGGGGCGCTGGTAAGGCCGAAGCGGAGCACGGTAAACTGAAAGTGCTCTTGGCCTACCGTGAACCGCAGGTAACGCCGGTGGGCCGGCAGGACGGGGATGTGGAAATAAGCGTCCTGCAGGTCCAACGCTACAATCCAGTCTTCCAGGTCCAGGGCAGCCAGGACCTGAGCCAAAGTCAGCATCTTGAACTTCTCCTTCCGGAGGTCCAAGATTTGGCGTAGGCCCCCTTTGCCCTTCTTGGGCACCAGAAAGTAGTGGGAGTAACATCCACACCCTACTTCTGGCCCAGGAACGCGCTCGATGGCCCTCTTGGCCAAGAGGGCCGTGACTTCCTCTTGCAGAAGTTGCAAGTGATCCCCGACACGCGGTGGCATTGTGGTGGCATGGATGGAGGGGATGCCTCGAAGGGGAGGGAGTAGCCCCTTCGGACAATCTGCAGCACCCACCTGTCCGAAGTGACTGTGCGCCAGTGGGAGAGGTGATGGCGAACCCTGCCTCCCACAGGCGTCACATGGGCCTGAAAACTCGGACTAGGAAGGTTTTGAGGCAGGTGCTGCTGAGGGAGGTGTGGACTGGCCTCGCCGTGGTCCCCGACCACCGCCACGGCGGTTTCCACGTCCGCCACCGCGCTGTTGGACACTCTGCGGCGCGTGGCTGGCAGTACATGTGGGGGCGCCCCTTCCGTGGCCACGAAAGGAGCGAAAGGCACCCGATTGCTGGCGTGAGGCCCAAGGACTTGGCCGTAGCCCTGGAGTCCTTGAAACGTTCCAGCACATGGTCTGCCTTTTCGCCGAAGAGGCGACGGCCATCAAACGGCATGTCCAGGAGTGTGGCCTGGACATCGGCCGAGAAGTTGGCGGACCTCAACCAGGCGTGGCGTCGAACCGCCACTGTCGTTGCCATCGCCCTGCCCAGTGAGTCCATGGTATCCAGCCCACACCGGATAGAAAAGCGTGCTGCATCTCGGCCTTCCGCAAGGGATTGGCCGAGTTTAGCCTGGACCTCCTCCGGGCATTGTGGCAGCATCTCCGCAACCGTGTCCCAGAGAGTGTGGGTGTAGCGGCCCAAGAGACAGGTAGTATTCACAGACCGCAGCTCTAAGCGAACAGACGAGAAAACCCTCTTCCCGAACTGTTCGTATTTCTTGTATTCCCTGTCGGGCGGGGCCGACGGAATGCGGTTTGGTAGTTTGAGGCCTGGATGACCAGGCTCTCGGGGTGGGGTGGGTGGACAAAAAGCATGGATCGCCCGGGGCCGGGCGGTAGCGTCTGGCCACGTTCCTATTCACAGGCGGAACTGTGGCGGGCTTGGACCAAGTGCCTACAAGAACGTCACACAAGGCCTCATTAAACGGCAGCAGGGGCTCACTGGAGCTTGACTGCGGTTTGAGGACCTCTGTGAGGAGGTTAGTCCTCACGGCCGCGACAGGGAGCTTAAGGTTTAAGGACTTAGCTGCCTTCCTCAACACTACACTATATGTAGAGCCCGCTTCCGAAGCCACAGTCGGAGGTGAGCTAAATCCAGTGTCTGACGAAGTAAAAGACCACTGGCCTCCCCAAGCTCATATGTCCAGTCCTGTTGAGACTGGCAATCTAGTGCCAGAGGGTCCTCGGACCCCTCCCAATCTTCCTCGTCACCTGTATCCTGTAAACCAGGATTAGCAGACAGGGCCTCCTCGTGGAGATAAAAATCCCTAAAGGCCGACGGAATCGGCGCCCAGCGGCGCCCTTACGGTGCCTGAGTCGGACCGCAGGAAACATTGGGGGCGGCAACCACAGTGGGCGCCAGGAGCGACACCCCTGGGGACGGCACCGGTGAGGTCGTAAGGCCGACCGGCGACGTCCCGGATCCGGAGCCGGATCCGGCGAGGTCCTGCGGCGCCGAGACCGAAGTCGCCGGCAGCGCCGAGGCCGAAGCACCCGACGGCGTCGGGCCGAAGCGCCTGACCCGTTAGAACCTCCAGACGGAACCGTTGGGCCCGAAGGCGCCACGGGAACCGACTGAGGAGGGAGGGCCCTCATGGCCATGAGGTACCTCTCGACCTCCCCCGGCATCGCGCCGTGCCCAGGGACCCGAAGGTGTTGGGCAGGCGGCGACGCTAGCGACTCCCGCGGAGCCGCGTGGGCGGTGTAGCCCGAGCCCCTGGCCGTATCGTGCGAGCGCCGGGGTGGGTCGGAGGATCGATAACGTCGCTCAGACCTCTCATGCCTCTTACCTGAGGACTTGGAACCAGACGATCGGTGTCCACTCCCGGAGCTTCGATGACTCCAACCTCGCGACCTGTCCCTTAACCTCCTGTGGGACCGGGACCGGGACCTGGAGCGGCGCGGGGCCGACTGCCTCAGCTAGAGTCACTTGCGGGACCGCTCCCGCCTAGCCTTCGACGCCAGGGCCCGGCAGTCGGAGCAGGTTCGATCGTCATGGTCGAGGCCAAAGCACTTCAGGCACCGGCGATGGGGGTCCGTGACCGACATGAGTCGGTCGCACTTCGAGCAAGGCTTGAACCCGGGCATCCCTGGCACCGATAGAGTCGAAGACTCGACAAAAAGAGAGGTCAAAAAGACCAAAAAGTTCAATCAAAAATTCACTGGGGGTAAAGCTTCTTCCGGATCTGCGCTAGCTGGCGCAGAAAAAAGAAGAACTGATGTCAGCGCGCATGGGCGGCGTCTAATTACTCCGACGCCATCATTCCGGCGCTCACGACACCGACGACGGACACGGAGCCGCAGAAGACGCCTACCGACGCGCAGGGGTATTGCTACGCAAAAAAAATTCCGGATCCAGTCTGACGCCTGGGGATATTCTAAGGTAAGAAATCTATCACTAATGTGTCTATTTCAGATTGCGTGGGCAGTCCCATATCGTGTGGAAGAATGTCCCCTCCTCCCCACACCCTCGGAGACAGAATGGGTGTTGAGCGCGGTGTATGAGGTGTAGTGTCGTTCTTGTATAATATACTCTGTGTAGAATTTTAAGCTGTATGAGCCGGAACTTTGCTGAGATGCCTACTTCTTTGGGCGATGCCACTACTTCATTCCACTCGTTTTCGTCCATAGCTGCTACGTCTCCTTCCCACTTTTCCTTAAGCTTGTCCATGGGATCTGGCAAGTTATTGATTAACTTACGGTATGTGAGCGAGGTTGCTCGCTCTGACATAAAGTCCGTAAGGAGGCGGTCTTCAAGCGGGGAGGCCTCTGGTACCTCCGTCTCTGGGGGGATGGCTTTAAGCAGTGAATGCCGAATCTGGGTATATCGGAACGCCTCTCGTGGTCCCAGCTCATACTGTTCTCTCAGCTGTTCAAAGGGAATCACTGTGCCCCGTTCCCACAAGTTTCCCACCGTAGACAGGCATATCTCATCCCATTGGGAGAAGCCCTTGCTATTTCGTAGGTTCCCCAGAGCTCGGGAGACCAACAGGGAAGTGAGTTTGGTTGTTCTCCCTTTCCAACCTAGTGACATCAGCGCCATGTGCCATATCATTGCTGTGAGTCTCGTGGGTCCCATCAGTTTGCGTTCCACTCGTTGATCGTACAAAGGGGCCAGTAGGGTACTTGTTCCTAGCTGTGTCCTATCTGCTCTGAATGCTGGGTCGTTTTGGGGGGCATGGATCCATTGATTTATGTTTTTCAGCTGCGCTGCCCAGTAATATAATTTCAGATCTGGTAGTGCAATCCCTCTGTCATACCACCCCGTGTGCAGTTTGGCCTGCGGGATGCGTGCCGGGCGGTTACTCCACAGAAGACCCGCTACCAACGCTGACACTTTCCTGAAGTATCCTGGTTCCACCGGATACGGCGTATTTTCCAGGATGTATAAGAAACGGGGCAGTGACATCATTTTGTACAGTGCTGCCTTACCCAGCATCGTTAGGGGCAGCCCGGCCCAAAATACAACATCCTGTTTAAGCCGTTCTATGTGTGGCATCAGATTTTTCTGCGCAAATTCTATTGGATCTTTGGTGACATGAATTCCCAGATATTTAAAGGACGAACCGGCTTCATTCAAGGGGCAACATACACTCAGAGTCGGGATTGGGCCCTTCAGAACATATAGTTCCGACTTGTTCCAATTCAGCGTGTATCCCGAGACTTTCCCGTGCTCATCACACAGGGTCAGAAGCGCCGGAATACTATGTTCCGGATTTGTTAGGTAAACTAACATGTCGTCCGCATACAGGGAGATGCGGTCCTCCCATCCCTCAGCCCAGGAAATCCCTCTAAGCAGTGGGGTAGACCGTATCAGGTGCGCTAATGGTTCTAAAGCGATTGCGAAAAGCAGTGGCGATAGGGGGCAACCCTATCGAGTACCTCTTCCCAAGGGGAATGTTTGCGAGATGTGGCCATTCGCTACCACCTGCGCCACCGGTCTCGCGTACAGCAGTCTGACCCATGCTATGAATTTGGGTCCAAACCCTAAGTGTGCCAGGACTTAAAACAGGTAATTCCATTCGACCAGATCGAATGCCATCTTTGCATCGAGGGCCAGTATAACCGCCGGTTCGGGAATCGAGTCCGCTCTTGCCAACACCCTGTGTACTCTTCGCAAATTCAGTGCCGTGTTTCTGTGCGGCATGAACCCGGACTGGTCGGGATGTATGAGGTCTGGTAGGTGTGCCATTAATCGGGTAGCCAGGAGTTTGGCCAGTATTTTAACTTCTGCGTTGAGCAGGGATATGGGGCGGTAGGAATTGCAATCTTCCGGTGGTTTCCCAGGTTTAGGTATCGCGATGATGGTCGCTACTCTTTGGTCTGGTGGGAGTTCGCCCTTTGACAAGCAATCCTTATACATGGCAAGTAAGTGTTTACTGAGCCTCTCCGATGTGGCCTGGTACCACTTTATCGGGATGCCATTTGGGCCAATCGCCTTACCGGGTTTTATCGCTAGTATTGCTATTTGGATTTCCTCCATGGTTATGTCTGCTTCCAGTTCCGCTAATGCCTCCGGCTGCAGCTTCGGTGTGTGGATAGGTTCTAGTGCCGCCTTGGCCATTTTTACGGTCACCTCCCGGTCAGATGTGTAAACACCCTCAAAGTGATCAGTGAGTATTTCTGTGATTCGCTCCGGGCTTGTGTGCATTGTACCCCTCTTGTCTTTCACTTGTTGGATACCTTTGGAGCTCCCCCTCTTTTTGTCCAGCCAAGCCAACATCCTGCCCGCTTTATCTCCTATATCATGAATCCAGTTCTTTGTTGCAGTTATTTGCCCCCTCACCTGGTGCAGCAAATATTCCGTATATGAGTGTTGTTGGAGGCGCAGTGCATGGGATGTGTACGGTGTGGGGTGTGTTTCGGGTCTTACTGTTGCTTCTCGCAGCGCTAGCTCTATCTCGGCCAATTCAAGTGCTTTTTCCCTTCTATGATACAGAAAAGGGGGTGGTGATGAACAGAGTGTCTGAATTAAGCGAGCCACTCTTACCCAGTCCAAAGATCAGGGCTTGATCCATCACCGTTATTTATCTCACTGCACCATCCCAGCTCAGAACCTGGCTATATGCAAATCAGTCTGTCCCTGGCCCAGTGAATCATGGGAACAGGGCTGACTAAACTACCAAGCCAATTCTTCACCAGAAAGGAGACAAGCTACCGGGGACCGGTTTCTGGCATTTCAGCCGTCTTCGGCCCGGCTTGCTTGAATCTTGATGGTGCAGTGAGAAAGGGACTCATGTCTGAGTATACCCTGCCACACCTATAGTGGCCAAAAACGATACAGAAAAGGGGGTGGTGATGAACAGAGTGTCTGAATTAAGCAGACCACTCTTACCCAGTCCAAAGATCAGGGCTTGATCCATCACCGCTATTTATCTCACTGCACCATCCCAGCTCAGAACCTGGCTATATGCAAATCAGTCTGTCCCTGGCCCAGTGCATCATGGGAACAGAGCAGACTAAACTACCAAGCCAATTTTTCACCAGAAAGGAGACAAGCTACCGGGGACCGGTTTCTGGCATTTCAGCCGTCTTCGGCCCGGCTTGCTTGAATCCTGATGGTGCAGTGAGAAAGGGACTCATGTCTGAGTATACCCTGCCACACCTATAGTGGCCAAAAACGATACAGAAAAGGGGGTGGTGATGAACAGAGTGTCTGAATTAAGCAGACCACTCTTACCCAGTCCAAAGATCAGGGCTTGATCCATCACCGTTATTTATCTCACTGCACCATCCCAGCTCAGAACCTGGCTATATGCAAATCAGTCTGTCCCTGGCCCAGTGCATCATGGGAACAGGGCAGACTAAACTACCAAGCCAATTCTTCACCAGAAAGGAGACAAGCTACCGGGGACCGGTTTCTGGCATTTCAGCCGTCTTCGGCCCGGCTTGCTTGAATCCTGATGGTGCAGTGAGAAAGGGACTCATGTCTGAGTATACCCTGCCACACCTATAGTGGCCAAAAACGATACAGAAAAGGGGGTGGTGATGAACAGAGTGTCTGAATTCAGCAGACCACTCTTACCCAGTCCAAAGATCAGGGCTTGATCCATCACCGTTATTTATCTCACTGCACCATCCCAGCTCAGAACCTGGCTATATGCAAATCAGTCTGTCCCTGGCCCAGTGCATCATGGGAACAGGGCAGACCAAACTACCAAGCCAATTCTTATACTGGGAAGGAAACAAGCTTCCGGGGACCGGTTTCTGGCATTACAGCCGTCTTCGGCCCGGCTTGATTGAATCCTGATGGTGCAATGAGCAAGGGACTCACATCCCACAGGGTCGCTGATGACTGCACTGACTCGAGATTCTCTTCGAAGTATTGCATCGTTGCCTTCTTGAGTGCCTTCCTGACCTTGGGCACCTTGAGGTATGCAGCCTGTATGGGGTAAATTTGTTTGCGCGTTTTCTCCTGGGTGGAGAGTGTTAAAATAATCGGGGAGTGGTCTGATATGCCTCTAGCTTGAATGTCTATGGTGTCTACGTGTTGTATGCATTCTCCCAGTGCCAGGAAGTAGTCTATCCTCGATAAACTATTGTGTACAGCAGAGTGGAAAGTGTATTGTCTCATTTTAGGGTGGGCATGCCGCCATATATCAACTAGACCCATAGCGGTCAAGAAACGCTGGAAGCGTGAAGGACCCTCGGTTGAACCTGTAGCTGGTAACCTGTCAAGTAGAATGTCTACTGTGGCATTGAAATCTCCCCCAAGTATGATATCTCCCTCTGGAAGGGTCAGGAGAAACTCACCCAGTGCCGGAAGCATGACTGATGAAGTGCCGGGTGGATATATACCGAGACCACATTAATAAGTCTCCCTTCCCATTGACCCTGTGGGGCCGCGAAGCAACCCTGCCCATCAATCTTCGTACTCATTGGTATAAACTGCGAGGATTTCTTAAGTAAAATGCTAGTTCCTCGAGAGCCTGACATGAACTCTGAATGCGCTATCATTTTATAGCCTCTCCTATCAAGCGCCTTGGAAGTTCCACCCTGTAAATGTGTTTCTTGAAGGAGTGCTAGAGCCGGCCCCTGTCTTTTCAGTGCAGTAAGTACCAGCCCACGTTTGATCTTATCTCCAAGGCCCCTTACGTTCCATGTCAGTATGCGAAGGGGTGCTCCCTGAGATCTAGGCGCACCCTCTTCCCGACTACGTTGTGAACAATCTGCCATAGTTCGTCGTGTAGCTGCTCATGTATCTATTGTGCCTTGCGGCCTCGGTGTCCCGCCTCTTTCTTCCACGTAAGCAGTGCAAATACCAGCCAGCAGAACCCGACCCTTCCTGTAGATTTCTAAAAAACTCAACTAACGTCCCCTCTCCCTTCCCAATCTGAACATGGTGAAATGTGTATCTTGTTTCAGTTTGTGGCTTGCATTGAGCATTTAAACAACCCCCCAACCCCTCCCTCCTCCCTGCCTCCCTGTCAAACGGACCTAGAACTGCCCGCCTCCCCAACTCAGCAGAGTGCTTTACCCAACCCATGAACAGTTACTTGCTTGCTGGGGTGAAGTGTCCCCCGGAGTAGACAGTTCCCCTGCCCTCTCCGGTCTCCCCCGGGTCAGTGTCCAAGTCGGGTCTCACCCAGGAAGTCTTTTCAGTGTTCATTCAACGTGGTGCCGGGCGACTATTCATCCACATCTTCTAGTGTGTTGGTGTTGTCCGGCGTGTGAGAGTGCGTCGATCCGGCTTTACCCGATGCCTGAGACCTCGGTTGGCTGTCTATGCGTTGGCTCTGGTGTGTTCTGTGCGAGCGGCGGGGTAGTCCTACTTGTCGCCATCCTTCCAACCATTCTCGTGCTGATTCTGGTGTGTCAAAAAACCAAACCTTACTGTCCGCGACCACTCCCAGCCGTGCTGGGAACAGCATAGAGTACGGTAGTTCCTTGGCTCTCAGTTCTCTCTTGATGTCAATGAAGGTCCTCCTCCAGCGCGACATCTCCGCAGTATAGCCTGGGAAAAAGGCTAGCGTAGAGTTTTGAACCTGCATCGTGTGGCCACCCTTGCAGCCTGTAGGATCGCATCCCGGTCACGAAAGTTAAAGAGTCTCGCAAGTATTGCTCTAGGGGGGGCTCCAGGTTTGGGCTTTATCCCTGGAACTCTATGCGCCCTTTCAACGGAGAAGAATTGCGATAATCCCTTTGGTTTGAGCTGTGTCTTGATCAGGTCTTCCACGTATAGGTCCATGGCCCTGGTGCCTTCCGATTCCGGAACCCCAATAATTCTTACGTTGTTGCGCCTGGAGCGCCCTTCCTGATCGTCCAGCTTCTCTTTCAGTGTCTTATTCTCCGCCGCCACTCGCTCCATCGCTATTTGTAGGTCCGATACGTCCGATACGTCTTCAACCAGAGATTTGGTGACCACCTCGACCTGTTTCACTCTTTCGCCCATTTTTTGAAAGTCCACCCTCAGGAGAGAGACTTCAGTGGCCGTGGACCCCACTGTTGCTTGTACTTGCGCCAGCGCCTTCATCACGTCTTCAAGTGTTGCTTTCTTTGTTCCATCGCTCTCTGGTGTCTTACCCGTTGATGTGCGCGGTTCTGATTGGGATTGAGCCTGTCTGTCAAACGCGAATTTCTCCAGCTTAGACTGCGACATGGCGTTTTTCGGGCCTCTGCCAGCCATAGTTCTTTCAGGTATGCCTGTCATCCTCCTTGTCTGTGGCAAATGATCCCAGGGGGTGGGGGACGTCCGCAATCAGCAGGTTAAGGATGTGTCACAGTGGCGTTTCCCACCTGTATCCTCCACTTAATGAATGGTCATTCAGTCCCGATGTACAGAGCAGCTGTGCCTGTCCCTCCTCGTTCCCCAGCGCATTCGGTCGCTGCCTTCCGCTGTAGTAGTGTTGTCCGGTGACTCTTTTTCAGGCAGCAACTTCAGCACCCATCTTGCCTGTGTGATGTTGAGGCAATGTCTCCCCCTGACCACCGGGTGAGTCTATGGGCCTTTATGTCAGTTTAGGGCTCCCCGTCCGTGCATTCGTCTCTCCCACTGTTCCTGTACCCCAGTGCTCCCTTTTCTTCCCAATCGTGTGTTGGGGCAAAGTTTGCCGCTTAGAGATAATACGTCGCACTTTCAACTTGGCGCGAAGTGCCTGTGCGCAGCGGCGGGTTCTGTGGCTCATGTGTGTGCTGTCCCCTTCTATTCCGGGGGGGTGTGCTGACTGGGTTTTTGGCTCTATTTCTGAGTGATGGTGACTTTAAGCTTGCTACCATCTTGAATCTCTATTCTTGCCTTGTGTTGGTCCTTTTCAGGCCTTTTTCAGAACCTAGAAGCATAAACTAGAGGATAGCTGTTTAATATGATGATAGATCCCTTATTCTTGACTCTAATCCATCTATTGCCTATTGGCTTTGACATAATTATGTGTCCTTTCATCATCCTACCTATAGTAGAGGGTGGCTCCTGTAATCCTGACTTTATATTACATATTGGTATGGTTTGTGTAGGTACTCTGATAGAGCTAAGTGTTATTTCATCCTTCTCAGGCCTACAAGGCCCAGAACTAGAGAGACTCCATTTTGCTTTCTGTCCCTGCAGACTGAGATGCTTGCAGCGTAAAGGTAATGTTTTAGTTATGAGGTGTATGTCTTATCGGAAGAATGTGTTTGTCTCTTGGGCCCAGACGTAACATGCAGATGGCCCTTGCGTTTGCGCGGAGAGCCCTGGAGCTGGCACAGGAATTCAGTGGGAGGCAGCCCTCTATTGGAAATTTCCATGAGGGGAGAGCATTCCATATTAGCGAAGTGCAGGAGAAGAGGAGTGTCAGTCGGTTCTTGGAGAGAGAGAAGTAATATGTTTTTTGGAGCTGAAGAGAACAGTTCAGTTCAATTGGTTTTCTGGAATGGAGAGAGAAGGCAGATAATTGCTGAAGCTGGAGAGAGCAGTCAGATGAACGAAGTTGGAACTGTCATCTGGAGCTGCCAGTTTATCAGGATGCATTAAAGCAGTTACCAGTCAGATGGAGGAAGTTGAAGGTGCCAGCTGGAGCAGTTGAGCCAGAGGAGTGAAGCTGTGGTGACGGAGGGAGAGAGAGAGCCCTGATTCCACCAGAGAGAGAGAAAGATTCCTTCTAATAGGGTGAGGTATTCTAAACTAGTTTGATTTGCACTTACACCTTAATCTTGTCTTTTATTTCCTAGGCTAGAGCCCCCTATTGTGTTGCTAATCCTTTTCCTTTCAGCGGTGTGCAGTCTATTTACAGTCCCTGTTAGTTACATGTGGATGTGGTATAGTAATAAAGCTTTACAGAGACCCCGCAGATCTGTGAATGCGTCTATTCCCCTTTTACTTTGCAGGCTATGTGTTATAGTATAGTGTTATATTGCTATTGTTATTGTAATAAAGATACCGCAGTTCTTAGTGAACCAGTGTATGCCTTGTTCTTATATAGTACAGGTAACCTTTTCTTCTAGTCAGGTGTCAGTGCACGAACGGAAGCGACCCCCGATCAGGTAACTGACCACTGAATAATTAGGGAGAGAGGAGCCCTTGAGCTAAGAGAATAAGTTATACACTATGTAATTTGGCCTTTATTCATAATATTGTAGTATTGTACCTCTAGTGAATAGTGAGAGAAACTTCCCAACATAGAGAGAGAGAGCTGAAGGTATTCATAGTTCAGTGATCGTCGTTGTGATGCGGCATAAAAGAGAGCACCAGGGGGATACTGGTGTTTATACCCACAGGATTGTGGCTTGTAATGTAAGTAAGAGAGCACCAGGGGGGATACTGGTGTCTATACCCACAGGATTGTGGCTTGTAATGTAAGTAAGAGAGCACCAGGGGGGATTCTGGTGTCTATACCCACAAGATTGTGGCTTGGAGATTATAGAGAGGGCATCAGGGGGGATACTGATGCCTGTACCCACAGGATCGTGGCTTGAGTGAGCACTGGTTGCACTCAGTGTGTAATGGTAAATAATCAGAACTGCCCCAGGGTAGATTAGTCTGGGCCCATGTGGTCGCGAGACTATGAGGTATGAGTGTGGTGTAGGGCATGGACGTCCTTAGTAATCAGTGAGTATTCCTAGTAATCCCTATAGATTTAGTGATGTTTCTGATGATATGAGCTTGTATATTGCGAGTTCCCCATCCTCAGGTAGGTACCCAGGTGCCTGGATAGATGGGTCCTGAGGAGGGAGGTGGTTACGTTTTGGCTGGGTTGGTGGTGCTCTGATGAGCTGATCCTATCTGGTCTGAGAATCTGGTCGTTACAGGGGGTCAGATAGCGAACCGCCGTGCAGGGGCCCTTCTTGATCGGGCACTCCGTCCTCCCCTCCCCGCTGTTATGGCGCACTGCTAGGGGGACTTATCTCCTTGTGCCGATGTCCATTCTCCACAGGTGCCGTCCGTCTGGATGCTCCTCTCTGTTGCCGATTGGGATCAGAAGGCACTCGGGGGGGGGGGGCCAGGGTAGCGCTCCGGTTGCTGATTCCAATGTGTCACGGGGGGGGGGGGTCCAGGTAGCACGCCCTTCCGGTCGCCCTCTTCCGTCTTGCACTCACTTCCGCCCGGCTTCCAATCGTACCGGAGCCCGGTGTTGCAGGACCGGTGTAGGCCCTCTGCTGACGGATGTCCTAAGTCTGTCTCCCGGCACCCGATTTTGACTGGCTTTCCTCCGGGTGATTCCCGCTCGGTCCTGGATCCGGGTTCCTCCTTTCAGAGGTTAATTTGGACCGGATGATTGTGCGGATTTTAGTGGGGACACTGCCTCACTCACGGAGCCTTACAGCTAGGCGACTGCCATGTTCGGCCGCTAAGCCACGCCCCCAGATGCTAATATTTTAGCTGGACATGGATCCACAGGGGACCCAGATTTAAGTGCCTTCATAATGGAGAGTGAGGTATCCAGTGACATCGGAGGGAACTCCAGCAGAGAGACTCCCATCGGGTCGCCCCTCAGAGAACACCCCTCATTCTGATTCTGTGAGACAGGTGTAACAAAGGTTTCCTGGATGGCCTTAATCTTATCATAGAAGAAACCAGTAATCTGAGTGGTCCATTCATGAGTGGGGACAAAGGGACTCTGAATAGCATTGGGAGAGGAAAAGTAATTTACAATCTTAAAGAGTTCCCTGCTACTATTTCTGGGCATGTCAATTTTAGTGGTCAGGTATCTTTTTTTTCTCGTCACATACCTTAAGGTAGTGTACTTTAAGTGCCTGTTTATATATATGTTTACTCTCCGGGTCAAAACTTCTTCTCCATAAACGTTCGAAACATTTACAAGCACTCTTGCTTTTCTTCAGTACATCTGTAAACCAAGGGGCAGAGATATTTTCTCGCGAGGCCCAACGTGACTTTATGTTTAAAGTATTTTATTGAAAGGGTACACAGAACAACAGGAATAACATTCAAGCCATCACATTGTGCTGCTGTCCCGGGAGCCCATCTTCAAGTAAATGCTACATGTCCCGCAAGAGCAATAGAGGCTGCGTGGGCTCCTCGTCCATCAACATTACATTCAATAACACCCTGAGGTAGAAGAAAGTGTCCGTGCCCTCCCCTTTTTAAAAGAAACAGTTCCCCCCCCAACTCCCCCCACCCCCCTCTTGTTCCCCAACCCCATCCCAACACCCCCGTCCAGTGTCCTGTCTTTAGCCAAACCTACTGTGTTTAGCCCCCCCCACTACCCCCAAACCTTATCCAACCCATGATTATTGTGCAGTGAAATCTAGCGGTGGTGTCAATCTCAAGAGCCTCAAGTACCTCGGACAGGCCAGCTCCCTGAATTCAGTAGCCAGTAATGCGTGGAAGGGCTGCCACAACTCCTCAAATTGCTCCACCTCCCCGGCCATCATCAGTGACAGTTTTTCCATACCCAGAACGTGCCACAGCCTATGCAACCAGCCCGTGATAGATGAAACAGTGGTGGTCCGCCAATGGATTAGGATATTCTGAACGGCGGAGCCCCGTGCTATTGCAATGTGTCTGCCCCTACGGGATTTCAATGGATACATCAGCCCGTTGGGCAAGCCCAACAGGACATATGCCGGGAAGCGGGGCAACTCTATTTCAAATCGAGTATCAACCTCATCTAGCACCTCTTTCCAATAAGAGCTCAATACTGGGCACTCCCACAGGACATGTGTCAATGTGCCCAGGTGCCCACATCCTCGCCAGCAAGTATTATCGATATGCCTGTCCATCTCGTGTAACCGCTCCGGGGTGTAGTACCAATACGTAGACACTTTAGTGAAAGTTTCAGTAAGTCCTACATGATATGCAGAGTGTTGTGCGCGGTATGAGATCTGGTCCCACTCTTTATGGCTCAACGTTCTTCCCAGCTCTCTGTTCCAGCGTTCCCTACCTGGATTATGAAAGTGTGAGGGGGAGGGCTGCAATAATTTATATAGATCTGTGATGAGTTTAGCATCCGAAGCACGCGTCACTAGCCACCTCTCGTACAGCAATAGTTTCCTATCTGCCAGCTCACGTACCTGCGGTTGCAAAGCCCAGTGTTGTACCTACCAGTACCGCATCATGTCTGTCTCAGCCAAACCGTACTCCTCCTTAAGCGCTTGGAAAGGGAGAACTCCGTCCGGCCCATACACGTGGAAAAGTGATCTACATCCAGCAGCCCGCCAGTGCGCGAAGGCCCACTGGGCAACCCCTGGTGTAAAGTCCGGGTTGTCTGCAATAGGAGTAAACGGGGAGGGGAATGTGGTAAGCTCGTGTGCCGTGCTAGTAGTGTCCCACACCCTCAGCGGGACCCTTGTTACAAAAGACGCGTAAAGATTCGGAGGGCGATGAGCCTTGCGCAAAAAGGGCACCTCTTGTAAAAGGCGACCCGCTACAGCCTGATCTTGAAATAACCAATGCTTGTCCGACTCCCATCGGCTCCATTCAACCAGATATCGGAGCTGCGCAGCTTGAAAATACTTGCGTAGGTCTGGGATTCCCAGCCCCCCAGACTCCGGTGCCAGCATGGAGAGAACTCTCCTCATCCGTGGTTTGCAGCCTTGCCAAATAAAACGGGATAGGGTAGATTGTGTCTGCTGAAACCAGCCCTTAGGCGGGTGTAGAAGCAGGGCCCGGAATAGGTACAGTATCTGAGGGAGGACAGTCATTTTAACCGCTGCCACTCTCCCTAGCCACGATATCAACCCTTTGCCCCATCTCCCCAATTCCTCTTTAATCTTCCTAGTCAAGTCCGTATAATTGGCTGTCACCATGGCCTGCAGCGTGGGTGCCAAAAGTGAGCCAACCAATGCATGGGGAAAAAGTCCTGCAGCTCTCGCCGTGTTGCGGGAGTCAGGGAAATATCCAGTGCTGTCGATTTGCCCATGTTCATTTTGAAGCCAGCCACCCGTGAGAAAGCCTCCAATTCACCGATACATGCGGGCAGTGCGCGTCTCGGTTCCTCCAAGGTCAAGATCACATCGTCCGCATAGAGGCTGACAGTGTGGACATATCCCCCATCTTCACTCCGGTAGCGTCTGGGTTCTGTCGGAGCCTCTGAGAGAGTGGCTCCATATATAAAGCGAAAAGGAGCGGGGACAGGGGGCAGCCCTGTCTGGTACCACGCTCTATGCCAAACCTCAGAGAGCCACAGCCATTCACCCGCACCACCGCCGATGGTAACCTGTAACAATTAAAGACCAGGGTCCGATATTTCTCACCTATCCCCATCCTTGTCATAACCCGTTCCAGATAGGGCCAGTGCACGCGATCAAACGCCTTTTCGGCATCCACGGAAAGGAGCATCCTCTCTCCCGGAATCCGGGAGGCCTTCTCCAAAACGTGCACCACTCTCTTGGTGTTGTCCACCGTCTGCCTCCCGGGGACAAAGCCAGCCTGGTCCGGTTCCACCAGGCCCGGCAAGTGAGGTGCTAATCGCGCCACCAGAATACCCGTGTACAGTTTCAAGTCCACATTTAAAAGGGAAATCGGGCGGTACGAGCCGCATTGTGTCCGATCTTTCCCTGGTTTAGGGATAACCGAGATCGAGGCCTGTAGGAGGTCCGGAGGGATTGCCCCCGGCTCAGCGAATGAATTAAACAATTTGGCTAGTACGGGAGCCAACTTGTCACTAAACGTCCTGTAGAAGAGCACCGTGTAGCCGTCCAGGCCTGGGGCCTTCCCATGTTTAAGCCCGGAGCAGTCTTACGCTGTTAGTGCGAATCCGTCGTGCACCACTATGTCTCTGGAGGCTTCCTGAATGGCACTCGCCATTTCAGCCCTGATGGTAGGCGAACTCGGACGTTGGGTTGCCGCTGATGTTCTGCGTCTCGAGACTCTGTGCCAGCCGTCCCCGGAGGTGCGTCTCCTGTGAGGTGTGGCGGAGGCCTCCTTTTCCGCAGTGATCCCCAACACCTCGCACGTGTCTTGTAGGGACCTCAGTTGATGTAGCACACCGTTCCAACGGAAAATAAGCTTGAAAGGGTGACCCCAGGAGTACGGCGTTTCATGTTGTTTCAAGAAGTCCGTTGCGATTTTAAACGCCTTCCTCTTCTGGAGGGTGATGACGGACAGATCTTGATACAAGGCCACAGGGTGACCTCTAAACGTCAGCGAGGATTTTTTCCTGGCCTCCGCCATGATCCTTTCTTTCAGTGGAAAGTCAGGGAGAAATGCAAGGATATCCGGTGGTGGGCCCGAGGCACGTCTACGAGGCCCCACTCGATGAGCTCTGTCAATTCGTACCGGAAAGTCCGCTGCTTCGCCCAAGATGTCCCTGAAGAGCTCCCTCAGATATTCCGCCACATCTGTCCCCTCTTCCGTGGATGGTACACCTCGGACCCTGATGTTATTCCGCCTAGAACGGTTCTCCAAGTCTTCGTTGTGGGCTTGGAGGTCCATCTGTTGGTCTCTCAAACGCAGCACCTCCTGTTGTAGTTGCGTGATCTCCTTGTCCTGTCTCTGAGCGGAACTTTCCACTGTGACCACTCTCTCGCCAAGGCCGTCGACTTCTCTCCGGATCTCGCGGACTTCCCCGGCCACCTCATGCTTCAGCGCCTGAAAGTCTTCTCTCAGCGTCCCAAAAAGCGACTCCAGAAAGGACCGAGTGACTGGGGGTTCACTGCCGCCTGTAGCATTGGAGCCACTCGCTGCGTTCGGGGACGGTTGGCTCCGGTCACCCCTAGTTTGAGACCTCCCAAGCATCTCGGGGAGCGTGCGGTCGTTCTGTTTATTGCCCTTCTGACTCGCCATCTTGTCTTCCCGGCCGCCCTGCCAAGAACTGGCACCTCGTCAGCTGGGCACCGGGGCACCAGGTTAGCGACTCCACTCGCCTCTTCTGGCTAGAGAGGCTCTGCCTCGTGTCGCAGGATGCCTCTCCGGGACCCTCCGTAACCAGGGGGTGACTACAACGGCTGGGCGCTGTCACCTCCGGCCGCGCCACAACCAGGGGCAAAGAGTTGACCCCAGCCGCGCAAACAGGGTCCTCTGGTCTGGCTCGTCCCTCAGTTACTGCCAAGTGAGCTGCGATGAACTGATGATCCCCGACGTAGTTCTCAGGGGCTCAACACTTCGCCGTCCGACTCTTCACCATCACCGAAAGCCAAAATGGCGCCTCCGAGTGCTCCTGTAGGCCATTGTCCCCCTCCAGTGAGGGTTCCAGCTATGGGCGTCTCCCCGCCCGGCTCAAAGTCAGTCACCAGCCGGCCAGAAGCGGACTCCTCCACAGCAACTAGAGGGTCCCGGTTCCCGTCTCGTCGCAGCAACACCGTCGCTGCTTATGCGTCCAATGACCCCGCCCTTCCGGCTCGCGGGCCTCCGATCAGCTAGGCCGCAGCCGCGGTCTCAGTTTTAATAGGAATCAGCAGCTAGAGGCGCGTCATCTCCCGAGCAGCCCGTCCCCTCTCCAGGTCGCAGGTCCCGACACGGCACCCAGTGTGGTGCCCGCTGCCCTCCGCCGTACCATCGCCGGCTTCTACGTGCTGCAGGGAAGGAGCTCAGGACTGCCGCAGCTGGGACGCCATTTCTCCTCGCGACTGGTCTCTGCGTTGCTCAGTGTTCCGGACCGGATCCCAATCACTCCGAGGCTAGAGCACGGCTCTGGTACAGCCCGAACCGTTCCCGCACCTTCCCCACCCGGTCTCACACCGATGGGGGGGCGAGAACAAGCTATACAAAAGGCTTAGGGCCCGGGCTGGGTCGGGAGCTCCGGGAGAAAGCGTCTCCTCACTCCGCCATCTTGGCCACGCCCCCCAACGTGACTTTAAAGGAGCAAGATGCAAAGCCCACTTCTGTAACCAGTTTTCAAGGGCAAAAGTATCGTCTTCCAGAGACCCCTCTCCAGGTATGGGGTGGTGATCTAATATTTCAGCCAGGGAATCATGGGTAATAGCTTAAAGCACAAGTTACAACTTTTTTAACGATATTTCTGTAAGAGACATTAGTTAGTGATAGATTCATTACCTTAGAATATCCCCAGGCGTCAGACTGGATACGGAAATTTTTGCGTAGCAATACCCCTGCGCATCAGTAGGCGTTGTCTGTGGCTCCGCGTCCGTCGTTGGCGTCGTTAGCGGCAGAATGACGTCGTCGGAGTACTTAGACGCCGCCCATGCGCGCTGACGTCAGTTCTGATACACAGATTTTCCGCGCCAGATACGCAGAGCCATGATCGAACCAACACTGGTGCCATGTAACTAGGGCCCTGAAAGGAGATGACCTTAACCCTAGATATCGGTTCGCAGAACGGGGAGGATGGGTGGGTCGGTAAGGAATCTATCACTAACTAATGTCTCTTACAGATAGATTGTTACACAAGTAGTAACTTGTTCATCTGAAAGAGACACGTCTGAAAGAGACACGTTAGTGATAGATTCCTTACCTTAGAATAGATACCCCAGCAATACCAACCCCGGTGGTGGGTCTGGGAACCAATATCACACCCGAAAGTCCTGGAGGACGAAACGGCCAAAGAAGCCATCTCTCCGGACTTGACTATCCAGGCAGTAGTGTCTAGCGAATGTGTGCAGTGAGGCCCACGTAGCTGCCTGGCAAATGTCCTGTAAGGGGACTCCTCGGCCCAGGGCAGTTGTTGTTGCCGTGGCACGAGTGGAATGAGCCCGCAATCCAGCAGGGGGCTCCTTTTTGGCCATGGAGTAACATGCCTGAATACACAAGATGATCCACCGCGAAATGGTCCTCTTGTGTACTGCCTTTCCCTTCTTCGCGCCCACGTAACCAACAAAGAGTTGGTCATCCACCCGGAACTGGCGTGTGCGATCTAGGTAATAGGAGAGCGCACGTTTTGGATCCAGACGGTGGAGCCTCTCTTCCTCTTTCGAGGGATGCGGAGGTGGAAAGAAGGTTGGCAAAGTAATGGACTGCCCGATGTGGAAGGCCGTGACAACCTTGGGCAGAAAGGAAGGTCGTGTACGCAACACCACCTTGTCTGGATGAACACATAGGAAAGGTGGAGTAGAAAAAAGAGCCTGGAGCTCACTCACCATCCTGGCAGAGGTGATGGCGGCCAGGAAAACAGCCTTCAATGTGATAAGACGGAGAGGACAGTTATGGAGCGGCTCAAAGGAAGCACACATCAGATAAGTGAGAACAAGATTCAAGTCCCACTGGGGCATCACGAAGGGAACAGGAGGGAACATGTGTGTGATGCCCTTCAGAAATCTATTTACAATGGGGGACTTGAATAAAAAAGGCTGATCAGGTAGCCGTAAGAAGCCGGAAAGATCAGAAAGGTACCCCTTAAGAGTGACCAGAGCAGAGCCCTGCTGGGCAAGGGAAAGAAGGAAGAGCATGTGAGAAGTTGGCCTGATATATAGTGCTCACTATTCTAGTGATCACTGTGTATCATACCAAACGACCCTTATTGATGATTGGTTGTAAGTCAACCTTATAGACCAGCTATCCCAGTAGCATGGACAAGAGCAGTCTTTAGGCTAAACTCTAGAGGGCGTGTTAAGCCAGCTGTTATACCATCACATATACCTCTTGAACACCAAGTGAAGGGACACCACACAAGTTGTTATGAAAATAAAAGGATATTTATTTATAACAAGTCTACCCTGATCTCTTTATGAGTCAGGGAGATAAGCACACAACAAAACTCTTACGAAAATACTTTAAGTTGCACAATTTACACAAATGCCCGAGGGGCACGAAAAACCATATACTACAAAAGTAGAATGCGAAATATTAGCAGGTATTATTATTATTAATAAGCTTTATTCGATTTTTAGATATAAAATCATAAAAGCACAATACAAAATATATGCACCGTTACATTTCGTTTCATATCACAGTAATTACATTATGGCATAAGATCTTTAAAAAAGGTCAAGTACTAAAATAAATAATATATCAGGTCAAGTCAGAGTCTGGATGTTAATACCCCTCACCCCGGAGCTGTTTCAGCCCAACCAACAGTTACTCTCTTCCTTGCTCTTGTATAGGGGTGGAGTGATTCTCTGGGATAGAAGTCAGATAGTCTCCAGGTGTATATAGGTCCATCTCCTAACTGTGGTTTCCAAGTCTGTAGGTATGGGACAACATTGCTATTTCTAAACTTTATCAGCACCAGATCGCCAGATCTCTGTTTTCGAAGCGGACCCAACCATCCCACCCTTCTAACACATTGTATTCTGCCGTCGATGTGGGGGGGCAGGGGTCTATTCTTTGTTAACCAGAACAGTGCCTTGTTACTTAACTCCTGTTGACTTTCAGATTTTCCATTGGTAAGCTCAGGCACACCAGAAAGGACACACACAAACGGGGCTGCCTCTGGTGGTAGATGGATGTGATTTGATTTTCGTGGCATGTTCCCTGTATTCGGAAATGACCCTTTGGGTGGTATAGTTACTTTGATCGGCTTCGTCTCGAAGAAGCAACTATGTGCTGTTATTAGTTTGGCCTGCACTTTCTGGGTCGGTGGGGTTAACATACCTGGGACTGCCTGTCGGGATTGATTAATGTTACTTTGGGGAGTTGTTAAAGGCACTACGGAGTCGCAAAGGGGCTGTAAATGATTTGGGCCTGCAATACTTTTTAGGAGTAACGAGTTTGTCTTGGTCATTTCCTCTATTGCCACGATCCTTTCCCCAAAGTTGTTTATTTTTTCCATCAGAGGTTGTATCGCAGAGTTAATCATAGTTTGTAGCTGGGCCAACAGGGTTGGTAAAGTTGGGGATACGGACAGTTTTTGCTGCTTTGCTTGGCTGCCTGTATGATTCTCCATGGTTTGTTTTCTTTTCCCAGAAAGGTCCCGGAGGGGCATATTGGGGTTCGTATTACCTATAGCAGGTGGACAGGGGGGAGTACCCAGGAGATTTCTGTGTGTTGGGGATAATGTTCTGAACTGGGGACTTGTGAAGACTGTAGAGCAGTAGGATGCATTAATATGCTCTGATGTAGACTCAACGGCAACGTACGTGGATTTGCATATGCTGTTGAGTTCATCCAGGAGTGATAGCTTTTGTAACGCAGCGACTGACTGTGGGGGGGTGGAATCACTGTTGGAACAGTCAGTGGACAGTCGTTTTTGCTCTGTTCTTACAGGTTGTTGGACAGTAGGTGGTGTTGTCTTGAGTAGATATTGGACCATCGTCCCCTTAGCCGTGTCCCTTGTCAAAGTAGGAATTTTTCGGGCCCCCTTAAAAGACATGGTATAAGTAGCAGTAGACCTGCTGGGACTAGGAATATCCCAACACACGTTCTTTTACCTCTTTTGGCTGCACGACCAGGAGGGGTGGCCCGTCCCGTCCTCTTCTGGCCCATGATGGCCTTAGATGATCCTGCCCTTGTCCCGGCCTTCTCCTGGCGCTCCCGAGCGCGACTCGCGGTGCGAGAGGTTCCCCTGGCTTTTGCCCGCGCCCCTCTGAAGCCTGCCTGCAGCGTCCCCCTCCCGCCGCCGCAACTGAGCAAGAGTCGTGGCCGCCGAGCGGAGGGGGACACTAAAACTACATCCCCCATAAGGCCTTGCGGCGCCGGACGCCCTTCCATCGCGCCAGGCGGCGCATAAATGCAGCGTCACCCCAGCAGAGCGGGTGACGCAGTAAAACTTTTTCACGGATGACCAAGAGCCTGACCGTTTAGAGGAGCACCTGTGAACGGAGAGAAAGGAGTGCTTGTAACGGACCCTCTGGAGCCTGCCTGCAGCGTCCCCCTCCCGCCACCGCAAATGAGCAAGAGTCGCGGCCGCCGAGCGGAGGGGGACACTAAAACTACATCCCCCATAAGGCCTTGCAGCGCCAGACGCCATTCCATCGCGCCAGGCGGCGCATAAAGGCAGCGTCAGCCCGGCAGAGCGGGTGACGCGGTAAAACTTTTTCACGGATGACCAAGAGCCTGACCGTTTAGAGGAGCACCTGTGAACGGAGAGAAAGGAGTGCTTGTAACGAACCCTCTGAAGCCTGCCTGCAGCGTCCCCCTCCCGCCGCCGCAACTGAGCAAGAGTCGCGGCCGCCGAGCGGAGGGGGACACTAAAACTACATCCCCCATAAGGCCTTGCGGCGCCAGACGCCCTTCCATCGCGCCAGGCGGCGCATAAAGGCAGCGTCACCCCAGCAGAGCGGGTGACGCGGTAAAACTTTTTCACGGATGACCAAGAGCCTGACCGTTTAGAGGAGCACCTGTGAACAGAGAGAAAGGAGTGCTTGTTGTGAGAAGTTGGCCTGATATATAATGTTCACTGTTCTAGTGAGCACTTTCTATCAGTCCAAACAACCCTTATGGTGATTGGTTGTAAGTCAACCTTATAGACCAGCTATCCTAGTAGCGTGGATATGAGCAGTCTTTGGGCTAAACTCTAGAGGGCGTGTTAAGTCAGCTGTTATACCATCACATATACCCCTTGAACACCAAGTGAAAGGACACCACACAAGTGTTATGAAAATAAACAGTGTATTTATTTAGATCACAACAGCCCTGTACTCTATATGAGGACAGGGTACTAAGCACACAACAAAACTCTTACGAAAATACTTTAAGTTGCACAATTTACACGAATGCCCGAGGGGCACGAAAAACCATATACTCTGAAAGTGGAATGCGAAATTACTAGCAGGTAAGTACTGTACTAATAGGCTTTGGAATCGCTAGGACTACGTTACTGAACCTTCAGATTACTAGTAGGAGGCCTAGGGGACTCGGGTGCAGAGTGTGCACTCTCACGCGGGATGCGGGACAAAGTCTATGGGAGCTAGTAAAGGCAAAGTTAGTGTTCTCGGGCGAACCCGATAAGGTAGGTCGAAAACGACAGTGGATCTGGACCCTTGGATAGTGAGGCTATGATGGGCCACCGAAATGCGGAAGTTACCTAGACCAGGGGCTGCAGCTGCATAGGTCTGAAAAGATGTCAGGAATCCTCGTTGACGAACCAGGAGCCTGAAGAAAGAAGTTGCTGGCAGGCGATCAGTGAAGATTGTTTGAGTGATCCAAGCCTGGATCGAAGATGGATGACACCTGAAAGCAGAGGGGACCAAGTTCTTAATCACTAGCCAGGGATTGTGTGGGCACCAGGATGGCACCGGGCGAAGTTACCTCGACCAGGTGAGTGGGCGACGCTGGGCTCTGCAGTCTCACGGACCAGGAGGCGTTGTCGGCGACCAGGATGGAGGTGCGAGCTGTCCCACGATGGTTGATGCTGTCGACGTCGCTGGACCCAGGATTGGGGCAACAAGTCTTGGCAAATTCAAGCCCACGCGGTGGACCTAAAATGGCGTCTGGGGTGGACCAGGAGGGTCCGGGGTGCTCCTCCTTTGGAAGGGAGCAAGGGCCAGTATGGAGCAACCAGACCAGCAGTGTTGTCGTCGGTGATCGTCGTCGGGAAGGCCACAAGCCAGCGGGCTAGTAGCCAGACAACGCGGTGAGCAGCAAAAAGCAGAAGGGCCCCACGCAGATCGTGGAGATGCTAGGGGGCTGGACTTCGGTGCTGGAGCTGCTCAGGGTCGGGGCTTCTTGGACCCCAAAGCACTCACCAGAGGATCCCTCGGCGGTCGTGCTGGATCGAAGTCGTGCAGTTCTGATGATGGCCGGTCCCTTGAGGTCTCGTCGCACCTACGGTTCTCAGCTTAGCTGTAGAGGTAGGTAGAGGTCAGAGGTGCCAGGGAAGCCGGGTCTCGTTGTGCTGGTCGGTCGGATTCTTGAGGAAGGACGTGCAGCAAACCGCAGAGTTCTTAGATGGTGCCTGCGGATGCAGGGTGACTACTCCTTAGCCACAAGGGAGAAATCTTGAGAAGAAGTCGAGAGTTCCTTTCGTAGAAAGTAGTTTCTTGATTCAAAGATGATCTAATTTGGAAGGGTCCCCGCTCCTGCCTTTATCCTAAAGAATGGGGTGGGTACGCGACTAGGTCCTGCCCTAGGGGTGGGACCAGGAAGGGGGGTGGTTACACCCCTCTCCCATGCCGGACTTTCCCCAGGCCAGGGGCTGGTGTGCCCCTGGAACTGGTTCTAGCCGGCAGATGCGTAGTGAGCACCGGGGTGCCACTTGCAGTCACCTTCCTGTAAAGCCCTGCCTACCCAGGATACACAAAACCCTGTCTGGGATGGTGCTAGCACCGCCCCTGACAGGAAACCCTTTGTCCAAGCTCTCCTCGCTGGAAGGACTCCCAGCAGCAGGAGGTCAGACTCGTGTCTGTGGTGGCAGCATCCATTTTGTGGAGCTGAGGCTTCAGTTAACTTTAACCGGGGTTCACAGTTACATACATGTCGTGTCCCTCTAGAAGGGTGGAATGCTAACCCCGTTGCCAGAATTGGCGAGGGGTTAGTATTCCAATTCGTATGACACCTTACTCGACATGTTTTGATAAAGCAATACCAAGGATAGCATTTAACCGCAAGGATTATAATGCACTTAAGAGTATATGGTATGCGTTATCATGGAACAGCTATTAGGACTTGGTTCCGCAAGCTGCAAACGGGCTCAGCTCATGCCAGAGCACCATCTCACACGATTCCAAGCACTCTGCCTTCAGGATTGTCAAGGCCTTCCATAGGAGTGACTGATAGGAATCTGTGTGTCCATTTTTAGGGTTAGATATAGGTATACTATATCTACAGCAAAGGGTGATTACACTACCTTGCCCCAGCTGTCGTGCAGCCAGTTGTGTCAGATTTAGATGGCCATCCAGGGGTGGCATAATACATGCTTCAGCCCCTGGTAGGCCCTGGGTACGCCTATGCCCTGAGTTACAGGGTCTGATAAGGTGGCCCAGTACCAATTGGAGAATGCACCTAAGGTACACATGTCAATTTAGTGAGAGAACAGCTAGGCTGTGGGTCTGATTGGCAGGCCCACAGCCAGAGAAAGCCGTAAACCAGTGAAACAAAAGCAAAAAATCTGGGTGATCATAGGATTGCAGACCCTACTCTCCTACACTTGTAACGGAACCTCTGAAGCCTGCCTGCAGCGTCCCCCTCCCGCCGCCGCAACTAAGCAAGAGTCGCGGCCGCCGAGCGGAGGGGGACACTAAAACTACATCCCCCATAAGGCCTTGCGGCGCCAGACGCCCTTCCATCGCGCCAGCCGGCGCATAAAGGCAGCGTCACCCCCGCTTCGCGGGAGCGTCCGGGCTAAGCCCGGGCAAAGGGCGGGGCCTCTGTGGCCCTCAGGGGCCTGAAGTGGCCGGGTCGGGCCACCTCCTCAAGATTGACAGTTAGGATCCCTAAGTCAAATTAACGTAAAGAACATACAGAGTGTGGATAATCAAATACTGCACAAGGATGACCAAAACACAGAAAACCCCGATGGCAACAAGATCTACCACCAGACTAAAAACCGTGAGTACACCACTACCCACTATAACTGCCATAGACATCATGTTGCAAAAAACTATTAATGTAGTGGCGGATGCCATCCAGGACACAGAGAGGCGACTCTCTCTGACACCAGACTTGTGCTTCCCAAACTTGTCCTCACATACCACAAACAATACCCAAAACATGGACGATACCGCTACATCACAGGAATCCCTACTGATGCAATCTTTCACAGACCTAGCAAGGTCGCATGTCAAGGATAATACACCAAAAACTTTGTTTACTGACTCTACAGTGAATACCT
Source organism: Lissotriton vulgaris (assembly GCF_964263255.1). Classification (NCBI taxonomy): domain Eukaryota; kingdom Metazoa; phylum Chordata; class Amphibia; order Caudata; family Salamandridae; genus Lissotriton; species Lissotriton vulgaris. Next base: position 47,734,969 of record NC_141696.1, read on the forward strand.
TGGACAGTAGCCTCTTGATTCTAACCAACCGTTGAAACAACATAAACCGTGAACACACTTCGTCTCCAGACCCTGATGTTCAATTAACAGAGAGCCACACAACGGTTACCCACTTGACAGAAACTCAAACTTCTAAAGAAACCAGTATCCCCAAGTGTACCCGGAAAAAACGCAAAACAAAACATCTCATGAAGAACATCGCAGGACTGGCTGCTAAGGTAAACGACCCGTTGTGGGTATCCTTTGTCAAAAACTACACCATACTGTGTTTCCAGGAGACCTGGCTTGTAGACAATAACGTTTTCATTGAGGGTTATCAAAGCTTCTTTGTCCACGCATTTCCCTCACCTAGTGGTAGGGAAAAGGGGGGCTTAGCAACATTTATCAGTTTGTCTCATATCCCAGATAAATAACACACAGCTGGATAGTAGGAATATTCAGATACTGGATCTCAGGAAGGGAAAAAAAGCATTAACCCTGGTCAACTTCTACAACTCTGTCACATCACCAGGAGAATGTAATATCGTCACACTCCAAAATTACCTATGTGAAAACCTGACAAAACTGTCCCGGGATAAAATAATTGTTGGCGATTTTAACACGCATATTTGTGGAAATCCATCTGTGACATCCCTGGGCTCTCTGGGCTGTGGAAATAGATCAGGTCCTCACTTTGCACATTGCCCTCGAGGAACAAGTATGAACACCTTAACAGATGTCCTGAACCTGAGTATGGCACTGTCTCTGAAAGATGACTCTTTTGCCTTTAAAACTCCAACCTATAAAGGATCAGAGTCAGGTTCTTTTATAGATCACATACTTCTTTTAGCTGGTGTGGCAAACCAGGCCTTAACCTTTGACATACTTGAAAGCACTTATAGTGACCATAACCCGCTCTACCTTGAGTTACAACGTGGTCCTTTTGTACTCCGGAAAAACATCAAGGACCCGGGAGTGCTAAAACCGGTTAATAACAACCGCCGTCTGAAATGGACCACGATAAATAGCGACATTTTGCACGAGTCTGTCATAAAGTGCTGTGAACAAGAACTCAACCTTTGTGCCTCAAACACCACACCCCCGGAATCCATCTTATCTGCCTTTGTGGTGGTTACAAAAAGAATTGATCAACTGCTCTCTGTATCAACAAAAGGAACAACTTTTCAACAACCACGATGGTTTGACCACACTTGCTCATCAGCCAATCGAAAACTGAAAATCGCCCTTAAGAATAAACCAAGAGACCCAGCACTTATTAAGGTCTTGCGATCAGAATATAAAACTGCTCTGGCATCTCGCAAAAAGACCATATAAATGAACGTTTGGGAGTCTTTGCTTGATCCCTCAACCTTGGGTAACAGCTCGAAGTTCTGGAGCATAATCAACAAGCCACTGTTCGACGATCCCAACGCTGTCAGTCTCGGAACTGTTATACCTGAGAACGAATGGATCTCCCACTTCAGTTTAATTTTCAAGAGCGACGCCCCACATACAACACAAGCTCTTAAACTTCCCGAAGGTACACCCTTGCACTTTACAGTCAAAGAAGTTGAAATGGGGATCGGTGGTCTAACTAGTAACAAAGCCCCGGGCCCAGACGGCCTTCCCGCGGACTTATTCAAATCAAACATTCCTTTTTGGGCCCCAATTCTCACATCGGTCATTAATGCCGGGGCCGCAATTGGGGCTCCAAAGACCTGGGGAGCCTCCACCATCGTTCCTGTATATAAGAAGGGCAACAGATCTAACGCAGCATGCTACAGACCAATCTCCCTGATAAATTCAGTCGCTAAAGTAGTGGGAGGGATTCTCTTAAACAGGCTGACCACATGGGCCAAAAATAACAACATAATGGCTCCCGTTCAATATGGCTTCAGACCGGGGCATTCAAGAACTCAATGCCTGAACTTATACTTAATCAGTGGCAAGTATACCCTGGCCAGAAATGGAACATTATATATGGCCTTCATGGACCTTTCATCGGCGTTTGATTGTGTTGATAGAAGCAAACTCTGGGACGTCTTGCTGAACATGGGTGTTGAAAACAATCTGATTAATTTTCTGGCTGACCTCCATAATGATACACGTGCAAATGTTCGTTACACCAAAGACTTGAAAGTAACTAGAGACTTCAAAATCAATCGGGGGGTTAGGCAGGGCTGTATTTTAGCGCTTTTTCTTTTTAACTTATATATAAACGGTCTTGAGGAGCAACTTTTAAAAACTGACACGGACTACCCTCGTATAGGGAAAAAGGGCGTCCCTGTTCTGCTCTACGCAGATGACGCCGTCCTTATATCCAGAACTGCACTTGGACTTCAGAAACTATTGGATTCCTTTCTCCAATTTATGAACTTGCGTGGCCTGAGCATCAACAATTCTATGTCAGGACCGGAGGCTTCAGATTATGCTATATCTTCCTTCGCTTTATTAACATAAAGAAACCACAGCAGCTCAGGAAAAGATATAATAAGAACAAAAAATGCTTTAAACATAAAGCATTGACGTAATGTTCAACAAAAAATCGACAACTCCCAAGAGTCTCTTTGCTTATAATAATAGTCCATAGTCCTTTGTCTCTGTCCATCATCACTATATAACCGGACTTCCCATCATCTTCCTCCTCTTTCTTCGCTGCTCCCGCAGCCAGATAAGTGCTTTTCTGTTTCGACTTCTTTTTATTGTGATTGATTGTCTTGTGTGCGGTCTTTGGGGACTCCTTGCATGGTTTATTCCCTTTCAGAGTCCCCGGTTGCGGGAACGTTCTATCGTTCCTATGTGACTTTATTCCCACTTGTGTGCGGTGTGTACATAGACCGCAAGGGGGCGGCCTGTCGTCTCGCCGACCCTCCGGCGCGCCTCCGCAGTGCGAGGAGCCACGCCGTGGGGTTTGCTTGCGCAGGAGCCGACCCTCGCGTACCCCTCTGACACCTGGTGATCCGGGTCTGTACTTTACCAATTTTGACGCCCTCTGGGGTCTGTATAGCGGTTCTGACCGCGTGAATCGCCCTCGGGCGAGATCTGTGCACCTCTTTTCCGTGTGTGGCCTAGCGCGCTTGAGGGGTACGTAGACCCGGTCCCGGCGAGGAGGGTCTGCGCGCTTGGGGGTTGGTGCAGCCCACCTGCCACGTCAGCTGGCCCAAAAACGTGATCGCAGCCGCTGGGCCTGCCCACATTCGAGAACTTTCTCGGTTGCCGCCCTCTTGGGTGCCCCGCATTTGCCCCTTGGTTCCGAGATGGATGGGGAGTACGATGAGGAGGCCTGCCCCTATCTGCAGGATGATGAGTTTTATCAGGCGGTGGACAACTCCATCTATCGTGGCGTGACGGAGGTGGTAGGGCCCATGGAGGACCGCCTTTCTGCCCGCATCGTGGAGGAGTGTGCGAAGCTGGCAGCGGCGCAGGTGCCTCCGTCCCCCGAACTCCCGGGGACGTCCGGCGGGTTGCCACCCGCTCCGAAGAGACCCCGTGGTGAGGGACCTTCATCGGAGGCCCAAGGCGTGGACAAGGGCGCTTTCGAGCGACTTCGTGACGCCTTCCTGGCCAAGGCGACGGCGGTGCCTCCGGCGCCCTTGGTGGACCCTGGCACTTCGGGCGACGTGTCTACGGCGCCCGCCTCCCCGATCTACGACTCCCCGGACACGGATGACGACGGGGAGTCGACCCGCTCTTGGCTCCCGACACCTTCAGCGAAGGAGATGCCCCGTGACGAGTCGGGCATGCTGGACCCGGACGAGATCGTCCACCCCCGATCCACGGCCTGGGCCCCGGGGGAGACGGTGGCGAAGTTTGTCGCGGGCAGGCTGCGCAAGCCCCTGGAGAAGGAGGCGAGGGGTTGCCTGCGCGGGGAATGCCCTCAGCCTACTCTGGAAGGGAAAGTGGCCATGACACCAGAATTGGACCCCAAGATGGCCACCTTCCTGGCGAAATTCATGAAGGACCCCAGGAAGGGGATCGACCGGTCCTGGCGGGCCTGCCAGGACAAGCTGTTGGATGCGGTCGGGCCCGCCACGAAGATCCTTGATATGGCGGAGGAGGCCCGAGCGAATGGCACCGCCATTTCACCGGAGGTGCTCTCCAACTGGGCCCAGAGGGTGATCGTATTTTTGGGCAACGCCAACTGTGCCCTATCCACGGAGAGGCGGCGTTCGCTCCTTATCAAGCTGGATCCGAAGCTGGGGGACCTGGCCTCGTCGGAGGCAGGTGCCGTGGCCCAGGGTGGCCTTTTCGGTGAGCCTTTCATCCGCGAGCTGGGAAAGTTCGTGAATACGTTCACGTCGCTGGACAAGGCCCAGTCCAGCATCAAGAGGGTGTTCCACCAGCGTTTTTCTGGAGGGGCCGGTCGCGGCAGGGGCCGCGCGATCGGCCGTGGTCAGCAGACCAGCAACCGTGGACAAGGCTCCGGAAGAGGTCAGTACCAGACCTCGGCCAACTACACCAACTTCTACCCCACGAGGGGACAGCGCTATGGTGGCAGAGGGTTCAAGAAGAACTCCGGACAAGGAAATGCCCCCGGTAAGTGTACTTTGCTTGGATCATGTTCCGATTGGGGGGCGGCTGGCAAGCTTTTACGGGGAGTGGGAATTGCTCACTGCCGACGCTTGGGTTTTGCAAACTGTGAGAGGTTTCCATATAGAGTTTTACGACCAACCAACTCAGGCGAGGCCCCCGCGCCCGATGGTTTTTTCAGACTCCGACGCGCGATTGATAGACGAGGAGGTCTCAGACTTGCTGCGCAAGGGAGTCATCCGTCTATCAACGCGCCACCCACATGGGTTCATCAGCAACGTCTTCTTGGTAGACAAGACAGATGGGGGCAAGAGGCCTGTGATCAATCTCAAGGAGTTCAATGGGTGGTTGGTCTACCGTCACTTCAAGATGGAGGGGATCCACCTCCTTCGGGACGTGCTCCTCCCTCGGGATTGGATGGTGCGACTGGATCTCAAGAATGCCTACTTGGTCGTTCCCATCCTCCCCCCTCATCGTCGTTTCCTACAATTCCTGTGGGACGGCAAGGTGTTCAAATTCACCGCCCTGCCGTTCGGTCTTTCTTCGGCCCCGTGGTGCTTCACGAAGGTCCTCCACCCGGTAGTGGAGTATCTCAGAAGTCAGGGGGTCCGTATGCTGGTATACTTAAATGACATCCTCCTCATGGGGCAGTGCCCAGAGGTGCTGGCAGGACAGCTGCGCCAGGCGGTCGGCCTGCTTCAGAGACTGGGGTTCGTCATCAACGGCTCCAAGTCGGTTTTGGTTCCCACTCAGCAGATCACCTTTTTAGGTTTCGTGGTGGACTCGGTACAGGCGGTCTTGAGCCTTCCGGGTCGGAAGGTCGCAAAGATACGTCACCTGCTTCGGCAGACGATCGCGAGGGACCGTACGTCACTGCGCCATGTCGCCAAGGTGGTGGGTCTTCTATCGTCCTCCATCCAGGCGATTTTCCCAGGCCCGCTGCACTACAGGGCTCTTCAGCGCCTGAAGGCGCAGCATTTGCGCCGTGGGATGTGTTACGATCAGTGGGTCCCCCTCACGGACGAAGTGAAGGAGGAGATGTCATGGTGGCTGTCTCACATGGAGGCATGGAATGGGCGAGCGATCTTCGGGTCGGCTCCGGACTTGATCATAGAGTCCGACGCCAGCAGGTCGGGCTGGGGCGCCCGGTGCAGGGATTTTTCCACCGGCGGCGCCTGGTCGTCAGAAGAACAACAGTTGCATATCAATTGTTTGGAGCTCCTAGCGGGCTCCTTCGCTGTTCGCTGTTGGACCAAGGATTCGGTCAAGGCCTGTGTCCTGCTGCGGATGGACAATATTTCGGCGGTCCGGTATGTGAACCACCTAGGAGGTCCTCGGTCCCGCGCCTTGGCGGACTTAGCGAAGGACTTCTGGGATTATTGCCTGTCTCGTCACATTGCGGTGACGGCGGAGTATCTGCCAGGCCAGCGCAATCAGGTAGCGGATTGGCACTCTCGACATCTCAGGGATGCCAGCCAGTGGAAACTGGATCCGGGAGTCTTCCGGTGGCTACACTCCCTTTGGGGCCCCTTCTCGGTGGACCTCTTCGCGTCCCGTCTCGACCACCAGCTGCCGCGGTTCTACAGCTGGAGGCCGGACCCTCTGGCGGAGGCCACGGACGCGTTCTTGCAGGATTGGAGTCGGGAACAGCCGTTTGCGTTTCCCCCGTTCTCCATGATCATGCGAACGGCGGCTCAAATACGCCGCCAGGGTGCGGAACTGGTGTTGGTTACACCGCTGTGGAGGTCCCAAGTATGGTTTCCAGTTCTTCTGGAACTTTCTTGGGATTTTCCAATCCTACTCCCCCTGTTTCCTCTGCTCCTGACGAGCCCGGACCGGGAACCTCACCCTCTCGTCATGCAGAACACTCTCCGCCTCGTGGCGTGGAGGCTCTCAGGAGACGCTGGACGCTCCCGGGCCTTTCGGGGTCAGCTGCGCACTTGCTCTCCAAAGCATGGGCCGATAGTACGACGAAGCGTTACAGATCCGCTTGGCTTAAGTGGATGCGTTGGTGTTTACGAAGGGATTTGGATCCTATGGTCGCCGGCCTTGTTCCCGTGCTGAATTTCCTGGCTCATTTGGCCGACAAGGGTTTAGCGTATAGGACGATCAATGCTATCCGGTCGGCGATATCTGCGGGCCATGATAACATCGATGGCCATCCGGTAGGGGAACACCCTTTTGTGTGCCGGCTTCTGCGAGCGGTTCGCCTCGCACTGCCGCCGGAACCCAGGTACTCCGTCCTTTGGGACGTCAATTTGGTTCTGAATCTGTTCCTGTCGTGGCCAGCGAATTCTTATCTGTCTCTTAAGGAGCTCTCGGCGAAATTAGCCATGTTATTATGTCTGGTGTCTTGTAGGCGCGTCTCGGACGTGCGCGCGCTGGATGTTTCTGCACACATTTTTTCCCCGGATGGGGTTACTTTTACGGTGGGCCGACGCACTAAGACGTCGTCGCGTTCCATTTCTTATCCAGCCTTTACTGACACTCCTAAGTGGTGTGTCGTGCAATGCCTCAAAGCATATGAGGACCTGACTTTGGATCTGCGCCCTCCGGGCGAGCGTCAGTTGTTGATTGCCCTGCGGAAGCCACACAAAGCTGTCGCCTCCCCCACTATTGCTCGGTGGGTGCGTTGGGTCATGCAGGAAGCGGGCATCAATACTTCTCTCTTTGGAGCACACTCCGCCAGGGGGGCCATGGCCTCTAAGGCATTCTCGGTGGGTGCTCGTCTGGAGGACCTTATGCGAGCTGCGGATTGGTCCTCGGATTCCACCTTCAAGAGGTTTTATTTTAAGCCGGTGGTGGATTTGGCTCAGTTGGTGGTAAGTAAGCTTTAAACTAGCATAATCTGAAGCCTCCGGTCCTGACATAGAATCGAAATTTGCCTAGCATACGTAACGGTAAGTTTCAATTCTATTAAGGACACGGAGGCGAGGATTATCCCACCCGGACTACAGTGGTGTCTCTACCCACCCGTATGGCAGTAAGTAAAGCGTTTTCCTTTACGTTGTCAGTACTGTGTTGTTCACTGAATGCTCCTCGCCTTGTTGTCGCATTTCCTGGGCCACCTCGCTGATGCTGTTCCTTTTTTGGCAGGCAACGACGGTGCTAAACAGGACCAATGAGGCTTAAGCGTGATCTGCGCGAAGAAAGAGGAGGAAGATGATGGGAAGTCCGGTTATATAGTGATGATGGACAGAGACAAAGGACTATGGACTATTATTATAAGCAAAGAGACTCTTGGGAGTTGTCGATTTTTTGTTGAACATTACGTCAATGCTTTATGTTTAAATCATTTTTTGTTCTTATTATATCTTTTCCTGAGCTGCTGTGGTTTCTTTATGTTAATAAAGCGAAGGAAGATATAGCATAATCCTCGCCTCCGTGTCCTTAATAGAATTGAAACTTACCGTTACGTAAGCTAGGAAAATTTCGATTCCAAATCATTTGTCATGAAGATAGGCTCAGGATCAAAAAAGCCTTACCCCTTCTCTGTCAACGGGGAAAAAATACCAACAACAAAAACCTACTCATACCTTGGAGTATTGTTTGATCATAAACTTACATGGGGTCCCGCTATAAACAAAAAGAAAGATGAATTAATAAGGACCAATGCTGGAATAATGGACTTTGCACGCAAAATGGGCAATACACCAGCGATCGCCTTGATGAAATTATATCAAGCTAAGAGCATTGCGGTCGCCTGTTATGGAAGTGAACTTTGGGGCTTTGCTCCAGTGGACGCCCATACAACCACTGAAAATAACTTTCTAAAACAGGTCATGTGTCTACCAAAAAGCACTGCTAATTTCTCCACTCATGAGGAACTGGGCATACCACACTTAAGAGATAATCTTGCTGTAAATCCTCTGCTTTGCTGGCTAAATTGCTGAATGAACAACGCAATACCATTAACCCATAACATCCTTCTTGAAGCACTCACCTGGGAAGGGCAACTCAAGATACCCTGGCTAAAATACATCAGAAACTGCCTTCAAGACCTGGGCAGGTTGGATCTCTTTCTAACACCTCAGCATGTATCCAAGCACGACGTAACATACGTAAAGGACACTTTCCTATTGAACCGACAGCTTGCTAGGGAAGAAATTGAATTGAAGAAGGGTCGTGTAATGAGACACATTTTAACTAAAACATGTATACGAATTGAACCATACCTATCCTGGCCCATTTCCAGATATGAGCGCTTCTTGCTGAGCAGATTTTGTTTTGGTTTATATCACCTGATGCTAGCCGTACCTAGTGGAGCCCACAGAGGGCAAGTGTTGCCACCTTGCGGCTGCGACAACAAGTCTCCGCAAGATTTGGCACACTTTTTATTCATATGCTCATATTATACGAGACCGCGGAAAATATTCTTAAAACCTTTGCTTAAGAAACTGAACTTTGTGCAAATAAAGCCAGCACTACTATATCTCCAAATGCTGCCCTGTGATAGCACTTTCTTTACTTGCAACTTTTTAAAAACAGCCCTGAAATTCAGAAAAAGCATGGAAGGCTAACTCCCAGCCGAACTATATTACCCCCCGTAAATATGTCTTTGACAAACAGTATACTTACACTTGACCGTGATATCATATATTCTTTCCGTGACTATCTGTTTCTGTTGTTTTAACTTTTTTAAACATGACTTGTATATATATGTATTTTTCTGCACTTTTATGACTGTATTTCACAAAGTCGAATAAAGAACTTTGAACTTGAACTTTGACAGGAGTTTAGACACTAGACACCTGAGTAAGATAGTGCCCCCCTTTAAACAAGGGGATGACATCCACAAATGGATGACTGCTTTGGAGAGGGCCTGCACTGTCCAGTGCGTCCCCCAGAGTCAGTGGGCAGCTATCTTGTGGCTCTCCTTTGAAAGCAAAGGTAGAGATAAGCTCCTCACTACTAGAGCTGAGGATGCTAACAATTACCAAGTCCTGAAAAATACACTGATTGATGGGTTTGGCTTAACAACTGAGCAGTACAGGTTGCTGTTCAGAGACACCCAGAAAATTCAGTCTCAGGATTGGTCTGACTTTGTGGATTGTGCCACTAAGGCTTTGGAAGGCTGGTTGCTGGGCAGTAAGGTTACTGATTATACAATCTGATCATGAGAGAACAGATTTTAAATAATTGTCAGAACCAGTTGTTGCATCAGCACCTTGTTGACTCGGATCTGACCTCTCCCCAAGAATTGGAAAGAAGGCAGACAGATGGGTCAGAACAAGGGTCAAGCAGAACCAGACTCAGAACCAGGGTGGTCAGAAGAAAGCAGAGCAAAAGGGTAGTAACAAGAGTGAACAAAATGACCAGAAGTCTTCGACAGGTCCCCAAAAACCAAAGAGGGTGGGGGACAGGCTTCACAGCAGAAAAAGAAGACTCAAGAAGACCAGTCTAAAAGGTGGTGCCAATACTGTAAAAGTAAAACTCACTGGTTTAGTGAGTGCACCAAGAAAGGAGGGCAAACTCCTACCACTACAGCCCCTAAGGCACCTGCACCCCCTAGTACAGTCAGTAGTGGTAGTGCACCTCCCAAGGGATTAGTTGGGTTAACCTTGGGATCTGAGGGGTATGACAACCTAGTTGGCACACTCACTCAGGCTGTCCTTGTCTGTACAGGGGATGTGGATATATCCCCTGATGCAAGTCCCAATACTTTGGGCAAATACAGGCAGACACCTTTTATTAATGGAAAATGGCTCAGGCCTACAGGGACACTTGTGCCAGTGTCACAATGGTGACACCTAACTTTGTGGACCCTGGACAGATCATACTAGGTACAGACTACCTAGTGACCAATGCCAGCAATGTCACTACCCACCATAGTATGGCAATTGTTGATTTCTCCTGGGGAGGGGTAAGTGGCCAAAAGAAAGTTGTGGTTAGTTCAGACCTCCCAGTTGAATGTTTGTTGGGCAATGATTTGGAAACATCACTATGGTCAGAAGTGGAGCAGAGGACTCACATGGAAATGTTAGGCTTGCCAGCACATGTCCTTGCTGTGACTAGGTCACAGGCCAGAAGATGCCCCACTGAACGGGTGCTGGATCCTGGAACAATGGACCAGACACCTTCCAAGAGAAAGAGCAGTAGGGTTAAGGCATTGCCTTCCCCCTTGCCCCAGGTTGTGGATCAAGTCTCAGAGGAGGCTGACCTCAAAGAACTGAGGGAAACTGAGCCTAAAGAACTTGAACCTGATCAGGTTGAGTTTCTGGGTTCAGGGGGACCCTCCAGGGAAGACCTGGGGAAGGCACAGTTAGACTGCCCTTCTCTTGAACCCTTCAGACAGCAGGCTGCTGCTGAGGCTGCAGGGAACGCCACAGGTGCCCCCAGGGTATACTGGGATGATGGACTCCTGTACTCTGAAGCAAGAGACCCCAAACCTGGTGCAACCAGAAGGCTGGTCATCCCCTTGTCACAGAGAGGTTTCCTTCTTACCTTGGCCCATGAGATTCCCCTCGCAGGACACTTAGGCCAGAATAAGACTTGGGACAGACTTGTCTCACACTTTCACTGGCCTCACATGAATGAAGATACCAGGGAGTTTTGTCGCTCCTGTGTCACTTGCGAAGCCAGTGGTAAGTCAGGTGGCACAACAAAGGCCCCCCTTATACCACTACCTGTGGTGGGGGTACCCTTTGAAAGAGTGGGGATTGACATTATTGGTCCAATGGAACCCCAGACAGCATCAGGGCACAGGTTTATACTGGTGGTAGTGGACCATGCCACCAGGTATCCTGAAGCTATTCCCCTTAGGACCACTACAGCACCTGTTGTGGCAAGAGCCCTAGTTGGAGTGTTCTCCAAAGTGGGCTTCCCTAAGGAGGTTGTCTCTGACAGAGGTGCAAACTTCATGTCAGGATATCTGACTGCAATGTGGAAGGAATGTGGTGTCAACTACAAGTTCACCACACCCTATCATCCACAGTGCAATGGGCTTGTTGAAAGGTTCATCAGGACCCTGAAAGGGATGATTCATGGACTACCTGAAAAGCTCAGGCGTAGTTGGGATGACCTGATACCCTGCCTTTTGTTTGTTTACAGAGAGGTCCCACAGAAGGGGGTTGGCTACAGCCCTTTTGAACTTCTGTATGGGCATCCTGTAAGAGGACCCCTTTGTTTGGTGAAGGAAGGATGGGAGAGACCTCTCAAAAAGCCTGCAACCAACATTGTGGACTATGTACTCGGTCTCCGCTCCAGGATGGCTGAGTACATGGAAAAGGCATCTAAAAACCTTGAGGCAAGCCAAGAACTCCAAAAAGCTTGGCATGACCAAAAGGCTGCTCTGACTATGTACAGGCCTGGACAGAAGGTGTGGGTGTTGGAGCCAGTGGCCCCAGCAGCACTCAAAGACAAATGGTCTGGGCCCCACACAATCATTGAGCAAAAGGGAGAGGTCACCTACCTGGTGGACCTTGGAACTCCCAGGAGCCCTCTCAGGGTGCTCCATGTGAATAGGCTCAAGGCATATGTCGACAGGAAGGACATGAGCTTGCTCATGGCCACAGATGAGGGACAGGAGGAGGAGAGTGACCCTCTCCCAGACCTGCTCACTCAGAACCCTGATGATGGGTCAGTAGATGGTGTTGTCTGTTGTGGGAGCCTCTCTGAGCATCAGCAAAAGGATTGCAAACAAGTTCTTCAATCCTTTAGACATATGTTCTCTCTGACACCCAGTCAGACCAATTGGTGTACCCATGAGGTTGACACTGGGGACAGTCTGCCAGTTAAGAGTAAAATCTACAGACAGCCTGGTCATGTCAGAGACTGCATCAAGACAGAGGTGCAGAAAATGTTGGAGCTGGGAGTAATTGAGCCCTCAGATAGCCCTTGGGCTAGTCCAGTAGTTCTAGTGCCAAAGCCTCACACCCAGGGTGGTAAGAAGGAGATGAGGTTTTGCGTAGACTACAGAGGCCTCAATGCAGTCACTAAGACTTGAGCCCACCCAATACCAAGGGCAGATGAACTTCTTGATAGATTGGCTTCTGCCAACTACTTAAGCACATTTGACCTGACAGCTGGGTATTGGCAAATCAGGTTAGCTGAGGAGGCCAAGCCCAAAACAGCATTTTCTACCCCTGGTGGGCATTATCAGTTTGTGGTGATGCCCTTTGGTTTGAAAAATGCACCTGCCACCTTCCAAAGGCTGGTGAATCAAGTTCTCACTGGGTTGGATGACTTCTGTGCAGCATATCTTGATGATATAGCTGTCTTTAGCTCCACCTGGGAGGATCACTGGTCCACCTGAGGAAAGTTTTAGAGGCACTGCAGAAAGCAGGTCTCACTATCAAGGCCACAAAGTGCCAGATAGGGCAGACACAGGTTGTATACCTGGGCCACCTTGTAGGTGGAGGCCAGGTTCAGCCACTGGAGAGCAAGATACAGTCCATCAAGGACTGGGCTCCTCCAACCACCCAGACTCAGGTTCGAGCTTTCTTGGGCCTGACTGGTTATTACAGGAAATTTGTCGGAAATTATGGATCAATTGTGACTCCACTTAATGACCTGGCAAGTAAAAAGATGCCAAAGAAAGTTCAGTGGACAGCAAGCTGTCAAAAAGCATTCGATGACCTAAAGCAGGCCATGTGCACAGCACCTATCCTAAAGAGTCCAGAATACTCCAAAACATTCATTGTCCAAACAGATGCTTCTGATTTGGGTGTGGGAGCTGTTCTATCTCAGCTGAATTTTGATGGTCATGACCAGCCCATTGCTTTTATTAGCAGAAGGCTGACCCCCAGAGAGAAAAATTGGTCAGCTATTGAGAGGGAGGCCTTTGTTGTGGTTTGGGCCCTGAAGAAACTGAGGCCATACTTGTTTGGCACTCATTTCAAGATTCAGACCAACCATAAGCCGCTCTTGTGGCTAAATCAGATGAAGGGTGAAAACCCCAAACTACTTAGGTGGTCCATTTCCCTACAGGGGATGGATTTTACAGTGGAGCGTAGACCTGGCACTGATCATGGCAATGCAGATGGGCTCTCCAGGTATTTCCACTTAGAGCAAGAAGACTCACCTGGTCAAGGTTAGTTTATTGTCCCAAAGTTTGGGGGGTCATGTAGGAGAGTAGGGTCTGAAATCATATGATCACCCCAGATTTTTGCTTTTTGCTTCACTGGTTTACGACTTTCCATGGCTGTGGGCCTGCTAATCAGACCCACAGCCTAGCTGTTCTCTCTCTAAATTGACATGTGTACCTTAGGTGCATTTACCAATTGGTACTGGGCCACCTTATCAGTCCCTGTACCCAGGGCATAGGTGTACCCAGGGCCTACCAGGGGCTGCAGCATGTATTATGCCACCCCTGGCTGGCCATCTAAATCTGACACAACTGGCTGCACGACAGCTGGGGCAAGGTGGTGTAAACACCCTTTGCTTGAGATATAGTATTCCTATATCTAACCCTAAAATGGACACATGTATTCCTATCAGTCACTCCTATGGCAGGCCTTATCAATCCTGAAGGCAGAGTGCTTGGAATTATGTGAGATGGTGCTCTGGCAGGAGCTGTGCCCGTTTGCAGCTTGCGGAACCAAGTCCTAATAGCTGTTCCATGATAACGCGTACCATATACTCTTAAGTGCATTATAATCCTCGTGGTTATTTGCCAACTTTGGTATCGCTTTATCAAAACATGTCGAGTAAGGTGTCATACGAATTGGAATACTAACCCCTCACCAATTCTTGCGACGGGGTTAGCATTCCACCCTTCTAGAGGGACACGACATGTATGTAACTGTGAACTCCGGTTAAAGTTAACTCGAGCCTCAGCATCACAAAATGGATGCTGCCACCACAGACACAAGTCTGACCTCCTGCTGCTGGGAGTCCTTCCAGCGAGGAGAGCTTGGACAAAGGGTTTCCTGTCAGGGGCGGTGCTAGCACCATCCCAGACAGGGTTTTGTGTATCCCAGGTAGGCAGGGCTGAGAGGAAGGTGACTGCAAGTGGCACCCCGGTGCTCACTGTGCATATGCCGGCCTGAACCAGTTCCAGGGGCACACCAGCCCCTGAGCTGGGGAAAGTCCGGACAGGGGAGAGGGGTGTAACGACCTCCCTTCCTGGTCCCACCCATGGACCTAGTCGCGTGCCAGCCCCTTTCTTTATTATAAAGGTAGGAGCGGGCCCCCTTCCCAAATTAGATAATTCTGAATCCTGATGACTTTTCACGAAAGAACTCTTGAACCTTTCTGAAGACTCTCCCTTGTGGCTAAGGAGTAGCCACCCTGCACCAGCGGGCACCATCTAAGCGCATGCTGTTTGCTGCAAGTCCATCCTCCGGATCAAGACTGCCCAGCTCGACGAGACCCGGATTCCCTGGCATCTCTGACCTCTACCTGCATCATCAGCCCAGCTGAGATTCGTGGGTGTGGCGAGACCTGAAGGGACCGGCCATCTTCAAAACTGCACGACGCTTATCCAGCACGACCGCCGAGGGATCCTCGAGTGATTGCTTTGGGGTTTGAGAAGCCCTAATCCTGAGCAGCTCCAGCACCGAAGTCCAGCCCCCCAGCATCCACGAGATCTGCGTGGGGCCCTTCTGCTCTTTGCTGCTCACGCTTTGTCCGGCCACTTGCCTGCTGGCTTGTAGCCCTCCTGACGACGAACCACGACACTTCCATCGCTAGTCTGGTTGCTCCAGACTGGCCCTTGCTCCCATCCAACATGGCGTCTGGAGTGGACCAGGAGGGTCCGGGTTGCTCCTCTGTTGGAGGGGAGCAAGGGCTTGTTTGCAATCCTTTTGCTGATGCTCAGAGAGGCTGCCACAAAAGACAACACCATCTACTGACCCATCATCAGGGTCCTAAGTGAGCAGGTCTGGGAGAGGGTCACTCTCCTCCTCCTGTCCCTCATCTGTGGCCATGAGCAAGCTCATGTCCTTCCTGTCGACATATGCCTTGAGCCTATTCACATGGAGCACCCTGAGTGACCTCTCCCTTTTGCTCAATGAATGCCAAGCTTTTCGGAGTTCTTGGCTGGCCTCAAGGTTTTTAGATGCCTTTTCCATGTACTCAGCCATCTGGAGCGGAGACCAAGTACATAGTCCACAATGTTGGTTGCAGGCTTTTTGAGAGGTCTCTCCCATCCTTCCTTCACCAAACAAAGGGGTCCTTTTACATGATGCCCATACAGAAGCTCAAAAGGGCTGTAGCCATCCCCCTTCTGTGGGACCTCTCTGTAACCAAACAAGAGGCAGGGTATCAGGACATCCCATCTACGCCTGAGCTTTTCAGGTAGTCCATTAATCAACCCTTTTAGGGTCTTGTTGAACCTTTCAACAAGCCCATTGCACTGTGGATGATAGGGTGTGGTGAACTTGTAGTTGACACCACATTCATTCCACATTGCAGTCAGATATCCTGACATGAAGTTTGCACCTCTGTCAGAGACAACCTCCTTAGGGAAGCCCACTCTGGAGAACACTCCAACTAGGGCTCTTGCCACAACAGGTGCTGTAGTGGTCCTAAGGGGAATAGCTTCAGGATACCTGGTGGCATGGTCCACCACCACCAGTATAAACTTGTGCCCTGATGCTGTCTGGGGTTCCATTGGACCAACAATGTCAATCCCCAGTCTTTCAAAGGTACCCCCAACACAGGTAGTGGTATAAGGGGGGCCTTTGTTGTGCCACCTGACTTACCACTGGCTTGGCAAGTGACACAGGAGCAACAAAACTCCTTGGTATCTTCATTCATGTGAGGCCAGTGAAAGAGTGAGACAAGTCTGTCCCAAGTCTTATTCTGGCCTAAGTGTCCTGCAAGGGGAATCTCATGGGCCAAGGTAAGAAGGAAACCTCTCTGTGACAAGGGGTTGACTAGCCTCCTGGTTGCACCAGGTTTGGGGTCTCTTGCTTCAGAGTACAGGAGTCCATCATCCCAGTATACTCTATGGGCACCTGTGGCGTTCCCTGCACCCTCAGCAGCATCCTGCTGTCTGAGGGGTTCAAGTGAAGGGCAGTCTAATTGTGCCTTCCCCAGGTCTTCCCTGGAGGGTCCCCCTGAGCCCAGAAACACAACCTGATCAGGTTCAAGTTCTTTAGGCTCAGTTTCCCTCAGTTCTTTAAGGTCAGCCTCCTCTGAGACTTGATCCACAACCTGGGGCAAGGGGGAAGGCAATGCCTTAACCCTACTGCTCCTTCTCTTGGAAGGTGTCTGGTCCATTGTTCCAGGATCCAGCACCTGTTCAGTGGGGCATCTTCTGGCCTGTGACCTAGTCACAGCAAGGACATGTGGTGGCAAGCCTAACATTTCCATGTGAGTCCTCTGCTCTACTTCTGACCATAGTGATGTTTCCAAATCATTGCCCCACAAACATTCAACTGGGAGGTCTGAACTAACCACAACTTTCTTTTGCCCACTTACCCCTCCCCAGGAGAAAACAACAATTGCCATACTATGGTGGGTAGTGACATTGCTGGCATTGGTCACTAGGTAGTCTGTACCTAGTATGATCATTCCAGGGTCCACAAAGTTAGGTGTCACCATTGTGACACTGGCACAAGTGTCCCTGTAGGCCTCGGACATTTTTCCATTAATAAAAGGTGTCTGCCTGTATTTGCCCAAAGTATTGGGACTTGCATCAGGGGATATATCCACATCCCCTGTACAGACAAGGACAGCCTGAGTGAGTGTGCCAACTAGGTTGTCATACCCCTCAGATCCGAAGGTTAACCCAACTAATCCCTTGGGAGGTGCACTACCACTACTGACTGTACTAGGGGGTGCAGGTGCCTTAGGGGCTGTAGTGGTAGGAGTTAGCCCTCCTTTATTGGTGCACTCACTAAACCAGTGAGTTTTACTTTTACAGTATTGGCACCACCTTTTTGACTGGCCTTCTTGAGTTTTATTTTTCTGCTGTGAAGCCTGACCCCCTCCCTCTTTGGTTTGTTGGGGACCTGTCGAAGACTTCTGGTCATTTTGTTCACTCCTATTACTACCCTTTTGGTCTGCTTTCTTCTGACCACCCTGGTTCTGAGCCTGGTTCTGCTTGACCCTTGTTCTGACCCATCTGTCTGCCTTCTTTCCCAATTCTTGGGGAGAGGTCAGATCCGAGTCAACAAGGTGCTGTAGCAACAACTGGTTCAGACAGTTATTTAAAATCTGTTCTCTCATGATCAGATTGTACAACCCTGTGTAATCAGTAACCTTACTGCCCAGCAACCAGCCTTCCAAAGCCTTAGTGGCACTATCCACAAAGTCAGACCAATCCTGAGACTGAATTTTCTGGGTGTCTCTGAACAGCAACCTGTACTGCTCAGTTGTTAAGCCAAACCCATCAATCAGTGTATTCTTCAGGACTTGGTAATTGTTAGCATCCTCAGCTCTAGTAGTGAGGAGCTTATCTCTACCTTTACCTTCAAAGGAGAGCCACAAGATAGCTTCCCACTGACTCTGGGGGACGCACTGGACAGTGCAGGCCCTCTCCAAAGCAGTCATCCATTTGTGGATGTCATCCCCTTGTTTAAAGGGGGGCACTATCTTACTCAGGTGTCTAGTGTCTAAACTCCTGTCCTTTTCTCTAGGTAAGATGCTGCCACCAGTGGGGTCTGCCCCACTCAATTTCTGCTCTCTAGCAAAGACAAGTCTCTCTTTGGCCAGGGCAAGTTCTTCCCTTTCAATCCTCAGATTGACTTCCCTCATCTTGGCCTCATGCTCTCTCCTCTGACGGGATGTCATCCCTCGGTGAGAAGAGGTCTGAGAGCCATTGGTTCGAATGGATCTGTTAGAGCCTCTGGATAGAGACCTAACTCGTCCACTCCCAATGTTAAGCCTGCCTGAGAGTGGGCCTGGGGGTCCCCCAAGTCAATTTTCATGCCTGCTTAAGTTGGTCCTGGTGAGTCTACTGACTTCTACCTGACCCTTGTCTGCCTCATCCCCTGACAACTCCTGATCCTCTTCCTCTCCTTCACTAACTGTTCCATTGAGGTTGAGGTCAGGGTCCCCAAGGGTTCCCTCTAAGGGGGGCATGCTCCCATCTGGATTAGGAGGGCCTGTGTTAGAAGCCCTCCTGGCATCATAAGTCTCTAAGAGACCAATCAGGAATGGGATGGTAGGGTTAGAACCCTGTTTTAGCTTCCTGGAGGTACACACTTGTCTCATCTTCTGGAAGCTAAGAGCTGCATATCTTGATATGACCTGGTCAACTGACACAAGGGGGGCCTCTGAGTTCCCTCCTTTGTCTGACATGCTTTTCTAGTGAGATGTAAGTGGTGCACTTACCTACACTATTTGTTTGCCTACTGATCCCTTGCTAAGAGTTGTAGTCAGGGTGTGCTAAGCCCTTTTGAACTACAACAGCTGGTTCAGTAGAACTCAGAGTATTCTAAGCTAAGTTATATGTACCTTGGTACGTATGTGATCTTTCAAATGATATTCTTAAGATACGTGTGATATAACAACAGCAAGCTCAAATCCCAACCACTGCTCACCAACGTGAGAAGTTGGCCTGATATATAGTGCTCACTATTCTAGTGATCACTGTGTATCATACCAAACGACCCTTATTGATGATTGGTTGTAAGTCAACCTTATAGACCAGCTATCCTAGTAGCATCGACAAGAGCAGTCTTTAGGCTAAACTCTCGAGGGCGTGTTAGGCCAGCTGTTATACCATCACATATACCCCTTGAACACCAAGTGAAAGGACACCACACACGTTGTTATGAAAATAAAAGGATATTTATTTATAACAAGTCTACCCTGATCTCTTTATGAGTCAGGGAGCTAAGCACATAACAAAACTCTTAAGAAAATACTTTAAGTTGCATAATTTACACAAATGCCCGAGGGGCACGAAAAACCATATACTACAAAAGTGGAATGCGAAATACTAGCAGTTAAGTAACAAGATCTAGAGGCTTTAGGATTGCTAGGACTACACTACTGAACCTTCAGGTTAGGAGCAGGAGGCCTAGGGAGATAGGGTGCAGAGTGTGCACTCTCACGCGGGATGCGGGACAAAGTCTATGGATGCTAGATTTCGTAAAGTTAGTGTTATCGGACGAATCCGACTAGTTAGGCTGAAAACGAAAAAGGATCTGGACACTTAGATAGTGAACCTACGTTGGAGCACCGAAATGCTCAAGTTACCTATCCCAGGGGCTGCAGATGAATAGCGTTCAAAAGATGTCGGGAATCCTCGTTACAGTCTATGGAGCCTGAAAGTAGAAGTTGCTGGCAGGCGACCAGTGATGAAGTTCGATGTGATCCAAGCCTGGATCGGTGATGGAGACGACCTGAAAGCAGAGGGGACTCAGTTCTTGATCACTAGCCAGTGATCAGATGGGCACCAGGATGGCACCGGATGAAGTCACCTCGACCAGGTGAGTGGGCGACGCTGGGCTCTGCAGTCTCTCGGACCAGGAGGCGTTGTCGGCGACCAGGATGGAGGTGCGAGCTGTCCCACGAAGGTGTCTGCTGTCGGCGATGCCGGACCCAGGATTGGGGCAACAAACCTTGGCAAAGGCAAGCCCACGCGGTGCACTCAAGATGGCGTCTGGAGTGGACCCGGATGGTCCGGGGTGCTCCTCTGTTGGAGGGGAAGAAGGGCCAGTCTGGAGCAACCAGACTAGCGATGGAAGTGTCGTGGTTCGTCGTCAGGAGGGCTACAAGCCAGCAGGCAAGTGGCCGGACAACGCGGTGAGCAGCAAAGAGCAGAAGGGCCCCACGCCGATCTCGTGGATGCTGGGGGGCTGGACTTCGGTGCTGGAGCTGCTCAGGGTTAGGGCTTCTCAAACCCCAAAGCACTCACTCGAGGATCCCTTGGCGGTCGTGCTGGATAAGCGTCGTGCAGTTTTAAAGATGGACGGTCCCTTCAGGTCTCGTCACACCCACGAATCTCAGCTGGGCTGATGATGCAGGTAGAGGTCAGAGATGCTAGGGAATCCGGGTCTCGTCTAGCTGGGCAGTCTTGATCCGGAGGATGGACTTGCAGCAAACCGCATGCGCTTAGATGGTACCCGCTGGTGCAGGGTGGCTACTCCTTAGCCACAAGGGAGAGTCTTTAGAAAGGTTCAAGAGTTCTTTCGTGGAAAGTCATCGAGATTCAGAATTATCTAATTTGGGGAGGGGGCCCTCTCCTACCTTTATACTAAAGAAAGGGGCTGGCACGCGACTAGGTCCTGCCCATGGGTGGGACCAGGAAGGGGGGTGGTTACACCCCTCTCCCCTGTCCGGACTTTTCCCAGCTCAGGGGATGGTGTGCCCTGGAACTGGTTCAAGCCGGCATATGCACAGTGAGCACCGGGGTGCCACTTGCAGTGACCTTCCTCTCAGCCCTGCCTACCTGGGATAGACAAAACCCTGTCTGGGATGGTGCTAGCACCCCCCCTGACAGGAAACCCTTTGTCCAAGCTCTCCTTGCTGGAAGGACTCCCAGCAGCAGGAGGTCAGACTTGTGTCTGTGGTGGCAGCATCCATTTTGTGATGCTGAGGCTCGAGTTAACTTTAACCAGGGTTCACAGTTACATACATGTCGTGTCCCTCTAGAAGGGTGGAATGCTAACCCCGTCGCCAGAATTGGCGAGGGGTTAGTATTCCAATTCGTATGACACCTTACTCGACATGTTTTGATAAAGCGATACCAAAGTTGGCAAATAACCGCGAGGATTATAATGCACTTAGGAGTATATGGTACGCGTTATCATTGAACAGCTATTAGGACTTGGTTCCGCAAGCGGAAAACGGGCTCAGCTCCTGCCAGAGCACCATCTCACATAATTCCAAGCACTCTGCCTTCAGGATTGATAAGGCCTGCCATAGGAGTGACTGATAGGAATACATGTGTCCATTTTAGGGTTAGATATAGGAATACTATATCTCAAGCAAAGGGTGTTTACACCACCTTGCCCCAGCTGTCGTGCAGCCAGTTGTGCCAGATTTAGATGGCCAGCCAGGGGTGGCATAATACATGCTGCAGCCCCTGGTAGGCCCTGGGTATACCTATGCCCTGGGTACAGGGACTGATAAGGTGGCCCAGTACCAATTGGTAAATGCACCTAAGGTACACGTGTCAATTTAGAGAGAGAACAGCTAGGCTGTGGGTCTGATTAGCAGGCCCACAGCCAGGGAAAGTCATAAACCAGTGAAGCAAAAAGCTAATATCTGGGGTGATCATAGGATTGCAGACCCTAATCTCCTACAGAGCCGAACTTCAGAAAGGGGTGCAGAGAGAGGATCCACAGCCTTTGCTGTGGACCATGCCACAAATCTGTTCCACCTGCAGGCGTATACCGACTTTGTGGAGGGACGCCTGGCTGCCAGAATGATATCACATACTTCAGGAGGCAAGTCAAATGGCCTCAACTGTCGCCGCTCAATCTCCAAGCTTGTAGGTGGAGACTGGACAGGTTTGGGTGGTGGACCGTCCCCTGCTGCTGCAACATCGGGGGATAGACTGACATGCTGAGTAGCTCGGGAAACTAGTATCTTCATGCCCAGTCCGGAGCCACAAGGATAACCTGGGCCCGGTCGCGCCTGATCTTCTTCAGCACTCTGGGCAGAAGTGGTATAGGCGGAAAGGCGTACAATAGACCACAACTCCACTCATGACGAAAAGCGTCTCGGAGCGAGTGCCGCCTTGGAAATTCCAACGCGCAGAACTGATGACATTGCGCGTTCTCTTCTGTGGCGAATAGATCTAACCAAGGCTCTCCCCATTGCTGAAAGAGACTTTGCGCCACGTCCGAGTTCAGATGCCATTCGTGATCCATCATGCACCGACGGCTGAGTTCGTCCGCCCTGGCATTCAGAGAGCCTGCCAGTTGTTGAACCACCAGGGTCACGCCCTGATGTTCCAGCCACTGCCAGAGGCGCAGAACCTCCTGGCATAGGGTCCACGATCCCACCCCGCCCTGTTTGTTACAGTACCACATGGCGGTGGTGTTGTCGGTGAACACCTACACTACACTCCCCCGTACAGAGGGGGGGAATGCCTTCAGTGCTAGACGAATCGCCCGCAGCTCCAAAAGGTTGATATGGAGCCGGGACTCCGCCGGAGACCAGAGACCTCTGATCTCCGCCTCTCCCATGTGGCCTCCCCAGCCCTGGAGGGACGCGTCCGTCACAACCACGTGCTCCGGGTGGGGTAGGGAGAGGGATCTGCCGCTGACCCAGTCGCGGTCCGTGAGCCACCACTGCAGTTGTCTCGCAGTGCCCTCCGAGATCAAGACATTATCGGACAGGTTGCCCTGATGCTGGGCCCACTGAAACTTCAGGTCCCACTGCAGAGCCCGCATCTGCCACCGGGCGTGATGCACCAGAAGGATGCAGGAGGCCATCAGCCCCAGAAGCCGCAGCATCAACCTGACCGAGACTCGGGATAACGGCTGGAAGATTGGAATCAGAGCCTGTATATCCCGAACCCGCTGTTCGGGAGGGTAAACCCGAAACTGCGCAGAGTCGAGAACCGCTCCGATGAAGAAGAACCTCTGAGAGGGAAACAGGTGCGACTTCGGCACATTGATGGAGAACCCCAGCAAATGCAGGAGGTCAGCCGTAGTCTGGAGGTGGCTGACGACTGTCTGGGGCGGGCCCGCCTTCAACAACCAGTCGTCGAGGTAGGGGAAGACTGACACCCCCTGCCTGCGCAGATGAGCTGCGACCACCGCCATCACCTTTGTGAACACCCGTGGGGCGCTAGTAAGGCCAAAGGGGAGCACGGTAAACTGAAAGTGCTCTTGGCCTACCGTGAACCGCAGGTTACGCCGGTGGGCTGGCAGGACGGGGATGTGGAAATAAGCCTCCTGCAAGTCCAATGCTACCATCCAGTCTTCCGGGTCCAGGGCAGCCAGGACCTGAGCCAAAGTCAGCATCTTGAACTTCTCCTTCCAGAGGAAGCTGTTGAAGTTCCGCAGGTCCAAGATAGGGCGTAGGCCCCCTTTGCGCTTCTTGGGTACCAGGAAGTAGTGGGAGTAACATCCACACCCTAATTCTGGCCTAGGAACGGGCTCGATGGCCCCCTTGGCCAAGATGGCCGTGACTTCCTCTTGCAGAAGTTGCAAGTGATCCCCCGACACGCGGTGGCATTGCAGTGGCATGGATGGAGGGGTCGCCTCGAAGGGGAGGGTGTAGCCCCTTTGGACAATCTGCAGCACCCACCTGTCCGAAGTGGCTGTGCGCCAGTGGGAGAGGTGATGGCGAAACCTGCCTCCTACAGGCGTCACATGGGCCTGAAAACTCGGACTAGGAAGGTTTTGAGGCGGGTGCTGCTGAGGGAGGTGTGGACTGGCCTCGCTGTTGTCCCAGACCGCCGCCACGGTGGTTTCCACACCCGCCACTGCGCTGTTGAACATTTTGTGGCGCGTGGCTGGCAGTAGGTGGGGGGGCGCCCATTTCGTGGCCACGAAAGGAGCGAAAGGCACCCGATTTCTGGCGTGGAGCCGTAAGGCCCAAGGACTTGACCGTAGCCCTGGAGTCCTTAAAACCTTCCAGCGCATGGTCTGCCTTGTCGCCGAAGAGGCGACGGCCATCAAACTGCATGTCCAGGAGTGTGGCCTGGACATTGGCCGAGAAGTTGGCGGACCTCAACCAGGCGTGGCGTCGAACCGCCACCTGCCCAGTGAGTTCGTTGTATCCAGCCCACACCGGATAGAATAACGTGCTGCATCTCGGCCCTCCGCTAGGGTTTGGGCGAGTTTTGCCTGGACCTCCTCCGGGCATTGTGTCAGCACCTCCGCAACCGTGTCCCACAGGGTGTGGGTGTAGCGGCCCAAGAGACAGGCGGTATTCACAGACCGCAGCCCTAAGCTAACAGACGAGAACACCTTCTTCCCGAACTGTTCGTATCTCTTGGATTTCCTGTTGGTCGGGGCCGACGGGAATGCGGTCTGGGAGTTGGAGGCCTGGATAACCAGACTCTCGGGGTGGGGTGGGTTGACAAAAAGCATGGGTCGCCCGGGGCCGGGCGGTAGCGTCTGGCCACGTTCCTATCCACAGGTGGACCTGTGGTGGGCTTGGACCAAGTGCCCACAAGAACGTCACACAAGGCCTCATTGAACGGCAGCAGAGGCTCACTGAAGCTTGACTGCAGTTTGAGGGCCTCAGTGAGGAGGTTAGTCCTCACGGCCGCGACGGGGAGCTTAAGGTTTAAGGCCTTAGCTGCCTTCGTCAACACTACACTATATGTAGAGCCCGCCTCCGAAGCCACAGTCGGAGGGGAGCTAAATCCAGTGTCTGGCGAAGTGTCAAGACCACTGGCCTCCCCAAGCTCATATGTCCAGTCCTGTTGAGACTGGCAATCCAGTGCCAGAGGGTCCTCAGACCCCTCCCAATCCTCCTCGTCACCCGTACCCTGCAAAACAGGATCAGTAGACGGGGCCTCCTCGTGGAAATAAAAATCTCCAAAGTCCGTCGGATGCGGCGCCCAGCGGCGCCGTTTCGGCGCCAGAGTTGGACCAAAGGAGACATTGGGGATGGCGTCCACAGTGGGCGCCGGGGGCGACACCCGTTGGGCCGGCGCCGGTGAGGTCGTAAGGTCGACAGGCGACGGCCCGGATCCGGAAGCAGATCCGGTGAGGTCCTGCGGCGACGAGACCGAAGTCGCCGGCGGCGTCTGGGCCGAAGCACTCGGCGGCGTCGGAGCCGAAGCACCCGACCCGCAAGGACCTCCGGTCGGGGCCGTTGGGCCCAGAGACGCCACGGAACCCGACTGAGGAGGGAGGGACCTCATGGCCATGAGGTACCGCTCGATCTCCTCTGGTGTCGCGCCGTGCCCAGGGACCCGAAGGTGTGGGGCAGGCGGTGACGCTTGCGACTCCCGCGGAGCCGCGTGGGCGGTGTCGCCCGAGCGTCGGGGTGAGTCGGAGGAACGATGACGTCGCTCCGACCTCTCATGACTCTTACCTGAGGACTTGGAACCTGATGACCGGTGTCCACTCCCGAAGCTTCGATGACTCCGACCTCGCGACCTGTCCCTCGACCTCCCGTGGGACTTGGACCGGGACCTGGAACGGCGCGGGCCGACTGCAGCAGCTCGAGCCGCTTGCGGGACCGCTCCCGCCTAGCCTTCGACGTCAGGGCCCGGCAGTCGGAGCAGGTTCGATCGTCATGGTCGAGGCCAAAGCACTTCAGGCACCGGCGATGGGGGTCCGTGACCGACATCAGTCGGTCGCGCTTCGAGCAGGGCTTGAACCCGGGCATCCCTACAGGCACCGATAGAGTCAAAGACTCGAAGAAAAAGAGTGATCAAAAGATCAAAAGGTTCAGTCAAAAATTGACCGGGGGTAGAGCTTCTCCGGATCTACGCTAGCTGGCGCGGAAAAAAGAACTGACGTCAGCGGGCATGGGCGGCGTTTAAGTACTACGACAACGTCATTCCGGTGCTAACGACGCAGAGGACGGACGCGGAGCCGCAGACGACGCCTACCGACGCGCAGGGGTATTGCTACGCAAAAATTTCCGGATCCAGTCTGACGCCTGGGGATATTCTAAGGTAAGGAATCTATCACTAACGTGTCTCTTTCAGATTTAAATCTCAATGCATTCTTACCGCTGTAACCTCCAAGCAAATGGGCAGCATCTCGTGCTACCGGGGTGCGTAAAAGCGCAGACGGGCTTGCCTTTGTTCGTGCCTTTGGCGAGCCCGCTGCGCGCTAGCACAGCGTGCCTTTTTATTTCCTCCAGAGCGACTAGACCACCCCACAGGAGGTAAAATGGGGCTCTAAGGGCAAATCAGGCAGTCAGAACCCCGGTTGGAGTCCCCGCCTGTCCAGCGTTTCACACCACCCCCAAATCACTTCCCACAAAGTTTAAAATGCAATGTCCAAAAGAAAGCACTAACAAATTATTATTTTTAAAAGCAGGTTCAGCAAACGGGCATGTAGGAGCAGGAAAAGAAACGTCTGCTCGCATCAAGCGTCGAGCGCGCAGGCGCAACGTGCCTTTTTATTTCCTCCAGAGCGACTAGACCGCCCCACAGGAGGAAAAATAGCGGCTCGGTAGTGCCAATCAGGCAGTCAGAACCCCAGTTCGAGTCCCCACCTGCCCAGCGTTTCACACCACCCCAAATCAATTCTCACAAAGTTTAAAATACAATGTTCAAAGGAAAGGACTAACAAATTATTATTTTTAAAAGCAGGTTCAGCAAAGTAAAATCAGGCATATAGGAGCAGGAAAAGAAACGTCTGCTCGCATCAAGGCCACCGATAGCGATAGCGATGATTTCATTGATGCGATGAAAGTGCGGGCACTCAGCGGCAACAGTTCTTGGCTGCAGCGGTCCACAGATAGCGATAGCGATAATTCTCAGCCCGTGTCCCCACAGTAAACCAGTGGCCATGGAATTCTCAACAGGAGCCTCACCAGCAGTTAGAATCCCCTCACAGGAATTCCGAAGGCTGGTGGGTGAAGTCTGATATCCCTGAGACTTCAGCAGGAGGCAAGCTCAAATCAAGCCCTTGGGTAATTGCTTCAGCAAGATTGATGAAAGTGCAAACTCCTTTCCCTCTTCTAAAGTCTAGTGGTAACCGCTGCAGACCTTCAGCTTTCTTGGTTACACGGTCAGAGGTTTGTCTTGACATCCAGAAGTAATACGAATTGTAGGGGTTTCAGCACAGATATTTTTACCCCAAAAGTCTTTGTTCTCAAAAGTCACAAGTCACTGAATCCAGCCAGAACCAGTTCTGTGTGGGCCTGGAGCACTGTGTTTACAAGGCTGCATCCTGCATTTCAGAAAAGGTTTTTTTGCCATCAGACGCACAGAGGAATAAGGAGCCAGCATTTAATGTGCCTGGCACAGCCCTATTCAAGTCAAGGCGTCACCCCCCCCCCATACTCCAGAAGCAGATCTCAGTATTCAACCCAGGTCTGACTCAGCCTGCCCTGTCCCTCCAAAACCAGACAGCAATACACATAACAGCAGAGAACACTGGAAGGCTTAGGCAAGAAAAACCCTACTTTCTAAAAGTGTTTTTTTCAAACACAGAATATAAAAATAATCTTCACTAAAAGATGCACTTTAATATTCTGAGCTCAGCCATACTAAATTCGACTTTCCTATCATGTTCATTGGGTCAATTAAGTTAATAGAATGTAATAATCAAACTGCCCATCCTGGCCTAAGAGAACAAATAGCCTTGCAATAGTGAAAAACGAAAGGGAGTGTAATTCACTATCAGGACATGCTACACAGACCAAGGCATGTCCTACCTTTCACATTCAATGCACCCTGCCATAGGGGTGACTTAAATGATGCCAAGGGAAGGTTTCGGGACTAGGAAGTGGGTTCACTACACAGTCCGCATGGCAGTTCTGGACTGCACACAGACTCTGCAATGGCATGTCTGGGACACACTTTACAAGCTGCTTCTGTGGGTGGGGCAATTGGCGCTGCAGGCCCACCAGCAGTATTCTGTCTACTAGTCCTGGACACGCATGGTGCACTATACTAGGGACTAACAGGTAAACCAAATGAGACAAATATGGGAATACCAATTCATAGTCAATTCTACAATAGGGAGAATTCACGCTGTGGCACTGAATGGCAGTGGCACAGTTCCCAGAGCATCTAACACCAGCAGAAACAGAAGAGACAAAAGCGAAAAATTGAAGGGAGACCCACGCCAATGGTGCCAGGTCTAACAGGCACTATTAACGCAGTGCCCCTTTGGACACCCGTTGGGGTTCCGGGGGGCCCCACCGCCACAACAGATACTTCCTGTTCAGCAAATTATTGGTAGGAGGCAGAGATGGGGTTTGTTATTATTTAGGGTTTGTTATGTTTCCCCCGAATATGGGCATGGACACACCATATCCCATTAGTACCATGGCGCCACATGGTTTACACCCTAAGTACACATGGCTGCACACACACAGGGTGAGGTAGACGGGGGTCCGGGTCATGACCTGGAACGTGCGAGGTGGGGGGCAGTCTTACGACAGGCCAAAAGGTTGGAAATGGATATATTGTTGCTCCAAGAGAGCCAAGTGATGGCTTGAAGGTGCCATGCCTGACACATTTCTGGTTTGTTCAGACGTTTCACTCAGGAATCGTACATGGCTTCCTGGGCACAGCCATACTCATTCACCACAGGGTACCCTACAGACCTACAAAGGTGTGGACTGACCCAGGTGGGAGATACATCATACTGACAGGGACCTTGCAGGGGGGGCCACTTACAATAGGCACTATAAACACATCCTCTCCCCTTGGCTCAACATTTGTATAATGGATCATATGGCTCTGGGGGGAGTTACCGGCAGGACCATCTGTGATGCAGGGGATTTGAATGACATAATCACACCAGATGAACAAGAAACATAGGTTAATTATAGATTCCTTACCTTAGAATTACCCCAGGTGTCAGACTGGATCCGGAAAGATTTTTTCAGCAGTACCCCTGCGCATTTGAAGGTGGCCTCGGTCGACTCTGCGTCCATCGTTGGCATGGTGGTCACCGGGATGACGTTGCGGTAGCTACTTAGACGCCGCCCTTGCGTGCTGGCTTCAGTTATGTACATGACTTTCCGCGCCAGAAACGCAGATCCATACAAGACACTGACCACTGGTGCACAAAACTAGGGCCCTGAAAGGATGTCCTTAACCCTAAAGTCAGTTCGCAGAACGGGGAGGATGGGTGGGGCACTAAGGAATCTATAACTAATCTATGTTTGTTACAGATATAGCCTTAACAAAGGTAAGTAACTTGTTCATCTGAAAGAAACAGTTAGTTATAGATTCCTTACCTTAGAATAGATACCCCAGAAATACCAACCCCGGAGGTGGGTCTGCGAACCAAGTTCATGCCGAAAGTCCTGGAGAACAGAACGGCCAAAGAAGCAGTCTCTCCGGACTTGATGTTCAGACAGTAGTGCTTAGTGAACGTGTGCAACAATGCCCACATCAATGCCTGGCAAATGTCATTCAGAGGGACCCCTCGTCTCAAAGCAGTAGTGGCTGCCGTCACTTTGTTGGAATGGGCGCACAGCCCCTCTGGATGCTCCTTTTCCATTGGAGAATAGTAGGCTTTAATACACAAAACGACCCAGCTAGAAATAGTCTGCTTGTGTACAGCCCGACCTTTCTTGGCGCCCACAGAGCCAACAATGAGCTGGTCATCCACCCGGAACTGTTTGGTGGGATCCAGATAGAAGGAAAACGCATGTTTTGGGTCCAGATGGTGGAGCCTCTCTTCCCCTTTAGAAGGATGCGGAGGCGGAAAGAAGGTGGGCAAAGTGATTGTTTGCCCAGTATGAAAGGAGGTTACCACCTTGGGAAGAAAAGATGGACGAGTTCTTAGGACAACCTTGTCCAGATGTACAGCCAGAAAAGGAGGCTTGGATGAAAGGGTCTGGAGCTCACTCACTCTGGCAGATGTGATTGCTACCAGGAATGCAGTTTTAAGAGTTAAGAGCCTGAGAGGACAGTTGTGAAGTGGCTCAAAGGGAGCACACATCAAATAGGTGAAGACCAGATTCAAGTCCCACTGAGGCACTACGAAGGGGATAGGAGGAAAGAGATGAGTAATGCCTTTCAAGAAACAATTTACAACCAGGAACTTGAAGAGAGAAGGCTGATCAGGAAGCATAAGAAAGGCAGAAATGGCCGAGAGTTAGGCCTTGATAGTGCCCAGAGCAGAGCCCTGCTGGGACAAAGAATGGAGTACCAAGAGAACGCCAGAAAAAGAGGCAGAAATGGGATTCACAGCCTTTTCAGTGCACCATGCCACAATTTTTCTCCATTTGCAGGTGTATACCGTTTTAGTGTAGGGACGCCTGGCTGCCAAGATTACATCACAGACTTTGGGGGGCAGGTTAAACGACGAGAACTGCCGCTGCTCAGTCGCCACGCAAGAAGGTGGAGGCTGGACAGGTTCAGGTGGAGGACTGTTCCCTGCTGCTGCAACAGAAGATCCTCCCGAAGAGGCAGTCGGATCGGAGAATCGATGGCTATGTTGAGCAGCGCGGGATACCAGCCTCTTTGTGCCCAATCCGGAGCCACAAAAATGACTTGGGCCCGGTCGCACTTGATCTTCTTCAGCACTCTGGGCAGAAGTGGTATAGGCAGAAAGGCGTCTAGAAGATGGCAACTCCACTCGCAACAAAAAGCGTCGCCTAGCAAGTGCCGTCTGGAAATTCCAACGCGCAGGATTGCTAACATTGCACGCTTTCTTCCGTGGCGAATAGATCTAACCAAGGCTCTCTTCACTGCTGAAAGAGACTTTGCACCATCTACGAGTGATCCATCATGCACCTGCGGCTGAGTTTGTCCGCCCTGGCGTTCAGAGAACCTGCCAGGTGTTGAACCACCAGGGATATTCCCTGATGTTCAGCCATGTCCAGAGGGGGAGGGCCTCCTGACATAGGGTCCAAGACCCCAGCGGCCATGTTTGTGGCAGTACCACATATCGGTGGTGCTGTCTGTGAACACCTGCACTACTAGGGAAGGAATGTTTTGAGTGCAAGATGGATCGCCCAAAGCTCCAGAAGGTTGATGTGGAGCCTGGACTCCACCAGAGACCAAAGGCATCTGATCTCCTCCTCTTTCATGTGGCCACCCCATCCCAGATGGGATGCGTCCGTCACCACTGTATGTACTGGTTGGGGAAGGGAGAGGGATCTGCCATTGACCCAATCCTGGTTTGTGAGCCACCACTGCAATTGCCGTGCAGTGCCCTCTGAGATATGGAGCAATTGGACAGAGTACTCTGGTGATGCACCCACTGGAACTTCAGGTCCCACTGCAGAGCCCACATATGCCACCTGGCATGATCGACCAGCAGGACGCAGGGGGCCATGAGGCCCAGCAGCCTCAGGGTCATCCTGACCAAAACCCGGGATAGAGGCTGAAAGACTGGAATCATAGCCCAAATATCCAGAACTAGCTTTTCGGGAGGATAAACCTGAAACTGTGTTGTGTCGCGAACCGCTCTGAAGAAGAGGAGCTTCTGAGAGAGGGTCAGGTGTGATTTCAGCACGTTGATGGAGAACCCCAGCAAATGCAGGAGATCGGCCGTAGTCTGGAGGTTGGAAACGAAAGCCTGGGGTGAGCCCGCCTTCAACAGCCAGTCGTCGAGATAGGGGAAGACTGGGACCCCTGATCTGTGCAGATAAGCTGCAACCACCGCTTTCACTTTCATGAACACCCGAGGGACGCTGGTAAGGCCAAAGGGGAGCATGGTAAACTGAAAGTGCTCGTGGCCTACCATGGACCGGAGGTAACGCCGGTGGGCCTGCAGGATTGGGATGTGAAAGTAAGCATCCTGCAAGTCTAATGCTACCATCCAGTCTCCAGGGTCTAGGGCAGACAAGACCGGAGCGAGCTTCAACATCTTGAACTTCCGGAGAAAGCGCTCGACGTTCCTGAGATCCAAGGTAGGACAAAGGCCTTTGTCCTTCTTGGGCACCAGAAAGTAGTGGGAATAACAACCACAACCTACTTCTGGGACAGGAACGCGCTCAATGGCTCCCTTGGCCAAGAGTGTCGAAACTTCCTGTTGGAGAAGGGCCAGGTGGTCTTCCAACATGCAATGGTACTGAGGTGGCATGGAGGGAGGCGCAGTTTTGAATGGGAGGGAGTAGCCCCTTCGGACTACATGCAATACCCACCTGTCCGACGTGATGGAGTGCCAGTGGGGGACGTGATGGTGGATCCTGCCGCCCAATGGCGTTTAGTGGCCCTGAAAGGTTGGACTAGGAAAGTTTGGAAGCTGCTGCAGAGGGGGCTGTGGTGGAGTGGCCCGCTCGCTGGCCCCCAGAACCACACCTGTCATTCTCACATCCCCGGCCGTGCTGTGGCTGAACATCTTGCACTCGCCTATGGCGGGTGTTGGAGAGGCCCACGGACCTGGCCGTAGCCTGTGAGTCTTTTAAGCGCTCTAGCGCGTTGTCCGCCTTGTCGCCGAAAAGGCAACGGGCATCAAAAAGCATATGCATGAGGATGGATTGACTAAAAAAGAGTTTGGAGACAGTCACATTCCCTTTTCCCAAAAAGTTTGTTGATTTTTAAAAAAACGTATCCCTTTATTTAGGTGCTGTAGAATGTCACCTCCTGATCTTGAGGTGTTTAAGTAAATGCTATAGAAAGTGTCGTTCACCACGGAAAGGACAAACTCATATTAGCACTTCTAGGCGATTGTGTCGCTTTTACAAAGTCGTCATTCACTTTAGAATTTTTAGGATTGATTTATTTATCAATCGTAGAATTTCAATCGATTTCAATCATCATATACTTAATTTCATATATACATCATGAGACTTGTTTGTCAACATGTTACTTCACAGGAATTTCAAAAGCCTCAATGTATTTCGGGCCCAGCCCTTCGTAAGGGGGTGATCCCTACAAAGAAAATAATACCCACTTTATGATCTAAGAACTGAATGAATGCATAGAATTAAATAAAATAGGTAACATGCAAGGCTGGTGTGAAATTCGCAATGCATGGTGAAAGTGAAATAGGAACTAATTAATGGTCATACAGTGCAAAAAGAAATCATCTGTGAAAATGTGAAAACTCCCCCTCAAAAAGTTTTCTTACGAATGGTCCCATACGGCGCATATGTACATCACATACCTGCAAACCTCGCGGTAAACACCCACCGTAAAACGCTTCATGGACGCGTTCAAACGCATTACACCAGTGCCACGGAAATAAATATAGTCAAAATCGAAAGTGAACCGCCCTAAGGCATAGTCAACGAAAAAAAGACTGCCATGTTGCCATAAAAGCAAGACCCGCATGTGAGAACATTGGGACTGAAAATAGAGGAAAAAGCGTTTGTGCAAAAAAACGGATGAAAAAAATTATGAGATGCAGGCTATCCCGCTAATTATCATGTATAAGAAAGACAAAATACAAATTTTTATTACCCTCAAAAATCAAGGGGGATAATGTCTCAAAAAATGAAATTATTTTCCGCATTGCGTATAAGAAGGTGTAAACTCACTAAATAAAGTACTAGGATATGAAGGAAATGCTGAAAATGAAAATATAGACAATACGCAGTACTGTGTCTCTGTCACAATTTGCTGCCTGTGCTCTCGTACGCACCACCAGGGGGCTGCATAGTGGGACTTGCCAGTGTTCTAATATGCTTCCAGACCCTCTCCTGCATGCATATCCTGACTTCCAGCCATTTGGACACCATTTAGGAATTGACATCCATTCTCAATCCATGCCGGGTTTTGTGGAAGCTAGTCTGCTCATGCTGGAAATAATAATAATATTAATAGCTTTATTGCGTGATTAATACAAATCTTTGCAATGACTCTTTGAAAGAAACATTGGAGTAGATACATGATCAAGAGTTTTACAAAAACAGTTAAAACCAGTAAAAGAGAGTTAAAAATATGGGCGAAAGATACGTGCAAACTGATGTAATCCATTGTGGTTGAAAAAAAAAAAAAAGAGCAGTTCAAGGTTTACTGAGTCTTTGATAATCGAAAGAGAGTTTTCTTAAGATGCAAAATGCAGGTCTTTTTGAGTCAAGTTCGAACACTGGCCTCTGGGTTTTGGATCGTGTTAACTGTTTTCATGAAACGCACTAAACTGCAGGCTAGTTGGATGTCTTCTCCCTTGAAGCTGATCAACAGGGCTTGTCTGCGAGTTCGAACACCATTTTGATTCCAGAGCATTGCTAGTTGGCCCCTTCGGGCATTGTCTAGAGCTTTGCAGCTACATAACAAGTGCAGAACGTCCCCCTTTGGATTTTTGCAAAGCCTGCAATTGGAGTTCGTTTCCAAGCGGTTCCATGGGGGAAGATGTGCTTTTGACGGAATTACCCCCATCCTTAGCCGCAGGAAATCTTCCTTCACCTTCCTTGAGAAGCTGGTGCTGAGGTATGGCTGGGGTAGGGGGCTAGTATAGCCTTGGATCACAAACCACCCGTGTGATCTCCTGGTTAGTGTGGCTTTGTCTTCTTCCATGGAAAAAAATTTCACTGACTTGTTAACAAGTCGCTTGAAGCACTTGTGTGAACAGCTCGAGTGCCAAAGGTCTTTTAATGCAAGGGATTTTATTGCTGCTTGAAGGTACACCGTTTCTGGGGATCCCTGGTTTGTCTCCTGCTCTTTCCAAAGGTGGGCGTTCAAGGAGTCTGGTTCAGCATTCTTTATTTTGTGCCAGCATTTAGCATATGCGCCTTTACGTGCGATTCGCTGCTTCTGTAAGCCAAACTCCAGCCTTAACTGTGCTGGGGAGGTGTACGGGGGTAGTGAGAAGAGTATTCGGAGCGTTTTACTGACCACATTGTCTAGAGTGTCCTCATCTCTCACTCTCATGCATTCACTGCCATATGTTATTGATGGTAGCAGTTTTGCGCGAAATATGTCCACCAAGGGGATTAAGTTTGGGCCTGCTATTTTATTCTTGATGTTTTTTAAAGCGATGGCCAGTGAGATCCCTCTATTTTTTATTGTTGTTGAGTGTCGCTGGAATGAGCCATTGGAATCAAAGATTATTCCTAGATATTTATATTCTTTAACTGTTTCCATTTTGAGGTCATGCAGAGACCATCAAAATATTTGCTTTTTTGATTTTTGATTGAAAACCATCACCTTCGATTTTTCCATGTTTATGGTCAGGCCATTTTTATCAGAGAATGTACTTGTTGCGTTAATAAGATGTTGCAGGCCTACTGGGGTGTGGCTGATTAGTATCAGGCCGTCTGCATATAATAAGTTCGACAGTATAAGACCCCCTAGCTTTGGGGCGTGATGGTTGCGGTTGTCCAGATCTTTAGAAAGGTCGGACATAAAAAGGCTGAATAGGGTCGGTGCGAGGACGAACCCCTGTTTCAGCCCCTTTGTAGTCAGAATTTCTTTGGATAAACAATTGCCGGCCCCCAGTTTTATTTGGATCCAGGTATCTGAATGTAATAAGATCAGTAAGTTAAGCAATTTGGGGTCCACATCCCACTTTGAAAGTTTTGACCACAGTTTCCCTCTATCAATGCTATCAAAAGCGGCTGAGAAGTCGATGTAGCACGCATATAATGTTTTTTTATTTTTAATGGCAGCATCCATCAGCAAGGAGAGGGCTAGGATGTTAGTCGAGGTCCCTAGATTTTTTTGGAATCCAGTCTGGTTGATAGGGATACATTTTTTATTTGATGCCCAGGAGGTTAGTTCTTCCAAGAGTAGCCCTGAAAAATATTTTGCATCTATATCTATAAGCGCTATGGGTCTGTAGTTCTTAGCCTCATTCTTGTTGCCTTTTTTATAGATTGGGGCTATTATTGAACCCCTCCAAGAGGACGGAAATTGTTCAGCGTTCCAGGTTTCTGCGAAGAGTGGGAGGAGTTGTTCAGCCCAATAGGTTGGATCTTGTTTGTATACAATGGGAGGGGTTCCATTTGGGCCTTGGGCTCCCTCCTTCCGTCCTTTCGCAATCCGTCCCTTCAGTTGTTCAATCGAACTTGGGAAGTTGGAATCCTCAGCTAAGGGCTTTAGGGGCATCACGATTGGCTTGCAGAATTCCGGGTTTCGATGGCCCATGCTTGGTACTTCATCATTAAAGTGTTTAAACAGATAGTTTACCCAGGATGCCTCTGTGATGTGGGAGTTCACTCCAGGGGCATTCGGATTATCTATTTTATTGACAGTTTTCCAAAATCTTGCACTGTTATTATTTTTTGAATCATAGAGAAGTTTTGCCCAAGTTTTTTCCGCGGCTTCTTGTTTGATTCGCCACAGGATTTTATTCTTTTTGCACTTTAGTGATCTCAATTTAGACACTGAGTCGTTGTCGCTCCCATTTTTCCGCAGCTCGCGAAGTGTTCTATTGATGGCTGTTTTTACTGCCCTTAGAATAGGCGTTTGAGAGGATTGAGGGTAATATTTTTGGTTGCTTGTCGTGCTAGACGATATTTTATTTTGGCTTGTCAGTACGTCGGTTTCTTTAGCGTCATTAGGCTTAGTGTCCTTTAGTCCAAAGGATTTCAAGAAGGACTCCCAGGCAAGTATTTTGTTGTCGTTCAACTCAGCAGCACTTTCCCAGCACATCTTTTCTTCTTGCATTAATCGAACTGGGTCGCTAGTGTTGCACTTAATTCTGTTGCATTTTGCGGAGGTCATCAGCTTTGGGCCGTTTGCTAGAAATGTTTGCGCTGTCCCTTGAGTCCTCAGTGACAGTTCTTGCGGGAGGTGGTCGCTACAGTCAGATATTCCGATTTTAAAGTCTTGTACAAATGTGAACAGTGAAAAAGACAAGAAAGTATAGTCGATCGCCGATGATGTGATCGAGTTGTGGAAGGTTGCGGCTTTGGGGACGATCCCCCGGCGATCGCCCATTTGCCGAAATCAGACCCAAATTCGTTAGGTCTTCTGTAAAGCTTTTTGATAGATTTGTTTGTTTGCCCCAAGGGCCCACATCCAGAGCTGGAATCCCCCTGACGTGCAGATAATCTTCCATTGGATAATTCTTCCCTGAGGATTTCGAAAGTAACATATTAAAGTCTCCTGACACTATAAGGTTCGGATTGTCCACTTCCGTAATTAGCTTGTTCAGTTCTGTCACCAGGGCAGTGGCGCCGTTTTTTTTTCCTTTTGGGTGCAGGTAGGTATTAACCAGGATAAGTTCT
Organism: Lissotriton vulgaris; assembly: GCF_964263255.1. Classification (NCBI taxonomy): domain Eukaryota; kingdom Metazoa; phylum Chordata; class Amphibia; order Caudata; family Salamandridae; genus Lissotriton; species Lissotriton vulgaris. The sequence goes on from NC_141696.1 coordinate 47,771,995, forward strand.
TGCCTATTGGAACCCAGTGTTGATATTTCCAGCTGGACTGCAATGATCCAGTTTTCAGTTCCCGAAATATTTTTATTTAGCAGTTCTTTTACGTGGTTTATTGTTTGTATCGAGGTGTATATCGTTAAACCACCTTTCTCATGACCGAATTTTGAGGTTCTCCTTGCTGGTAGATGGTATGTTTTAAAGCCCTGGAGATGGAGCGGTTCTGCTGACCAGGTTTCTTGTAACAGTATTAAGTTGTACTGTTGAAAATATAGCTTTAGATATTTGTTGGTGATTTTTGCTCTTAGACCGTTTATTTTCCAAGAACACAATTTAAGCGACCAATTTGTATTTGAGGGGGGGGCCAAATCGCTCTGCAGATTGTCATTGGCTGCACTGTTTGAAGTTAATTGTTTTTGCGATCCACTCCCATTCTTGTTTTTGGGTCGGAGGAACAATGATTTTTTGCAGGGGGGTGTACCGGCCTTTCAATCAATTGAGCTTCCCCGTGCGCCTCTTAATATTGATTTTATGGGAATACCTGGACCGTGTTTGCTAAAAGACAGGTTAGCATGTTCTTTGCGGAGTAATGGAGCTGAGTAGCCTGGGATGAAGAATGGTTTGATTCGAATCCCCCATGCTTTTAGTTGGTTTTCCTCTCTTAAGATTTTTTTCGCCGATTCTCCAGAGTTCCAGATTGTTTTTGAAATTTCCTGCTCTGATAGATGTTTGAGAGTGATGAATTCGACAGCCTCCAAATCTTGAGTGGTTAGCATAGCTAAAGATGTAATAGAGTTCAAAACTCGTAAGATGTTCCTTCGATTTAAAATATCTTCTCGGCCTTTGGATCTATAGTCTGGAATGAAGAGTATTGTTTTGGGCTCTTCGTGGTTGGTGGACTCCTGCCGCTGTTCGGGATTTAGCGCCCATTCTACGCTTTTGTAGTTACGATGGTCTTGAGAGCTTTCTTGGAAGTTTAGCTCTCTTTGGGTCGGCGGACCCGAGTTAGCTGTTGATACCCGTGCTGTATTCTTGCAATTGCTGTAGTCTAAAAATGCTTGATCACTTTGCGTCAGCTGACCCAAGTTGGCAATTGGGTCACGGGGTTCATGTTTGTTGTTGCCCTGCCTTTGCCCTGATGTTAATATTGGGGCTGTACTTTGGGTTGATCCTGGATTTTGCTCTCTCTGTATCGGGGGTTCCTTGTCCAAAGTTGTGTTGGATTCATTTTTCCTTGCTGATGTGGAGATACAGATGGTGGAATTCCAAGGATTAGTTCCTCCAATCAATTCTACCACCAGGTTTTCCACAGTTTGTGGCCTCATTGACTTGATGTGGAAGGGTTTTTTTTAACACTTGCTTGTCGCCACTGAGCCGACTTGTTCACGAGCTTCTTCAGCTGAACCCCTTATAAAATCAACGTCTGTTGCTTTATTCTTGGCAGGGTTTGCCTCTGGGCTTATAAGGGCAGGGGAGGTTGGACGGCTTTCCCTTGACCTGTTGCTTAGATCATCCTTGGTGTCTCTTTGTTCTTTCTCTGATTCTGGCAGCAATTTGTCTGCTTGTGGGAAGTATGTTCTCATGGAGCCCATCTTGTTTCTCCCTTTTCTCTTCATTTTCCTTCTTTGTTTAGCAGACTGTTGTTTGTTGCATATATATTGCCCGCTTTCTACAATGGCGGACGGCTCTCTGGTTGAACTCTGCTGGTTTTCGTCATGCCGGAGCTTGAGTGCCCCTCCCGTTTGTTGTGGGATCTGTTCGTTCGGTTCCTTAGGGTGAATATGTAAGTTGTTTGAGACTATTGTGGCGTTGGAATAACCACTGATTGGATTTTTTCCGTTATCTCGCAATCTGGGTTTTTTTTCCCCCTGCTTGCCCATGCTGCTCTGTGGGAGTCGTTTATAGATTTTATGTCAGTTAAGAGCTCACTCATTACATCTGGTAAAGATGATAATTTATCAATGATTGAGTAGCAAGTGCAGCTTGGTGGGTTGATTGAGGTTTTTGATTGAACTTTTTTAATCAACTCGTTCAAATCTAATAGCTTGGTGTCGATGTTAATGACGTGGGTCGTTAAACGGGTAACAGATTTAATTGGATATCCATCTTGTCCGAATGGTATTCCATTGCTTTAGTCGTGAGGTTCATGGTGTTTAACAGTGATGCCCAGAGCCCGCTCTCTTCTGTGTTTAGAGTCTTTGGGGAATCAACCGTTTTATTTTCTGTATCATGAGGTAGCGTGACACCTTTACCATGGGCAGGTGTGTCTGCCTTTTTCTCCCATTCTTCAGTTGTCAAGGGAAATGCGCTGTTTACTGATGCTGACCCTGAGTACTGAGTAATAGTTGAAACCAAGGGTCTCACTTGAGGTGAGATGTTTGACTTCAAGGCAGCAGTGTGTGCAGGTCTTGCTAGCACATGCTGGGTCGTATTTGGACCAGGATGATTTGTTTGGTGTAAGCTGTTTCACTCCAAAGCCAGATCAGGGGACTCCGCTGTGATTTTTTTGCTGAGGTGGCGTAGAATGAGTAATTCGGAGATGATGGCTGTTCTAAGTACTCATTGGGAGTAGGCTCTTTGACTTGATCATCGGGCTCATCTGCTGGCTCATCTGCTCTATATTTGCTTATCTCGCTTGCGTCCTTATTCGCTTCAAAAATTTTATTTTGCTACCTAGGATTATATCCATCGGTTTCAGAACATTGAAGACTGTTTGCTACTGTAATTAAAGTGGGCGTTGAGTCTCTGTTAGGTTTAGATGGATTTTCCTTGACCAAATGACTCGCCAATACCGGTGCCGGTTTTAGGGCTCTTGCCGAGTCTGCAACGTCGTGTTTTGTTAGGATGATTATTTCCGGAAGCAAAGGGGAAGGAAGACCCTTCTGAGTGGTTTAACAGGGCCCCAGCATCTTTCACAAAGGCAAACTTAGAGTAAATTTTAGATTGTACAAGGGCTTTTTTTGGTATTTGTTGGTAGTAAATTTGTTGATCTGTTTGACCTAGAACTGAGCTCTCTGCTTCATGCTCAAGGGTAACCAAAATGTTGTCCTCTGTGCCTGAGTTTATTGGCCTTGTTAATTTTTCGAGGCTGTCCAAAGAGACATTGAGTAACTTGTTTTTCTTCTTCCGGTTACTCACTACTGTAGAAATACTTCTTCTTTCTTTGCCTGATCTCATGATGGCTAAAAAGCTGATATCAGCCAAGAGGAGGGAGGGGGTCCAGTAAACCCTGCACTGTCCTTTCAGTGGAAACAACGCCCCTCACCTGATGTGCAAATGCCAGCTCACAGAAACGAGTCAAAATGATACGCCGGCATATTTCAGGTTCTTCGTGTTCTTCGTGTAGTGAGCCGATGAAAAGTAGAGACACAGCGTCTCTTAGGCCAAAATACAGAGGCGATCCAGCGGGGAAGCACCTTCCGCTGCTTGGTCTGGGTCGATTGATGTGAAAACTTTTTCCCAGCAGGTGGCGCTGATTAGAGGAATAAAGAGAGTTTAGCAGAAGTTGATTTCCCCTGTAATCCCCCCTTCGGGTTTACTATGTGGCTTTGTGCCTTTCTCCAGGCAGGGTTTTTTAGTTTTTGACAGGGCTCCGATGTGTTTACTTGGTGATTCTGGGGATTTTGGGGACTCTGTGAGCGGATTGGCAGTTTTGGAAGATTGCATTCGGCCCCTGCCGGCAGTCGCGGCCGTAAGAACCACTTCAGGAGCAGGCTGGAGCGCTGCGGAGCCTACGCGACAGACCACGGGCCCTTGTGCCACCACTGAGCCCCCTATGCCCCTCAGCCTCACTCCTCACTCCTCTGTCGGTCTGCACATGGCTCCCTGGCTCCCACCCCGTTCCTATCCTTTCACCGCTGCTTACTGTAGCTGCCGGTGGGGGCGGCTGACTCAAAGGGCTCTAGAGGTGGTTGGCCGCCTGTGGAGCTTCGGGACTTCGGAGCTTGGAGCCTGTAGGTCAGGTAGTTGCTCTGAGGCTCTGAGCTTGGTGACCAAAGCACTCCAAAGCACCCTCTGGCAGCTACTGCCCCACGCGGTTCTCTGCCTCACCTGCCTCTCGCAGTCTCTCACAGTCGGGCTGCCGGAAAAGCTGCAATCTCGGTCTCGGATAGCGCTCTCTTGAGGGTCAGGAACTGGTGCAACACAGCCGGCCTCCTGAGCTTGAGCTTCAGCTTCCTTCCACTCTCCGCAGCTCCGCGGCACCGGTGCAGCCGTCTGGGTGACCCTTGACCCTTGACCCGGAGTGCTCCGCAATGCTGGTTCTGCCGGTTCTATCCCCGGGTCGGTCTTGGGGGGGTTTCGGGCTCTCACACCCGTTGCAGCCACCGCCGCCGTTCTCCCGCTCTCCTGCTATTACTGGCGTGCCTACTTCCACTCTCGCAAAACCCGGAAAGGAATCTAAGGATCTCTCTATCTTTCTCTGCTGGAAACTCTGTGACCTAGAATTCCCTGCTCTCTGTTTCGTCTCCATCCCTGCAGGCCAAGGATGGATGGAAGAATTCAGCTCACCTGTGGCTGGCTGCTGCTAGCCTGCACACACCTGATGCATATGATTACTGTGAGCTCTTTTAAGCCCCAGCTCCCTTCAGGCCAAGGTTGGTCATTGTAGCTGTTTACCGGTGAGACCGATTCTTGTTTCCAGTGTTTCCTGAGCTATAGTTATGCCTTGTTCCTGACCTGCTGCTGTTTACGTTGTTCCTGAATTAGCACTGCCTGCAGTGCTACCTTGACCCCTGAGCATTAGTATTCATTGTTCTTGAACTGCAGCAGTTTCCCTTCTTCTGAATTAGCACTGCTTGCAGTGCTACATTGTTTCCTGAGTTCCTGAGCTATAGCTATTCCTTGTACCTGAATTAGCATTGCCTGCAGTGCTCTTGTTTCCTGAGTTCCTGAGATATAGTTATTCTTTGTTCCTGTTCCTAGGCTTCAGCTATTTATTTTTCCTGATTTGTATTGCTTGCAGTGCTCTCTTGACTCCTTGTTTCCTGAGCTGTAGCTATTTCCCTGTTCCTGTACTAGCACTGCCGGCAGTGCTACCTTGACTCCTTAGCTATAGAAATTCCCTGTTCCTGAACCAGCACTGCTTGCAGTGCTACCTAGACTCCTGAGCTTTAGCTCAATTCTTGTTCCTGCCCCAGCACTGCCTTCTATGCTACTTTGTTTTCTTGATTCCTTAACCTGCACTATTTTAGTATACCCTTGTAGCCTCTCCTTCTGTATATCCCTTTCCAGTCCCTGCCTTTCTTCCCAATTCCTTGGTTCCAGTTCCTAGTTTGCTGTTTTTCTATTCTGCCGTCTAGCTTCTGTTGCCTTGTATGTTTGTTACCTGCTTTCTGCCAAGTGTGCCCTGTGATTTCCTTCCTTTCCTGTTAAGCACTCCTCCTTGCTAGCTCCTGGTCTATTGTGCTCGTGTTTAGTTCTACTCTCTTGCTGTTACTGCCTTGCATGTTCCTGTTTGATCATCAGGATCCGTGGGCACAGCTGACTACCTAGGTGGTGTTTCTTGTTCACTGTGAGTATTGTCTTTGAGTTACATTGACACCATCACCATAGGTATAAGCTCCACAGACCCTGCCTTTGCATGCATATCCTACATGTGGGTATTTGCAGTCAGTATCTGTAACAGAAATTGTGGGTAAGAAACTTACTGAGCTTCAGTCTTACTGTGTGGAGCTCCTGAGTGCTTTACCCCACACTCCCCGTTATTGTTAATGTTGTTTCATATATATGTCTTGCACATTCGTCCTGCGTGTAGTTGTTCTGAATGCTAAAACTGCCTTGTGAGTCCCCTTCCTTTCTGAGTCTTGTTCACTTGTACAGGCTCCCATTTTGGATCCCTTTTTTGTTTCTGACTCCCTGTATGACCCTGGGCAGCGCTGTACTCCTCTTCCTGTGTAAGTTTTCTACCAAGTTCTCAGTCCTTGCCCAAGTCCCTGACTGTGTTCCCCACATAGTCCGGGACAGTCCCTGACAGTCTCAGTACAAAATACAGATCATTTTTTAAAAAACAGCTAAATTCCAATTGTTCACTTAACTCCTTAGGGTGTAGTGAATTGAGTCTGTGTATCCAATACAGTTCTCACTGTCGTAGAAATTTCTTATTGTCTCTTCCTTCCTTCTCCTTTATCTGTTCCAATACCATATACCGGAGTTGGCTGATATTGTGGTTCATATCTGTGAAATGTGCAGCGACTGACAATTTGTGATTTCTCATATATATGTTACTTTTGTTTTCTATAAGGCGAGTTTTGATTTTGCATTCAGTCTTTCTCACATAGGGTAATCCACACAAAAATTTTAGAAGGTATACTACATTGCTAGTATCACAGGTTGCTATCACTTTCAATTTGATTGGGGTGACTTGAGTGTGATGCATCAAGGTGGTACCTCTTATGATGTTATTACAATTACCACAATTGTGACACGGAACAGTTCCTGTATGAATTTGGTTTGGTGTGTTAGTATTCCTATACAATAGATGCTTCAAATTTTTAGTGCGTTGATAAGCAAAAATAGGAAATTGTTGGAATATTCCCTTAAAATCTGTTTCCGCCTAGAGCAATGGCCAGTATTTTTGAATGACTTGTTTAATTTTGATGCTCCTTGTTGAGAATTTTGACTCAAATACCAGTCTCTCATCATTAGTGCCTGTTCGAATCTTAGGTTTAAGAAACTGCACCCTTTCTTTCTGTTTAACTCTGACCTCTGCTTCCTGTAGGATAGATGCTAGATATGCTCTTTGTTTGAATTTGAATATGACTCTTCTGCTGTTCTCATTGTATATTTCCTCAGATGAAGAGATACGTTTAACTCTGGGCAACTGCTAGTAAGGAAGATATTTTTTCAAACTTATTTGGTGAAAACTGAAAAAGTGTAAAAAATTATTCCGGTCAGTTGGCTTGGTAAACACTGAAGTAACCAGTTTATGATCTTGTAGCATGATGTCAACATCTAGAAAGGAAATTCTTTCCATACTGATGGTATGTGTGAATTGAATTCTTTCATCAATAGTGTTCATCTGGCTGACGACCTGAAGTAGGTCACGTTCTCCACCTTTCCAAATTAGAAATATGTCACGAATATAACTATAGTAGGTAATCAAATTGTCTTGCCAGAGGGCCTTAGATAGAATATGATCCAATTCGAACCGGTACATGAAAAGTTTTGCAAACGCTGGAGCTGCGCAATTTCCCATAGACGTCCCCGAGGGGAAGTTGCAGAGCGGCAATGCTTCTTCGACTTCTTCTTATGCTTTGACTTACCTGACCCCAAGTACGAAGACTTAGAAGAGGAGTGATGATGGCTCCACGATCGGTCCCTTGACCTCCCACATGACCGGGACCTTGTGTGACCCGGAGCCGACTGCTGGGCCCAAGGAGCTTTCAGGACCCCTCCAGCAAAGACTTTGGGCCATGGTTCGGCAGTCAAAGCACGACTTGGGGTTGTGGTCACTCTCCAGGCAGAAGAGGCACAGGCTGTGCGGATCCGTGACCAACATCAGTTAGGTACAGCGACGCAGACCTTGAAACCAGGCATCCCTCATGCACCAGGAGTCAGATTAGATTTCAAAAATAAGTCAACAAAAGTCACAAAAAACTCATTCAAAAAGTGACTGGGGGTACCGCTCTCTCCGGATCTGCGCTTGCTGGCAGTTAAAAAGAAAGAACTGTTGTCAGCCCGAGAGGGCAGCGTCTAAGTTGCTACTGTGACATCATCTCGGTGACCACGGCGGTGACGACGGACGAGGAGTTGACCAACACCACCTTCCGACGCACTGGGGTACTGCTGACGAAAAACTTTCCAGATCCAGTCTGATTCCTGGGGGTAATTCTAAGGTACGAAATCTATAACTAACTGTTTCTTTCAGATGAAGACACATGGCATGCGAGTGGCCCTGTCCAGCCCAGCGGTTGTGAAAAGCTGGGTTTCTGTTGCAGTAACCCCCCACCTTTTGCCAGACTACTGATGCACTTTGACTTGATGTGCCCTAGGTCCCTGCCAATCAGGTTCCCAGGGTCTGTGTTCTTTCCCCAAAAATAACACAAACCCAATTGGCACCTCTGGCCACAGGTCAACCCCTGGTAAATGGTACCACAAGTATCCAGGGCACTGTGACCAATGAAGATCTCTAAGGGATGCAGTACTCTTTGTGGTACTCTTAGAGGCCCTGTACCTTTACAGACTCACACTGTCTTTGCAGGCTGCATGTCTTGGTTCAGAACAAAGTGAAGAGTCAGCATGGCACACATCCCTGTGTGCCATGCCTGCAACCCTCTGCCCTGGCATAGACCAGTCCCTCCTCCAGCTGGGTGCACTATACCAGTGGTGCATGAGCCCTGAACCCCTACAGTGTCTAAAGAACAAGCTACTTACCTTCGGTAACGCTTTTTCTGGTAGATACTATATCTGCCTGTGGATTCCTCACCTTGTGAATATCCCCTGCGTCAGCAACATTCGGAAATTCTTTTGCAGCTTCGCGCCGACATGGACCCGGACGTCATAGAGGCACAGCATCGCTCGCGACTCCGCTGACGTCACCGACGCCTATAATAGGCCCACGTCGGCGTGATGACATCAGTTCCGCCCTTTTTTCCGTGCCTTTGAGGCACACGGACGGACCAATGACAGTAGACATAAACACAGTATACGCAGTACCAATATCAAGGTAACACACACAGTGTGAAGTAAATGCAATAAAACATCTGACAATAAAATAAATACATAATAGAAACACTGGCATAGAAGAGTGGACAACGGGGAGGCGGGTGGGTCAGTGAGGAATCCACAGGCAGATATAGTATCTACCAGAAAAAGCGTTACCGAAGGTAAGTAACTTGTTCTTCTGATAGATACATCTGGCGTGTGGATTCCTCACCTTGTGAATAGAGTCCCACAGCAGTCCCCACTCCCGGAGGAGGGTGTCCACTCTTCTAAACCAGGAAATCCTGAAGGACAGAGCACGCAAAGTGGCCGTCCCACCTCACCTCAGAATCCAAGCAGTAATGCTTCGCGAAGTGTGGAGGGAAGACTAAGTTGCCGCCCTACAAATATCCTCAACAGGAACACCTCTAGCTAATGCAGAGGTAGACGACTTAGCTCTTGTAGAATGAGCCCTTATACCCTCTGGAGGTTCCTTACCGGCCAAAGAGTAGCAGATCTTTATACAGAGGACAATCCATCTTGATAAAGTTCTTTTATGGACCGCTCTTCCTTTCTTGCAGCCAGCAAAGCCAATGAAGAGCTGGTCATCCAGCCAACAGTCTTTAGATCTGTCCAAGTAAAAGGACACCGCCCTCTTAGGGTCCAGACAGTGCAACCTCTCCTCCTCTTTGGAAGGGTGTGGGGGAGGATAAAAGGTAGGGAGGGTAACAGATTGAGCAAGGTGGAAAGCAGTTACCACCTTAGGCTGAAAAGCAGACCTGGTCCTAAGAACCATTCGATCAGCATGAATGGACAGGAATAGGGGCTTGGAACTAAGAGTTTGAAGCTCACTAACCCTCCTCACAGAGGTTATTGCAACGAGGAAAACTGTCTTAAGGGTCAAAAGCCTCATAGGACATTTGTGGAGAGGCTCAAAGGGAGCACCCATCAAAAAGGTCAAAACAAGATTTAAGTCCCACTGAGGCATAATGAAAGGAGAAGGAGGGAACCTATTTGTGAGGCCCTTCAAAAACCTAAGAACTACAGGAGACTTAAAAAGAGAAGGCTGGTCAGCCATGCAGAGAAATGCCGACAGCGCAGAAAGATAGCCCTTCACCGTGGCAACAGCAAGCCCCTGTTGCGCCAGAGAAAGAGCAAACTGTAGAACATCAGATAAATGGGCTCTCAAAGGATCTAATGACTTCTCACCACACCAAGTGACAAATTTAGACCACCTATATGAATAAATGGTCTTAGTGGAGTCACTCCTGGCTGACAAGATGACATCTACCACGTCAGGCGGGAGAGAAAAAGAACTCAGGTTGCCCTGTTCAATCTCCAGGCATGAAGGTGTAAGGTCTGGAGGTGGGGGTGTAGAACCTGCCCCTCCATCTGGGAGAGGAGATCTGCCCTGAAAGGGAGACGGAGCGGCTGGTGAGAGGAAAGGTGGAGAAGGTCTGAGTACCACACCCTTCTTGGCCAATCCGGGGCAATCAATATGACTTGGGCCCGGTCTTGGCGAATCTTCCTCAGAACCCGAGGAATCAAAGGTATGGGAGGAAACGCGTAAAGGAGTCGTCCTTCCCAACTCAACTGAAACGCGTCCCCCAAGGCCCCTTGCTTCGGATACTGGAGACTGCAGAATAACGGGCAGTGAGCATTCTCTAGAGTGGCGAACAGGTCCACCTGAGGAGTCCCCCACGACCGAAAGACGTGACGAACCACCTCCGGATGAAGCCTCCACTCGTGATCGGCCGAAAAATGCCGACTGAGACTGTCTGCACGGACGTTCTGTACCCCAGCCACATGATTCGCCATCAGACAAATCTGATGGTCCTGAACCCAGGACCAGAGACGCAGAGCCTCTCTGCAGAGACACTGCAACCCTACTCCTCCCTGCTTGTTGATGTACCACATCGCGGTCGTGTTGTCCGTCAGGACTTGAACTGACTGACCACGAAGGGAAGGGAGGAAGGCCTTGAGCACCAGACGTATCGCCTGCAACTCTAGAAGGTTGATATGAAGCAACCTTTCCTCTGGAGATCAAAGACCCTTGACCTCCAGATCCCCCAGATGAGCACCCCACCCTAGAGTGGATGCATCCGTTATTACCGTGGCCACCGATGGAGGAAGTTGAAAAGGCTTTACTTGCGACAGATTGCCTTCCACGCTCCACCAAGACAGATCCGCTGAAGCTTCTCTGGAGATCCTCACTGATTCCCTGAGATCTCCGTTGTGCTGATACCACTGCCTGCGGAGGCACCACTGGAGCGCCCTCATGTGCCAGCGTGCATGGTTGACCAATAGAATGCAAGAAGCCATCAGACGAAGGACCTTCAGGACTGGAACGACCGCTCCATTGTAGAACAAAGGAATCATTTCCTGTATGACGCGAATCCTTTGAGGAGGAGGGAATGCACGACATACAGTAGTGTCCAGTACCGCACCTATGAACAGGTTGCGCTGGGAGGGCACCAGGTGAGATTTGGGTACATTTATCGAAAAACCCAACCTGTACAACAACTGGGTTGTCTCCTGCAGATGATGGAGCACTCTCTCCGACGACTCCGCTTTGATCAGCCAGTCGTCCAGATACGGGAATACAGGTATCCCTGACCTTCTGGTATGTGCCGCCACCACAGCCATCACCTTGGTAAAGACTCGAGGCGCAGTAGTAAGACCAAAAGGAAGGACTGCAAACTGGTAGTGCTGCGACCCAACCGTGAAACGGAGATACTTTCTGTGCGACTTCAGGATTGGGATATGAAAATACGCATCCTGCAAGTCGAGCGACACCATCCAGTCTTCTTCCACCTGCGCTTGAAGAACCTGAGCAAAGGGTGAGCATCTTGAACTTCTCCTGTTTCAGGTAAAGGTTCAAGATCCTGAGATCCAGAATCGGCCGAAGCCTGCCATCCTTCTTGGGGATCAGGAAATACCGGGAGTAGCAACCCTGACCACTCTCCTGCTCCGGAACCACCTCTATTGCACCATTTCGAAACAGAGCCAAGACTTCTTCCTGCAGGAGAAGCAGGTGGTCCTCTGAACAATAACCCTGGCAAGGAGGATAATTCGGGGGAAACTCCAGAAAAGGAAGCGCATACCCATTCTCCACAAGATTGAGAACCCAAAAGATCCGATGTTATCAATTCCCAATCTTGAAGAAAATGGGTAAGCCGGCCCCCCACTGGGCCCACATGAGCCGGAATGGCGGATCTAGGGCTGCTTTGCTGCGGAGGCTGGGGGCTGGGAAGGGGAAGAGGAGGAGGAGGAGGAAGCGTTACGGCCCGTGCCCGGGACCTCTGCTTGCCTCTATAAGATCTATACAGTGTGTTTTGCTGCTGCTGCGGCTGCTGCTGGGTTGACTTATAGGCTCCAAAAGAAGATCTGCCAAATCCTCTTGAACGTCTACCAAAAGTGCCCCTGGACTGAAGGCCCAACGACTTCGCAGTCGCCCTGCTGTCTTTAAAGCGTTCCAAGGCAGTGTCCGCTTTTTTCCCAAACAATCTAGACCCGTCAAATGGAAGATCCATCAAAGCCGCCTGGACATCTGTGGAAAACTCACTTGACTTCAGCCATGCAGATCTTCTTGTGGCTACGGAAGAACCCATGTCCCTAGCAACAGAGTCTGCCGTGTCCAATCCACTTTGAATAACCTGCCTTGCAGCAGCTTGAGTATCAGAGATTACCTCCTGGAAGTCTCTCCTCAGGCACCTTGGGCACCAACTGCTTCACAGTGTCCATAAGACCGTGGATGTAACGCCCCATCAAGCAGGTAGCATTCGTGGATTTCAAAGCCATACTGGCAGAAGAGAAAACCTTCTTAGCAGCCTGATCCTGCTTTCTCGACTCCTTATTCGCTGGGACCTGCGGAAAAGCACCCGTAGATCTTTTGGAACATGCATCCTGCACCACCAAACTCTCTGGAAGAGGATGAGAGGATAAAAACTCAGGGTCTTCAGGAGCTGTCTTATATCTCCTAGCTACTGCTCTAGACACAGCAGGAGCCGAAACAGGTTTTTTCCAAATCTCCAAAATTGGATCCTTTAAGGCATCATTAAAAGGCAACAATGGTTCAGACACTGAGGAAGGAGAATGAAGGACCTCCGTGAGCAGATTAGATTTAAATTCTGCAGTTGGAAGAGCAATGTTCAACAAGCCAGCAGCCTTCTTAATCACTACATGATAAGGCGTCACATCCCTTGAGGGTTCATCAGAAACCGAAGCAAGGTCCCAATCAGGTGACAGCTCCAGGCCACTAGCAACAGAAAGGTCCTCAAAAGGATCCTCAGAATCCTGCAGTTCACCTTCCTCCAGATTCTCTTCACAATATCTTTCCTCCTCCATCAACCTCTGGGCCTCACGCCTTGATCTTTGCTTCGCAATCGAAGCCGACGGATCCGCAACCGACTCTGACCGAGCCGGTGCCGGAGTAGAACCCGACGTCTGACGAAGAAGAGATCCACGACGTCAAACAGGGTTCGGCTTCAAAGATGAAGGGACTGGCGTCGACGGAATCGGGGTAGAAGGCCTCGCCGGATTCGGATAATGCCAATGCGGCGTTGGAGCCGGCATAAAGGGCATAAAGGGCGCAGGTGCATAGGATTAAGGAACACCCAGACCATATGCCATCGGACCCATAGGACCAGCAGGAGCCCTAGAGGGATACATAGCCCTTGAATAAATTCCAAATATCGCATTCAGAAAATGCGAAGGATCCTGACCTGGACCTGGGAAGGCTGGATACGAACCCCCAGGCGGATCTCGAGGGCGCGGAGTCGAAGTGACGTCGACCTCCTCTTCAGGCTGGTGCACCGGAGTCGTCAGACCATCGGGCAGCGGAGCCTCTCCCTCTCCAACCACCTCCTCCTCACCTTCATCCTCCCGACCTGAAGGATGGGATGGGTCTGGAGATAGAACAGCTTTCTGCTTCAGCGAACTCGATGAATTCGCATGCGACGCCTCAGCCTCGGCATCCTGTTCCTCCGAAGCCGAAGAGACCACCTTCTCGACCAGCTTCACCTGCGACTTCGGCTTGGAACCCGACTCCTTTCTCGATCGATGTCGGGATTCATGGGTTCTCTTTTTATGCTTCTTCCTCGAAGACCTTGAAGCATGGGCTGCGGACAAATCACACAAGGAGAGGAATCCACACGGCAGATGTATCTATCAGAATCCATTCTTAGACTTTGTAAATGCAGTGCTGCCATTATGAGTATATGGTGCTGGGAGTTTTTCATTTTGAACCCCACAGCACCACAATGGCTACATTGAAAACTGAGAAATTTGGTATAAAACTACTCAGCACATTAAACCTGCACTGATGCCAGTGTGGGATTTATTGAAAAATGCTGATAGAGGGCATTTTAGAGATGCCCCCTAAAAAATAAGGCCTACCACTGGTGTCCAGGCTGAATGGCTACTTTCAGCTGCAACCACTAGACATGTTTCTGGACCCCTGGGGCGAGAGCCTTCTACTCTCGGGGGCCTGAAACAACTTAGATCCTGCAATGAGGTTCCAAGCCTCCTCCCAAGGATGGGCAGGGTCCAAGAAGGGGAATCTTCAAACGTTTGCCACCTTTGTGATCTTCCCCAGGCCACTTGCTGCTTGAAGCAACTCGTCCCTACTGGTTGTGACCACCAAACAAGTGAGGAAGAAAGGTGTGCCCACCACTGCCAACACCACCCCTCAGGTCTTGTCTGAGGAAGCAAGGTTCAGGGGTGCTCCTAAATACTAGATGTAGTCGCAACACAGGTAGGTAAAAGTAAGGTCCCTTCCCTGGGGTGGTTACACCCCCTATTATGCCACCCTCCTCTGGGAGGGGGGCATATGCCTCACCCTGGTTGACTGGGTCACCCTATCTGCAAGATGGCAGAGACTGAGAGTTGTGCTTTACCTCGCCTTCCCCACCAAGAGGAGGTCTCCCCGGCGATCCTGACCTGAGATCCGGTGGCCCCTGATCTGACTCAAGCCTCCAGCTGACGCCTACAGCCTCAGACCAGAAGGTCTCCTCAACTGTGACGAGGAGCTGGTAAGAAGATCTGACCCTAAAAGGAACCCCTGCACCCGATGCGTCACAGCCTTGAGTGGCCCAACCGAAGGTGCTTAACCAACCCCCAACATCTGAATTGACCTCTCCAAGTGGTGGTTGCACCCAGAAGACCTTCGTCCAGAGCATACAGTGCTTTTGCAAACGGGAGACTCCCTGTAATGGTTTCCAAGCAGGTTCCGGAGGAGCGTCAGGAATCCGAAGAATATTCCACAGCCTTCCCCTGGGGCCTTCCGACTCTATCAAACACTAGAGTACCGAACGGCTCGCCAGGGGAAAACAGGGAGACAAAACAAGGAAAGGTTGGGGGGGGAAAAAAAAGATCTTGATGGAGGTCTTCAGAGTGGATGCGTGACAACTCAGAATGGACACTTGGCAATAGGTGGGCTGTAAGAAAAGGAAAGCATACAATCTATCTAGATCAAACACAATACACAAATATACCCTGTCTAATTATGTATATGACTACTACATACCACATTTGTTTTGTCTATGTCGTAGAACTGAGATGTGGGATAATGGTAGGAATTCGTCTTGAGCTGTTACAAAGAAAATAACAGTAAGCACTGTTCCCTGACCTTGTACACTTAAATATGAAGTATCAAATTTGTTAACTTCTCACTCTGTATATGGTGGAAGACTACTGGACAACATTCACTATTCTGATAACACTGAGCTGATGCCAACACCAATGAACGTTGCATGAAGATCTTTAAAACAAAACACACACTCAGATTTCTATTATGATCACAACAATAATCAATATATATGTAGGCAGCGCATTGCGCTGTTACCGTGATTCTAAGTCGCGAAGTTTGGATTCTGCACCCCACTCTGGTCCACGCAAGAACACCAGAACACATGTGAGGTTTGCCCAAAGAATAAGCAAAAATGATGATATGCTCAATGGGGAATTAGCATAGTGTGAAGGATGACAGAAAAGGAATTTGATGCTCAGCTGGATGGCGGAGAACAGGCCCGGCCGCTGGGCGGAGCACCTGCAATGAGGAGGAAGGATGCGGAGCAGGGAGGGAACCTATCTAAACTAGGGAGCCCCAGTGTGCCCAGCCGGACGGCGGAGACCAAGCCCGGCCGCCGGGCGAAGCAACTCAGGAATGGGGAAGAAAGAATGAGTACTGAGCCCGGCCGGGCGGCGGAGACTAAGCCGGGCCGCCGGGCGAAGCAACACACACGAGACAAAAACAAAGGTTGGGCCCAGCCGGATGGCGGGGAAGAACCCGGTCGCCGGGCGGGACTCTAGGGAAAGGTTCTCGTCACTGGGCACACGCAATGAGACACCAGGGGATGCCAGGGAAGAGAGGAGTCTGTTCCACTCCGTGACTCAGAGGGGGGAAAAGGAAAGCCGGAGCTCGCACGCGAGCGCGAGGGCCGGAAACACTCCTCCCGATGAAACGGAAGCAGAACAGCAAAACAGGAAGACAGGCAACTGTAAACAGGACGGAACATCAGAATCAACGGAGCTAGACGCAAGAACGTAAAGCGTCGCTCCAAGAGTCATGATGTCTAAAATAGTGTTCTCAATTAAAGGGGCAGTGTGTAGGGAACCTCGGGCATGACAGTACACTCCCCCCACAATGTCCCCCTCCGGGTTTGGGTTTGTCAGGATATTTCTGATGATAGACCCGTAACAATCGAGGTGCATGAATGTTAGAAGCAGGTTCCCATGTGCGCTCTTCAACTCCATAACCCTTCCAATGAATCAAGTACTGAAGGTTTTTCCCTACTCTACGGGAATCAAGTATGGCCTCAACCTCATATTCATCCGAGTCTTGTAGAGTGACAGGAGCAGGTTTCTTAGGTAATCTAGTTCCTGGTTCAACCGGTTTCAACAGTGAAACATGGAATACCGGATGAATCTTAAATGAAGGAGGAAGTTCCAGTTTTATAGCCACAGGATTGATCATTTTTACCACCTTATAGGGGCCTATGTATTTGGGGTTGAACTTGCGTGGACCCCCCAGAGTTATGTATTTTGTGGAGAGCCACACCTCATCTCCTGGTGTGTAAATAGGTTCTAATCTCCTGTGTAAATTCGCCCCTTCCGTGTATCTCACTTTTGCCATCTTGAGACTGTCTAATGCATTCTTATGTACTTGTTGTAGCCTCTCTACTCTGTCCGTAGCAGCAGGAGTGGGACAATCAGTGGAATTTCCTGAAGGCAACAACTTAGGGTGGTAACCATAAGAACAGAAAAACGGAGTAGTATTGATAGATGAGTGTGGACTGTTATTGTATGAGATCTCAGCTAACCATACCAGCTCATCCCAGTCCGTGTGGGATTGCAAAACTTGATTCCTTATGTATTGTTCAAAACATTGGTTAACCCTCTTCGTCTGTCCATCTGTCTGCGGGTGGTGACTAGATGACAATCGGACATCTATTTGGAGCAAGGAACATAAACACCTCCAGAATCGTGACACAAATTGAGGCACCTCTATCAGAAACCAGGACAGAAGGGAAACCATGGAGACAAACTATTTGTTGCATGAATATGGAAGCCAATTCAACTGATGTGGGCAACCCTCTCAAAGGTATGAAATAGGCCATCTTCGTAAATAAATCCACCACCACTAGCAAGGTATTGTTCTTCATTTTAGTGAGAGGTAACTCCACTATAAAATCAAGAGACACAGTATGCCAAGGGCGAGGAGGGGAAACCAATGGCATGAGTAATCCCACTGGATTGAGGTGTGATACTTTGGTTTGAGCGCATACATGACATGTCTTAACAAAGGATTCTATATCTTTAAGCATATTAGGCCACCAGAATCGATCTCTCACAGCTTTAGTAGTTTTCTTGATACCTGGATAACCTGCTATTGGGTGAGAATGGTACCAGCCCATAACCTGTTCCTGTAATTCTCTAGAGGGTAACACTACTCCCCCTTGCACACAAACAACGTCTCTCCGTGTGGAGGTCTCATGTGAACCCACTATAGTTGTCATGTCCACTGAGGCCTGACTGTTCTTAACCTGTGTCAGGAAGTCCTCCTCAGTCAGTATACCTCCTATAATATTCATTCTGGGAATGATATAGGTCTGTTCTACTACCTCTGTAGGGGATTCAAGCCCCAATCCTGATGGGGCATCTGCCTTGCCATTTCTTCTCCCCGGTCTATATTGGACGGTGAAATCATATTCACTAAAGAATTGGGACCAACGCAATTGTCTTATGGAAAGCGCTTTGGCTGACTTAATATATTGCAGGTTACGGTGGTCTGTATACACTACAGCAGGATATCTGGCGCCTAGCAGGTACTGTCTCCACTCTTCAAACGCCTTTTTAATGGCTAGAAGTTCTTTATCACCCACTGCGTAGTTATACTCAGCAGGGGTAAATTTATGCGAGTAATAGGCTACTGGATGACACTCGCCTGACACCGAATCCGCTTGAGACAGAACCCCTCCCACTGCCACTTGGGAAGCGTCTACCTCCACCACAAAGGGTAGGGTTGGATCAGGGTGTCGCAAAACAGGTGCACTAGTAAAGGCTTTAAGTAGCCGAAAATAATTATCGGCATCAGGAGACCATAAAAAGGGGACTCCTTTCTTCAACAAAGCCGTGATGGGCGACACAAGGGCTGAAAAGTTACGAATGAACCGCCTATAAAAATTAGCCAGTCCCGGAAAACTTTGGATTTCTTTCACCGTGCGAGGGGCTGGCCATGCCAGAACAGCTTCTACTTTGGAAGGATCCATGTGAAGACCCCAAGGAGACACAATGTACCCTAAAAAGGGGACTTCTTGGGTGTGAAAGGAGCATTTTTCTAACTTGCAATACAAGCGATTCTCCAGTAAATGTTCAACACGTTGCGCACATGCTGTACATATTCAGTCATAGAGGGGGGAAAAAATCAGAAGGTCATTGTAAGAAGTTGGCCTGATATGCAGTGCTAACTATTCTAGTGATCACTATGTATCAGTCCAAACGACCCTTATTGATGATTGGTTGTAAGTCAACCTTATAGACCAGCTATCCTAGTAGCATAGACAAGAGCAGTCTTTAGGCTAAACTCTAGAGGGCGTGTTAAGCCAGCTGTAATACCGTCACATATACCCCTTGAACACCAAGTGAAAGGACACCACACAAGTTGTTATGAAAATAAAAGGATATTTATTTATAACACAACAACCCTGGACTCTTTATGAGGACAGGGCCCTAAGCACAATACAAAACTCTTAAAGAAATACGGAAAGTCGCACAATTTACACAAATGCCCGAGGGGCACGAAAAACCATATACTATGGAAGTGGAATGCGAATTGCTAGCAGGTAAGTAACTATTCTCAGAGACCTTAGAATCGCTAGGCCTACAATGCTGAACCCTTAGATTAGAAGCAGGAGGCCTAGGAGCGCTGTGTGCTGAGTGGAAACTCTCACGCGTAATGCGGGACAAAGTCTATGGATACTAGCAAATGCAAAGTTAGTGTTCTCGGGCGAACCCGACTAGGTAGGTCAAAAACAAAAGTGGATCTAGACACTTAGAGAGTGGTTCTATGCTGGAGCACCGTGGTACTCGGTTTACCTAGCCCAGGGGCTGCGGCTGCATAGGGTTCAAGTGTCGTCGGGAATCCTCGTTGACGAACCAGGAGCCTGAAGTGGAAGTTGCTGGCAGGCGACCAGTGAAGATGTTCCGGGCTGATCCAAGGATGGATCAGTGAAGAAGGGTACCTGTAAGCAGAGGGGACCGAGTTCTGAACCACTATCCAGTGGTTAGGTGGGCACCAGGATGGCACCGGACGAGGTCACTCAGCCAGGCGAAGAGGTGACACTGGATTCTGCTGCTGCACGGACCAGGGCGCTGATGTCGACCAGGCTGGAGGTCTGCGAGCTGTCCCACGTCGGATGTCTGCTGCTGGCGATGCTGGATCCTGGGAAGGAGGCAACAAGCCTTGGCTAAGGCAAGCCCACGTGGCGACACAAAATGGCGTCTGGAGTGGACCCGGAGGGTCCGAGGAAGGTCCCCTTCAAGAGGAGACAAGGGCTAGTCTAGAGGAGCTAGACCAGTGGTGAAACAAATGTAGGACGTCGTCTGGAGGGTCACTAGCCAACGGGCAAGTGACCGGACAACGTGGCAAGCGACACAAAAGCAAAAGGGCCCCAAGCAGATCTGGTGGATGCTGGGGGGCTGGACTTCGGTGCTCGTGTTGCTTGGGGTTGGGGCTTTTCTTACCCCAGTGCACCCACTCGAGGGTCCCTCGGTGGTCGTGCTGGTTCAGTGTCGTGCTGGTTCTGATGATAGCAGAAGTTATAGCAGAAGTTATATAGGCTACTAGAACTTGATTACCCTGTTTAAGATTCAACAATTCCGTATCAGAAAAATGGGTATACACATGTTTATCAAAAAGTTTACGGAACTCCCTCCTAAATGCGGTGTAACTATGTAAGAGAGGGTCGTCTCAGTCGACTAAAGGTATGGCCCAATCTGCAGCAGCACCACTGAGATATGATATTACAAAGGCCACCTTTGCCTTTGCCTGATCCGAGGGAAAACAATTAGCTTTACAGGAAAAATTTAACTGGCATTGGTTAAGGAAGGCGGTGCATTTTGCCGCGTCCCCTGCATACCTTTCAGGGGGTACTAGGGGTATGGAAGGAGGGGTAGTGACCTGCACCACCAATGTGCCTCATCCTGTAGCCCCTGCCGTTTATTGTCTTTGCAAAGTGTCTACCCTAGTAATCAATGCCTGGGTTTCAACCTGCAAATTCCCTAACATGCCTGCTAAATCTGATAGGGAAACAGCTTCAAGATCCATGACGCTCGGGCAGAACACACCACCTGGGCTTTACGTTCTGTAATGGTTTCCAAGCAGGTTCCGCAGGAGCGTCAGGAATCCGAAGAATATTCCAAAGCCTTCCCCTGCGGCCTTCCGACTCTATCAAACACTAGACAAAAGAAGGAAAGGTGGGGGGAAAAAACAAGATCTTGATGGAGGTCTACAGAGTGGATGCGTGACAACTCAGAATGGACACTTGGCAATAGGTGGGCTGTAAGAAAAGGAAAGCATACAATCTATCTAGATCAAACTCAATACACAAATATACCCTGTCTAATTATGTATATGACTACTACATACCACATTTGTTTTGTCTATGTCGTAGAACTGAGATGTGGGATAATGGTAGGAATTCGTCTTGAGCTGTTACAAAGAAAATAACAGTAAGCACTGTTCCCTGACCTCGTACACTTAAATATGAAGTATCTAATTTGTTAACTTCTCACTATGTATGTGGTGGAAGACTACTGGACAACATTCACTATTCTGATAACACTGAGCTGATGCCAACACCAATGAATGTTGCATGAAGATCTATAAAACAAAACACACACTCAGATTTCTATTATGATCACAACAATAATCAATATATATGTAGGCAGCGCATTGTGCTGTTACCGTGATTCTAAGTCGTGAAGGTTGGATTCTGCACCCCACTCTGGTCCACGCAAGAACCCCAGAACACATGTGAGGTTTGCCCAAAGAATAAGCAAAAATGATGATATGCTCAATGGGGAATTAGGATAGTGTGAAGGATGACAGAAAAGGAATTTGATGCCCAGCCGGATGGCGGA
Organism: Lissotriton vulgaris; assembly: GCF_964263255.1. Classification (NCBI taxonomy): domain Eukaryota; kingdom Metazoa; phylum Chordata; class Amphibia; order Caudata; family Salamandridae; genus Lissotriton; species Lissotriton vulgaris. The sequence continues at coordinate 47,793,262 of NC_141696.1, forward strand.
GAACAGGCACGGCCGCCGGGCGGAGCACCTGCAATGAGGAGGAAGGATGCGGAGCAGGGAGGGAACCTATCTAAACTAGGGAGCCCCAGTGTGCCCAGCCAGACGGCGGAGACCAAGCCCGGCCACCGGGCGAAGCAACTCTTGAATGGGGAAGAAAGAATGAGTACTGAGCCCGGCCGGGAGGCAGAGACTAAGCCCGGCCGCCGGGCGAAGCAACACACACGAGACAAAAACAAAGGTTGAGCCCAGCCGGATGGCGGGGAAGAACCCGGCCGCCGGGTGGGACTCTAGGGAAAGGTTCTCGTCACAGGGCACACGCAACGAGACACCAGGGGACGCCAGGGAAGAGAGGCGTCCGTTCCACTCCATGACTCAGAGGGGGGAAAAGGAAAGCCGGAGCTCGCACGCGAGCACGAGGGCCGGAAACACTCCTCCAGATGAAACGGAAGCAGAACAGCAAAACAGGAAGACAGGCAACTGGAAACAGGACGGAACATCAGAATCAATGGAGCTAGACACAAGAACGTAAAGCGTCGCTCCAAGAGTCATGATGTCTTAAATAGTGTTCTCAATTAAAGGGGCAGTGTGTAGGGAACATCGGGGCATGACACTCCCCATTGAAAGCTACCGGGATTCCAATGCCAAAACAGCACTCTGCACCCGACCGCCCCAGTGCTGCTGAGGTTGCATCTTTTGTGCTGGCCTAAACCTCCATTTGCGCCGAGCTTAAGTCCAGGAGCTTTGATCCCACCACCCAATGGCCTGCTCATCAGCAGCCACCAACCAGAGGCCCCTACCGCCCATTGGATAACATTGGGCCTTAGCACACTGCCTTAGTGCAGTTGAGGGTGTAACAAGAGTGCATCCTTGACCCTGGGGTACCCCTGGGTGTAACCCCAGAATACCAACTGCCACAACAAAGTACTTACCTTTGAACCAATAATGCTATTTTCCTCCATAGGATAACATTGACTGTTTTTCTATGAAAAGTTTATGTGTGAAGTTGGAAAAATCTAAATCCTTTTACAACTGTACTAATCAACAAAAACGCTTTTATTTACCTGTTTACAGGAAATGTACCAGTGTAGTATCCATGTATACTACACTGTGTAAGAAAAGTAATCTGAAAGTAATGTACTGGTCATTTTACTAAAAAACCCATTCAAAGTATATCTACTGTATTTCCAAAGCATTGCATTTATAAGTAACAGTACTGTAAATCAAAAGAAAGTACATATACAATTACAATCCAAACTGTGCTACAACTGTATATTAACTGCAAAGTAATTATCACTTACCTGTGCCAGGCATGCTTGGTTCTAGGAAATAAAATAACTAAAAGAATATTTTTATACAAAAACAATTGGTCTGAAGTTCAGTCTTTGAGTGTGTGAATTCATATGCTGACTGAGTGTCTACAACAAATGTTTAACACCGTCCTTTGACAAAACATTACTGCTCGATCATACTACCACAAATAGAGTGTGAGATGCTATCCACTTTACCTCTGCCTACCTTTTTGGTTCTACTGGACTCTGTGCACACTATACCTCACTTATTTATAGTATATACAGAGCCAACTTCCTACAGCAGTGACTCCAAGTTATGCCTTCTATCATCGTCCTTGGACAGGTCAGACTCATGGAGGGCTTACCACCCAGGAGAGCCGCGGTTCACCTTCTTTTCGACAGTCCATGGGTCTTTCTCCAGATTGGACTACCTATTCCTCCCCAGCTCTTACATTCATCGGGTCTCGGGGACCATGATCCTCCCTTGCGGCCTGTCAGATCACTCCTCTGTGGTCCTTACATTGCAAATTGGTTCCCACAATCTACCCTTCCGATTGCGCAAGTTATCTTTGCACCTAAAAACCCCAAAGTATAGGTCAATGCAACATCGGTCTCTCACGGATTAACTTTCCTTTAACATACAATTGGCTCCATCCGGGAGTGGTTCTAGGGGAAACTATGAAACCCATGCTGTGTGGGTTAGACATCAGTTTCTGTGCTGGCGAGAAGTGCTGCAAACTGTCAGAGGTTGTAGAACTGGAGGCCATTCTACAGGCCCTTGAGGGAGAAATCAGGGAGGAGGGGGAGTGCAGTCCAGGCACAGGCTGCATTTTGCCCAGATACAGCTACAGCAGTTGCTTTTGGATAAAGCTTGGAGGCCTTTTAGGCCGTACAAAACCGAATATACCAGTGGGGTGACAAATCAACCGTCTCTGTCAGATCATCCAGAGACCGGAGACAGTACCAGTGCTCTGAAAATTGATGGGGGAGTTGTGCTCTGGACCTTGAGAGGTGGCAGAGACATTTACGAGATACTTGGAGAACCTCTACTCCCAGCAGCAAGACCTGACTCATGATCAAGTTTCCGATTTCTTACGCACTATATCCCCCAAACCGGTGTCTGACTTAGTGCGCAGGCAACTAGAGGAGCCGAATATTGTGGCGGAGCTGATGGGGGCACTGGTGAGTTTCCGTTTGGGTCACGCTCCTGGACCGCACGGGTGCCCCTGTGAATTTCTAAAAACACACATGCCCCAATTAGAGACTCACCTGCTGAATGCATAGGCTGCTGACCTATCGATTCTTCCACCAGACTGGAGATATGCAGAAATAGTGGTCTTTCGTAAGCCTGGCCGCCCCCGAAAGACCCGGCCTAGTAGAACAAGTAACTTACCTTTAGTAACGCATTATCTGGTAGATACTCTATCTAGCTGCAGATTCCTTACCTTTCAATTTCACAGGCGTCAGGCTGGACCTGTAAATTTTAGCTGAGCAACACCCCTTGCACGCAACGTCGGGTGGCACCATTCGGCTACGCGTGATGTCGTCGGCATCATTAGCATCGGTTATGATGTCGCGGTGCCTATATAGGCACCACACAGGTGCACAGACACAGTACTTTTCACGCCAGAAGTGCAGAGCCATGAAGTAACTGATGTAGTTGTGTCCAAAACTAGACCGGCGTCGAAACCGTGTCCTGAATACGCGTCGACGGCATGACATCAACTGACTTCTGTGATGGGATCGACTTGGATGCCATCGTCGACGAGGAGACCGTAGACGGAACAGTCTTCAACGGTATCGATGGAGTCATCGTCGACGGACCCTTCACTTTCAAAGTCTTCGTCGACGGAGCCATCGTCGACGGAGCCATCGTCGACGGAGCCATCGTCGACGGAGCCATCGTCGACGGAGCGGTCGTCGACGGAACGGTCGTCGACGGAACAGTCGTCGACGGAGCAGATGGAACAGGACCCTTCGTCGACGGGATAGCCGTCGACGGTGCGCTCGTCGACAGGAGCGTAGACGGAGTCAAAGCCTTCACACTTCTAGTCGACGACGACCGGGTCGTCGACGAGTGAGCCTTTTTTGTCGTCGAAGATGAAATAGGAATCACAGAAGACACAGTCTTAGAGCTGAGAACCACCCTCATCGACGATGAAGATATCGACGCTAGTGTCGACGACGATCCAGAGGCCATCGTCGTTGTGACTGTGGTCGTCGATCTGGAACCAGAGACAGCCATTCTCGTCGACGGAGTAGAAACTCCCGTCGTCGACGGCAAATCCGTTTTCCTCACAGAAAAACTGGGTCTAGAAGCAGAAGGAGCCTGAGAGCGTTGTCTCGTGGGCCCAGACGTGGTAGGCAAAGGTGAAGACACCGCAGGGGTCATTGTGAGGGAAACTTTCCTCTTTTTAAGAAATGGTGAAGGCACCTCCTGCACACTACCACGTTTAGAAGCTGCTTGAGAACGGCCTGACCCAAGACTTTCAGCGTCAGAAAGTACATTATCTTTGTCTTTAAGCCTCTGAAGCCAGACAAGCAAACGGCCTTCTCTGTCCTTTAGAGTTTTCTCTGAGAACTTTCTACAGAGTTTACAGGTACCCACATCATGGTCCGGGTAAAGGCAGTAAATACACTTACTGTGTGGGTCATCATGAAATAACCTCAGCTTTCCACAAGAGGAACAAGCCCTGAAGAGAGACTTCTTACTTGAAGACATTTTAGAAGAAAACTGGAACACTGAAGAAGAAAACTGAGCAGAGCTCAGGGAGACTCCCTTACACACGACGTGCGGTAGAAAATCTGAGGGCTTGAGCTCTGAGGAGAAGGTTCTAGAGGGCTGCTGGCGCCTGATTGGCTGCAGTTTGGACTAACATAATGACAAGGATAGGCTGCATTGGAAATTCTTTTTCCCCATGCATTCCTATGTGGAAACTCTTGGTTAGGTACCAGATGGTTATTGTATGCATTTTTTGGGTTTTTCCTTATTATATATATATATTTATTGTATATTATTATATATTTAGCATTTATTGCTATTTTATTTACCGTGGGACTCCCACTCCGACGACGGGGAATATTCAAGCATGTGAATCTATGAAAGACACCCCTAATACTGGAGAACAACCCTAGCCATGCAATATCAGTCCGAAAAGTGGGGAGGTATGAGTGGGGCTGGAAAGAATCTACAGCTAGATAGAGTCTATACCAGATAATGCATTACCAGAGGTAAGTAACTTGTGCATCTGATAGAGACTTCTAGTTGCAGATTCCGTCCCTTTGAATTAGATGCCCGAGCCATACCTTCTTCGCAGTGGGTTGCAGACTCATATCCTAAACTACAAAGTCTTGCAGGACAGAACAGGTAAAATATCTGTCCCTGCCTACTTGCCCATCAATGCAGTAAGGTGTTGCGAACATGTGCAAAGATGCCCATATTGCTGTCTGACAAATGTCTTCGACTGGGACACCCCGCGCCAAGGCTGTAGTCACAGCCTTTCCCCTGATGGAATGGGCTCTTAATCCCTCAGCAGGCTGCATCTTTACCAAGGAATAACAAATCTTGATGCAGAGAACGACCCAGTGAGAGATAGTCCTTTTCTGCACTGCCCTTCCCTTCTGTGCTTCCACTTACCCCACGAAGATTTGGTCATCCACCTGGAACTCTTCTGTGCAGTCAAGGTGCAACGACAGCTCTCTTTTTTGGTCCAGTTGGTGGAGACACTTCTCTTCCTTATAGTGATGCGGGGTAGCAAAGAAGGTGGGCAAAGTGATGGACTGACCCAGATGGAATGGGGTCACAACCTTTGGCAAAAAAAGATGCCCTGGTGTGAAGCACCACCATGTCTGGAAATTATATATTATAAGGAGGTGAGCAAGATAATGCCTGCACTTCACTCACCCTCAGGGCAGATGTAATCGCCACTAACAAGGCTGTTTTGATGGTCAATAGCCAGATGGGACAATTGTGCAAAGTCTCAAAGGGAGCACACATTAGAAAGGTAAGGACCAAATTAAGGTTCCACTGTGGCATAACAAAAGGAGTGGGTGAAAATAAATGAGCGAGCCCTTTTAGAAATATATATTTACAATAGGACATTTGAAGAGAGAGGGCTGGTCTGGCAGCTTCAAAAAAGCAGACAGAGCAGAGATAACCCTTGAGAGATTCCAAGGCAGAGCTCTGATGAGCAAGGGTTAGAATGAATAAAATGATACAAGAAACAGAAGAAGAAAACGGCTCAGTGGGCTTTTCTGTACAGTATAATACAAATTTCTGCCAACGGCAGGCATATACCGTCTTAGTGGAGGGCTGCCTGGCCGTCCAAATAATATTACAGACTATTGGAGGAATGTCAAACGCTATCAACTGTCGCTGCTCAATCTCCATGCATGGAGGTGCAGAGTTGACGGGTTTGGGTGGAGAACCCTCCCCTGCTGCTGTGACAGAAGATCCTCCTTGAGGTGTAGCCTGATCGGAGGATAGATACTCATTCTCAGAAGCTCTGGATACCAGACTCTCTTCGCCCAGTCCGGAGCCACAAGAATGTCTTGGGCCCGGTCACTCCAGATCTTCTTCAGAACCCTGGGCAGGAGTGGTAGGGGTGGAAAGGCGTACAACAGGCTTGAGCTCCGCTCACAACGAAAAGCGTTGCCAATCGATAGCCGCCTTGGAAAGTCCAGCACGTAGTACCGCTAACAGTACGTGATCTCTTCGGAGGCGAATAAATCTAACCATGGCTCTCCCCACTGCTGAATGAGACTTGGCGCCACCTCGGACTGGAGACACTACTCGTGACCTGCTAGGCATAGTCTGCTGAATTTGTCGGCACTAGCATGCAGAGAACCTGCCGGGTGTTAAATCACCAGGGTTATGCCCAGCTGTTCCAGCCATGTCAAGAGACACAGGGCCTCTTGACAAAGGGTCCATGACCCCACACTTCCCTGCTAGTTGCAATACAACATGGCAGTGGTGTTGTCTGTGAACACCTGGACTAACTTCCACTTGACAGAAGGAAGGAATGCTTTCAATGCCAACCGAATCGTTCGGAGCTCCAACAAATTTATGCGAGCCTGGTCTCTGCCGGAGACCAATGACCCCTGATCTTCACCTCTCCCAGGTGGCCGCCCCATCCCAGAAGTGACGCATCTGTCCCTGTCGTGAGATCTGGTTGGGGAAGGGGGAGGGGTCTGCCATTGACCTAATCGCGATTTGTTAGCCACCACTGCAGAACGTTCGCAGTTCCTCCTGAGATCTTTGAACCAAGTGGGTGAGATTTCCCCAATAATGTTCCCATTGGAGCTTCAAGTCCCACTGCAGAGCCCGCAGATGCCATATGGCATGTCTTATCAACAGGATGCAGGAGGCAATGAGGCCCAACAGTCTCAGAGTCAGTCTCACTGAAATCCAGGATAGAGGCTGAAATATTGGAATCATAGCCTGAATATCCTAGACTTGCTGCTCAGGAGGATAAGCCAGAAACTGCACTGTGTCTAGAACAGCTCCAATGAAAGGGAGCATATGAAAAGGAGTCAGGTGCGACTTTGGCACGTTTATAGAAAACCCCAGTGAATGCAAAAGGGTTTTCCGTACTTTGAAGGTGGGAGATGACTGCTTGGGGCGAGGATGCCTTTAACAGCCAGTCTTCGAGGTAAGGGAAAGACTGACACCCCTAACCTGCGTAGATGAGCTGCGACCACCGCCATCACCTTGGTGAACACCTGAGGGGCAGTGGTAAGGCAGAAGGGGAGTACAATAAATTGAAAGTGCTTGCGGTCTACCTTGAACCGCAGGTAAAGCCTGTGGCCTGGCAGGATGGGAATATGAAAGTACGCATCCTGCAGATCCTACGCTACCAACCAGTCTTCTTGGTCTAGGGCAGAAAAGACCTGAGCCAGAGTGAGCATTTTGAAATTTCTCCTTTTTGAGGATTAGATTGACGGTCCGAAGATCTAAAATGGGCTGAAGACCCCTGTTCATCTTCGGAATCAGAAAGTAGCGGGAATAACAGCCACTGCCTACTTCTGAAACTGGGACCCTTTCTATAGCTTCCTTGGCCAAGAGAGCTGTAACTTTTTCGTGGTGCATCGTTTTTTCTGAATTGTTTTTAATAAATTTTGCAAAATAAAAACACAAACAACAAGTACAGAGTACCAACCAAGAGCCAGTTAGCATGTTGGTCATAATATACAAATTTGCATAAAACAAAAAGATCCACCTAGTTACAGTGAAGACGTGATGCAACTAATAATCAACATGTAGAGGTCAAGCATTAGGATAAGTACATATGTCACAGATAGAGCATTAATCATCGCATTGGGGAAGTTATAAATTACTTGAAACGTCAGGGGCGAACAAAAAGCAAGTATATTATTCACGTATGTTTATTTAATAACACGACAAACACAAAACGGTAGAGGAGGACCTAAGGGAGATTTAAAGACCTAGCTCTGGGTACTATCCCCAACTTAACCAATATATACCAAAGGTACCAGAGGGTCTAAGGTAAGTGTGCCCACAAACAAGAAACCAAACCAGGACTCACCCTAACAACCAAGTAGCGACACAGAGAGCTCTCCGTGGATGAGGACAAGTACCCATCAGTCACCATTCGGATCCGCCCTTCATCATTTGGGAATTTTATCCGTACCACCCGTCAGAGGTTTGTCAGTACTCTCTTAGGAAGTCAACCCGGTGGTAAGGGGTAGCCTCACTAACATAAGAGGATGACAGTGTGGTGTACCACTTGATGTAAGTAAGTGGTAAACAAGATGGGACTGGGGTGTGTAGTGCAAAAGAAGATGTGAAGGAACAAAAAAACAAAAAAACCAAATGGAGTGGATTTAAAATTGGTTAGGGCTAAGCACCCAACATTGACTTTATTACCATTGTGCTTACCATACCAATGTTAAAAACAATATGCCTGCACTGACCAATAATGTGGGCAGCCTCAGGGCAGTGTGGTCGACTAGTTTCAGCAATATGGCGACTTATTATAGTCAATTGCTTTCTTCAGGACCAGAAAAAAAATAAAAAGCTACTACACCATGTGAAAGAAAGTAAACAAGTGAAAGAAAGTGACACCCTGATGAACACACAGCAAGTGCAGACAGTCACCTGGATGTTCTGGGTGTCCTTACAGTCTGTACACACTATAGGAAGTGGATGAGAGAAAGGTTTACAAGTAGTGGAGGGCCACAAAGTCTCACTATAAATATATGCTTTAGACTGAAAAACAACTATATGTTATTAAAAAGCACTACCTTAGCGCCAACTTAGTGCAAAAACTTTTGGAAAAATTTTTTAAAAGCCAAAGGTTGATAAACTCTTACCTAGACATGTAAGGTAAGATGGCCTCACCCCACCTGGCAGTGGCTCAGGGGAAGAATGAAGCACCGCTCTAGGAAACATGTGAAACACACATTAATACATCTATTGCACTAAATATAAAACAGACAAAGTCGTCCCTCAGCTTTAAGTAAGCAGAACAGAACACGGTCAACTAGACCAATTGCAGTGATTAGATGGTAAAGAAGTAATGTAAGGCACTGTTATTCACCCACTCACAAACACGCGAGAATCCTCCTTACCTCTCCGTCGGTACTCCTGGCCGGCGTCCTGGCCATCTGGGGAGGTACCGACTCTAGGCGAGGAGATGTTTTTGTACTCGAACGTGATAGGGAGAAGGATCATGTGTGGTAGCGCACTGGCGAATGACAAACAGGGTTGGAGTGGCGTCATCCGGCAAATGCGTTACCGATTTACGCTCGGTACACAAGAACGCCGAAGGGAGCTCACCCTCGTCAGCGCACAGCTGTTAGGTGCGTAGAGATACGGCGCGTGAGCCCCGCGTCTCTCACGCGAATTCCAATTGGGTGACAGCTCAGCCCGTCACGTGGGTCACGCGCCTATCCGGGAGCATGTAATGCGCTCGTGCCTGGCAGGAAACGTGTAGGGCGCTCGTAATGGACAAAACTACTGTCACCATAGAAACGGGGCTAACAACGAGGGGAAAACAAACAAACTTTTACTAGATAAGGAAAAACGCGTGCAGGGCATGCACACGAAAGGCAAATGTAATTCCTTTACAATGAAGGTAAAATGAAGAACAATAAAGAATAAGTGGGCTGCACTCAAATAGAGGTAAATGAGATTAAAACTTTAGGCGCTGACAGTATCTTAGCACACTTTGCCATAAAGTTCTAGAGACCAAACAACTACGCCTATCTAGCTAAGACTCAATAGTGATAGGGTGACATGTCTCACTCAAGGTGTTTCAGTAGCCTACTCATTCTAATGTGGGTATAAGCGACCTGGGAGTGCAACAAATCACAGAGAGGACCACGGGATATCATCGTTAAGTCCCTCTTTATGTGTCTTCAATTTCAGGACCCATCTCTGTTCTTTTTTTAGCAGATAACTGGCCACATCTGCGGTATGTGTTGGAATGAACGGCTGTTCAAGGACAGTCCAAAGAAATTCTGTGGCTTGGTGCTTGGCCTCCAGGAAGTGGGCAGTTAACTTGGTGGCTTGTCTGGCACAACGGATCGTGCTCTTATGTTCTGATATCCGTGTGCGGATCTTCCTGGTCGTCATGCCCACGTATCTGTAATCACAAGGGCAGGTGATAAGATAGATCACGTGGTCGCTGTTACAGTTGGTGAACTTGACTTGCTTCCACGGTCTGTTGGTACCTATATCTACTTCCAGTGATTTTTTGGTTTGTGGACAGGCCTGACAATTCCCACAGGGATGATGCCCCTGGACTGGGGGAAGATTCCATAAAGTGCCCACTGCTCTGGGCTTCTCCTCACGTGGTCTTGTATGAACCAATCTGTCCCTCAAGTTTGGACCCCTTTTAAATGAGACAAGTGGGCGTGGAAGGGTAAGGCGCCCAGAGTTTAAGATAGGCCAATGCTTTTTGACCGCCTTCTGGATGCCGTTAGAAAGACTGCCAAAGGTATGAACAAAGGTGAGACGTTCTAGATCCGGTTTAGGAGGTCTAGGTTCAAGAAGTGCTTCTCGATGGTTATTCTTAGCCCTTTTCATAGACCTCTTGACAAGTTGAGGAGGATATTTGCGTGCCACAAGTTGTCTGCTGAGGTCTTCAGAATGTTTTTCAAAAGCTGTCCTAGTAGAACAGTTCCTTTGTAGCCGTAAAAATTGGCTAAACGGAAGGCTCTCCCTAAGTGCTCGCGGGTGGTTACTGTCGAACAACAGCAGGGAGTTCCTAGCTGTAGGCTTCCTGTATAGCTCTGATTGTAGGCCCTGTGGTCCTGCTGTTATAAGGAGATCCAGAAATGCTAGTTGTGTCCCTCCGATCTCGATGGTAAATTTAAGATGGTGGTTCCTGTTATTAAGCCACTCCAAGAATTCAAGGCAGCTCTCACTCGACCCTCTCCACACAACGAACACGTCGTCAATATATCTCTTCCAAGTTTTTAATTGTTGGAAATAAGGATTGGTCTGGTTCAGTACATGACTCTGTTCAAAGGAATGGACGTACAGATTCGCCAGACTGGGAGCGTAAACGCTCCCCATGCTGGTCCCTGAGATCTGAAGGTAAACCTGCTCCTCAAACTTAAAGAAGTTTTGCTTCATGGCCACTGTGGCACAGGCCATTATAAATGAGACAGGAGTAATGCTGTTGAGCTCCCTGGACTCTAGAAGTTGGTGTATCACGTCCAGTGTCTCATCCTGTGGGATGGAGGTATAGAGTGCCTCAACATCGAATGAAACTAAGAGGTCAATCTCTCTGTCAAACTCCAGGTTGGGTAGCAGTCTGAGAAGGTCAGTGGTGTCCTTTAAGTAAGTGGGCATTTCCTGTACCATAGGTCTCAGGAAATGGTCCACGAAAGTGGAGAGGGGTTCAAGGGCTGACCCTATCCCGGAAATGATCGGACGCCCCGGGGGTGGTCTTTGCTCCTTGTGAACCTTGGGCAAGGTGTAAAAGTAAGGCATTCTGGGGTGCTCACTGCAGAGATATTTGGCCTCGGCTGGAGTAATCCAACCTTCAGTGGATGCTTCTTCCACCATGGTTTTAATGTTCATTGTCAGCTCCTCTGTAGGATCATGATTAACTAGGGCGTACGATTGTCTTGTGTTCAATTGTCTAAGGCACTCAGTTCTGTATGCTTGAGTGTCCATTACCACGATTGAACCGCCCTTGTCTGCTGGCTTGATGGTAAGGTTCTCGTTGTCAGTCAAGGATTTCAGCGCTGCATGTAGAGTTTTAGGTAAGTTGTTATATACTCTGTGGTTACTCCTAAAGAGTTCATCCATTTAATAACACGTCCTATGATAACCACACATTCCCATTTCTATCGGCCCGGCATGTTAAGTAAACATCCGGAGTTGGCCAGCATCCGGAGTTTCGCTGGTCAACACACTGTTGACACAGGCTCAGCTACGCACTACCTTAATCCAATTTAATGATCAAACTATACATTCAACATAGTCTTCATATTTTTAATTCATATGCATAATGACTTTCAGTCAAACTTTTTTTTAGAAATATTGAGTGTTCATATAGTCATTGCACTATTTACAAAAGGTTCACTGCAATATATACATTGTAAAGCATTAGATTCTTTGGTGTACATCATAGTTCGCCCATAGTTCGCCCAATGCATTTCGGGACAACGAATAGGTCCCTTCGTCAGGGGCAATGATATACATATATATATTGGTTTCTAAGAGCAAGCAAGTGTCGAGTGGGAGAGTGTCCACACATTAGCGTTTTGTTGAATTTGAAGAGCAGAATTGTGTTGGACGTGGAAGATCAGACCAAGCCACGATTTAGTTATGTATATCTGTATTATGTACCAGCCAAATTTTCCATGTTATGAGTAGAGTATTAGGGTATACTCTTTCAGTTACAGCACACAGATCAGAATAAAACAGTTAAAAGAATTTTTCATGAATAAGGTGTGCTCGGTACACAACAGTTTTATTTACAGAATCCGGAGTTGGCTCAGGCGAGTCAGCTCTAGCGTGCGCCCAATTCAGAAATGGCTCCCATATGTCTCTTGGTCTTGAAGTCGGGGGCATCTGGTCCCAAAATATTCAAAGCTGGGTGTGGCCATATGTGACATCGGATAACCAGTCCTTAAACTTTGGCACCCTTTTCCTATCCCAGCGAATGGCCACCTGACGCCTTGCGTATAGTAAAAGGAGCACACGCTGTTTGGGCGGAGCGTCTCGTATGTAGCCTAAAAGGCCCAGCACTGGGGATGGTGCATCCGCCCTGCCAACCATCTGATTCACCGCAGCAAATACCTCCTGCCAAAACACACTCAATCTCGGGCAGTCTCAAGCTATATGCAGGAAAGTAGCCTGCGCAAAACCACAACGCCAACACCTATCATTTTCCCATGGACGCACGCAGCAAAGGCTGATCGGTGTCCATTAATATCTATGTAAAAATTTAAAATGAATCAGACGAAGTCGGTAATTTGGGGAGAGTTCGGTCAGCTGCCTACAGCAGAATTTCCATTCTTCCTCTGTTAATTGAGGGTCAAGTTCACTATTCCACCTGATATAGGGATTTAGGCTGGACAATCGGAGCAGTGTTTTGCATACAGGTATACAAGCGCGTGACTAGTTTGCGTGCAGACGGTGTTTTCAGGACATTATCTAGAGCCGGCAATTTTGGGGAGCTCTAGGGAAGTCCGCCCAAAGTGCACAACATGCAGCACGCAAACTGTGATATAAAAACTGTTCTGCAAATGGCACAGCACGGCCCTCAGTTTCAGCCGGGGAGGCCTGAATTCACCATCTGGATAGAGGTCTGCAAAAGTGTGTAACTGCATGTCCTCAGTCAGGGCTTTACTTACCCCCCCTCTATGCACCGCAGCATGGAATTACGTGCCAGTGGGATAGAGGGCGCATACAGCACCGAGACATCAGCCCTCCTCTGTAGCGCGCGCCACGCCCAGCACAGGGTACCAGCTGTGTCCACATCCCCTCTTGGGCGCTGCGACTTCTGGTATAGCGCGACTCCGAGTGGCACCGGTGCCACTGCATCGATCTCCACCACCACATGTGGTTGATATGGCGTCCGGTGAACCCAAAAATTGAGAAGTTGAGCCTGCGCATATAGTGCATACAGCTGCATGTCTGGGGCTCCCAGTCCACCTTGTCTCAATGGAAGTGTCAGAAGGTCCCACAACACCCTGGCCTGCCTACCCGCCCACACCAGGTATAGCAACTGGGATCGTAAATTTTTAAAAAACTGTTGTGTGAGGGGGATTGGCATGTTTACAAATGGATAGAGGAATTTTGGTAGAATTACCATTTTTGTCAGCGCCACTTTCCCCGCAATAGAGAGGGGCAGTTTAGACCAAATTGCAACCTTACTTTCCAGCCAAGTATAAGCCCTCCCAAAGTTCAAGTTCCAAATATCTTGGAGATTACGGCTCAGCCACACCCCAGATACTTGACCTCACCAGCCTCCCATCGCAACGGAAACTCGGATGTCACCTCTTTGGTGCCATCAGTCAATGGGAAAATTACCAACTTTGCCCAGTTAATGGAGATGCCCGCCAGTCCCCCGAACCTGATGAATTCACGTAGGACCGGACTTAGATTTTCTTCAGGGTTAGAGATGTACAGAGTCGCATCCTCTTCATAAAGGGAGATCAGAAGGCTACGGGTACTGAATCCTATTCCCCTTGTGGTGTTGCCGTATCCTGGCAGCCAGGGGCTCCATGGCGATAGCAAATAGAAATGGTGACAGCGGGCAACCCTGCCTCGTACCCCGCGAAATTTGGAATGAGTCTGACAATGGACCGTTGACCCTTATTCGGGCAATCGGTTTCGTATAAAGTAGCTTAATTCTATTGATAAACAAAGGACTTACTCCCATACGTGTTAATATCAAAAATAGGTATGGCCACTCAAGCGTGTCAAACTCTTTGGTCGCGTCTAAAAAAATGGCGGCGGCCTGAACACTCGGGTGGGGATAGTGTAGCACCGAGAACAACGTACGCAGGTTATGTGAAGTCGGACGTCCAGGGATAAACCCGGTTGGTCTGGGAGAGCAATCATCAGAAGAAGTGGCTGAAGTCGATTTGCCAGCAATTTAGCATAAATCTTTACATCAACATTTATCTATACTAATATTATAAAGAGAGAGCCCTAACCTTTGAGGCGGGTAATCTCAGTAACCACAGCACCAATCACAACACTCAATACAGCATTGGAAAGGGCAGTTGCAGCAGAAGGACATAGGCTATACAGATGGCCACCATATACATTTGAAAGGTAAAAGAACCTTGCCAGCAAAGTAGTCCCTTGTGGGCGTGTGCGTGGGTGGGGCACGGCATGACGACAAAAAAAAGCGTTCCTTAAACGTGTGCGTTGTGCTGGGGGCGTGTGCTGGGGGCGTGACAAACGACAATGGGCGCGGCAATTGCGCAATTGCACAGGAGCAAGGGGCGTGGCCAAAGGGCACGGAAATGCATGGGAGCAAGAGCGTTCAATGGGCGTCTGAGTTCAGCTGGAGGCACGCCAATTGCGCAATTGTGCGGGAGCTAGGGCTGTGACAAACGACAATGGGCGCGGCAATTGCAGAATTGCACGGGAGCAAGGTCCGTGGCCAATGGGCTCGGCAATCGGCCGTCAACAATCTCACCACATTCCGAACTTATGATGCCAACCGCGCACCTGGACGTATGCGTTCAATGGGCGTCTGCGTTCAGCTGGAGGCGTGGTAAGTACCCGTTCGCCCTACTCACTTGTGGGCCTGCACGTTGTGCTGGGGGCGTGTCACACATACTGGGGCCAAAGCAGTGTGTGCCTTGTGCTGGGTGCGTATCAAACAGACTGGGGCCGAATGCCGTTGGTGATTTACTAAATTGCCGTTACGTTCCTGCCTTCACGTCATGTGGGTCCTAAAAAAATAATAATACCGGGAAATAACTTTCAAGGGTCACATTGTAATATGGTCGCCGCTGGAGCCAGGCCGCAAGCAGGGGAACACGCCACTGAGTGTACCTGAGGGAACAATAACTGCAGCGTCTCCTGCGCGCTGTCACTCAACTCTCTGCATAAACAAATTTACACACAGCGCCCAACATCAACCAGGGCTGGAGTTGGCCTCAAGCGGCCGCTGAGGCGACTAAGCAGCCCTGCTGGCACACTAACCTTGAAACTGACTGCACTTTCCCACACGCGCAGTGTCTCTAGCGCGAGCTGTCACCCACTCAACTCTTCATACCCGGATAACGTCGGGACGGGCTGTTAGTCAAGGATAATGGCCTGTAAGAGTCAACCTCTGTTTCCGTCTTATCTGGTTTCAACAGTGTCATAACCACCACCTCTCTCATAGACGGTGGAAGGATCTCTGCCTCCGGTGCTTCTTGGTATAATGCAAGCAGCCAGGGAGCTAGTTCTTCGGCATAAGCTTTGTAAAAGGCGGTCGTCAAGCCGCCTGGACCTGGGGCTTTATTTAGTGGCAAGCTCTTTATCACCTGTGCGACATCCTCCACCCTGATTGGGAGGTCCATAAAAACTCTATGTGTGTTGTTAAACCACACCAGGGCAATAGAATCTGAAAAGTCCTGCATGATTTCCGGGTTTAATACCTCGGTGGCCTTGTATAGGGAAGAGTAAAATGAGTGGAATTCATTGAGAACCTCCGACTGGCCCCTAACAGTATCACTACTTGCGCCTTTTATCTCGTGCACAAAGGTAGCACTTTTAGATTGACGAATCAGACCCGCTAACGTGCGGCCTGGTCTGTCATCCTCTCTATATCGTCTCGCCTTTGCGTATTTGCCCAAGAATTTAACTTCCCGTTTCGCCTCTTCCTCGAATTCTAAAAGTTTCGACTTCAGGAGCCCAGCTGTGGTGAGGTCTGTCTGAGAGCAAAATTGTCCTTCCAGTTACTTTATCCGCATCTCTAAGTCTGCCAGCGTGCCCCTGATGGCTTTAAGTACACCTGCCTGTCTTGCTATACACTGCCCTCTAATAACAACTTTAAATGTTTCCCATAGCGAAGCGACGGTGTCAACCGATCCAGAATTTAAGGCAAAATATTCTACGACATCAGACCTTATCTCCTTTTTGAAGGCCTCATCTAGTAATGCGTGAGGGGGTAAGCGCCAGGCAAAAGCGCGTGGGGGTACTTTAGGTAAGGATAATTTAAGTAAGCAAGGGGCATGATCCGACAGTGAGGGTGCCAGATGGGACACCTCCAGCGTCCAGGTAGCAACATCTCAGGATACCAACCAGAAGTCCAAGCGGGACCAGGCTGCATAGTGACTATAGATACAGGTTCCCTCCCTGAGCCTGGGATGACGGATCCTCCAAATATCCATTAAGTCACCATCAGATATGATGTCTCGTAAGGCTGTGGTAAGGCTGTGCTAGCCTGAGGATGCAGGGAACGAGCTGTGCCCTGTCTGTCAGAAGCGTCATTTAGTACGGCATGGAAGTCCCCGCCTCATAATATTGTGTGACAGCCTTGCGCCCTAATCTTAGACCAGATGTCTCGAAAAAAGTTGGGGGAGTCAACATTTGGACCGGATACAGCTGCCAATGTCACAGCACTGCCGCCCAGCTCCCCATTCAAAATCACACATCGCCCCTCTGGTCAACATATGCATTGTTACCTCGCCAGTCCACTCCCTTTCTAATGAGTATTGCCACACCTCGCGCATAGTTAGAATAGATGGCCGAGTACGTTTCTCCCCATCTGTCGTGGCGCAACCGCTGCAATGGTTTCACATTTAGGTGCGTCCCCTGCATAAAGCAGATGTCAATGTTATGTCTCGCCAAATAAGCGTGCACCAACCTCAACTTCCTACCATCATTCAGCCCCCTAACGTTCCACATTAGGACATTAAGTGAGTTAGTGCGTGTTCCCATGAGATAAGCCCACATCCAATTCTCGTACCTGACCTAAGCATACAATAAAGACTTCAGTGTAATATTTCAAAGTGTCCGACAGCTGTATACAGGCATAAATCTAAACAGTGTAACCCTAGATACCACCCTCCACCCACTCCAACCACCCAATCAGGTTGTAGTATACCCATTCCTATTTCAACCATATATATTTGCAAACAGAACATAGGGAACGTTCCTGTGAGGGCGAGGTTAAGCCGGCGTACTCCCCTGCCTTCACAGGGAGGCCGGGAGTAGTGTGTGTAGGCTAGTCGCAGCATCTGACAATATTGAAGAATTGCCTACAGTTCACTCCCACGGGTTCACAGGACCCAACACAGCACAGCATGTAGCTCTAACGTGGTTAAAACAGAAAATAACACATCATTTTGCAAGATACTTTAACATAGTTATGAGGCATTTTGGCAACACATTAATCATTGTCACCCATCCGGTTATCTGAGTTTTTTTTCCATCCCCACGTTCTCTTTAGATTTTTTACCCCCAATGTGTTTAGCAAATTTGAGCGCAGATGTAGCATCCGTAAAATAGTGTGCAGTGCCATCATGTGAGACCTTTAGTTTAGCAGGGTAGAGCAAGAAATAGGGTATCTGCGCCTGTAAGAGAATACCCTTAGCTGGGAGGAATTCTCTTCGTGCCGCCTGCACCGCCGGGGTGAAGTCTGGGTAGAAGGATATGGTATTCCCTTTGTGCATGAACTGACCCTTTTCTCTCACCAAGCGCAATTTGAGGCCTCTGTCTTGGTAATTTAGCAGTTTGGCCAGTATCAGTCGTAGTGTTCCGCCCACAGAATGCTTCGGGCCTAGAGACCTGTGAGCCCTTTCAACCACGAACACTGGGGACAAATGCAGGTCAAAGAGCTCATGCAGGAGGTCTGATACAAATACTTCCATTTTCGAAATTGCTGTAGTCTCCGGAATTCCAGTAATGCGGAGGTTATTCCTTCTGAACTTTGCCTCCAAATCAACATTTTTGGCTCTGATGATGCCCAGTAACTTATCCATGTGCAAAAGTTGTTCCTTCGTTTCAGTTTGAAACTCATGGAATTCAGTGTGTCTGTTTTCCAAGCCATCTAATCTTGTTTCATGCGTGGTCACCTGTTGCTTCACGGATTCCAGCTGCGTAGTCAACGTGTTCAGTTTTGTATCTATGTTATGGAGACTTGTTCGCATTTCTAACATTAATATCCTCAGGTCCCCCACACCGTCTTCTGAGTGCGAGCCTTGAGCCAGACCCCCCTGTGCCTCAGGGTCGGGGTCCGCTTGTCTGGTGGAACGCTTGTACTCAAAAGTTATCTTGGGTTGCTTTGCATCGGACTTACCCATGGCATCGCAGAACAGCAGAGTGCCCCACACCGACCCCACTCAGCTGCAGCACTGTGTGCCACGTGTTAGAATGTACATTTGCAGCGCACCCACACCTTGAACGACAAGTGCGCCACCCCGTCAACGATTGCGGGACCCCTTTCTACCACCCAGCAAAGTTAGTATCTTGGGAGGAGTATGTCTTACTTCTTTGTCTGCATTGGTGACTGCATCAGTGCCGTGCCTCTCCAGTAGTGTACATGAGGCCACACTCTTAAGGGTCTTACAAATGCCAAAATTGCCCTGTATGTGAACTTACTGTGAACACCAAGACATTCCAATACAAAGGAAAGGTACAGACCCTTAAGAGTCACACCAACTGCAGATCTTCTAACGTAATTTACGCAATTGAATGCCCGTGTGGCCTCATGTACATCGGTCAGACCACCCAAATGATCAAAAACAGAATCATACAGCACAAGAGCCGCATAAACTGTGAAGTGACTACATCACCCATGGTCCCGCATTTTTTGCTATTCAATCACAAAGACACGGACTTGAAATGGCAGGTCATTGAACAGATCTCCTTACCAACCAGAGGGGGCAACATTCACGCACTGCTCAATAAAAGCGAAAGCAAATGGATTACTCTTTGTGACTCAGTGAACCAGGGGCTGAACACTATTGACGAATGGAACAATACCGTTATGATATGACCCCTCTTTGCTGCATGCTGTCTCCCCTGTGCTACTGACAAGCAGCTCATTGACCTAAGTAATCCACTCTTTAGTCCATCACTATTGTTCAGTACTGGATGATTGTATTCAATTTTTAATAACATCTGTAGAACCTTGACTCGATGACTATCCACCTCTCTATACTGCCTCTTACCTTTCATGACGAAATGTAAAATTGGAATGTCCACAATTGTACACACTTATCTTGGTCTATTACATGAATGTTGATTCAATACCACTGTACACATCTAGGACCACGGTACATACACACGCTGTCGCACCAAAATGCCTACTCGAATAACGCCACATATTTGGCTGCATCACAATGTTGTCACTTGCCTCGAAAAATCCGGCTAGTTTTTCCAATCGAACTTTTCCCCTGGCAATTTGCCCAAATGTTTCCTCCCAGTCATACCGTTATATACTCCCAGATCATACCTCTCGAACTACCGGACACTTTGGCCCACTGGGAAACCTGTTTATATTTCCGCACATTCATGGGTTGTTTAAATCCACGCCCTGGTTGCCAATGACGCTGCGCGTCATCCTTCTCTGGGGCCCTATCCAAGCTTCCCTATAACCAGTGGGCGGTTCCTCCTGCCGGCTCCAATCCCTACATACATATCATGAGTGAACAACCGATCACCATAGCGACTGAGTGCTGCCATTCATTGTACTGCCTGAATTGAAGACGGTAAGACGCTACGGCGGCCCCTCCATGTTATGTGATTTCGACTTGTTACCCCGTAGGCGTTTCTCTGACCCAAGCTCTCTGTCCCCACAGATTCATTGCTCCTACGTTTGATTCCTACAACAGCTTGTAGGAAAGACGCTGAAGTTCTCTCAGCGCTTTCCATTTGGGTTTTTCTATTCTAGCCCTGAGATCGTTGCGCCAACCCCCGTCCTCCTTTCTTTTTATCAGATTATCGATCCCCTCGACGCCGAAGTGAACGTTTTCACGCCACCTAAACGGCCTTTGTCCTGCCTGGACTACTCGCTACCACAGGAATTTGCTGGTGAGTAGTGCTCTTGCCCACCCCACTTAGACTTACTCCCCTAACTCGTTCCTCATGTCTGACATATATACACAATTAATTTCAGTTTTCCACGTGCTACCCGGATCAGGACCACTACTGGCTTGACTCCAATTGAACCCTCTCCTACTGGTCAGATATTTACTGAACCACGGTAAGAAACACCAAACACCCCCCCCAACAAACGACCTTACCCCAGTTCCTTCCCCTCACCCTTGTTTCCTTTCCCTTCCATACAGCACTGCACCCAGCCCACCATGTCTTGAAGATGATCCTCAGTTATACGTATCGAAACGCTGTCGACTAAACAGCCAGACTTTAGGCGCCCCTTCACAGTGGTTCTCCCTACGAATATTGAACTAAGACACCATTACTGAATCGGAAACCATTTTGTAGCTTCACTGTATATATTTGCACCTTGCACCTTTCGCCGTTCACGCTGTATGTTTTGTCACTTGCGTTGCCGTAGTGTCACAACCCACTGCACTCGTGCACCTTGTACAACCCTTTGGGCTGATATTTGTTACTTGTTTAATTGTTCACACAGTGCTGTAACCATTTGTATTTATCTGTCCCCCTTTCCTACATAATTCTTTGAATTATAAAATGATGCTTTTCAGCACGACTATAAACAAAATAACTGACTCCTTGATCTCTTTAGGATAATACTGTATAAATATCCTTACCAGGTATTGTTTACTAATCTGTTCAATTATACCCTTTGGGATATTGTTCTGTATACACATCAAATTGGCTTTAACATCGCCGAAGAAGCCAATTGTACATAGCCCGGCAGAGCACTTCAAGGCAACTGTTTTTGAAATCGATCTCCCCAGCGAATCAGTCATATCTAGACAACACAATATGGTGAACTTTGCTGTGTCTCTCCCATCCTTGACAGCTTGGGAGAGTACAACCCTGGCCTCCTCCGGGACTTGCGCCAGCACTTGCACAACCGTCTCCTGAAGGGAATGGGAGAAACGGCTCAATAAGCATGCAGTATTCACCGACCACGGTACCAGGCTGGAGGAAGAAAATAACTTCTTCCCAAATTAATTCAGCCTCTTGGATTCCCTATCCAGTGGGGTGGAAGGAAATGTGCCTTGCCACGTAGCCTGCACCACCAAACTCTCTGAGGTGGGGTGTTGGCTGAGGAATTCTGGGTTGCCCGGAGTTGGGCAATGGCGGTGTGCAATTGTCCTATTCACAGAGCCCAGGTGCTAGGTTCGGACCATGTGCCCAGAAGGACATCTGTAAGTGCCTCATTAAAGGGCAACAGAGATTTGGACGTGAAAGCCCCAGGTTGAAGCACCTCAGTCAGGAGATTGGTCCTGACCTGCACCAAGGGCAGCTCCAGCTCTAGGACCTCAGCTGCCCTCTTGACCACAATGGCATATGATGTCCCCTCCTCCATAGCCAGTGTTGGCGGAGAGAGCATGCCAGTATCTGGAGAAATATCCAGTGCACTGGCCTACCCATGTTCCCCATACCAGTCCAAATTCTCCTCAGACTTTCTGGGATTCACGAGGTTCCCCAGAACCCTCCTATTCCTCTTCTGAGCCTAGCACATCCTCAAAGTACTCAGGCGACAACATAGAACCTCCGGGTTCAGTCGACGTCGGAATCAGCGTCGACTGATGCCGTTGCGGCTCCGTGTTGTCGGGGTTGAGCTTGGGGCTTGCGCCAGACAGTGTCCAACCCAAAGGGGCCCAAAGGCTCTCCAGAGGGGTCGTTCCACTCAAATACATGGCCCATGGCCTAGTAAAACTCTTTAATCGGAGTGCACGTTGGTCCGACTCCCGGAAAGGGAGGGATACGCGAAGTCAACTCTGGCTCCAAGGTACCGGACCTAGAGCGTCAGTGCTCTTACCTCTCTCGACGACGGATGCCAGTTGAGGTGAAGACAAAGTCCGCTTGGACTTCTTCTTATGCCTCTTTCCCAAATGTCCCGAGGACCTCGAATGAGAGGAAGAGGACATAGGGCTCTGTGAGTGGTTTACTGACATCTTCTTCTTCGATTGGGACCATGACCTCCTCAGAGTCTCGCTTGACCGTGTCGACTGCCGGGTCACGAGTAACTTCATTGCCCGGTCCGTCAAAGCCTTCGGAGCCATTACCTGACAGTCCTAACATAACTTTGTATCCTGGGCACCCTCGAGACACCACAGACATACGCAGTGGGGATCGGTGACCAACATCATGCAAGAATAAGTCTCGCACAGCTTCAAATCTGTCTTCCTTGAAGACATCCCTCACACACAGAAATCCCAAAATGTTGGACAAAAGTTGAGATAAAGCCTGCCAAAAAGCGGGGTAGCTCTTCCTGGATCGGTGCTTAACGGGCACTGAAAGAAAAGAACTGACGTCTGCAAGCCTGGTTGGCCTATACAGGCATGCATCGTCATAACCAACGCTAACGACACAGACAACATCACGCGTAGCCGAATGGAGGCATCCAACATTGCAATGCGCAAGGGGTGCTGCTTAGGAAAAGTTTCAGGATCTAGCCTGACGCCTGGAAAATTCAAAGGTAAGGAATCTGAAGCTATAAGTCTCTATCAGATCAGACCGATCTCATTGCTTAACATAGAAGTGAAATTACTAGTCAGAGTTCCGGCTTACCGCCTTCTCCAACATATAACAGACTTGGTCAAGCTGGCTTCATACCCGTCATATTTTCAGGCGCATACACAAGGCAATGACAAAGGCACTGGACCTAGGGAGGCCCGGCGGCTCTTTATCTCGCCGACATGGACAAAGCCTTCAACTCGATTAGTTCAGACTACTTATTCACTCTCTTGCAAGTCCTTAACTTAAACAGACTTGCCAGTGTCCGTCCAGATGGCGGGCGTTATATCTGACCCAATACCAGTGTGTAGGGTCACCAAGCAAGGTTGCCCGCTGTCCCCTTTATTATTTGCACTAGCAACTGAGCCGCTTTCTGCATGGGTGAGACACGATCACCCACTGCACAGGTTTGACTGGACAGCAGAGACATCAGACAGAATCGCTCTTTATGCTGACAACATTCTGGTTTTCCTTACAGACCCTGCGTTTTTCCACCCACAGATTTTACAGCTCCTGTAGGTCTTTGGGGGGACCTCAGAGCTGTACATGAACCCAAAAAAGTCAGTAATATTCCCTGTTTGCGGGCCGGGGTAGGATGGCATGGGCAGAGCAATTGACCAAGGCCACTCGACTAAGGGCTTCCAATATCTGTAGGTCTATGTTTCCCCAGACCCGAACGTCTCATGGCAGCACAACATCAGTCCCTTGTTGCCTTGTGTCCATAACAAGGTGAATACATGGTACCCCGGTCTCTATCCCAGCTGGGTAGGTCCACCATTTTTAAAGTGGTGTCCTTGCTGTGGTTGTTGTATAGGGTACAAAACCAACCTAACAGCATACCAGACTAATGGCTCAAACAGGAAAATGCGGTCCTCAACCACTTCCTGTGGGGGGGGGGGGTGCAATCTGGGTGGCCCTTGGCACATGCATTCAGTCCAACTACTGCGGGGGATTGTAGTAACAGACATGCAGTCCTATTATGTCGTCTCTCACCTCCTCATTGTCAATGACTGGTGGTACAGTGATTAGTCTGATCCAACATATGCAGTTGAGAGGTGGGCAGTGGGGACTGGTCAGTCCTAGACGATCTATACAGCCGGGTAGAGATGGAGCACCTACCTCCGGCTATCAATTATGGAGGCTGATGACATGCTGAATGTGCTGGGGGAGTAGATTGACAAGAGAGACCCGGTTGTGGCATGGGGCGGTCCTGTACCAGGTCATAGGATTGCGAGGGTTCAGAGGGTGGGTCCTCATAGGCTTATCCACATTGGGAGACTTGTTGCAGGGCACGGCCTTGAAATCTTTCCAGCTGTTGCAGGAGAAATATCACCGGAGCCAGTTCTATAAGTACCTACAGTAAGGACACATCCTTTCCCCCATATTCAAGGTTTAACAGAGCTGCCAGAGATCTCCCCATTAGAGGGTAGGTTGCTTTTGGGGGATATGGGCCACATAGGATTCAACAGTTCTATCAGACCGTGGTAACACATAGTCCTACCACCTTGCCAAAGCTGCAGGTGGCTTGGGAGGGAGACCTAGAGGATCTCAATGAGGATGGCTGGACGGAGGCCTTAGCTGCCGCCCGAGTGAGGCAATTTCATCACGCTGTCGCCTTAACCATGGCACTGCAGCGGTTATGGCGTGGGGTGACCTATAAATTGGCCCAGGTACTGGATTGGGAAATACCTTTAGAGACCAATAGTATAAATAGGATCGGGGGGAACAGATATAAGCAGCATCTCTTGTTTCTGGGACTGGTGCTGGCCGAGCAAAACATCGGCCAACCCTGGGGGGCCTTCCGTGAATGGATGGAGAGTAGGTATGGACAGGTGCATGGGGATTAAGGTTGCGGTCTTCCAAGCAAGAGGCTGCCCACAGAAGCAAGGGAAAATTTGGAAGAGATGGGCAGAATTCCGTGGTGTCCCACTGCCCCCAGCGTAATTTGTCAACTCTGCTTTAGAAACAGAGGGCCTCATTTATAAAAAGTGATGCATCGCAGCGACAAAAAAGCGATGCGTCAATTTTAATTGCTCCCTCCTTGCGACACTAATGATGCGTCATATTTACAGTATGACGCAACATGTCGCAAGGAGTTACATATATATCAGTATTTTTGACGTATCTGTAGGCGCCAAAATGACGCATTGCCTGAGTGTGTCATAAAAGTGACACAACTCCAGCAATGGGTCATTACACATGGGCAGGGCAAGTCCCATGTTAAATGTGTCTGCATTAGTCTTACGTCTGCCATGAGGCAGGCGTAAGATTTTGACGCATTTGTGTGCTAGAAGTGGTGCAATGAAATCTTGTAGATTTCACTGTGTCACTTCTACGACCCTTTCTTGCGTTGGAACGCCCCCCCTGCATCCTTTATACCTGGCGCAGGTATGATGTGGCTCAGGGGTTTACAAAGTGCGCATCTACCTAGATGCATCACTTTGTAAACATGGCACAACATGGTGCATTTTTTACACCGCTGGTGCGTCACAAAAAGTGACACACTGGCGGTGCAAAAGTGACGCAAGGGCCCATAAATAAGCCCCAGAGACTCTGATTTAGGATTCCGGTAGAGGGTATTGTCTTGCATTGTGGCAAGGCATGATACTATGGGTGTTGTGATCCTCCAGGGTTCAGGGTTCAGGGTTCAGGGGGATGGTGTCCTTGGTATACTTGTTTAATGGGGCATAGTTATTGGGGTGAATTGAGGCCTGCTGTGTTATAAAGGACAAGTTACTTACCTGCGGTTCCGCCTTATCTGGTACAGACATGATCTAGCTGCAGATACTCCCAGGGGCCAGACTGCATCCGTAAGATTTTTCTCCGCAGTTCCCCTGCGCACCAGTAGGTGGTGTCAGTCATCTCCGCGTGACATGGTCGGCATCTTGTAGGTCGTCGGTCGTGACATCCGCGGCATGAATATAACCGCCACTTTGGCACGCTGACTTCAGTACTGTTCAAAACTATCCATGCAAGAAGCGTGAAGCCATGAAGTGACTGACCATGGTGTTAAAAAAATGAACAACTAGGCCCCTGAAGGGGAACATCCTATACACTTAAAACCAATTCCACAGTGCGGGGAGGATGGGTGGGTCAGTAAGGAATCTGCGGAAAAGTCATGTCTCTACCAGATAAGGCGTTACCGAAGGTATGTAACTTGCCGATCTGACAGAGACATCTAGCTACAGATTCCTTACCTTTGAACAGATAGCCTAGCAATACCATCCCCGGAGGAGGGACTGCGGAACAGCTTAGACCAGAAAGTCCGGTAACACAGCATGACCAAACAGGCCTTCTCTGAGGACCTGGGAATCCAGGCAGGAGAGTCTGGTGAATGTGTGCAAAGATGCCCACGTGGCAGCTTGGCATATGTCAGAGACGGGAACAACAGGCTGAAGAGCCGTGGTGGCTGCCTTCGCCCTGGTGGAATGGGCCCTGAGCACTTCAGGAGGATCCTTCTTCATTAAGACAGAACACATTTTTATACTGAGGAGGACTGTTGCAGGGATTCTGCTCCTACACAAAACTGTGCACAGAGACCCAGGACCTCAGTGAATTGTGGTGGACCAAAGAATTCACCTCAGTACCTAGAAACCCTAACCAGCTAGCATCAGTGTCACATTAGCTCTGCGTCCTATAGCAAAGGAATCAATGGTTAGACAACCCAGAACATGCAACTTAGGTTATACTCAGGAATGGTGGGAAGCAAGAAATCTCTTTCTTTATACTCTCATACCAGTCCACAACAGGAGTAAAAAAGAGACACGGGAAAGGTTAAAATATTTATTTTAACGACGTGCTCTAAGATGCAGTATCTTTGCTAACATAAGCAGACATATGATTAGAAATAATATGATCAGCATTGTTACAATTCCATAAAACAGAAAATTAGAAATCATATTACAAGGATGGTGAAAAAAGGTCTTATATCGCCTAGTATATCACCCTCCCTACCTAGGAACTATGTTTTCTAAAATATAGAAGGTCTCTAGGCTTGTGAGGGGGACCCCATACCTCCAAGATCAGCAGGTGTGAATCAGATCAAGATCTGCAAAAGCTCTCTGTCTCTCTGGAAAACAGGAATCGTCCAAGTGCCTGAAATCATGCTTGCAGTGCAATATTAAAGGCGCCAGAATCCCCGTTGGACTGCAGCTGCATGTATGTTATGTCTAAAACGCGAACTGATCAGCCCAATCAACAACTCCCTTTCATGATAACCTTGCAGGCTTTAGTACTCACTGTGAAGGCTAGGGGCGCAATGTAAGTCTAGGGATGCAGAAAACAAGCCTTTCTCATGTGAAATAATTCATGCAGCCTAACTTACAACAACAGTTATATGCAGTGTTGTGTGCAAAAGCAGCAAAAGGTAAAATGGCATTTCAACTTCTAGTAAGCCTATGCCAACATAGCAATGTGCGCAAATGAGGCTCAGCCCTCACTACACCCTCCCTTGATCGGAGAACGCACAATAAGTGGGGGGGCAATTTTTTAGAACGCAGAGTTCAAGTTCGAATGAGACAGAACCAAGTTTAAAACTTTGCCAAACTGGATAATTGGGAGTAAGTTCCGAATTAGTAACCATAAAACCGATGATACCCAACAGGGGGACATAGTGTCAATCACATATAATGCGTAGGAAAAAAAATTGAAGTTAAAAATTCTATGAGCCCAGTACGTGTCTATAAAGCAAGAGAAAAAAAAATCGTCACTTCAATCCAACAGCGTTAGGCACAGTACGTTGCAACCGCCTCCAATAGGAAGTCGTTTGTTCGTCAGTGAACCTTTCAGCAATCCAATTCAGTAATGGAAAAGAACACACATGTTCTTCAACAGCCGGAGCCACTAGCACCATCAGAGGACAACTCAAATGTTCTTCGAGATAACTGAGTGCCAAAAAGTCATGGGCTGCCGTCCATATATTCCAATTGCCTAGGACCCCACGCGCCGCTGCGCAGGCCATAAGTCCGACACCAGAACAGTCTAGTTCATGAGCAACTAAGGGACTCATTAGTAGATCATAATCCAGGTTTGGAGACACCAAATTGCAGAGACACAAATCCAGCCCATTCAAAATTGCAATCCAGGCAGTGGAAAACTGGCTGCACGCATTTAAAGTACGAAAACCAGAAAGATAAACCATACACCACACTCAAAGTAGCCAGAAGCAGCGATCCATAGTATTCAAGTATCCGGTCACGAAGTTGGAGCAGCCGGGGCAGGTCGTCGTGGGGCACAGGATGTGCAACCATTTTGGAGTAAGCAAATTAACAGCAGTAAACGGGCAGCCAAGGCGAGAATTAACAGTAAACCACCAAAGAGGCTGGAAAAAACAGAATGAAACAATGCCGGTATCACACCAAACATAGTTTGGAATGAAGTCACAAGGCCAGAACTTACTACTTTAAAAAAGTGTGCCAAGCCCGAGGTCGACGAGGCATTGAATATAGTGTGAATCAACCCACCAAAATGCAGGGGGAGGTCTGTATTTAGGAAAGCATGTACCTCGGTACGAGTATTAGCCATGTGAAGGATGATGTTTCACGTGCGGATGTAAGGGCGACTTCTTTTTGAGACAAAATTATTATTAGTGTAATTTGTATAGCGCGCAGCTACCCCAACGGGGTGTCCCGGCGCTTCTGAGTGAAAGCAGAGTGATAGTCCTGGGGGGATTAACAAAAGAGAAAAGTTTTTAGTGCCTTACGGAAGGGTAATTCTTCCTGGATCATCCTAATTGCGATGGGGAGTTTGTTCCAGAGAGTTGTGGCACAGACCTGGAAGGTTTTACCTCCAGAACGTGCTTTCCTGAATCTTGGTATGAAAAGCAGATGTTGGGAGTTGGAACGGAGGTTGCGAGAGTTACAATAAGGACGGATACTAATAGAGAGGTAGGCTGATCCCCTACCCCTAGTTGCTCGATGGGCTAAGGTCATGGCTTTGAATGCAGCTCTTTGATGGATTGGTAGCCAATGTAATGCTCTGCCATGTGGCGAAATATGGGTGCGTAGGGAAACCCCGCAAACCAGCCGAACAGCCGCATTCTGGACTGTCTGGAGCCGATGTAGGAGGCCCGCGGGCAACCCTAAATACAGGCGTTCGCATAGTCCAGGTGAGATGTAATCAATGCCTGGACTATGGTTTTCCTGGTGTCACTAGGGAGATAGGTGATGAATTTCCTAATCATCCTGATCTTGGAAAAACAAGCGGCTGAAACGGTCTGTATTTGGATGCTAAAAGAAAGATTAGAGGCCCACTGGACCCCTAGATTTTTTACAGAGTCCTTAGGGACAGGGGGAAGGCTGAGTTCCTGTGGCCACCAGAGAGTTGCATCAAGAGGGGAGGGTTGATGGAAAAAGAGAACCTCCGTTTTAGCCGCATTCATGCGGCGGCAGTTATGGTCCATTCATTTTGAAATGTCCCGCAGACAATACTTCAGAGGATCAAAAGTAGTCTGTGTGGCACTCTCATAGGAGAAAAGCAGCTGAATATCATCTGCATAGGAAGTAGCTATGATGCCCGACCTAGCAATGAGTTCAACCAGAGGAGAAAAATAGACATTGAACAATAGTGGGCTCAAAGCAGAGCCTTGAGGGACACCCCATTTCAGGGTATGGCTAACAGAGGTAAAAGGGTGAGTATAGACTGCCTGGGTGCGATTAGACAAAAAAGAGGTCAGCCACTCCAGGGCCTTCCCCTGAATGCCCTTCGACCGAAGACGGTCAATCAGGATGGGGTGAGAGACGGTGTCGAATGCTGCCGACAAGTCGAGCAGCACCAGCACCGCTCTGGAACCCCCTTCCAGTTTCCACCGCAAAGAGTCGGCCATTTCTATAAGGGCAGACTCAGTGCCATGGCACTTTCCAAAACCATGTTGGGATTCATGAAGGAGGCCGTGGGATTCAATAAAACCTGCCAGTTGTTGCTGCACTAGCTTTTCGAGGACCTTGGCAGGGGCTGGGAGCAGAGAAATGGGTCGATAGTTCACCGGCTCATTAGGATCTGTATTAGCTTTCTTTAAAATCGGGACCAGTTGGGCATGTTTCCAAGACTCCCGTAAAATTCCGGTTTTGAGCGAGTCATTCCAGATGTAGTTGAGGAAGGGATTAAGAAAAAAGGCCAATGATTTATATTGCTTGGCTGGCCAAGGGTCAAGTGGTGAGCCAGAGCGGCATCTAGACAGTTCCATCAGTGAGTGTTCCAGTGAGATTGCCACAAAGTCTGAAAAGGTGGAAGAAGACTCGATGCGGTCAGGTAAAGCCGTAGCACTCCCTAGATCATTATTCTTGGGGAAGGTGTCATAGTTCTTCGCGATCTTGTCTTGTCAGAGAGGCGGGAGCAAAGGGCCTGAGAGACTGGAAGACACTGTTTAAGAGCCAAGGGATCTGTGAAAGTCTTCACTGTGTTAAAAATTTCCCTGGCCGAGCCATGCGCTCTATTAATTTTCTCCTCCAGGTAACGTTTTTTATGCTCAATTATTTTCCTACGGTATTCTTTGAGGGCCAGTTTATATTTAAGTTTTGTGTCAATAGAATAGGATGACCTCCACCGGCGCTCCAACAGCTTACAAGAAGATTTATATTTCCGAAGCTCGTCGGAGTACCATGGGGCGGAGGGAGCTGCTCGAAAGGTTTTAATTGGTCGCATAGGAGCGAGCGAGTCAATAGCAGAGGTGACCCAGCAGTTGAGGTTAGTCAGGCGTGAATCTAAATCAGGGGCGTCTTTGGAAGTGGTATTTACAAGATGTAGGGCAACACTGTCAGGGGAGATCTTACTCCAATTATGTCCTAATGCCTTAGGGGGAATTCTAGGTCTCACATGCTGGCAAAAATGAATAGCAAAAGGGATAAAAAAGTGATCCGACCAAATCACCGGATAGGGATCCTCAATCAGGATGTTTGAGAAATTCGAGCAAACAAGATCAAGAGTATGACCAGCTTTGTGCGTAGGTTGAGAAACCAATTGGCTTAATCCAGCATCTTTTAAAGTAGAAAGAAAGTTAAGGCAAAGCTTGTCAGAAGAGTCCTCTGCGTGTAAATTTAGGTCTCCTAGTAAGGTAAAATTGGCATAGTGTAAGCTAGCCTGAAGGACATAGTCCAAAAATGTAGCCAAGTAGGAAGCCTTAGATTTAGGAGGGCGATAGACCAGTAGCCCTGTCAGTGTGGTATGTTCAGCTAATTTAATACAGAAGGGAAGGGCTTCAATCAGTTCAATTTGTGTGTAAGGGAAGGAAGAGATCGTCCATTGGGATCTATAAATAATAGCTACCTTACCTCCCCGATTGCGACCCGCTCTATTGGCGCATAGGATATTATATTCCGGGGGAATGGCCAGGCATAAAGACAGTTTAGATTCATCCTCCAGCCATGTTTCTGTAAGAAAAAGTAAGGAATATGCTACTTACCAGTATGCATCTGTTCTTGGCATAGAGGGCTGCAGAGTGGTACATTATGAATAGATCGCCATCTGGTGTTGGGCTCGGATGATTGCACTTTGTTTTTCTCTTGGAGAGTCTTTTGTCTCTTGGTGACTCCTCCCTTGGTTGGTAGTGCGCATGGGCATCGGCTCCATCCTTAGATTGTTTTGCCATAGTAGGGTTAGATGGAGTAG
Source organism: Lissotriton vulgaris (assembly GCF_964263255.1). Lineage (NCBI taxonomy): Eukaryota > Metazoa > Chordata > Amphibia > Caudata > Salamandridae > Lissotriton > Lissotriton vulgaris. The sequence goes on from NC_141696.1 coordinate 47,824,708, forward strand.
TATAGTAGAATACAGATAAGAGTGCCCATGTAAGTGTATCTAAATAAGATAATGTTGGAACAGACACAGGTTTCCGGGGAGGCTGGGAGGGCATGTACCACTCTGCAGCCCTCTATGCCAAGAACAGATGCATACTGGTAAGTAGCATATTCCGTTCGAGGCATATGGGCTGCAGATGGTACATTATGAATAGACTATATAGCAGTTCTCTCCCTAGCGGTGGTCACCCGTGTCTGTTGCAACTGTCTGAAACAATGTTTTTAATACTGCTTGTCCCACTCTAGCTTGTTGTGTTGTGTGCACATCTACACAATAGTGTTTTGTGAAGGTGTGCGGTGTAACCCAGGTAGCCGCTTTGCATATGTCATCTAGTGGAATGTTTCCCAGAAATGCCATAGATGCTCCTAGTTTACGTGTAGAGTGAGCTCTAGGAGGAACAGTTAATGTTCTCTTTGCCTTTAAGTAGCATATTTGAATGCATTTTACAATCCATCTGGCAATGCCCGCTTTGGAGATGGGATTGCCTTTATGTGTGGGAGAAAACGCAACAAATAGCTGTTTTGTCTTTCTGAAAGTTTGTGTTCTTTCTATGTAGTACAATATGGCCCTTCTAACATCCAGTGTATGTAGGGCTCTTTCAGCTACTGTTTGTGGTCTTGGAAAGAAAACCGGTAATTCCACTGACTGATTGATGTGGAATGCTGAAATAACCTTCGGTAAGAATTTTGGGTTTGTTCTAAGAACCACTTTATTTTGGTGTAGCTGCATAAATGGTTCTTGAATCGTAAAAGCCTGCAGTTCACTTACTCTTCTAAGTGACGTGATAGCTATGAGGAAGGCTACCTTCCATGTGAGGAATTGTATTTCACACCTATGCATAGGTTCAAATGGAGGCCCCATTAGTCTGGTAAGCACTATGTTGAGATTCCAGACTGGGGAAGGTGGTCTTCTTGGTGGAATGACTCTTTTGAGTCCTTCCATGAAAGCTTTAATTGCTGGTACTTTGAACAATGACAGATGTTGTCTGTTTTGTAGGTATGCTGCTATGGCTGCTAGATGAACTCTGATAGAGGTATATGCTAGGTTACATTGCTGTAAGTGTAACAAATAGCAAATGATTTGTTTAGTAGATGCGTCCAGAGGGTTGATGTGCTTACTGTTACAGTGTATAGCAAACCTCTTCCATTTTGCTGCATAGCATGCTCTGGTGGTAGGACATCTTGCTTGTTTAATGATTTCCATGCATTCTGGTGGTAAATCTAAATACCCAAACTCTATGACTTCAGGAGCCAGATCGCTAGGTTCAGTTGTTTGGGATCTGGGTGCATTATTTCTCCATGGTTCTGTGTAAGATGCATGGGTAATAACCTTAGCTTTTGATGTGGTACTTGTGAGAGTTGTAGCAGCGTGGTGAACCACGGCTGTCTTGCCCACGTGGGTGCCACTAGTATCATTGTCATTGAATGTTGCTGCAGTTTCCGAACCAGTAATGGAATTAGTGGTAGAGGAGGGAACGCGTACGCAAATCTGTTGGACCAATTTATCCACAGTGCATTGCCCTGGGACCTTTGGTGTGGGTACCTGGATGCGAATTCTTTGCATTTTGCGTTCTGATGATTGGCAAACAGATCTATCTCTGGTTGCCCCCATTTTTGGAAGAATGGCTGTAGTATTTGGTCGTGCAGCTCCCATTCGTGCACTTGTTCTGACTGTCTGCTTAGGATGTCTGCTATTTGGTTTTGAACTCCTGGTAGGTGTTCCGCTAACAGGTAGATCTTTTGAGGGATGGCCCATCTCCATATGTCCTGTGCTAGTCTGGACAGTTGGAGAGAGTGTGTCCCCCCCTGTTTTTGAATATAATACATTGCAGTCATGTTGTCTGTTCTGATCAGGACTGCTTTGCCTATTATTTGCATTTGGAAGGCTTTTAGTGCTAGAAATATTGCTAATAGTTCTAGGTAGTTGATGTGCAGTTTCTTTTGCTGCACACTCCACTTCCCCTGTACTGTGTATTTGTCCATATGCGCTCCCCATCCGGAGAGCGATGCGTCCGCTGTTATTATTACTTGTGGAATTGGCTCTAGGAACGACCGTCCCTTGGAAATGTTTTCTGTGTTCCACCACTTCAGAGAGCGATGCGTCCGGTCGTCCACCAACACCAGGTCTGTAATCTGCCCTTGAGCCTGATTCCACTGTGTCGCTAGACACTCTTGTAGTGGGCGCATTTGTAGTCTGGTATGTGGTATTAGCAGTATGCAGGAGGACATCATGCCTAATAGTTGCATAAACACTCGTGCTGGTAGTGAGTGTTGTGGTTGAAATCTTTGTATTAACCCGACCATTGTCTGTACTCTGACTGGGTTGGGGTATGCTATTGCCTTTTCTGTGTCTACTGTAGCCCCCAGGTATTGCTGAATCTGGTTTGGTTGCAGGTGTGATTTCTTGTAGTTCACCGTGAACCCTAGGTGGTGCAGCAATTGAATTGTCTTCTGTGTGTTGTGAAGACATTCTTCCTTTGACTTGGCCTTTATTAGCCAATCGTCCAAGTATGGGAAGACATGTATTTGTTGTCTTCTTAGGTGTGCTGCCACCACAGCTAGGCATTTTGTGAAAACTCTCGGTGCTGTTGTGACACCGAATGGAAGGACTTTGAACTGATAGTGTTGTCCTTCTAACACAAACCTTAGGTATTTTCTGTGGGCTTTGTGAATTGGGATATGAAAGTAAGCGTCTTTTAGATCCAGTGTAGAAAGAAAGTCCCCTTTCTTCAGTAAAGGGAGTACTTGTTGGAGCGTGACCATGTGGAAGTGCTCCGAATTTATGTAAGCATTGAGAGGTCTGAGGTCTAATATTGGTCTTAGGGACCCGTCCTTTTTGGGGATCAGGAAGTATAGAGAGTATACTCCTGTGCCCTGTTGATCTTTTGGGACCTTCTCTATTGCATGCTTTTGTAGAAGTGCTAGCACTTCTTCTCTTAACAATGTTAGATGATCCTGACTCATTGGACGCTGTTTGGGGGGGATGTTTGGCGGGGTATCTGTGAGTTCTAGGCAATAACCGGTATAGAGACAAAATATCGACTCCAAAATATCGACTGGACATAATATCGAGTTTTAAATATCGACTGGACAAAATATCGACTGGACATAATATCGACTACAAAAATATCGTTTTTCAGGTAAGTGAAGTAATATCGACTGTATAAAATATAGATAGCAAAAATATCGATTTTTTAATAATATATAATATTTTATAGTCTATTTTTATGTAATAATATGTGTGAATAGTGTGTATTAATGTTATTAAATATTTTATTACATGAATTTTGTTTTGATAATAATTGCGTAATGTAATTCTGTAGCGGGTTGTGGGTTTATAGGGGAATAGGGTGGGAAGTAATTTAATAATAATTAATTAATTAATATATGTTTGTTAATATTTTTAATTAATAATTAATTGATAATTAATTAATATTAATTAGTTAATTAATTAATATAATTTTGAATATATTTTGTATTAGTAAATAATTGTTAATTAATTAATTGTAATTAGTTAATTACATTAATTAGAGTACATTTTTTATATATTTGATTTTGTGTTATTTTTAAGTAATTAATTTTTATAAAATAATATTAATTATTAAAATAATTACACCTAATGTTCTAATATATTTACTTTATTGTTATTGTTAATTAATAATTAATTGGTAATTAAATAATATTGATACATTTTGGGTAAAGGGGTATTTTTAGGGTTCAGGGTCAGTTTTCAGTTCATGGGTAAAGGGGTATTTTTAGGGTTCAGGGTCAGTTTTCAGGTCATGGGTAAAGGGGTATTTTTAGGGTTCAGGGTCAGTTTTCAGGCCATGGGTAAAGGGGTATTTTTAGGGTTCAGGGTCAGTTTTCAGGCCATGGGTAAAGGGGTATTTTTAGGGTTCAGGGTCAGTTTTCAGGCCATGGGTAAAGGGGTATTTTTAGGGTTCAGGGTCAGTTTTCAGGTCATGGGTAAAGGGGTATTTTTAGGGTTCAGGGTCAGTTTTCAGGCCATGGGTAAAGGGGTATTTTTAGGGTTCAGGGTCAGTTTTCAGGCCATGGGTAAAGGGGTATTTTTAGGGTTCAGGGTCAGTTTTCAGGTCATGGGTAAAGGGGTATTTTTAGGGTTCAGGGTCAGTTTTGGGTTTTTGGGTAAAGGGGTATTTTTAGGGTTCAGGGTTAACAAATAAGATTTTAAAAAATTATTTTTATTATTTTCATTTATTATTTTATTATTATAATTTAATTTAAGTCGTTTTAAGTATATTTTAGTAATTAAAATTTAATATTAATTTAATTTAACACTGTTTTTAATAAAGTCGATATTTTTTACATCTATATTTTTGTTAACGATATTTTGTACTCGATATTTTTGTACTTACCTGTTTGTAGATACAAACTCGATATTTTGACTGTCGATATTTTGTCCACGATATTTTGGCAAGTCGATATTTTGTCAGTCGATATTATTTCAGTGATCCGCAATAACCATGTTGGATAATTTGTCTCACCCACTTGTCTGACGTGATGTTTTCCCAGACAGGTAGGAACTGTGATAGACGTCCCCCGACCGGTGTTATGTGGTCTGGGGGGAGTTCTATGAAGTCACTGTTTTGGTGTTGAGGCGTTGCGGTTATTATTATTTCCGCGGCCTCTTCCTTTATTGTTGTTACCTCTGTAACTGCCTCTTGAATTACCTCTGGGTGATGTAGGTGTGAAAGATGTGGATTGCTGATTCGTTCCTGTATTCTTTGAGCCCCCTCTATAGGTGGATCTACGAAAGGAACCTCTGTGTGTTGGCTGTTGCAATGCTCCCATTGACTTAGCCGTTTCCGTATCTTTCTTCATTTTCTCTAATGTCTCGTCTGTGCTTGAACCAAACAATGTCTTCTGATCAAATGGTTTGTTCAGTAGGGCTGTTTGTACCTCTTGTTTGATCCTGAGATTCTAAGCCATGCGTGCCTTCTTAGCATGATACTAGTGTTAATAGACCTTGCTGCAGTGTCTGCTGCGTCTAATGCACACTTAATGGAAGTATTTGTTATTATTTTACCTTCCTGTATTAATTGGTCTGCCTTCTTCTGATGTTCCTTTGGGAGATGTGTAAGAAGTTTTTCTAGCTCATCGTAATGTGCCCTGTCATAACGTGCGAGTAGTGCTTGTGTATTGGCTATACGCCAGCTATTCGCTGCCTGTGATGCTACTCTTTTACCTGATGCATCTATTAACTTTGACTCTTTATCTGGTGGGGGAGCCTCTCCTGTAGATAACGAGTTTGCTCTCTTACGAGCGTTTGAGACCACCAGCGAGTCTAGCGGTACATGCCCTCTAATAAATATTGGGTCCTTTGGAGTCGCTTTGTATTTTTTATCAATTCTTGGGTTTAACACCCTGGCTCTCACTGGGTTTTCGAATATCTCATCTGTGTGAGTTAGAAGACCCTTCAACATAGGGAGAGTACCTGATGTTCTCTGTGCATTAGGTAGAGTCTCTAACAAGAAATCCTCTATTTGAGGTTCTGTATGTATATCTACTTTATGGTATTTCGCTGCCCTATTAATGAGCTGCACAAAACCTGTGTTATCATCAGGTGGTGAAGGCTTTGAGGGATATAGCTCTGGGTCGTTGTCTTCATCTGACCCTACATCATAATTTTCCCATGGATCCTCCTCATCTGGGATAGTTTCGTCATCCCCTTGAGGTTCTCCCTCCCCCAGATCACTGTCTACATCTGACTGAGGTGTAGCTGGTCTTGGTGTGGAAGGTGTAGGAATATTTGGTCTATTGTGAGGAATAGGAGAAGAGGGTGTTAGTCTAGGACGAGGAGAAGCAGAAGGAGTTATATTCGTCCCCATTGTTCTCTTTTTTGAAGGAAGAGGTTTATCTTCTGACTGTTCACTCTTTCTCTTCTTTGTGACCACTTTCCCAGTTTGTGGATCAATAAACAAGATCTTTTGTTTGGGATCTGTCTGTTGCTCCTGAATCGGTACCGAGGGTCCTGGTTCCGAGAGGTGCTTTTGTTTTCGATCTTCAGATCTTGTTGTTTTCGAAACCGAATGTTTGCTCGATTCCGACTTTCTTGGTATCGAGTGTCTCTTGGGCGATAAGTCATATTTATGTTTCGACATTGAATGTTTCGATCCCGAGCTGTCCTTTGTATGTAGCCTCGGTGCCGAAGTCGATGTCGCCCTTTTCTCGGATCCGACATGGTGGGAGTCCGAGTGTTTCGGTTTCAGTTTCGGTTTCGTTGCCGGGCCCGAAGGCGGGGCGTCGGAAACTTTTTTCAGCGGTTTGACCGGGCCCGAGGGCGGGGTCGTTACCGCACGGGGTCGGTTTTTCGGTAAGGGGACGTCGTCACTCACGGTTTGTAGCTCGATGAGTTCTTCAGCCTCCGACTGGTCCCCTTCCGACCCCGACTGGTCCTCTTCTTCCTCGATTTGTTCGTCTCCGAACAGCTCCGGGATCGCTTCTGCCTGCATTCTGGAAACCTCGTGTCTTCGAGCTCGACGATTTCTAATCGTTAGCTTGGAGGAGAATGCTGCGCAGGCTTCGCAGTCCCTGGATTCGTGTTCAGGCGATAGACAGAGGTTGCACACCTCGTGTAGGTCCTTGTGTGGGAACTTAGCACCACACGTTGGACATTTTTTGAATGGAGTCCTTTCCATGGACTACGGGCTTGACTGCGTCGAGAAAGGCCTCCTTTTCTTCGACGTAGTTCCAAGTTTTTCTCTTCTATTTTGAATTTGTAACGCGTCGGAATGGAAATGAACGTGTTCGAATAACAATACCGTCGAATTGGAAAGGGAATACGCGCCGAAAATCACTTTCTTGCGAAGTTGATCTGGAGCGTCTCGATCTTCATCCGAACCCGATGGCGGAAAAAAACAATCTAAGGATGGAGCCGATGCCCATGCGCACTACCAACCAAGGGAGGAGTCACCAAGAGACAAAAGACTCTCCAAGAGAAAAACAAAGTGCAATCATCCGAGCCCAACACCAGATGGCGATGTATTCATAATGTACCATCTGCAGCCCATATGCCTCGAACATCCCAGTTATTGTCCATCAGAGATTGGGCGATATCGAGAGAATGTTTAGGCAGGGAGCGACAATTAATCAGGCCAGCCTTAATAGAGAAATTGCTAGTGTCTTTAGGGGCCTGAGACGGCGTCTGATCGAAGGGGCACGGGACCAATGTGTCATTCAGCATATTGCAAGGTATGCCTAACTCTGGATATAGGGCTAAGTCCCTTTGAAGAGAAACAGTGAGAGCACAGCATTTGTGTTGTATCGAAAGAAGAGACTCCTTACTATATGTTTTGAAGCAAGATGTTGGGGTTTCCACAGAGTACCTGGCCTCGGCCGTGTCCTGATCGCGTCCTGATCGCGGACAGGCGCAGACGGGCAGGACTCTGGCATGACTCCAACGCAGATCCGGCGCGTCCGCTGACCACGTACGCTGTGCGGAGACATGACTGTTGCCTTTTATGCTGGTGACTGGACGCTTCCCCTACCCAAAATGGCCGCCGCGCTTCTGCCGATTCGAGGGAGAGCCTTCCAGCCCCAAAATCGACCGAGGTAGGCTCAGGGAGCAAGGCAGTGCAGGGAAAAACAATTTAGGTAGGATACCACGTCGAGATTGAAATTATGAGCAGATTAAAACGATGTGCAATGTGCAATGAAATCAAGCGCTTTATTTAAAATGCGGCGAAAATAGAGGCTATAAAATATATAAAATGGTCACAGAGTCACAGCGCACAACAACCTCCCGGCTTCCGCCTCAGGAGGGACTCACACACTCACTCAGAAAGGGCAAAACCTTGCGAGGGGAGTGCCTTTTATGCTGGTGACTGGACGCTTCCCCTACCCAAAATGGCCGCCGTACTTCTGCCGATTCGAGGGAGAGCCTCCCAGCCCCAAAATCGACCGAGGTTGGCTCAGGGAGCAAGGCAGTGCGGGGAAAAACAATTTAGGTAGGATACCACGTCGAGATTGAAATTATGAGCAGATTAAAACGATGTGCAATGTGCAGAGAAATCAAGCGCTTTATTTAAAATGCGGCGAAAATAGAGGCTATAAAATATACAAAATGGTCACAGAGTCACAGCGCACAACAACCTCCCGGCTTCCGCTTCAGGAGGGACTAACACACTCACTCAGAAAGGGCAAAACCTTGTGAGGGGAGTGCCTTTTATGCTGGTGGCTGAACGCTTCCCCTACCCAAAATGGCCGCCGCGCTTCTGCCGATTCGAGGGAGAGCCTTCCAGCCCCAAAATTGTCCGAGGTAGGCTCAGGGAGCAAGGCAGTGCAGGGAAAAACAATTTAGGTAGGATACCACGTCGAGATTGAAATTATGAGCAGATTAAAACGATGTGCAATGTGCAGAGAAATCAAGCGCTTTATTTAAAATGCGGCAAAAATAGAGGCTATAAAATATATAAAATGGTCACAGAGTCACAGCGCACAACAACCTCCCGGCTTCTGCCTCAGGAGGGACTCACACACTCACAAAAGAGCCCTTAGTCGACTCATCTTGTTGAACTCTGCTTTCAAGGTCGGAATGGAAGGCCAGATGGATACATCGAGCTCCCCATGTGGAGGACGAAACAGCACATTCTTACAACAGACAACACGTTGGGAGACATTCACTATGTACGGTATCCCTGCCAGCATACCACAGCAATCTTCATTATTTTATAATAAATAACTACAGTTTGCTAATAACATGAAAGTAGGTGTAATCACCGGGGCGGGTGTACCTTTTTAAAATACAGGCCAAATTTGGGGCTTCTACATTACACGAGCGTGCAATTGTATATTCCTACAGACCAATGAGTGATCGGGTGTTGAAGTGTAATCTTCACCTTTTAAATAAACTTCTTTACCATCCGTCAGACACCTATAGGTTAACAGAAGAGACCAAACCTCATGGAGATATGCACTACCTAATGGTTCATATCTGCCTATGGCATAATGCTTCATGCATGCTTCAAATTTAAACAGTGGAAAAGGTAACATTATTAAACCATGAATAAGCCAAACCGCAGAATTTGTTTCGGCTACCGAAAACGGTAAAGGTTCTAACTTTTCAATATGCAATAGTGAAAACTTAGCATATTTCATTGACATTAATTGTTGTTTAACAGTCGAATTAAATGGTAAAAACAACAAAGAAGTGTTCATGTAATCCCAGGGCACTTTCCCTAGCTTTTAGCGTTTGTAAAGTCCATGCAAATTGAATAAAGGAACGCAATTGATTTTGTCCATGGTACAAAACTGAGACATCATCCTGCACAATATCAATGACAGAAGAAACAATATTATCTAATGTGTAAATTCAAGAAGAAAACGTGTTAATGCTATTATCTACAACTGCAAGCACCTTTTCTAAATTAGCTTAATCAATAGCCCTTAACCTAGGAGCCGCTTCAATTTGGGACAGTTTCCAAAGCTCGTTGTAAACAGCGTAACCCCATCTCTTGGACCTGCCCGTGGCAGGACCTTTCACAAAGTTATTCAAATCAACATCATCAGTCAATTTAGACAAATGAAGCTTAACTGACGCTAAAGTGGAGTGTTTCAGTCAGTCCTGACATAGCTTGCCTACAGAATAGGTAGTAACAGAATGGTCACTCTCAAAACGGAGATCCACCCGGACCTCTGTGTAACCAGGGGCCAAACCCAGAAAACTATGTAGTCATGAATCTGCACTTTTTTGTCATAATAACCAGCCTTGGGGATCCAAACTGGAAATGTTAAAGGACGAATTTTATACCAGATTTTGTAAATCACTAAGGGACTTACTGGTGTGATTATTCCAATCAGAGTATTCTTCCAAATCAGGAATAGAAGGAGCATTTAGTTTTTTAGACGTAGCCAATCCAAAGAGGGTGGTTTGTGAAATAGTTAAATTCAGAAACAACATATGATTCGGGATGAGAAATGCACAATGCAAAGCCTCAGTGCCTTGCACTTGCCAATTTTTAGAACCCCAAACAGATTTAAGATCAATAGTATCTTTCCACAGCTCAAAGTCCCCTATTGCCAATTGTTCGATAAAGGACTTTGAATACAATCATTTTGAGTGGGTAAGTCTAACTTTGGAAGAGGACTTCTCAGTCATCTTAAAAATAAAATGCATCAGGATTGGATTGATTAAAATCAGTAAAGTAAGAACACTTTTTCAAAAGAGTCTTGGAGCTGCCTTCAACAGGAGCGGGACAATGTTCCCATTGTGTGTAATAAACCACATTTCTAAATGTGTTTGCTTAGTGTGAGGTAATATGATTTTTTTTGGTCAATTGTGTCCCCTATCGTAGACCCCAACGGCTCCATGTACATGCTTCTAGTACATGTAAGTTCCCTCCACAACCAGCTATGAAGACGCAAATACATTTGCGTCCAACGTTAACATGTCCTCTTTCAGATCCACCATGAATGGGTCCGATATTCAGTTCCTAAGTGTGCCTTGCCAACGTCTTTACATGGTGCACTTTCACGTTTTTCTGGCCCTGGCGAGTTGGGCCTTGTTTTCTGCCATTCAAGCTTTCTCCAGCCCTCTGCCTCTGGAAGCTGCAGCCTGGACCTGCATCTGTATCCATGACCTTTCACTCACTCCCTGCGCGGCTAGCGGTGCCTGGCTCAGCCTGCCGGCCTGCCAAGACCGTATTCAGCCTTCAAGTTATCTGCTCCGCTCCTCGAAAAATACATTCCTGTCTAGTAGTTTAGGTAAACATCCTTCCCAGCTGCAGAGCAAAGGGCCCGGCCTCACTGTCTCCATGCAAGTAATTCATAGCTTCCGTTACCATGGTAGGCCCATGGCCCCTCACGTCTCATGTAGACACGTAGTCGCATATGCATGCATTAGCAGTCAGTATAGAATAGCCTCTGCCCGAGAGACCTTTCCTTTTAGATAATACAGTTCCTCAAACACAAGATATTAGATATGATTTGGGATTAGGTTGTTCTGACACTCCAGACTTCTGTCTCCACATGTAGGGCTAAATGTCAAGTCCCCTTCACCCTCCAGTTCCACGTCAATCACACTTCATGCTGCTGCGCGTGCGCATCTCTGCCACATGTTCTTGCTGACTCTGCACGATCCTTCCAGGGATCCACCCACTTATGACACCTTTATGTGACGTTTCTAGCACACACCTCCATGTACGCCTAGTGCACGCCTTCTGTTACGTATTTCTGTTCTTATCTCGTTTCCCTCAGCTGTTACGCCTTCTGCATTCAATGTTACTGTATGAAATGACTATATATATGATTTCCTGTTAATAAATCATTGTACATGTCCATTGCAATTCCCACTCTGAACCCTCGTGGCGATGAGTCATGCTACCTGGTTCGAACCAATTCCTTTTTAAGGAATAAAACCCCTTTTAAACCTCAGATACCACGGATTCTGCCTTTTCATTTTGCTGAGTTATTCTTATTGAACTTTACCGCATAAATTCCGTATAGGTAATTAAAATTTACCACATAATTTGGCGCCAGAAGAGGGACCCCTCCCCCACCCCACGCGCCGGCGGTGCGTTGCAGGCCCGGTCCCCTGCCACAGCGCTGACGGACAACTACGCGTACCCGCAGGATTTCCTGTATCTCCCTCAGGCCAACGGAGGTGACTGAGGCTGCGATCGACACCCAGACGAGGCGGTGAGGAGTGCGGAGGATCCCGACCAGAGCCTAGCTGAGAGAGCAAAGTCCGAGGTATCCGGAGGCCCACCAGTTCTGAAGTTCCGAAGTACTTACGTCACGAGTCGAGTCCAGTCGAGTCCAGTCCAGTGTCGAGTTTCCGAGGCCTTCTGTTCCGTGCTTCCCGGTGAGTACCGTTGCTGGGGACGCATCTAGACGAGCGCATTAAATTGTGCCGGTCAAGACGGGTTTGGGTACGCAGACCCGGTCTGCACTGTTTAGCGGTGTATCTGTACTGTTTAGCAGTATATCCAGTATGAAATTAACTAGTTTTATTCTAATCATTATTGTTCGCTCTGAAATGTTTTAGTATGTTTTAATGTCGTGGTAGGAGTGATTGTTCGATCTGCATTATTGTGTTTACTGTATTAGTTGTGTCCAAGTTCGAGTAAGTATCAAGCCCAGAGTAGCACGACTGAAACATGCCGCTGTTCTCTAAACTAAGACAGATAGGAACTAGAAAAGGGATTCTAGAAGAAGCAGTGCCTGTTCCACCTAGGGACACTCCAGGGCACTTTATATACCACAAACACGGCCTAGATGCTGTATTATATCTCGATTTGTGGGTAGACTATACTAAAGATTTAGCAGAGAATCAAAGATGGCCCGCCACAGGGACATGGGATGCCGAGTGCATCATGAGAGTAGAGGAAGCATTATGGAAAAAGAAAGCCAGACAGTCACAGAAGGACGCCATTGAACTATGGCGTAAAGAATCGCACAGACGCACAGAGAAAGCACTCAGGAAAGCAGAGAAACATAAAGAGGATTCAGACAAAGCCCAAGAAAACGTATTAGTTGAGGAGGGGATACGAGTGAAAGCAGAACAAGTAGACCGACAACGAAACACTCTTATGAATGGTATGTATCCTTTGCTGGCCGAGGGTTTACCTAAGGCCACTCCGGAAATACCGAAGGATCTGCCCCCTCCCTTGCTCCCGACTAAAGTACATCACAAGACCACAAAAGACATATTCCTTTCTTCCTATCTAGACGACGTAGCTCCTGCATATACAAACCCACATGCTCAACCACTACCCGCTGATGGTACTCCACCCCGAAATCATCTACTCCCACCTCCGCAACGAACTCCTTCTCCCGTTCCACCCCCTGCACCTGTTCCCCCAACCCTTCCTGCACCTATTCTTCCGATCATTCACCCATTAAATCCTTTTGGTCCTGGCACCTCGGGAGGTGCGACAGGTTTTCACACACCGCCATCAACACACCGATTGACTTATAGGGATTTGGCGCAACAACGTACACCTAAATCAGCCGATTATGACATATTTAAAGAACGTCTCACAGACTGTAGATATGATCCAGTACCCGGTAAAGACGACAGAATGATGCTCGCATCAGTACGATTACGACGAGTTACAAACTTTTTATTGTTACTACCAGGAATGGTTGATCATCTAGACAGAATATATCATTTTGTTCAAACGGGGGAAGGCCCTGAAAGTATTGGCGAGGCCATGGCTTACCAGAAAGTTGACACTCAAGGCAAGATATTACGGTTTTTCATAAACTGCCTAATAAGAGAACAAGATAGGCCTGGTGTAGACCAGGAAGAAATGAAAGCACTCAATAAATGGGGTCAGAATATAGCCGATGGAAAACATGATAAACAGAGTAGCATAGAAAATATGTATCGAAGGATTCGGAAGACAATAGAACAGATACACGAAAGAAGACAGTCAGCACCAGAAATAGATTCAGATAAGAATGAATTTTCAGAGGAGGAGGAACAGCCAGAAACGGCAACAGGACAATCACAATTACCCGTTAGAGAAATGATAGCATATGTAGGTAAGGGAAGACCCTATAATAATTCAATGCGTCCGGTACGTCCGGAAAGTAAAAGAATCTTTCAAGCTGCCATGTCAAATCCAAAGACCCCCGAACATCTATTCCAGGCTACCGATAGAATACTTCAAGAACGCATGGGGTACCATGTACTCAATTCCATGGATGAACAAGAACTGGCCAGGTCAGCCGTACAATGGACTGACGATCCTGATAAATATAGTGATGATGGTTTAGTGCAGACCTTTTTAAACCTTTCCCCTGATGAACAGAAATTAGCTGGTATATATATGGTTCAGCATCTCATTACATTATTCAAAGGCCAACATTCTGATCCAGGTCCCTTACCTGATATTTTAATGGAACTACTCTCGCCACAATGGAGAGGTCTAGGTACTGACTTGATTAAAGTAATTCTAGAACATCGACACGGGTATAATACTTTTCTGAATACACGGTTTGTTCCAGCTCCACCTATAGAAAGAAAATGTATTACATAGACAGACAGAACCCCTTGCGAGAAGTGCATCCAGTCCAGAATGCTGATAATACCCTTAGACGCGTGTTTGTGTACACGCCCATAACGAAAATGGAACTGTTAGAAATGAAGAAATTAGTGCCCAGTCACGATAAAGACCCAGCAGGTTTCCACCGTGAAATTAAAGACATGTTACTCATGGGGGATTATACCTACCCCGACATAATGAAAATATTAAAAGTGTTAATGCCTGCCGGTATTTACGAGAAACTCAAAGAAAAAGATTGGGAGGTAGGAGACCAAAAGATTGATTGGGCTGCATTAGAAGACGAAGAAAAGACTCGTACCCCAGGAACAGGGCTTGGGGACAAATCTAAAGCATTACCAGGATTGTTAGTGCAAGTATTGCCACGTTTATTAGCAACTAAAAAGGAGGACTGGGATGCAATCTCAGCCTGTAAACAGAAACCCGATGAAGACACTAGCGATTTTTATTCCCGATTTGAGAAATGTTTTGGTATTAATAGTGGCCTGAAAGCAAGTAGCGAGTCATATCCACATCTTTTCGTAACAAAGTTAGTCGAAAATTCCCCGCCCCAAGTTAAGAATCGTGTACAGAAAGTCGAGAGTACATGGCAAGCAAATACGCCTTCTCAAATGTTACAAATGTTACAGTACCACCAGAATAGAATTAGAGAGGAACACGAACACGAACAGAGACGCATGAAAGACACGAAAATGAAAATGTTAGTTGCTCAGTCGGTTTCAGCTGACGGTCAGAAAAAGGGCACGGCGCAGTCTAATAATTCAACAGCTCCTGTTAAGGGGACATGCAACTATTGTAAACAGCCAGGTCACTATATAAACGATTGTGCAGTTTTGAAACATAATATACTTACTGGAAAAACTAAAGAGAGACCGCGTCCTCCTAGACAGGACCAGGTCCAACAACAAGTACCACAGAATATCCAGCCTATGCAAGCCTCACAACAGCCAGTACAGACAGTAGCGGTGCCACAACCCCAACCGATTGCTGCAACTCAACATGCATCACAGCAGATGTACCAGTATGCCCAGACTGATTATCCCGATTATCAGCGATACACATGAAACAGCCTAGAGAGGGAAGTTGGCTTGCCTCTTATTGAGGTTCCTGTAGATCAAGAGGGTCCTTATGTACACAGTCAAGTATTAGGGAAAGACAGAAAGTTTTTAATTGATACAGGGGCAAGCCGAACAACGATAAGTCATGACGAGGTCCCAGGGGCACCCCTCTCAGGCTCACAGAATGTTTCCCTTGGTTTTTCCGGCAAGCCTATTATTAATGAAGTATCGCAACCACTTCCCCTTGCAGTTGGTCCCTTAACACGTACTACAGATTTACTGCTCACAAAGTCATGTCCAGAAAACTTGTTAGGTATCAAGACTCTGAAAGCTCTAGGAGCTGTTATTTGCTGTTCTCCGGAAGGAGTACGGTTGTTTCTACGTGACTTTAAAGGTCACTATGTGTTGAGAGATATTGATCCCCGATTACAGAATGTACCTGCACATTTATGGGCGCAAGGCCCCACTGATGTAGGTTGTATGCACATTACACCGTATCGAGTCACACTCAAGCCAGGTGTTGTTTTACCACGAATTCGACAATACAAATTACCCCCCGATGCTGTAGTGGCTTTACTGAAAATCATTGAAGAGCTCATTGCACAAGGAGTGGTTGTAGAAACCAACTCGAATTTATGTAATTCACCTATCATTCCAATTCTTAAACGTACAGATCCCAATGCACCACCAGTTTACCGATTGGTTATTGATTTGCGCGAATTGAATAAATGCATTGTACCGCAGTACCCTGTGGTCCCAGATATCTCATCTCTATTGACAGCTATTGATTCTGAAGCAACGTTCTTTACTGTTATTGATCTTAAGAACGCCTTCTTTAGTGTCCCTATTGATCCGGAAAGCCAATACCTTTTCGGATTCTGTTTAAATGGACGAAGCTTCAAATTTGCACGCGCACCTCAAGGATTCACAGAAAGCCCCAGCATCTATAGCCAAGCACTGAAAAGACAACTCAACAGTATTCACATGCCTGAAAACACTGCCTTACTCCAGTATGTCGACGATCTACTGATCACCGCCCGAAGCGAACCTGAATGTGAACTAGCGTCACTGACGGTTTTACACTTCGTGGCTGACAAGGGGCACAAGGTATCCCCTTCGAAGCTGCAATTCTGTGTTCAGCAAGTTGTTTACTTAGGCCACTTGCTGTCCAAATGGGGGAGACAGCTAACGCCCGATCGCATCCAGTTAATTGCAGGTATGTTACCACCCAGGACACAAAAGGAGGTGCGGGCTTTTATAGGCCTCACTTCTTACTGCAGACAATGGATCCCTCAGTATGCATTTCTAGCAAAGCCACTCATTCAGTTAACAACTCAGGAGGCAGCGTCTTCGACTGTCCTCCCTTGGGCTCAGGAACATACACAAGCTTTTGATGACTTAAAGAAAGCCTTATGTCAAGCACCAGTTTTAGCGACACCATGCTACGGTAAGCCTTTTACACTTTTTGTCACAGAACGTGAAGGTACTGCATTGTCGGTACTCACGCAGGATCAAGCAGGTTCACACAAACCGTGTGCTTACTTTTCTAGTACATTGGATCCAGTAGCCCAGGCTCTGCCTGCGTGCTTGAAATCAGTTGCAGCAACAGCTCTAGCAATCAGACAAAGTGATTCAATAGTGTTAGGACACCCATTGACAGTACAAGTTCCACACTCCGTGGAAGTTCTTTTAAATCGAACACAGACTCAACACTTGACTATAGCAAGATTGACAGGTTATGAATTGACATTATTTCAGCCACACATAGAAATCAGACGCTGTAATACATTGAATCCCGCTACACTTTTGCCATTAACTGAAATAGACCCATTGGCACATGATTGCATTGAAGTCATTACTATCACGAAGAAACCCAGACAAGACTTGACAGACACTCCATTACCAGATCCAGACCTGACACTTTACGTGGATGGTTCATGCATGAGAACAAGTACAGGAGAATTAGTGGCCGCCTACGCAGTCACAACAGAAACTGAAGTCATAGAAACAAGTTGTATTGATACCCTGTCAGCTCAAGCAGCAGAGCTCATCGCTCTGACACAAGCCTGTATTCAAGCCAAGAACAAGAGAGTTAACATATACACAGATTCCCGTTATGCATTCGGAGTTGTTCACGACTTCGGTGTCCTCTGGCGAGAGAGAGGTTTTTTGACTTCTCAAGGTGCCAAAATTCAACACGGTCCCCTCATTCAAACTCTATTAGATGCAATAGATCTACCTACAGCAATATCTATCATGAAGTGTAAGGCACATACAAAAGTTACAGATACTATTTCCCAGGGTAATGACCTGGCAGACCGAACCACAAAACATACAGCTCAGAATCAGATTCACGCCATTGACCTGACAAAGACAATAGTCGCGACACCGACACATTGCATGACAGTTAAGGATCCCGCCCTAGACGTAATTGACATACAGACACATGCTACGCCAGATGAAATCAAGAAATGGACTGAACTAGGAGGGATCCGGACAGAACAGGGATGGATGACGAAGGGAAAATCCACATGGTTTCTCCCCGACTCTATGGTTCAAGTTATCATTAATACCGTACATAGTCCAGCACATTTAGGAGAAAAAGCCATGTTAGACAGTATTCAACATCTCTGGTTCAATAAACACTTACGAGCAGCAGCCAAACAGAAAGTGCGTACTTGCATGATTTGTTGTCAGTTCAACCCAGGTAAAGGCGTTCCCGTAGAACAAGGTGGTTTTCATCCTCCGATCACCCTTTTGAAGTCCTCCAGATGGATTATATTCAGATGGAACGTTGTCGAGGTTTCAAATATGTCCTCGTAGTTGTTTGTGCACTTTCCCGTTGGACAGAAGCATATCCAGTCCCAGATTACACTGCTCCGACCACTGCCAAGCAGCTGGTCCGTGAATTCTTCCCTCGATATGGTTTGCCCCGTGTCGTATACTCAGACAACGGTCAGCCATTCTCGTCCGAGCTTATGAAGCAGGTATCACTCCTGCTAGGCTACCAATGGAAGTTCCACTGTGTCCGACATCCTGAAGCAGCAGGTCTCGTAGAGAGACACAATCAGACTCTGAAAACCCGCCTTGCAAAGATCTGTAGGGAGAAGGGTGTCGACTGGATCGTAGCTTTGCCGGTCGCCCTTTTTTACATGAGAATGGTCGCCCACTCCAGAACAGGGCTATCCCCGTATGAGGTGGTCTTTGGTAGACCACCGAATATGTGGGGGACGCCTTTGCCTAGAAAAATTACTGATGTCGATTGTAATATGTTGACAGATTACCTTGCCTCCTTGATGTCTGCACTACAATCATGTCGTTCACAGGTCGCTGCAGCCTTTCCCGACAACACCGAGGTGAAACCGCATGACGTTGTTCCAGGAGATATTGTGCTTGTGAGAAATTTCGACAGAAAAAGTCCGCTGGAGCCCCGGTGGCAGGCGCCGAAGTTGGTACTTCTCACGACGAGGACTGCAATCAAGGTCGAGGGCCGCAAAGGGTGGCTCCACTCGAGTCATGTGAAAAAATTTCATGCATTGCCAGAGACTGACTCACCCTCCCCCTCTAAGACTGTCCAGATTCTAGTGACTCTAAACTTCCCCTGATAGAGAAAACTCCACAGCAGGAGTATAAAGAAAAATTGAGGTCTAGCAAGTCAGACAGTTTAATTGTTTAAGTCCTCCCCTAGGTGAATCGGTTAGACGTGTTTTCTGACATGTATCCCCTAGACCCCAACAGAGAGAGAGATAGACAGAAACAGCTCAAGAAACGTGAATATTGCAAATCTCTTCGCAGCCACTGCATTGTGACTTTATTGATTATGTTTTTTCTAAGTCTTCTGATTATTGCTGCAAGTGTACTTTTACATATGTACTACCCTATTTTCAAGCGTGCACATTCTCCCTTCAACGTCACTGCCGAGCATTCTTTTAGTGAATTGCCCCCGCATGAACTATCTTACAGACTTGCGCTGCGCAACAATACATTCATTAGTATGTTACATCATTCCCATCAGACCAGCAATGCTACTAATTGTTGGATATGTGGCCGACTCCCTCCCTATCAGAAATACAAAGGAGTTCTGCCTCTTTTTCCGTACCCGTTCACACATAATGGGTCCTGTGGTGCATGGTTTAGTTTGATTAATTCCTTGGATTCAGACTCCGTAGTTTACCGGGGTAACTGGGTATGGGGAAACCTGAACATCGTTTTGCATAAAGTCTGTTTCCCTGACAAGGAGGGTCTCCCCAAAAGGACAGGAACTGATCTAGAAAATGAAGTATATGGATTAGGTAACTTTACACTTAACCTCATGACTCTCAGTGTTGAATCCGAAACAGAACCAGTCTTGCCCGCCATGTCGTTACTTCCAGTCAAGGGTGAATTATGTGTCAGAAAGAATGGTTCAGTACACCTGGGTCATAGTAGATGTACTACTGTGATCGGATTCAGTGATAAGGGCAAGTCTACCTTCAAAGCTTCACGTCATTCCTACTTCATTTGTGGTCATACCGCCTATATACGCCTACCTCTAGATTGGGATGGCACCTGTTACATTGCATTCCTTCTGCCACCTGTTTTTCTAGCCCCTCCTGATTATCACAGAAACACCCATCTAGTACACAATAGGCCCCAGAGAGATCTCCCGATTGTCGACTATACTGAAACGGCATGGGAACAATATACAGACTTCAATAAAGGTTTTTTCCCCTACTTAGGTGCTGTCTTTAATAGTAAATTGATACGAAAATTAACTAGAACCCTTGAAGCAGTAGTGAATGAAACTACTTCCGCTCTAGGTAACTTAACAGAGGAGCAGTCTGCGATGCGGATTGTTGTTCTTCAAAATCGTCTCGTCCTTGACGTCATCCTGGCCGATAGGGGCGGAGCCTGTAAGGTCATCGGGTCAAGCTGCTGTGTTTTCATTCCAGAAAACGCGCCATCAGTATATAGAGCCATAACACGCCTTCATAAGATTGCAAGTCTGATACACCAGAATCCAGGCACCTGGACGTGGTCCGGTTGGTTCTGGACCACGTTGTCAGCCTGGGGATGGAAAGTCCTATCCTTCCTAGGTATTGGCCTTCTCATAGTATTCAGTTGTTGCCTATGTCTGCAATGTGGGCCAGCGATTTGCGGCTTGTGCGCCACATCATGTATTCCTCATTCAAGTCCTCATTCAAAAGGCCGTAAGAAGAAAGAAGAGCAAATGATGTTACATGAACAGATTGATAGATTAATGAGGATTGATATATCATGAAGGGTCCGTAGGGGACAAGGAGGGAATGAGGTAATATGAATTTTTTTGGTCAATTGTGTCCCCTATCGTAGACCCCAACGGCTCCATGTACATGCTTCTAGTACATGTAAGTTCCCTCCACAACCAGCTATGAAGACGCAAATACATTTGCGTCCAACGTTAACATGTCCTCTTTCAGATCCACCATGAATGGGTCCGATATTCAGTTCCTAAGTGTGCCTTGCCAACGTCTTTACATGGTGCACTTTCACGTTTTTCTGGCCCTGGCGAGTTGGGCCTTGTTTTCTGCCATTCAAGCTTTCTCCAGCCCTCTGCCTCTGGAAGCTGCAGCCTGGACCTGCATCTGTATCCAGGACCTTTCACTCACTCCCTGCGCGGCTAGCGGTGCCTGGCTCAGCCTGCCGGCCTGCCAAGACCGTATTCAGCCTTCAAGTTATCTGCTCCGCTCCTCGAAAAATACATTCCTGTCTAGTAGTTTAGGTAAACATCCTTCCCAGCTGCAGAGCAAAGGGCCCGGCCTCACTGTCTCCATGCAAGTAATTCATAGCTTCCGTTACCATGGTAGGCCCATGGCCCCTCACGTCTCATGTAGACACGTAGTCGCATATGCATGCATTAGCAGTCAGTATAGAATAGCCTCTGCCCGAGAGACCTTTCCTTTTAGATAAAACAGTTCCTCAAACACAAGATATTAGATATGATTTGGGATTAGGTTGTTCTGACACTCCAGACTTCTGTCTCCACATGTAGGGCTAAATGTCAAGTCCCCTTCACCCTCCAGTTCCACGTCAATCACACGTCATGCTGCTGCGCGTGCGCATCTCTGCCACATGTTCTTGCTGACTCTGCAGGATCCTTCCAGGGATCCACCCACTTATGACACCTTTATGTGACGTTTCTAGCACACACCTCCGTGTACGCCCTAGTGCACGCCTTTCTGTTACGTATTTCTGTTCTTATCTCGTTTCCCTCAGCTGTTACGCCTTCTGCATTCAATGTTACTGTATGAAATGACTATATATATGATTTCCTGTTAATAAATCATTGTACATGTCCATTGCAATTCCCACTCTGAACCCTCGTGGCGATGAGTCATGCTACCTGGTTCGAACCAATTCCTTTTTAAGGAATAAAACCCCTTTTAAACCTCAGATACCACGGATTCTGCCTTTTCATTTTGACTGAGTTATTCTTATTGAACTTTACCGCATAAATTCCGTATAGGTAATTAAAATTTACCACAAGTGCAGAAAATGATTGCCATAGTGTTGGTAACAAAACAAGTCAGCATAATTGGCAGATTCTAAATACAAATCTTTAGCATCAAAGGCAGCATAATATTTCAAATAAGAAAATAGAGCCTCTACGACGTGGACGTCCCAATCAGAGCGAGTATTCTCTTTAACCACATCCGCCATTGAAACACGAAGTACATTAGGAGTCCGTAGTCCTTTCGGTCCTCGACAACCTCAGGGAGGGGAGGGACACCAATCAATTCCAGGCATTAGTCCTCCTCGATCTCTCTGCCGCCTTTGACACGGTGGATCACACCATCTTACTCTCCCGTGTCGCGGCGGCGGGGATCGGGGGTACGGACCTGGTATGGTTGTCCTCCTTCCTGAGGGACCGCACCAAGGCGGTTTGCCTGGGTGACTTCTCTGCGGACTTCCGGAAGGTTCAGTGCGGGGTCCCCCAAGGTTCCTCCCTCTCACCTCTTCTGTTCAACCTTTACATTTCTCCCCTTATTTTTTCTTTAGAACAAATGGAGGTCACCGTATATAACTATGCGGATGATCTCCAACTTGTTTTCAACCTCTCTTCATCTTCTGCCTCTATTTCTAATTTCCAGTCCATTATGATTTTTATCCGGGACTGGATGGATTTCAACCACCTGAAACTCAACCCCGACAAGAACGAATTGGTGTTGACGGGTGGTTGCTCCAGTCCCTGGTCTTCACTTTTTTGGCCCCCTTCCCTTGGTCTCCCTCCGGTCCCCTCTACTTCGGTCAAAACTTTAGGCATCAAACTCAACTCTCACCTCACCCTTCACTCCCAGGTCAGCTTTGTGGTTTCTTCTTCTTTTCTTTCTCTCGGACCATCCGCAAGGTCTCTCAATTTTTCACCTTCGAGGCCTTGAAGCTGATCGTCCTTGCGATGGTCATCTCCCGCCTGGATTATGGCAACGCCCTATATGCAGGCATACCTGCATATAGTCTCAGGCGGTTGCAGATGATTCAAAACGAGGCGACTCGGTTGGTCTTTAACCTTTCCAAATTCTCACACGTCACTCCCCTCCTGAAAATCTTACACTGGCTCCCGGTTCGGGAACGTGTCCAGTTCAAGCTTGCGACCATCACCTACCAGGCTCGACTGGGCTCGGCCCCTGCCTTCATTTCCTCGGAGATTGTCCCTTACCTTCCAGCTAGGGAGCTCCGATCCTCTTCCAAATTCCTGCTGACAGTTACCCGGTTTCGTCGGAAAAAGTGGGGGTGTCAAAATTTGCGACCCTTGCCCCAGCTCTCTGGAATTCATTACCCTTGGAGCTCAGATCCCTTACCTTATATTCCCAGTTTCGTAAGAAACTTAAAGCTTATTTTTTCAGTAAAATTTTTATGTAGTTCCTTTCCCCTGCCCTCCACCCCCTGTCCCTTGTGGAGATCTGCCAGTTACAGCGCCATGAAACCGCTGGTGAAAGAGCGCTATATAAAACTTTTAAAACTCAAACTCAAACTTAGGGACATTAATAACCTCTGTGGGTCCATGAATCTGAAATGTAATAGCATCCCATACAATCCCATCTAAGGCAGGTCAAGCAGTGATATTCACGAAAGTCTGGTCCCACTTCATTCTGTGTGATGAGGAATGGGGTGCCAAAGTTCCATCAATTAGTCTAATTGTAGTTCTTTCTTTAACATAGTGTCCATTCACAAGACGGAAAAAATACACCACAAATCCAATGGACATGAATAAAAAAATTGAAAAAAGCACCAGCCAAATGTAAGTCCATGGGGGAATTAAAAAATGCTTTTTTAAACCAAGCAGCAAAAATCGAAACTTTAGAAGGGAACTTTGATGTGGTAGAGTCAGTTTTAAATGAAAAACGTGATTGATTAGCCACACAGGTCTTTAAATCAGGCATAGATAAGTCTGTGGGATAAGTGTACTCAGTATCATCAAGGGGATCACCAGCCGTTGGATTCGATAAAGGATTCGTAACTGTATTCCTCTCAATGGCAACATCAGGCCTGGTGGTAGGTCCCGGAGCCAAAACAGAGTTTCGCAGCATCGCTGGACAAGAGACCGCAGGTGTCATACTAAGAAGAATCGGCCACTCTGTGTAGTTTGACATTTTCAATGGAGATGTACCTGTTTCCCTTACGACCAGGAAGTGGAGGTAAAATGACTGTTCTTGTACCCTGCACGCCAAGTACAGGAACTGGAGCACGATATGAGGGGCCGAATTCCTTCTTGTTCTCGACCTTCTCTTGCACCAATTCACCAACTTGGGGTAGCCAGCCAACTACCGGAATCTGCAATGGAGAATCAGATGTGGAGGGAAGTGTTCCTTTGCTGTCTGAGTCTTTTGTAGATTCTGGAAAACAGCACAATGTTCATCTACATCAAAGGGAGCGGCAGACGCCGCCTGGTCTAGACCCTCAGTCCGGAACAAACATTTTGATACCAAAGAGCATTTCTTATGGGGTCTGCCCACCCATAGACCTTCTAGGGAGCATATTAAGTGCACGCTGAACGCTATTGAGGTGGGCTAGCCAGTTCTGGCCAGTACCTAAAACTCTAGCTGTCAAGGATTGCTTTAAGTCACGGTTCATCCGCTCCACAACACTATTGCCCTCAGGCCGATAAGTAAAATTGATACTTGCATAGCGCACTACTCACCCGCAAGGGTCTCAAGGCGCTTGTACGAATACCGCTGTGGAACCCATCATGGCTTTCCCTGTGAGGCGTCCACTCCTGGACACCCCCAAGGTGGAGGCCAGGCATCCTTAGCGTTGTGGGGGCCGTTGTGGAAATTAAGCAAGCTACTGCCCAGAGTTGCAGAGTGGGACTCCATGATTGGAATAGGCACCTAGGCGAGAATTATCAGGTCCGTGGAATTTTGAGCCCAAGACCCGCCGAAGCGGGGAATTGAACCCTGGTCCCGGGCTAGACCTCTGCATCAGGGTCTGCCGCTCTAATCATTGAGCCACACTTCTCCACTTCTCCATAAGGAGACGAAAATTTGACTTGGACCCCCAATGAACACATGGCATCCTTGTATGCCTTAGAGGCGAACACTGGACCCTGGTCCGAGTGGAAGGTATCACATGCAAAAATTCTCACACCGTGGGTGCAAAGCTTTTGAATTTGGTACACTGGCTTTCGTCGCTGCCTCCAAGGCAGGATACGGAGAACAACCAAATTGCGTTTTCCCTGCGACAGTGCATGTTCTTTCAGAATCGCCATTTGCACTGCAGTCCAAACTTTTTCCACAGTGGAAAACCACAGCTCAGCAGAAGTGTACAAGTGTGAATTGTAAGCGATAGGTACTATGTCACCCTCATTAAAAGTCAGATAAGTGAAACCCACCGCCCCAGGTACAATTCTTATCACCAGGTTGGTGTGGGTATCACGAGTCAATAAGAATTTAGATTCTAGAAGATCAGCCTGTAAAGATTGCAAGATGGCTGAATGAGCAGGCAGCCAGCATGATTTGGAAAAAGTAGGTTGTACCAAAGCTTAAAGAGTCTTGATACGCTGGGCATATTCGGGAATGTAAGTACGCCCCAAATTCAAAAAGCCCAGTAAAGGTTTTAGTTTTTTCAGAGTTGTAGGAGCGCGCAGCTGTGCGCCTTTCTCCAAGAAGTGAGGTGCTAAACCTCGACCTTCATTGTTGAGCTCATAGCCCAGAAACAACACTGTGTACTCTGCAATGTGTGATTTTGCAAAGTTAAATTTATTGCCAAAGTCCACAAAACAGCAAATTATGTGGTCACCGCGACACAAATGCGGCGATAATTTGTCGTCTGTGAGATAAATGTCATCCACATACGAGCATGCATCTGGATCGAGTTCCTTCAAAAGAGAGACTATGTGGGCGGCAAAGATGCCTGAACTGTTCTTATAGTGCATTTTCAATCTTCTGAATTGGCGTGGTTTGCCACCACTGGTAAAAGCTGTTCATTGACTACTAATACTGGACAGGTTGTGGGCGAAAAAGCCATTAGATATGTCAAGTGTGGTTTTAAACCTTTTGCGCACGAGACTATCCACAAGGGCATGACTGCGAGTGTTTTGTACCTCGCACGTACGACGGAACCCGGCTGAGGGAGGGACTTCATGGCCATGAGGTACCGCTCGATCTCCTCAGGCATTGTGTCATGCCCAGGGACCCGAAGGTGTGGGGCAGGCGGCGACGCCAGCGACTCCGTCGGAGCCGCGTGGGTGGTGTCACCCGAAGCCCCGGCCACATCGCGCGAGCGTCGGGGTGGGGCGGAGCAACGATGATGTCTCTCCGACCTCTCATACCTCTTACCTGAGGACTTGGAGCCTGACGACCGATGTCCACTCATAGAGCTGTAAAGGCTCCGACCCCGCGATCCGTCCCTCGACCTCCTGTAACCTGGAACGGCACGGGCCGACTGCCGGAGTTCCAGTTGCTTGCGGGACCGCTCCCGCCTAGCTTTCGACGTCAGGGCCCGGCAGTCAGAGCAGGTGCGGTCGTGGTGGTCGAGGCCTAAACACTTGAGGCACTGGCGATGGGGGTCGGTAACCGACATCAGGCGGTCGCACCTGGAACAAGGCTTAAACCCGGGCATCTCTACCGGCACCGTAGGAGTCGAAGACTCGAGAAAAGAAATGATCAAAAAGATCAAAAAGTTTAGTCAAAAAAGACTAAGGGGTAGAGCTTCTCCGGATCTGCGCTAGCTGGCGCGGAAAAAAGAAGAACTGTCGTCAGCGCGCATGGGCGGCGTCTATGTACTCCGACTACATCATTCCGGCGCTAACGACGTGGACGACGGACGCGGACGATGCCTGCCGGCACGCAGGGATATTGCTACGCAAAATCTTACGGATCCAGTCTGGCGCCTGGGGATATTCTAAGGTAAGGAATCTATCACTAACTTGTCTCTTTCAGATACAGCTATTAATTCCTCGCAAGATACCGAACACATTAAAGCTAGCCTCTCCATACTTAAATCTAGGTTATACGAGATCTTTGCTACGAATTTAGCAGAACAGGTTGCAGTATCTCGTGCACAAGTGTATGAAGTAGGGGAAAACTCAGGACGTATTTTGGCTAAAAAGATTAGACAAAAAGTAGTGTCCAATTCCATCAATAATATTCAGGTTGCGGCGGGCCAAATCCATCACCTCCCAGATGAGATTCTAGAGGTTTTCCGAGTATTTTACAGTAAATTGTATAAAGAGGAAGCGTTAAATTACTCACCTGACTGTATTCTGAATTTCTGTGGTCTTGGAAATATGTCTAAGTTGACTTCCGCACAAGTTGCAGCGCTAGACTCAGACATTACTTGGGCAGAAATAGATTTGGCTATTCTTTCTCCTGCGGCCGGAAAGGCTATGGGGCCAGATGGTATCCCCCTTGAGTTTTATAGGGTATAACGTCACTTGTTAAAACAGGATCTCCTTTTAACCTTTTTGGAAGCTCAAAAAGGGACAGCTCCAGTATCTTGGTGGGATTCGACTATCACGGCATTTCCAAAAAAAGATAAGTCCCCTCTGCACCCATCCTCTTACAGGCCTATTTCATTGATAAACGCCGATAGCAAAATATACTAAAAAATTATAGCTTCCCGTATTTCAGGCGTAATTACATCAATTGTCTCACATTGGCAACACAGGTTTATCCCCAACCGGGATACCACGGATCATGTTCGGC
The DNA here is from genome assembly GCF_964263255.1 of Lissotriton vulgaris. Classification (NCBI taxonomy): domain Eukaryota; kingdom Metazoa; phylum Chordata; class Amphibia; order Caudata; family Salamandridae; genus Lissotriton; species Lissotriton vulgaris. The sequence goes on from NC_141696.1 coordinate 47,851,992, forward strand.
GAGTGATCGCCCTAATGGACTGGGCTCAAGAGACTAAGACGGCACTCGGTATTACCCTGTTGGATGCCGAGAAGGCATTTGACAGGGCAGCCTGGCCATATCTCTGGGATTTGCTGTCTTTGAAGGGTTTTGGCCCTCAGCTGATCTCAGCTGTGAAAGTCTTGTCTACCTCTCCAATGTCATCCATCAAAATTGCAGGGAAAAAATCTGTCCCTTTTCCTATTTTTCGGGGCACTCGACAAGGCTGCCCGTCTTCACCACTTTTGTTTGTGTTATACATCGATATTGTTTTAAATAAATTGAACCAAACTGAGGATATCCCACCAGTACAAGTCGCGCGTACTAATTATAGAGCCCTCGCTTACGTGAACGACATAGTAGTGATTACAACAGATATCCAGAGGGTTTTGCCAACTATTGAGGATTTGGCAATTCAATTCGGTGTCTTTTCAGGCTATAAATTGAACATTTCTAAAACGCAAGGTTTATTTGTTGGTCAGAATCAGCCTGTACAGATTAAAACAGTAGCAGTCGCGACATATCTTGGCATTCAAATTACATCCCCAGTGTCTGCTATTCCTGAGATAAATCTTAACACAGTTTTAAAAAAAGCAAACTCTTCGCTTGAGCGAATTGATCATTTGCATCTTTCCTTATATGGCCGGAATAATGTATTAAAAATGATTATACTCCCTAAATTCTTATATATGTTTCGCGCAATTCCGCTCGAATTTCCTCTTAGCTGTTTCAAAGAACTAGAAAGAATGTCAGCCCGATTCTTGTGGATGTATAAACGTCAGCGTAGGTCATTTAAGATGATTCTCTCTAAGGCTAGGGGAGGCTGGGGCGTCCCGCATTTTCTCTATTACTATCTTGCAGCTGTAATACATTTTATTAGCCCATTGATAATTGGTGTCACAGCACGGATTTCAGTCAGCCACTCACCATCAATATATGAATTTGCACTGGGAAAAGACTGCCGGGGTTGTCTGGTTAAAAATATCAAGCCTAGCTACTTTAAAAAAACTTGCTTCAAGACTTTGAAAGCAGCTTACAGGGTAAGGAGACTAATTAAGCGCCAATTAGGGAAACAGAGAATTCTTCTTTATACACCTTTCTCAGCACCACGCATCTTTCCTCCAGTTTTTCAAGATTACGTAATGACGAGATGGCGTAACTATGGAATTCATTGTGTGGGCGATCTCTGGCAGAATGATCGGTTGATTCCTTTCACGGATCTCCTAGACAAATATACGTTAATGAGGAATGATTATTTTAAGTACTCGCAGATCCATAGCTTTTTTAATACTTTATCGCTGCAGCAGCGTTCTGGTTTGCGGAGGATTCCGCTCATTGATAGTATGTTTACAAAAAAATCGATAGGACATTACTATATTTTATTCATTTCCTCATGCTCAGATGATATAGAGCTCTACCAAAGGAGATGGGCTGAAAAGCTGGGTACTGATGTTATTCATTTAGAGGAATCCATTGTATTAGCGAATAGTATTTTGATCACTGGCAGATCACGCTCACAACATTATATGGCAATATTCGATTTATATTATACGCCATTAAAAATCTCTAAATGGGTGGACGACTACAGGAACATTGTGTAGTAGATGTGGGGTGTTTGCACTGGTACATTACACATGTTTTTTCTTTGTCCCCGGCTATCTTTATTCCTCTCCGTAATTCAAACATTTCTGGCAGTATTACTTGACTCAGTTACTTTGACAGGGGAATTACTTTTAATTGGGGTTACAACTGATGTACCAGCAGAAGCGAAGAAAAGTTTATTATTTGTATGTATGGCATTGATACGGGCATGTATCACACAAGAGTGGATTAACCCAGTTCCCCCCTCTTTTGAAATCTGGAGGGCCCGTCTCTTAGCTACATATAATATAAAAGTGGCTATATATATAGAACTAAGGGCCGTAAAAAGAGAACTTTAGGTATGAAGATCTGGGCACGGGTTCGGCGGTGGATTCAAGGGGAACTGGATTAATCTATCGTGCTCCGTGGGCTGTACTAAGTATTCTGCTGGCATACTTTTTTTTTTTTTTGCTATTTCCCCCTTGTATTGGCTGCGGATAATGTACAATGTTACTATGTGTTCTCCTCTATTGGACGGAATTGACCCATGTCAACTATGCTGAATTGTCATTTATTTTGCTCTGTGTTTTTTCTTCTTTTTTTGCCAGCTTCTGGTTTTTCAATGTTGCTATAGGTGTTCTGTTCTTCTTGCATAAAATGGTGAAAAAAATCCAATGAAGAAGTTAAATAAAAAAAATGAAGGAGCTCGAGCTCAAAGCTAGGAGTGAGGAGGCCGGGCCCCTGGGAGGCAGGGGTACCCCGCTCCCGGTAGAAACCAAGGTCCACATCCCCAAGGACGTAGTCAAGGAGTATTATAGGAATGATGACATCCAACAGTGGCTTAAAGCCTTTGAGGTCGCGATGACCTCGCACCGGGTCCCAGAGAAGGATTGGGGGGCCGGGTTGTGGGGGCGGTTCCTAAGCGAAGGGAGGGATACCTTGCTAGAGCTACTATCCGCAGCCCTGAATTCCTACAGCCACATGAAGAAAGCCCTGGTAGCAAGGTACGGGCTCACCCCAGAGATGTACCACCAGCGGTTCTGGGATTGCAAGAAGCTCCTGGGTAGAATACGTCAACTTTTACAGTAGAGCCTTAGAAGGTTGGATCAAGGGCAGCAAGGTCACCACGTTTGACAAATTATTTGACTTGATCGCCTGGGAGCACCTTTCCTTAAATTGCTTCGTAGAAGCGCATCAGCACCTCCTTAACAGCAAGCTTACTAACCGTAGGAAGCTTGCTGTAGAGGCCGACCGCTGGGTGAACACCCAGGTCCCCAGGGGCCCTGTGGGTGATTACGCTAGGAAGGAGAAGGGCCCCCGACAACGAGGAGGGGGAGGCCCTGGTAGGCCGTGGGAGTTTCCGCCAGGCCCCCAACATGGCCCTAAGAAAACCAGCAGCCAGTCTCCCCATCTTCCTCCCTACGAAGCCCTAGGCCCCCCCCCCCCGGCAGACCGGGGCTAAGGAATTCCACCGCCTGTTACAAATGCCAACAACCCGGTCACTATGCCAGTGACCCCCAGTGTCCCTTGCTCAAAAAGCCCACCATCTCTGGTAACCCCTCCCGTCACCTGACGACGGTCGCCCTGGAGGAGGAGTTCGAAGCTACCAAGGAGTGGGAACCCGTAGCAATGTCCCTGGTTTCCCTCGGAGATGGAGGTTTAGTCCCCGGAACCCCACTACCACCCAACACTACGAAGTACGCGCATTGGGTGACCATCAACGGACACCGGGTAGAGGCCCTCCGCGACACTGGTGCCAGTGTCACGTCTGTTCGCTGTCACTTGGTATCCCAGGAACAGATTGTCCCTCACGTCCTCTGTCCCGTCATTGCGGCCGACAACTCTGAGAGCCTCTGCAAAATGGCCCAAAATTCCCTTTGAATGGGAAGGAGTATCTGGCACCCTGCAGGTAGCAGTCCGAACGTCAATGCCAGTCGATTGTTTACAGGGCAACGACCTGGAAACCACCCCGTGGGCCCAAGTAGAACGAACGACCCACCTGAGTATGATGTGTCTACCCGAGTGGGTGTGCGCCACCACTCGGGCCATGGCCGCACGGATGAGTGCTCCAGAAGGAGTGGGGCCAGAAGGAAGGGACCCGAGCCCCACCGTAGGGGGAGAAGAAGGGGTGGGCGGCCAACCTGACCCCTCCGGTCCAGACCCCCCCCCGGGAAACCGACCCAGAAGGAGATGCCCATGGCCCAACCGGTGAGCAGATCGCAGAGCTGGGAAACCTCCCCGGGTTGGACCAATGGCGACAGGAGGGTGGACCTTCCCGGGAAGAGTTCTGCCAGGAACAGACCACCTGCCCCACTCTCCTGGGCATACGGCAGCAGGCCACCGCCCAGGCGGCCAGAGACCAGTCCGGGTCTACAGCGAACCTAAGTCTGCTTGTAGGAAGGTACCTCCTGACTATGGTTGCCCCCAACATTTTGCCCTGTGTTTTAGCTGGTTTTTGACATAGTCGACCTGGGGCCCTGCCAATCAGGACCCCAGGCCTACTGCTCTCTCTTTAAAATGGATTCCATGTACCCTAGGTACATTTCCAATTGGTACTGGGCCACCCTATCAGACCCTGTAACTCAGGGCACGGGTGTACCCAGGGCTGCCAGGGGCTGCAGCATGTATTATGCCCCCCCTGGCTGGCCTCCTAAATTTGACACAACTGGCTGCATGACAGCTGGGGCAAAGTCGTGTAATCACCCTTTGCTGTAGGTGTAGTATACCTATACCTAACCCTAAAATGGACACACAGATTCCTATCAGTCACTCCTATGGCAGGCCTTGACAATCCTGAAGGCAGAGTGCTTGGAATCGTGTGAGATGGTGCTCTGGCATGAGCTGAGCCTGTCTGCAGCTTGCGGAACCAAGTCCTAATAGCTGTTCCATGATATCGCATACCATATACTCTTAAGTGCATTATAATCCTCGCGGTTAAATGCTAACTTTGGTATTGCTTTATCAAAACATGTCGAGTAAGGTGTCATACGAATTGCAATACTAACCCCTCGCCAATTCTGGCGACGGGGTTAGCATTCCACCCTTCTAGAGGGACACGACATGTATGTAACTGTGAACCCCGGTTAAAGTTAACTGAAGCCTCAGCTCCACAAAATGGATGCTGCCACCACAGACACGAGTCTGACCCCCTGCAGCTGGGAGTCCTTCCAGCGAGGGGAGCCTGGACAAAGGGTTTCCTGTCAGGGGCGGTGCTAACACCGTCCCAGACATGGTTTTGTGTATCCTGGGTAGGCAGGGCTTTTCAGGAAGGTGACTGCTGAGTGGCACCCCGGTGCTCACTACGCATAGGCCGGTCAGAACCAGTTCCAGGGGCACACCAGCCCCTGGCCTGGGGAAAGTCCGGCATGGCAGAGGGGTGTAACCACCCCCCTCCTAGTCCCACCCATAGGCAGGACCTAGTCACCGGGTTAGCCCCCTTTTTAGGTTTCGCTGGGGGGCGGAGCCGTTAGGCTCCTCCTCCAGAGAAATCTGTAGTTTCTAGTATGGGTGACTTGAACACGCCTCTCTGCTTCATTGGCTAGCTCCATAAATGGAGGCTAGCCATTGGAACAGAGAGGCGTCCGTCAAAGCCGGACCAGACACGGGGGCGTTCCCGAGATTCTTTGGCTTTTGCCGACGTCACGCGACGCCGGGAACGCCCCCGTGTCTGGTCCGGCCGGGCCGTGCTTGCTGCTGGCACAGATTCAGGGGTGAAACGAGGCCCGCAGTGTTTCCCTGCGCCCAGGATCCCCCCTGTTGATCTGCTGGTTAGAAACGGTCTAACCGCGACCTGGGGCCCCGAAAATCTATTGCCGCCAAATCACCGTCGCGGCCCGGGGCCAGAAACACCCTCCAAAGCGGCCGTTCGTGACCAGGAGCTGCAGCAGCAAAGATCGAAGCCGCCGCGCTCCTATTGGCCCAGCAAGACGAGCCCCTCCAGTAACGCCGCGCTGGGATTGGCCCAGCGCCGCCGCGTCATCGCCGAGGCCGCGCACTGATTGGCTGCCGGCTCAGCATCATCCAGGGGCAGGTCCCGGGAGCCGCGCTGTCATTGGCTGACTCCCGGGCGTGTGTGGAGGCTTGGCGTGAACGCCGCGACCGGATTGGTCCTCGGCGCCCTGCTTGGTAGGAAGCTGCGTGGGAGTGACGAAGCCGGGGAAGACCGACCCGACCTCGCCGAGGGAGTGCCGTGAGATCATAGGCCTCGTCTCCTTGCCTCCAGAGAATTGCATCCCAATCACGGTATTTCAGAGGGTGCATTGTAATAGCTCTTTGAGGGGCACCCAGAGACAGGAAAGACACGTGCGCTCTCCAGGTGAAAAAAGCTTGAAAAACCGCGGACTCCAGCAGTTTTTAATCCACTTTACAATGAAAAGTAACTTTAAACCTTCCGTTCCAAAATGCCAATGAAGCGACTAGTATTATATTTGAGGTTACTTTCTGTGTCACTCGGATGTTTGACACATAGTTTAATCAGCTTGACATCATCCTTTGTGACTTCTCGAATGCCGGTTTCCATATCTCTTCAACCATATCTTTAAATCTGTCCTCATGAAAATTAATTTCACGCAGTTTTTTTTTTTTGCTAAAGCACTGTTGTTGATGTCATTACTACCCTCGGCACATCTCCCAAAGATGGTGTCTGCTCCTGACTGATGAGCCAGTTGCATTCTCTTTCAAGCTTTTTCACAAAAGGGTATTCCCTTTTCGACCTCTGATGATTCCTATTGATTCCTTAGCAAAATTAACTTAGGTTCACAAAAGAAAATCTAATGCCAGCCATCCACCATCCACCCATCCATGCACCCAACCATCATGCATCCATCCACCCACCCACTCACCACACACACATCATCATCCACCCATACACCCATCCATGCATCCATTCAGACACCCATCCATCCACATCCATGCACCCATCCATGCACCCATCCATCCGCCATCCATACATCCACCCCCCACCCAGCACCCATCCATGCATCCATCCAGACACCCATCCATTCATTCACCCGCCCTCCATTCATCCATCCACCCACTCACCACAAAATAATAAAAACATACCCTCTGGTTCTTAAATGTTGGCAACTGTTTGTTTAATATTTACATCTGCAACACATCTTGTTGACACGACATCTTGTTGATGTTGTTGACACGATATGTTTGAAGAAAATGGAACGTGACAGTCTGCTTTGTATATGTCTGCTTTCTCGAACCCTGGTTGATAGCACCAAAGTCGGCAGAGCTATCTGTCAGACCACATCCTCTCACAGTCATCGATGCGGTAATTGTACGATATATAAAATAATAAAAACATGTTTCTTTAATATTAACATATTAACATGTAACCTGTTTCTTAAATGTGGTTTAAAGAAAAGGTACGCGACAGTCTGCTTTGTATATGTCTGCTTTGTATTTTAATTGTATCTTAATTGCTGGCACCTGTTTCTTAATTGACAGTGTGCAACGAAAAGGCCGTTTCTGTAGCCAGCATGCGATTAGCATCTTAACATCGGGCATCTTGCTTTGTATATCAATTGTCTATTCTATTAATTGCGGTCAATTGTATATTAATTGCGTTGTCAATTGTATATTAATTGTGTAGCCAGCATGCGATTAGCATCTTAACATCGGGCATCTTAACATCGCATGCGTGACAGTCTGCTTTGTAATGCGTTGTAATTTCATGCGATGTTAACGGCATCGCGCCGTTGTAGCATCCGTAGTAAAAGCCTGCGATCTCAACGATCCTGCGATGTAAAAGTCGCGGTGCGATAGCACCGCGATGTATTGACATCGATGTAAAGGGTGTTTCCCGCCACGGCGAGCGCTGGAAGTCGGAAAATACACAACTATGCGGTAATAAAGAACAAACAGACATGTATTATTAATCAAATTAATCAAGGGTGTCCATTTCAAGTCGGATGAAAGGGTAGGAGGTCAACGGCGAGCACTAAGAATCATGCAGCACACAAAGTGGTTAGACTCCTATTACGACCCTTCTGCCTGGACGGTGTTATTGGCTCCCTAGGAAATATACATTTCATTTATTTTTCATAGCCCTCGTCTAGAATCAGCCTCACCGTGGGTTGAGAAACTACAAAATCAATACAGGGTACTAAAGGCTAAGATGAGACATGTCCTTCGCCATTGAAACGGAGCAAGAGCGATGGCTGCAGGGTGGGACGTACCATCTAATTTATGAAAGGGGGGGTTAAAGTGGCAACCATAAAGCATGCTCTGTGCGACCAAGGTCCCATTTCTAAATCGTACACCAGAGGCCATACAAAAGCTACCGATGCAGGTTTACAAAGCAGTCAATGGCAGAGCCCCGCACTAGTAGCTCGCACCATTTTCCTATGCACCACAACCTGAAAATATAAAATCAGCTAGTCATTACGATAGTCGCAGCCAGGCCGCCTCTGTGCCATCTCTAGCTCCCGGCCGTCCTGCCTTCTACCTGCTCTGCCCTGAACGCACTAGCCATTGTGCTACCACAATGCCAAGAGCGTGCAGGCACTACCTGTATATCTCAATACATATAGATGTGTGGATAGACTGCTCCTTAGATGTGGGTTTAGGTTGTTCCTTTTCACCAAACACAAGCATGAACCAGCTGTATATCTCACTAGCTGTAGATGTGTGCTTAGATTTTCTCTTTTCTCTAATGATACCAAAACACAAGCACGCACCACCGGTATGTCTCACTAGATATACATGTGTGGATAAATTGTTCCTTTTCTCTAATGATACCCAAACACGAGCATGCATCACTGGTATATCTCACTGGATCTAGATCTATTATATCTCACAAAAATAACTCAAAGGGTTAATGTGCGTGCTACAGAGCTAACAGGTAGATTAATCAAGCCGAAATCGGCTCGCAAAGGGCTGGATTCTGAGAATATGGCCCTTTGCGAGCGCTATTTTTGCATTTAGGATTCATCATCCCAATTGCAAAAATCGCAATTCTAGAAATCGCTAAATTGCGATTAATTGCATTTAAGGAATCTCAATTTGAGATTCCTTAAATGCAATTCATGAACCATTTTAAAATTGCGAATTCGCAATCTGGGGCCACTATTTACCACGAAGTCTAACTACGTGGTAAATAGCAAAAACTTAGAAAAATGCACTAAAGTGCATTTTTCTAAGTTGTATGTTACACACACACATGTCCTTTGGACATGTGTGTGCGCAACACCAGTGTACATTACCATTTCAGGGGTGCTACAAGGTGTCCTTTGGACACCCTGGCACCCTTGAAATTGCTACCTTATTTGCGATTCGCTAATTGCGAATCGCAAATAAGGAATGACTCCCCATTCATTCCTATGGGCCTTTAGGCCCATAGGAATGAATGGGAAAGCCATTCCTTATTTGCGATTTGCAATTAGCGAATCGCAAATAAGGAAGCAGTAGAAATTGCATAAAATATTGCGATTTCTACATGCATCCCGTTTTGCGAGTCTTTAATAGCGAATCCTTAAAATTCGCTAATAAGGACTCGCAAAACGTTACTTTGATGAATCTGGGGGATAGTATATAGGCCACATTGTTTAGATTGAAACCTACTCCACAGCGCACGTAGTCTATTGCAAGACCTATTGTGGCTCACCACGAACCACCAGGGGCTAAGAGCCCACCCATTGCTCAACACTGATTGGCTTTCCTTGTCACTCATTTGCCTGCTTCATATTCATGTCCCAGCTTGTTAATCTGGTATGTGCGTCTGCCATGAAGCATGGTCTCTTTACATCTCTTTTGATTCGTTGCTTTTGTAGCTTCCATTGCTTGCTTCTCAATAACTTTTTTCTTTTATGCTAAGCACTCCGTGTGAGTACTTCTCTCCCCCGCACTCCGAGTAGCTACGTCGCACATTTGTTTCTCCCGGCTCCTTCCATGTTTTGCTTGCCCTGGTGCTTCTCCCCATTGCTTCTTCCACTCACGCTCAAGCTAATGGCAATGTAAATGGCAAAACCAACACATAAATACAAAGTTTGTCATTTACAATGCCAATAGCTCTAACTTTTCCAAAGGCGAAACCATTGCATTGTAAATGCTTGTTTAGTATAAAGATGGGAGCGGGCCCCCTGTTAAAATTAGATCATCTTTGGAATCAAGACACGACTTTCTGCGAAAGGACTTCAAGATTTCTTCATCAAGATTCTCCCTTGTGGCTAAGGAGTAGTCACCCTGCATCCGCAGGCACCATCCTAAAGAACACTGCGGTCTGCTGCAAGTCCTTCATCACGAATCCGACGACCCAGCTCGACGAGACCCGGCTTCCCTGGCACCTCTGACCTCTACTCACCTCTACAGCAAAGCTGAGAACCGTGAGTGCGACGAGACCTCGAGGGACTGACGATCGCCAAGACTGCACGACATCTTTACTGCAAGCCCACCGTGTCCTCCACGGGTGAGTGCTTTGGGGCCTAAGAAGCCCCGACCCTGCGCAGCTCCAGCACCCAAGGTCAGCCTCCCTGCATCTCCACGATCTGCGTGGGGCCCTTCTGCTGTTTGCTGTGCACCGCGTTGTTTGGCTACTAGCCGGCTGGCTTGTGGCCTTCTGAACGACGCCCGACGACATCACTGCTGCTGGTCTGGTTGCTCCAGACTGGCCCTTGCTTCCTTCTTGAAGAGAGGCACTCCGGACCCTCCTGGTCCACTCCAGACGCCATTTTAGGTCCACCGCGTGGGCTTGAATTTGCCAAGGCTTTGTTGCCCAATCCTGGGTCCAGCGACGCCGACAGCTTCTATCTTCGTGGGACAGCTCGATCCTCCTTCCTGGTCGCCGACAACGCCTCCTGGTCTGTGAGATCTCCGAGCCCAGCGTTACCCACACGCCTTGTCGAGGTGGCTACCATCCGGTGCCCTCCTGGTGCCCACTGACTACTGGCTAGTAGTCTCGAACTTGGTCCCCTCTGCTTTCAGGTGTCATCTTCCATCGATCCAGGCTTGGATCCACCGAACTTTCTTCACTGGTCGCCTGCCAGCAACTTCTTTCTTCCAGGCTCCTGGTCCGTCAACGAGGATTCCCGACGTCTTTTGAGTCCTATGCAGCTGCAGCCCCTGGGCTAGGTAACTTCGGCATTTCGGTGCCCCAGCATAGCCTCACTATCCAAGGGTCAGAATCTACTTTCTTTTTCTCCCTACCAGGTCGGGTTCGCCCGAGAACCCTAACTTTGCAATTTCTAGCTACCATAGACTTTGTCCCGCATCTCGCGTGAGAGTGCACACACTGCACCCGAGTCCCCTGGGTCTCCTAGAAGTAATCTAACGATTCTATAGTCAAGTCCTAGCGATTCCAAAGCCTATTAGTACTGTACTTACCTGCTAGTAATTTCGCATTCCACTTTTCAAGTATATGGTTTTCCGTGCCCCTCGGGCATTTGTATATACTGTGCTAACTTAAGTATTTTCGTAAGAGTTTTGGTTTGTGCTTAGTACCCTGTCCTCATAAAGAGTACAGGGCTGTTGTGATCTTTAATAAATAACTGTTTATTTTCATAACACTTGTGTGGTGTCCTTTCACTTGGTGTTCAAGGGGTATATGTGGTATAACAGCTGGCTTAACACGCCCTCTCGAGTCTTTAGCCTTAGACTGCTCGTATCCACGCTACTAGGATAGCTGGTCTATAAGGTTGACTTACAACCAATCATCAATAAGGGTTGCTGGACTGATACATAGTGTTCACCAGAATAGTGACCACTGCATATCAGGCCACCTTCTCACACTGCTGAGCTAGGGTCCGCCCGGGTACTGGTGGTACCCCTGTGCTTCAGGGATTTCCTACTGGGCCTAGCCCACGATGTACCTCTAGCCGGACACCTGGGACAGGATAAGACCTTCCACCGGCTAGTCACCCATTTTTATTGGCCCAGGATGCGCCAAAATGTAGCGACCCACTGCCAGTCCTGCCAGACCTGCCAGGCTAGTGGGAAGAGCGGGGGAAGGCGCAAGGCACCGCTCCAACCCTTTTCCGGTGGTCAGTATCCCCTTTGAGCGAGTGGGAATCGACATTGTGGGACCTCTCGACCCCCGTACCGCCTTGGGCCACAGATTCATCCTCGTCCTGGTGGACCATGCCACCAGGTACCCCAAGGCCATCCCCCTCCGAACCGTGACGGCCCCCGTAGTGGGGCGGGCCCTGATGGGGATATTCTCTCGGGCAGGGTTCCCCCCGGAGGTCGTGAGCGACCGGGGGACAAACTTCATCTCAAAATATATGAAGTCCCTGTGGCAGGAGTGTGGGGTGACGTACAAATTCACTACCCAGTACCACCCCCAAGGCAATGGTCTGGTTGAACGCTTCAACTGGACCCTCAAAGGAATGATCATGGGGCTGGAAGAGCCCCTGACACATAAGTGGGACATCCTCCTGCCCTGCCTCTTGTTCGAGTACCGGGAAGTCCCAAAGAAGTCCCTGGGGTTCAGCCCTTTTGAACTACTCTATGGTAACCCTGTCCGAGGACCACTGAGTCTAGTCAAGGAGGGCTGGGAAACGGCCCCACAGAATCCTCTCCAGGAGGTATTCCGGTACATCCTGGCCCTGAGGAATCAAGCTCGGAAGTTCCGGGAACTTGCGGAGTCCAACCTCGAGGCTAGCCAGGCAGAAATTAAACGCTGGTATGACCAGAACGCTACTTTGGTAGAGTTTCAGCATGGTCAGCAGGTGTGGGTGATGGCCTTGGTGAAGCCCTGCACTCTGCAGGACAAATGGACCGGCCCCTTAAAAGTCGTAGAGCGCAAGAGCCAGGTCACCTACCTGGGAGACGTCCAGTCCCCAAGGAATCCTTTGAGGGTCCTCAACGTGAACCGCCTCAAACCCCACTTTGAGCGGATCGAGGGGAGCATGCTCCTCGCCACCGATGACAGAGCGGAGGAAGAGACCGAACCCCTGCCCGACCTCCTGCGTGCTATGGAGCAGGATGGCTCCATGGAGGGAGTGAATCTCTCCCCCACCTGACCACTGAACAGCGTGAAGACTGTCGCCAGCTGTTGGGACAGTTCTCAGACTTGTACTCCCTGGTCCCCAGCATCACTGATTGGTGTGTCCACGATGTGGACACTGGAGACAGCACCCCTGTGCGGCGCAAGTCCTACTGTGTCCCCGACCGAGTCCGGGCCTGCATTAAGGAGGAGGTCTCCAAGATGCTGGCCTAGGAGTAGTGGAGTCCTCTGACAGTCTGTGGGCCAGCCCCGTGGTACTGGTCCCAAAAGCGGCCACCCCAGGGGCAAGGCCCGAACTAAGGTTCTGCGTGGACTACAGCGGACTCAATGCCGTCACCCGAACAGATGCTCACTCCATTCCCCGGGCTGACGAGCTCATTGACGTCTGGGGGCGGCACACTATCTCAGTACTTTCGACCTGACCTCGGGGTACTGGCAAATTGCCCTTACCGAAGGAGCCAAGGAAAGGTCCGCCTTCTCCACTCCCGATGGGCACTACCAATTCCGGGTGATTCCCTTCGGGAAAAAGATCGCCCCGGCTACTTTCCAGAGACTGGTCAACCGGGTGCTGGCGGGGCTGGAAGAGTTCATTGCCGCCTACCTGGATGATATTGCTGTGTTCAGCACCGACTGGGGGGAACACTTGCGAAACCGCTGGGAGGTGCTGCTGGCCCTCCGCCGGGCCTGCCTCACCATCAAAGCCAGTAAGTGCCAGATTGGCCAAGGGTCAGTGGTCTACCTCGGGCACCAAGTAGGGAGCGGCCAAGTGGCGCCCCTCCAACCCAAAATCTATGCCATCCTGGCTTGGGAACCCCCAACAACCCAAACCGGTGTGAGGGCCATTCTCGGCCTCACCGGCTACAACCGGAGATTCATCAAAGGGTATGGCAGCATAGTGGGACCCCTAACTGAATTAACCTCTAAAAGACAGCCTAAGAAGGTACACTGGACTCCCACCTGTCAGACGGCGTTTGACACCTTGAAGACCGCCGTGTGCACCGGCCTAGTACTTCAGGCCCCTGACTACTCTCAGGAGTTTGTCGTCCAGACCGACGCTTCCGAACATGGCATAGGGGCTGTGCTATCCCAGCTAGATGAGGAGGGCCAAGACCGACCTGTCGCCTTCCTCAGTAGGAAATTACTACCCAGAGAGCGAAGATGGAGCACCATTGAGTGGCAGGCCTTTGCAGTGGTTTGGGCCCTGAAGATACTGAAGCCCTACCTGTTCGGAACTCACTTCCGGGTCCAAACCGACCACCGGCCACTCAGGTGGCTCATGCAGATGAGGGGAGAAAATCCCAAGCTGTTGCGGTGGTCCAATTCCCTCGAGGGGATGGACTTCACCGTGGAACACCACCCAGGCACGGACCACACCAATGCGGACGGTCTATCCCGGTTCTTCCGCCTCAGTGAGGAGAACCCTCAAGGGAATGAGTAGTTCTCCCTGTCTTTCAGCTGGGGGGGACGTGTATTAGACCGGACCTCCTTAGCGTGGCACTGCGCACCCCTGAGCGAGGCTCACCACCCGTGTAACTCTATCCTATGTCCCCAAATAGTGGTAGCCAGCGCAGCCGCCACCCTTCTCCCCGAGAGCAGAAAGCCTAGGGCCCAGGACCACCGATAGGAAGTAGGCCAGCCAGCGCCCTGCCCCCCAGAGCCCAACCACAGTGAAACCAGAGCCCCCATCACCCCCTGGACAGCTGTGGGGAGCGAGCCTTTGACCAGCAGGATGGGGCGGAGGAGTTTTGATGACATCTCCCGCAAGGCCGGTACGATCCTTGCCGGGCTGCAGAGAACTCCTCCCACCTCCGGACTTCAAAGGGGGATTGCCAAATTGGGAGAGGAGCCGCTCAGCACCCCCGGACCCCAAGGAGCCATCTGGACGGGGCGAAACCTGGAGAAGAGAAACTAAAAGAGAAGATATAACTGCGGCCGGAGGCATGGGAAGGGCAGTTGAATCCGAGAAGAAAGGCCCTGCTGACTTGGTCACGGCCATCAGAGAAAACAACGTTGTGCCTACCAAAAAGAGACCTAGGAGCCCTGCGGACTGAGTCGCGGCTCTCTTGGATGCCCCTGTCCCCGTGAGGATAACCCCTGGCACCCCCGACTCGAGCCCTGCAGACGTAGTCGCGGCTCGAGCTTCGCACTGTGCTGACAGCCGGACGCATCCTTTCCATCGCTGTACGCATCGTCCCTGGGAGCGCTTGAGGGACGTCGCGCTCATGGATACCCAGCGTACTCACTGCCGAACGCCCCAATTCCATCGTTGTTCGCTTCGTCCCTGGGAGCGCTTGAGGGATCTCGCGCTCCAGGGTACGCACCGCAGCCTGACTGTGTGCTTCGGACCGAACGGCCCCATAGTACAAGGGAAGGACAGGGGGCGAGTGTCCTGCAGCTCGGCGGATTACCTTGAGCCTGCGGGGCGACTCGCACCCCAGGACCAGGAGTGCCCCCAGACGGAAGACGTGGCTCTGCGCACTACTGAGGCCTGCCAGGTGATAAACCTGCGTTGAACCAGCGGAACCCACCCTTCAGTTCGAGAACAGTGGAGACCTTGACAGTTGCCCCCGGGAGAGACCCACGCACGCACAGCTCGAGGATTGTGAGCCTTACGCCTGGGATCTCCCACCCCTGTGAATCTGCCATCATTTCCCCGTGGCTCGAGGATTGAGAGCCGGGAGAAAAAGACTGACCACAGAAGACTATAAGTACCTCAAGGGGGAACCGTATCCCACCCACGAACATCAACCCTCGAAGACAGAAAGCTAACACCTAACCCCAATGTAAAAGTAAAAGTTTACTGATCTGATGCAAAACTTTATATAAAGAACTTGTTACATATACCTCCCTTGGTGTGGTGTCCCTTTGTAGTGGGATGGTGTCGCTGTGTGCATGACCATAAATGTGTAATCCTCCTCTCACGGAGGCCTGACTCTAGTGCTTGGTAACGTTCCAGGAGGAGGGAGGTCCCAGGGTGGCCAGGAGTACTTACCCCTGTCCCCCCAGAGACCTTTCCCCCTCCAACAATGTGCTCTCAATGTTTCAAGCTTTATTACAAATGTAAAAAAAAATGTTAATATTTCGAATCTGTTCCTGGATTTTCGCAACAACAAAATACACTGAACATAATCTTCACAAAAGTTATTTACTAACGTTTAAGCTATTGCTATTATAAATTACAATTAATTTAATTTAAGTATTCATTATTTAAAAAAATAAAAGCCATTATTTGTAATATTAATACTTCTAAGTCACGTAAATACAAAACATGTTGCATTACAACTGCTATAGGTGTCACATTTGCAAAAGTTAAAAGTATTGGCATTGTAAATGACAAAGCTATTAATTTCATTACTTTCAAAACCAACACATAAATAAAAGATTTGTCATTTACAAGACCAATAGCTAAAACTTTCCTAATGCGAGACCTATTGCATTGCAAATGCTTGTTGTCCCGTGTACTCGGTTCCATATTTTACTGCCTGGCAGGCCAGGCTGCCCTTCTGGGAGGGGGGGGTAGCTTCTTAAAAGGAGACGTAAAAGGAGCGGACCTTGTGAGATTGCCAGTTGGAAGGGTGGAGGGTCGCTCTAAGCGCAGCTGGAGGAACGGTGCATGGGGGATGAGCCCATTGAGTCGCCGGCAAGCAGAGAGGGCAGTCAGTAGAAGAACAAGAAAAGCGGACATCAAAGGAAGGGTGGGAGGGAACAAGTATATTGGGTGTGAGTGATAACGAAAGTAAGAGGAGGAGCATGAAGTGAAGCCGAGCTCGCTGGCGAAAGCAGTCTGCTGCTTTCAAGTCCGAATGCCAGCTTCGCGCTTAAATGCCTCACATGCACTGGCCATAAACCGCATTCCAAAGGTCTTTGGCATAATTTTCCGGTGCCCCTTACTAAATATGTCGCCAACAAGCATTGCTAAAGCAATGCCTGAGGCTCGACCTGACAAGCATTGCTGAAGCAATGCCTGAGGCTCGACCTAAAAAGGTGATGTAGGAATATTTGTCTAGCCACTGGCAACCACTTGGGAGGCATTAAAGCCCAACATTTCTTTGCCCACTGTGCCACTTAAAAGTGTATCTTGTCTTTTTATGCATATACATAAAACTTAAATAAATAAGTAACTACATCTGCAACACTGTTCATTGTGCGAGTGCTGGTGCAATGCAGTGACAAATGTAGCCTTTTGATGACGCTGTGAATTGGAATAATGAGGAGTTGGGGTATTGAGTACAGGGGCAGGGGTTCTCACCATCTTTTGCACCATGATGATCTTGGGCCCGAGGACCCTGCTCTGAGTAAAACTGTCCACGAGACGGAGGCTGAATACAATGAAGTCCACAGAGAGGATGACTCTTCCTGCATAAAACGAGGCTTTGTAGCATCTGCAGACAGAAAGAGACGAGCAGGGTCAGTGTCATTGTAAAGAGGTCTGGGGCACACATGCTACTAGTATTAACTGCCTAATGGTATTGACCCAGCCGAACTGCCCTCCCCTCTTGTATGCTTGTGGGGGTTATGGGCTGGTGATAGGAGCACATGGATGTTAAACCAAGACTGGCGTTGTACCTGATACTATAAAGGACCATGGATCACAGCACCCTAGGATGGGCTCACTGGGTGGGAAGCAGCATCAGGACCATTAGATGGACTCAGAGACCGGTGTTCGTGTTGGTGACACACAATTGCCCCCTGCATGCCATGTAGGGAAATGCATGCTGTGTAGTATGTTTCTGGATTAGGTGTGTGTGTGTGTTTATGTGTGTGTGCACAGGTGCACGTGCATGCATGATTTATAGATGTGTCAACGATTCGGTGTGCTAACACATCAGTTTGATATGACCAGAGTCACACAACTGGGGATTCACACGTACATGCTCCCTCTTCCAACTCCCCTGCAGTGCATGAGCAACTAGTATGAATCCTGGACGGCCAGCCGACAATGTGCAATGGGTCACGGGCTATATGAATTCAAACAAGCACCATGCCCACGGCTGAAGCCTTGTTGTGTTTAAGTGTTAGTAGAACTATGTCTGGGCACCTAAAATAAGGATACCCATAAAAGACATTCAGTGACACAGCCTGGAAACCCGCCCATTAGTCGGTAATAAAATACAGTTATGCATGAGGTGCAGCTTGCCCATCACACCCCAGGACCCCGGTGTCACTGCACCTGCTACCCTAATGTAGTTTACGGGTATCAAAGCTCCCCATTCTACTAATCTTTCCTTTTCTTCTCCCATGTAATGCTCCCCTCTCTGTCTCCTTCATTAGTCTCTTGTCTGTCACTCATCCTCATCTCCTTCCTCCCTTCTCACCTTATTTATTGTTCCTTTCAACTCCTTTTTCTTTGCCCACTCCGCTCATCCTTGTCTCCTTTCGTTGTGTCACTCATTCTTATTTCCTTCTTCCATTCTGTCACCTTTCCTTGCCTTCCTCTCCTGTTCGTTCATGTCTTTTCTTTCTTGTTCCCTTCTCCGCCACTCCCTCTGTACCACCGCCCCAGAAGAGTAAACAAAGCCAAGCCCTGGAATGCACTCTGCCTAAATAAAACAAATCAGAACAGGAACTCTCTGAAATAACATCAGCTGGTGCAAGGAACGCTCGACCCCCGCCCACCTCTGGGCCCCGGTGCACTGCACCGGCTGCACCAAAGGTTGCTGCGCCCCTGACACACAGTGCAGATACATCTGCATCTCTTGGACTACACACAAGTGTCAGCTGTTTGCACCTCCGGTAAAAGAAAAGAGACATACGCCACCATGCCTTTTAAAAAACACTAAGTAACAGTTGTTAAAAAATGGATCCTGGTAAATGTCATTTCTCGTGCAATCTTCATCTGTGAAAGGCGGCAGGTCATTGTGGCACAGGCGGATTCCAGGGACACCTGTGACCACGCGTGCGTTGATGGCAGTATTGTATGGCATGGTAGAAGACCCACCCACCATGTGGGGCTGTTTCTACAACACCCACATCCCATCATTCCTACCAAAGCCAATGCATACATATCCAGCAGCCAGAAAACGCAAGTGACCACCAACGCTGAGGCTTCCTGCTGTGCTGAACTGCTATCTCATGCTGAACCAGCAATCTCATGCTGAGCTGCTATCTCATGCTGAGCTGCTATCTCATGCTGAGCTGCTATCTCATGCTGAGCTGCTATCTCATGCTGAACCGCTATCTCATGCTGAACCGCAATCTCATGCTGAACCGCAATCTCATGCTGAACCGCAAGCTCATGCTGAACCGCAAGCTCATGCTGAACCGTAAGCTCATGCTGAACCGCAAGCTCATGCTGAACCGCAAGCTCATGCTGAACCGCAAGCTCATGCTGAGCTGCTATCTCATGCTGAACTGCTATGTCATGCTGAACTGCAATCTTATGCTGAGCTGCTATCTCATGCTGAGCCGCTATCTCATGCTGAACCACTATTTCAACCTGAGCCTCTATCTCATGCTGAACCACTATTTCAACCTGAGCCGCTATCTCATGCTGAACCACTATTTCAACCTGAGCCGCTATCTCATGCTCAGCCGCTATTCCATGCTGCACCACTATCTCATGTTGAACTGCTATCTCATGCTGAGCTGCTATCTCATGCTGAACCGCTATCTCATGCTGAACGGCTATCTCATGCTGAACCGCTATCTCATGCTGAACCGCTATCTCATGCTGAACCACCATCTCATGGTGAGCTGCTATCTCATGCTAAGCTGCTATGTCATGCTTAACTGCTATCTCATGGTGAACTGCTATCTCATGCTAAGATACTATCTCATGGTGAACTGCCATCTCATGTTGAACCACTATCTCATGCTGAACCGCTATCTCATGCTGAACCGCTATCTCATGCTGAACCGCTATCTCATGCTGAACCGCTATCTCCTGCTGAACCACTATCTCATGGTGAGCTGCTATCTCATGCGGAGTAGCTACCTCATGCTGAACTGCTATTTCATGGTGAACCGATATCTCCTGCTGAACCGCTATGTCATGCTGAACCGCCATCTCATGTTGAACCACTATCTCATGATGAGCTGCCATCTCATGCTAAGCTGCTACTTCATGCTGAACTGCTATCTCATGCTAAGCTGCTACTTCATGCTGATCTGCTATCTCATGCTGATCTGCTATCTCATGCTGATCAAACACAGCGAAAAACCGAAGAACCCAGGCATGGGATAGAACTTCTGAGGAAACCCATTAGAGGTGTGTTTGTTGTTGCCATTAGGCAAACATATAAACATGTACACACAGTTTAAATATACAGACTTAACCAAGAAAATATGGTGTCACTTCAGGTGATTGCGACAAATTCCTGACAATGTGACAATGTTATTCCAGTATATTTGATGTGTTTCATATCTCTTGATAGGTGATATACCAAATTAGTTTAGTGATTGGTGTTGTAATAAATATGAATATTTTTCCAACAATTGTGGGGTTCTTTCCTCTGTGAACATCACTGCCTGTGGTAAATGCACCCTCCTGGATAAGCCTTAGCTGCTCTCCACAGCTACCTCTTGAGAGCTTTGGTTATCAGGGACCACTTACACTATCAGTAAGGGTTGCCTGGACTCAGTGCAGGGTGCATCAGCAATAGGTGTGCACCATATACTGAGCCAGCCTCCTACAGTATACACCCAAATATGCCTACAGAGTTTACTAAACTGCCTTGGTTAATATGCAGCAGACAATGAGCTGGAAGTTAATAGTACAAAATTCAAAAGTGATCTTGTTTAATCTTGTTTAATCGCCGTATCTTAAATAAGTGAAAAATTGCATCTTAGAGGAGACACATTTGAGGAAGTACCGGCCTATGTGTAACTAGGAGTCATAATTAATGCAAGAGCTATATTTGCACCTCAAAGCGAGGCAATTAAAGGAAAGGTGCAGGTACTCAATCATGCTTTCACAACACTGGCAAGATCCATTCGAGCTCATAACCTGAAGCCTCTGGTAGCAGTAATAAAGGCCAAACTGTAAACAACTCTTGCATATGGATTGGAAATAATGATAGGACCTGAGACCAGCCTCCTTGATAAAATCATGATAAGAACCTATAAACAAATTTCCAACTACTCCGATTAGCATTGCCTGTCCAAGTCAGGTTGGAGTTTTCATTGACGAAGCAGTCAATGGTCTGATCCTCAGCGTAGAACAACTTACTTACGGTAATGCATTATCTAGTAGAGACTCTATCTAGTTGCAGATTTCTTACCTTTGAATTTCCCAGGCATATGGCTGGATCCGGAAACTTTCGCCGAGCAATAACCCCTGCGCGCGACGTCGGGTAGCTCCATACGGCTCTGGGTGTCGTTGATGACGTCGGAAGCATCGATTATGAAGTTGCTGTGCCTACGTAGGCGCCACCCAGGCACGAGGTCGTCAGAACTTTTTGTTTTACCACGCCAGAAGCTCAGAGCCACGAAGTGACTGACGTAAACGTGTGCAAAACTAGGGCCCTGAAAGGGAAGAAACCCTAGGCCTACAACATCAGTCTGCAAAGCGGGGAGGCCTGGGTGGGACTGTAAGGAATCTGCAGCTAGATAGAGTCTCTACCAGATGATGCGTTACCCAAGGTAAGTAACTTGTTCATTTGACAGAGACTTCTAGCTGCAGATTCCTTACCTTTGAATCAGATACCCAAGCCATGCCATCCTGGCAGTGGGCTGCGATCTAATGGACTAGACTAAAAAGTCTTGCTGGACAGAGCGGGCAAATTGCCCGTCCTTGTACACTTGACCATCTAGGCAATAATGTTTTGCGAACATGTGCAATGACGCCCACGTCGCTGCCTGACAGATGTCTTGGACTGGGACACCCTGTGCCAAGGCTGTAGTCGCAGTCTTTCCCCTGGTGGAATGGGCCCTTAATCCCTCAGGGGGCAGCTTCTTCGCCAAGGCATAACACATTTTAATACAGAGAACAACCCAGCGAGAGATGGTTATTTTCTGCACTGCCTTTCCCTTCTTTGCTCCCATATACCCCACAAAGAGTTGGTCATTCACCCGGAACTCTCTTGTATGGTCAAGGTAGAACGACAACGCTCTATTTGGGTCCCGCCTGTGGAGACGCTCCTCTTCCTTAGAGAGATATGTTGGAGCAAAGAAGGTGGGTGAAGTGATGGACTGACCCAGATGGAATGGGGTTACAACCTTTGGTAAAAAAAGATGCCCTGGTGTGAAGCAGCACCTTGTCCTGAAAAAACATAAAATAAGGAGTAGAGCTGGATAACACCTGTAACACTCACCCTCCGGGCCGATGCAATCCCCACTAAGAAGGCTGTTTTGATGGTCAACAGCCGGAGGGGACAATTGTGAAAAGGCTCAAAAGGAGCGCACATCAAATAAGTGAGGACCAAATTAAGGTCCCATTGTGGCATAATCAAGGGCATGCGTGGAAACAAGTGAACCAGTTTTTTTAGAAATCTATTTACAATAGGAGATTTAAAGAGAAAAGATTGGTCTGGCAGCTGCAAAATAGCAGGCATCGCAGAATGGTAACCCTTGAGAGTTCCCAAAGCAGAGCCCTGCTGGGCAAGGGTTGGAATGAATAAAAGTACAGTAGAAAAAGGAGCAGAAAGAGGGTCAATGGACCTTTATGTACAGTATAATACAAATTTCTGTCAACAGAAGGATTAAACCGACTTAGTGGAGGGCCGCCTGGTCGCCAGAAAACATGACAGACCTCGGGAGAAAGGTCAAAAGACTTCAACTGCCGCCGCTCAATTTCATCGCATGGAGACGCAGAGTTGACAGGTTCGGGTGGAAAACCCACCTCCGCTGCTGCGACAGAAGATTCTCCCGAAGATGCAGCCTGATCGGAGGATCGACACTCATGCTCAGAAGCTCTGGATACCAGACTCTCCTTGCCCAGTCCAGCGCCACAAGGATGACTTTGGCCTGGTCACTCCTGATCCTCTTCAGAACCCTAGGCAGGAGTGATATGGGAGGAAAGGTGTACAACAGGAATGATCTCCAGTCGCGAGAAAACGCGTCACCGAGTGATAGCCGCCTTGGAAACTCCAGCGCACAGTACTGCTGACATTGCGCGTTCACTCCAGAGGCAAACAAATCTAACCAAGGTTCTCCCCACTGCTGAAAGAGACCTTGGCCACCTCCGATTTGAGATGCCGTTCGTGATCCGCTAGGCATTGATGGCTTTGATCGTCGGCCCTGGCGTTCAGAGAACCTGTCAGGTGTTGAACTACCAGGATTATGCCCTGATGTTCCAGCCACGCCCAGAGACGCAGGGCCTCTCGACAAAGGGTCTATGACCCCACCCCACCTTGCTTGTTGCAGTACCACATGGCGGTGGTGTTGTTCGTGAACAACTGCACCAATCGCTCAGAACTCCAACACGTTTATGTGGAGCCCCGTTTCTGCCGGAGACCAGTGACCCCTGGTCTCCATCTCTCCCATGTGGCTGCCCCATCCCAGAAGTGACGCATCCCGTCACGATTGTGAGCTCTGGTTGGGGAAGGGAGAGAGGTCTGCCTTTGACCCAATCTTGGTTTGTTAACCACCACTGCAGATCCTTTGCAGTTCCTTCCAAGATTTGAACCATGTCTGTGATAATTCCCTGATGGTGTGCCCATTGGAACTTTAAGTCCCACTGTTGCAAGGATTCTGCTCCTACACAGAACTGTGCACAGAGTCCCAGGACCTCAGTGAGTTGCAGTGTACCAAAAACTCACCTCAATACCTAGAAAACCCCAATCAGCAAGCATCAGTGTCACATTAGCTCTTCGTCCTATAGCAAAGGAACCAATCATTGGACAACCCAGAACATGCAACTTAGGATATACTCAGGAATGGTGGGAAGTGAGAACACTCTTTTGTTATGCTCTCATACCAGTCCACGACAGGAGTAAAAAAGAGACAAGTGAAAGGTTAAAATATTTATTTTAACGACGTGCTCTCAGATACAGTATCTTTGCCAACATAAGCAGACATATAATTGGAAATATTATGGTCAGCATTGTTACAATTCCATACAACACACTGGGAGAAATCATATTACAATAATGGTGAAAACAGGTTGTATAGTGCCTAGTTATAACACCCTCACTTCTAGGAACTATGTTTTATAAACTAAAGAAGGTCTCTTGGCTTGTTTGGGGGACCCCATTACCTCTCAGCTCAGCAAGAGTGAATCACATCAGGATCAGCAAAGCTCTCTGCATCCCTGGAAACGGAAATCTTCCAAGTGTGTGAACTCATGGCTACAGTTCACGAATAAAGGAGCCAGAATTTCAGTTGGCTAGCAGCTGCAATGTGTTGTGTCTAAAAACGTGAGCCGATCAGTTCGAACAACAGCTACTTTGTTATGATATTCTTGGAGGTTTGGGCACTCACTGTGCAGACAAGGGTCACGATGTATGTTAGAGATGTCGAAAACAAGCCTTTCTCATGCGAAGACATTCGCGCAGCCTAACTTACAAAAACAGCTATATGCAGTGTCGTGTGCAAAAGCAGCAAAAGGTATAATGGCGTTTAAACTTCTAATAAGCCATGCTAACATAGGAATGTGTGCAAACCAGGCCTATCCCACACAACACCCTCCCTTGATCGGAGAACGTACAATAAATGGGGCAACATTTATAGAATGAAGAGTTCAAGTTCGAATGAGACAGAACCAAGGCCTAGATGTAGGTAATAGCAATTTACCGAATGGTAAATACCGAATTTTACAGATTCGGTATTCACTATTCGGTAATTGCTATGTAGGTAGAATATTCTGTAAAAATACCGAATCTGTAAGATTCGGTAATTACCGATTCTGTAATTACAGAATCGGTATTTGCCATTGATTCCTATGGGCCTTAAAGCCCATAGGAATCAATGGCAAATACCGATTCTGTAATTACAGAATCGGTAAAATTACCGATTTTGCAAGGGTGACAGGGTGTCACTTTGACACCCTGTTGCACCCCTGTTTCTGGCTTGTGTGCCATGTGACACACAGACATGCCCTTAGGGCATGTCTGTGTGCCACATGGCACAGGTGTACATGCACAGATGTGCATGTACACTGGAATTCGTTATTTACCATGGAATAGTATTCCATGGTAAATAACGATTCGGTAAGGGCCTGTGGCACTGATTACAGTGCCACCTACATCTTGATTTACAGAATCGGTAAATTTACCGATTCGGTATTTTACCGATTCTGTATGTTTACCGAATCGGTAAATATACCGATTCTGTAAATAAAATGCCCCCTACATCTCAAAAGCAAAATACCGGTCGGAAACGGCCGAAATCGGCCGTTTCCGACCGGTATTAAGGCTCCTACATCTGGCCCCAAGTTCTGAAATGTTGCCAAATATGATAATTGGGAGTAAAAATCCGAATGAATAATTACTAAACCAATCAAAACATACATGGATTGCCATGGCGTCAATAAAACTTCAAAGTAAAAAGAAGTGAGTAAAAAACGAGTGAGAAAAAAAAAGCGAGTCCTGTAGGTCTATGAAGTACAAAAAATCATCACTTCAATCCAACAGCGTATAGGCACAGTACGTTGCAACCGCTTCCAATAGAAAGTCGTTGTTTTCATCAGTGAACATTTCAGCCATCCAGTTCAGTAATGGAAAAGAGCACACATTATCTTCAACAGCCGGAACCTCTAGCACCATCAGAGGACAGCTCGGGTGTTCTTCGAGATAACTGCGTGCCAAGAAGTCATGGGCTGCAGACCATATATCCCAATTGCCTAGGACTCCATGAGCCGGCTGCGCAGGCCATAATCCCAATACCAGAACAATCTAGTTCATGAGCAACTAAGGGGTTCATTAGTAAATCATAATCCGGGTTGAGAGACACCGTGTTGCGGAAACACAAATCCAGAGCCCATTCAAAACCGCAATCCAGGCAGTGGAAAACTGGCTGCACGCATGTAAAGTGTGAAAACCGGAATAGTAAACCATACGCCACGCTCAAAGTAGCCAGAGGTAGTGATCCATAGTATTCAAGCATCCGGTTATGAAGCTGGAGTGGCCGGGGCAGGTTGTCGAGGGGCACAGGATGTGCAACCATTTTTCAGCAAGAAAAGCAACAGTAGAACACTGGCAATCAATGCGAAGACTAACGGGAAACCGCCAAGAGGCTGGAAAAAAAACAGAATGAAAAAATGCCGGTATCACACCAAATATAGTTTGGAATGAGGTCACAAGGCCAGAACTTACTACTTTAAAAAAGTGTGCCAAGCCCGTGGTGGAGGAGGCATTGAATCTTGTGTGAATCAAAGCACCAAAATGTAGGGGCAGATCTGTATTTAATAAGGCATGTACCTCAGTACGAGTGTTAGCAATGTGAAGGACGAATGTTTCACGAGCAGATGTAGGGGTGACTTCTTTCTGGGACAAAAGAGCCCTTATTTGACTCATATTGTTGAACTCTGCTTTCAAGGTCGGAATAGAAGGCCAGATGCTTACGTCGAGCTTCCCATGCGGAGGGGGAAGCAGAACATTCTTACAGCAGACAACATGTTGGGAAACAGTTACTAAGTAAGGAATTCCCAATAGCATACCACAACAATCTTCATTATTTAATACAAATAACTAGCGTTTGCTAACAACGTGAAAGTCGGTGTAATAGCCGGGGTGGGTGTGCCTTTTAAAACACACGCCAAATTCAGGGCTGTCATGTTACAGGAGCCGTGCAATTGCAGATTTCGACAGACTAAAGAATGATCGGGGGTAGCTGTGCAATCTTCACCTTTTAAATAAACCTCTTTTCCTTCCCTCAAGCACCTATATGTAAAGGGGAGATTCCACACTTCATGGTGAAAAGTGCTACCTAAAGGCTCAAATCTGGCTATGGCATAATGTTTCATGCATGCTTCAAATTTTAACAGAAGAAAAGGCAGAGTTATTAACCCATGAATAAGCCAAACAGCAGAATTTGTTTCGGCCCCTGAAAATGGTAAAGGTTCTAACTTTTCAATATTCAACAGTGAAAACATAGCATTCTTCATTGACATAAATTGTTGTTTAACAATCAGATTAAATTGTAAAAAGCGAGGAAGTGTTCATATAGTCCCAAGGCACCTTCCCAGCCTTCAACGTTTGTAAAGTCCATGCAAACTGCATAATAGAACGCAATTGATTTTGACCATGGTACAAAAGAACAAGTTACTTACCTTCGGTAACGCTTTTTCTGGTAGATACAATATCTGCCTGTGGATTCCTCACCTTGTGAATATCCCCTTGCACCAGCAACATTTGGAAATTATTTTCGTAGCTTCGCGCCGACGTGGACATGGACGTCATAGAGGCATGGCAACGCTTGCGACTTCGCTGATGTCACTGATGCCTATAATAGACCCACGCCGGCGTGATGACATCAGTTCCGCCCTTTTTTCCGTGCCTTCGAGGCACACGGACGGACCAATGACAGTAGAAATATACACAGTATACACAGTACAGATATCAAGGTAACACACACAGTGTGAAGGAAATGCAATAAAACATTTGAAATAAACAACCCCTTGACAATAAAATACATTATAGAAACACTGACCTAGAAGAGTGGACAACGGGGAGGCGGGTGGGTCAGGGAGGAATCCACAGGCAGATATTGTATCTACCAGAAAAAGCGTTACCAAAGGTAAGTAACTTGTTCTTCTGATAGATACATCTGCCGTGTGGATTCCTCCCCTTGTGACTAGAGTCCCACAGCAGTCCCCACTCCCGGAGGAGGGTGTCCACTCTTCTAGACCAGGAAATCCTGAAGAACAGAGCGAGCAAAATGACCGTCCCTCCTCACTTCGGAATCCAAGCAGTAATGCTTCGCGAAAGTGTGGAGGGAAGACCAAGTAGCCGCCCTACAAATATCCTCTACAGGAACACCTCTAGCCAAAGCAGAGGTTGACGACTTAGCTCTAGTAGAATGAGCCCTTATACCCACTGGAGGATCCTTACCGGCCAAAGAGTAGCAGATCTTTATACAGAGGACGATCCATCTCGATAAAGTTCTTTTATGGACCGCTCTTCCTCTCTTGCAGCCAGCAAAACCAATGAAGAGCTGATCATCCAACCGACAGTCTTTAGTTCTGTCCAGGTAAAAAGACACCGCCCTCTTGGGGTCCAGACGGTGTAACCTCTCCTCCTCCTTGAAAGGGTGTGGGGGAGAATAAAAGGTAGGGAGGATAACAGATTGACCAAGGTGGAAAGGAGTCACCACCTTAGACAGAAAAGCAGCCCTGGTCCTAAGAACCATTCGATCAGCATGAATGGACAAGAAAGGGGGCTTAGAACTAAGAGCTTGAAGCTCACTTACCCTCCTTGCCGAGGTAATTGCAACGAGGAAAACTGTCTTAAGAGTCAAAAGCCTCATAGGACATTTGTGAAGAGGCTCAAAGGGAGCACCCATCAGAAAGGTCAAAACAAGATTTAAGTCCCACTGAGGCACAGTAAAAGGTGTAGGAGGGAACTTATTCGTGAGGCCCTTCAAAAACCTTAAAACCACAGGAGATTTAAAAAGAGATGGCTGGTCGGGCAAGCAGAGAAATGCCGACAGCGCTGAAAGATAACCCTTCACTGTGGCAACAGCAAGCGCCTGTTGCGCCAGAGATAGGGCAAACTGAAGAACATCAGATAAATGGGCACTCAAAGGGTCTACAGATTTCTCCCCACACCAAGAGACAAATTTCAACCACCTATAAGAATAGATGGACTTAGTGGCTGATAAGATGACATCCACCACGTCAGGCGGGAGAGAAAAATAACTCACGTTCAATCTCAAGGCATGAAGGTGTAAGGTCTGGAGGTGGGGGTGTAGAACCTGCCCTGCCATCTGGGAGAGGAGATCTGCCCTGAAAGGGAGACAGAGCGGCGGGTGAGAGGAGAGGTGGAGAAGGTCTGAGTACCACACCCTTCTTGGCCAATCCGGGGCAATCAATACGACTTGGGTCCGGTCTTGGCGAATTTTCCTCAGAACCCGAGAAATCAAAGGTATGGGAGGAAACGCGTAAAGGAGTCGTCCTTCCCAACTCAACTGAAACGCGTCCCCCAAGGCTCCTTGCATCGGATACTGGAGACTGCAGAATAACGGGCAGTGAGCTTTCTCCAGAGTGACAAAAAGGTCCACCTGAGGAGTCCCCCACGTCCGAAAGACGTGACGAACCACCTCCGGATGAAGCCTCCACTCGTGGTCGGACGAAAACTGCAGACTGAGACTGTCTGCACAAACGTTCTGAACTCCGGCCAGATGATTTGCCATCAGACAAATCTGATGGTCCTGAACCCAGGACCAGAGATGCAGAGCCTCTCTGCAGAGACACTGCGACCTCACTCCTCCCTGCTTGTTGATGTACCACATCGCAGTCGTGTTGTCCATAAGGACCTGAACCGACCGACCACGAAGGGAAGGGAGGAAGGCCTTGAGCACCAGACGTATCGCCCGCAACTCTAGAAGGTTGATTTGAAGCAACCTTTCCTCTGGAGACCAAAGACCCTTGACCTCCAGATCCTGCAGATGAGCACCCCACCCTAGAGTGTATGCATCCGTAACTACCGTGGCCACCGATGGAGGAAGTTGAAAAGGCTTTCCTTGCGACAGATTGCCTTCCACGCTCCACCAAGACAGATCCGCCGCAGCTTCTCAGGAGATCCTCACTGACTCCCTGAGATCTCCGTTGTGCTGATACCACTGCCTGCGGAGGCACCACTGGAGCACCCTCATGTGTCAGCGTGCATGGTTGACCAATAGAATGCAAGAAGCCATCAGACCGAGCAGGAGAAGGACCTTCAGGACTGGAACAACCGCTCCATTGTAAAATAAAAGAATCATTTCCTGTATGTCACGAATCCTTTGAGGAGGAGGGAATGCACGACATACAGTAGTATCCAGTACCGCACCTATGAACAGGTTGCGCTGGGAGGGCACCAGGTGAGATTTGGGTACATTTATCGAAAAACCCAACCTGTGCAACAACTGAGTTGTCTCTTGCAGATGATGGGGCAACTTCTCCGGCGACTCCGCCTTGATCAGCCAGTCGTCCAGATACGGGAATATCGGAATCCCCGACCTCCTGAGATGAGCTGCCACCACTGCCATCACCTTGGAGAAGACTCGAGGCGCAGTAGTAAGACCAAAACGGAAGGACCGCAAACTGGTAGTGCTGCGACCCAACCCTAAAACGGAGATACTTTCTGTGCGACTTCAAGATGGGAATATGAAAATACGCATCCTGCAAGTCAATCGACACCATCCAGTCCTCTTCCAGCAGCGCTTGAAGAACCTGTGCAAGGGTGAGCATCTTGAACTTTTCCTGTTTCAGGTAAAGGTTAAAAATCCTGAGATCCAGAATTGTCCGTAACCTGTCATCCTTCTAGGGGATCAGGAAATAACGGGAGTAGCACCCCTGACCCCTTTCCTGCTCCGGAACCACCTCCATCGCACCCTTTCTGAAAAGTGCCAGAACTTCTTCCTGCAGGAGAAGCAGGTGGTCCTCCGAACAATAACCCTGGCAAGGAGGGTAATTTGGGGGAAACTCCCGAAAGGGAAGAGCATACCCATTTCCCACGAGATTGAGAACCCAAAGATCCGATGTTATCAATTCCCAATCTCGAAGGAAATGGGTAAGCCGGCCCCCCACTGGGCCCACATGATCCGGAATGGCGGATCTAGGGCTTCTTTGCTGCATTGGCAGGGGGCTGGGAAGGGGAAGAGGAGGAGGCTTGACGACCTCGAGAACGTCCTCTTTGTTTGCCCCTATAAGACCTGTACAGCGTGTTTTGCTGATGCTGTGGCTGCTGCTGCGTAGATTTGTAGGATCGAAAGGAAGATCTGCTAAAACCTCTAGAACGCCTTCCAAAAGTGCCCCTGGTTTGAAGGCCTAATGACTTGGCTGTCGCTCTGCTGTACTTAAAACGTTCTAAAGCTGCGTCTGCTTTCTTGCCAAACAAGCCAGAACCATCGAAAGGGAGATCCAACAATGTAGATTGGACATCTGTTGAAAACTCACTAGACTTCAGCCATGCAGCTCTCCTCGTAGCTACAGAAGAGCCCATGATCCTCGCCACAGAGTCCGCCGTGTCTAACCCACTCTAAATCACCTGCCTTGCTGCAGCCTGTGTATCAGAGATAACTTCCTGGAAGTCCTTTCTATCCTCCTCAGGTAATTTGGGTACCAACTGTTTAACAGTATCCATAAGGGCGTGAACATAACGACCCATCAGGCAGGTCGCATTTGTGGACTTAAGCGCCATACTAGCAGAGGAGAAAATCTTTTTAGCAACCTGATCCTGCTTTCTTGACTCCTTCTCTGCCGGTACTTGAGGAAAAGCCCCTGATGATCGTCTGGAACAGGCAGCCTGTACCACCAAACTCTCAGGAAGAGGGTGAGTAGATAAAAATTCTGGGTCATCTGGAGCAGTCCTGTACCTCCTGGCAACAGCTCTAGACACAGCTGGAGTTGACAAGGGTTTCTTCCAAACCTCTAAAATAGGATCTCTTAGGGCATCATTAATGGACAGCAGTAGTTCAGTCACCGATGAAGGAGAGTGAAGAACCTCCGTGAGTAGATTTGACTTGAACTCAGCAGTAGGTAATGCAATGTTCAACAAATTTGCTGCTTTTTTAATCACAACATGGTAAGGAGCCACATCTTTAGAGGGTTCGTCTGATACTGAAACCAAATCCCACTCAGAGGACAGTTCAAGACCACTGGCCACCGAAAGATCCTCATAAGGATCATCAGGATCCTGTAGCTCACCCTCCTCTAAATACTCCTCATGATAGCTCTCTTCATCCAACAGTCTCTGGGCTTCACGCCTCAACCTGTGCTTCACCCTCGAAGCCGTTGGATCCACCGTTGAATCCACTGAAGTCGGAGCCGGCGCCGAGCACGACGCCGGGCGAGGAAGACTTCCACGACGTCGATCTAGATTCGGCATCAGAGATGATGGAACCGGCGTCGAAGGATTCGGAGCCGAAGACTTCGGCGTCAATGGCTTCGGAGACGAAGGCCTCGCCGGTGTCGGAAGATGCCAATGTGGCGCCAGAGCCGGCATAAAGGGCATAAAGGGCGCAGGGGCATAGGTTTGGGGGACACCCAGTCCAAATGCCATCGGACCCGTGGGACCAACAGGCATCCCAGAGGGGTACATAGCCCTGGAGTAGATACCATACATCGCATTTAGACAATGCGACGGATCCTGACCTGGAGCCGGGAAGGCTGGAAACGAACCCTCAGGTGGATCTCGAGGGCGCGGAGTCAATACCACGTCGACCTCCCCTTCAGGCTGGTGCACCGGAGTCGACAGACCATCGGGCAACGGAGCCTCACCCCCTCCAACTGTCTCGTCCTCGCCTTGATCCTCCCGATCCGGAGAACGTGCTGGAACCGCCGTCTGCTTCGGCGAACCTGGTGAATTCGCATGCGACACACCTCTGGCGTCATGCTCTTCCGAAGCCGAAGACACCACTTCTTTCTCTACCAGCTTCACCTGCGACTTCGGCTTAGAACCCGAATCTTTCTTGGAACGATGTCGGGATTCATGAGATCTTTTCCTATGCTTCTTTTTTGAAGACCTCGAAGCATGGGCCGAGGACGAATCCGAATGCGACCACGAGCGAGATCTTGACCTCGAGCGATGAGTCCGTGACCTAGATTTCTTCTTCTCCTTACTTCCTTTAAGCTTTGCAACAATAAGCTTAGCTTCTCTCTCCCGGAGGGCTTTAGGAGTCATCTTCCTGCAGGAACTGCAGTCTTCGACGTCGTGGTCGGACCTAAGACACCACAAACAGCATTCATGCGGGTCCGTAATGGACATAGCCTTTCCGCATTCCCCACAGACCTTAAAACCCGTCTTCTTCGAAGACATGTCGAATGAGGAGATACAGAAATACTAACAAAGCAAAGTAACAAAGTTACTGAGAAAGCTACGGACAATCCCTAGAAAACCGTTAGCGTCGACGACGCGGAAAAATGGAACTGATGTCATCACGCCGGCATGGGTCTATTATAGGCGTCGGTGACGTCAGCGGAGTCGCGAGCGTTGCCGTGCCTCTATGACGTCCATGTCCACGTCTGCGCGAAGCTACGAAAAGAATTTCCGAATGTTGCTGGCGCAAGGGGATATTCACAAGGTGAGGAATCCACACGGCAGATGTATCAATCAGAACTGAGACTTTCTCTTGCACAATATCAACAACAGAAGAAACAATATTATCTAATGTGTAAATTCGGGAAGAAAGTGTGTGAATACTATTATCTACAACTACAAGCACTTTTTGTAAATTAGCTTGATAAATGGCTCTTAACATAGATGCAACTTCAATTTGGGACAGTTTCCAAACTTCGTTGTAAACAGCATAAACCCATCTCTTGGATCTGCCTTTGGCAGGACCTTTCACAAAGTCATTCAAGTCGACGGTGTCAGTTAATTTAGATAAATGAAGTTTCACTGATGCTAAGATGGAGTGCTTGAGCCAGCTCTGGCATAAATTGCCTACAGAATAGGTAGTGACAGAATGGGCAGTCTCAAAATGGGGATCTACTCTAACCTCTGTATAGCCAGGGGTCAGACCTAGAAAATGATGCTGGCATGAATCTGCACTTTTTTGCCATAATAGCCATACTGGAAACGTTAAAGGATGAATTTTGTAACACTCTCCGTAGATCATCAAGGGACCTACTGATGTGGTTATTCCAGTGGGGATATTCAACCAAATCAGGAAACAAAGGCGCATTTAATTTTTTAGACGTAGCCAATCCAAAGCAGGTTGTTTGTGAAATAGTCGAATTCAGAAACAACATATGGTTCGGGGTGAGCCATGCACGATGCAAAGCCTCACTGCCTTGCACTTGCCATTTTTTACAACCCCAAACAGATTTAAGATCAATAGTATCTTTCCACAGCTCTTAGCCCCCTACAGCTAATTGGTCAATGAAGGACTTAGAATACAGTAATTTTGTGTGGGTAAGTCTAACCTAAGAAGTGGACTTCTCAGTCATCTTAAAATAAAATGCATCAGGATTTGATTGATTAAAATCACTAAAGTAAGAAAATGTATTTAAAAGAGTTTTAGAGCTGCCTTCCATCAGAGCGGGACAATGTTCCCATTGTGTGTAATTAACCACATTCCTGAATGTGTTTGCTTTGTGCAGAAAGTGATTGCCATAGTGTTGGTAACAGAACAAATCAGCATAATTAGCAGAATCTAAATACAAATCTTCAGCATCAAAAGCAGCATAATATTTCAGATCAGAAAACAGAGCCTCTGCGGTTTGGACATCCCAATCATCAGAGCGAATATTTTGTTTAACCACATCCCCCATAGAAACACGAAGTACATTAGGGACATTAATAACCTCTGTCGGGCCATGAATCTGAAATTTGACAGCATCCCATACAATCCCATCTAAGACGGGCCAAGCAGTGATATTAACAAAAGTCTGGTCCCTCTTCATTCTGTGTGATGAGGAGTGGGGTGCCAAAGTTCCATCAATTAGTCTAATTGTAGATCTTTCTTTAACATAGTGTCCGTTCACAAGACGGAAAAAATACACCACAAATCCAATGGACATGAACAAAAAAATTGCAAAAAAGCACCAGCCAAATGTAAGTTCAAGGGGAAATTAAAAAATGTTTGTTAAACCAAACAGCAAAAATTGAAACTTTTGAAGGGAACTTTGATGTGGTAGAGCCAGTGTCAAATGAAAAACGTGATTGATTAGCCACACAGGTTTCCAAATGAGGCATAGATAAGTCAGTGGGTTAAGTGTACTCAGTATCATTAAGTGGATCACCAGCCGGTGGAATCAACAAAGGATTAGTAACTGTATTCATCTCAATGGCAACATCAGGTCTGGTGGTAAGTGCGGAGCCAAAACAGAGTTTTGCAGCATCGCTGGACAAGAGACCGCAGGTGTCATACTAAGAAGAATCGGCCACTCTGTGTAGTTTGACATTTGTCAATGGAGATGTACCTGTTCCCCAGACGCCCAGGAGGAGGAGGTAAAACGACTGTTCTTGTACCCTGCACTCCAAGCAGAGGAACTGGAGCTCGATAGGAGGGGCTAAATTCCTTCTTGTTCTCCACCTTCTCTCGGACCAATTCACCAACTTGGGATAGCCAGCCAAATACCGGAATCTGCAACGCAGCATCAGATGTGGAGGGCAAGTGTTCCTTTGCAAGACTGTCTCTGGTCTTTTGTAGATTCTGTAAAACATCACAATGTTCATCTAGGTCAAAGGAAGCTACAGACGCTGCCTGGTCTAGACCTTCAAGGTCCGAAACAAACATTTTGATACCAAAGAGCATTTCATATGGGGCCCGCCCACCCAGAGACCCTCTAGAGAGATTATTAAGTGCACGCTGAACGCAATTGAGGTGGGCTAGCCAGTTCTGGCATGTATCTAATACCCTAGGTATCAAGGATTTCTTTACATCATGGTTCATCCGCTCCACAACACTATTGCCCTCAGGCCGGTATGGAGAAGAAAATTTGACTCGGACCCCCAATGAACTCATGGCATCCCTGTAAGCCTTAGAGGCAAACACTGGACCCTGGTCCGAGTGGAAGGTACCACACGCAACAATTCCCACAAAGAAACGCAAATCCCTGATGACAGTGCGAGAATCAGCACTCCTTTGGGGCCACACCCACACAAAGCGCGTGCAAGAATCAACTGCAATTAAGATGTACTTATACGCAGTATCAGAGGAGAAAGGACAGCAGTGATCTAATTAAACGCAACCAAGTGGTTTATTAGATATGTACAACTGAGTCTGGCGCGGGTGTGCAGCAGTAGAAGGCTTAGTCTGCTGGCATATGTCACAATGAAGGACATAATCACGCGTCTGTTTATACAATCCGCGCCACCAGTAACGCTGTTGTAGTAGAGATACAGTAGCTGACACACCGGCATGCACGGAGGCCATACACTCGTAAGCTGTAATCAAAGTCTGCCTGCGGTCCACGTTGGGAATCAACCTGTCACCAACGTCATCAATTCTCACATAAGGAACTTTATCTGGACTGTATTTAGAAGGGAAACCTTTAGGGTAATTGCATCCCTTCTCTGTTGCGGCAATAGCTGCCAATATGTCATCATCAATTTTACTTTTGGAACATGTAACTGCTGCTACCAAGTATGTTGCAACTGCTGTCTTGGCCGCTTCATCGGTGAGACTGTTGCCAACAGTGTGAACTCCAACACGC
Organism: Lissotriton vulgaris; assembly: GCF_964263255.1. Classification (NCBI taxonomy): domain Eukaryota; kingdom Metazoa; phylum Chordata; class Amphibia; order Caudata; family Salamandridae; genus Lissotriton; species Lissotriton vulgaris. The sequence goes on from NC_141696.1 coordinate 47,887,721, forward strand.
TGGTGACCAAGAGTATGAATTACAAACACGAGGGGGAGCCATTCTTTAAGCTCATTCGAACCCAAATCATTTTATGTTTTATTGTGCGACCTTTGGAATCACGATAGTCATTTTGAGTCCAAAAGAACAAACTGTCAATGTATGATTGAACACAGTAGTAAGAGTCACTGATGATAAGAGTAGTCACACTAGGATCTGCGTACTCCAATGCAAGCATCGGAACGCAAAGTTCTGCCAATTGGGCGGTTCAGTCCCCTAATGTCTGTGTATGCAAAACATCAGACTTGAACTCTCTGTTTACTATAGTACCGACCACAATTGCGCAGGCCGAAGAAAATGCATGCTTTGAAACCGTTGCGGGCTGCGCGGACCTGTCAGTGTAAATGATACAATGGAAATCCTCCAGCAGGCGCAAGGTCAGAGGAGCTGGATGAACAAATTCATACTGTAAAAACCAATGATTCTGCAAAGAGGCATCAAAAATGAAAGGGACATCCGGAGATGTCAAGGACATTGTCCATTGTATCACCTAGGCTGCAAAGCTTTTGAATTTGGTACACTGGCTTTCCCCACTGCCTCTAAGGCAGGATAAGGAGTAACAACCAAAATGCATTTTCCCTGCGACAGTGCCCGTTCTTTAAGAATCGCCATCTGCACTGCTGTCAAGACTTTTTCCACAGTGAAAAACCGCAACTCAGCCGAGGTGTACAAGTGTGACTTGTAAGCGATAGGGACTGTGTCACCCTCATTAAAAGTCAGGTAAGTGAAACACACCGCCCCTGGGACAATTCTCATCACCAGGTTGGTGTGGTTATCACGAGTCAACAAGAATTTAGATTTTAGAAGATCAGCCTGCAAAGATTGCAAAATGGCTTAATGAGCCGGCAGCCAGCAAGATTTGGAAAAAGTAGGTTGTACCGAAATGTATAGTGGCTTGATACGCTGAGCATATTCAAGAATGTAAGAACGCCCGAAATTCAAAAAGACCAGTAAAGACTATACTTTTTTCAGCATTGTAGGAGCGCACAGTTGTGCGCATTTCTCCAGAAAGTGAGGAGCCAAACCTCGACCTTCATTGTTGAACTCATAGCCCAGGAACAACACTGTGAACTCTGAAATGTGAGACTTTGCAAAGTTGCATTTGGAACCGAAGTCTGCAAATTGACAAATTATGAAGTCAACGCGATACAGATGCAGGCCATAATTCGTCGTCTGAGATAAATGTTATCAGCATACGAACATGCATCCGGGTCGAGTGCCTCCAAAAGACAGATGATTATGCGGGCGGGAAAGATGGCTGGACTATTCTTTTAGCCCATAGCCATACGACGGAATTGGCGTTCTATGCCACCACTTGTAAAAGCTGTCCATTGACTACTAATTCTGGACAGGTTGTGGGCGAAAAAGCCATTGGATATATCAAGTGTGCTTTTTAAACCTTTTGCGCAAAAGACAATCCACAAGAGCGGAACTGTGAGTGTTTTGCACCGCGCACGTACGACAATGAGAGTTTAAGTGCAGGCAATCCAATACCAAACGGTACAAGCCATCAGGCTTAGTCACAGTAAAAAGAGGGTTAGTCATCGGAGACACACATGTTTCAATCACACCTTGATATTCCAATTGTTCAAGGATCTCAGCGACTGGAGCTTTCGCTTCACACCCCACTGGGTATTGGGGTTGAGGCCGTGGCATAGACCGCAATGGTATCTCATGTCGGGGGGAAAATTTGTCCTAACCACAGTGAGTATGATACAAAGCTGGTGCAAGCACCTTAGCCCAATCTTCTGCGAAACGCAGGGCTTGCTCCTTCGGCACAGTGTGTGCGAAACTAGGGAGGATCACCTCCTCCCCTTGCGGATCAGCCAAGACAAAAGGTGGGGGCCAGTCGGCCTCCGCCAACAAAATGTCATAGGTAGTAGTCAAATTTTTCCAAAATACCCCTCTTACAGTACATTGTATGTCACCTTCAATCAAAAGGACAATTTCAAAAAGTCTTTCAGGGAGTGCTACTCTAGTATCAGCTGTCTCAACAACAACGAAGGTATCAGTCGCTGTCACCTTCAGTAGTGGACGCAGTGCCTCTCGCACTATGGTAATCTCCACCACGCTGTCCAGCAGCGTCAGCGCCCATATCAGATTCTGTAGCTGTGTTCTCAATATATGTGGCATATCTCACTGTTAAAGCGGCAACTTTCTTCTCGTGAAAATGAGGTCTTTGACGCGGTGAGTCATCCTACTTGTCTTTACCGTCAGCCTTGCGGTGCTGCTCATGGCTCTGTTGATTACCCTGGCCTCTGCCACTGCCTCCTCCACCGGTTGGATGAGACCGATGTTTCCTGTAAAGAGCGAGGAGAACCTTCATCAGGAACCTGATATCTATCAGGTGACTTAATTGTAGTGTGGTCGCGAAACTCCTATGTAAGCTCAGCAGGCGCAGTTATTGGCAAAGCAGGACGGGACACCTGCTTCTGCTGCTGTTTCCCCTGTCTTTTATTCTTACTCCAATTCTGTTTCTGAACTTTCTGGCAATCATCTGTATCAGAATTCACCGACTGAGTTTGCTGCTGTTTTTGTTTTTTTGCAAAAGGCTTATCACCCAAACTATTATGGCAAATGGTTTATAAGCCACCATAATAATTTTCAGTAACTAATGGGGCTTCTCTGCCTTGGGGACATCGCGCAAAGCATTAGACACCTGGAAGCTTACTGCATCTCCCTTAACATTAGCAAGGACGAGATCGGAAACTACGTCAAACACTCCAATGAGTCTCATTCCCTATTCAACAGCAGCCTCCGGCCCGTGCTAATCCAGAACACGCTTAATGAAGGAGTGTAGGACAGCCATAGACGGCGTGCCGAAGCACCTAGTATAGACTGCCGCAAAAATAATCCCCAAGTGGTACAGTCAGTCACTTCTGGCACTAAGCCTTTTTGCAAACTTATCGTAAGGATCCTGTGCTTCTCCATAGGAGTCGTGCTAGGAAACACTGCCTCCAGCTGGTCAAATTTCTCGACAAGCCAGAAAGGCATATCATCCTTATACTGGGGACACTTGCCCATAACTGCATTAACCATAACGGGACTAAGCTTCATCCCATTCGGCCCAACTGGATGCGCTGCACCTCCAGGTGCCCCACCCAGGAGGTTGCAGGAAATGTAATGAACCAAGCCCCATACAACTGCTACAGCAGAAGCATAAAGGGGTCTCTATTCAAGAGCTGTACAGCGGCCCGCATCAGGGTGCGGGGTAAAACCAGCTAAAACAGGCCAAGAAGCACCTGGAATGGACAACGGTCCTAGTCTAACCGCCGTAAGAGTGTGGGGGAGGGCGCCATTAAACCAAACGCTATGCTGCCTGGCAGAAATTGCAACCTCCTGTGTCCTACAGGGAGTGTACTCCCTGGGCACAGCAGTGGGAGTATAAGTATGAAACACATTAGTATTAGCATCGACTGCAGGAAACGTAACCTATGAGTAAAACAGTTCAAACGGGTATGCTGTGTCAGTACATACAACAAAAACCACTACCATGCGTCTAAGGGGACATTGAAGTCCTGAAAATGATTGCGTACAGCCAATCGACTGTGCACTGGGATATCAACGGCCGCCATAACGACACAGAAAGAGATTAGTACAATGCAAAGAAATGAAGCACAACTGGGTAGTAAGCCAATAGAAAATTGTTTTAAAATATCAAGCTTGAAAAGACCTATTTAATTATAGGCAGGTTTATCCGTCACCACTGTCATCCGGAAACAATAGTGAGGGGGTCGTGGACTGATATAAGCACTACTCGAGAGTCTCAAATTAAGACCACAATGTTAGGTGCACCATGTTGCAAGGATTCAGCTCCTACACAGAACTGTGCACAGAGACCCAGGACCTCAGTGAATTGTGGTGTACCAAAAACTCACCTCAGTACCTAGAAAACCCCAACTAGCTAGCATCAGTGTCACATTAGCTCTTCGTCCTATAGCAAAGGAACCAATGATTAGACAATCCAGAACATGCGACTTAGGATATACTCAGGAATGGTGGGAAGTGAGAACACTCTTTCGTTATACTCACATACCAGTCCACAACAGGAGTAAAAAAGAGACACGTGAAAGGTTTAAATATTTATTTTAACGACGTGCTCTCAGATGCAGTATCTTTGCCAACATAAGTAGACATATAAATAGAAAAAATATGGTCAGCATTTTACAATTCCATAAAACACAAATGGAGAAATCATATTACAATAATGGTGAAAACAGGTCGTATAGAGCCTAGTTATAACACCCTCCCCATCTAGGAACTATGTTTTAAAAAGTAAAGAAGGCCTCTTAGGCTTGTTTGGGGGACCCCATTGCCTCTCAGCTCAGCAAGAGTGAATCACATCAGCATCAGCAAAAGCTCTCTGCATCCCTGGAAACGGAAATCTTCCAAGTGTGTGAAATCATGGCTACAGTACAATAATACAGGCGCCAGAATTTCAATTGGCTAGCAGCTGCCATGTGTTGTGTCTAAAAATCGTGAGCCGATCAGTTCGAACAACAGCTACCTTGTTATGATAACCTTGGAGGCTTGGGCACTCACTGTGCAGACAAGGGTCACGATGTAAGTCTAGAGATGTAGAAAACAAGCCTTTCTCATGTGAAGACATTCGTGCAGCCTAACTTACAAAAACAGCTATATGCAGTGTTGTGTGCAAAAGCAGAAAAAGGTAAAATGGTGTTTAAACTTCTAATAAGCCATGCTAACATAGCAATGAGTGCAAACCAGGCCTAGCCCACACTACACCACTGCAGAGCCCGCATAAGCCATCTCGCTTGTCTTACCAACAGGAGGTTCAGTGAGGTTGACTCTGAGGCCCAACAGCCTCAGAGTCAGCCTCACTGAAATGCAGGATAGAGGCTGAAATATAAGAATGTCCTTGACTAGCAGCTCGGTACGATAAGCCCTAAATTGCACTGTGTCCAGAACAGCTCCAATGAAAAGGAGCACCTGAGAAGTAGTCAGGTGCGACTTTGGCATGTTTTTAGAGAACCCCAGCGAATGCAGGAGGTCTACCCTAGTCTGAAGGTGGGATACGACTGCCTGGGGCGAGGACGCCTTCAACAGCCAGTCGTCGAGGGAGGGGAAGACTGAAACCCCTACCCTGCGCAGATGAACTGCAAAAACTGCATTCACCTTGGTGAACACCCGAGGGGCACTGCAAAGGCCGAAGGGGAGCACGGTAAGCTGAAAGTGGTCGTCGCCTACCTTGAACCATAGGTATCGCCTGTGGCCTTGCAGGATGGGAATGTGAAAATAGGCATCCTGCAGTTCCAGCGATACCATCCAGTCTCCTTGGGCTAAGGCAGGCAAGACTTGAGCCAATGTGAGCATTTTGAATTTCTTCTTTTTGAGGAAGAGATTGACGGTCCAAAGATCAAAAATGGGCTGAAGTCCGTTGTTCTTCTTCGGAATCAGAAAGTAGAGGGAATAACAGCCAATGCCTACTTCTGAAACTGGAACCCTTTCTATAGCTCCTTTGGCCAAAAGAGCTGTAACTTCTTCTTGGAGCAGTTCTAAGTGATCCTCCACCAGCCGTTGCTGACTTGGCAGAATAGTAGGAGGAAAAGAAAGGAAAGGAACAGAATAGCCCTTCTGGACGACCTGCAAGACCCACTTGTCTGTTGTTATAGATATACAGCGGGGGAGAAACTGATGAATTCTCCCACCCACTGGAGTAGTGTGGTCCTGCAGAATCAGCCTAGGAGTGCATGGAGTCTGCGGCTGCTGGGGGCAGTGTGGCGGACGACTTCTGACCTCCATTCTGAGGACGGAATGTACAGCGTCTGAGTCCACCACCGGCTTGGGTAGTCTCTACGGGACGGTGGTTAGGACAGGGCTGATTTGGCTGGAAACCCCTTCCGTTGCCACAAAAGGGGCGAAAGGAAGACTGGCCAGGAGGAGTGGAGGAGAGGCCTATGGATCTGGCCGTAGCTCGAGAATCCATGATCCTGACCAGGGCCGAGTCAGCCTTTTCCCCAAAAAGGCAGGTTCCATCAAAGGGAATGTCCATCTAATTGGCCTGGACATCCCCCGAGAAGCCAGATGTATGAGGCCAGGTGTGGCGCCTAAAGGGTCTGTCGTTGAAAGACCTGCCCAGCAAATCGGTCATATCCAAACCACACCGAATGGTGAATTTTGCCTCATCTCTCCCGATATGACATCCTGGAAGGGCACAGCCAGGCCTCCTCCAGGACATGTGGCAGCATTTGCGCAACCGTCACACAAAGAGAGTGGGAGAAACGGCCCAATAAGCATGCAGTATTCATCGACCGAAATGCCGGACTGGAGGAAGAAAACATCTTCTTCCCCAAAGATTCCGGTCTCTTGGATTCCCTATCCGGAGGGGCGGAAGGGAATGTGCTCTGGGAAGTAGCAGCCTTCACCACCAAACTTTCTGGGGTGGGGTGTTGGCTGAGGAACTTTGGGTCGCCCGGTGCTGGGCGATGGCGTTGTGCAATTCTCCTGTTTACAGTGGCCCCTGTGCTAGGTTTGGACCAAGTTCCTAGTAGGACGTCCGTAAGTGCCTCATTAAAGGGCAAAGAGGATCCAGAGGTGGAAGCCCCAGGTTGAAGCACTTCAGTCAGGAGATTAGTCCTGACCTGCACTGAGGGCAGCTCCAGTACAAGGATCCCAGCTGCCCTCTCAACCAGGATAGCATAGGACGCCCCATCCTCTGTAGCCACTGTAGGTAGAGAGAGCATGCCAGTGTCTGGGGAAGTATTCAGACCACTAGCTCCCCCAAGTTCCCAATACCAGTCCATAGTCTCCTCAGAGACATCCTTGTTCTCCAAAGGGTCTCCAGACTCCTCCCATTCCTCTCCTGAGCCTAGCACGTCCACAAAGTACTCAGGCGACAACCTAGAAACCCTGGGTTCTGTCAACATCAGAATCTGCGTCGAAGGACGCTGTTCCGGCTCTTGTGCTACCAACAGCCGCCGGAGACGCCGCTGGCACACACTTTGGGTTCGAAGTCTGGGAAGGTTGCATTAGTACGACTGGCGTCAAACTGGGTCCAAGATCGGACCCCTGAGGCCCCATCGGCGCTCTGGCAGAAGCCGATGACCTCAAACCCAATGGGGCCCCATCCGACCCTATGGGGCCCGAGGGCTCACCAACAGGGTCGTTCTACTCAAATATGCGGTGTATGGCTTCGTAAAAATTCTTCATTTGAGTGGGAGTCGCTCCGGCTCCCGGAAATGGAGGGAGGTGCGAAGTCGACTCTGGCTCCGGCTCCGCAAAACTGTGCCTAGAACCTTAGTGCTCCTTACCTCTCTCGGCGACGGACACCAGTTAAGGTGAAGTCGAAGTCTGCTTCGACTTCTTCTTCTTCTTCTTGTGCCTCTTCCCCGAGTGTCCTCATGACCTCAAATGGGAGGCAGAGGACTTAGGGCTCCGGGAGCGATCCTGTGACCTCCTCTTCTTCTAACAGGATTGTGACCTCTTAGGATTTTTGCTTAACAGTGTTGACTGTCAGTGTCGACCTTCAATGCCCGCTCCCTCAAGGTCTTTGGAACCATCACTGGCAGTCTGAACACAACTTTGAATCGTGGTCGCGTTCAAGACACCACAGACATACCTAGTGGGGATCGGTAACCAACATTGTGCGGGAAAAAGTACTGCTACCCGACATCCCTTGCACACAAAGTCATCCAAAATTTCGACAAAGGTGTGGCTTGGAGCGTCAAGATGGCAGTCGCACTCTAAGAGTGCTCTGGACCCCTCCATCATCCGCTCCAAGATACATCAACATTGGCAGCCATCCAACCCTACATTCTGCGCCTTGTGCCCCACCGCAATCTTAGATACCGGCCGGTGATGTCAAAAACCATGAACTGCGTGCGGCGCTCGAGTGCAACTCACCTCTTCCGTCGCCATACCTAAAATGGTGGCACCTGCTCCTGGTCTCCCAGAGGCCAGACCTTTGCCCGTGGTGGTGGGGCCAACAGCGGATCCAATTCACCCGTGACCTGAGGACCTGAGGTGGAGGCTGGCAGGAAGGTGGCTCATAGGGTGCTGAGAAGATCCAGGATGTTTCCTGCGACCCAGAGTGAAAAATCAGGATGCGCGGCCCGGGGTGAAGCTCTCTCCCGGGCCGTCTCCTCGAGGATGCTGAGAGCACACGCTGTGTCCCACTGCTGCCAGAGACCTCGCAGAGGTGATGCTGGGGATCGGCCGCCAGCTCGGGAGGCGGGGGTGCAGTGGTGACTGGGGGCCCCCCACCACTTATCCAGAGGTCCTCCTGTGGCCGTGGGCACCCAGGGCCTGGGCGGGCCTGCGGAGGCTGAGCATGCTGGTGTCTGCTGGTGGTGCTCACCGGCGCCTCAGAGGATGGCGGAGCGACATTCCCTCGAGATCCAGTGAGAAGCGATGTGGGAGAAGGTATGGTGCGCAACCCCCGGCCTGCTGTGATTCTGGGGCCGCTTTGAGGGGAGATCGTGGCGAAGAGATCGGCTGCATGCATCAAGCAGAGGGGAGCTCAATCTCCTCCTCCCTCCTCCTTCCCGCTACTATCGTAGGACTCCGTTGACCCTGCGGCCTGGCCGGGCATGATCCGGTGGTGTCCCTGTTGTCGGCGGCAGTCTGGGTGGCGCCCGAGGCCCCTACCTGCACCGCCAGACCCTCCTGCACGCAGTTCTGCCTGGCAGATCCTGTGAGGGCTGAGGCCATCACGGCTGGGACTGTGCAGCCCAGCCCCCACCTGCTCCATGAGGTAACCACCGCTCTGGCCTGTTATGGCCTTCCTGGAGCCGTCTGTGAGTGGCATCTCCTTGCGGCACACCTCAGTCACCAGCCCGCAGTGCACTTTGCTTCAGCAGTGCCCAAGGAGGTGCTGCAGCCCCTGGCTTTCCCCGTGCTCCCCAGAGGCCTCCTGGCGGGCAGTGAGAAGAACGGCTTATAGAGACCCCTGGAGTGCTACGTACATGACTTCCGTGGCTTCCTGCCTGGGCCCCGCTGCTGGAGGCGATCGGCTCCCTCCAGCTCCGGGCGCTTCGGGCGGCCTGCCTTGGAGGTGCGACCTGCCGCCCAGTAAAGATTTTCTGAAGCATTCCTGCAATTTTGGCCACCATCTTGGGCGACGGTGGCGCAATCGCCGGCGGGGTGGTCCCTTGCCTTCCCCTCCTCTGCCTACGTCCCTCTGCGTGTTAGGGTTGGCTGGGCCTGTGGTGAGGTGCTGCACGCCTGGGGCCTGACAGGGCCCTTTTGGAGTGACGGGTGGGCCTTGGAGGAACCGGTGAGTGTTACCAATGGCTGTCCGTGGGCCCAATCTGCACATTTTCCCCTAAGCGCCAAGGTCCAGTACAAGCCAAGAGGTGGGCTGGTGGGGGTGAGCTTGGCTGCGCTAATCAAGCAGCGAGGGGATTCCGTGTAGGAGCCCCCCCATCTTCCCCACCCCCTCTTCTGCTCCCACGTGGACCCTCCTGGACATTGGCAGCTCAGACCACTGCCCGAGCTGAGTTAAATGCCACTTACCTGCGCCTAACCTCTGTGGGCCGCACTCCATCCAGCAGCTGTGAAGCCGTGGGACCGGACCCCTGGGAAGCCCACTGGGCTGTGACTACCCACGGGCTGCCTTTGGGTGCGGGATCCTCCCTTCCCTCCTTGACTTTGGTGCCTGCACACTCCTATGCCCCGGGCGGCCGTTGCCCCCCTCCTGACGCTGCAATGGGAAACGACCCCGTACCTAAGGCATCCACAAAAGAGAATCAAACCAAAATGAACCCATAGACTACAACACAACAAAATCCAGCGGATGGGACGCCTGGGGGTCCCTCCCTCCCTGAGGGTGACCTATCGACCATCCTACAGGACATTGGTGCTTCTCAGGCCTCCGTGGAAAACAAGATCCGCGAGGTCCGGGTCGACATGGCCCTTATCCGCCAAGATCTGCATAACGCCACAGCACAGATTTCAGAAGCGGAGTCTTGCATTTCCACAGTAGAGGACGAGCTTGATCAGCTGAAGGAGCAAAATCCCACCTGCAGACACGCTCTACGGAGCTACACCGCAGGGCTGAGGATGCAGATAATCGCTCCTGCTGCAACAATCTGCACCTGGTGGGATTCCCTGAGAGAGTCTAGCGGGGCCACGCGGCCACCTTCCTGGACACCTGGCTGAAATCCTGGATGTCCAAAGATGCCCTCTCGACCTCACCGTTCGCAGGTCCCTAAGCCGCCTCCTGCTACCCTACACTGTCCGATTCTTGAGAGGATCCTAAACTTTAGGGACAGAGATGCCATCCTGAGCGCAGCCCGGGCTCAGGGTCCCCTGAAGTTCCAAAACCAGACTATATTGCTCTTTCTGGACTACACAAGCGGTGCAGGACCAGCGTAGTTCCTACACAGAGGTAAAGTAAAAACTCAGTAACTTGGGCCTGCGATATGGCCTTTTCTTCCCAGCCCGCATGCGAGTCGTCTTCCAGAACAAGACGCTTTTTTTCGACACCCCACAGTCTGCATGGTCTGCTCAGCCTCCCTCACCGAACTGTCTGGTTTGCAAAAGACTGTCCCGGTCCCTCCTAAGCAACAGAGGAGGCGCACACGGTCCCGCAGGGGGGAGAGAACGGCACAAGGGCGGATCCAGGTTGCCTGGCCCGGTTACTCAAGGGCTCACTAACACTGCTGCCAGTCCCCCTTTGCTTTGAGAGCTCTGAGGATCAACATCGAGTCCAGCCCCCTTCGGTGTTCCCAACCCTGCGGCCTCATATTCCGATCTTTCCAGAAATCCTGTGATCTAGTGAGTCAGTAGGAGGTGCTGGTGCACGTACCGCAGAGATCTTGACTGGTCAGTGAGTGAAGATATACCTCATGGACGGTGCAAATGCAAAGGCATGCTAATGACATTATCATATCCGCTAGAGTGGAGGAGTCCACCATTACCACGCAGTGCCCAGCTAAGCGTTTCAGTTTAGCTTATTGTTATTGTTAACTGACTTTTCTTTCTGGGCGACTGATGATTTGGTTCGGGAAGTATAGGGTGGGGTGAGGTTGGGGTGTAGGGTGGGGACTGTTTTCCTCAGAGTTGTTTTAATCCTGACCAGGTTCTGATCACCCTTCTTTATTATTTACAGCACCTTAACACTTGCCCACTGCACTGACACCGCACGGCAGTAGAGCAAAACGTGCGAGCATCAATTGTATCACGTCCCTTGGTGGCCAAAGCCCTTTGACGCACTGCTTTTACACATCACTCATGACTCAGATGTCCACCATAGGTAGATCCCGCCACGTTCTGTCTTGGAACGCAAACAGGCTATTAGATCGCATCAAGAGAACGGCTGTCCTCAAGTATGCCCAGAGCCATGTGCCTGATATACGCCGGCTTCAGGAAACCCACCTCCTGGAAACCCACTGTCCCATGCTCGCACGATATGGTTTCAACAGGGTATGGCATTCTCGCTTTGAACGGGGCTCACGAGGGGTTGCAATCCTAGCACGCCAGGGGCTTCCCTTCACTCCTGACCATATCGTGACAGACCCACAGGGTCGGTTTGTGACTGTGTCCAGGAAGCTCGAGGGGAACACTCTGAACCTGGCTTCCGTATACGTCCCACCTGCAACACTCACCTTGACCCTCCTCTGCCTCACTAATGTAATTTCCTCACTGCCTGGGGTCAGACTATAATCGGGGGTTACTTTAAAGCAGTTATGCAACCGGTTTTTGACGTGACTGGTATGCCCTCCTTGACAAAACTAGCCCACGCTAAGAAGTTAACTGACTGGTCGGCCACCCTCGGCCTATGCGATGTCTGGAGGATATGTAATACTTGAGGTACTCAATATACTCATACCTCAGTAGCCCACCACACAAACTTCGCATTGACCTGCTCCTTCTGCCGGCCCCTGATTGCCAGAACGTTTCTACTATCTCCATCCTCCCCGGGGAATCTTGGATCACTCGGCCCTGTCTTGCGTTTGGATGGAACCTTAAACACAACCTGGACGCAATGGAGGGTGAACGCTTGGTTCTTACAGGACAAGGAGGTCAAGAAAGCATTAGAGGGGAACTACGTCTCAATTTCATTACTAATCGGGGCTCAGTTCCATCCCCGGGTAGTCTCTGGGAGGCCAGTAAAGCCACTATCCAGAGAGTGGGCAGCGGCCAGATACACGCAAAGTGAGCGGCACGGAACAAATGCCTGACCCTACTTGAGGCTCAAGACACATGGCTAGGGACAGCCCTCTCTGGGGCCACTGACGTTCGCCAGGACAGGCAACTCGCGGCTATTCAAGAAGAAATTAGGCAGATCTCACTTGCTCGGCCATGATACTATGGTGTTACTCTGTAGCCCGAGTATATGGCTGGGGCGATAAAAATAGGAAGTCTAATCTCCTACCCACTAGCTAACAGGATCATACCCGAAGTTCGAGACGCCTCGGGCAACAGTCAACGCTCGTCACCCGCAATCGCACGAGCGTTCGTGGATTACTAAGGCAGGCTCTATTCTGCCGCGGACCAAGGGCTACCCTCTCCGGTATGTTAAGCCAGGCGTAGACCCAATTCCCTTGACTCACCGAGGTGGAAGCCACATAATTAGACCTCCCCTTTACCCAAGAGGAGATACATGGTGCCATCTCCCTGCTAAAGGCCAGGATACCGCCAGGGCAAGACAGCTTTCCGCAGGAGTACTATGTGGCTTACTGGGACCTGTTGGTTCCCCACCTCAAGGAGCTCTATCAACATGTCGCCGAAGTGTGCTCCTTCCCCCCCAGACCGATGTGGCAATTATTGTTGTGATTCCCAAGACCCAACCACCCTTTCCCGTATGTGCGGACTACTGCCCGATCTCTCTAATTAATTCTGAATTGAAAATATACGCCAAAGTCCTGGCCCAATGACTCTGTTCCCTTCTACGCAAGCTGGCCCACCCGGACCAATGTGGCTTAATGCCAATGCCTGGCACCAGACATTGCCTAAGGCGCCTTCACCTCACCCTAGCACACCGCCAGCTCCTCACACCATACCTGATGCTTCTCCTTGTCCATTTTGAAAAAGCTGTTGATACGGTAGTCTGCGGTATTTGGATGACGTCCTTCAGGCAATGGGTTTTGGCGACCAATTCCGACCACATGTCGCCCTGGCCCATTGCAGAATGCCACCTTGTGACGGAGGCATGGGTATGACTGATGTCCACCTATACTGTTCGGCTACCAGACTCCTCGTCATCCACGACTGGTTCATGGGGGTTGGTCTGACTCTGCATACAAAACAGAGCTCAAGGACCTGGACTTCCCCCAAATACAATCATGTTTATACGGGACCCCAATACCCAAAACAATACCAAAGATAACCAGAGCGGTCTTTGTGGCCTGGTGCACAGCCCTGTGGCACAAGCGGTGCGGTGAATGACTGAGCCAACACACGCCTCTCTGGCATGGTTTGTGGTTAGCGGAAGTAGCAACCCTCATGGGCTTCCGACATTGGGAATCACATAGGGATATCTCTACTAGGTGATGTTTGGTAGAGGACAAATTAGGACCTTCCCCGACTTACAGAACTGCTACACCCTACACACCTCCCAATTTTACAAATATTTACGACTCCGCCACGCCCTTAATGCACACGTCTCAACAGGCACGTCACTCCCTGAATTCAGTCCGCTGTAAGCCCAAGTCATGATGGGGAACCTGGGAAGGGAGGGGTTTCTCGGTTATAATGCACCGTGGTCGACAACGGCCTGTCAACTCTTGACCCGCTCCATACTCACTGGGAGGGATGGCTGAGCCCCCTGGAGGAGGAGGATTGGCGCAATGCTCTTATGGCTCCCAAAACCACTGCGACTTTACCCAAACTTTGCCTCATTCACCTCTACTACCTTCACACAGCTTACCTCACCCCAGCACTCCTACATAAAGCAGGCTTGCGTCTCTCCCCAGATTGTATACGCTGTGCCATGCACCAGCAGATTTCGGATGTATGACGGTACAATGCGTGCTTTTACAACGCGTACCATTACGACCCAGGTTTTACAATGCAAGTCGTTACAACGACTTGCGTTGGGGGGCTCTGGATAGTGAATAGTTTAATTTACTTTCGTTGTTAAACCTGCATCGTAACGGTACTTCGTTGTAAAAGTTCCGTTGTAAAGGACGTTCCCCGCAGATTTCTATCACATGGTGTGGACATGCCCCAACCTTACCCCGTACTGGACAGGGATATAGTCTGAACTCACGGAGATCCTGGGCTGGCAGGTCCCCCGCGACCCCTTACGTCTTATCCTTGGGGTGTTGGACGGCCTGGATGGTACTAGATCAGACAAGCTATTCCTCGGGACAGCAATTGCTGTGGCCAAGCGCGACATCGTAGTGGCCTGGGCGCAGGTCAAACCCCCAATTATATCAAAATGGCGCAGTAGGGTGGATTGGTGCGTCGCTCAAGAAGAACCCTTATGTGAGGCTCGTGAATGCCCGGCCAAATTCAAAAGGGTCTGGGGAAAATAGCTAAACCAGCTGGACTAAATGTATCCCTCGCACACTCCTGCACCTATGTATACTGCCCTTCTGTCTATGTGGCCCGCTCGATCAATACTCTACCTGCATTTCGAACTGCCTCTTGCGGAAATGACTTATACCATTTTGAAATGTTTTGTGCTGACGTTTTGTTTTCTCTTTAAAACCAATAAAATTGATTATAAAAAAAGGCATTTCGACAAATGTCGAGAAAAAAACCTGCAAAAAAGTGGCAGAGGGGTAGCTCTTCCCAGATCAGCGCTGAACTGGGGTGGAAAGAAAAGTACTGATGTCCAAGCGCCTGGGTGGCTCCTATGGAGGTACCGCAACATTATAACCAACGCTTCCGATGTCATTGACTACACCCAGAGCCGAATAGAGCCACCAGACATTGTGCGCAAGGGGTATTTGTTAGATCTGGCACCTTGCCGTGGGTCTCCCTTCCATTTTTTGCTGTTGCCTCATGGGTTTTTGCTGGTTATAGATGCTTTGGGCAATGTGCCACTGCTGTCCAGTGCCACAGTGCAAGTTCTCGATATGGTAAATTGATGTATGGATTAGTGACTCCATGATTAGCTGGTTTGGTTTACTTGTCAGACCCTAGTACAGTGCACTGAGTGTGCCCAGGGCTGTAAACCAAATGCTGCTGGTGATCTTGCAGCACTGGTTGTGCCACCCACAGAAGCAGCCTGAAAAAGTGTGTCTCAGGTCTGCCATTGCAGGGCCTGTGTGCAGTCTGGTACTGACATGTTGACTGGGCAAGTGCACCCACTGCCTGTCCCTAAACCTTCCCTTTTCTGCATATTAGTCCCCCCTATGGTAGGCCCAAGGGCAGGGTGCATTGTAGATAAAAGGTAGGAAAAGCCCTGATGTGTGTGGCATGTCCTAATAGCGAATTACAGCCATTTCTTTTTTTTCACTATTGCAAGCCTACCTGTTCCCCATCAGCCAGAATGGGCAGTGTGATTATTACATCTTATAATCCTAACTGACTCAGGGAACTAGGTAGAAATTCGAGTTTAGTATGGCTGAACTCAGAATAATAAAATACATTATTAGTGAAGTTGGTTTTAACATTCTGTGTTTGAAAATACCACTTTTAGAAAGTAGGTATTTTCTTGCCTAACTATCCAAGCCTGCCTCTGCTAGGTTGTGTATTCCTTGTCTGGAGTTTGAGTGACAGGGGCTAGGGGATTCCAGGAGACAGGGTGAGTCAGCACAGGGCTGAATAGAGAGTTCTGCATGCAGATGGGAGGGAGGAGTTGCACCTAGGACCTGAAAAGGGCTGTGACTTCCCTCCACAATCCTGGCTCCACCTCCTGTGGTGCGTCTGAGTTCCCTGGCCTATATTGTGAAAGGAAAGAAGGAGTCTTGTCAACAAAGTGCTCCAGGACTGACCATAACTGGTTAGGATTAGGCAAAGGCCTCTCTGCCTTCAGAGAACAAAGGGAAAATGAGTATAAAAGTGGGGACCCAAACCCCTGAACTTCAGATCACTTTGGGAAACAAGAAGAACCTTTGCTGAGGAGAGGAACCAGAGAAACTGAGGGAGACTATCCCTAGGCTGAGTGATGTTTGGAGGATTGGCCTGCAGTGGTTGCCTGACTGCCAAAGAGAGGAGAAAGGACTTTGTGCTACTGTCATCAACTTGTAAAGAATCTCTAAGGGCTTCAGATAGATCTTGCCTCCTGCTGAAGTCTCAGGGACAACAGACTTCAACAACCATCTCCCCAAGAGGTATGTTGAAGTGCCTGCTGTTGTGTTGGGCCTTCTGATGGACTGCATGTCACAAGGAGCTAGAAGCACGACTCACGAAGAAGAAGAAAGTCGCCGCCGCAGTCGCTGTTGTCGCATCACCGGAGAAGGGTGTCGCTGCTGCCGCTTCACCTCGCAGAAGCGCCTCGCATCGCCAGAGAAGAATGTTGCTGTTGCATCAGACTCCGTCGCATCATCGGAAAAGCGTGTTGCCGCCACAGCCGCTGTCGTCGCATCACTGAAGAAGGGTGTCCCCACTGCCACTGTTGATTCGCATCGCCAAAGCATCTTGCATCACTGGAGAAGAGTGTCGCCGTGGCATCAGATGCCGTCGCGACACAAAAAGGGATGACGGACGAAGAGTTTGAGCAAATCAAACACTCACCCCCAGTCAACTGATCTGGGTTTAATCCATCACCATTCTTTAGCTCACTCAGCCACCCCAGTTCAGACATGGCCATATGCAAATCAGTCTGATCCTGTGCCTCATGGGAACAATCCATCCGGAAATGCCAAGCCATGTCTTCTCTGGACCGGAAACAAGCATCCTGGGACCAGTTTCAGATTCATAATCCTCATCAGCCAGGCTATCTTGAATCCAGTGGCCAAGTGAGCAAGGGACTCACGTCTGAGCATACCCTGCCAACTTAGGGCGAACAAAGCGATACAAAAAGGGATGATGAACAGAGCGTTTGAGCAAATCAAACACTCACCCCCAGTCAACAGATCTGGGTTTAATCCATCACCATTATTTAGCTCACTCAGCCACCCCAGTTCAGACATGGCCATATGCAAATCAGTCTGACCCTGTGCCTCATGGGAACAGTCGAGCCCGAACTGCATCACCGGAGAAGCGTGTTGCAGGGCCTGTCGCGGCTCAGAAGAATCGCTGAGTCACTGCACGGCCGTCGGGCGTGCACGCATCGTGTCGCATGACGGAGAAGTCGTAATTTTTGTTTCATTGCACCGGATCTTCATCGCATCAAGGCACTGCTGGTCGCATTGCCACGGAAGCGCAGTAAAAAACAGACGCATCACCTTCCCTTGCCGAGAAGCACCGACGCATCCCCTACGCAGCAGTAGGGACCCGACGCATCACCGTTCTTGTGTGTAAGGAACCGACGCATTACCTTCCCTGCAACACTTTCGTTGTATAGCGTTACGTATCCAAAGGTACATTGAACTTAAAGTGTTACATTTACCATCTTAAGAGAACTAAGCTATTTCTACCATTTTTAAAGTACAGTATTGTGGAAATTTGTCTTTTGTGGTCTTGTATTAAGTCTATATAAAAATACTTATTTTCATAATACAACTTGTGTGGTGTCCAACTGTAGAGTTGTCACTGGGTTACTGTATGTGTTCACAAATGCTTTACACACTGCCTCTGAGATAAGCCTGTCTGCTCGTGCCAAGCTACCAAGTGGGTGAGCAGTGGTTATTTTAGGAGTGTACCCCCTTACCCTGACTAGACGCAAGGGTCCATACTTGGTCAAAGGTACCTACCTTTGCCAACTAGAGACCCCCAAATCTAACAGTATTGCTCAGCAAACTTTTCTAGATCCAGCCTGATGCCTAGGAAATTCAAAGGTAAGGAATCTGCAGCTAGAAGTCTCTAGCAGATTATTAAGTACTGCCATAAACTGGGGTCAGCCGCAGAGGGCACACTGGCCAATCTAATCTGGTCTGAATTAATCTTCAAAGGGGGAAGGGTGAATACAAAAACAACCTGTAAATAGTATTGAGATGCTCAAGCTGGGCGACCTATGGAACAGCAGTTTATCTGGTCCGGCTTTTAAAAGGGCAGTAAGGATTAGTTACTTACCTGTAATCCTAGTTCTCTTCCAGGGGTACACTCATCAAAGTCATAAACTCTGAATAATCCCCGCCCATGTGCGGGATCCCTGGAGCATATAGAAATATACATATATAAATATGTGTATGAGTGACCAAAAAGTGCCTAGCACCACCACAACATACATATATACATGTATATAATGACCATATATATGCAGCCTACCATATTTCCAATAGTTCTCTTTTTACGGAGTACTAACTTGTAGCAACCTGATTAACAGATGCAATCACTACCAAATATACTAAAAATGCTCGTACGAGTAGGAGGGAGGGTTGCTTATGACTTTGATGAGTATACCCCTGGAAGAGAACTAGGATTACAGGTAAGTAACTAATCCTTCTCTTCCAGGGGACACTCATCAATCGTCATAAGCACTGAATAGAGTAGAAAGCTCATACCCACTACCTCGTGGACGAGCAAATAGTATAGAAAAATACAAGACCAAGCATCTTAACCTGACATTAAGCAAACAAATTCCTCAGAGAGGCTTGCCCAACTTGGGCATCCGCCTGAGAATTAGAGTCCAAGCAGTAATGGCGAGTGAAAGTATGAATTCAGTGCCAAGTAGCTGCTTTACAAATTTCTGACAAAGGCACATTTCTTAGAAGGGCCATGGTAGAAGCCTTCCCCCTGGTGGAATGTGCTTTGGGTTTGCCCTAAAAAACCTTATTAGCTAGTTGGTAGGCCAAGGATATGCACAAAACAATCCATCTAGAGATGGACCTCTTAGAGGCTGCTGAACCGGTTTTTATGACACCATAGTTAACAAACAACTGGTCCGTTTGTCTCAAGGACTTAGTTTTGTCAAGATAGAATTTCAAAACCCTCTTGAGGTCCAAAGAATGGAGAGACCTCTGTGGTGGAGTTGAGGGATTGGGAAAAAAGGTAGGAAGAGTGATCGTCTGATTGATGTGGAAATCTGAGACCACCTTTGGCAGAAAACCCAAATGGGTTCTTAAAACCACCATGTTAGCGTGAAAGACAGTATATGGCTCTCTACAACACAAAGCTTGTATGTTAATGTTATTGCAATTTATAGAGCGCAACTGTTACCCAAAGGTGTCCTGGCACTGTGTGAAGTCCTATAGAGGACTAAGGAAGAGAGACTATCAACGTAGTTTAAGTAGAGAAAAGCTGAGTTTTTAAGGCCTTCCTAAAAGAGAGTAAATTTGTCATGGATCTAAGATGCAGGGGAAGGCCATTCCAGGCCTTCACTGCGCAGGCCACAAAACTTCTACCCCGCCAGCTGGCTTTACGCACTCTGATATCAGTTTTGCCTCTGCTGAGCGTAACAATCTGTTTGGTACATACCAATGAAATTTTTGTTTGAGGAACTCGGGCCGGCTCCCTAGAAGGTTTGGTGGACCAAGCACAGGGCTTTAAACTGTACCCGTTTTCTTATCAGCAACCAATGAAGCCTTTTGATCTCAGCCGAGATAGAGGCATATTTTGGTGTACATGTGAGCAGTCTAGCCGCTGCATTCCTAAGGAGTTGTAGTTTGTGCATGAGCCCCTCCTGCAGGGTGAGGTAAAGCCCATTACAATAGTCTAACCTAGATAAGGATAGGGTAGTGATAACTGTTTGTATACTGTCTTTGGGTAGGTATGGCATTGGTTTCTTGCATGCTCTGAGGATGTAAGAGGTAGAAGAGACCACCACATTCACATGGTCTTTAAAGCTGAGTTTATTATCAACCCCTACCCCAAGGTTTTTTGCCTTCATGTTGAGGGTGGAGAGGGGACCCAGTAGGTCCGGCCTCCAGGCAAGAGTCCAGAAGCTAGGGTCATTACCAAACAACACCACTTCGGTTTTTCTGGAGTTAAGTTTAAGACAGTTCTGAGCCATCCAACCACCCACGGCTGACATGCAATCTTGGAGACGTGTGTCAAGACTCGTTTACCTGGGAATCCTATTTTCTTCTGTGGGAAAGTGGAAGACAGTTCTAACCCACCCCTGAATCTCTTGCTCCTCTGAACTGATTTAAAACAGTGCAAAGATATCAAGAAACCCAAGGGAAGGGGGAATTGATAAACTAATAAACAGAGAAAACAAAACACTGCTTCACTGCTTAACGTCTTCCACTGAAGTATCAATTGCAGATGTGATGTCTAAACAAAACAAGATTATTATCACATACCAATTCTATTCCTCAATTCAAACAATATTATATTTTTAGTTATACAGATATCATTTTGAAATACCTCTCTACTCTGAATAATTATCTCTTCAGAGTTGTGGACTGTTTTTTTTAGATTTAGCTTCCTCCTTTAAATAAAATGAAACCTTATTAGTAAACTGTATTCTCAAACCTAATGAAAATGCTCTCATGCATAAATAATTTTAGCCATAAGGTGGCACTACTCACTCATTGTGGTCCACTTATAGCTTATAAAAAATGTCTGCTCGTTATTTATGAAGCCATAGGATTCAATTGCAAAATAAACATATAATCCAATGTTTTACTCAGTGTTCCTTGACTTTATAGTTCAAAGTTCCTTGTTCTGTATCCTTCTTTCTTTAAACACAAAATGCCATGTCCAAAAAACTCAATTCTGCACCTTTTTTATCCAAAGCGCTTGATTCAGGAAAAATGCTTCTTTCTCCTTAATAAGGGTGAAAGTTCCTTTAAATGAAACGTTCTTTATCCAGACTTTCTTTTAAAATAAACAACAGTCTTGATTTTTGCATAGATATTATCACTTACTTGGAGCGCTGATTCATGTGCACACGATACCTGACTAATGATTCTTTTTGGAATTGTTTTTATTTGCAGATACCAAGAAAATCACCAGCATAGTATTCATTACTCAGCCGTCCCTGACGTGGGAGAGTCATTACGTAGAAGATAGTGTACACGGCCATTCAGCCCACACCCCGGAGGTCGGGCGGCATTTGTAAGTTTGGCATCGAGGGCATACCAGCGGAGCTGGTGTTGGCATTTCTAATCACAGTGAACATCTGCTTTTTGTTTAAGGTAAGTCCCCATGAACCCCCAACTCAAACCCCCCCCCATCCCCAACAATTCAACTGAGCTGTCGCCACTGCGACTGTCTTGTGTCGAGCCACGTCTTACACCTTGGGCTGCCTCCTCGGATGCAGCGAGTCCAGTTCCTCCCTCGGCTCTTCCTCCTCGGGCTCTGACACTCCGCCTTCTGCTCGGTCATCTCCTTCCCCTTCCGAGAGTGTTGATTGATGCAGGGCCTGCCGTCTGGATCCTTCAGTGGAGGATTCTCCCGGCGACTCCGATCGCCCTCTCCTGACCCTCGCAGGTGTGCGAGCCTGGTATGGCGTCCCCGGAGTGCGAGAATGCAGTCTTCTGGATTTCCGTAGTTGGGGTTTTGGCAGCCCCCATTGCGCCCTCTCTCTTAGAAACCTATCCAGTTCCTCACGCCCTGCCGCCACTCTGCTGTTGAGGATAGGCCTCTCTTCGAGCCACTGCCAAGCGTCTTCAGGGTGGTTGAAGAAAATCGATTTCTCTTTGTAAATAACTTTAAGTTTTGCAGGGAAGAGCAGCATGTAGGTGATCTTCAGAGCCCTCAACTTTGCCTTCACCAGGTCGAAGGAGCGTCTCTGCTTCTGAACCTCTTGGCTATAATCCGGGAAGATCATGATGTTGGTATTCTCTAATCTTATCTCACCCAGTTTCCTAGCCTCCCGAAGTATCAGATCCATATCTGCAAAGTTCAGAAAGCGGGCTATCACCGGCCTAGGCCTCGCGCCTTCAGGGGGTTTCGCCAGCAGTGCCCTGTGTGCTTTTTCAATGACGGAGCACGCAGAGAATCGCGCCGTCGGGAAGGTCGTAGACAGCCACGTGTGGAGGAAAGCCGCCATGTCATTCCCCTTGATTCCTTCTCTAAAGCCCACAAAGCGCAGGTTGTTGCGGCGCGCCCTATTTTATGCATCGTCCACCTTCCACAGGAGTTGTCTGTGGGATGCTTGGAGCTCCGCCATGTCCTTTCGGAGCGTGGTGAGTGAGTCCTCCGCCTCCCCAATTCGTGTTTCGGTTTCTGCAAAACTCGCCGACAGGTTCCGGAAGTCCTGTCGCAGTAGGGTGACCTCCGACCCCATCCCACCGATTTTGACCTCCAGCGCCGCTCTAGATTCCTGGATGTCTGATCTTGATGCTTGAATAGCTGCTAGCAGTCTACCAGTGTCTATTGGCCCTTCCTGTGCCGCAGTGGGGTTCTCCCTGCCCTGGCGAGTAGTCACGAAGTTGTCCATTGGGCCTTGTTTCAGGGATTTGGGCACGACCTCTTTCTTCCCCATGATTATCCGGCGTAGGTCTATACACCCAGGTTGCTGCTGACGTGCTCTCACCTCCACAGGTAGGTCCGATACTCCCACCAAAGTGTCCACACTGTGCATATCCGATACCAGGGCCCCTACTGTGCCTCCGCCGCTGGTCCGTGTCGTCACTTATCTTCTCTATCCTATCGCTATTCGAGGAGTGTTGTGGAGTGTCGCCGCTGGTCCTCGGGGAGCCCACCGCTAAACCAATCGCGGAGGCCCACACGCTGACCTTGACTCTCGCTGAGAGCGTTCCTGCAGGGAGGAATCCCCCCCGAGTCGACAGCCGTGGAGCCTGGCTATCTGTGAAGGTCAGAGCAGGAGAGAAGGTGGTCGGGGGTCAGTGTGTGCCTCTCGTTGCCATCTCCTTGCAATCTAGGGCTTACACGGAGCTTCCGGCCGTTACCCGCTGTTCACTGGACTGGCCTGACTAATGATTCTTGTCTTCTTTTTGCAGGCGGAATGTTCCGGCTTGAAGCGTGATAGCTGGGAACACCGGAAACAGAGTAGAACACTTGCAAAAAGGACCGGAACCAAAGCGGGAAAGATCGATGAAGACTGGAGATGAGGATCGGAGTGGAATGAAGACTCTGGAGAGAAGGGGCGGACCGGAGGACCAGGCAGGATTCACAGGTAAGTTGAGTTCGAACGAGCACGCGCACTCGGAAATTCTCTGAAGCTGCTTTTATTGCCTGGGACGGGCGGGGCTCTCACGTGCTGCACATTAATGAAAGATTCTATTACAGGACCGGAGGCTTCAGATTATGCTTCTCAAACTTTACTGCATCAACACAGCAGCCAATGAAAATATATTATTTTCTCAACTAAACAATAAATTACTACATTTCCCATGAACACCATGGTTATAGGCACGCCCCCACAGTCCATAAGAACCCCTTGCGTGCACATCACTTCCTCTTTCTTTGCTGCTCAAGCCAGAGTTAAGTGCACCTTCCCTGGGTCCCCTCACTCTGTTTGTGTTTGGGTTCTTCCCTGTGGGGGTATTGTTCTTGATTTGTCCTGTTTAAGGCATTGACCTGCTGGGCTTTGCCCCACTTATTGTTTTTACAAAATTATTTGATATTTCCAATTCGTTCTTAAACTGTTGTTACGACACTTAGCTCTTTGACTTTGTGAACCACGTCCTCCCGATCGGGTTCGCCCGCTGTACTCGCGCCGCAAGCGCGCTGGGGTAACGGTCTTTGACCGGCGGGGGGCCCGCCGTGCGTTCATTTGGGCCCGGTACCGGCTGCCTGTAAGGCGCGCAGAGGCTTCCCTTGTCGGCCCTGACGCACATGCCGGGGGTCTCTCGGGCGACGCGCGCGCCCAAACGATGCCAATTTTGGGCTGATTTTAGTAGGTTTTGGTAGACTTTGGGCGGCGCGCCTCGTTCTGAATCCAAGGCTTACGCTGAACACGTGCTTCACGCGCTCAGCATTCCGGCTGGTCCCCTGTGTGAGCGCCTGCTCTTTGATCGGCTGGCGGTATAAACGTTTGGCCCAGAGTGCGCACACGCTCTAAGAACTGAAGGGCCTGGATCTTTGATCCCTGGATTACAGCATTGCTGAGGGGGTTTGGGAAACGTTGGATTTTCTTTTGGTGTGCTTGGGCTGACCCCCCCCCATTACCCCCATTTCATCCGGTGATATTTCTTCACTCCTAGTGGGTGTGCCCTCATAATGGAAAATTGGGTTCAGTATCCTGATGAGGAATTCAATGATGGGGAAGAACTTATGGAACAACAGCCGGAGGCTGTACTTGAGGACAAGATTGTCGATGCTTTGGATGCCTCAGTCCAAGCTTCTGTCAATAAGGCAATGGAGACGAAAGTCCCACAGACGGTGCAGCAGGCACTTGCGGAGGCACTACGGCCCATTAGGAAACAACTGAAAGGTTTTGCGAAAAGGCACGGTTATGGGGATAAAAAGAAGAAGCAGGCAGCCACTTCTTCGGCGGCGGACGCAG
The DNA here is from genome assembly GCF_964263255.1 of Lissotriton vulgaris. Lineage (NCBI taxonomy): Eukaryota > Metazoa > Chordata > Amphibia > Caudata > Salamandridae > Lissotriton > Lissotriton vulgaris. The sequence goes on from NC_141696.1 coordinate 47,912,076, forward strand.
AGGACACCGTTCAATGGCCGCACACTCAATCATTGGCCTCCTTGCCGCCGAGAGAGGCATACGGCTCACAGTACGTGGGTGGCAAGGCCAAAGCTAAACGTCCGATTCCCGTGGATACGGACACTTCCAACACGAACACGGGAACAGATACTGACACGTCGGAGGAGCTTCCTCCTCCCCCGAAAAAGGCCAAAGTGGATCCTAAGCCGGCTGAGGACAGGATCAGGACATTTGATTTTGATCCTACGGAGATTGTCCATCCCCGATCTTCGGATTGGATCCCGCCGCCGGCGGTCTGCGAATATTTGCATGAAAATCTCCGGAAGGGCTTCAATAGGGAAGTGCGGACCCGCTTGCGGTCGGAATGCCCACGGCCTGAACTCCCAGACGGTGTGGCGGACACCCCGGAAATCGACGCGAGTATGCTGACCTTCTTGCGAAAATTCTCCAAAGATCCCAAAAGAGGACTAGACAGGGCTTGGCGGGGCTGCCAAGACAAGATGCTAGACGTCGTGGGGCCCCTAGCAAAAATCTTAGAGATGGCCCTGAAGGCTAAGGAGGGCCAGGGGGCAGTCAACCCGGATATCCTGGCGGGCTGGGCCCAGCGCGCCATTTGTCTTCTTGGAAACGCCAACTGTGCGATCTCCTCGGAGAGACGCAAATCGCTGTTGCTCCGGATGGACAGTAATCTGACAGAGCTGGCGGATGCGGAGCCGGGACCCCTGGCAGGGGGTTTCCTCTTTGGCGACAGGTTTGTCAAAGACATCTCAAAGTACGTCGGTACTTTTACCGCACTGGACAAGGCCCAGAGTGGGATAAAGAGGGCCCTTAATCAAGGGGTTTTCGCCAGGGCCGGACGAGGCGGGGGTCGCTCGTCAGGCCGAGGATTCCAACAAGGATCCCAGCGCGGTGACTTTGGCCGCGGGCGTGGAGAGTGGGACTCCACACGTGGCGGCACCTTCTATCCGTCCAAGAGGAAGTTCAACCGCGGACGTTTCCAGTCCGGAAACAACAGAGCCAACTTCAAGTCTTACAAGAATGACGGTGAGTGCCTCAGAGGTTTCCCTTCTTCCTTTGGGGGGGCGCACGCAGCATTGCATGGCGCAGTGGCGAACTTTGACGCAGGATGCGTGGGTGCTGCAGACGGTGCAGGGTTTTCACCTAGAGTTCTATTCCAGCCCAGCGCAGGCGTTTCCCCCTCCACCTCTCCATTTTTCCCTACAAGAACGCAGTTTTATATGCGAGCAGGTGGAAGATTTACTGATGAAAGGGGCGATATCTCGTTGCAGACAGGGCCCCCGTACTTTCCTCAGCAACGTCTTCCTTGTCCAGAAGAAAGGGGGCGGCAACAGGTTGGTGCTCAACCTGCGAGAGTTCAACCAATACTTAACGTACAACCATTTCAAGATGGAGGGCATTCACCTCCTGGCAGATTTGCTGCAGGAAAAGGATTGGTTCGTACGGCTAGACCTAAAGGATGCATATCTATCTATACCGAATTTTCCACCTCATCGCAGGTTTCTACAATTCATGTGGGAGAGCCAGTGTTACGAGTACTCGGCTCTTCCCTTCGGTCTTTCCTCGGCTCCATGGTGCTTTACAAAGGTGATGAAGCCAGTGGTAGCGTACCTCAGGGAACGAGGTTTGAGGTTGATTATTTACCTCGACGACATCTTGATCATGGCGCAGGACCAGATCACTCTCGCGCGGCATCTGGACATGACTATTGCCTTGCTGCAGAGCTTAGGGTTTGTGATAAACCTAAAAAAGTCGGTGATGTCTCCAGCACAGAGGGTAGACTTCTTGGGATTCATGATCGATTCGCAGACCTCACAACTGCGTCTACCGCAAGCCAAATTGCGAGACTTGAAACAGGAAATAAGGAAGTTATTAAACAGCCAGATGGTGACCCTCAGGACGCTGGCCAGAGTTGTGGGTATACTGGCATCGTCCATCCAGGCCATATTTCCGGGGCCGTTGCATTACAGGGCACTGCAGCGCCTCAAGATTCAACATCTGCAGAGAGGTCTTTCCTATACCGATTCGGTCCCTCTATCGGACGAAGTTCGGACGGAACTACAGTGGTGGCTCAGTCACGTAGATGCATGGAACGGCAGGGCGATCTTTGGATCCCAGCCGGAAGTAATCATCGAGTCCGACGCCAGCCGGTGGGGCTGGGGCGCGCGCTGTGGAGAAGTTTCTACAGGCGGCAGATGGTCGGCTCGGGAACTCGAAATGCACATCAATTGTTTAGAACTACTGGCGGGGTCGTTCGCGATACGCACGTTATCCCCGAAGCAGACGTCTTGCTGCATCCTCCTCCGCCTGGACAATGTGTCGGCGGTGCGGTATATCAACAAGTTGGGCGGCACGAGATCGTCCATGCTTGTTCAGATAGCCAAAGATTTTTGGCACTATTGCCTGCAGAATCAGATTTCAGTGATAGCGGAATATATTCCGGGCCAAGCCAATCAGGTGGCGGACTGGAACTCCAGGCACTTGAGGGATTACAGCGACTGGAAGCTGTGCCCCCGCGTGTTCCGTTGGCTACAGGAAATCTGGGGTCCGTTTCAGACGGACCTGTTTGCCTCCAGGCTGACTTTCCAACTTCCCCGGTTCTTCAGCTGGAGGCCGGATCCGTTGGCAGCGGCGACGGACGCCTTTCTTCAGGATTGGTCTCAGGGGACCAACTATGCCTTTCCACCGTTCCTATTGATCCCCAGGGTGATGACGCAGGTGATCAGACAGGTGGCGGAAATTGTAATGGTGACGCCGTGGTGGTCGTCGCAAGCGTGGTTCCCCAGGCTCCTTCAGTGGAGCTGCGACAGTCCGAGGATGCTCCCGGGCTCGAGTTGGTTGTTGCAGGGCCCTCAACAGGAACAGCATCCGTTACTGGTAGAGGGCAGGATGTCGCTGATGGCATGGAGGCTTTCCGGCAACAGTGGCACTTGCCAGGCATTTCGGGACAGGCTGCCGAGCTCATCCGGCAGGCATGGGCGCCTTCCACCAGGAAGCGTTATTCCTCGGCCTGGAAAGGCTGGGTGGATTGGTGCATGGGACGACACCTGGATCCCGTGGGGGCAGAGTTGTCCCAGATTTTGAATTTTCTTACCGAAAAGGCGGGACGCGGCCTGGCGTACAGGTCGGTGAACAACTTCCGTTCCGCGATTTCGGCGGGCCATAGTCAAGTTGACGGCAGACCGGTGGGTATGCACCCTCTGGTGTGCAAACTCCTGAAGGGAATCAGGGTGGCTAATCCGCCCAGACCCAAGTACACTGGGTTATGGGACGTGTCGTTGGTTCTGGATTTATTCGACAAATGGCCGGTCAATAATCTCCTTTCTAGGAAACAACTGTCGGCAAAACTAGCTATGTTGCTGTGCTTATCGTCGTGCAGGCGGACTTCTGATGTGAGAGCGCTCGACGTTACAGGTAGAGTTTTTTCCCCGGAAGGGGTTTCTTTTCATGTTACAGGTCGCACAAAAACTCTAACGAGACATATTTCATACAATGCTTTCCCTGCAAATGAAAAGTTATGTGTGGTTCAATGTTTGAAATGTTATGAAGAATGTACAAAGGCCTTACGGCCGCAAGGTTGTAATCAGTTGCTGATTGGTGTTAAGAAACCCTTTAAGCCGGTGGTGGCGGCCACTATTGCAAGATGGCTTCGTGATGTGATGAAAGAAGCTGGTATAGATACGCAACTTTTTGGTGCTCATTCTGTGAGAGGCGCTATGGCGTCCAAATCATATGGTCTAGGTTCCAGTATACAAGATATCATGCGTTGTGCAGATTGGTCGTCTGAATCGACATTTAAAACCTTTTATTATAAGCCGGTGGGTGACATTACTTCTGTTGTGTTTACTCAGCGTTAAACCAAGCATAATCTGAAGCCTCCGGTCCTGTAATAGAATCACAAATTTGCTAGCATTCGCGACAAGAATTTGCAATTCTATTAAGGACACGGAGGCGAGGATTATCCCACCCGGCGTAATGTATTGCATATCATTCGCTTACCCACCCATGTTTCAGTATTTACGGTGGTGTTATTTCCTTTATTTCAGGAGCTGAGAAAAAGTCGGATTGACTATACGACTGAGGTCGAGATGGCAACCTGAAGTTCTTCTTCCACGTTGGAGGATTTGTTCGGTTCATGTCATGGACTGTTGTGTTTGGTTCACGTTATGGACTTATCGCCTCAAAGAAAGAGGAAGTGATGTGCACGCAAGGGGTTCTTATGGACTGTGGGGGCGTGCCTATAACCATGGTGTTCATGGGAAATGTAGTAATTTATTGTTTACTTGAGAAAATAATATATTTTCATTGGCTGCTGTGTTGATGCAGTAAAGTTTGAGAAGCATAATCCTCGCCTCCGTGTCCTTAATAGAATTGCAAATTCTTGTCGCGAATGCTAGCAAATTTGTGATTCAGTTTGAAAACGTGCAGCGCATTTTACTATGGATGTCTCTGAAACGTGTAAGCCTAATTAGCATGAATGAAACGTGCAACACTTATTTAAATAGCTGACCAAACTTGAGAGTGAATTAACAAGCTTTGTCAAAACCAAGGCTGTCGTGAAAGTGTATTGCAATAAGTTCTTTTAAAACTAATTTCAGATCAACCATGCTTATAAAATAAAATAAGCCATCATGTTATCTTAACCCCTTCGAGGCTAATGACGAGCTGGGCTCGTCATGGCGCTTACCTGTCGTGCGCGGATGACAAGGCCAGCTCGTCATCAGCCCCACCCTCGGGAGAAGCGCTGGCGCTCCCCCCGAGGGTCTGCGATCTTGGTTGTGCTGCTGGGGGCGGCAGCAGAAGAGCTTCCGCTGCACCCCCCGCCCCCCCCCCCCCGTGGGAATCCCTGATGACGTCAGCGCGCACAGCGCGCGCTGACATCATCAGGGATTCCCTGCGCTCGGGAAGCCATTTGCTTCCTGAGCGCCGTGCAGCAAGGTAGGATTTTCGAACTCCGGCGGGGGTTTGGGGCAGCGAAGAGGCATCAGGGGAGAGGAAAGAGATTTTCCTTTCCCCTGATGTCTCTTTGCAGGGCATTTCTGCCTCACGATCGCGCACAGCGTCGCGATTGTGCGGCGGAAATGCCCCCACTAGCACCAGGGATTGTTTATTTAGCTTTTCGGAAGCGACCCCTTGGGCAAGGGTCGCTTCCAGGTGGGCAACAATATAATTTTCGATTTTCTGCCCCCCCTGGGGGCAAATCGGCCCGTTTTTTCGGCCGTTTTGCCCCCAGGGGGGGCAGAAATTTCCCACTAGCACCAGGGTTGTTTTGTTAAGCCAAGATGGCGGCGATTGTTTTTGTTTACGTTTTTCTGTCCCCCCCTGGGGGCAAATCGGCCCTTTTTTTTGCCGTTTTGCCCCCAGGGGGGACAGAAAATGCCCACTAGCACCAGGGATTTTGTTTTTAGCTTTTAGGAAGCGACCCCTTGGGCAAGGGTCACTTCCAGGTGGCCTCATATTTAACTTTTTGTTTTTCTGCCCCCCCCCCCGGGGGCAAATCGGCCTGTTTTTCGGCCGTTTTGCCCCCAGGGGGGGCAGAAATTTCCCACTAGCACTAGGGTTTTTTGTTGGGGCAATGTGTTTGTTTTGGGAAGCGACCCCTTGGGTAAGGGTCGCTTCCAGGTGGCCATGATGGTTTTTTTGTTTTTCTGTCCACCCTGGGGGCAGTTTTGCACCCAGGGGGGGGGGCAGAAAATGCCCACTAGCACCAGGGAATTAAAATTTTGTTTTTAGGTAGCGACCCCTTGGGCAAGGAGTAGTGCTTGGCTGGCGGTGTGTGCGGAGTGGCGCTTGGCTTGCAGTGTGCGTGGAGTGGGGTTTGGCTGGCGGTGCGTGTGAAGTGGCGCTTGGCTGGATGTGCGTGCAGTGGTACTTGGCTGTCTGTGCACGGAGTGATGTTTGGCTGGTGGTGTGTGTGGAGTGGTACTTGGCTGGATGTGTGCGTGGAGCGGTGTTTGGCTGGTGGTGAGTGGCGCTTGGCTTGCCGTGTGCGTGGAGTGGTGCTTGGCTGGCGGTGTGTGTGGAGTGGTACTTGGCTGTCGGTGTGCGCTGAGTGGTTTTTGGCTGGCGGTGTACGTGGAGGGGTACTTGGCTATCTATGCACAGAGTGGTGCTTGGCTGGCAGTGTGTGTGGAGTGGTACTTGGCTGTCTGTGCACGGAGTGGTGTTTGGCTGGTGGTGTGTGGCGCTTGGCTTGCGGTGTGCGTGGAGTGGTGCTTGGCTGGCGGTGTGCGTGCAGTGGTACTTGGCTGTCTGTGCACGGAGTGGTGTTTGGCTGGTGGTGTGTGTGGAGTGGTGTTTGGCTGGCGGTGTGTGTGGAGTGGTACTTGGCTGGATGTGTGCGTGGAGCGGTGTTTGGCTGGTGGTGAGTGGCGCTTGGCTTGCGGTGTGCGTGGAGTGGTGCTTGGCTGGCGGTGTGTGTGGAGTGGTACTTGGCTGTCGGTGTGCGCTGAGTGGTGTTTGGCTGGCGGTGTGCGTGGAGTGGTACTTGGCTATCTATGCACGGAGTGGTGCTTGGCTGGCGGTGTGTGTGGAGTGGCTCTTGGCTGGTGGTGTGTGTGTGGAGTGGTCATTTGCTGTCTCTGCATGGAGTGCTGCTTGGCTGGCGGTGTGTGTGGAGTGGCGCTTGGCTGGTGGTGTGCGTGGAGTGATACTTTGCTGTCTGTGCACGGAGTGGTGCTTGGCTGACGGTGTGTGTGGAGTGGCGCAAGGCTGGTGGTGTGCGAGGAGTGCTACTTTGCTGTCTGTGCACGGAGTGCTGCTTGGCTGGCGGTGTGTGTGGAGTGGAGCTTGGCTGGTGGTGTGTGTGGAGTGGTACTTGGTTGTCTGTGCACGGAGTGGTGTTTGGCTGGTGGTGTGTGTGGAGTGGTGTTTGTCTGGCGGTGTGTGTGGAGTGGTACTTGGCTGGATGGTGTGCGTGGAGCGGTGTTTGGCTGGCGGTGAGTGGCGCTTGGCTTGCGGTGTGCGTGGAGTGGTGCTTGGCTGGCGGTGTGTGTGGAGTGGTACTTGGCTGTCGGTGTGCGCTGAGTGGTGTTTGGCTGGCAGTGTGCGTGGAGGGGTACTTGGCTATCTATGCACGCAGTGTGCTTGGCTGGCGGTGTGTGTGGAGTGGTGCTTGGCTGGTGGTGTGTGTGCAGTGGTCATTTGCTGTCTGTGCACGGAGTGCTGCTTGGCTGGCGGTGTGGGTGGAGTGGCGCTTGGCTGGTGGTGTGCGTGGAGTGCTACTTTGCTGTCTGTGCACTGAGTGGTGCTTGGCTGGCGGTATGCGTGGAGTGGCGCTTGGCTGGTGGTGTGTGAGTAGTTACTTTCTGTTGGTCACTACACACATTGCTAGTTGAGTGACACTCTACGCAGTCCATCTTTTTCTGTAGTTGCTGTGTCAGATATGTGGGCATGTGAAAGTGATGGGCCCTTGAATGGCGCTGGCGGTGTAAATGTTTTGTATGTGTCACACGTACAAAAGGTATATGAATTGTAGTGTAGTTCCTAGTTTCCCACTAGGCCCTGCGCATTGGAATAACATAAACAGTAGTATCGACGTGGTACTGCTTATATTCCAGGCCTCCACTGACTATGCTAAACTTAATTGGGTTGTGTTACCAACTAGCTCAGAGGTCACTGGAAACTTTCTTCTCTGCATAGGAAGTGATCAGCTTCCTTGGCACAGACAAGAAGGGATTCAGCTTTCCAACAACCGTGCAACATGACAACTTTGCTCCTCAGATCAAGAGTCGATCTCTAGGGTCGTGTAAACAATAGACACAGATTTCACTCAGTCAGTCTAGTGCAGTTTACTTTCACAGTATGTAGAGAATAGAGAGACGGGCGTTTATCAATAAAGGGTTAACATTTATTGAACAGTCTTTCTTCTCGTACAAGAGAAATGTATTGCCACAATTGCAATAACTGTTATTATAAAAAGTACGTACAGTAAGATAAGTATTGCGAAATAGAACTGTAAAAGCATTGATATGGTTTCTTAGCCATACAATGGTTTAAAAGTAATAAAACATATATACAGTCATATATACATTAGGCTAACATACTCAACTGGTGCTTCTAACTAAGCCTACCCCAGTGTGCCTGACCTAAGCCTAACACGTGAGAAGGGGAGCAAGTAAGTAGCTTAAGTTAAGTTGGTTTTGCCAAGGTTTGTTTCAAGAATTCTCGTCTAAGGGTTTAGTCAACACCATACCTCTGAATAGAATGATGGAGGATTGGTATCTCCTTCAGGGGTCTCTCTCGATATCCCAGTCACCCGCGAGGGTAAACCGGAAGCGCCGGGACTGGATTTCTCTGCACGAGAAAGGCAGCGGCTTCTCTCAGCGCGTCGAGGAAGGAGGGGGGACAGCGTCCGCGGGCAGCTGGGCTGGATGTCTTCGCAGAGGACGGCTGCTCGGCTCCTCAAGCGTACTGAACCACAGTTCGCGCTGTAGCGGCGATAATGGTAATCAGTAGCTTCACCACCACAGGATAGCAGGCTGCAGCGACAGAGTGCTAGTTGTTACCAACACGGGGTCATGCAGGCAGCTGGCATCAGCAACAGGTTCGCTCACAGCTAACAGCTCACAGCTTCGCATTGCTTAAGGCAACGTTGGTAATATTTATACCTGACAGGTGCCGGGTTTGACGCAAGTTTGCTGGACATAAGACGTCAATTAAAGATGTCACTAGGAAGTGACAGTTATCAGTTGCTCATTAGAGTTCCATTACTAATCAAAACATAGCAAGCGGGGATTTCCAGGTTTGCTAAGTTTTTATCTTGTTGAAGAACTCGGAGTGTTATCTAGGAATATCAGATAGTGGCTGCTGCTCTGTCATTGCACTAATTGGTCGCAAAGGAAGTAGCAGAGAGTCATGCTGGAATGTGGCTCTGTTCGTGTGAGGCCAGAGATGACTTTTCAGAAAATCGCACTTGAACGGTTATGCCAATATAGGGAATAAATGGATTTATAGCCGAATAGGGGCATAAGGTCACAGTATCGATCAGGAACCTAGATAAGCACGCAACACCCACTCCACGTATACATGTCCATCAAAATTACTAAAACTAAGCAATTAGATGTATGTGTAACATTGCCCACCCCAAAATACATAAATGCATTCGAAATAGGCGTACTTGCAATACATGGAATTTAGGTACTGTACGTTTTTTAAAGCATAGTAATCATTCAAAAGTTTGAAATAAATGAACGATTATGCAAAAAGAATTACACATGAAGTATCTCTGACAGAAGAAATGCGAGATAAATCATCACAAAAAAATGCATTGTAATAACATGTGTGCTAGAGGCTGGTGTTATGTTGTTATGTCTCTAGATGTGTTTAGAAATAGAAGTGTGAAGCTTCTGTTCTCTAAGAATAGTTTTTACGTTAAGCAAAGAATTGTTCGTGCCAAAAAAAAAAGAGGGTCAATATTTAAAAAATTGTCCAAATCAAAGAAAAATATATTTCCAAAGCTCCTGGCAGTTTTTGTTGATCAAAACTGAAGGCCGAATTCAGAGTTCATGGGAACGCTGTGTGTCGGAAAGCTTCTCAAAAGTTATTGTTTCTCTATGGGTGAGAACATCGTATCAGACAGGCTCGCAAAGAATTGGTCTACAAAATCAGGTGATAGTTCAACCAAATTAGATAGCGCTGTAACTTGGCAGGTGTGAGAATGATTGCTGTCATCGAAGTCAGGACCAGCAATGCTCACAGAACGTTGTACCTGGATGATGTTGCTTTTGTCACTCGCTCCACTGTTACCACTTGGCTGTAGTACAGGAGTCTCCACGAATGCCGTCATCAGGATTGGTAGCCGCTGGGGACAACACAATGCGTGAGCCGTTATTGGACTTAGCAAAGTATCGACGTCCATTGGTACTGCTGATGGAAGTGAAAGACAGATGTCCAACACGCATTCCTCGCCGCAAAGCATACACCGTAGCACAGGTAAAATGCAATTTTGCCATATCGGTCTGAATGAAAGGAACCAGGTCATGTTTAGATCTCTCAGCCTGGCCAATCCGAGGACGTTAGTTATCCTGTCCCTGTAGCGCATTGCTAGGATTGTCTCTTCCATTCCCATGGGAGCTATGTCTGAGCCGAGGCTTGCCATAACGTAGCAGGATGGTCAAAAATAGAATCCCTGCGATGAGTCCCAAAAATAGTGGAATACCACCAAAGATGGAGTGCACAAAATTAGGAAAGATTCCCAAAATTGCCTGGAAGGGTGTTAGCAGTCCCGTAAAGACTGTCTTAAATATGCCTGGGATGCTTGTAGCACTAGACATGTTAAGGAGTTGACTGAACATTTCTACGAAATGCACGGGGCAATTTGTTGATAAAAGGTCATGGACCTCAGTAGCCGTCCTTGCGACTAGAAGATCATACGTCTCTTTAGATGACGTTATAGGCACTGTTGTCTGTAAAAGCACAGATTTTATTTTGCTTAATGTATCAATTCGTATAGAATAGAGATTCAGACGAGGCCAGAGGGGAGTCACTATGTCTGGAGGCCCGCTCGGGAACAATGCTTGCATGCAACATTTGACCATGGACGTTACTTGTACTAGATAACTTTTCCCTGGCGCGAGGCCACAGCACCTGTGATCCGTTCTAAGAATGTAACTCCCGTTTGCGAGTTGCATAAAGAAGGGCTCTATCTGAGTTGCAGGTGTGACTAGCTGGTGGCATGAGAGGTTGTTTGAATTTCCATCACATGCTCCGTGTAAATTAATACCCTGACACAAAAGTATACCGCTTAGTGAGTGTTTACAGTTGTCACCACTAAGAAATAAATTTTTGTCACTGTCACTATAGCAAGAATGAGTGTATGGTAATTTCCATTCGGATTTAACATATCCCTTACCCAATTGTTCATACTGGCCAGTAGGTATGTACTCAAGGCATTTATGAAATCGGAAAGTTGTTATCGGAATTGTGATAATTCCGTGTATTATCCATTCAATGACAGGACTCTCTGACATTGTCAATGGTAATCTCTCGAGTTTCTCGATGCTCAAGATTGTATAGTCTGCTCCTTTCTGTGCCAAACTGATCTGTTTATCAGTAAGGTTAAAAATGGAAAATAATGACGTCGTGTTGATTAAACGCCAAGGCACATAGCCTGAACGAAGATTTTGCAGCGTCCAGCCTAGTTCTATAATAGAGCGTAATTGAGACTGGCCATGTTGTAACATTAGCAAATCTCTGTCTATCACATCAAAGGCAGAGGATACAATATTGTCCAAAGAATATATTCTGGAAGACAGAGTCATTAACCCATTGTCTACCACAGAAAGTGATTTCTCCAAATTAATACGATCAATTTCTCGTATTTTTTCAGCAGTTTCAATTTGCTTTACTTTCCAAGCCTCGTTGTAAGCAGCATAGATACTGGTCGCTATGAAACGCTTTTGACGCTGTTTACGTGGTCCAAGAATGAAATCGCGCAAATCAGCACCATCTTTTAATAAAGACAAGTGTTGCTTAATTTCAGCCAGTGTGGACGTAGCTAGCCATTCTAGGCAGAGTTTCCCTACACTGTATGTTGTTATAATCCCTGGATGTTGTCTCTGGGAGTATCTAGGGTCTAATCTGGTCATTTTTAACCCCTGTGTTTTATTCAGGAACCTATCTTGACAGTTATTTGTGTCTGTAGGCCAGATTAACCACTTTTTCCAATCAGGATGTGTTCTGTTGAAATGTAAAATTTGTGACACGTCTAATTCAATATCAGCTGTTGTATTTTCAGGTATTGGCTTTGGTATAGACGGTGTTTTCATTTCTTTGTTCTTGGCTAGGCCAAGACAAGATGTTTGGTGTACAGTGTCATTTAAAAATAACATTTGTTCAGGTATCATGCAGGTTCTAAAAAGTGCTTCAATGCCTTGCACCTGCCAATCTTTTGTACCCCAAATTGTTTTCGTTTCAATATTATTTTTCCAATAATCAAAACCAAATGTCATCATTTTGTCATAAAATGCTTCTGAATATATCAATTTAGAATTTGTCAGCATTGTTTTCATTCCTGTTTTATCTAACAGTTTGTAATAAAACGTTTCTGCATCACTGGTGTTAAACCCTGAGAAGTATTTGAATTTCTCAAAAAATGCTTTAGAACTGCTTTTAGGTGGTGTAGCACAATGTTCCCATTGATTATACATAAAAACATTTCTAGGCTGTGCAGATTTATGCAAGTAATGATCCCCATAGTGGGTATAACAGAATAACTGCTCATAACTAGATGAACCTTGTAAATAATCATGATCTGTGAATCTAGCTGACATTACTAAATCAGACATCATGTCATTAATACTGTTAAAGTCCCAATCATCAGAGAATGTACTCGGTGTCAAAAAGTCACTTAAGGAAACCTTTAGTTGATGAGGATACTTCAGGATTTCGACCGGACCATAGATCTCATAGTCTGTTTTCTCCCATACTACCCCACCAGGTATTGGAATTGCTGTGACATTTACTGTTGACAGTTCTCTTTTCTTCACGTGGGATGATCTGTGTGGTTTCAGGACTAGGTTGATGTTCTGACTTGCTGTGTCCATTCAATTGTAATGAACTTTCCTAAAATTAAAACTAAAATTAGGCATAGTAGGAGTATGAATACCCTTGAGATGATCCAATGCTCAATCAACGGTGAATCCAGATATAGTTCTTTGATTTGTTGAAGGAGTCCTGTTGTATTTTCTTTAGAATACTTTTTTGTTTCTGGCATTACTTCGGGATCATTTAAATCTTCAGAGAAGTTGTCGAAGTTGATGAAATAACCAGAGGCAGTTCTGTCAATTGATGGGATTGTTCTTTCAATCTGTCTCTCGGTAGCACTTTCTGATGCCACATTAGTGTAGACTGGTGTTGTTTTTTGACGAACTGTTTCAATCTGTGTTTCAAGAGGCACGAGTTCCATGGCATTATTGCATAGTCCTTCATTGTGCACTGCAGGCTGATCGAATGTGATTAGTCTTTCAGTTTGAACCTCTTGGATTGTTGCAAGTTTGGGTATTCTGTTGTTTCTTGGGAGTCCACTGGGCCTACTGTTGATTATAGGCCACATGCTTGTGGTTTTACCAGGTCGATGGACACGACTCTGTTCTCCTTTTTACCAGCAAGGGGCGGTAGCACAACTGATCTTGTTCCGGTGACTGCCAAGACAGGTACTGCTTTTCTGTAAGAAGGCCCAAATTCCTTCTTAACCGCGATCTTTTCTCTGACTAGATCCCCAATCTTTGGAATCCAGACAGGCCTTGCTGGGGCTGTTGCGGGTGGTGCCTCATCAGTGGTACTTGGCTGTTGCTTTAACTTTATGTTGCTTAATGATTTTCTTGTTTCATTCAGTTCCTGTAAAACAGCCAAACGGTCTTTTACTTCAAACTGCTTTGTTTCTTCTTGTACCACTGACATCTGACTATCGAGGTCCTGAACGTTCATTCTAATTCCGAACAATAGTTCGTATGGGCTGAAACCTTTTAGAGAATTTCTTGGCATGTTGTTAAGACTAGTCTGGACACTTATTAAATGTTTGACCCACCCAGCGCCTGAACCTAATACCTTCGCTGTTATAGATTGCTTTATGTCCCGGTTTTTTCTTTCTACCACACTTGTGCGACGGACAAGAATACCGCAACCCAATTCCCATGCTAGCCATGGCCTCCCTATAAGCTCGAGAGCTAAAGGCAGGACCCTGGTCAGAATGGAACGTGGTAATTGCGTATGTACCGATAAAGACTCGCAAATCTTTTATAACCGTTCTAGCGTCAGCCGAGCGCTGGGGCCACATCCATATGAACCTCGTACAGGAATCCACTGCTACCATGATATATCTATAGTTGCCGTCCCTTTGTAGGGGACCACAGTGGTCCAGGTAAACGCATGCAAATGGTTTATCCGAGATGAGAAGGGGTGTCTGCGCTGGTCGTTTCACTGTTGATACTTTTATCCTTTGGCATATGTCTCATTCTAATACATACTTTTTAGTTTGTATTCTCAAGCGAGGCCACCGATATCTTTGTTTTAATAGTGATATTGTTGCGGAAACGCCAGCGTGTGCAGAAGCAAGCCCTTCGTGTGCCGCTTTGATTAGTCCTAGTCTGTGTTCCCTGTTTGGAATTACTCTATCCCCCACTCCAGGGATTCGAGCAAAAGGAACATTATTTGTATCCGTTAAGTACAAGTACTTTTTAGGAAAGCCTTTTGGGAGTGTTTTCTTATCATCTTTTACTGACGTACTGACAGCTTGTAGAATATCGCTGTCTATTTTTGTTTGTGACCGAGTTATCGCAGCTACGGAAGCCGTTTGCACAGCTGCCTTCGCGGCTTCATCAGCCAATGAATTCCCTGCAACGTGAACGCCATCACGTTGATGACTCAGTGTATGTATCACGTGAGTCTTTTGTAGTTCTTTTTGTAAAAGAACTACCTGTTCCCAAAGCATTTTATGCTTTATTGTGCCACCTTTTGCATCTTTGAAACCATTTTCCACCCAATTCTGCAAGTATTCATTATAAGATTGTACGCAATAAAATGAATCGCACACTATTAGTGAGGGGAATTCGCGATCTGTATTTTCTAGCGCCATCTTAAATGCTACTAATTCAGCTCGTTGAGCCGAGCAATCTCCTAGAGATTGTGTTTTAGTGACCAATGGTCTAAATTTTCCTTTGTGCCAGCGACCTTTAACAATCGCGCACGCAGCACTGTAAGCTTGCTTACCCCCAACTGCGGTTTGTGCTGATCCGTCAGTATATATAATACTTCCGTATTCTTCGAGAGGCAGGATTTCAATTGGCAGAGGACATTCGTATTCATATTGTAAAAATTCCTGTGTTTTTAAGTTAGGATCAAATTCGTAAACTACGTCTGTTGCAGCAAGAGAATTAACCCACTGAATCCATCTCGGATGCAAAGCTTTAGCATTAGGAATGCTTGCTTTAGTTACCGCTTCTAAAGCCGGAATTGGTGTTACGATTATTATTCGTTTACCTTGTGCTAGGGGCCTTTCTTTCGCTACAGCAGTCTGAACCGCAGTTAGAATTTTCTCCGTTGAACTGAATTTTATTTCAGCCTTTGTGTACAAATGTGATTTGTAAGCTATTGGTACCTTTTCTCCCTCATTAGAGGTTAGGTACGTGAATCCGCATCTTCCTGGGATGACTCGGATTACAAGATCACGTGTGTTGTCACGTGTATCTAATTTAGTTTTTGCTAACATGTCTGTTTGCAGTGATCTCAAAATTTCTGTGTGTTTTTGAGTCCAATTGATTTGTTTTAAATCAGGTTTTATTAGTTCGTAGAGAGGTTTAACCCTCTCTGCGTAATTTAGTATGTAAGTTCTTCCGAAATTCAGAAAACCTAGTATGGATTGTAAATTCTTCAGCGTTTTTGGAGCTTGGAGTACAGCGCACTTCTCTAAGAAGTTGTCCGCTAGGCTTTTCCCTTCACTTGATAATTCGTACCCTAAAAATAGTACTGTCAGATGGGCAATTCGGGACTTTTTAAAGTTGAATTTGTAACCCTCTGCTGCGAACCCAAGTATAATGGTGTTCACTCTTTTCAAGTGAGTATCCAAGTCGTCGTCTGTGAGATAAATATCATCTACGTAAGATAATGCTTCATCATCATAGATTTGTAGTAACTCTGTTACCCTAGCTGAGAATAGTCCTGGGCTGTTCTTGAACCCCTGTGGGAGTCGACAGAATTTTTTCTGCGACCCAAATGCGGAGAAAGCGGTCAAGTATCTGCTTTTTGGTGCAATGTTTTGACAAAAGAAACCATTAGAAATGTCTAATGTCGTTTTATATTTTTTCCTAACTATGTTATTCATTAGGGCTGCACTATGCGAGTTTTGTACTGCAAAGGTTTTGCAACATGTATTAAGATGTCTGTAGTCCAAAACTAGACGATATGAATTGTCTGGCTTGGAGACAGGAAACAAAGGATTGTTCATTTGAGAGGTGCATGTTTCAATCACCCCCTGGTACTCAAGTTGATCTAAGATCTCCCTGACTTGTTTTTTAGCTTCTTGCTTTATGGGATACTGCCGTTGGGCAGTTGGTTCACTTTTTAGTTGGATTTTGTGAGGCGGTGAATCCTCATCCCATCCTACATGATTTTTATACAATGCAGGTGCCTGGGCTACTGCCCATTTCCTTGCATATGTGTATTTTTTGTGAATCGGAATGTGATTCGAGAAGGCAGGCATAATCACTTCTTCGCCACGAGGGCACTCCCTGACAAACTCCGGGGGCCAATCTTTTTCAGCTAACAGAATATCATAGCCTTTTGAGAGGTTATCCCAAAATAGACCCTTAATTTTCCTAGTCTTATCACCCTCTATACGCAATGTTATTTCGTATATTTTATGGGGCTCGCTAAGTCTGGTGTCGGCAGTTTCAACCTGAATGTATTCATTCGTGTCCACTGACTCCAGATGACTCATCAAGTTCTTGCGCGCTATACTGATTTCTGCTGCACTGTCCAACATTGTCAATGCCCACTCCCCGTTTTTCAACTGTGTCCTCAGTATTTTCGGCATGGTTGATTACTCTAATACTGGCTACCTTCTTTTTCTGAAATTGAGATTTCTTATTTTGAGCAGGTTCCTTGTCTTTGGACTTGGTGTGCTCTCCTGGGTCTGACCGTCCTCTTCTTTCCGAATTCTGTGGAAAAGATCGAGAGGGACGTGTATCAATACTTTGATATCTATCAGGTTTTTTTAGATTATCCCTATTTCTAAGGTTATATCTTTTCTCAGAGGGCTCTCGTTGGGGAGACTGGCGTTCTCGAGTCGGAGTTCTTTCCCTCCGTCGAGGAGACCTTCCTCTGGACTGGAAAACTTTTTCCTTGGGAGTGGATTGTTTATTTCCATCCCAGCTCTTTTTAGGAGTATTTAAATTATTTTTAATAAATAATTTTTCAGGATTTTCGAGCAGTTGGGGTTTAACTGGTTTCCCACCCAAGCTGTCTCTACCTAATTCTTCATAGCATTTTTCTATGATTTTTGCAAGCTCAACAGGATCTTTTATATCTGTTTCCTTCAACTTCTGGCGAATCGCCACAGATGCTGCTTCTCCCTTTATGTTGGCTAATAATATAGCCGTGACCTGCTTGAAGTCTTTCAGTAATTTCATACCTAGATTTAAAGCGGGCTCTGGACCGAATTCATTTTGAATCTGTTTTAGCACTTCTGGTATTACCGCCATAGACGGAACACCGTGTGTTTTTGTGTAAATGGAAGCAAAGACTGTACCCCAAGTGTCGCAGTCCTCCACGTGTGGTGTGATTCCCATAGGAAGGCAGATGGTCAAGATTCTGTGTTTCTCAATAGGGGTAGTATCAGGAAATACTGCCTCTATTTGAGTGATTTTCTGGGCTAACCAGAAAGGAATTTGTTCCTGTTTTATGGGTGTTTTACCAAGACATGACTGTATGTTCTGTGGTGTAATTTTATTTGTGTTCCCCTGATGAGGGGTCAGCTGTGGTGAATTAACAGCTGGCTGGACTGTTGCAGTCCGTATTACATATTGGACTAATTGCCTATGTATTTTTATTAATGTGTTTAGCTGTTCTAACAGCTCTTCTCTAGACATTCTTGTAATGTCAGGATGTGGTGTGTAGCTGGCTAGAACCGGCCACGTGGCTCCTGGTCTACCTAGTGGACCGAGCCTGGTTATGTGATCATTGTGTTTTAGGGCGCCATTAAACCAGAGCAGGTGCTCTTGAAATTTAAGTGGGATTTCAACCTCCTCGAAAGGAGCGTACTCTCCCGGAGGTTCCTCTATTTTGTAATAGTGAAACTCTTGTGTTATCGCGTTTACCGCTGGAAAGTTTATCCATGAATAGAATACCTCTGTCTGCCGATACTCGTGAGCCTCTATTACGAAAATTACTGTACCACCTTGAGGTGGCAGTCCGTTTTCTATAAGTTTTAAAGTTATAGATCTTCTTAACTGGACCGGGATGATAATAGCATCCGGATCTGTGTATTCGGGACCTTGCTGAGTCGCATCTACTGCGGCCCCAGGGGCTCCGTTTTCTGGCATTGTAAAAATGCGAGTTTTGCAGAGTAGGTCTCCAAGGAGACAAAGATTAGATGCACAATATTTTGGAACACTGTATCCTTCAACGTTGAATAAACCAGAGCTTTACATAGGAATCTCTTCCTACTAAGGTCGGGCGGATTTTAACCTTTCACCCACTCCAGACGTCTATTGGAGTATTTACGGGCGAAAGGGGTGTGAAATATGCACGACTGAGTTACTCTACAAGTCTTGCGTTAGTTTATCGCCTTTCCAAACGTTTGGGCGCCATGTAGTGTAGTTCCTAGTTTCCCACTAGGCCCTGCGCATTGGAATAACATAAACAGTAGTATCGACGTGGAACTGCTTATATTCCAGGCCTCCACTGACTATGCTAAACTTAATTGGGTTGTGTTACCAACTAGCTCAGAGGTCACTGGAAACTTTCTTCTCTGCATAGGAAGTGATCAGCTTCCTTGGCACAGACAAGAAGGGATTCAGCTTTCCAACAACCGTGCAACATGACAACTTTGCTCCTCAGATCAAGAGTCGATCTCTAGGGTCGTGTGAACAATAGACGCAGATTTCACTCAGTCAGTCTAGTGCAGTTTACTTTCACAGTATGTAGAGAATAGAGAGACGGGCGTTTATCAATAAAGGGTTAACATTTATTGAACAGTCTTTCTTCTCGTACAAGAGAAATGTATTGCCACAATTGCAATAACTGTTATTATAAAAAGTACGTACAGTAAGATAAGTATTGCGAAATAGAACTGTAAAAGCATTGATATGGTTTCTTAGCCATACAATGGTTTAAAAGTAATAAAACATATATACAGTCATATATACATTAGGCTAACATACTCAACTGGTGCTTCTAACTAAGCCTACCCCAGTGTGCCTGACCTAAGCCTAACACGTGAGAAGGGGAGCAAGTAAGTAGCTTAAGTTAAGTTGGTTTTGCCAAGGTTTGTTTCAAGAATTCTCGTCTAAGGGTTTAGTCAACACCATACCTCTGAATAGAATGATGGAGGATTGGTATCTCCTTCAGGGGTCTCTCTCGATATCCCAGTCACCAGCGAGGGTAAACCGGAAGCGCCGGGACTGGATTTCTCTGCACGAGAAAGGCAGCGGCTTCTCTCAGCGCGTCGAGGAAGGAGGGGGGACAGCGTCCGCGGGCAGCTGGGCTGGATGTCTTCGCAGAGGACGGCTGCTCGGCTCCTCAAGCGTACTGAACCACAGTTCGCGCTGTAGCGGCGATAATGGTAATCAGTAGCTTCACCACCACAGGATAGCAGGCTGCAGCGACAGAGTGCTAGTTGTTACCAACACGGGGTCATGCAGGCAGCTGGCATCAGCAACAGGTTCGCTCACAGCTAACAGCTCACAGCTTCGCATTGCTTAAGGCAACGTTGGTAATATTTATACCTGACAGGTGCCGGGTTTGACGCAAGTTTGCTGGACATAAGACGTCAATTAAAGATGTCACTAGGAAGTGACAGTTATCAGTTGCTCATTAGAGTTCCATTACTAATCAAAACATAGCAAGCGGGGATTTCCAGGTTTGCTAAGTTTTTATCTTGTTGAAGAACTCGGAGTGTTATCTAGGAATATCAGATAGTGGCTGCTGCTCTGTCATTGCACTAATTGGTCGCAAAGGAAGTAGCAGAGAGTCATGCTGGAATGTGGCTCTGTTCGTGTGAGGCCAGAGATGACTTTTCAGAAAATCGCACTTGAACGGTTATGCCAATATAGGGAATAAATGGATTTATAGCCGAATAGGGGCATAAGGTCACAGTATCGATCAGGAACCTAGATAAGCACGCAACAGAATGTCCTTACTGCCCCTGTGTGATGGGGGTACTGTTAGGAGCAAAAGACTGACTGGCACCAAAGGGGTCTGGCAGTAAAAAAAATTCAAAAAATTAACCAGTGTCTTGATGTTAAACCTCATCTAATCCCAATTGGTCTAAGCCCTATTTGGTGGCCCATCTTGCTGAATTTAAATTTGGGGGGCAAGTTTGTGTGTTGTTTTTTGAATTGTTATATTGTTTGTGAAATGTGGTAGTTATTTTTTTTTTCTTCTCTATTTTTGTCTTGTTTCAGGCTTTTGCTGTTTGGATTGTTGTAGGTTGCGTGTCTGTTAGCAGCTTGTGTAGTTGCTTGTGCTTGGTAAGTGAATGTATTTTGTACTACTTTCCCTTGATGTTTGTCTTATTGAAAAAGGTTGTACTTCTACCAGTTTGTGTGGCTCTGGTTTTTTTTGTTTTCAGTATTAGTGCTTGATGTGTACTTTGTTTTCTAATCTGTCATTTCTTTTTTTCTTTCTAGTGGGATATCATTTCTTTTTGCTGTGTCTCAACAGAGTAGGTGCTGGTGAGTGTAGCTATATTTGGTTAGAGTGAAATAGTTTTGGATTGTATTTATCTGTTTGTGAAAGCCTTACCTTGTTTACTTCTTACTTTGCAAAGTGTAGGTTGTTGTTCACTTGTGTGTGCAGTCTTCTTGCTTTTGAAGGATAATGGCTAGTCGCAGGATTACTGCTCAGCAGGTTCTTGGTTTGCTTTTTGAGTCTTCCTCTGACCATGGTTCAGAGTCTGACTCCGATTTGGACTCCCAGGTGGGGGCAGAAGATTCAGGCAGTGAGTTTTCTCTTCGCATGGTATCATCATCGGAAGATGAATCTTCTTCTAGTGCTGATGAAGGGCCTATGTTAGAGGAGGACATTGTGATGCCGGTAGTGGGCCAAGAGGCATCTGTGCTGCTGCCTAGGGCCGCAAGGTTTCCTTTCTTTTTACGTCGGCAAGAGGTAAGTGGGCTGGAGCCTGCGCCCAAAAGGCTTCACATTGCTGTGGTGCGCAAAGAGGCATCTGGTGCTTTTCGTCTTCCTGCTGGTGTAGTGCAGCAAAAGGCATCTGTGGCTGTTAGGCTTCCCGGTGGTGTAGTGCAGCAAGTAGCATCTCAGGCTGCTGGGCTTCCCGTTGGTGTAGTGCATGATGCGCCCTCTGGGGATGCTATGTCTTCTGTTGGTGTTGTGCAGCCTGAAGTATCTGTGGCAGTTAGGCTTCCCATTGGTGTAGAGGGGCAAGAGGCATCTGGGTCTGCTTGGTTTCCCGGTGGTGTAGTGCAGCAAGAAGCATCTCAGGCTGCTGGGCTTCCCGTTGTTGTAGTGCAGGAAGAGCCCTCTGGGGATGCTATGTCTTCTGTTGATGTTGTGCAGCCAGAAGTATCTGTGGCTGTTAGGCCTCCCGTTGGTGAACAGCAGCAAGATGTTTCGGTGCTGCAGGCTGGGGCGGCTGCTCCCCCCGTTGATATGGATGGCCTCTGGGTTCCCCCTGGCATGGTGCAGCCGGCATTGCCAGAGTTCACTGGTGTTCCTGGGTGTAGAGTGAATACTGAGAATTTTCTGCCAATAAATTTTTTTGAGTTGTTTTTGACAATGTGTTTTTGCAAGGGATTGTTGATCAAACCAATTTGTATGCCGAACAATATTTGAGGGCCAACAGTGCCAGCCTTAAGCCCCATTCTAGAGCAATCCGGTGGACTCCCACAAATGTTGAAGAGTTGAAAAAGTTTTTGGGATTAACTTTTTTGATGGGCTTGCTAAGGAAGCCATCAATTACTTCATATTGGTCCACTAGTCCCTTGATGGCAACAGCTATATTTCCAGCAATCATAAGTCGTGATCGGTATACGCTTCTTCTTCGGATGTTGCATTATGTTGATAATAGTTTAGCGTTGTCACGCGATCACCCTGATTGTGACCGTTTGTTTAAAATTCGACCTGTCCTGGATCACTTTGTTGATCGTTTTTCTGAGATCTTTGTCCCTGGTAAAGAAATTGCAGTGGATGAGTCTTTGCTGTTGTTCAAGGGCCGCTTGGTTTTTAGGCAATACATTCCTAGTAAGAGGGCACGCTATGGAATCAAAATGTATATGCTGTGTGACAGTGAGACTGGATATGTCTACAATTTCAGGGTGTACACTGGTAAGGAGTCCAGCATTAACCCTCCTGGTTGTCCTTCTACTTTTGGAGTGACTGAGAAAATTGTGTGGGAACTAGGTAGAGGATTATTTTACAAAGGCCACCATTTGTATGTAGATAACTTCTACACTGGTGTGCGGTTGTTCAAGGAGTTGGCCAAAGTGGGCACTGTTGCTTGTGGCACAATGCGCAGTAACCGGAAAGGTTTCCCAAAGGAACTTGTTTGCAAAAGGCTTGTGCAGGGACAGTCTACGGCTTTGCGATGTGGGGAGCTTCTAGCTGTGAAGTTTTCAGACAAGAGAGATGTGTACATGCTTACTACTATCCACAATGAAAGAACAGAACCTGTGCCTGTTTGGGGTCAGGGTGCTGAAGTGCGCAAACCTGTGTGCATTTTAGATTACAATAAGTTCATGGGAGGTGTTGACAGAGTAGATCAGAGGTTGGAACCTTATGCTGTTCTTCGAAAGGCTTACGTTTGGTACAAGAAGTTGGCTATCCATCTGTTCCACTTGGCAATTTTTAATGCTTTTGTTGTGTATCAGAAGTCTTGTCCTCAGAATAAGATGCCTTTTGTTAAGTTTCAGGAGTCTATAATAGGCAGGCTTGTACTTTTGGAGGAGGCAAGTGTTCCTAGATTTGGAGTGGTGGAGGAAGTGGCTAGATTGAAAGATCGCCACTTTCTTGAATCTATTCCTTCCACTCCCGCAAGAGACTTTCCGACTAGAAGATGCAGAGTCTGTTGGCGAAGAGGCGTGCGGAAGGAGTCTCGTTTATACTGTCCTGACTGTCCTTCTAAGCCTGCATTGTGTCTGTCAGGTTGTTTTAAATTGTACCACATGCAAAAGAAGTTTTGGGAGTTTGAATGAGCTCTAAATTGAATTGCCTGGTCTGCATTCTGTAAGAAATTTTTAGTTTGTTTCAAGGATTGGCATTAGTGCAAAGTGTTTAGTTTAAGAATTTGTGTTAGCTGTTTTGTAGGTATTTCCATTTGTTTAGTGTTTTTTTCAAAAAAAGAATTCTCAATGTGTTTGTGGTGTGTGCCGGCTGGTGCTTGGCTGGCGGTGTGTGTGGAGTTGCGCTTTGCTGGTGGTGTGCATGGAGTGGTACTTGGCTGTTGGTGCAAGGAGTGGTGCTTGGCTGGCGGTGTGTGTGGAGTGGCTCTTGGTTGGTGGTGTTCGTGGAGTGGTACTTGGCTGTCTGTGCATGGAGTGGTGTTTGGCTGGTGGTGTGTGTGGAGTGGTGCTTGGCTGGTGGTGTGCGTGGAGTGGTGCTTAGCTGTTTGCATGGAGTGGTGCTTGGCTGGCGGTGTGTGTGGAGTGGCTCTTGGTTGGTGGTGTGTGTGGAGTGGTACTTGGCTGGATGGTGTGCGTGGAGTGGTGCTTAGCTGTTTGCATGGAGTGGTGCTTGGCTGGCGGTGTGTGTGGAGTGGTGCTTGGCTGGTGGTGTGTGTGGAGTGGTACTTGGCTGGTGGTATGTGTGGAGTGGTTCTTGGCTGTCTGTGCACGGAGTTGTGCTTGGCTGTCGTTGTGTGCTGAGTGGGGTTTGGCTGGCGGTGTGCATGGTCTGGTGCTTGGATGGTGGTGTGGGTGGACTGGCGCTTGGCTGGCAGTGTGTGAGTAGTTACTTTCTGTTGGTCACTACACACACTGCTAGTTGAGTGACACTCCACGCAGTCCATCATTTTGTGTAGTTGCAGTGTCAGAAATGTGGGCGTGTGAAAGTGATGGGCCCTTGAATGGCGCTGTCTGCTGGTGTGAGTGTTGAAATGTGATGGGTCCGCGGCTGGCGGTGTGAATGTTTTGTATGTGTCACACGTACGAAAGGTGTATGAATGGCCTGTAAAGAGGTTGGTGCCTTGACGTGGCTTTACAGCTCACGAGCTGTGAGTCAGTGGTTCAGTTTATCATACTTTCAATTATACGCAGTGTATTTCATTTTTTTGAAATTACTTGCGAATACAATTGTATGTACTGAATCATCACTCACCCTCGTGCCAAATCCAACCAGAATGTGTGTGTGCTTGCGGATTAGATGGCTGTGCAGTAATGTTTGTCTTTTATCTCTTTCTGAAGTAGGGTGTACCTTGTCTCTTATTGTGATTGTTGTAGTGTGTTGCTGTTCTTTCTGGATGGTGTCAATGGTCTGGTTTGTATCAGGTATGAAAGGCGCGTGAATGGCCTGTAAAATGGTTGGTGCCTTGTCGTGGCTTTACAGCTCACGAGTTGCGAGTCACTGGTTCGGTTTTTATGCATTTTTTTATTGACAGTGCATTTCATTTTTTGAAATATCTTGTTAATAAAATTTTATGTACTGAATCATCACTCGCCCTCGTGCCAAATCCAACCTGTATGTGTGTGTCTTTCAGGAATACTTAGCCGTGCCTTGAATGTTTGACTTTTGAGTAACTCTGTTACGGTGAACATTATAGCTATAAATAACTTACTAAATTTAGTTATTATTGTTAAACCATGGAAGTATATGGTCATATCTTTCTGGTGAATTCTATTGTGGATTTTTATCCAGAATCTCCTGCAAACTTGAAATTGTCTGTCACAATTTCCTTGAATCACACGCTCTCAAATTGAAAACTTATTTTTCCACTGTATGATTTGGACCGCTTCCTGTTGCTGCCACTATGCCTACCCACGCAAGTGAGGTACCATTTTTATCGGGAGACCTGGGGGAACGCTGGGTGGGAGGAAATTTGTGTGAGCCCAGTGATGCCACGCTTTCCCATGCAAAAAAGTGTGAAAAAACCGTTTTTTTTTTAGCTAAAATTGAGGTTTGCAAGGGATTCTGGGTAAAGGAACGTTGGAGGATCCACGCAAGCCATACCTCCTTGGAAGCCCCCGGGTGTCTATTTTTCAGAAATGTATGGGTTTGGTAGGTTTCCCTAGATGGCCGTCTAGCACGGGGCCAAAAACCCAGGTAACCCCTCTTGCAAAAGCTGGTTGTATTGAATGTCAATACCGCCTGCTTTTGCAAGAGGGGTTACCTGGGTTTTTGGCCCCGTGCTAGACGGCCATCTAGGGAAACCTACCAAACCCATACATTTCTGAAAAGTAGACACCCGGGGGCTTCCAAGGAGGTATGGCTTGCGTGGATCCTCCAACGTTCCTTTACCCAGAATCCCTTGCAAACCTCAATTTTTGCAGAAAAAGTCAGTTTTTTCACACTTTTTATGCGTGGGAAAGGGTGGCGTCACTGGGCTCACACAAATTTCCTCCCACCCAGCGTTCCCCCAGGTCTCCCGATAAAAATGGTACCTCACTTGCGTGGGTAGGCATAGTGGCTGCGAAAGGAAATGGTTCAAATTGTACGGTGGTGAATTTACAATACCAAATTGCAAAACAACCTTGATTTTGGGGGGGGGGGCACCTGAGTTTTTGGCCCGGGGCTCGGTGGTATTCTTTGGAAAGTACAAAACCCAAACAGTTCTGAAAAGTAGACCCCCGGGGGAGTCCAGGGAGGTATGGCATGCGTGGGTCCCCAAACGTTTTCCTACCCAGAACACCTTGCAAACCTTAAAATTAGGTAAAATAATCACTTTTTCAAACTTTTTTGCGTGGAATCACCGTGCCGGCAAAAATGTCCTACCACCCAGCGCTCCCCTTGTTCTCCCGAGTAAAAGGATACCTCACTTGTGTGGGTGCCCCAAAGCAGAACAGGCCAAAAACGAATGTTGAAAAAAGTAGTATTTCAGTGTAACAAATTAAGCCCCCCTGCCTTAGTCACAGGCCTTTGGCCCACCCACACAAGTGAGGTATCATTTTACTCGGGAGAACAAGGGGAACGCAGGGTGGTAGGACATTTGTGCCGACACGGCGATCCCACGCAAAAAAGGAATGGAAAACTGTTTTTTTAACCTAAATTTGTGGTTTGCAGGGATTTCTGGGTAGGAAAACATTGGGGGACCCACGCATGCCATACCTCCCTGGACTCCCCCGGGTGTCTAGTTTTCAGAACTGTTTGGGTTTGGGATTGACATTCAATACCACCAGCTTTTGCAAGAGGGGTTACCTGGGTTTTTGGCCCCGTGCGAGACTGCCATGTCGGGAAACCTACCAAACCCACACATTTCTGAAAAGTAGACACCCGGGGGCTTCCAAGGAGGTATGGCTTGCGTGGATTCTCCAACGTTCCTTTACCCGGAATCCCTTGCAAACCTCAATTTTTGATGGAAAAATCAGTTTTTACACACTTTTTTTGTGTGGGAAAGCGTGGCGTCACTGGGCTCACACAAATTTCCTCCCACCCAGCGTTCCCCCAGGTCTCCCGATAAAAATGGTACCTCACTTGCGTGGGTAGGCATAGTGGCTGCAACAGGAAACGGTCCAAATCGTACGGTGGAGACATTACAATAACCAATAGCAAGATTACCTTCTTTTTTTTGGGGGGGGGACTGAGTTTTTGGACCGGGGCTCGGCGGGCATCTTTGGAAACTACCAAACCCAAACAGTTCTGAAAACTAGACACCCGGGGGAGTCCAGGGAGGTATGGCATGCGTGGGTCCCCCAATGTTTTCCTACCCAGAAATCCCTGCAAACCACAAATTTAGGTTAAAAAAACAGTTTTCCATACATTTTTGCGTGGGATCGCCGTGTCGGCACAAATGTCCTACCACCCTGCGTTCCCCTTGTTCTCCCGAGTAAAATGATACCTCACTTGTGTGGGTGGGCCAAAGGCCTGTGACTAAGGCAGGGGTGCTTAATTTGTTACACTGAAATACTACTTTTTTCAACATTCGTTTTTGGCCTGTTCTGCTTTGGGGCACCCACACAAGTGAGGTACCCTTTTACTCGGGAGAACAAGGGGAGCGCTGGGTGGTAGGACATTTTTGCCGGCATGGTGATTCCACGCAAAAAAGTTTGAAAAAGTGATTATTTTACCTAATTTTAAAGTTTGCAAGGTGTTCTGGGTAGGAAAACGTTTGGGGACCCACGCATGCCATACCTCCCTGGACTCCCCCGGGGGTCTACTTTTCAGAACTGTTTGGGTTTTGTACTTTCCTAAGAATACCACCGAGCCCCGGGCCAAAAACTCAGGTGCCCCCCCCCCCAAAATTAAGGTTGTTTTGCAATTTGGTATTGTAAATTCACCACCGTACAATTTGAACCATTTCCTTTCGCAGCCACTATGCCTACCCACGCAAGTGAGGTACCATTTTTATCGGGAGACCTGGGGGAACGCTGGGTGGGAGGAAATTTGTGTGAGCCCGGTGACGCCACGCTTTCCCACGCATAAAAAGTGTGAAAAAACTGACTTTTTCTGCAAAAATTGAGGTTTGCAAGGGATTCTGGGTAAAGGAACGTTGGAGGATCCACACAAGCCATACCTCCTTGGAAGCCCCCGGGTGTCTACTTTTCATAAATGTGTGGGTTTGGTAGGTTTTCCTACATGGCCGTCTCGCACGGGGCCAAAAACCCAGGTAACCCCTCTTTCAAAAGCTGGTGGGATTGACATTCAATACCACCAGCTTTTGAAAGAGGGGTTACCTGGGTTTTTGGCCCCGTGCGAGACGGCCATGTCGGGAAACCTACCAAACCCACACATTTCTGAAAAGTAGACACCCGGGGGCTTCCAAGGAGGTATGGCTTGCGTGGATTCTCCAACGTTCCTTTACCCGGAATCCCTTGCAAACCTCAATTTTTGATGGAAAAATCAGTTTTTACACACTTTTTTTGTGTGGGAAAGCGTGGCGTCACTGGGCTCACACAAATTTCCTCCCACCCAGCGTTCCCCCAGGTCTCCCGATAAAAATGGTACCTCACTTGCGTGGGTAGGCATAGTGGCTGCAACAGGAAACGGTCCAAATCGTACGGTGGAGACATTACAATAACCAATAGCAAGATTACCTTCTTTTTTTTGGGGGGGGGACTGAGTTTTTGGACCGGGGCTCGGCGGGCATCTTTGGAAACTACCAAACCCAAACAGTTCTGAAAACTAGACACCAGGGGGAGTCCAGGGAGGTATGGCATGCGTGGGTCCCCCAATGTTTTCCTACCCAGAAATCCCTGCAAACCACAAATTTAGGTTAAAAAAACAGTTTTCCATACATTTTTGCGTGGGATCGCCGTGTCGGCACAAATGTCCTACCACCCTGCGTTCCCCTTGTTCTCCCGAGTAAAATGATACCTCACTTGTGTGGGTGGGCCAAAGGCCTGTGACTAAGGCAGGGGGGCTTAATTTGTTACACTGAAATACTACTTTTTTCAACATTCGTTTTTGGCCTGTTCTGCTTTGGGGCACCCACACAAGTGAGGTATCCTTTTACTCGGGAGAACAAGGGGAGCGCTGGGTGGTAGGACATTTTTGCCGGCACGGTGATTCCACGCAAAAAAGTTTGAAAAAGTGATTATTTTACCTAATTTTAAGGTTTGCAAGGTGTTCTGGGTAGGAAAACGTTCGGGGACCCACGCATGCCATACCTCCCTGGACTCCCCCGGGGGTCTACTTTTCAGAACTGTTTGGGTTTTGTACTTTCCAAAGAATACCACCGAGCCCCGGGCCAAAAACTCAGGTGCCCCCCCCCCCCCAAAATCAAGGTTGTTTTGCAATTTGGTATTGTAAATTCACCACCGTACAATTTGAACCATTTCCTTTCGCAGCCACTATGCCTACCCAGGCAAGTGAGGTACCATTTTTCTCGGGAGACCTGGGGGAACGCTGGGTGGGTGGAAATTTGTTGATCCACGCAGATTCCGGAACTTTCCACCACAGAAATGTGAGGAAAATGCGTTTTTTTTTCCAATTTCTTAGCTTTGCAAGGGATTCTGGGTAAGAGAACCTGGGGGTAGGCAGTCGAGTGACCCCATCCTGAATTCCCCTGGGTGTCTACTTTTCAAAAATGTATAGGTTTGCTAGGTTTCCCTAGGTGCCGGCAGAGCTAGGGTTCAAAAACAAAAGATAGTCTCTTTGCCCAAAACGTGCACAATTTCACTGAAAAATTGAGTTGTGACCACGTTGCGTTTTGCACTGTTTCCTGTCGCAGCCACTATGCTTACCCAGGCAAGTGAGGTACCATTTTTCTCGGGAGACCTGGGGGAACGCTGGGTGGGTGGAAATTTGTTGATCCACGCAGATTCCGGAACTTTCCACCACAGAAATGTGAGGAAAATGCTTTTTTTTTTCCAATTTCTTAGCTCTGCAAGGGATTCTGGGTAAGAGAACCTGGGGGTAGGCAGTCGAGTGACCCCATCCTGAATTCCCCTGGGTGTCTACTTTTCAAAAATGTATAGGTTTGCTAGGTTTCCCTAGGTGCCGGCAGAGCTAGGGTTCAAAAACTAAAGGTAGTCTCTTTGTCCAAAACGTGCACAATTTCACTGAAAAATTGAGTTGTGACCACGTTGCGTTTTGCACTGTTTCCTGTCGCAGCCACTATGCCTACCCAGGCAAGTGAGGTACCATTTTTCTCGGGAGACCTGGGGGAACGCTGGTTGGGTGGAAATTTGTTGATCCACGCAGATTCCGGAACTTTCCACCACAGAAATGTGAGGAAAATGTGTTTTTTTCCAATTTCTTAGCTTTGCAAGGGATTCTGGGTACGAGAACCTGGGGGTAGGCAGTCGAGTGACCCCATCCTGAATTCCCCTGGGTGTCTACTTTTCAAAAATGTATAGGTTTGCTAGGTTTCCCTAGGTGCCGGCAGAGCTAGGGTTCAAAAACAAAAGGTAGTCTCTTTGCCCAAAACGTGCACAATTTCACTGAAAAATTGAGTTGTGACCACGTTGCGTTTTGCACTGTTTCCTGTCGCAGCCACTATGCCTACCCAGGCAAGTGAGGTACCATTTTTCTCGGGAGACCTGGGGGAACGCTGGGTGGGTGGAAATTTGTTGATCCACGCAGATTCCGGAACTTTCCACCACAGAAATGTGAGGAAAATGCGTTTTTTTTTCCAAATTCTTAGCTTTGCAAGGGATTCTGGGTAAGAGAACCTGGGGGTAGGCAGTCGAGTGACCCCATCCTGAATTCCCCTTGGTGTCTACTTTTCAGAAATGTATAGGTTTGCTAGGTTTCCCTAGGTGCCGGCAGAGCTAGGGTTCAAAAACAAAAGGTAGTCTCTTTGCCCAAAACGTGCACAATTTCACTGAAAAATTGAGTTGTGACCACGTTGCGTTTTGCACTGTTTCCTGTCGCAGCCACTATGCCTACCCAGGCAAGTGAGGTACCATTTTTCTCGGGAGACCTGGGGGAACGCTGGGTGGGTGGAAATTTGTTGATCCACGCAGATTCCGGAACTTTCCACCACAAAAATGTGAGGAAAATGTGTTTTTTTTTCCAATTTCTTAGCTTTGCAAGGGATTCTGGGTAAGAGAACCTGGGGGTAGGCAGTCGAGTGACCCCATCCTGAATTCCCCTGGGTGTCTACTTTTCAAAAATGTATAGGTTTGCTAGGTTTCCCTAGGTGCCGGCAGAGCTAGGGTTCAAAAACAAAAGGTAGTCTCTTTGCCCAAAACGTGCACAATTTCACTGAAAAATTGAGTTGTGACCACGTTGCGTTTTGCACTGTTTCCTGTCGCAGCCACTATGCCTACCCAGGCAAGTGAGGTACCATTTTTCTCGGGAGACCTGGGGGAACGCTGGGTGGGTGGAAATTTGTTGATCCACGCAGATTCCGGAACTTTCCACCACAGAAATGTGAGGAAAATGCGTTTTTTTTCCAATTTCTTAGCTTTGCAAGGGATTCTGGGTAAGAGAACCTTGGGGTAGGCAGTCGAGTGACCCCATCCTGAATTCCCCTGGGTGTCTACTTTTCAAAAATATATAGGTTTGCTAGGTTTCTCTAGGTGCCGGCAGAGCTAGGGTTCAAAAACAAAAGGTAGTCTCTTTGCCCAAAACGTGCACAATTTCACTGAAAAATTGAGTTGTGACCACGTTGCGTTTTGCACTGTTTCCTGTCGCAGCCACTATGCCTACCCAGGCAAGTGAGGTACCATTTTTCTCGGGAGACCTGGGGAAACGCTGGGTGGGTGGAAATTTGTTGATCCACGCAGATTCCGGAACTTTCCACCACAAAAATGTGAGGAAAATGTGTTTTTTTTTCCAATTTCTTAGCTTTGCAAGGGATTCTGGGTAAGAGAACCTGGGGGTAGGCAGTCGAGTGACCCCATCCTGAATTCCCCTGGGTGTCTACTTTTCAAAAATGTATAGGTTTGCTAGGTTTCCCTAGGTGCCGGCAGAGCTAGGGTTCAAAAACAAAAGGTAGTCTCTTTGCCCAAAACGTGCACAATTTCACTGAAAAATTGAGTTGTGACCACGTTGCGTTTTGCACTGTTTCCTGTCGCAGCCACTATGCCTACCCAGGCAAGCGAGGTACCATTTGTCTCGGGAGACCTGGGGGAACGCTGGGTGGGTGGAAATTTATTGATCCACGCAGATTCCGGAACTTTCCACCACAGAAATGTGAGGAAAATGCGTTTTTTTTCTCCAATTTCTTAGCTTTGCAAGGGATTCTGGGTAAGAGAACCTGGGGGTAGGCAGTCGAGTGACCCCATCCTGAATTCCCCTGGGTGTCTACTTATTAAAAATGTATAGGTTTGCTAGGTTTCCCTAGGTGCCGGCAGAGCTAGGGTTCAAAAACAAAAGGTAGTCTCTTTGCCCAAAACGTGCACAATTTCACTGAAAAATTGAGTTGTGACCACGTTGCGTTTTGCACTGTTTCCTGTCGCAGCCACTATGCCTACCCAGGCAAGTGAGGTACCATTTTTCTCGGGAGACCTGGGGGAACGCTGGGTGGGTGGAAATTTGTTGATCCACGCAGATTCCGGAACTTTCCACCACAGAAATGTGAGGAAAATGCGTTTTTTTTTCCAAATTCTTAGCTTTGCAAGGGATTCTGGGTAAGAGAACCTGGGGGTAGGCAGTCGAGTGACCCCATCCTGAATTCCCCTGGGTGTCTACTTTTCAAAAATGTATAGGTTTGCTAGGTTTCCCTAGGTGCCGGCAGAGCTAGGGTTCAAAAACAAAAGGTAGTCTCTTTGCCCAAAACGTGCACAATTTCACTGAAAAATTGAGTTGTGACCACGTTGCGTTTTGCACTGTTTCCTGTCGCAGCCACTATGCCTACCCAGGCAAGTGAGGTACCATTTTTCTCGGGAGACCTGGGGGAACGCTGGGTAAGTGGAAATTTGTTGATCCACGCAGATTCCGGAACTTTCCACCACAAAAATGTGAGGAAAATGTGTTTTTTTTTCTAATTTCTTAGCTTTGCAAGGGATTCTGGGTAAGAGAACCTGGGGGTAGGCAGTCGAGTGACCCCATCCTGAATTCCCCTGGGTGTCTACTTTTCAAAAATGTATAGGTTTGCTAGGTTTCCCTAGGTGCCGGCAGAGCTAGGGTTCAAAAACAAAAGGTAGTCTCTTTGCCCAAAACGTGCACAATTTCACTGAAAAATTGAGTTGTGACCACGTTGCGTTTTGCACTGTTTCCTGTCGCAGCCACTATGCCTACCCAGGCAAGTGAGGTACCATTTTTCTCGGGAGATCTGGGGGAACGCTGGGTGGGTGGAAATTTGTTGATCCACGCAGATTCCGGAACTTTCCACCACAGAAATGTGAGGAAAATGCGTTTTTTTCCAATTTCTTAGCTTTGCAAGGGATTCTGGGTAAGAGAACCTGGGGGTAGGCAGTCGAGTGACCCCATCCTGAATTTCCCTGGGTGTCTACTTTTCAAAAATGTATAGGTTTGCTAGGTTTTCCTAGGTGCCAGCAGAGCTAGGGTTCAAAAACAAAAGGTAGTCTCTTTGCCCAAAACGTGCACAATTTCACTGAAAAATTGAGTTGTGACCACGTTGCGTTTTGCACTGTTTCCTGTCGCAGCCACTATGCCTACCCAGGCAAGTGAGGTACCATTTTTCTCGGGAGACCTGGGGGAACGCTGGGTGGGTGGAAATTTGTTGATCCACGCAGATTCCGGAACTTTCCACCACAGAAATGTGAGGAAAATGCGTTTTTTTTCCAATTTCTTAGCTTTGCAAGGGATTCTGGGTAAGAGAACCTGGGGGTAGGCAGTCGAGTGACCCCATCCTGAATTCCCCTGGCTGTCTACTTTTCAAAAATGTATAGGTTTGCTAGGTTTCCCTAGGTGCCGGCAGAGCTAGGGTTCAAAAACAAAAGGTAGTCTCTTTGCCCAAAACGTGCACAATTTCACTGAAAAATTGAGTTGTGACCACGTTGCGTTTTGCACTGTTTCCTGTCGCAGCCACTATGCCTACCCAGGCAAGTGAGGTACCATTTTTCTCGGGAGACCTGGGGGAACGCTGCGTGTGTGGAAATTTGTTGATCCACGCAGATTCCGGAACTTTCCACCACAGAAATGTGAGGAAAATGCGTTTTTTTTCCCAATTTCTTAGCTTTGCAAGGGATTCTGGGTAAGAGAACCTGGGGGTAGGTAGTCGAATGACCCCATCCTGAATTCCCCTGGGTGTCTACTTTTCAAAAATGTATAGGTTTGCTAGGTTTCCCTAGGTGCTGGCAGAGCTAGGGCTCAAAAACAAAAGGTAGTCTCTTTGTCCAAAGAGCGCAAGATTTCACTGGGAAATTGAGGTGCGACCACGTTGCGTTTTGCGCTGTTTCGTGTCGCAGCCACTATGCCTACCCACGCAAGTGAGGTACCATTGTTTTCGGGAGACCTGGGGGAACACTGGGTGGGTGGAAATTTGTTGATCCAAGCAGATTCCAGAACTTTCCTCCACAGAAATGTGAGGAAAATGTGTTTTTTTTGTCAAATTCGTAGGTTTGCAAGGGATTCTGGGTAACAAGACCTGGTGGTAGGCAGTCAAGTCACCCCATCCTGAATTCCCCTGGGTGTCTACTTTTTAAAAATGTATAGGTTTGCTAGGTTTCCCTAGGTGCCGGCAGAGCTAGGGTGCAAAAACTACAGGTAGGCACTTTGCTAAAAAAGGGTCAATTTGTAACTGCAAAATTTAGGTGTCACCACTTTGCATTTTGCGCCGTTTCCTGTCGCAGGCACAAGGGCGACCCACACAAGTGAGGTACCGTTTTTATCGGGAGACTTGGGGTAATTCAGATTTGTAAATCAACTGTTATTACCAATTGAGCTTTTGCGCATTTCTCCCTTTCAATGAAAGACATTGTGTAACAAAAAAATAATTTTGAAAAATGACCAATAATTCTCATGCTAGTATGAGTATTCCCAATTTTGAAAATTAGCAATAATATACTGTTTCTGAACTCTATATTTTGTACCCAATTCAGAAATACATAGGTGTCTTTCATACAGATTTTTCCATGTATACATTTTCCAAGACTATGGGCCAGATGTAGGAGCCTTAATACCGGTCGGAAACGGCCGTTTTCGGCCGTTTCCGACCGGTATTTGGCTTTTGAGATGTAGGGGGCATTTAATTTACAGAATCGGTATATTTACCGATTCGGTAAATATACATAATCGGTAAAATACCGAATCGGTAAATATACCGATTCTGTAAATCAAGATGTAGGTGGCACTGTAATCAGTGCCACAGGCCCTTACCGAATCGTTATTTACCATGGAATACTATTCCATGGTAAATAACGATTTCCAGTGTACATGCACATCTGTGCATGTACACCTGTGCCATGTGGCACACAGACATGCCCTTAGGGCATGTCTGTGTGTCACATCGCACACAAGCCAGAAACAGGGGTGCAACAGGGTGTCAAAGTGACACCCTGTCACCCTTGCAAAATCGGTAATTTTACCGATTCTGTAATTACAGATTCGGTATTTGCCATTGATTCCTATGGGCTTTAAGGCCCATAGGAATCAATGGCAAATACCGATTCTGTAATTACAGAATCGGTAATTACCGAATCTTACAGATTCGGTATTTTTACCGAATATTTTACCTACATAGCAATTACCGAATAGTGAATACCGAATCTGTAAAATTCGGTATTTACCATTCGGTAAATTGCTATTACCTACATCTAGGCCAAAGTGCTCTATACCCAGTAAATGAAAAAATACCATTGCAAGTTGCTGCTCAGTTTTTGGATCTGGGTTCGTCGGGTTCTTGGTGAAACTACAAGTCCTATATATCCCCACAACCAGGAAGGTCTAACGGATGTAACGATATATTGCTTTCTAAGAGCTGTCAAAACTAGAAAAAGTTATAGGTGAAAACGTTGAGACAAAAGGCTGTTTTTTTCAACAAATTTTCAATTATTCCAATATTTAACTGTTAGTTTCTATAAAGAAACCTTCATGGATTTAGACAAATGACCCCTTTCTGAATTCAGAAGTTTGTCTACTTTTTGAAAATGTACAGCTTTCTAGGATCCATTATTGCTTTCAAACTCATTTCTACCATTAACTGGAAGGAGGTGGAAAGCTCTAAAAATAGCAAAAATAGGCTATGTCCCAGAAAAATGCCAAAACTGTGTGAAAAATGTCGGTTCTCTGACAAAAGACTGTCATTTCCTAAAAGCTGAGAAAATGGAGATTTCAGCCCCACAACCCCTTTTTTGATAACATTTTCAGGGAAAAACCCAGAGGCTTTCATTTGCAGCCCATTTTTCCCATTTTTCTGAAAAAAACAAAAAAATCACTATATTTTGGTTAATTTCTGGGACCCCTCCAAGGTAATCCACAAACCCTGGGCACCTTTAGAATCCACATGATGTTGGAAGAAAAGGACGCAAATTTGGCGTGGATACCTTATGTGGTCAAAAAGTTACAAGGGCCTAAGCGCGCACTACCCCAAATCGCCAAAAAAGGGCTTAGCACAGGAGGGGAAAAGGCCTAGCAGCGAAGGGGTTAAATATCTTGACAAGGGGTTATTCTTAATGTCCTGACAAGGGGCAAGCTTGTTGCTTAGAATAAACCCTAACAACGTGATGCTGTTCCCATCAGAGACCCTGGCAACAACTATACCACTATTTGGATGTCGTCTGCATAGGAGGTTAGAGAGAAACCGTATGATTCAATAAGTGAAGCCAGTGATGAGACATAAGTATTAAAAAGAGTCGGGCTCAAGGAAGAACCCTGACGGACTCCACACGGCAAAGAAAATAATTTGGAAGAGAATTCCCCTAGTGCGACCGTTTGAATTCTATTAGAGAGAAAGGATTCTAGTAATTTCCCGGCGGTGCCCTGGATTCCAATTTCACGCAAGCGGTCCATCAATAAAACATGATGGACCGTATCAAAGGCCACAGAGAGATCCAACTCATAAACCCAGCGGGCAGAAGTGATGGCGACTAAAAAGGCAGTTTTCCATGATAAATGCTGCAGAGAGGCTCAAAAGGAGCTCCCATAAGCTTTTAAGGACTATGTTGAGCTCCCAAGGAGGAGATGGGGATCTCACTGGGGGGTAAACCTTTTTAAGCCCTTCAAGGAAATCCTTCATTACTGGCATTTTGAAAAAAGAGGTTTAAGATGCAGATGTCCTGTATGCAGTGATAGCAGCTAGGTGCACCTTAATCGAAGAGAACTGCAAACCAGACTTGGCCAAATATAGTAAGTATGGCAACAGTACCTGTTCCTGACCCTTGACCGGATCATGAGCATAGTCGCTGCACCACAGGTAAAACTGCTTCCTCTTGCAAGCATAGGATTTTCAAGTGGAGGATCTATAGGATCCTTTCAGGATCGACATACACTCCGCTGGTAAGTCTAGGTGTCCGTACTGGATGACCTCAGGAGCCATGCTGTCAAGTTGAGGGAGGAGAGATTGGGATGAAACACTCTCCCCTTGTTCTTGAACAACAGATCCGGGCGGCAAGGCAACCTGCCATGTGGAACCTCAGACAATTGTAGAAGGTCCGGGTATCACCACTGGCGCAGCCACTCCAGGGCGATCAGGTTCAATCTGGTGTTGGATCTGTAAAATGTGTTGATTACTGCAGGGATCAGAGAAAGCGGTGGGAAGGCGTACAGTAATGTCTGAGACCAGTTTATCAAAAGGGCATTCCCTCGTGACCCTCGTTCGGGAAACCTGGATGCGAAGACGGGGCATTTGGTGTTGGCCGCGTCTGCGAAGAGGTTGATGTCTGGCACTCCCCATTGTCGAAAGATGTCTTGAGTGACTTCAGCGTTTAGCCCCAGTCGTGTGCTTCTATGAAGTCCCTGCTGAGTGAATCTGCTAGGGTGTTCATGAAACCGGGAAGATGAATGGCCACGATGTTGAGCCTTCTTGCGAGAAGCCATTTTCAAATGGTCTGTGCCTCCAGAGAGAGAGTTCTCAACCTGGTGGCCCCCTACTTGTTCGGATAATACATTGTTGTCATGTCCGTTTGAACTAAGAGAGAGCTGGACTGGAGAGAAGGATACAGAGACTTGAGAGCCAGGTGAACGGCTCGTAACTCGAGGAAGTGGATGTGATATCCTCGTTCTGTCTCCGACCAGAGACCTTGCACTTCAAGAGACCCCATGTGCCCTCCCTAACCTTGTAGGGAGGCATCATTGACTATAGTCTGAGTGGGAATGTCCTGGTGAAATAGAACTCCTTTCAGCAGATGTGATCTTTTCATCCACCATCTGATGGAGTCCTTGGCAGACTGAGGCAGAGTCCCACGGTCCTCCCAGCGACCTGAAACTTGCATCCACTAGTCTTTCAGAGACTGCTGCAGAGGACGCATGTTCAATCTCGCATTGGGAACGATGAAAATGCAAGAGGCAATGGAGCCCAACGGTGACAAGAACTGTCTGACTGTGGGATGACTTGCACCAAGGAGATTGCGCCCTTTGTTTCTGATTGATGACAATCTCTCCTCTGAAGGACACATGCTTGCCTTCACTGTATCCAGAGAGGTGCCCAGATAATGGATTCTCTCGGTCGGATTGAGAACCGACTTGTTGAACTTGACCTGGAACCCCAACGTGTGCAATAGCTGAAGACAGTAGTTGAGATGATTCTGAAGCAGCGATGGGGTGGCACTCTTCAGGAGCTAATCATCTGGATAGGGGTAAATGAAGATCCTGCTCTTTCATAGAAAAGCTGCCATCACCGCCATACACTTGGAGAACGTTTGGGGAGGTGACTTGAGCCCGAACGGAAGAACTCAAAATTGAAAGTGTTGACGGTCTACTTGGAACCGGAGAAATTTGCATTGCCTCCTGGACACCGGAATATGGAAGTAGGCGTCTTGAAATTCTATAGCACACCCTGAGGTAGAAGTGGAAAGATCTGGTGTAGGGCCAGCATTCGAAATTTCTCCTTGTGAATGAACCTGTTCAAGATCCGTAGGTCGAGAATCGGTCTGTATTCTCTTGTCAGGCCTCTTTTTTCAACCAGGAAGTAACAAGACTAAATCCCTTGACCTTGCTGGTGTTTCTGAACCTGCTCTATGGTGTTTCTTGGTAGTAGACTTTCCACCTCTTGCTGCAACAGTAGGATATGATGATTGGATTTGCTTTGAGGAGGAATTGATGGAGGTGGGGCTTTGAACCTCAGCAAGTATTCATTTTGAACAATACTCAGCACCCATTTGTCGTTTGTTATGGATCTCCACTCTTCCAAATAAAAGGTGATACTTTCTCCTACCGGAGTGGGTAACGGGCCCAGAGAAAGCTTCTGCTCATTGCTTGGCTGGCTGCTTGGCCGCTGAAGACTGCTGCTTATTGTTTACTCTGCCCCTGCCAGGTCGTACCTGCTGGAACTGAGACCTCTGTTGTTGCTGATTTCGAGACGACCACTGAGGGGTTTGAACCCTCTGTTGGGAGGAGAACTTGTCATAGGGGCAAAAGCGTTTTCTGAATTCCTTCAGTTTCTCAAGACCAACCGCCTTCACGGTATCCAACTTGGTCTTCATCTTGGCTTTCTCATCATCCGCATGAGCACCGAATTATGCGGAACAAATAAACGGAAGGTTGACAATCCTCCGTTGAGCATCCGGTTTCAGGCCTGTGAAGCGTAGCCAAGCTGAATGCCTGGAACAGATACCGTGGGAATAACTGGGGCGCCCAGATCAGATGCATCTGCCACAGCACTAATCACCTGGTTAGCTACTAAGCCACCTTTGTGCAGTATCTCCTGAAAGTCCTGCTGATCTTCTTTCTGGAGTTTTTTTGTGAACCTGGTAAGGGAGTCCCAGAGAGATCTAGCATACCTCCCTAACAGAGCTGAGGCGCTGGCTACTTTCATCACCGAAACTGAGGTATTACACATCCTCTTTCCCAGAGAGTCCATATTCTTGTTGTTTTTTTCAGGAGGACATGAGGAAGAAGATGCAGCAGAGTGTGCTTTTGTGGCCGCCGCCACAATAACTGAGTCTGGTGGGGGGTCCGAGCGCTGAAAAAGAGGGTCTTGAGCCTGAGCCTTGTATTTATTGGCAATGCGAGATGGCACAGAACCTACTGTGGCTGGGGTTAGGAAAGTCTGCGTGGCAGGCTCTATGACGCCTGGGACCAGTGGCAGCAGAGGTCTGGAAGATGTCCGATGATGTAGCGTCTCAAAAATAATAGATGTGGAGACCGTAGGAGCCGACATAGTGATGCCGAACTTCTTGGCCCCCCTGCAGAGAATATAATTGAAAGTCCCTATGTCATCAATTGGGGAAACTCCGGAAGGTGGTGCTGTCGAAAGAGTAGGAGAGTAGTTTCTGATTGACGATCTGCTGGATGTTGACCACGTTGGAGATCTTCCTCTCCTTCTCTTGGGAGAGGAAGTGTGACGTGAACGAGATCTCTCCCGTGATTTTGTATGGCGGGAGACAGGAGATCTTGATATTCTCAGGGTTCGTTTTGGAGAAACGCACGATGAAGTAGTCGGAGGCGGACTTCTGGTAACTCTTGATGGCGAGTAGGTGCGAGAATAATCTGAATCCGGACTTCCATGATCCGCACCCCCCTTTACAGAATGTCCAGTCCCTTCTAGCCATCTAGGTGAAAGGTTAAAAGGATGCGATTTCTTGGGTGGCACCCGAGAGCCCTCCGGTGAAATTTTGACAATTTTAAGGCCCAGGGACGATGAAGCTCTCCTCGACGTCGACCGTTGAGACCTCAATGTCGATCTCTCCCCCTCTGCAATGTCCACAGACACTGCCACAGTTTCTTTGTCCCTCGATGTCGACCGAGGGTCTGCGGCGGCCTTCCCTCCAGCGCGGGATCGGGGTATGGTGCCAGGTGTGGAACGTAAGAGTGGACAAGGGATGTCTGCACAGAAAGGAGTGAAGAGAGCGGTGCGAGATGTGATATGGCAGCAGGTGGAGGATGAGACGGTGTTGGAGTTGGATTACGGTTCTGTGAGTGAGAACTTGGAAGAAGGGGAGGTGATGGATGACATGGACAAGTCGGGGGGTGCAGAACAACAGTGGTTTTGGTGTTTTGCAGGCATCACAAATGAAAAAGGGAAAGGCGAAAGCGGACACCAGCAAGACCACAAGCTCAAGAGGACGGTCAGGAGCGACACAGACACCTTTGACAGGTGAGGGGGCGTGGTAGTCAGCCTAGGAGGAGGGTCCGAAAGGGGGCAGGAAGAAGGCGTGTAGGACAGTAGGTGTTGGGGAAGGGTCTGTCCGGGACGTGGAGGGGCCTGCAGGGGGTGTGTCAAGGGAGGTGACAGCCAAGACAGCGGGGAGGGTGGTGGTGGCTACGGCTGGCGTACAGACTGACAAGCCGGAGGGGACAGAGGACAAGAATGCTGGGAAGAAGGACAAAGAGAGTAAAGGGGAGGACAAGCAGCATAAGAAATCGCCATATATGGGGCTGGCGATGCTGCTGGGTTCCCATTTGTCGGACAAGATTAAGGGCAGGATTTGGAAGCATGAGTACATAGATTTGTTCAAGCTTTTACATAGGGAAGTGCAGGCAAAAGAAGGCTAGAAGGAGGAAGAGTGGGAGCTGACAAGGCGACCCAGGGTTCCGGTTAATATGGAAAACTGGACGTCCGCTTTTCTCATTTATGCCAGCATATACTGTGAGAAGCACTTGGACAGAGCGATTCCCCTCTTTAAATACATGGATATTATCAGGAAGGCACAGTTACAGTTCAGGGGTTTGCCTGGTTAAGTTATGATGAGGAGTTTCGGGCGCGAGTTAGCGTGAACCCTGACAAGCCATGGGGAGAAATCGATCAGGAGCTGTGGATGCAGTGGATGGCGTTGACACACTCGTCAGTGTCCACGCACACGGCCAGTGGTTTGCCGGTCCCTTATCGGGCCTTTCAGTCGCGGCCCGCCCAGTCTGGGGCGGGAGGGGCTAACGCATCCGGGAACAATGCCAGTCAACCTGCCAAACCAGGCACCAGCACTACTGGTGCGTGCTGGAGCTACAACAAGGGATACTGTTCGCAGTACCCTTGTAAGTTCAACCACGAGTGCTCCAAATGCGGGGGGCGGCATGCAGTCACTCAATGTTTCACATTGGTCACTCCTTCGGAGTAGTGGCGAAACGCAAATGCGAAAGGCAGAGGGCAGCCTAGACAGAAGGGTGCCTACTCCGGGTAAGGTGGAGGTGATGGCCCCGTGGCTCTCGTGTTACCCCGATAGGGAGGCGGCTTTGAAGTTGCATTGGGGTTTCACAGAGGGTTTTCAGGTGGGCTACCAGGGACCTAGGGTGCGGAGATGGACGGACAAACTTAAATCAGCCAAAGAATTACCTGGGGTGATGTCTGCCAAATTACAGAAGGAGGTGTTGGAAGCCAGGGTAGTGGGACCGTTTGTCGAATGGCCCCTCGACTATCTGATTGTCTCCCCTCTGTGAGTCGTACCAAAGAAGGAGAAGGGTGAGTTCCGGATGATCCACCACCTCTCCTGGCCGGAGGGACAGTCTGTGAACGACTTCATTGCAGAGGCTGACTCACGCGTGCTATATGCTTCAGTCGATGTGATCCGCTTGGTACGGTAACGGGTGTGGACCAGGGGCGGAAAGTGTGATATAAAATC
Source organism: Lissotriton vulgaris (assembly GCF_964263255.1). NCBI lineage: Eukaryota > Metazoa > Chordata > Amphibia > Caudata > Salamandridae > Lissotriton > Lissotriton vulgaris. The sequence continues at coordinate 47,953,922 of NC_141696.1, forward strand.
GGCTTTCCGCCTCCTGCCTATACACCCCGCAGATTTCCCTCTACTTGGAATGCAGTTAGAGGGGGCCATCTTCGTGGACAAGGTCTTGCCCATGGGATGCGCCTTTTCCTGTGTGCTTTTTGAGGTGTTTAGCACGTTTTTGCAATGGGCTTTTACGCAGATTAGTGGGCACCGTGACGTAACTCACTATCTTGACGACTTTCTCTTCCTGGGGAAGGCTCGCTCCGGTGACTGCAGCAGGGCCCTGTCCCAGTTCCAGGAGATGGCGCAGATTTTCGGTGTCCCACTGGCTCCAGAAAAAAGAGCTGGGCCCAGTTGTTGCTTGACTTTTTTGGGAATTGAGCTGGATTCCATTCACTGGATGGAGCGCATCCCGCAGGCGAAGGTTGAAGAGATACAAGCATGTTTGCTGTGGGCGATTGGTGAGAAGAGGATTGTGTTGAGGGCGGTGCAGCAGCTGTTGGGTTTCTTGAAATGTGCATGTAGGGTAGTGAGGGCTGGATGGACTTTCAGCAGGCAGCTTGGCATGGTCATGTCGGGGGCAGTTCTACCACATCACAGGGTCCGGATTTCAATGGGAGTGCGGGCTGACTTACGAACATGATTGACGTTCCTCACTGACTTCAATGGGGTGTCCCTTGATTTTGTGGATTAAAAGATGATCTGGCAGATCCAAACTTACTCTGATGCGGCAGGGGCAGCCTGTTTTGGCATCTTTTGGGATGGCAGAAGGTGTGCTGAGGAGTGGCCGGCCCATTGGTTGAGACAGGGGCGGAGCATTGCTTTCCTGGAGTTCTTTCATTTGTTGGTGGAAGTGTGGGGAGAGGACTTTGGGAATAGGTCGGTGCTCTTCCATGTAGACAACATGACGGTGATCGAGTTGGTCAATCGGCAGCGGGCATGGGACTTGAGAGTGCTGAGGCTGTTGAGGGGTTTCATGCTGAGGTCTCTGCGTTTGAATGTGGTGTTTCGGGCTAAGCATGTCCCTGGAGCGAATAATGACACTGCAGATGCTCTGTCTCGTTCGCAGTGGCAGCGATACCGGAGATTGGTGCCTGGAGCGGATCGGAGCAAGGCAGGATTGTCGGCCGGCGTCTGGGCCTTGGGGGAGTGAGGGTGCTAGGCCTGGTGGAGAAATCAGTGGCGGACTCGATGAGACGGACCTACCAGCTGGCATGGGCAGAGTTCAGCTCTTTTATGGATAGGAAGCAAGATGAGATGTGGAGAGATCAAACTGTGGTAGAACAAGGGGTGTTACAGTTTGTTTTGCATTGCATGGACAAGGGGTTGTCGGCGGCAACCATTGCAGGGAAACTGGCAGGGCTGTCATTCTATGGGACTTTGTTTTTTGGTTTTGACCCTACCAAAGATGTGGTGCTGGGTAGGATGTTGAGGGGTTGGGGTAGGGAACAGAGGGGGGAAGGGAGGTTGAGGGAAGCTGATACTATTGATTTGTTGGTCCGGTTGGTTGAGGTTTTGCCGCAATGTTGTTATGATAGTTCTGAGGTGCACATTTTCCGTTTGTGCAAGGTGTGGAGGTTTTTTGGGGCTTTTAGGGTTTTTGGAGCTGTTGGGAACAAAGGCCAGAGGTGGAAGGTGTTATGAGGAGATCAGGTTGGATGCTGGTCGGATCGGGATTTGGTTGGGTCAGTCTAAGACGGATCAATCGGGAGGGAAAAAAGGGTTTGGTTGTGTGAGGTGGGTTGGGGGGAGTGTGTCCGGTGGTGGAATGGAGGGCATTTTTGGTTTCCTTGACGGCCCTGGTGGGGGACATTTTTTGTCATGTGTCTGGGGCCAGAGTCACGGCCGCTCAGTTGTTGGCAGTTTAGTGGATGGCAGTAGGCAGGTTGGGGTTGAACCCGGCGGGTTTTGGAACGCATTTCTTCCGCATTGGGGCGACGACGGCGGCGGCGGGACTGGGTCGGTCTTGGGATAGGACCCGGAGGATTGGCAGGTGGAAGTCGTGGTGTTGTGAGCGCTATGTCCGGAAGTAGGGTCATGTTGCAAGGGCTGGGCAAGGCTTAATGAGGGTGGTAAGGGTTTTGTCATGTGTCAGGATGTGTACTAATTTCTGTTTCTTTCTTAGGTTGAGTGGGTGGCCCGGGGGCCAAGACAGTCACATGGATTGTGGGGCATTCGTTTGAGCACTAGGCCTCCAAATATGCGGAGCAACAGGTCTACGGCCGTAACCTGGGACTCAGAGGACAACAACATGAGGTGCACTGGTGGGGTAAAGGGGAGATGCGATGGGGGGCACTACTGCCCTGGCTCGCGAAGATGGTCCCACAGAAAGGATGCCCAGACTTATTGATTATTCATTTGGGGGAAAATGACTTGATTCAGCTGTCGGGTTTGGCGCTCTTACAGCTCATGCAAAGAGACTTGGAAGTCATGAAGCAGAAGTTATCTGGGACTTGCATTGCTTGGACTGAATTTGTGCCCAGAAGAGTTTGGAGAGGGGCGATAAAGCATGGGGCAGTCGAGAAAGCTAGAAGGAAACTGAACAGAGCTATGAGGGTTTTTTGTGAGAGCAGAGACATTAAGGTGATAGCACACCCCAGACTGAGACTGGAAGAGAGATTGCTGTTTAGGGATGACGGCGTGCATCTTTCGACTCTTGGGAATGCCTATTATATGATGGAAATGAGGGATGTGGTGAGAAAGCTGTGTTATTATTACATTTTATTTGTTTAATTACTTAAAATCATACAAAAAGCAGGTAAATCATTTTCAATAAAAATGATAAAAACTATTCATATGTTCAAATAATTTTCATCAATCTGATATAAAAGTCAATGGATTAAAATTGGATTTTTGGTTAATTCAATAGGTTCATATTCACACATCTCGTAAATTAATCAAGCACAAGCTTCCAACTTTTTTGGACCATAAATAGAAATTTAACAAAAGCTGAGTTCATTGGCAAGTCATCAGGGTTTAAGCTTGCCACTAGTGCCTGTATACATGTCCTAACACCACGTTCATTAAACATTTTCTTGAGTGTACTTTTTCTTTCCACTTTCAAGTCCGGACAAAGACACAATAAGTGTAGAATAGCTTCTTGACCTGACTTACATAGTCTACATAAGCAGTTTTCGTCTGATCTTTTCCATGGTGCCAAGTGGCATAAGCCCGGAAAATGGCCAAACCTAGCATTCATAAATACTTGCTTGTTTTTTTTTGACCATGAAGTTTCCAGGTAAGTTTGAATCTTCTTTTTCTTAAAACCATTCACAATTGGCCATGCATGCTTTCGTTTAACAAAAATGTCTTTGTCCTTTATCAAGGAGCGATAATAGTAATATAGTAATAGGGGCATTTATATAGCGCTGGGTTTTTACGCGCACCGGCGTGTCCCCGCGCTTCGACCGCTACAAAAGCCATGTCCTTCCCAGAACGGAATCAAGCATCCGAGGACCGGACCGGTTTCGAGGTAACACCTCTCATCAGCCCAGCTAGCTTGACTCCAAGTGGTGTGGAGTGCCTGGGACCCACGTCTGGGCATCCCCAGCGCACTTAGGGCGGCAATTGCAAAAACAACAAGTGATGGACTGAATGTGGATCAATGTCACACACTCCCCCAGTCAAAAGATCTGGGCCCAAATCCATCGTTCTTTTGCACTCCACACCACCCTGGGTTAGACAATGGCGATATGCAAATCAGCTCTGACCCTGTTGCCCCATGGGAACAGTCCAGTCTGAACTACAAAAGCCATGTCCTTCCCAGAACGGAATCAAGCATCCGAGGACCGGACCGGTTTCGAGGTAACACCTCTCATCAGCCCGGCTAGCTTGACTCCAAGTGGTGTGGAGTGCCTGGGACCCACGTCTGGGCATCCCCAGCGCACTTAGGGCGGCAATTGCAAAAACAACAAGTGATGGACTGAATGCGGATCAATGTCACACACTCCCCCAGTCAAAAGATCTGGGCCCAAATCCATCGTTCTTTTGCACTCCACACCACCCTGGGTTAGACAATGGTGATATGCAAATCAGCTCTGACCCTGTTGCCCCATGGGAACAGTCCAATCCGAACTACAAAAGCCATGTCCTTCCCAGAACGGAATCAAGCATCCGAGGACCGGACCGGTTTCGAGGTAACACCTCTCATCAGCCCGGCTAGCTTGACTCCAAGTGGTGTGGAGTACCTGGGACCCACGTCTGGGCATCCCCAGCGCACTTAGGGCGGCAATTGCAAAAACAACAAGTGATGGACTGAATGTGGATCAATGTCACACACTCCCCCAGTCAAAAGATCTGGGCCCAAATCCATCGTTCTTTTGCACTCCACACCACCCTGGGTTAGACAATGGCGATATGCAAATCAGCTCTGACCCTGTTGCCCCATGGGAACAGTCCAGTCCGAACTACAAAAGCCATGTCCTTCCCAGAACGGAATCAAGCATCCGAGGACCGGACCGGTTTCGAGGTAACACCTCTCATCAGCCCGGCTAGCTTGATTCCAAGTGGTGTGGAGTGCCTGGGACCCACGTCTGGGCATCCCCAGCGCACTTAGGGCGGCAATTGCAAAAACAACAAGTGATGGACTGAATGTGGATCAATGTCACACACTCCCCCAGTCAAAAGATCTGGGCCCAAATCCATCGTTCTTTTGCACTCCACACCACCCTGGGTTAGACAATGGCGATATGCAAATCAGCTCTGACCCTGTTGCCCCATGGGAACAGTCCAGTCCGAACTACAAAAGCCATGTCCTTCCCAGAACGGAATCAAGCATCCGAGGACCGGACCGGTTTCGAGGTAACACCTCTCATCAGCCCGGCTAGCTTGACTCCAAGTGGTGTGGAGTGCCTGGGACCCACGTCTGGGCATCCCCAGCGCACTTAGGGCGGCAATTGCAAAAACAACACGTGATGGACTGAATGTGGATCAATGTCACACACTCCCCCAGTCAAAAGATCTGGGCCCAAATCCATCATTCTTTTGCACTCCACACCACCCTGGGTTAGACAATGGCGATATGCAAATCAGCTCTGACCTTGTTGCCCCATGGGAACAGTCCAGTCCGAACTACAAAAGCCATGTCCTTCCCAGAACGGAATCAAGCATCCGAGGACCGGACCGGTTTCGAGGTAACACCTCTCATCAGCCCGGCTAGCTTGACTCCAAGTGGTGTGGAGTGCCTGGGACCCACGTCTGGGCATCCCCAGCGCACTTAGGGCGGCAATTGCAAAAACAACAAGTGATGGACTGAATGTGGATCAATGTCACACACTCCCCCAGTCAAAAGATCTGGGCCCAAATCCATCGTTCTTTTGCACTCCACACCACCCTGGGTTAGACAATGGCGATATGCAAATCAGATCTGACCCTGTTGCCCCATGGGAACAGTCCAGTCCGAACTACAAAAGCCATGTCCTTCCCAGAACGGAATCAAGCAACCGAGGACCGGACCGGTTTCGAGGTAACACCTCTCATCAGCAAAAACAACAAGTGATGGACTGAATGCGGATCAATGTCACACACTCCCCCAGTCAAAAGATCTGGGCCCAAATCCATCGTTCTTTTGCACTCCACACCACCCTGGGTTAGACAATGGCGATATGCAAATCAGCTCTGACCCTGTTGCCCCATGGGAACAGTCCAGTCCGAACTACAAAAGCCATGTCCTTCCCAGAACGGAATCAAGCATCCGAGGACCGGACCGGTTTCGAGGTAACACCTCTCATCAGCCCGGCTAGCTTGACTCCAAGTGGTGTGGAGTACCTGGGACCCACGTCTGGGCATCCCCAGCGCACTTAGGGCGGCAATTGCAAAAACAACAAGTGATGGACTGAATGTGGATCAATGTCACACACTCCCCCAGTCAAAAGATCTGGGCCCAAATCCATCGTTCTTTTGCACTCCACACCACCCTGGGTTAGACAATGGCGATATGCAAATCAGCTCTGACCCTGTTGCCCCATGGGAACAGTCCAGTCCGAACTACAAAAGCCATGTCCTTCCCAGAACGGAATCAAGCATCCGAGGACCGGACCGGTTTCGAGGTAACACCTCTCATCAGCCCGGCTAGCTTGACTCCAAGTGGTGTGGAGTGCCTGGGACCCACGTCTGGGCATCCCCAGCGCACTTAGGGCGGCAATTGCAAAAACAACAAGTGATGGACTGAATGTGGATCAATGTCACACACTCCCCCAGTCAAAAGATCTGGGCCCAAATCCATCGTTCTTTTGCACTCCACACCACCCTGGGTTAGACAATGGCGATATGCAAATCAGCTCTGACCCTGTTGCCCCATGGGAACAGTCCAGTCCGAACTACAAAAGCCATGTCCTTCCCAGAACGGAATCAAGCATCCGAGGACCGGACCGGTTTCGAGGTAACACCTCTCATCAGCCCGGCTAGCTTGACTCCAAGTGGTGTGGAGTGCCTGGGACTCACGTCTGGGCATCCCCAGCGCACTTAGGGCGGCAATTGCAAAAACAACACGTGATGGACTGAATGTGGATCAATGTCACACACTCCCCCAGTCAAAAGATCTGGGCCCAAATCCATCATTCTTTTGCACTCCACACCACCCTGGGTTAGACAATGGCGATATGCAAATCAGCTCTGACCTTGTTGCCCCATGGGAACAGTCCAGTCCGAACTACAAAAGCCATGTCCTTCCCAGAACGGAATCAAGCATCCGAGGACCGGACCGGTTTCGAGGTAACACCTCTCATCAGCCCGGCTAGCTTGACTCCAAGTGGTGTGGAGTGCCTGGGACCCACGTCTGGGCATCCCCAGCGCACTTAGGGCGGCAATTGCAAAAACAACAAGTGATGGACTGAATGTGGATCAATGTCACACACTCCCCCAGTCAAAAGATCTGGGCCCAAATCCATCGTTCTTTTGCACTCCACACCACCCTGGGTTAGACAATGGCGATATGCAAATCAGATCTGACCCTGTTGCCCCATGGGAACAGTCCAGTCCGAACTACAAAAGCCATGTCCTTCCCAGAACGGAATCAAGCAACCGAGGACCGGACCGGTTTCGAGGTAACACCTCTCATCAGCAAAAACAACAAGTGATGGACTGAATGCGGATCAATGTCACACACTCCCCCAGTCAAAAGATCTGGGCCCAAATCCATCGTTCTTTTGCACTCCACACCACCCTGGGTTAGACAATGGCGATATGCAAATCAGCTCTGACCCTGTTGCCCCATGGGAACAGTCCAGTCCGAACTACAAAAGCCATGTCCTTCCCAGAACGGAATCAAGCATCCGAGGACCGGACCGGTTTCGAGGTAACACCTCTCATCAGCCCGGCTAGCTTGACTCCAAGTGGTGTGGAGTACCTGGGACCCACGTCTGGGCATCCCCAGCGCACTTAGGGCGGCAATTGCAAAAACAACAAGTGATGGACTGAATGTGGATCAATGTCACACACTCCCCCAGTCAAAAGATCTGGGCCCAAATCCATCGTTCTTTTGCACTCCACACCACCCTGGGTTAGACAATGGCGATATGCAAATCAGCTCTGACCCTGTTGCCCCATGGGAACAGTCCAGTCCGAACTACAAAAGCCATGTCCTTCCCAGAACGGAATCAAGCATCCGAGGACCGGACCGGTTTCGAGGTAACACCTCTCATCAGCCCGGCTAGCTTGACTCCAAGTGGTGTGGAGTGCCTGGGACCCACGTCTGGGCATCCCCAGCGCACTTAGGGCGGCAATTGCAAAAACAACAAGTGATGGACTGAATGTGGATCAATGTCACACACTCCCCCAGTCAAAAGATCTGGGCCCAAATCCATCGTTCTTTTGCACTCCACACCACCCTGGGTTAGACAATGGCGATATGCAAATCAGCTCTGACCCTGTTGCCCCATGGGAACAGTCCAGTCCGAACTACAAAAGCCATGTCCTTCCCAGAACGGAATCAAGCATCCGAGGACCGGACCGGTTTCGAGGTAACACCTCTCATCAGCCCGGCTAGCTTGACTCCAAGTGGTGTGGAGTGCCTGGGACTCACGTCTGGGCATCCCCAGCGCACTTAGGGCGGCAATTGCAAAAACAACACGTGATGGACTGAATGTGGATCAATGTCACACACTCCCCCAGTCAAAAGATCTGGGCCCAAATCCATCATTCTTTTGCACTCCACACCACCCTGGGTTAGACAATGGCGATATGCAAATCAGCTCTGACCTTGTTGCCCCATGGGAACAGTCCAGTCCGAACTACAAAAGCCATGTCCTTCCCAGAACGGAATCAAGCATCCGAGGACCGGACCGGTTTCGAGGTAACACCTCTCATCAGCCCGGCTAGCTTGACTCCAAGTGGTGTGGAGTGCCTGGGACCCACGTCTGGGCATCCCCAGCGCACTTAGGGCGGCAATTGCAAAAACAACAAGTGATGGACTGAATGTGGATCAATGTCACACACTCCCCCAGTCAAAAGATCTGGGCCCAAATCCATCGTTCTTTTGCACTCCACACCACCCTGGGTTAGACAATGGCGATATGCAAATCAGCTCTGACCCTGTTGCCCCATGGGAACAGTCCAGTCCGAACTACAAAAGCCATGTCCTTCCCAGAACGGAATCAAGCATCCGAGGACCGGACCGGTTTCGAGGTAACACCTCTCATCAGCCCGGCTAGCTTGACTCCAAGTGGTGTGGAGTGCCTGGGACCCACGTCTGGGCATCCCCATCGCACTTAGGGCGGCAATTGCAAAAACAACAAGTGATGGACTGAATGTGGATCAATGTCACACACTCCCCCAGTCAAAAGATCTGGGCCCAAATCCATCGTTCTTTTGCACTCCACACCACCCTGGGTTAGACAATGGCGATATGCAAATCAGATCTGACCCTGTTGCCCCATGGGAACAGTCCAGTCCGAACTACAAAAGCCATGTCCTTCCCAGAACGGAATCAAGCAACCGAGGACCGGACCGGTTTCGAGGTAACACCTCTCATCAGCCCGGCTAGCTTGACTCCAAGTGGTGTGGAGTGCCTGGGACCCACGTCTGGGCATCCCCAGCGCACTTAGGGCGGCAATTGCAAAAACAACAAGTGATGGACTGAATGTGGATCAATGTCACACACTCCCCCAGTCAAAAGATCTGGGCCCAAATCCATCGTTCTTTTGCACTCAACACCACCCTGGGTTAGACAATGGCGATATGCAAATCAGCTCTGACCCTGTTGCCCCATGGGAACAGTCCAGTCCGAACTACAAAAGCCATGTCCTTCCCAGAACGGAATCAAGCATCCGAGGACCGGACCGGTTTCGAGGTAACACCTCTCATCAGCCCGGCTAGCTTGACTCCAAGTGGTGTGTAGTGCCTGGGACCCACGTCTGGGCATCCCCAGCGCACTTAGGGCGGCAATTGCAAAAACAACAAGTGATGGACTGAATGTGGATCAATGTCACACACTCCCCCAGTCAAAAGATCTGGGCCCAAATCCATCGTTCTTTTGCACTCCACACCACCCTGGGTTAGACAATGGCGATATGCAAATCAGCTCTGACCCTGTTGCCCCATGGGAACAGTCCAGTCCGAACTACAAAAGCCATGTCCTTCCCAGAACGGAATCAAGCATCCGAGGACCGGACCGGTTTCGAGGTAACACCTCTCATCAGCCCGGCTAGCTTGACTCCAAGTGGTGTGGAGTGCCTGGGACCCACGTCTGGGCATCCCCAGCGCACTTAGGGCGGCAATTGCAAAAACAACAAGTGATGGACTGAATGTGGATCAATGTCACACACTCCCCCAGTCAAAAGATCTGGGCCCAAATCCATCGTTCTTTTGCACTCCACACCACCCTGGGTTAGACAATGGCGATATGCAAATCAGCTCTGACCCTGTTGCCCCATGGGAACAGTCCAGTCCGAACTACAAAAGCCATGTCCTTCCCAGAACGGAATCAAGCATCCGAGGACCGGACCGGTTTCGAGGTAACACCTCTCATCAGCCCGGCTAGCTTGACTCCAAGTGGTGTGGAGTGCCTGGGACCCACGTCTGGGCATCCCCAGCGCACTTAGGGCGGCAATTGCAAAAACAACAAGTGATGGACTGAATGTGGATCAATGTCACACACTCCCCCAAGTCAAAAGATCTGGGCCCAAATCCATCGTTCTTTTGCACTCCACACCACCCTGGGTTAGACAATGGCGATATGCAAATCAGCTCTGACCCTGTTGCCCCATGGGAACAGTCCAGTCCGAACTACAAAAGCCATGTCTTTCCCAGAACGGAATCAAGCATCCGAGGACCGGACCGGTTTCGAGGTAACACCTCTCATCAGCCCGGCTAGCTTGACTCCAAGTGGTGTGGAGTGCCTGGGACCCACGTCTGGGCATCCCCAGCGCACTTAGGGCGGCAATTGCAAAAACAACAGGTGATGGACTGAATGTGGATCAATGTCACACACTCCCCCAGTCAAAAGATCTGGGCCCAAATCCATCATTCTTTTGCACTCCACACCACCCTGGGTTAGACAATGGCGATATGCAAATCAGCTCTGACCCTGTTGCCCCATGGGAACAGTCCAGTCCGAACTACAAAAGCCGTGTCCTTCCCAGAACGGAATCAAGCATCCGAGGACCGGACCGGTTTCGAGGTAACACCTCTCATCAGCCCGGCTAGCTTGACTCCAAGTGGTGTGGAGTGCCTGGGACCCACGTCTGGGCATCCCCAGCGCACTTAGGGCGGCAATTGCAAAAACAACAAGTGATGGACTTGGAGGGTGGGCATTAATTGTATTTAATTCGGTGGTAAGGTCGGCTAAAAATAAATTAAAAAGTAAGGGAGCCAACACACATCCCTGTTTGAGGCCACTCGATGTTGGAATTGTTTTGGTCAATGTTGAGCCGTTACCCGTCCTAACTCTAACCCAGGTTTCGGAGTGCAAGAGCTTAATCATCTTTAGTAGGTTTTCCGATATACCTTGTTTAGTTAGTTTGACCCATAAAAGTTCTCTATCAACACAATCGAAGGCAGATTTAAAGTCTACGAAACACAGATATAAAGGTTGTTTAGCTATCATTGCTTTTTCGATTAATATTGTTAATGTTAAAAGATTTGTGGTCGTACCTAGGCCTTTGACGAAACCTGTTTGATTTGGGGGTAATACCTGATTCTCTTTTGCCCAATCAGTTAGTTTCGCCAATAAAATTCCAGCAAACAGCTTTGCATCCGTGTCCTGCAAGGTAATTAAGCGGTAATTTTCTGGTTGTTGCCAGTTCCCTTTTTTAAATATCGGGGTTATAAGCGATCCTTTCCATGATTTCGGGATTTGTTCCCTTTGGACAATTTCATTAAAAACATCTGTTAGATAGCTTGACCAGAATTCAGGAGCTTCTTTGAAAAGGTCAAAAGGAATGCCATTTGGTCCGGGGGCGCCGTCTTTTTGTTTTTTTATCAGGCTTGCTACTTGACTTTTGGTTATAAGGATTTCACTGTCTCCTACTTTATCAGCTTTTGTGGAACTTGGATCGACCGTTCGTTGCATCAAAGACGGTTGGTTCTGATTTAGATGTGCTTTAAGGAACGTCACCCATTGTTCTTCGGATAGACTAGTTCCAATTCCGTGTTTATTCGGTCGAGCTAGGCCATTAATTAGTCTCCAGAACTCCCTTGAATTTGACAATGTGCTTGCGTGGAATATTTTTGTCCACAGATCTTGTTTGGCTTTGCTTTTTTCATTCGAGATCAATTTCTTTAATCTGCTGTTTGTATTTCTCAGTAAAGCAGCTAATTCGTTGTTATGTGGTGACTTCATTAATTGTCTCCTCAGCCGATTACCAGTTAGTTTATTTACCGCTTTTTTGAAACTTTCCTGCGCAACAGTGGTGTTCCAAATAGGTATTATACCAAACTCTTCAATTGCTAGATTTAAGTAAGAGCTGGCAGTTAGCGACCGATTATTTTTTATTTCAAGTAGACGAGACATTTCATTGTCGTGATCGTTTTTTACTCTATTCCACACTTTCATTGTGTTCCATTTCCTTGCACAACATTGGTTGTTTAGCCCAAATTCCAATCGCACTTGGGCTTGAGAAGCATTCTTAGGAAGAGAAAATAAAATTCTGTATGTTTTAGCAACTGAGGTGTTAATGACGTCTGCGTCTTTTCCGTTGAACACCTCACTGCCATACGTTAAAGTTGGCAGTAATTTTGCTGCAATTGTTTTTAATAAAGGGCGATAGGACAAGTCTCCAATGGTTCTCTGAATTGATCTAAATGCACCAATGAGGGTGTTTGCTTTCCTTTTAATATCGAGTTTTTGAGTATTGAACTTGCCGTTATCATTGAACGTTACTCCCAGGTACTTATAGTCCGCTACTCGCTCCAATTTTTTTCCTTGCAGGATCCATTTGTGTGCGTGTGTTGTTCGTTTGTTTTTTGAAATTACTATCACCTTGGTTTTGGCTTCGTTTATGTGCATACCATTTGCCTCAGAATACTTAGAGATGCCATCAATCAGTCGTTGCATCCCCACCTTTGTACAACTTAAGAGAATGACATCATCCGCGTATAGTAGACTCGATATCTCAGTTTGTGCTAACCTTGGAGGGTGGGCATTAATTGTATTTAATTCGGTGGTAAGGTCGGCTAAAAATAAATTAAAAAGTAAGGGAGCCAACACACATCCCTGTTTGAGGCCACTCGATGTTGGAATTGTTTTGGTCAATGTTGAGCCGTTACCCGTCCTAACTCTAACCCAGGTTTTGGAGTGCAAGAGCTTAATCATCTTTAGTAGGTTTTCCGATATACCTTGTTTAGTTAGTTTGACCCATAAAAGTTCTCTATCAACACAATCGAAGGCAGATTTAAAGTCTACGAAACACAGATATAAAGGTTGTTTAGCTATCATTGCTTTATCGATTAATATTGTTAATAATAAAAGATTTGTGGTCGTACCTAGGCCTTTGACGAAACCTGTTTGATTTGGGGGTAATACCTGATTCTCTTTTGCCCAATCAGTTAGTTTCACCAATAAAATTCCAGCAAACAGCTTTGCATCCGTGTCCTGCAAGGTAATTAAGCGGTAATTTTCTGGTTGTTGCCAGTTCCCTTTTTTAAATATCGGGGTTATAAGCGATCCTTTCCATGATTTCGGGATTTGTTCCCTCTGGACAATTTCATTAAAAACATCTGTTAGATAGCTTGACCAGAATTCAGGAGCTTCTTTGAAAAGGGCAAAAGGAATGCCATTTGGTCCGGGGGCGCCGTCTTTTTGTTTTTTTATCAGGCTTGCTACTTGACTTTTGGTTATTAGGATTTCACTGTAACCTACTTTATCAGCTTTTGTGGAACTTGGATCAACCGTACTTTGCATCAAAGACGGTTGGTTCTGATTTAGATGTGCTTTAAGGAACGTCACCCATTGTTCTTCGGATGGACTAGTTCCATTTCCGTGTTTATTCGGTTGAGCTAGGCCATTAATTAGTCTCCTGAACTCCCTTGAATTTGACAATGTGCTTGCGTGGAATATTTTTGTCCACAGATCTTGTTTGGCTTTGCTTTTTTCATTCCAGATCAATTTCTTTAATCTGCTGTTTGTATTTCTCAGTAAAGCAGCTAATTCGTTGTTATGTGGTGACTTCATTAATTGTCTCCTCAGCCGATTTCGTGTACATCTCAATTTCCTTACAGCATATGGGAGAGAGATGTAGTTTTCTCTGCCGTCCATTATATTGCTGTTCACACCTTTCCTTCTTTGTGTTCCTGTTGTTTTAGCATTATTAGTGACTACTTTTTGGGTGAAATTTTCCCATCGTTCCATGATGTCTATGCTTGTTTCTTCTTCCATGGATACTGTCACTAGTTTTTTTGCCCATCCGGCGATCTCCTCCGAATTTTCGGATTTCCATATGAGTTTCTTCTAATTAATAGTACAGATCTCACCAGGGGTTGTCTGGAAGGTCTCAGATTTTGGGCACAGTATATTTATCACAATAATTTGCTGGCTATGATCACTGTCCTTAACTTTATTCAAGGTATAAGATGTCACCTTGTTAAAGGTAGATAAAGACGTCAGCGTGTAGTCAATTTGTGAAGTACCACTTTTAGAATGAAATGAGCAAGCCGGTGGGAAGTCCGTTCGAAATCTACCGTTCAATATTCTAAGGCCCAGCGCTTCCATATCCTTCACCAGGTTTATCCCTATTTTATTTTGTCGAGTATCGGTTTTAGGTTCCGTTATAGGGTCAGGGATTGCCCATTGATGATTTTGCGATTGAACAAAGTCGCTCCGTACCATAGGCATTAGCAAGTTTGTGTTGAAGTCCCCTGTTACAATATAATCTGCCAGAGGGTCTTCCAAAATTTGCTCCAATAAAAGCTCATTTAGGGCAGTAGTCAACTCTTTCTTTGAGGTCCATTTTGGTGGTATATATACATTTACGAGAGTCAAGGTTTTATAAGGCATACTTTTACAAGCTTTATAGTGAATTTTTAGTACAAGAAAGTTTGAGTTGTTTGTATGGATTAACTCATGTTTTGCTTCTAGCTCGTTTGATACAAATATTGCTAACCCTCCACAAGGGCGTCCAAATTTCTGGTGTTTAACAGCTGGTTCAAAGTATCCTGTGTGATGTTTCAACATAAATGGGTCTATTGACCAAGTTTCTTGGAGTAATATTATTTGAGTTTCAGTTGAAAATCCTCGGATTTTAGCTTCCTTCCTTTGTCCACCGATCCCATTTATATTCCATGAACATATCTTCAGTTTTGTAAAGGCTGTGGTCTTTTCTTGCACTTGGTCTTGTCAGTTATCCTTAGTTCCATGGAGGGATTCCGTAATCCAGTGTTTGTTTGCCTCTTTTGTGTTCTCTTTCTCTAATGATATCGAACAGAATCTAACTTCGTTGTTTGATTTCCCCAACGGATTTTTTAATATCGAGAAAACTGGATTCCTTTCACTGGACTGGGTTTTTTTTGTGTTGCTTCCAGTGTTTAAAAGGGGTGTCGGATAGACTATTGGCGGGAGTTGACTAATCAATATACCCCATTCGCGAAAGCATCCATGCTCTTTCAGGATAGAGTCCGCTATTGGCCCGATGGGTACTGTTATCAGTGTTAGTGGCAGTGTGCCATCAGGATTTGCCTGAAAGCCCACTGTTTCAATATCTTCTGTTGTTATTCTTGCAAGAGTTGGTAGATTTTTCATTAGTCGGAGGATGTTTCCTCTATTAAGAATGTCATGAGGGCCTCTTGATTCATACGGTGGTTTAAGGACTAATTGTACGGTCCTTTTTTTTGTGGCATTACATCCCTTATATTTTCCCTTTTTCTTCCGTTTTCTGTGTAGGTAATCTGCCTACTCAGACCTCTTTTTACAATAACTAAATTATCTTGCATTTTTTCATAAGTCAAACCATCAGTTATTTCTTTCTTTATGGGGCAATTTGGCGTTAGTCCAATATTCAGCATTCCTTTCCATTCGGGGAGGACATTTTGTTTGTTGCAAGTTATAGGTTGACTGAGCGAGTTTTTTTCGTGCCAGTCATTCGCAATTTGATTTGATGGACGCGTGTACCTCTGTGAGTCATTTTCATTAGACGATATGGTTCCAAACTCCTGTGACGGCCTTGCATTATTTCCCTCTGTCATACTCTGTTTTTCGTTGATTTGAATTCCTGGAAGAGTGAGATCATTTATTATACAACCGTTAGCCTTAATTTTGTTTGTTGTTTGTGCTACCTTTTCTATTTTTTGCTTGACATCATTTAGACCGATGGTTAAGTCGGAAGGTTCAGTTAAACTAGTGATGTTTCTTTCGGTCTGTCTTTGTTTGGAACTGGTAGTGGATGGTTTAGAGAAGATAACGTAGTATTTCTCCTCTCCTTCAGCGTTTTTTGCCGCTTTTGTTCCCTGCCTCACGTTGACCCATCCACTAGATGTTTTATTCTTTTTTTTCTTTTGATCCAAAGAATTTGTAGTTCCACAATATTTGAGTTCTAGAGTTCTTTCAGTTTCTTTAAACGGTGCAGTTAATTCAGTTTCTGATTGCGTAAAGATTTCCTTTTTTTCCCTGTTTCTTGCTTTCCTCAATTTATTTTTTTGTCTTTTTGTTAGTTCAAATGCTCCCAGGTCTTCATCCTCCATATCCTGTTTATTTGAACAGTCTCCTGATTTTTTTCTTACTTTGTTTTCACTTATATCATGGTTTGTTTTTTCTTGGTTAATCACATTAGTCATTTTACTGTGTTCAATAGACAATTTTGTCAGTTCCTCTTGTTTGTTTAATAAAGTTGTTTTTTTATTAATTTGGTATCCGTCCTTGTTACTATTACCCGCTTTCTTTTTTTGAATAGCTTCTTTAGCGTCCTCCAGTATTGTATTTACAATTTCCGGTATGAGTACTAGTTTGCTTATTATTGGTGCACATGTGCATTCTATGCAAGTTGGCATTTTTTCCTTTTGTGCTTTTATTATTAGGTTGTTTAAGTCTGATAATTTGATCTCAATTCCTGAAACTGTGTTAGCCATAAGACCCAAAATGTCTAATTGGATGTCCATTCTATTTGATTGTGCGGCTAAAGCTTCCAAAGTTAATACTGAGGTTTGGTAATGTATGTCCCATATTGATCCAGCATCCATTTTTCCTGTTTGTTTTACATTGTGATTGAAATTTAGTTGATTAGTATTTGTAATGGTGTTGTCATCTTCATCATTTCTTTTAATTTCGGGAATATTTTTATGTGTAATTGACAACGCGTGTTTTGGAGATAAGAATCTTCCTTTAATAGGAGCGCTTTCCTTTATCGCTGCGGAATCATTTGTTGGCAATAGTTGTTTTTTGGTTGCTAGCCCATTTACAACTGTTGGATGTATATTGCCTTCTATTTCATTTTTTGTGTTTGTTTTTTCTCCGGTCTGTAAATGAATAATATTTTCCTGCTCAATTGCCTCTTATGAGTCATAGTTTTTCACTATGGGTCGTCCTTTTTCATCTTTATGATGATTTCCCAAAAATTGGTAACACTTTTTTTCCTCCAGGGCATTTTGGTGCCCTGGATTAAGTAACGATTCTTTGTGTGGTTGAACCTGATTCTTTTTTATGACCACATTGGCCTCTACGGGTATTAGCGCGGGTTCGTTATGGGCTGCCTGTGTATTGGTAGGGTAATTATAGGACTCTGAACTTTCCATTGTTTCACTTTTCATCTCATGCGCAAATATTTTATATAGTGGATATTCCGGTCGTAAATCCAGTCGAAGATCTAATCCCTCTGAGTTTCCATTAGGTTTGGTGTCTAGGTCTGCTCCCACTTCAACTTTTAGATCCAAGCCCCCATTCGTACCATTTGTTGGTATGAGTGGGGACTGTAATGATTTTAATTCTTGCTCCGCTTGCATAGTCATAAGTGCAGTTGTAGGATCGTTCATAAAATCAAATTTCTGTGGGATTTTTGTTGATCTCTCAAACATTCTTGCTATAGCTGAAATTAGCGACTGAGTCGATCCCTTTGTTTGCGCCTTAAGACTGATCTTTTTTTTCGAGTTAAGTGCTTGATTTCTTCGAGCTCGTTTCTTGGGAGAGCCCACTGTTCTCTCTTTGCCAGAACGCATTTTCTAGTAGTTAACCTTATCCCTTGGGTTATTGAGGTTGTTGGCGTTGATACCTCCTACTTTACCACTTTACTACTGGTTTGCAGGCACAACACAAAAAAAACCACTAGCCCTGCTTCACTCAGACGGCGCTTTCAGCAACCCCCCCACCGCCAGGGCCCGCCACTGACCATCCACTGCCACTGGTTTAACCCCTCCAAATGGCCCTGTGCCTTCCTATGGGTTCCAAAGGTTTTTTTTTTTTTTCTGATGGCCAATTAGGTCCTCCGAGCCACTCCCAGGTTAGGCTCTATAACCTGTTTGATCCTTTAGCAGGGTTATCAGGCAAAGGTCGCAGGGCTCAAGGCTAAAACAATAGTGCTTCCCACGGTGTCTACAACACCTGCAGCAACATCCTGGGCAACTTCCTCAGCAATGTCCTCGGCTCCGGGTAGCTCCCAAGGACCCCCTGCAGCCCTCCTGAGCTCTCCTACCTGCACCAGTGCTGCCCGTAGGACTCGGGGCTCACAACTTCTGCATTCACGGCACCTACAGGTGTGGCTCCTGTGCCCGCTGTTTCTCTCCGCTCACCGCTTGGTGCTCAGTGCAGGGTGGGCGCCGGGCACTGGTTGCCAGTTCTCGCCTGCCGCCCGGTCGGAGCTGCACGCCGGTTTCACTGCCTCCTTACTGCTGTGACTCCTCTTCTCCTCGTGGGTCACTAGATCCTGCTCGCTGCCGCTGCCGCTACCGCACTAGGACCCACCGTCACGGCTCGGCCGTCACTCAGCTCGGTCCGTCTGCTCGGCCAGTCTGCTGTTCTCCGTGCACTGGAGATCTGGCGTCTGGCGTCCCACTTGCGGCTCTCTGCTGCGCTCTAGTGGACAAAGATCCGCGAGAAAGCTGTGGAATGAGGCAATCTGGTGTCACAGGATTGCTTGAAAGAATTGAGGGGGAAAGGTGCACTATCGGTTCTGGGGAGGGGGGGGCAGGTAACCGCCGGAAAGGGGGTTCCCTGGGTGGCGGTACTTGGGAGGGGTGGGGGAGTCACTAGCAGGTGCAACCACCTCTCATGGGGGGAGAGGAGTGAATGATGAAGGGGGACTGGAGGCATGAGGATAATGACCGGATGACAAGAGTGAGTGGAAGAAAGGGTGGAAGAAAGGAATGGGCCATGGAGTGGAATGGAAGGTGAATTTGGAGTGTAGGAAGGTTGAGTGTTGTTGGGGGGGAGTTGTGGGGGTTTAATGTTACTTTGTTGTGTTTGTGCAGCCTGGTCCTAATAAATGGCCTTTTACGCCTTAAAATGACAGTGTGGCCTGATTATTGCACGAAGCGCGGTGGGTGCCCGCGTCCTGTTCGTTGCTGAGGGAAGCGCTGATGCCCAGAACTCACCGCCACCATCCTGGGTCCCTGATTGCACTGTGGGCCGCAGAGAGCTCTGCAGAGGAAAGCGATGTGTTGTGAAATATAACCGCCGCCAGCCCTGAGTCCGCAAGGGGTTAAATAAAGCCAGCGGGGAAGCCGTGCGGAAGCCCAGCAACCGGGACTTCACTGAGGCGCACTCCCGCTGACATCTGCATTGAGCTGAGGAGACCGTGCTTGCGGGGCCGTAAAGACTGTCTCACCCCTCAGCTGTGCAGCGTCGACTGGTACAGAAGCCCCGGAGTCAAAGGAGTCTCGCACGCCACGTCTGCTCCCCAGGTGACGTTTGTCCCGCGCTACAGCGCCTACGTGTTGTCTGAGGCGGGCTGCGGGAGAGAGGCTCAGGGGAAGTCTCTCCACGTCCAGGGACTGCTGGCAGACCGCGTTATCTCCGTACCGGGCCCCAGTGACTGCACCAGCTAAACCCAACATACCAGGGGCACAGCTGACAGGGACAGTGGCTGCATCCTTGCTACAGGTGCAGCGGTGCCCATTTTTGCAGTAAGACTAACCACTGGCAGCAGGAATCTAGTCAGGGCTCGCACCCAGATCGATCTGGCTGAATAATAGGTTAAGGGCCGCCCTCCTCCTCCACCTTCCTGCGCATAGCTGCAAGAGGGGGCTCGGCCCAGAGTTAAAGGCTCCCCTGCCTGGGAACACACAGAAGAGCACATGTTGAGCCCAGGGCTTTGAACTGACACACCGTCACCTTTACAGTCCCTGCGCATGTTCTCTACCTTATAAGGCCTGAAAGTGAACTAGTGTACGTACAGTTTGCCACAGACTTACAGAACTTGCGACATTATTTACCTCTTTCAAAGGACACTTACAGAGAAAATTCAGAGAGGAGTCTTATTCGTGACTACTGGATTTATCTGTTTTTGAATCTTTAGATAAAGATACTTTTATTTCATATAAAAACTGGTGTGGTGTCTTTCAACAAGTGTTTTTCTGAGTCACTCTCAGTGTATGTTGCACAAGTACTTTACACATTGCCCTTCTGGCTTTAGCCTTCCTGCTCTGCCCCAAGCTACCCTGTCGGAGTCGGTGGTCCCTATTTGGACTAGATTGCATACCCATGCCAACTAGAGACTCCGGTTCTAACACCCAGTAACCAAACTGGAGTGTACCTAAAGTACATGGAATCATTTTAAAGAGGAAGCAGCTGGGGCCCTGAATAGCAGGATCCCAGCCAAACTAAGTCAAAAGGCATTAAAACACCAGGGAAAAAATTGGGGGAAACCATGTAGTCAGATTCCACCTTCCTACAATAATCTAGGTCCTGCAATAATCTAGGGATCAGGTACCGTAGATCAGCACAGAAGGAGTCACTAGATCCAAGAAACACAATGCTAAACATTAGGCCGGTACAGTTATTGGAAATTTTTCAATCCCCTGCTAAGGCAGGAGCATGGTCACACTTACGGTAAGATGAATGGTGAAGAATGCCCCTGACAGGAACCCATGTAGGTATTTATGTTATGGTGGCCCACTAGGGACTATGAACCCTTGCTGCTTCCTATCCAGTCAGATGGGTTATCCGTTTGTCATTACCCTATCTGCCCCCTGGTTTTTGAGCACCTTTTGCCCAAATATGCGCATTGCATATATGTAGCTATGCTATGGCAGTCTGCTAAGGACTACTATGATGTTTTGCTGTTCCCTATCCTGTCAGGTTGAGAACCAGTTTGACACTAGCCTATATGTTTCACTGGCTAAATATCAGCACCTTCTGCACAAACTTGCTTATTGCTTAAGCTTATGGCAGTTTTAGAAACTGGCACACTATGCACTTCATGCTTGATTTGTTTATTGTAGCCCAGCAAACCTTGTATCAATGACCACTATCTAAATGAGAAAGCGTGCTTTTCCATAAACCGACAAACCTTCATATGATCTGTCTAGTATGCTTTTAATCAATGTTTATGGGTTTTATCTATATATATAAAAACAAAAGTATGTCCTTTGTGCATTACTACACCATTCATCCGATCACCATGAAACTTTGGGAAGTTGTTGAGTAAACTCCTGCGAAGGTTTCTGGCAAAAATAAATAAATAAATAAATACATATAAAAAAAAGAAAAAAAAATTCTTTAAAGTTGTTGAGTACACTCCCGCAAAGGTTTCTGGCCAAAAAACAACAACAATTGTTTAAATATCGCCCCCCCCCCGGACCCCCAGGGCCCTCATACTCTTTCCAATACTGACCGTTTACACTTTACGGTGTGACTCGCTTTTGCAATGACCATCAAAAAAGCACAAGGACAATCGCTGCAAGTGTATGGACTAGATTTGGAGAATCTGTGCTTCTGACATGGACAACTGTATGTGGCCAGCTCACGCGTCGGAAAACCTTCTGATTTATTCGTGTACGCACCAGAGGGAAAAAAAAAACGTCTATCCACAAGCACTCAAATAAATAAACAGAATTAAAACAACACTTTAAAATGTTTTCCATAATAAAATGAATAAGTTTCAATTAAAATGACACAATATAAATTGAATGTTATCATAACAAGTTTCCTTAAATTTCCTTTCTTCTGAGATCGCAGCAACACGCGACAGGTAAGCTAGTTGACTAATAAACAAATGTACCTCTTCAACTAAATTAAGTGCATTGTTGGGATGGGAATGTCCCCTGTATGGTAAACAGGCATGTGCCACTTCCTTCAGTGCCTGACTACATTTGAAACTGGTAACCTGACATTTATTTTGATCCTGGTGTCAATCAATAAATCAGGGGGATTTTAAGCATGCTTCTCACCTGTGAGGGTATCAAGGCGCAAGCAGGAGAGGGGGCAATGGAGTGGGGGGCTGTGCAGCTCTGGTCAGTCGAGGAGACAGGTCTTGAGTGTTTTCCTGAAGATGTTCAAGGAGGGGGCTCGTCTGATGTTGGTAGAGAGCTTGTCTCAAGTATTGGCCGCGATGTAGGAGAAGGCTCTTCCACCTGTTCTGGCTTTGCGGATGCGCGGGATTCCGGTGAGGGCGAGGTCAGTGGTTCGGAGGTTTCTCTTGGGTACGTGGAAGATGATCCTCTCATTAAGGTATTAGTGTCTGGGGTTGAGGAGCAATTTGTAGGCGTGAGTAAGCAGCTTGAAATGAACTCTCTTCTCAACAGGGAACCAGTGGAGGTCTTGCAGGTGTTGGGTGATGTGTTTGTGTTGAGGGATGCAGAGGACGAGTTTAGCTGCGGTGTTCTGTATGATCTGGAGCTTGTGGAGCAGGAACTTGTTGATCCCAAGGTAGAGGGTGTTTCAGTAGTCCAGTCTGCTGGTTATGAGTGCATGGGCGGGCCATTCTTGATTTGGGGGGGATCCATTTCGGAGGAGGTGTTGAAGTAACTGGAGTTGACTGCGTTGACCTGTTGGGTCATGAAGAGGGAGGAGTCGAGTACGATGCTGAGGTTTCGGGCATGGGCTGTGGGGGTGGGAAGGTTGCAGTGGGCCACAAGGTGTTGTCCCATGCACATAGGGAGAGGGCCTCTGTCTTCTCCGAGCTGAGCTTCAGGCAGCTGCCTCTCATCCAAGATGCAACGTCCTTCATTCCTTCCTGGAAGTGGAGTCTGGTGGTGATGGGGTCCTTGGTGACGGAGAGGATGAGCTGGGTGTCGTCGGCATAGGATATTATGCTGAGTCCATGCTGTCTGACGATAGCGGCGAGGGGGGCTATGTAGATGCTGAAAAGCATGGGACTGAGCGATGATCCTTGGGGTACTCCGCAGTTGATTGCCGTGGGTTCGGAGAGGAAGGGTGGCAGTCTGATTCTTTGGGCTTTACCAGTGAGGAATGAGCAGATCCAGTCAATGAATTTTGTTAGTTGTGCATTGACGGTCTTCTCTGTGACTTTGGCCGTGAAGGAGAGGAGGGAGATGGGTCGGTAGTTCTTGAGGTCTGTGGGATCTTCTGAACAATTCTTGAGCAGGGGTCTGAGTTCTGCACGTTTCCAGTCATTGGGGGCGATGCCGGTCTTGAGTGTGGCGTTGATGGTGTGTCATAGTTCTGGAGCGATTACAGCTCTGTGGAAGATGTGCATCAGGCAGGGGCCAGTGAGGCCCAAGTGGATGCCTTTCATGATCGAAGTGGTGTCTTCGGTGGTGATTGGGGTCCTGGAGGAGATGGTGGGCTGGCTGGCGTTGCTGAAGCAGGAGGTGGTTTCGGAGTCAGGTGTCTAGCCATTAAAGTTGTCCTAGAGGCTCTTGATTTCCAGATGGAAGTAGGATACGAGCTTGTTGTAGAAGTCCTCGGAAGTGGTTGATGTCCGTGATTTAGCTGGGGAACTTGGCGAATTCCTGGATAACGATGAAGAGTTCCTTGAAATTGATGGAGTTGGCCAGGATCTTGCTTTGGAATCGGATGAAGGTCCTTTTAATGGATCTGATGCCTTGATGGTATTCTGTCATGAGGTTCTTGTAGTTGGTGCGATCTTCTGACGTTTTGCTGTTTATCCAGTTCTTCGCGAGACGTCTGCAAGTGCGTCTAGATTCTTGTATGTCGGCAGTGAACCAGGTGGCTTTCCTGGGGCCCTGTCTGTTGGGGTTGCATATGGGTGCTATCTTGTATGCACAGTTGGAGATCCATCTGTGGAGTTCTTTGGCTGCGAGGTTGGCGTTGGTTGAGGTAGTGGGGGAGCAGCGGTTGAGGGTGGAGTTGAGCTGTTTCTCAGTGACTTTGCTCCAGTTTCTTCGTGGAGGGCGCGGTGGAGGTTTGGGCGGTGTAGGTTTGTTGAGGTGGAAGTGTACGCAGTAATAGTCCATCCATGGAGGTTGCGTAGTGTGGTTGAAGTGGACGTTGTTTCCTCCTGCGAAGATGGGGTCATGGGTGTGTCCTGCCTTGTGGGTAGGAGTGGTGATGAGCTGTTTCAGTCACATGTTGGCGAGGTTGTCTAGGAGGGTGATGGAGTTTGGGTCGCTGGGGTTATCGAGGTGGAAGTTCAGGTCTCCGATGAGTATGTAGTCCACAGAGGCGATGGCGTGGGGTGCGATGAAGTCGGCGATGATAGTGGTGAACGATGCATTGGGTATGGGGGTCTGTAGGCGAGGGTAGTCACGGAGTGGGGTTCTAGGGCTGGTCTGTATCTAGAAGTGAAGGTGTTCGGTGGTGGAGAAGGAGTCACTCGTGGTGGAGGTGGAGAGTCTGAGGGAGCACTTTTGTGCAATGGCGAGTCCTCCTCCTGGGCAGTTGAGGCGTGTAAGAGAGTAGGATCTGTTAACTATGGTTACCCCCACTTTTCGCTGGTGTTTCACTGTTTTTCGACTTTAGTCTGGCTAGGGCCCTGCTATTCAGTACCCCAGCCTAGCTGCTTCCTATCTAACATGATTGCATGTACTTTAGGTACACTCCAGATTGGTTACTGGGTTACCCTTGTGAGTCCCTAGTATATGGAATCTTAGGTACCAAGGGCATAGGTACCCCAGAGGCCTACCAGGGGCTGAAGCATGTATTATGCCACCCCTGGGAAGCCTTCCAAAATGGCACCATAGGTCTGCTACTGCAGCCTGGGTAAGGTGGTGCATGCACCCCTTAGTAAGATATAGGCTACCTATATCTACCTTTAAATCACTGACACATACAAACCTATAAGTCACTCCTATGGTAGGCCTTATCAATACTGAAGGCAGAGTGTGCTTGGTTTTGTGTGAGAGGGTGCCCATGCATGAGCTGGGCCCCTCTGCAGCTTTCAGAGCCTATTCTCTGAGGCTGTTCTGTGATGCAGCCAGACCATATACTCTTAAGTGCATTATAACCTCGCTGTAAATGCTAACTTTGGAATGGTGGGAAGACCACCCTAAGGCTGACAGGTCTAACACTGGGGTTCCCTTATGAGTGCCTAGTATATGGTACCCTAGGTACCAAGGGCATAGGTACCCCAGAGGCCTACCAGGGGCTGAAGCATGTACTATACCACCCCTGGGAAATCTTCCAAAATGACACCACAGGTCTGCTACTGCATCCTGTGTAAGGTGTGTAAGGTGGCTTATGCACCCCTTACTTAGATATAGGTTCCCTATATCTACCTTAAATCACTACACATATAGGCCTCATCAAGCCTGACTGCAGGGTGCTGGGTTTTGTGTGAGAGAGTGCCCATGCATGAGCAGGGCCCTCTGCAGCTTTTGGAATCTATTCTCTGGGGCTGTTCTGCGATGCAGCCAGACCATATACGCTTAAGTGCTTTGTAACCTCACGGTAAATGCTGACTTTGGAATAGCTGCAAGGAAACATGTTTTGTTGGGTGTCAAACACTTTGGAATCCTACCCCTCCCCCGCCAGTCCTGGCGGCGGGGGTGGAATTCCACCCTTCTAGAGGGAAAGACATGTACACACTGGTCTAACCGGTAATAGTTTAAAAGAGCCCTGGCCAAGATGACGATGCTCCCCAAGCTCCTTTATCTGTTCCAAGCCCTCCCTATTACTTTGGAAGGGGTTTTTTTTTCGGCGGCTTAAGTCTATGATTCTGCGCTATTTCTGGCAAGGAGGTCGAGCTAGACTCTCCTTTCTTACGCTTCGCCGGCCATTGAGGAAGGGCGGGGCTGGCCTTCCAGACATGCTTCTTTACTACAAAGCGGCACAACTCCGGGTGCTGGCTGAATGGACCCAAATGGAGTCGGAAAAGCACTGGCTACATATGGACAGGAGTGTGGCGGGTCGTTCTATATGGGACCTGGTTTGGAAGGAGAAGGGGGATCGGCCACGCAACGCCTACATTAGCACCCCTACGAGTACTACTCTGAAGGTCTGGGATTCGGTCTCTAGTGACGAAAGATGGACCTCCTTCCCCTCCCCCTTCACGCCTATTCACTTTAACCCAGCGTTTCCGCCGGCTCTTGTTGAGGGGCCCTTTGATGGGTGGAGGGCGGGGGTTGCCACACACTCACACATTTGTTCCACGGTTATGAGCCGCTCACCTTCCAAAATTGCATGCGTGACTATGGGGTGCCACCTACTGAGCGCTACCGGCACGCCCAGCTGCTGCATTGGGCATTGCCGCCCGAGGTGCGGGATGCCGCGACAAAGCCTCCCACGGATTTCAAATCTTATATCACTCGCACATCATCTATGAAAGGGGTGATTTCATTCCTCTATGATTTGCTATTGACCACTGCTATCTCACCTCGCCCTAGATACATGGGTTTGTGGGAGGAACACCTGGAGCGGGATATCTCTGACGAGGAGTGGTCTCATCTCTGGCGTGATCTGCACAGATTTAATCATTCTATCGATCTTCGGGAGGCCCATATGAAGACCATGCTGGATTGGTATCTGTATCCGACCCAGTTGAAAAAGATTTTTCCTTCTGCATCTGACAGATGTTGGCGGGGCTGTGGTCTCCTTGGGGACTTTCGCCATATCTGGTGGGATTGCCCCATCATACGCCCCTATTGGGAGGAGATACTGTCTCATATCAGGGAGATCCTGGGCTACCCGATTCCAGATTCCATTGGCTTCGTGCTCCTGAGCCTTCGGGACTCGCTTTTGGAGCACCAGACCGGGGCTGACAAACACATCCTTTGGCTCTGCTTGGGTGCGGCCAAGTTGACCCTGGCTGCTGCATGGAGGAAGAGGGAGGCCCCTGCTCTTTCCCTTTGGTTCGCTAGGTTGTGGAAGTTTCTGAGTGTGGAGCGTATGGCGGACATTTTCAGAAATAACTTTAAGAACTTTACTTTCAGATGAGGCCCGCTGGTCCGCTTTCTCTCTCGAAGGTTGCCGTCAGCGGTTTGCCCACCCACCATAATCGCCCTACATCTGTTCCAGGTGTGAAGTCTGCTAGTGCGATCGTCTGTTGCTAGGCTGCCACCACCGGGGGAGGGAAGTAGTGGGAAGGTTGGAGCCTCTGGGGGGGGGGGGGGGTTGGTTCGTTCTTTCCTAGAGGGGGATGGGGACTTTTGTTTTTTCATGTTCGGCCTTGCCGCATTGTTTTCCTCATGGCCGGGACGCTTGGAGGCGCAAATGGACTTGGTCGAATAAGCCTCTGACTTGGATAGCTTTTCCCGGTGCCAGTAAGGACGCTTGCCCCTCCGGGACTTCTCGGGGGGTTTGATGTTGTCCCGGGCGGACTTTTGGACTCTTTTTTTTTTTTTCTGCCCTGAGCGACGACACTGTACGACCCTTCGTTATTATTATTGCTGATTGGCCTTATTGAATTGGCCCCTGCGAGGGCACTTCTTTTTTTTTTGTACTTCATGTGATTCCATCCCTTCTCTCTTCTGTTATTTCTATCTTTCTGTTTTCTCAATAAAAATATCTTTAACAAAAAAGAGCCCTGGCATCACAGACACGGGTCTGACCTCCTGCTGCTGGACGAAACTCCGGCAGGGGAGGCCTGGACAATAGGTTTCCTGTCACAGGGAGGTGTAATCACCTCCGAGACAGGCTTTAGTGTATTGGGGCTGGGTGGGTGCATTCAGAGAATGCTTTTCAGACAGTGCTGGGGCACACTTGTTGTCCCTGTGCATATCCCAGTTCAAACGGGTTGCAGGGGCACTCAGCCCCTGCTCTGGCCAAAAATGGACAAATGGAATGGGTGTAACCACCCCTCTTCCTAGACCCTCCCATAGGTGGGTCTCCAGAGTATGTCCAACCCCCTAACTGAGTGTAAGTATGGGACCCCAGTCCTTAGGACTTTAGATTATACCTGGATGAAACTCTGAAGCTGAATCCTGGAACTTCGACACACTATATCAACTAGAGGACTGAAGAATCTCCCTTGGGGTCAAGGAGTGACTCCCCTGTTCAAACAGGCACCAAAGAAGCTGGTCTGCATTTCCGAAGCTCCCGCCTGACTCAGAAATATTTGCGACTCAGGACATGGACTACCAGACTTCTCAGAGACGGACACATGATCTCAGCAAAGCTGAGACACAGGAGTGACGTGGACCCGGACCTCCTGGACACCGTGCACATTTGCAAGTGCATCGACTTCCCGAGCTTTTCCGAAGTTGTGCATAGGGCTACTTGTAGTCCAAGCCCTGAGCACCATCTGCACCAAAGATTGTGGGCCTACACTCCATGAGTGTTCCGTGAGCCCACTTCTAGCATTTCTGGTCAAGTCCCTTC
This sequence comes from Lissotriton vulgaris, assembly GCF_964263255.1. Classification (NCBI taxonomy): domain Eukaryota; kingdom Metazoa; phylum Chordata; class Amphibia; order Caudata; family Salamandridae; genus Lissotriton; species Lissotriton vulgaris. The sequence goes on from NC_141696.1 coordinate 47,981,913, forward strand.
GCGATCCCTGGTCCGTTGACTGGTGGGTCCCCACGAAGGTAACATTTATTTTCCATTGGGCTTCCCTGGTTGCTCCAGATGTGCCCTGACTCCCCACCAAAGGGTGAATCCATCAGACCTTGCTGGTCTGCACCTAAGCCAATCTCTGCTTTCTGCGTGGGTTGCTGTTGCCAAGGCTTGTTGGGTCCAATCCGGAAACCGACGCCACAGTACACGACATCCTTCCTGGGACCGCTCCAATCCACCTCCTGGTCGTCCTTGACACCTCCTGGTCTTCGTGGCTGAAGAGTCAAGCTTCACCTTCTTCACCTGAAATCACCCGACATCCGTGGGCATCCGCCTCACGCCTTCCTGGCCACTGGCAAGTGATCCAGACTCTGCCCCCTCTGCTTTCAGGTTCTTCACATCTCCAATCCACCCTTGGATCCACCCGGACACTTTCCACTTGGTCGCCAGCAGCACTTTGCAGTAGCTGGTTTGGTACGCCCCTAGGGCTCAACCTAGATTGTGCTAATTTACTGTGTGCTAATTAGGTTTACTGAATTTACTTTTGCCTATAGCCTCATAAAGAGACTAGAGGGATGTGTTTAGAATAAATACATATATTTTATATATATACCTGGTGTGGTTCTCCTTTCATTTGGTCATTCATGAGATTATAGACTGGTAAAACAAGCTGCTTTACATTCCTGCAAGACTTAGCCTGAAGGCTGCTCTCCACAGCTACCACTAGGATAGTTTTCTATATAGGTTGTCTTTAAACCTACCATCAATAAGGGTCGTTGAGACTGGTGCAAGGTGCCCACTAGAATAGTGGACAGCATATGCCAGGCCAACTTTTCACAGGGCGGTCCTTCCTCTGGATCTTGTATCTGTCTTGGATGGCGATGGCCATGTCGGGGCGGAGGAGGCGTTGGTCCAGGTTTCTGTAAATGAGGCGGCTTCTGGTGAGTGGTGTTGGCGTTCGGTACGGGGGTGTGGCTGTGGGGGTGCGGACAGTAGTGAAGGTTTGGCAGCAGTGACAGCAGGAGAACTATTTGTGGATGGTGCTCGGTTCGGACCGCTGGCAGTTGTTGCTCCTCCTGGGGTTGAGTGCGAGGAGGGCCGCTGAGTCGTAGCGGTGGATGGTCGGTGGGCCAGGGTCCCTGGTGCTGGTCACAGTCGGAGACGGGCGCAGACAGGCTTGCCTTCGGCACGCCTGCTGCACGTGTGTGCTGGGCACGAACGCCGCCAATAAATAGGGAAGGGGGAGGGATGTGCAGCTGGGAGGCGAGAGCAGGGGACCGGTAGGGGGAGAGGCCGCAGGTGGCACAGATGGTCGAGCTGCTGGAGAGAGAGCCGGTCCCAGACCAGAGGTCAGAGGTCTTGATCGTGCTCCCCCGCAGTGGCAGCCATTAAATAGGGGAGGGGGAGGGATGTGCAGCTGCGAGGTGTGAGCGGGGCCCGGTATGGGGAGAGGCCGCAGGGGCGGCAGCGACCGGGAGGAAAAGGGCACAGAGCAAACAAAACTAACAAGGCACAATAAACTGGCCACACAATCACAGAAATGAAAACAGAAAAACAGGACCAAAACAGCAAGAGAACGGGCACAATACCGGGCTTGGGCAGCTCTAACACCTCCACCTGGAGGTCCTGGAGTTCAGCGGCGGCAGCACAGATGGCGAAGCTGCTGGGGAGAGAGCAGGTCCCAGACCAGAGGTTGGAGGTCTTGCTCTCTGCTGTTGTGCTGATCAAATGAGGATACATTGGATTAGGTAAGTTCTTGAACCCTTCCAGTGAAAATGAGGGTGCACCAAGCATAACCTCTTAGTAGACAGTGGACTTCAGTCCTTGACATATCACATAACGTGGTGGTGGCAGCATAACGTGTTTTGTGAAATTGCTAGCATGACCAAACCTGTTTTTTGTGTCATTGACAGCTGTGTCTACTGTCCCTCTTGTGTAAGGTTCTGCTGTTATGTGAAACCTAGAAAACTTGTTCTGACATTTAGTAGGTATTTTGAGTCCGTGATTATGTGGAGGGCATACATGGCGCACACATGTATTATACTGGGACTACATGTTATGTGACTCTGAGTACTCGGGCCAGTGGGATCCATTATTGATGGGCCTGTTTACCATGGCACAAAATAGAGGGTGGGGACAAATTCCTCAGACAGTTGAAGTGTGCTGCCTGCATTTCTGTGGTTGGATGGTGGAGTCCCAGGCACTGAAGAGAAGAGAGGGATTCAAGAGTGCCTTTAAAAATTCCTTCAGAGCCCTGTTAGCAAAGGCAGACAACTCACACCTCATTGTGCCATTGTTTTGAATGAATGAATGAAAGTGCTTTATTTCTTGATTAATTAAAATCATTACAAAAACAAAAATACATAACAATCAGAAAGTCTGATTGAACAAATATGAATACAATGCCAAAATATAACATGCCCGACATCCGTTTAACCGTTTTCCAGTTTTGGAGGTAAAGTGCATAAGTACATGTGATAGCAGCTTATAATTTCCAGTTAAAGTGCAATGAGCTCACATGATAAAAATTAAAATTAAAATGCTAAATACAAGCAACCAATATGACTAGATTTCTAAAATGACCATAACTATTAGCAACAGCGATACAATAGTATCCCAACATCTATACTAAGGTGGCCTGTGCTTTCAGCAGTAGCTAAAAAATACAATACATTTTCCACTGACAAAACTAAAGTGCGGCGAGCTGACAATAACATAGTTACTAATACATTTTAAAACTGATCTGTACATTATAGCACCATACTCAAATCTTTAAAATCATTGGATCGATCATAGCTACAAAAGTTACCAACAATATTAAAATATCGCAAGGTTTTAGAATGATTTAAAAGTACCTTAAAATTGCCCACGTACTCCCTAAAAACAATAAAATCATTACTTCGCACCCAGCAAATGTATCAATTACTTTAGGAATCAGCCTTACATAATTTCTTTTCAGCTATAAAGATAAATTGTACAAATTGCTGTGTAATGTAGACATTGACGCCACTTAAGCAGGATATTAATGCAGATCTACAAGTTCTAACTCCTAATTTTTAAAAATAGGTTTTAAAATTAGCTTCCTTTCGTGACAGATTTTTGAATATAGTGTAACAATGTGCAGCAACGTTTCCTCAAACAACCCGCACAGCCTACAGACATTTGATGACCATTTATACTCCCACTTAGGGGTTCCATCTTTGGTTGGATAAATGCCGAACCTTAAGAGCATACATTTATTTTTAAACAAGAGTTTTAAATGAAAAAGTAAATATGGTTGAGCATACGATTTCTCAAAGGAATTTGCAATAGTCCAGAAGTGGCTCATCTTTATCCATAATTTCTGACAGAAGAGCAACAGTTGTATTCAATATCTTTTTATATACCATGATGCTCCTAACTTCATCGACCAGATTTGGGCATTCGAAACGTGAAAGGCACTCAGATAGGTAATCCTGCCAACTTCTCGAACAATGGCCTTTCGAGATCTCGCACCAGCACAGACTTGCTAACGTGCCCTCCTCCGCTCGAGAAAAAAACAGTAAAGGTTTTAAAAATGCAGCTTGGCGGACCAAAATCTGGTTCCTTATGCCATTTTCCAGTCTTAAATTAGCATGCGGGATCTGTCTGGGTATCCTAAAAACTGATTTATAAGTCCTTATAACTATGTCCTCTAACATTTTTGCGTCCTTACCCTTAAAAATTATTGATCCATCCAGGGAGGGAATGAGCTTTGCTCTCATAACTTTAAGTAAATGATCATAATTAGGACATAATAACTTATCTCGAAGTTTTCGAAAGGCAAAGGCAAGAGAAGTTCCTTTAGCCTCAAAATTATTAAAATGCTGTCTAAATGACAGTCCATCGTCAAATGTAATTCCCAAATACTTGTAGGATTTTACACAGTCTAGTGTTAGACCATTAATATTCAAATCCTTTACCCCTAATTTACCCTTTCCTATTAACATTATTTTTTTTTTTCGTTAATTGTTAGGCCTTTTTGGGTAATATATGTGTTAAATGAATTTATTAGTCTTTTCAAGCCTATTATAGTATGACTGAGTAAAATAGTATCATCTGCATACTGTAAATATTTAATTTCTTTACCCATCACAGTGGGTGAATGCGAAATTACATTATTAAAATGGGCTGGAAGATCGGCCATAAATGAGTTAAAAAGGCAAGGGGCGAGCACACACCCTTGTTTCAGGCCGAAATTTGTATCAAGTCGACGGGTGGTGTGACTGCCGTCGCCAATTTTAATCTGGACCCAAGTATTGGAGTACAATAAATTAATCATTTTTAGAGGAGTTTTTGATATACCCCAATTAAGAAGTTTCTTCCAGAGAATATTCCTGGGAACAGAATCAAAGGCGGCTTTTGGGTCGATAAAACATATGTACAATTTTTGTTTTCTACATTTTGCTTTTTCGCCCAACAATGTTAATAAAATTAAATTTGTCAGAGTCGATTCACCCTTCCTAAAACCTGTTTGAAAAATGGGAATCATTTCTTCTCTTTTTGCCCAGTATTCCAACTCATCTAACAGACAACTTGCGAAAATTTTCGCCTCAACATCTGTGAGGGTTATTAGTCTATAATTTGCTGGGTTGTCCTGATGGCCGTTTTTATAAATCGGCTGTATAATGCTTCCCCGCCATGAGTCCGGGATATGACTGGTTTTAAGAACCTCGTTAAAAAGGAACGTTAATAACTCTGGCCATTGTTTTGAGTTCCTCCTGCTTGAGTCAACACCAGTGATAACTGTTGTGAGAAACCTTACACAAATGCTGTATCTGCAGAGCAGCCTGTGAAGAGCACTACTGCAAACCAGTTTTGATGCCTTAGAGAGTGGATCAACATCCCATGTCTGGAGAAAATGTTTATAAAAGTGGGATCAAACCACTGCACTTCATTTCAATTACAAGTTTTTCATAACCAAGCAAGGACATGCTTCACAGACTCGGACTGCTGAGAGACTGGATCTAGTTTCTGCAACTGGAAAATAAGTTGGAAGGTTCCCCTGGTTCAGTGACAGGGAGGGGAGTGAGTACCAAAAAAGTTTGACAAAACCCTGTGTGTTAGATGGTCAACATAATTTGACCCTCAAATTGAATATTTGCGACAGTCAATGAGAGTTCCAGATAAACTCTTTTAAAGGAGACAGGGGTATCTAAACATTGATTCTAAACTTCATGGTCTTAAATGGCAAAGAAAAAACAAATAGAACTAAAATGTGTTATAAAAATATATAGGGAAATTTATTGGGTACCTCCCATGCAGGGTTACACTCTAATATTAAAAACCTTAAAAACAATAAAAACAGTGAATTTATAAATTGCACATAACATAGTATACATAATCACAAGAAGTCAAAAAAGACAAAAGTCGATGCGGCGTTTCGGTGATTGCTACAATAGTTTTCACCTTCTTCAGGACGTTTTTTTGACTATGGTACACCAAAATCTGCAAATAGAACGACATATTTTAGAAACTTATTCCTGTGCATTGCTAAAAATTCATTATCTACCTACTCTATGGTTGTATATCTGCCATTTTGTTTTGTCAACTAAGACTCTTAATATAAGTTGCAAATACATTCTTTACCCTGCTTAGCGTTGTCTCCAAGCTTGTTCTTACATTTTAGAAAGGCTCTGAATGTACTCATACAGCCTATTTATTTAACTTTCACCTATACGTACTGTTGTGTACCTTCAGATCGAAGACTTCAATGTTTGCCAAGACGCTCTGTGATAATAGTGCCTTGTTCTGATCAGCATCCGTTTAAAAAAAATTTCGGAGCAGGACCTTATGGAAAAATTAAAGGACACCATATGCTAGTAATTGTATGACTTTATACTAGAGATTTGTTATAACTAATGGTGATTAGCAGACTTTGTGTGATTACCTTCATCTACTTGCTCAATCCTTTTCAATTGGTGCAGAGGAGCCACCGTTACTTGGTATCTTGGGATATTGAATTTTGCGGCTTTTCTGTGATTCCTTTTTTCAATTGGAATCTTTAAAGGAAAAAATGATACTGGCAATGTATCTAGGCTGTTTGTCATAGTTTTCTGCCTATGTGGTTGTAATATGAATTACTTACCAGAAAGGAAGCAATTTATTATTCCATTTAGTACCCCCTTCTGTTGGATACTCTAAGGGTCACTTGTTAGGAGATTTTTTCTCTCTGTTGGGTAAATATATAAAACATATTACAAGGATGTTTAGGCCCATGGTTCATACCTTATTTACATTTTTTAGATCTACTGGGCTTTTTTACTGTGTGAGTCTCTAGTGCTTTTAGTTTGGTCACGTTTACTAAACATGGTATCTTTGGGTAGAATGCCCAGAGGTGTGGCTCTCCCGCTCGTAGGGATCCAATTGATTGTTATTATACGAGTGTCCTCTTAAGCTACGAGACCCCCGTGTAGTCGGTTTAAGGTGTTAAGACCTTCGATAGTTATTATTGAGTCGAGGATCCCACCCCACCGTCGATTAATTATAAAGCCCCTGCCAAAACATGTAATACACTTATTATTCTTTTTAAAAAATTCCCCATTAGATCTATGAGGCTCCCGCTCGTTATTCGGCAATTTATAGCCTTTCGATTCAAAAAGACGGACGAAACGCCATTGTTTGACATACCTGGGCTTAGAATTACGGCCTCCTTGCTCCTCTGTCACCGGATTTCCATATTGATGGAAATGTCTTCTGCTTCCGGTTTTATGCTGCCTCTGATCTTGTTAACCCGGAAGTGCATTGCCGGCATTTTTAAATCCCGATTTGTATTGCTGGATGTAATAAGTATTCGTGGGTGCCCTTAATATAAGAAATTAATAATTTGCGACGTTTTGAATTCGTAGACTTGCTATTTTACTGATGGAAACCCGGCTCGTAAATTTTTGCCGGACAAGAATATAAAAAATTTTTTTGTATTTGTTTTTTGGGCTAAAAAAAGGGGGGCACCTGCAAATACATGTCGATTTTCAGTATATTAAAAATTGCCCACATTTCGTTCTCCATGGTTCCTTCTTCTACGGCCGCCGTTTTTATTAGACTTTGGCCGCCATTTTAAATTGGGATGCGGTTCTCGTGTGTTCAGATAACACTGTTGTAGAGTATTTACACTAACCTACTTCTTGCTCAGTCACGGGTCCTAAGCGATCTTATTTGTCTCCCCGCACCTTATCGCTTTGGTGTTACATGACAAAGAGAATTTTTTAAAACAGTGCTACTAATGCTATATCGGGCGTGTTTCTCAAATTTGGGTGCCTGGTTTTAACACCTAGTGTTTTGTAATTACTGCCTACCCTAGGCTATAGAAGGAGCTTTTGGCACTTAACCATTGCACCGTATAGATACCTGTAACTGGAATATTACATTTCATGACATATTAGCTCACCATCATACAGTACAATTTACAGTTAACATCTTGATTATTCAGTATGCTATACATGATTCATAGACAAAACATTTGGCATTGTTATAAACGCGCATTTCATACAATCAATATATTATTTGGTATGTTGTACATCCTCTATAGAAAAACATTTACATTGTTATATGAGCGTATTTAGTACAGTCAATATATACTATAGTGATTGACTTGTTTTGAATTGGCACATCTTATTTTTGTCATTACATGCAGGCCATTTCTCGATACTAAAAGGAGTGTCTGTTATGCATACAATGATTTTTAACATTCTGTCTTAAAGAAGTCTTTCCCAGTCCTCCTTGTTGTTTAAGCCTGTTCTGAAACTATTAAACAGGGACATAAAGAACTGTTCTCTCTTTTTTCTTTTCGTTTGTGTATTCCCTCCTCTCAGGCTTTGATGTACTACTTCTAACCCACACCACTTTAGGTCGTCAAGGCTATGGTTGTGGGTCACCCAGTGATCTACGAGGGGTGCAGTTTTCTTTTTTGTCCTGATTGCGGATTTGTGCTCTGTAATTCGGGTTTTCACCATTAGTTATAACAAATCTCTAGTATAAAGTCATACAATTACTAGCATATGGTGTCCTTTAATTTTTCCATAAGGTCCTGCTCCGAAATTTTTTTTAAACGGATGCTGATCAGAACAAGGCACTATTATCACAGAGCGTCTTGGCAAACATTGAAGTCTTCGATCTGAAGGTACACAACAGTACGTATAGGTGAAAGTTAAATAAATAGGCTGTATGAGTACATTCAGAGCCTTTCTAAAATGTAAGAACAAGCTTGGAGACAACGCTAAGCAGGGTAAAGAATGTATTTGCAACTTATATTAAGAGTCTTAGTTGACAAAACAAAATGGCAGATATACAACCATAGAGTAGGTAGATAATGAATTTTTAGCAATGCACAGGAATAAGTTTCTAAAATATGTCGTTCTATTTGCAGATTTTGGTGTACCATAGTCAAAAAAACGTCCTGAAGAAGGTGAAAACTATTGTAGCAATCACCGAAACGCCGCGGCAACTTTTGTCTTTTTTGACTTCTGGTGATTATGTATACTATGTTATGTGCAATTTATAAATTCACTGTTTTTATTGTTTTTAAGGTTTTTAATATTAGAGTGTAACCCTGCATGGGAGGTACCCAATAAATTTCTCTATATATTTTTATAACACATTTTAGATCTATTTGTTTTTTCCTGTGCCATTTAAGACCATGAAGTTTAGAATCAATGTTTAGATACCCCTGTCTCCTTTAAAAGAGTTTATCTGGAACTCTCATTGACTGTCGCAAATATTCAATTTGAGGGTCAAATTATGTTGACCATCTAACACACAGGGTTTTGTCAAACTTTTCTAGTTTCTGCAAAACAGGTACTCTCCCAGGGGTGAAGGGACATCACCTACAACCTACAACTTGCTGGAGAAGAAGGGGATCTGCCTAAAGGCCTGCCTGCATATAGAGGAATGGAGAGTGTCTGACCCTGCAGTAGAAAACACTGTCCAGAACGAGAAACCCAGAATTAACCTGGGGTGTGAGACACCCTGAAGCAGCTGACTGTGAAAAGAAGTGAAGGTGATCCTGACCTTAATACTGCAGGGCTCTCTGGGCTGTTGAGTTCTGATCTTTGGCCTCCCACGCTACCTCTCTCAGAACTCTGTGACTGCCTGCCCTTGTTAACCAGAGAGCCAAGTGGCTCTCTTTTCAGAACCATAGCAGGATGAATCCCACAAAACCAGTTAGTCTACTCTATGTGTGATGTCTGATGTACACTGAAGTTGTTTTAAATAATAATCATGCAAGTGGTAAGTTTACTCATGGGAGGGGTTCATAGAGGTTTGGGGGTTCTGATCAGAACATAACTTCCACCAGTGACAATGCCTGGCCTCCCACTGAAGGCGTGCAAGGGCATCACATTTGTTCAGAATGGATCCTAGTAATCCGTCAATGAAGAAGGGCAGAAGACCTGGGGGGAAACAAAGTAACAATAGCTTCTGTTGAATATAGGAGAATGTGAATGCTGAATGGAGCAGCAATCACAATGACAACAAATTACTTGTTGCCTACTGTGAATATCCACAACATTTGATTGGCTGATTCAGGAAATGACTAACAGTCCTTTTAACCAACATCTCCAGAGGGCACTCTCAAAAGATTCAATGATTGAAGACAGTCAATAAACTCATTTTGTGTATATGTGTGATGTGTAGCAACATGAGGCCTTCAGATAACTGCCCTGTTAAGCCAAAAAGACAGTACAGTTAGCAGGTGCAATGTTATGCCCCTTGTATGGCCAATGGTATTCCAACTTGTACATGGCACACATTTAGGACACTGACTTAAGTGTGTTTCATTTTGAACTTAGCCATGACAAAGAAGGGTGTATTCTAGATAGTATTCCAGAACAGACTTCTCAAAAACAAAATATGATTGAAACCAGAAGGGGCACAAATGTATGGCAACACAAGAAGCAACCTATGCGTTAGGTAAATGCCACAATGCTAGAAGTATACTAGCATGATTTGAGCAAAACACCCTACCTACTCTTTGATAGTGTGAAAGCCAGGATACAACCAGGCATCTAGGTTTGAAGATCAGCCACTTAGTCACTAGATGACATATCCTCCTCGATGCAGATAGAGAAGAAAAACTTAAGAACACACACCTAATTGGCCAACAGCACATGTTTATCTGTAATATGGATGAGGGCCTTGAGTACCACGTTCGACATTTTAGGTGGCAAAGCGTCTCTCTGAAGATGGTGAAAATGCTAAAAGGATGGACTCAACTCCAAGTCTGTATTGAAACTAGTACAGTAAACTCCACCCCATTCCCAGGACAACAACCCACCTTCTGAATCAGTACCTTATTGCATGCCATCCTCAATCCCCACAGGCCTAGCCATGCCCAGGATCAAAAGACCAAGAGGCAAGATGTGCACTTTACAAATACCATATGAATTCACAGCTGGAGAACTGACTGCAGCATGTCTTCAGTTTACCAATGCAAAAACAATAATTGATGGACAGAATGCTGAACAATTTAAAACATTCACCACAATACAGAGATCTGGGCCTAAATCCATCATTTTTTTTCTCCCTACACCATTCCTGTCAGATTTGACATAGCGGCACCTGCCTCACATAGAAGGGAACTACAACTCCCATGATCCTAGCTGGGAGGAGGTACTTAGGTGAACGAGCGCAATGATCGGTGTGCGTATTTCGTTTGTTTCCTGGTTCTCAGCTTCAGAGTCGGAAGCTCAGCCTTCCATTTGGATTTGCTCGCCTTCCTGGAGTATTCTGTTCCCGTCTATGGGCGTGTTGGAGTGCAGCAGGAGTCTTATGACTTTCAGGAAGGTAGGATTCATTTCCTTGCTTCAGAGCGTGTTCATGGCTTTCACACGCTGCCGCTTCTTTGATTTTTTTTGGGTTTGTCAGTTTCCAAGATTAAAAGCGGAGCGCGGTGGTGTATTTAACCACGCGCTGCCGTTCTACTTTAGTGACATTTTGTTATAGCTTCTTGAAGTGAAGAGGAGCGCAGTGGTGGTCGCAACCACTACCTGCCGTGTTCACTTCTTTTGAAGGCACTGGTATTGATTAAAAGCGGATCGCGGTGGTGTATATAACCACGCACTGCCGTTTTCCTTATGGTGACATTTGGCTATAACTTCTTGTAGTGAAGCAGAGCTCAGTGGTGGTCACAACTACGCGCTGCCATGTTCCCTTCTTTTGAAGGAATTGGTATTGATTAAAAACGGAGCGCGGTGGTGTATTCAAATACGTGCTGCCGTTTTCCTTATGGTGACATTTGGCTTTAGCTTCTTGAAGTGAAGCGGAACGCAGTGGTGGTCGCAACCACGCGTTGCCGTGTGCACTTCTGTATTAAGCACTGGACTAGGTATAAGAAGGGGAGCGAGGTGGAGGTCGAAACCAGGTGTTGCCGTGTTCTTTCTGATACTTGGGAAAAGAGAAAGGAGATAACATGTTGGTGATAAGAACCACATGTAAGCATATTTATTTTTTAGTTGCATTTCTTTTCTTTAATCATTTAACACATTGTGCATTGCGGTGTGTGTAATTCGCACTGCAGACTGGATAACAATGGGGAAAGGTTAATCCTTCTGGGACAAAATTATACAGAAAACCTATTATTCAATAAGGCCTGCAGGAAGTCATATGGTATATGTGGTTATAAACAAACTTGGTTGTTTGAAAATGGCTATGTGATGTATGCTCATGTGTACTCTTTATTCTTCTAGGTTACTTATATGATCAGTAATCATTCGTGGAAGCGTATCTCATTGATGCCGGTGTTCAGTTCTACATCAGGTATACAGGACTTTTAGTGCGATCACACAAGAGTAGCCATTGAATTCCATGCACTGTTTATATTATTGTCTGTTGTTATTTCAGGTTTCCTTCCCTGCTGTTCCTTCCCTTTCCTTTCCCTCGCCTGATTGTTCGAATACTCTGTGCATCTTACTCAGGGTGTTGGTAACGTCAGGAGGTGGACCCTTACTTGCGGCAACCAGATTCTGCAGAGCATATCCTGACAATTCCAGTTTAAACCCAGCCATGTGCAAATCAGTCTTGACCCTGCTCCTCATTGGAACAGTCCAGCCCGAAGTGGCAGGCCAGGTCCTCCTTGAACCAAAAACTAGCATTCTGGGACCGGTTTCGGGGTACCACCCCCTCATCACCCAGGCCATTTTGACTTCATTGGCATGCAGAGCACGGGACCTACGTTTAGGTATACCTGTCCAACTCAGGGGACAAATGCAAACAGAACAATTGATGAACAGAATGCTGAACAAGATAAAACATCCACCACAGTGCAGAGATCTGGGCCTAAATCCATTGGTTTTTTCTCCCCATGCCAGTCCAGGTCTAAAACCCAGCCATGTACAAATCAGTCTTGACTCTGCTCCCCATGGGAACATTCCAGCCCGAACTGCCAGGCCAGGTGCTCAACAGATGACAAACAAGCATCTTGGGAACGGTTTCTGAGTATCACCCCTCATCGGCCAGGCTAGCTTGACTCAAGTGGCATGGAGGGCACGGGACCCATGTCTGGGCATACCTGTCCCATTCGGGGTGACAAATACAAAAATAATAATTGACGGATGGGATGCTGAACAATGTCAAACGTTCACCCAGTACAGAGATCTGGGCCTTAATCCATAGTTTTTTTTTCTCCCAATGACATTCCAGTTTAAATCCAGTCATATACAAATTAGTCTTGACACTACTCCCCATGGCAACAGTCCAGCCCAACTTGCCAGGCCAGGTCCTCCCTGGACCAGAAACTAGCATACTGGGACCAGTTTCGGGGTATCACTCGTCATCAGCCAGGCTAGCTTGAAATCGGTCCCAGGATACTAGTTTCTGGTTCAGGGAGAACCTGGCTTGGCAGTTAAGGCTGGACTGTTCCCATGAAGGATGGGTCAAGACTGATTTGCATTTGGCTGGGTCTAAACTAGGAAAGCATGGTGAGAAAAAGAACAATGGATTTAACCCAGAACTCTTGACTGGGGGTGAATGTTTGATTTGTTCCACATTCCGTCCAACATTTCAGTGTCTTTTGTTTTCTAGCCCTAAGTGCTCCAGGTATGCCCAGATCTGGGTCTCAGGCTCACTTTGCCACTGCATTCAAACAAGCTGGCTGATGAGGGGTAATAGCCCAAAACTGGTCCCAGGATTCTTGTTTCTGATCCAAGGAGAACCTGGATTGGCAGTTCTGACTGGACTGATCCCATGAGGAGCAGGGTCAAGACTGATTTGCGTATAAACTGGGGTGGCATGGTGAGCAAAAGAACAATGGATTTAACACAGATGTCCTGACTTGGAGTATAAGTTTAATTTGTTCTGCGTTCCATACATGATTTGTGTGTCTTTTGCTTTTTCGCCCTAAGTGCTCTGTGCATGCCCAGACTTGGGTCCCAGACTCAGTGTGCAACTGGATTTAATATAGCCTAGCTGATGAGGTGTGATACCCAGAAACCGGTCCCTGGATGCTTGTTTCTGGTGCAAGGAGTACCTGGCTTGGCAGTTCGGGATGGACTGTTCCCATGAGGAGAAGGGTCAAGACTGATTTGCATATGGCTCTAAACCGTGGTGGTGTAATGTGCAAAAGAATGATGGATTTAACCCAGATCTCTTGACTGGGGGTGAATGTTTGATTTGGTCCACATTTCGTTCATTATTTGTGTGTCATTTGCTTTTAGTTTACCAATGGCAGAAAGTGGTATAGGCTGCTTTAAAGTGTCACGTTGTTGACACTGCAAGGCATTGTCAAGCATCTTAGTTACTCTGGAAATCACTCCAGTGCACTGGACAGGTTGTGGACCATGCTATATAAGACACTTCTAAATAAAATAAATGTACTGTCTAGGTCAGGGAAGCAACAACGATACCAACCTGCAGACTACGCCGACTGTGAAGAGACTAATTGCCACAACATCCACCTGGTTCCAGAAGTTGGTGATGTATATTCTGCCTTTAGCCAAAAATTTCAAATGTTTATGGTCGTTGAGGAGCTACCAAAAACAAAAATATTCTGTTTTAATGCTTCTATAAGTTTGATCTTTGGAATAGTTTGAATCTATGTAATATCAGTCTTTCTTCAATACTGTAATGCGCTCTGACACCCCTGTGGTATGCTAATTAAGTCTGTATGACAGAACCGCGCATGCATTTACTCCGCATGCATTTATAACAAAGTCACTACCTGACTGCAACATTGCCATTTGTTACTTTAGCATGCAAGCCATAACAACGACTTGCTTTAGGGGGCCCTGGAGTTTGAAATAGTATAAAATACTATTCCAACTCAAGCTTGTGCAACAGTAGGGAAGGTGTTGGACTTAAAAATCCAACACCAGTCCAACAATGTGCCCCCTCACCAAGTCGCTCTAACAACTTGCGTGGTAGAGTAACATATGGTAACGTCTCAGTCAGGGTATTGACTTTACTGCAAAGGTAGGTCGTTGTAAAGACTGAAGGGTAAAGGATATTTACCGCGAATTAATAAATAACATTCTGCTCAACAATATCATGAGAACATTGCTAAGCATCACAAACCCTTGAACCAATTACATGACGAAGAAAGAGGCGCTGTACTGGCCTCTGCTCCTTTCCCAATTTATAGGTGAACCTCCTCCTGCATAAGTACTCATGGCCAGCCAGGTGAAACATTAGCCTACCTCAGCACTGCTATCACCATCACCATGATCCAACCCTAAGCAGATGGCTCACAATCTAAAGGAATCTGCCACACTCGTTATGACACCCAAAAGTACAGCTTGGAACTATGTGAACTAAATGTACGTTGTGAAAAAGTAATTTTCCTAACGCCAAATTCAATCCTAACATAGACCTTACTTTTGGTGCCACCCGCAACACTGACCCCTTTAAAAAGGGGCTATAATCATGCTCAAAATATGTAATACGAATAACCATGGATCATTGAGGGATGTTTTTCTACTGCAGATTGTGGCCTCATATGATACTTATTTCAAAGAGCACAGAAGAAGAAACTGTTACTTACCTGTAATCCTTGTGCTCCTCCATTGAAATCTTCATTATAGTCAAATGCACTAAACTGTGCCACCGCCAAGCAGAATACCAGAGCACTTTTACAAAATACTTGCAAACTTTTCTTTTGAAAAGACAATACAAAACAAGGTATTTTTGACAATTGACAATTAGTCTTAAAATTAGGATTTTTCTCAGTTTAGTAGTAGTAAAGTTAGGAATCCTAACTTTAGGACTCCTAAATGCCTTCTGTGAATACCGAAAGTCTTAAAATTAGGAATTTTCTCAGTTTAGGAGTAGTAAAGTTAGGAATCCTAACTTTAGGAATCCTAAACTGAAAAAAAATCTAATTTTAAGACTTTTGGTATTCACAGAAGGCATTTAGGAGTCCTAACTTTACTACTCCTAAACTGAGAAAAATCCTAATTTTAAGACTTTCGGTATTCACAGAAGACTCCTCACTTCTGTGAATACTGAAATGAGTAAGTGCCTTCTATGAATACCAAAATGGTAGTAAGTTTAGGATTTTGTCTTAAGTTAGTTCTGTGAATCTGGCCGTAGGATTACAAGTTATTCCTGCTCCTCCAAGGGATTTTAATTTATAGCCATAAACACTGAACAGAGTAGCAGGCCCATCCCAAAAATGGCAGAATAAGTTAAAGGACAAATACAGAACTGCACTATGAAAAAGATTCCCTAAAAAAGCTTGGTCCACTTTGTCTTCTGCCCTGGGATCTGAATCAAGAGGAAAATGTCTTGTAAAAGGTATGTAAGATGCTCCAAGAAACTGCTATACGTATGTAAGCAATGGAGACATTTCAAAGAAAAGATGCAGTAGACTGTGTACTGTTGGAAAGTGGGGTTTTGGTTGGGGCAAATGTAGGTCTGCCACTGGCAATAAAGCCACTAATACATGGTAGGACTGAGCATAGGTCTTAGAAAATTATTCCTATGCTCAACCCTTGGTAACGTGGCTGCGAGCAGACAGGCTTAACTTCAAAGACAGGTATGTAAAGCATTTAAAAACACAATTTCAGTAAATAATTAAGACACCACACATAATCAAAATTCAACACCAATTTATAAAAATAGGAAATATTTGTATCTTTAAAATGACACCAAAACGACAAAAATCCAATGTAAGGAACCGGAGATATGAATTTTCAAAGATTTAATAAAATATAGCACTTAGAAGATTATAGCACCATATTGTGATACCTGTTCGGGATAGACCAGGCCAAAGTCAAAGTGCAGGCCGGGCGCTGGAGCCCTGAGCGGCTACAGCTCACGGCAGGTCCCGGTCTCAGTTTCTACCTTCACACTTAGAAACTTTTCTGGAGCTTTTCTTCACCAGGCCCGTTGAAGCTCCCAGGAGTCCGGATTTGTTGAGGGTTCAGCGGCCTGACTTGTGACGAGGTCCCGGTCATCTTCCCTGGAACGGACATGGACAATTTCTCAAGATCGCTTCAGAGGGGCAACCCAGGTATACAGGCCGGCATGCGATGGAAGGCAGGCGGCTTGGCTTTTGCGATTGCTCCTGGTCACCTTTTCTATGAGCGGATTTGGTCCAAAGTTCTCCAAACTTCTTGAACTTCTTCCTAAAGTTCCTCAAGGGGTCCAAAAGTGTCTCAAATTCACTGCAAGGGTCTGGAAGCTCCAAGATGGTCCTTGAAAGTTGAGGTCTTCACTTCCCACAATCCACTGGTAAAAAACCCTTACAAATCCACTGATGGTTCTCCAAGGTGTAGATTTAGTTGGTGATTTTCCAGATGAGCTCTTTTATCCTGTAGCTTTCAGGGAGTCCACTCTTTAGTTCTTTTCCAGCAAGATAATCCACAGAGCTGTAGATTCAGATGGTGCAGTCTTCAGAGGTCAGGCCTTAGAAATCTTTGCACAGAAAAACTTCTCAACAGGGCACTTCTTGCTTTAGTAAGGTTCAAGCAGCAGATCTGGAGGTCTCTGCCGCTTTCAGATACTTATTCGTAGTTCTCTGGGTCAAGCAGGAGGTCACTTATGACCAATGAGAGCAGGGTAACTCCTCCAATATATGACCACATCCTGTAGAGGGTGGCAATATTTTATCCAAGAGTTCATCAAATCTTCCAAATCCATAATGGCTGATTTTCCAGCAAGGAGGCAAGAGCTGGCTAAACACACCCCTAGGATGGCTAGTTTAGTTAGACTCTCCCCCCTGCATCTGCTCATGCCTTCCTTAATCCTACCATTTGCCTAAGGTGGGATTTGATTTTCAGAGCTGTAAATGTCACAGGTCTCTACTCTCCTCTTTGAAGAACATAGTTTACAATTTCTGGCCTGGCATTCCTATGGAACAGCACACTGCCCTGCCAGCATAGCTAGTTAGCCCAAGGGGATCTTTATGACCTCTTCAAGGAAGCCTGACTAATCCACTTAACACTGACCAATCAGGACAGACCACTGGAAGGCTGAATTTGGACTTACAAACAAGAAAGTCCTATAACTTCTTGTATGTACAGTATTGGAGAAATTCAACAATATGATATTGTTGGATTTAATAATACCATTCTGGGAAGTCTTTGAATGGCATTTTTAGCCCTCTCCTACCAAGAGTTATTAATCAATAACTTCCTACCATGTTAACCTATGTAATAGGGGATTTGCAATGGGAAACATTACTTAGGCCATTTTTCCAGCACCAGGACTTACAAAAAACATATTTCATAAGAACTTGTCTTATATGTACAAGAACCCCACCCCATGTGCAACTAGGGGAGACTTTAGATGTTCTGAATCTGTAGAAATATTGCAGATTCAATCTACACAGTGATCCTAGCATCAAAGTCTAATTTGAGCAGCACTTTACCAATATGTGGGGAGTGAAATGTGAAATGTCACTTTACCCATACATATAGAAAACTCATTTTATAAGGGTGTACCTTAGAAATTCATGCCCACCCCTGGCAACCAGGGCTGCTTTTAAACTGACCTCAGGCTTCAACAGTGCACTCATACAAGTGCAAAAAGAGCTGCTGGCCTCTAAAATGCCATGCCCTAGGGTACTAGGGCCTTCTAGGTAGTTTCAATCCCCCTACCCTAATATATACTAGGGGCCTATAGAGTAGGTCATGCCAATCACAGGGGTACCCCACCATACCATTGTGTACCCTAGTGTATGTAGGTGTTTTAACTGTATTTTAATGTGTCTCTTTCAGCATAGCACCGGCCCTGGGCCTGGTCAGGCAGAGCCCAGGGTCAGTCAGAGTCGGTTACCACCAGTATCAGTCAGCAAAACGTTAGGAGGTGCCCAGGGCACAGGATGACTTTGCAACATGTACCCCTTGTAAAAACGCTCTGGATTTAAAAAACAATGTTCTATTGTGTTAGAACTTGGGTTTGTGGTTGGCAGAGGTAGAAACCCTTCCCGAGCATGAACAACAATCCTAACCAAGATAAGTCAGATACACACCATAAATTAACCTTTGCTCACCCTCTAGTAGCTTGGGACAGAGGAGGGAGGCTTAACTTAAGAGGCAATGTGAAAGGGGCGTGGCTAATATGGTAGCGAGAGCGGTCGCACAGCTCTAAGCTCTGCTCTTCAACCACCGGCAAAATCCTGATTTCCCATAGCCTGGCTGAATACCTCTTGTGGAAACTGCACCAGAAGGTTTCTTGCACGGACTCCTGCTTGCTACGGAATTGTCGGCTGTCGGGTGTAGCAGCCCGGGCCCGAATCCTACCTGCACTGTTGCAGCGCCTCTGAGGCCCGGCAGCCCCAAACAGAGACGTGACAACGCGCACACGTCTTGCCACCCGGCTTCAGACGGGGCCGGTAACCAATCTCAATCCCGCTGTTTAATCGCCAGGACCTGCCTCGGGACATACCTGCCCCACATCTAAATACGAGATATGGTGTTGGGGGCATTTTATCGTAGCGTAGACACGTTAGGCTACGCGGCCTATATACACAACAGCTCACCCTGCGACGAGGGAACCTCTGCAGAACGGGAGCCAGCTGGGTTGCCACAAACTCTCCCCTGAGAAGGTGTGTGCATAGCTAGGACCCTTTCTGATCACTGCGCTAGACAGGGCTGCCCGGACCTAGGTCTCCTCCCCCCAGAAAACACACATGGGTGCCCCATCTGGATCACGCGCTCCTCAACACTGTCCCTTTATACCTCCCACTAAGGATCACAGGGGAGGTCAACGTGACAGACTCTTGGGACAAACCTGAAGCCTGCGCGAGCTGGAGGCGAGGAGGCAGGGGGGAAGTGCCTGCACACATACAGGAACTCAGGCCTGGTGGGTCTGAACCTATTGCTGATATTAAACGGGAGTGGTGATCCCTTGAGGGCTTCTGCGGCTGTGTATGTAATGGTGGCCTACAGCATGAGACAACCTGCTACTAGCATGCCGCGCACCCCCAATTTATCTGCACCCCACAAGTGAGCTGCTCCTAATCCATAGGTTCTTTCAACCCTTTGTGAGGAAACTTGGACTGGTGTCTGGCCCCTTGCCCCCTACGGACAGTGTGATGCGTAAACCTAGAGCAGAAACGTCTCAGGCGCCACCTCTAGAAGAAGCGTCGGCACCCCTGGACACGAGGAGTGTGGACCATCCGGGTCCCTCTGCTCTGAGAGACTGCAATGACCATTCACACTAGGTATGGGCGGAAAATCCGTTCCGCTCGCTGATTTTGCGGATTTTCGGGAAATCCGCAATCCGCGAGATTCGTGAATCTCCCGCAAAATCCGCAAATCCGCGAGCAGCGGATTTTGCTCGCACTACTCGCACTGTTTGCGTGAGTTCGCGGCTTCCCAGTACAACTTCGCGCCCCGCGAATAAGTGCTAAATTGCAGAAATACGATCTTAGCAAAACTGAAACTACTTGCCAGGTTCAAAAGTTCACGCTCATCATTAGTAGCCATTTCCTGTAGTGCTTCCTGAGGGGCCCCTCCAGAGTTCAGTTGCCAGTTGCAACTATTATGTGACCCTGCTCTGAACCTCAGAAT